>NC_050579.1:260282157-261482157 GCF_011100635.1 Trichosurus vulpecula | reverse complement strand
GGGGTACACCCACTGTAGTTGGGCGACTGAATGTGGTGGGGGGGTTGGGGCTTAAGTTCAGTGGCCCTTCTTCCCCTGTTCCCCCAAGGGAAGATAGGAAGAGGAGAGAGATGAGAAAGCTGAAGTGACATTTAGAGGGAGAATGAAGGAGTAGGGAAAGTGAATGGGAGATGGATCAATGAGTGGAGATCTAAGCTGAGCCTTGGAATAAAAAAACATCCATGTCATTTGGTGTTTGTTGGTTTCTTGGTCAGATTTGGGATGGGGAGCCCGTGCCCAGGGGAATTTTAGCTTATGTTCTCCAGACTAACGACACTAGCCCTTTCCAACTACACTCTCCCCACCTTCTGGCTCATAAAGCTCCGGAGCCACCTGCATCCTGTCCCATATGAGGTAACTTCCTGTATGAGCTGAGGGGTAGAGGAGGAAACCAGAAAGCTACGTCTGTCAAGGGGCAGCAGAACCTTTTTCCTGAAATATTATTAAACATCCTGATTTCTGGGTCTTTTTTCCCTTCTTTCCCATCCACTAAATTCTTGTTCTCCTCCCAGTATCCAGGCATCCCTTCTCAACTTTGTCACTTCAGAATATATGTGTATGCATGTTGAGAGGGAAAGGGAAGTATATTGCATAGGTCAACTCAAGTCAGCAGTTTGATTTATTAAGAGCCTGCTGTGTCAGTTGCAAGCCTAATATGAGAACAACGTGATAACACTTAAGGAAGTTAATGCATTCTTAGGAGAGACACAGTGACCAGGGGTAGGGAGATGATAATCCTGTTGGACTCCATTTGGTGAATACTATGTTTAGTTTTGGGCACCACACTAGGAAGGGAGGTGGTCATGGGGGTTCTCTCAAGGGAGAACATCCAGAGGAGGGCAGCCATGATGGTGAAGGGCCTTAAGTTCATGCTATGTAAGAAGGAACTGGAGATGATCAACATAGAGAAGAGAAGATAGTTCTTCTAAACCCAGCTAACTTATTTGCCATCGCTTAGAAGAGGGGATACAGTTATTCTATTTGGCCCCAGAAGTCAGAACTAGGAGTGATGGCTGGAAATTGAAGAGAGGCTTGTGTACCAGTAAGGTAATAACAATATAGATGATAATCGTCAAAATGCCCATGTAGTTCTGTATTGCAAAATATGCAAGACTCTCCACGTAGAAGGGAGAAGAAGTAAACCATTTATTCAGACACCAGAGGACCAGATCCCATAAGCCATCTGCCCAATCCATCACAGCAGCAAAGAATTTAATACATAATATCACAGCATGGAGCCTCCTCATCCCCAAACCTCTCCACCCCCTGCTGGGGCCTTCCCACAAAACAATCAGAACTTACAGTACAGCTATCACAGGTCAGCTCTCTTTCCCTCAGCTCTAACTGTCATTAACTGCCATAATGGCTCTCTCAGCCTTTCCTGTGACACAACTTCCTTTTCCTCTCAGCAAGCTCCTCCCACCACACATAATTTAGGCTTCTTATGATGTAAGCAGGTCACATGGCCTATTAATGGGTGGGAAAGATCTTCAAATCTAAATTGCTATTACATTCAGCCCCGAGATCTTTCTTATCCATTATGTAGGGCAATGAGAGTTTTGGGATAACTGGTGTCAACAGAACTTTACACAACAATATAACAGGGATAACACAAGATAAGCATATAAAACAATGTCATCATTACCCCCTTGAAGGAATGGGGCTCAAAATCTTGGGGTAAGGGGCAAAGGTCTTGTCCTCCATAGCTTCTTCCTACTGAAATTGGACATAGAGCTGTCCCTGCCCCAAGAGGTAAAGAGTCCTATTTGAGAGGTCAGCTCTTTAGGTGGCATCTGGAACTTGATCGATGCCAGGTCCAAGGGTAACACATCACAGTTGTGGACAGGTCCAAAAGTGGCTTAAGTGTTCAGGCATCTGCAGCAGGTGGATGGTACTAAGCCCACAGGAAACAAATCTCACAAACAAATTTAACAGAAAAAAGCCAAAAAGAAACAAACTATCATAGATAGAATATATGAGTCAAGGATACAGTATCATAATCATTTTCTCCTGGGTAAACAACTGTTACAGTATTATCTTTCCCATGTACTATAATTTCCGCAGCCTTTGGAATGTCATCTGGCTTCCATTTCACCCATACTTTAGCTCACAATTTTATTCTATCAGTTTGATTTGTCTGGCTGATGTTTCAGCCCCTCCTAGTCTTGTGATAGTAATAGGAGTTCCATGCTTAAGTTTGTCAGGGTTTCCATATATCAAGGTGGCCTCTGCCCCAGTGCCCTTGTTATAGTATTTGAAGCATTTTTCCAATATATAGTCAGATTAATATGGGGTCTGTAATCCTGTCTGTGTGTTTCTTTAATCTGAGCTGGGGCTCGGCCTATTTCCTAGTTCCCTGAAGGAGTGACTCACTTGGATACAAGGATTCAAGATCTGTAGGATTTGTAGGGGCAGTTCTTACTTCTCTATTCCATCTGCTGTTAAGCCTCTTATCTCAGTACATTTTGTATAGCTCCTTAGTTGGAATACCATCTATTCTTCTAAAACCTACCCCTGCTCTCAACAGAGTAGTAAACATTTCTTTTCTTGTCACTCTATTCTGACATTGAATCTGCTGGCTTTTCACCCTTCTCTCTCAAGGAAATTTATCTTTTCCCCAGTCTCCTAAGTCAATTAACTGTGAAATCTTATCCAGCACCTCTGAAAGAGGGTTCCCTACTTCTGCAATTAGCAGAGTCAGAGTTAGGTGTTTATAAGCAGTGGGGGAGATGGGGGTGGTGGTATGGTGGTGCCATTTTAATGCTCAAATTTCTGTGAAAGATTCCCAAGGGAGTGTCATGTATCTGTGCTCTCTATCATAATAGCAGTCTTCATTACCTCCTCCTTTACCTTTCTCATACGGTCCATAAGTGAATACCAGGGTCTATCTGCAATAGGCCACAAAGAATCAGCAAGATATTCTCTCTTACAACCAGCAGCAGCTAAAGTTAACAGATAGATTCTTTGGTTACCTCCTTGCAAATGATAATCCCTAAAAACTTGCTGTACAAAAGGATTCTGACTAATACTTATGAATCTCATACAATCCACGGTGTCTAGAGACACTTCTGTGGCCCCTTCATCACTGATTCTCACCATCCAAGATATTAATGATTCTCCCATTCTCTGGGTGAACCTACTCAAGATATCTATGATTTCCTGCTGTGTAAAATCCTCCAGCATCTCCTAACTGTAACTTCTTTCAAACTGTTTTCCAAATCTCTAGGTTCTCCCCTCTGTAGCTTCTGTTCCCAGTTTTCACACAAATCGGTGCCCTTAGACCATTCCCTTGCTTGAGAGGAATAAGTTACATCATCCCATTTCTTCCTCTAAAGCCTTTCTACCTCCAAATAGAGATCTTATACCTTGTGATCCTGTTCATGACATCAAATGTATTAGTAACGCGATAATAACAAGGTAGATGATAATTATTAAAATGCCTATGTGGTTCTGCATCACAAAGTATATGAGACTCTCCACCTAGAAGGAAGAAGAAGTAAACCATTTATTCAGACACCGGAGGACCAGATCCCATAAGCCATCTGCCCAATCCATCACAGCAGCAAAGAATTTGATACATAACATCACAGCATGGAGCCTCCTCATCCCCAAACCTCTCCACCCCCTGCTGGGGCCTTCCCACAAAACAATCAGAACTTACAGTACAGCTATCACAGGTCAGCTCTCTTTCCCTCAGCTCTAACTGTCATTAACTGCCATAATGGCTCTCTCAACCTTTCCTGTGACACAACTTCCTTTTCCTCTTGGCAAGCTCCTCCCACCACACGTGACTTAGACTTCTTATGATGTAAGCAGGTCACATGGCCTACTAATGGGTGGGAAAATCTTCAGATCTAAATTGCTATTACAGCTTGATGTCAGGATAAACCTTCCTGATTAAAGCTATCCCCAAGTAGAATGGACAGCTTCAGGAGATCATGCATTTCCACTTTCTGGAAGTCTTCCCACAGAGGCTAGGGATTCATTTTCTGGTTGGGGCTGACCCAAATGGCCTCTAAATTCCCTTCCAACTCTGAGATTCTGTGATTCTACCTGCAGTATGCTGTGCTAGGCACTGGAGCAGGTACAAAGGTCAGATAAGGAAGGGTCCCTTACCCACCTGGTGGATCACATAGACTAAGAGGAATTCATAAAGGACAGAGGATCTTGACTTTCTTTCTGAAATGAAACCCTTTGGCAGCCTGGACTCCTCAGAATAATAAATGATCAAACCTTTTTTTTAAAATAAAGCATTTATTAAGCCCTCTATGCAAAGCGCAAAAAATGCAAATAGAAAAGTAAGACAATCCCTATTCAGGGAATTCACATTTCCAATGTGAGAAACAACACACATGGAAGGTTTCAGCAGTTAGTTAGATGGAAAAGTCCCATGGTTCTTAGGTGCATATGCTAATGTCTCTTCTTTAATGGCATTTCCACTAATAAAATGATACCAGTTTCTGATGTTGAAACATTTGACAGTACCAAGAACTTTGGTGGCAAGAACTTTTTTTCTCTGGGGTTTCAGTAGCTAAAGTGCCTGCAGGGATCATTGCCAGGAGGCATCTCCATAGAGCTTGCTTTCCAGGATGATGTCTGAGGGCATTGAGCTGGAAGCATTTCTATTCCCATGGCTTTGGGGTCCAGGGTTCCCACACTCACGGACTTCAGGCTAAGAACCCTTGATACAGGGGAGCTAAAACACAAAAATAATTACAAGTACATGAAAGAGGTCGTAAGTGCTATTCAAGTTCCAAGGAAGAAAAGGCCATTACTCCTTGGGGAAATCAGGGAAGGCTTCATGGAAGAGATGGCCTTTGAGTTGAACTTGAAAGATTAAATTAAAAAATTAGAGGAAGTGGGTGACACAATTCCAAGGCATAGGGAACTGAATGAACAAAGGCATACTAGCTGGAAATCTCAGGATGTGTGGACCAGATGGTAAGTAGGGAAGTTTGGCTGGAGTGATTATTTCCAGTTTATTCTGTATCTATCTCATTTGTACATAGTTTGCATGTAGTCATCCTTATTAGAATATGAGCTCCTTAAGAGCAGAGACTGTCTTTTTCGTTCTGTGAATCCCCAGCACTTAACACATAGTTAGGTGCTTCATAAATGTTTATTGACTGACTTTAGGGTGGTGGGAATTAGTATGAAATTGTGATACCTGAGTAGCCAGCTATTGCTAAAAACCCTGCCCCCAGCCCCTAATCGCAAACCCCAGTCTGCATAAGAAAAAACAGACTGAGGTCCGAGTGTCCTGGGCCCCTAAGATATTTCCATGGAATGTAAGCTAGTTACCAGGAAAGCCTAACGATCTTCCTTTACCTAACTAAGTTGACTGAATTACAACTTTATCTCTTGTCTCAACAAAACCCAGCTGGACTATTTGTCCCGGTCTGCCTATGGCCTTGAAGGATGAAAGCCTCAGCCCCGGATATTCCTTTCCTTATGTGATTGCTCCTAGCTCTTATCTCATGCTCCCGTGGGATGTATGGCAGATTGGACGAAGAGATACTGGGTTGTAATTCAGTCAACGCTTAAGTCAGCTATCTGATATATTGTATTTACAATCTATTTAGGGGGTTCCTTTCTTTCTGTAAAGTTAACAAAGGCTTATTGAGCCTGCTAAAAATAACATGTGAGTTTCAAGAGATAACTAACATCTGTACTTAGATTTTTGTATAAATACTGCTTCTTCACTGGCATCGTGGCCGTTTTGATTTGGGAGACTCTATTTCCCCGAACGGTGGCCGGCCAATAAACTTCTCCATTTAAAACTTAAACTCTTGTCGTGTGTCTCACTCGCTTCTGGTATAACAAAATAAAGCCCTTGTTGACCACTCTCCCCATCTCTCAAATTCTCAAAAAGTACTACACACATCCTTCCCCTTTTCTCATCAGAAATGATATGAAGTTCTGATCATTATATCTTTCTCTCCCCCACCTCATTCTGACTACCCTTCAGTTTAGGAAGTCCTGTGCTGAACACTGGTGGGGAGATCCCAAGGATACATCGACCTTGCCCTTGAGGAGCTCAGAATCCAAATGGGGCAGTCAATACTAGAACAAAAGGGTTGAGGGATAGAAGAGGAATTAGAGGAGATTAAAGAAGAACAGGGGCCTGGGTGGGGAGGGGAGCAAGAGCTGGGAGGGAAAGTAGACCAGTATTATCAAGAACTCAATTATTAAGGGTCCTGAGGAAAGAGGATCTGTTGGTTCACTGCCCATCTTTCTTTCCAAGCTATGAGGAATCACAGACAGGACAGAGAATTAATGGAAGGGCCCTTGCCCTGTAGCAGAGGGAAAGGTTCTCACTCCCGAGAACACGGGAAAGAGGCAAAGAAAGGCAAGAAGCAGGGTAATTGGGGATGGGGGATGTAGCCCTGTGGGTGCAACCACCACCACCCTTCTCAGTTGTTTTTATTCCCTTTGCTGATTTCCTGTTTCTGAGAACAGAAGTGATAGGTCCAGTCATAGATAGGTCCATAGAGAGGATTTGGGGGTTCTATCCCCCAAGTCCACAGCTCTTCCTTTCCCTCTTCCCCTCAGAAAGTGAACTTTAGGAATCAAAACTGTCTTTGTCCTGATTGTTTGGGTGGAACCTTCTACCTCTTATTTCCCTTCAGGAAACATTCATAGTTCCCTCCCTTCCCCCTCCACTGCCATACCCTCTCACAGGAAAAAAAAAAATGAAGTACTTCTGCACACTTACCAGTCTAGTGACCAGAAACAAGTTTACCTAAATCTGTCCCTCCGTACTTCTCTATTTCTACTAATGGCACTACCAGCCTCCCAGACACCCTATAGAAACCTCAGGGTTAAGGCTTCTCTTAACCCTCATTTCCCACATCCAGTCAGCTGCCAACTCTGTCTATATTGCCCCTACCACATCTCTAAATTTGTCTCTACTCCATTTTCAGTCACCACCCAAGTTCATGTCCTTCCCAATTCTCTCATGGACTATTGTAATGGCTTCTTAATTGGCCTTCCGGTTTCTAGTCTCTCCTCACACTAGTCTATCTTTAACACAGCTGAAAAAATAAACTTCTAAGGCACAAGTTTGTCCACGTCACCACCTTGCTCAAATACCTTCCAGAGTTTGCCTCTAGAAAAAAATAAAATAAAATAAATACATAAAATAAAACTCCTCAGTCCTGCATTTAAGGCACTCTACTCTCTGCTTTCAACCTCCCTTTCTGAGCTTATTTTGAAATATTTTCCCTTACTCCCTCCCTACCTTTTTTCCCTATTGATTTATGGAACCTTATTTTTTATGTGGCTGGAAGAAAGTTTATTATGCCTCACTTTAATTTTTAAAAAGACCAGGAATCAAAATTATTATCTCACATGAAGCAAATAGTAAAAATGTGTCAAGAGACCAACAGGGAAACTATACCATAGTTTACTCAACTTATTAAAGAATAAAGAAATTAAGCATCCATTGATCATGTGTTTATTGTGTGTTCAGCACTATATTAAATAGTATGTTGTATATAAATTATTAGCTCTAATAAAACTTAAATGAAAATTATGAAAATTTTAATACTTTATTTTGGAATAAGAGGGATATTTGACTTCTAATTTCTGTTTTCAAAAAGAGGTTATTCCTCTATTGGTATGCATTGTTCTAGATGTGGGTACAGAAAGTCACTCAAGGGAGAAAGTATCTTCATAGAACTCCTGGGACCCATGACAGCAGAGAAGAGAGTTTTCTATTGACTTGAGAGAGGTAGCCATCGCAGCTGAAAGTTGAGTTGTAGAGAGGTCAAATCCTAGGAATCCAGCTAAGCAACCTGTCCAGAAGAGAAAGGGCCTGCATGATACCTCTACAGAAAGAGAAAGGCCTGCAAGATCCTGCAGTGCCAGGAGTTGTGAGGTCAATCAATAAACATTTATTAAGTGCCTATTATGTGCCAGCCACCAGGCAAACTGGTGGGGATATAAATGTAAGACAAAAGATAGACACGGTCACTATGTTTGACCCAACTGCTTTCTGTAGACACGTGTACATATGTGAATTTTGGGGAGAAATGTTTTATAGCTACCATTTTCACTCTGCCATCCTAGTAAATACCTTTGCTGAAAGCTAATTGTATCCATTAGCTGAATGTTAATGGGATACACACCGGTGGGGACTTATGTGCTATAGTGTACCTGGAGTAGGTACTCATAGTGTACCCTCTAGAACCTGATAGTCACAACCACCCTCTAGGTCAATGGTGTCAGATTCAAATAGAAACAGATCCCTACCTGCTACATATTGACTTAGAAAATCATAAATTAACATTACCTATGTTTTGTTCTATATTTATGTACTTTATTAAAAACTTTCCCAATTACATTTTAATCTGGTTTTATTGGGTGAGTTTGACACTTCAGCTCTAGGGTCAATGAGTGACAATTGGGAGAGTACCCCAAGGGGAGTGCTACACATAAATGTAATGGGATGTTACTGTGTCTATCTAAGAAATAATGAATATGAAAAATAAGGAGAAGCATGAGAAGACTTATTTGAAATGATACAAAGTGAAGTAAGCAGAACTAGAAAAGGACATACAAGATGCGTGCAAAATATGCGTAGAAATAACAACAACAAAAAGAAAGATAAATAGTAATTATTATTGCCAAACTTGCCTGGGAGAAGAGTTAAAGAAATGTACCTCCTATGAGTTGTTGTTTTAGTTTTGCTGAAATGCATTTTCTCTTTTTTATCTTATTTTTTATTCTTTGTAATAAGGGATGGCTCATTAAGTAGGGGGAAAGGAAAGGGAAAGATTCAGAAATGAAGGTAATGGGCCAAGAGTTCCCACCCCTAGGCATATGCCCCCAATTACTCTCCACTATCTTCTGTTCTTTGGAGAAGGAAATGGCAAACCACTCCAGTATCTTTGCCAAGAAAACCCCAAATGGAACCATGAAGAGTTGGACATGACTGAAAACAGTTGAACAACAACATTCTCTGTTCTTGAGTCCTTTCCTCACTTAACCTGTCACCATTCACATTGGTAAACCCTAAGTTCTTACCCTTCAAGCACAGAGCTAGAACCTCTTACTGGGATAGGAAGCTCTTGGAGCAGCAATTTGTTATAGCCTTTTGAATGTACAGGTTGTCTTCCCCATGAGAATGTAAATTCCCCTTCTTCCACATTTCCATTCCCTTTGGTAAATCACAAAATCATTCTGACCCAATCCTGATGAGGAATGCTAGATATTCTGGGTCAGAAGTGATATGGACCAGTCCAGTGACTGAGGTTCAAGTCTGGAATGAAATAAGGTATTTGTAGAACATCTAGCTATTAAGAAAAGGCAATTTGCATAGTCATAATATGGAAAGGACATTTAGCAAAGATGTAATTGAGACAGTTAGATGGGTCATTGGATACAGCACTAGGCCTGGAGTTAGGAACACCTGAGGTCAAATTCAGCCTCAGATACTCCCTAGCTGTGTGACTCTGGGCAAGTCACTTAACATCTGTTTGCCTTAATCCACTGCAGAAGGAAATGGCAAACCACTTCAGACTCTTTGCCAAGAAAACCCCATAGGAGGTCACAAAGAGTTGGACATGACTGAACAACAACAAACACAGTTGGGGGCAGCTTTTCTGCCTCTGCATTTGCCATGGTGGCTTTAGGGCTGTTACTGGATGGTTCTGACTTTGGGAAGGCAATAAGCCTATTATAGGCAGTATTGGAGGTGACAGAATAAGAAAAACAAACAGCAGAAGAGACAACCAGCAATATAATGGCCCCCTGAGAGAATGTCTAAATATATAGACTAGTTTCACCTTTCCTCAGGGCTATAGGGTTAAGCTCTAAGAGTTAGGAAAGTTATCTGGGGGGTGGGGGTGGGGAGCTAGGTGGTACAGTGAGTAGAGCACCAGCCCTGGGACCTGAGTTCAAATCTGGCATCACATTTGACACACTTACTAGCTCTGTGACCTTGGGCAAGTCACTTAACCCCAATTGCCCTGCCTTCCCCCCTCCAAAAAAAAAAGAGGAAGATTTTCTCAAGAACCCTGACAGATGTTCTTCTTAACATAGTTATTGCTTGTCATAGACTAGCCAGACATATTTAATTAGCTTTTAGAAATAGATATTTGCTATGGTCATAAAGCTCACACAAAACATCTCCTCAAAAGTCTGTGGCACTTTTCCACCAGTAGGTACAGAGTCCAGGGGAAGAGACCTCAAGCTTAGTGAGCACGTATGGCAAAGGGTTAATTTACAGCTCCTGGAAGTCTCTTTTGCTGCATGCTCTCTTTGATGATCCAGGCATACTTTATTTTACTGAACTCCATTCTATTGCATTTCTCAGATATCATGGTTTGTGTGGTTTTTTAAAATTACAAATTGAAGGTTTGTGACAACTCTGCAAGTCTACCAGCACCGGTTTTCCAGCAGCATGTGCTCATGCGATCCTATCCTGTCTCTATGTCACATTTTGGTAATTCTCACAATATTTCCAACGTTTTCACTATTATCCTATCTTTTATGGTGATCTGTGATCTCTGATGTCACTATTGTGATTGTTTTGAGGTGCCATAAACTATGCCCATAAGAAAGACAGCAAACTTAATTGATAAATGTGTGTGTTCTCACTGCTCCACCAATCGGCTGTTCCCCTATCTCTCTCCCCCTCCTCAGGCCTCCCTCTTCCCTGACACTCAACAATATTGAAATTAGGCTAATTAATAACCCTGTGACCTTTAAGTGTTCATTAATTCAGCAAACTCGATTGTTGTCTTGTTTTATGGAAAAACCACCCTAGCCTTCAGAAACTACCACCCAGATCACTCAGTAGAAATAAGTGAAGGCTCGAATAATGGTTAGCATTTTTTAGTCAATCAAATATTTCTTAATTAAGGTATCTACATTTTTTAGACAATACTATTGCATGCTTAACAGAATACAGTATAGTATAAAGTAACTTTTACATGTACTGGGAAGCCAAAAAATTTATGTGACTTGCTTTATCGCTATTTTTCCTTTGTTGCTTTATTGCTATATTTGCTTTATTGCAGTGGTCTGGAATCAAACCCACCATATCTCCAAGGCATGCCTATATAGCTTTTCTCCTGGACTCTGTAGAGCCTTGAATTTTCATTCAGTCTGTCCATGGTTCCAGATATAGGTATTGCCATCAGCTATTCTGAGAGTACTGCTAGGATGACATTGGGAAAATGGGAAATCCAAAATCTTCTGGTCCTCTGAAGTTCATGAGGTGCTCCTCTAGTCAAGGGGTGGGGAGTGAATGAATGAGAGAGAGAGGGAGTGAGAGATGGGGAGAGATGGGAAGAGATGGGGGAAGAGAGAGAGAGAGAGAGATGGGGAAAGAAAGAGAGAGGTGGGAGGGAGAAGGAGAGGGGGAGAAAGATGGGGAGAGATGGGGAGAGATGGGGAAAGGAGGAAACAGGCGAGCAAGACTGAGGCCAGGACTTTGCCCAAGTGATTCCTTCTCAAGGGTTTAACTGGAACATTCAGGAACATTTCCTAGTTCACAATGTGCTAAATTTGGATTTGCTAAGTCCCTCAGCCAATCTAAACAGACTTCCTATCAGCAGGTATTCAGGTCACTTCCATGTCTAGTGAGCCATTAACAAATCTTCTCCCAAATAAATGTATCAGAGCTTAGCATCTTGACACTTTCAGTGGAGTGGGGGATGATTAGATTGATTTACTAAATTGAACCCTCCTGTTGTAGTGAACTGACTGACACAGGAACTCATTTTTTACAAAGCCATATGTGCACAACTCCATCTTTCAGCCACCTACAAAAGAGACAAAGCATTGTTCCCATCTGGACTTTCTTATTTAGCTGACTTTGCAAAACTAAGTCTTCATGCGCTTCCCTAGCTGATGGAACTTATTAGGCCCAGAAGACCATGCTTTCAACCGTTTTCCAGTGATTAATGAGGTTGTTGTTTAAATTTCTCTTGCATCATCTCAAGTTTCTGTAATGCAAGCCCACCCACCTTCTGATCCGCTTGTCAAATAAGGAACAGTAACAGAGTAAACCTGACATTCTCTTATTAGCAGGGCAAGTTCATAGTTTTCAGCCTCACTTCCCTTATGCCTCTGATCTCAATGGGGATTTAACACATTTTCCAGCAAGACCTCTAGGTCTGAGATCGTACTGATTCCCAGCTATGGCCTCTCTGTCCCTACCCCATCAACACTGCCATGTTTCAACTGTGTTGTTACTAAGTCCATGAATTACTTTCTTGAGTTTATCCATAACTAATATTCTGCAGTTCAAGGGGTCATGTTTATTGAAGCTGTTTCTTCTTTCAGGCGACTATCCTATCCTTTCACACCCATCAGTCCTCAGTGTGTCTGTCTGTTCCCAGCTGAATAACTGTCTCCTCCTGGTCTTGTCTCTCCATTACCAATGTGGAATGTTAACTTTCTGCTACTATTACTCCAAGGACCCTAAAGCTGTTGCTCCCAGACCTTTCAAAATTCACAAGATCAACTGAACATTTCCAACTCAGTATACTTAATCAAATAAGGAAATGCAAAGGAGGCAGCCCAAACTTGGCTTAGCCTTTGTGGATATAACTCTTGTCCCAGAGACCATTGGTTATGGGACTCACTCCTTATTGGTGTGGATGAATGCTGTACCCTGTGTGAGAGGTAGGGTAGAGTTGGTGAAAGGTGAGAGAGCTTCATTTCTCAAGGAGTCCCCCTCTGGCACTCTTGGCTTCCAGCTTCAAGAGGGAAGTTGGAAGAGGACAGCTCCACTTCATGTTGCTGAAGGAATAGACCCTTGAAAGACATGAGAGGAGCCAGAAGTCTCCATCATGTCTCTGTCCTCAACTTGCTACACTGGAGATTTTGGAAAGTTTCCCCTTGGGTAAGATCCAGGACACTCTCTCTTGGTGGAGCTGAGTTATCTCAACCCCAATGGAAGAGTTCCTTCCCTCTACATTGTCTGGTATGTATTCTTCTACATTTACCTTCTCTGATTTCCGATTTGCTATGATTTGGATAAATGTGTTTCTTGCCTATTTACTATGTGCATTCACTGTGGAACTGGTATTGGGTAGGAAAGGGGTCAAGTCTTGGTTATAGAGTTTGGGGTCCTCCTTCTCCCTCCCCAAAATGACAAAAGAATCAGAAGTTAGATTGAAGGATTTTTACAGAGCCAGTCTCTCACCTGAGAATGCTTGGAGCCAAACAAAGTAGGCATAGAGAGGGGAGTGCCAGGAATCTATTAGTTTAATTAATCAATTTCAGAGTGAGGAATGTTCTGTTAGCTGAAGTAAAAGCACAGGTTAGATACTTAAATCACAGCTGGGGAAGGTGGATTACAAACAATCATTTAGTGCTGTCCTACAAGAAACCATAAGTCCTACGATGCAACAATTCTGGAGTCAAGTTTTGGGGGTTGTGACCACCTCCACTAGGGTACAGAACCAGAATTCTGTGACATGAACAGGTTCTACAATCTTTGATTCACTTCACTTAAGGCCCAGTGATTGTGAGCATTGTCTGAGTTTCGATTAAGCAGTTCAAGATGCATTGTGAGCTCTGACTCCCAAGACTGAGAGGCAGCTCTTGAGAACTAAATTATTGGTATATTCATTACACATAGCATATCAATTAATATGAAAGTTACAAATTCCCTTCTCAAACTCAATCATATCCCCTAGACCAGGGGTAGGGAACCTGCAGCCTCAAGGCCGTATATGGCCTTGTAGGTCCTTGAGTGTGGCCTTTTGACTGAGTCCAAGTTTTACAAAACAAATCCTTTTATTAAGGAGATTTGTTCTGTGAAGTTTAGATTCAATCGGAGGGCCACACTTGAGGACCAAGAGGGCCACATGTGGTCTCAAGGCCAACCCTGCCCTACTCCTGGCCTTGACTCACACTATTTAAGGGAGTAGACAGATATACTTCTACTCTGATACCCTGTAATATCAAGTTGGGTGTCTTTGATTGAGTCTTACTCGGTGCTAAACCCCAGGCCCAAACCCCTATCCACTGGGTGCTAAGCCCATATGGGCGTGAAGCCCTCAGGGTCCTAAGGGGAGTTGCTAAGACCAGAGCCAATAGTAGGAGCCTAAGGTCTGGTTGCTCAGATGATGTTTGATGACGGCTAAAGAGGGTATAAAAAGCTAGAACAGAGCTATTTGCCAGGGCTCTCACTCTTGGAGGCGTGTTGAAGTGGAGACTCTAGGCATCTATAGTTAACAGCTCTCCAACTTGTAAACCTGGATGTTCAAACTTTGTTAAACTCTGGTAACTATGCATTGAGATTTGAATGCTAGGTTATGCAGTCAGAGGAGCACTGGCCCTGGAGTCAGGAGGACCTGAGTTCAAATCCAGCCTTAGACACTTGATACACTTACTAGCTGTGTGACCTTGGGCAACTCACTTAACCCCAATTGCCCTGCCTTTCCCCTCTAAAAAAAAAAAAAAGAAAAAGAGATTTGAATCAGACATGGTCTTTCTGTTGATGTTTGTAATCTGTTTGTATTTGCTCTGAAGTTCATGGTACTGGCTTTTTCCCCTTAACTAAGTGAATGATATTTGTATGTTGGATTAAAGCAAGATTGTTAACCCCTTAACATTGCTTTCCTTAGTAAAGCAGATCAAAAGAACCTGTGTTGGCAGCTTTCTGTGTGCTGGTTGTTGGTGGGTCTTACACCCCTTCAGCAGCTGTTAGCAGATTGTTGCAACATATTCTCTTTGAGGAGAGCAGAGTAGCCTCAGGCCTCCAACTTCCTGCTTCTCTTCCTGGCATTAAATTAAAGTCTCCCTTAGAGAAGAGTAGGGGGAGAAGAGGCTAGAGATAAACTTAGTCTGCCTCCCTTCTAGCCACACATAGACAGCCCTTGCTGCTGGTGGACCACTTTTCCACACAAGAAGCACTAAGCTTACACTAGGCCACACGGATGTGCTCCAACTGAATGGAAGCCAGTTGAGAGAATGAGATATGCTACTCATGCCACCACTTGGCCCTCATGACGCAGCTCAAAGTCATCCTCATGCTTTGAAGTCAAAAGGAAGAGTAAGGTGTATGGGAGTGGGGGGCGGGGCGGGGTTACCTGTGTTGTTGAGTTCTGGCTCAGCAGTCAATTGTGGAACTTAGTCATCTCCCTTTGCAAGCCCCTGAGTCAGCAGTTCTGCTGATGAAGCTCAGCAGCCAATTAAAGGACTTTTTACCATCACACAGTGGCTAGAAGAACCTCTCCCCCAAGCTTCCATTCAGTGTGCTGGAAACAGGCAGAGAATATCTGACCTTGCTCTGTCCAACACATTACAAAAGACAGAGGCTGGGATATGAATTGCAGCCATGATTTAATTTTTCCTTTTGGGCTGAAAAAGATAGCAGGAGTGGTGCTCCAGGTGGTGCTCTAGAGCAGTGGCATCAAACTCAAATAGCAATGGGCCACTAAACCATATGTAAGATCCCTGTGGGCTTATTTATTAGTTATTTAATTATTATTTATTGTCCCTGTATTGACTTAGAAGACCACATAATAATATATTTTTTGTATTTTTATTTATTTTGTTCACAATTGCATTTTAATCTGGTTCCTACCACTCAGGAGAATTGTGGGTCGTGTGCTGCCCCTGGGCAGCATTTGATACCTCTGCTCTTGGGAAATACCCTATTGCCATAGCTGCCCACCCTGAAATGCCAGCCTACCATTACTCTGCTTTTCCCTTTTGGGTCTCAGCCAGCATGGGGTGCTGAAGTTCTGCTCCTTCCTTCAAGCCACTGTCTGCTTTCTTGTTTTTGTTTTTGTTTTTGTTTTTTTTTGGCAGGGCGATTGGGGTTAAGTGACTTGCACAAGGTCACACAGCTAGTACATGTGTCAAGTGTCTGAGGCCGGATTTGAACTCAGGTCCTCACTTCAAGGCCGGTGCTCTACTCACTGCGCCACTTAGCTGCCCCACTGTATGCTTTCTTAGCAGAAGTTTTCTCTCAAAATCAAAAGACCTGGAAATATGGGGAACTCTAGGTAGGGAATACATGCTGCTTAACAAGTCTGCATGAGAACATCTCTGTAGGTAAGGCAATTTCATTCAGGTCTCAAAAAGGGTTTTTGTTTTTTTTTTAAGTCATAATGGGGATTTCAACAGTGTAAGGAGCCCCTGGTAAGATACTTCCTCTATCTAAAAAGGATCCATATGTACAAAACTATTTATAGCAGCTCTTTTCATGGCAAAGAATTGGAATCTGAAGGGGTGCCCATCAATTGGGGAACAGATTAACAAGTTATGGGATACAAATGTCATGGAACACTACTGTCCCATAAGAAAATGATGAACAGGCTGGTTTCAGAGAAACCTGAGGATTGTATGTGCTGATACAAAGGGAAGTAAGCAGAACCAGGGGAACAATTTATACTATGACAATAATATTGTAAAGACGAACAACTTTGAAAGACTTAGGAGCTCTGATCAAAACAACAACCAACCACAATTCCAGAGGACTTACGATGAAACGTATCTCCAGATAGGTCATGGGCTCAGAGTTCAGATTGAGGTATACATATACATACACACAGAGTTATATAAGTATATATATATGTATACATATAGAGATATATACATACATATGTGTGTACACATATATTATGTGTATACATACACAATACATATCTATATTATAGATGTATATTGTATATGTATATACACATACACACACACACAAACTTCAGGCCCCTTTCTAAGTTGTAGAAGGTTTATTTCTCATCTCAAGCCCTTCCCCTTATATGTGTGTATATATGTATAATATTTACATGTGTGTATATTTATGTATGTGTGTATATATCCCTCAATTGAACTCTGAGTCCATAATGTAAGTGTGTGTGTATCACACACACATACACACACACACACACACCTGGATATAAGACTAATGCAGGCAATCATTTTTCTTGACTATACATATTTGTAACTGGTTTTATTTTTCTTGCTTTTTCCATGTGGAGCTGAAAATAAAATAAAATTGAATTTTTTAAAAAAGGAAGCAATTTTCTCTATCAATGCAGATGAGAACCATCTCTGTATCTCACATAAAAGTGGCAAGAAAAATCAGGTCTGTTGGGAGGGAAGAGGGGGCAGGTGAGGGGGAATGAGTGAATCTTACTCTCATTGGATTTGACCTGAGGAGGGAATAACATACACACTCAATTGGGTATCTTACCCCACAGGAAAGAAGGAGGAAGGAGAGAAAAAGGGGGAGATGATAGAAGGGAGGGCAGATGGGGGAGGAGGTAATCAAAAGCAAACATTTTTGAAAAGGGACAGGGTCAAGGAAGAAAATTGGATAAAGGGGGATAGGATAGGAAGGAGCAAAATATAGTTAGTCTTTCACAACATGAGTATTGTGGAAGGGTTTTGCATAATGATACACATGTGGCCTATGTTGAATTGCTTGTCTTCTTAGGAAGGGTGGGTGGGGAGGGAAGAGGGGAGGGAATTTGGAACTCAAAGTTTTAAAAGAAGATGTTCAAAAGAAAAGTTTTTTCATGCAACTAGGAAATAAGATATACAGGAAATGGGGCAGAAACATCTATCTTGCCCTACAAGAAAGTAAGGGAAAAGGGGATGGGGGGAGTGGGGTGACAGAAGGGTGACTGGGGAACGGAGCAATCAGAATATATGCCATCTTGGAGTGGGGGGGATGGTAGAAATGGGGAGAAAATTTGTAATTCAAACTCTTGTGAAAATTAATGCTGAAAACTAAAAATATTAAATAAATAAATAATAATTTTAAAAAAATGAAACTTCTCTGTAATTTATAGTCTTATGGAGCTGCCTGCGGGTAGTGAAAGGTTAGTTGACTCATACCGATCTGAACCAGTAGGTGTCAGAAGTGGGATGGGAACCTAGATCTTCTAGATTCCAAAGCCAGTTCTCTCTTCAATCCACTATCTGGGCCTCTCTGCAGGAAGTTTAACTGATGTAAATCATCATTACAAAGAGAATGATAAAAATAACCTCCTCCCACTTGGCACTGGCAGGTTAGGTCCCAGGGAGGTAATTTACTACACCACTGGTCTGAGTCAGGCAGGTTGCTCACTGGGTTCCGCCTCTACCAAGCAGGTTTGTTCATCCACTGGCTTGCTGCCACACTGGGCCAAGCAGGTCATTTGGCCTCTGGGCAGCTGCTGCCTGACTAGTCTGAGCAGGTAATTCAACAGATGATTCAGGTGATTTTCTCAAAGTATGGTGTCTCTGATAGACAGATTCACTGGATTCCCTTGACTAAATGAGAAGCCTCAGTCTTTAACCACCTTCAGCCTTCAGCTGGGTGGCAGGAGCCTCTTCTCTTAGACTCTCTCAGAACCTCAGAGATCTAGACTCTAGCATGTCTATTAGGTGATGCTTCTTTGTTTATAGCCAGTTTTCTCAGTAAGGTACTGTGCTTTGGCTTTTGGTAATCCCTCCCAAATGAGTCAGTTACATTTCCCAGGTTCCTTTTTGTAGATGAGTGGCTAGGGACACAATGTAGTCTGTGCCGAGAGGCAAGTTCTACACACACACACATACATATATATACACAATTTCCTATTCAAACTTCAGACCCCTTTCTAAGGTGTGTAATGTAATGTTTATTTTGCAACTCAAGTCTTTCCTCTTTAGATTTTTTTGTGTTTTTAAAAAATATTTAAATAGATATTTTATGTATATTTTTTCAATCAGCAAAAATCTGCATTCTTACCTTCCCATCCTCAACCCCAATTGAAAACTAAAGAAAAATAAAACTAGTTACAAATATATATGGTCAATTAAAACAAATTTTAACATTGGCCATGTCCAAAAAATATTTGTCTCATTGTGTGTTGCGACAATTCAGCTAGCAACTGCTGTGGGGGTGAAAGACCAACACAAGCCCAACAACAAGAATGCTGCCAGCACAGGTTCTTTGATCTGCTTTACTGAGGAAAGTAAGATTAAGGGGTTAACAATCTCAGTTTAATCCAGTATACAAATATCATTCACTTATTTCGGGGTGGAGGGGAAAGCCAGCACCCTGAACTTCAAAGCAAATACAAACAAATTACAAACATCAACAGACAACCTTGTGTAAAGGCAATCAGTGAAAGGGAAGATCTTTCCCACTCATTTGAGTGGGCTTTGGGGGTGGGGCTCTCAGGGTCCTGGGAGGAGTGACTAGGACTGGAGCCAATGGCAGCCTGTGGTGGGAGGAGCTTGCTGAACAGTTGGAGTAGAGCTAAGAAGCAGTTGGCGAGGCAGTTGGAGAGAGCAGTTAAGAACTGAAGGAGAGAAGAAGCAGTCAGCTAGCTGGAACACAGCTTGGAGATTGCAGCAGAAGCAGTGGAAGTGGTGGCGACGGCGGCAGGTGCTACAGAAAGGCAGGACTGACCTTCATGGAGACCGGAGAGTGCTGAGCAGGGTCTTGAGGCCAGTGGGTGGTCTTCTTGCTGAAGGGCCCTGGCATTGGAGGGGGGAAGCACCAGTATGGTTTGGCTTGCTGCCATAATGTTTTTCTGTGATCTCCTGGTCATTATTGTGAGATGGGCATACTAGTTTTGGAAGATTCTTGCCAGGATGTCAAATTGGGACACTGGTCCGTGGGTCTGCTACTTTTGAGTTTCAACAAATGCTTTAACTCCTCTGCCTTCTACTTAGAGAATTCCTTATATCCTGTGATTCTGGACCATTCAGGCATATTCATGGTTATCTTTGAAGTCATAAATTCTGCCTTACTGATATACCTTGTCTGATTCAAATCTCAGTGTATAGTTACCAGGGTTTAACAAAGTCCAAACATCCAGGTACAAGCTGGAGGGCTCTTAACTATAGCTGCCCAGAGTCTTCACATCAACACACCTCCAAGAGTGAGAGCCCTAAGGGAGAACACCAACCTCTGGGTTTAAATATCTTGTTCAGGGTCAAAGGTGAGTCACACATGCAACTCACCCATGTGACCTAAAAGCATCACAAAAATGTGACTTAAACCCATGTGATCTCACAGCCTCTGATGTCACAAACACGTCACTCAAACTCATGTAAACTAGGCTTTCCCTTGAGGCAAGAAGATCATCAAGGACTCCTAATTTAATCAAGGAAACAAAGGCCAAACTCTTCAAGGGCACTTGGTTGAATAAAGTGCTCAAAGCCCACCTTAATCACCAATACATTCTGTACTGTAAGTCCTTCACGTCTCTATTGGGAGGTAGTTGGCATCTTTCATAATTAATCCTCTGGCCTCTAGACTCTGGACTGGTTGCTCATTACATTGATAAAAGTTTCCAATTCTTTCAAAGTTGTCTGCCTTTACAATTTTGTTGTCACTGTGTAAATTGTTCTCCTGGTTATGTTCATTTCACTCAGCATCAGTTTATACAAATCTTCTCAAATTTCTCTGAAACCATCTCCATTATATTTTTATAGTAGTCCATCACATTTATGTACCATACTTTGTTCATCCGTTCCTCAATTTATGGACACCCCCTCAGCTTTCAATTCTTTGCCACCTCAAAAAAGCCATAAATATTTTTGTATATTCTTAGTTTGTTCCTCTAGTTCTCCCTCCCCACCTTGTCCCTTTTCCTACCTATTTTCCCACTGATAGAATTGTACTTTTGTACTCAACTCTGTGTGTGTGTGTGTGTGTGTGTGTGTGTGTGTTTTCCTTCCTTTAAACAGATCAGATGAGTTGTTGTTCAGTCTTTCAGCTGTGTTCGGGCCCTTCAACTATTTCTCAAAGTCTGTCCAAATTCATGTTCATTGTTGCCATGATAGTATCTATCCATCTCATCCTCTGCTGGGCTCCTTTCCTCTTACCTTCAATCTTTCCCAACAACAGGGTCTTTTCCAATGAGTCCTGCCTTTTCATTATGTGGCCAAAGTATTTAAGTTCCAACTTCAGGATTTGACTTTCCAGTGAATAGCCTGAATTCATTTCTTTAAGTATCGACTGCTTTGAACCCGGAGAACATTGTACACAGTTACAGCCACATTGTGCGATGACTAACTTTGATAGACTTGGCTCCTCTCCTCAATGCAAGGTTCTAAGACAGCTCCTAAAGGCTCATGATGGAAAATACTATCCACATCCAGATAAAGAATTATAGAGTCTGCTGAGTTCGAATCTGCCCTCAAACATTTGACACATGTATTAACTGTGTGACCTTGGGCAAGTCACTTAACCCCAATTGCCCTGCCAAAAAGCAAAAAAAAAAAAAAAGAATTATAGAGTCTGAATGCAGACCAACCATACTATTTGCTTTCTTTTTTGTTTTGTTTCTTCTTTCTCATAGTTCATTCCATTGGTTATAATTCTTCTTTGCAACATGACTAATGTGAAAATATGCTTAATGTGAATGTACATGTAGAGCCTATATAAGATTGCATGCCATCTTGGAGAGGGGGAAAGGAGGGAGGGGAGGGAGGGGGAGAAAATTTGGAACCCAAAAGCTTGTGGAACTGAATGTTGTAAACTAAAAATTAATTAATTTTTTAAAAAAAGTATCGATTGCTTTGATCTCCTTGCTGTCCAAGGGACTCTCTAGCACCACAATTCAAAAGTGTCAGATCTGCAGTGCTCAGCTTTCCTTATGGTCCAACTCTCACATCCATACGTTGCTACTGGAAAAACCATATCTTTGACTATAAGGATGTTTGTCGGTAAGGTGATATCTTTGGTTTTTAGTGTGCTGTCCAGATTTGCCATAACTGTCCTTCCAAGGAGCAAGCATTTTTTTAATTTCATATCTATAGTTGCCATCTGAAGTGACCTTTGAGCCCAAGAATATAAAATCTGACACTGCTTCCATCTCTTCTCCCTCTATTAGCCAGGATGTGATGGGACTAATTGCCAAGATCTTCGTTTTTTGGAGGTTAAGCTTCAAGCCAGCTTTTTTCTTTTTTTACTTGAGGGACTCATCTCCTGATGTTATCTCCTTATCATCTTAGTACTGTCCATGGGGTTTTCTTGGCAAAGATACTGGAGTGGTTTGCCATTTTCTTCTTCAGTGGATCACCTTTTGTCAGAGCTCTCCACTATCACCTGTCTGTCTTGGGTAGTCCTATGTGGTCTAGCTCACAGTTTTATTAAGTTATGCAAGCCCCTTTACCACAAGGCAGTGATTCAGGAGGGGGGATCAGATGAAGGTGACCTTCAATTCTTAGCTGGTCTCCCCACCCCTTCCTCTATGTTTGTATAGATATCGCTCTGTGTACTTTGATTAGATGAGATAATTTCCCTTAACCTTCCTTTCCCTTTACCCCCTAGTGTATTCCTCTTCCCCTTTCTTTCCATTCTTTTCTCAAGGTCCTTAAGACAAAACAGAACCATTTCCAGACCTGGTCTAATTTGATTCCTGAGGACACTAGAGGGGACACATGTATCATCTCTCCATATCTGAATGGAGGCAGTTTTATCCTTGTTTAGTCCCTTGTCATTCATTGTTCATCAATGTTTACCTTTTTATGTTTCTCTTAACTCCTGTGTTTGAACTGCAAAGTTTCTATCTATCTCTGATCATTTCACCATTTCATTAAAGGTCCACTTTTTCCCCTGTAGTTTTTCTGAGAAAGTTATTTTTGGCTGTAATCCCATATCCTTTGCCTTCTAGAATGTTGTATTACAAGTACTTTGCTCCTTTATAATGGTCACTGTTAAATTATGTATGAGCCTGACCTGTGGATCCCTGGTACTTAAATTCTTTCTTTCTGTCTACTGGCAATATTTTTTCTTTGACCTGGAAGCTCTGGATTTTGTCTATGATGTTCCTGAGAGTTTTCATTCTTTTAGGAGATAACCAGTAGATTTATTTTATTTCCACTTTTATCCCTGGTTCCAATATATGTGGGCAGTTTAATTTTTTTCTCTTTGATCTAATTTCCAGCTCAGTTGTTTTGTTATAATAGCTTACATTTTATTCCATTTTTTTAGTCTTTTAACTTTTTTTTCTTGTTGTCTCATGGAATCATTGGATTTTATTTGGTCCATTCTAATTTTCAAAGAGTTTGTGGCTTGGGTAAGGTTTTATATCCCCTCCCCCCTCACCTTGTGTGTCAAGCTGTTAATTCCCTTTCCAGTTCTTTCTTCCATAGGTCTCATTTTTTCCACAATTAATAAATCATTAATAAAATATTTTAATTCTTAAAAAAAACCTCATTTCTTTCAGGAATTAGAATTTGTGTCCAGGGTGTATATTTCTCTGAGGCTTGGCCTGCAGCTGTTTTGGAATCATTCTTCTCTTCTGGGTTTGTGTCTTAAGTTTCCCTGCTACCACAATAACTTTTATGTTGGGATTCCTACTCTTAGAGAAGTTTATAGAAAGCTTAGTAAGGAACATAAATAAAGCCAGATTATCCAGAGAGCATTTAAAGATTAAGGTAGAAGAAGGAAAGCCAACACAAAAAAGTGGAACAAACCCTCAAGATTTTCTATTATAAACTGTCTTATCAATGAGAGTGGAAGTATCACATTTGGACTGTGATATCACAAACTCCAATGTGCTGCATTAGAAAGCAAAAATGGCACTAAAGAAAAGAAAGATGGGAAAAGGATCTAGACCAGACCAAGTCCACACAGAGTGCACACCTCCCTGTTGGAGGGCACATTTTTGAAGGTGTTGAGGGATAGATTGCTTCTCAAGATATCTAAGATAGTGCCCCCACCAAGCCCCCCAAAATAGAGATGTTAGCTATTGCTTAAAAAGATTGAGAACAATCAGCAATTTGCCAAATCATCTTACTTTCCCATCTTTCCAAATTAATAAGCACGGTCTACAAGCCCTATTTGCCTTGCAAACATTGGGCACAACAAAGCTGTCATGACTTGAAGTCAACCTTTCTGAGCCTCCATTTTGTCCTCTGAAATAGAGACAACTCTTTGCTGTGTTCAGTTTAAGGGATTGTTGTGGGGATTCATTGGGATTAAGTATGTGAAAGTAACTTTTAAAAAATACTTTTAATGAACAAAAATCTATTTTTTCTTTCTCCTCTCTCCCCCTCTAATAGAAAATAAAACAAAACCCTTGTAACAAATATGCATAGTCAAGCAACACAAATTCTTACACATTTGACGCATCCAAAAATAGGTCTTATTCTGGACAATATTTATAACGTTGTTGTGGTATAAATTGTAGGGTTCTGCTTACTTCACTCCATGTCAGTTCATACAAGTCTTCCCACATTTCTCATCATCCATAATCTCAATCATCGTTATGAAAGCACGGATTATTATTATTATTAATATCAAAGTCTGAGGCCTTTTAAATTCCATTGGGTATTGATTGTACTATGTTGGAACCACCTCCTAACGAATCATAAGATCTCATGGTTAAATTTTCAACTTGAGCATTTACAGTCCTGAAAAGGGCAGACGTTACAAATTAGGACCTGGACTATTGTTTTTTTATTATTGTCTAGGTTTAGGAAAGTGACAGAAAAAATGCTAATAAGGCAGATTAAATTCAGGTGTCCTGCCTACATTCCCCACCAACACTGTGCGAGAGACGGTTGTTAAATATTTACTAGCGCATCATAATCGGGTGCCGCTACCTTCAGTTACGTGACGAACCTATCTATCCCTAGAACTCACTGGTCCAGTGATTTTCCCGTCGCGTGCTAGCTTTTAATTCGTACCTTGGAGTGCTAGAGCTTCCTCAGGTCTTCTCAACCCACTGACCCAGCGGCTTTCTACAGATCACCCGACGCTAGTTACTTGGCGTAGAAACCTGTAGAGGTGTTACGGCAGGAAAGAGGCGTGCCTTGTTCGGAGGCCTCACCCTCCCTAGGGACTAGACAGTTCGGCTATGCGGAACCGGACTTCCTTCCTAGGAGCTGGTTAGGGCAGGCTCCCTGCTCAACTTTAGTGGTTTCAAGCTCTGTTGTGGTGGCGGGGTTTGAGGGGTGCAGAGTGGAGGGCCACCGCCCCAGGTGTGCACCTGCCTAGAACGCATTATTGGTGGGTGGGAGACGAATTGCTGGAGCTGCCTTCCCTTTCCCTTTTCCTCTTTCCCCGTTCCCCTTCACCCCTGTGCCTGCTTCCCCCAGTCTTTAAACCGCGTGTGGGGTTGCAGCATCAGCTACTGTGGTTTTGCATCAGGCAGCGCGCAGCCTTTGGAGCTGTGCGTCCACCTTCCACGCGACCTCCTCGTCGTCCTTGAGATGGCCAGCCGAGTCGAGCCCCCCGATGGGGGCTGGGGGTGGATTGTGGTCCTTTCAGCCTTTTTCCAGTCCGCGCTGGTGTTTGGGGTGTTGCGATCTTTCGGCGTCTTCTTCTTGGAGTTCGTAGCAGTGTTCAAAGAGTCGGCGGTGCGGGTCTCTTGGATCACCTCCGTTGGGATCGCGGTGCAGCAGTTTGGGAGTACGGAGGCCAGGGGCAAAGCCGAGGGAAAGGGGTTGGGTGCCTGCTTGTCTGAGGGGAGGCAGGGCGAGAGTGAGACCCCTGGCTTATCTCTGAAAAACCTGCCTGCAGCTTCACTCCCTCCACATCTCCAGGTCCCGTGAGCAGTGCCCTGAGTACACAGTTCGGCCCTCGGCCTGTGGTGATGACAGGGGGTGTCTTGGCTGCTCTGGGTATGATGTTGGCCTCATTTGCGACCTCCTTGACGCACCTCTACCTTAGCATCGGCCTGATGTCTGGTGACTATGTGTGGTAGGGGCTGGGGAAGCTGGGGAAGCTGGGCAAGGGAAGATTGCCTGGGTCTTCTGTTGGGTTCTGGGATCCCTGTTCTCCCCTTCTGTACCCCTTTGAAGAAGATAATTAAGGAGGGTTGCAGGACCTAACTGGAAGGTTCCTTAGTCCCCAAGGGGAATAAGGAAATCAGGAATCAAGAGTCTGGAATTCCTTGGCCCAGAGAGAACAGAACATAAAGGGGTATATATGCCTAAATCAGCTAAGCCCTCTATCTTTTTTCTTTTCCTTCCTGATAGGTGCTGGCTGGGCCCTGACCTTCACCCCTACCCTGGCCTGCCTCTCCAGATACTTCTCTAAACGGCGTTCACTGGCCACAGGATTAGCATTGACTGGCGTGGGCCTCTCTTCCTTTGTCTTTGCCCCATTCTTCCAGTGGCTTATCACCTATTACACATGGCGAGGGGCCCTTCTCTTAGTAGCAGCTCTCTGCTTACACTCTGTGGCCTGTGGGGCCCTCCTTCGACCTCTCAGACTGGCAGAAGATCCTGTTGTTGGAGGCCCGTTGGCTCAGTTGGTCTCCCTGCTCCACCACCGCCCTTTTCTATGTTATACGGCTGCAGTCACCCTGATCAATGCTGGCTACTTTATTCCCTATGTCCACCTTGTGGCACATGCCCAGGACTTGGGTTGGGATCCACTGCGTGCAGCCTTCCTCCTGTCTTTGGCAGCTGTGGCAGACCTGATAGGGCGTGTATTCTCAGGGTGGCTGGGGGATGTAACCCCAGGGCCTGTGGCCCGGCTGCTGGCACTATGGTCTTTTCTGACAGGGCTGGCATTGGCCCTGCTCCCTGCGGCACGGCAACCCATAGTCCTCATGGTCCTGGCTGTAGCCTATGGCTTCGCTGCAGGGGCCCTGACTCCTGTGGCTTTCTCAGTTCTGCCTGAACTTGTTGGAGTTGGAAGGATATACTGCGGCCTAGGGCTGTTACAAATGGTAGAGAGCATTGGGGGACTGTTGGGGGCGCCATTGTCAGGTAAGAGGGCTGGGGCCGGGTGGCAATACTAGAATCACTGAGGAAAAAGGAAGTTGAAGAATGCCTGAATCTCTGGGAAGAATATAGGCTAGTGAAGAGAAAGGGTAGTGGGATAGTCTGAGCCTAATCCTTGAGCTCTTATAGCTGTGTTTTTCTAAAGGATTACCCGAGCTGCTATGGTTCAAGTGCTCCTGAACGTCTTTCCCCCTCTGACTTTTGCCCTTCTGGGCTCTGACTTCAGATTTGATCAAAGTCCTAGGACTGGAAGAGAAGCTAGATGCTTTTCGGTGCATCTAGATAGAGCCTGGAGCCTGTTAATAGTTAATGGGGGCATTGTGAACAGGAAGAATTGGCTAGTAAATATGAAAGGTGAGAGGCTGTGGAATTGTTTTAGTCCTGTTTCATTCCAAGCCACCTTTGGGTTCTGAATAAGGAGCCATCCTAGGATTTTCCTTTTCTATGCAGAGGCAGTGGGCTGGCTGCGATGATGCTAACGTGGGGTTTTAAATCACCTGAGAAGTGGTTACTGAAATCAAGTGAGAAGTGGTGACTGAAACGTTGCCAATTAACCTGTTGTCAAAAATGTATTCTAACTCACCTGTTCCCTCTCTCCCTCTCTCTTCTGTCTTAGGCTACCTCCGAGATTTGACAGGCAGCTACACAGTTTCCTTTGTGGTGGCTGGAGCCTTCCTTCTCAGTGGGAGCATGATGCTCCTTACCCTTCCCGGCTTCTTCTGCTTCTTCAAACCTTCTGCTACAGAACAATATTCTGTGACAAACTCACTGGAAGTCAGAGTCTCCCCCCAAAGAGCTGAGTGTGCAGAAGAAAGCCCAGGGGCCCAAGATCCCTAACTTTGAGAAAGTTCCAGCAACTTCTCACCTTCATCTGCCCCCCAGAACCTTAGCTATTTATATCTGCCTCTCTATGCCTGCTTAGGAGATGATAGTTAGGTCTCACTCAATATGTTGCGTTTTCTTAAGCCCTATTTTGTTGCTTTGTTGTAACTCTTCCCCTTTAGGGGAAGGCTCTAAAGACCACATGAGTTCAAGGCCCTCTACTGTTTTCCTTCCCCTTGATTCCACTACGAGTCTCAAGCTATGGATCAAAGACCCATGGCAAGGACCTGTCTGCTGTTTTTTATTTGGCCTCAGGTGTCTTAGCCTCTTTCCACTTCAGGACTGAGGAAAATCAAGATGAATGTATCTCTGAGGACAGGAGGAGAGAGATGAGGACTGTTAGTGGTAAATGAATGAGGTCAGGGACCTGAGTACTTAGGATGCCTGTTTATCCAGTCTCCAAGGCTGGGCTGTCCCAGGCTATGCCGGGTCAGACTTTGCTCTCTGTACTATAGGTCCTTTTTCATATTTGACACCTTTTTTTCTGAGGAGGGAATCAAGACTTGAGAGGGAGGCCTGAGAGCTGCCAACAGGATCCCTGGGTCCCCCAGACCAAAAGAAAGGGCAAATTGGTAAAATGTCATAGAGTCGTAGTGGGGAAAGAAGCTGAAGATGGGAAGGGAGCAGGGGGAACAGACCATGATATTTAGGGTCCTGCTAGGAGATCAGGGTTTGGACATATGTATCGTCATCATTCCCCTTGCTCAAAGCCAAGCTACCTTCCCTTGGTACCACCCAAGGTAAGGGTGGAGAGGATGCCAGTCTCCTACGGAAGCCTACCTGTTAGGGAGAATAAAGGAGATCTCCTTGTCTCCCATACTTGGCTCCCTCAATTTGGCGGGGGTTCCCTCTATTCTAATAATATAGAGTCTCCCATGCCTCTTCTCCCCACTTATAGTTTCCTCAATTGTCTGGGTTAAGGGGTTTGAACATGGATGAAAAGGGGGTTGGCAGTAATTTTATTAGGAGGGAAAAGGGAAGGAAAAAAGAGTCAACAAGTAGTATTTGGGATGGAATGAGGCTCTCTTGGGGAGACGACGGCACTTTCAGGTGAAGGAAGGAGCTCTCCCTGCTCAGGAGGAGGGGTTGGAGGAGAAGGAGCAGAGTGACAGGGAGGCAGAGCCCCAGGGAGTGTCAGGTAGATGAAGCTGCCAGAAAGGATGAAGGAGCCACAGACAAGGAAGGAAGCTTTAAAGTCACCTGTCACATCCCGGAGGAAACCTGTGGAACAGGAGAGAAGAGGCATGGGGAAATTAAAAACTTCTCTCCCCAAGGTGGAGGGGAGGGGAACTGGATCGTACTGTGTGCCTGGCTCCCTTACCTGAAAGTGGTGGGCCCAGGAGTCCCCCCAGGCTCATCAGCATCATCATCAGCCCTGTGGCCTGAAAGATGTTTCCAAGCCCTACAAGACCAGGCAGGACACCAAACACCAGTGGAGCAAATGCACCTGCACTCATCCCGTAGGCTCCTGCTGCTGCCAGGAGGGTTCCCCCCCACCCTTCTTCTTGTACCGGCACCAACCCCACTGCCACCAGCCCCAACCCTGTCAGTGCCCCAGTCATGGCCAACAACCGTGGAAGAGGGATCCAGCCATGGTCTGCCAGCCACCCAGAGACCAGTCGGGTTCCTGCATCTGCCACTGCTGCCCCAGCAACCACCAGAGCTGCCCCATATCCTCCAAGCCCAAGGTCCAGGGCATGGGGGGCAAGGTGCACATAGGGAATGAAGTAACCAGCTCCCACCAGGGTTGTCCCCAGTGCAAACACAGCAAAGGCAGGGTGGGTGAACAGGGTGAGACCAAGAGCGTTGAGGGGACTGTGAGGTGGGGTAGTAGGATCTCCAGAGAGAGCCAAAGGCCGGAGCAGGGCCCCACAGGGGGTGAGATGGAGGGTGGTGGCCCCAAGCAGGAGCAGGGCACCTCGCCAGCCAAAAGCATCAAGGAGGAGCTGCAGAACTGGGGCCAGGAGCAAGGAGGCCACCCCATTGCCAGTCAGGGCTAGCCCCACAGCCAGAACCCTGCGCCTGGAGAAGTATCGAGAGACAGTACCCAGGGCTGGGGCAAACACTAGCGCCCAGCCAGAGCCTACACAGAAAAGAGGACAGCTGAAGTCAGTGACGCAACCTTTACTGTCTCTGAGGACCCAGGCATACTGCCCTGACCTCCCCCTCCCCTAAGAAATGTAAGTATCCCACTTCACTCCCTCTCCCACCTCACCGGCAAGGAAGCCAAGGCCAAGGTAGAGGTGCAGGAGGCTGCTGGCAAAAGCAGAGAAAATGAAGCCAAGGGAAGTGATGATACCTCCCACCATCACCACAGGACGTGCCCCCCAACGGGTGCTCAGAGCACTGCCCACTGGGCCTGGGAGAGATGGGGATTGGAGTCAGTTCTAGAATGTCTCACCTCTGTTTAGTTTCTACCTTGCAAGGTCCCCTCACCCAACCATCTGCGCCCCCCCCCCAAAACACTATGGGACCCACCTTTCTGCTATGCTTCCACCCACTTTTGTCCTCTAGGCTAGAAGCTGGATTAGTTCTTTGGCCCTCTTCTTAGCTATGCACTCTGCTGTATCTTCTGGGTTGCTTTTTGGTCCTTCCTGAAGCCTAAAAATCATCTGCTTCCCTTCCCCCCATCCCGGCTTGCTTAGGGCCCTCCTCACTGGCAGCCTGCTGCACAGCCAGAGCGATGGCGCTGACCCACGCAGTGTCCTGGGTACTTCGGTCAAAGTACTCTGCAAAAGCAGGGAGGGCAAGGCCCAAAGAGCGGAGCAGCCCATAAGAGAGCCCGTTCACTACAAACGCAGACCCTGCCACCACCCAGCCCCAGCCCCCGTCAGGGGGCCTGGCCAGCGAGGGAGGCATCTTCATCTGTTGGGGTAGAAATACAGAATGAGAAAACAACAGCAGGGGAGGAATAGGAAGGATCATAAGAACCTCACCACTCTCACCCCTCTCTCTCTGTCCTGGCTCCCCTTAAAGACCAGCTATTAGGACTTGCCTCCCTCCAGTCTTCCCATGAACAGAACTCCCCTGTGGTCATAAGAAAAAGGAGTTAGAGAAACCTGGCATGGATGAAGAGGGGCTGCTGGAGCCTTGGAGCCAAACACCCAGCTCCTTTTTGTAGCAATGGGGATGAAAAGGAGTGAGGGGGAGAGATCTGAGGATCCAGGTGCCAGGGAAGCCCTCCCCCAACAACACTCCATCCTTTAATCAATAGCCTTCCTTCTCCCCTCACTTACCTTCAGTGTTCTGTCTGTTTAGAGGAGGAGGGCAAGGAAAATCCTCTTCCCACTTCTGCCTGGAGGAGGTCAGAAACCTGTAAGGGAAGAACAGCAACAGAACTGAGTTTAGACAAGTGTTTTCTCCGTGTAAACAGAAGTTACCTGAGGGACCAAGCCACCTGGGCGAAGAGGAGGAAGAAGGTACAGCAGAGCAGGGTGGGGGTGGACCAGCACTGCCAACCAATCACAGGAGAAAAACAGTAAATCTAGAAGTCGAGTCCCACGGGGATTGAATTACTTCTCTTGTACGAGAGGAAAGTCCCTTCCAGTTTCTCATACATCCACTCACCTGCTCTTGTCTCAGCAATGAAGAATAGAGTGGCTTACCAAGCCCAGAATGCACCTTTGGTCCAGGAGCAGATATAGATTGATAAGACATTAGGCATGGTTAAGAATGATCTTAGAGGTAAGTGCCATGTAATTTAACACCTTAATTTAAAAGAGGAGGGAACTGAGGCCAACTTGAAATATCACCATATCATTCTCAGGGTCAAAACTAAAAAGCAGGTCTTTTGGTATCTACTGCTCAGCTCAGGAGTGGGTGAAGCCCAGGCATCAACAGCAAATCAATAAATAAACTTTATTGAGTTATTCCACTCAGAACAATCTGTGTGAATGATGAAGTGGGCACATATGAGCAAGGCCAAGGTACTGACTGTCTTCAAAGTTCCAATTCTAGGAATGCACACAGAGAGCAAGGCATTATCTCACTATTCTGACTGGAATGCCTCTTCTTCACTCTCCAATATCCTCCCCCTCAAAGCCCCTCCACCCCCATTGGACCGTAGATTTAGAGATGTAAGGCATCATTTAGTGAAAACTGCCTCCTGAACCCCTTGTCCAGTTTATAGACAAGGAAGTTTAACCCAGAGGGAAAGTGTCTTGTCCAGTTCCAGGGAACTGCCTCCTCTTCTCCATCAAAAACCATATCAACCCTTTCCTTAAAAAAAACCTCTTTCTTCTCCTTACAAACTTGACAAAAATCAACAAACACGAACTTAATGAACAGATAAATGGAAGTATATGACGAAATCTCTATTATATATAGCTTGGCTTTTTAAAAAGGATATATACAGTTTCATTCAGTAGTTCCCCTTTGGAACTTCTTTTAGCTCTCTTGTATGTTTTTTAATAAGTTTTTCTTTTTATGTCCCATAGTATCCCATATATCCCTCTTCCTCCTCTTCCCAGAGAACCATCCCATGTGACAAGTAGTATTTTTGGAGAGGAAAAAAACACTTCAGATTGATATATAAAAAAGTTCCAAAATGTGAACAATATGTAACAGCTGTGGACTTACCATCTCCACAGAGGAATGGGGTGTCTTTTATGTCTTCATCTGAATCCTGATTGATCTTTGTGATTCTGTGACATTTACTTTTGATTTTTTGTTGTGTTGCTTTTCCATTTGCATTGTTGTAGTCATTGTGTATGTCGTTTCTTGGTTCTGCTTACTTCACTCTGCATCAGTTCACATAGATCTTTCCACACCACACACATCATTTCTTATAGCACAGTAATAGTCCATTGCATTAGTGTACCACAATTTGTTTAGTCATTCCCCAAATGTTGCGCATAATTCTCAGCTATCACAAAAAATGCTGCTGTAAATATTTTGGAGTATAGGGGGATTTTTTTTTTTCTTCTCAATGGCTTCCTTGGGGTATAAGTTCAGCAACTGAGTCTCTGGTTCAAAAGATATGGGTATTTTTGTCACTTTATTTTCATAAATCCAAATTTCTTTCAAAGTTCCACCAACAATGTATTAGTGTGCCTGTCTTTGCATAACCCCTCCAACACTTACTGTTGCCATTTTTACCAATTTGCTGGGTAAGAGGGGAAACCTCAGGGTTGTTTTGATTTGCATTTCTTTTGTTATTAATGACTTGGAACTTTTTTAACATGTACTTGTGAATACCTTGCTGTTCTTTTGAGAACTATTTGTTCATATCTTTTAATGATTTATGTACTGGAGAATGGCTATTAGTCTTACATATATTTCCTAATTGTCTGTGTATCTCAGATACCAAACCTTTATCAGAGAAATTTGATACAAAGATTTTCCCCCATTTGACCCCTTCCCTTCTTACCCTAGATGCATTAACATTGTCTGTGCAGAAACGTTTCAGTTTCAAGTTTCCTCTTCTGCAGTAAACACAGTATTATGTTCCTCCAATAACTCTAATCTGGTTTTAAGGAGGCCCTGTTCCCACTGGTTCTCTTCTTTTCATCCCTGATCCCTCTTCTCATTTGACACACTTTTCCCTTATAGGGTTTTGTTTCTTAGTTCATTTTTCTCTCCTGCTTTTATCCAGTAATATATTTCTTTCCCCTCTCAGTTAGAAAAGCAGCTTCACTCTTCCTCTCCTCCCCTTTGGCTAGTCCTGTTCTTTAGTTTTGAAATTTGATTTTTGTACCTCTTTCCAAAAAGGATTTCTCTCACTCTCTTCATTATCTATCCTCTCTTTTCATTTATTCCAAACCCTCATTCTCTGATCCATGACCCCTATATTCTCTCTGTATTCTTCATGAAATCAAAGCTTTCGAGGTATCCACTCTAGGCTCTTTTCTCTGGGTGCTTTCTACCACTGCCTTGTAGGGCTTACCCCATGGATTCCCCCTTTCCATTGTGTCTCACTCTCAGAACAGCGACGATTATTACAAGTATCAGAGAGGACACTGCCCCATGGTAGATCCCCTCCCTCACCAGGTTCTTGATTATATAGCCTACCACTGATCTATGCCTTCTCTTGTTTTTTTCTGTCTATATTTGCCTGGAAATCTACTCCCTCTGTTCATGTTCGCTATTTTCCAGTTGCCCCCAGGGTTCTACCTCCCCTACTCCCAAGACAAGTAGATTTTTCAAGCACCAAATCCCACAGGCCTCATCTAGTGTAAGGTCTTCATCTTCCTTCAACTATTTCTTCTTCACCAAGCATCCATGAATGGTTCTTGAACCATTCATGAAAACTTTTGATGGAGTATAGGCTCTGGGAACCCCCTTGAACTCTCCTTGAATCTTCCCACTTGATATGGCCTGAGATCATAAACCTTTGGTTATAATATCCCTTGGTTACCTCTGGATTACTTCCTGCTAGTTCCCACCCTTGATCCTATCAAAATCCCATTCTCTAGGCTCACCTGACCTCTAGTCACAACAGTCACATCAAGATCCTCCTTAGCCTCCTCCTCAAGTTCCTCCCTGGACACCTCCTCCCATCACCTCAGACTACTTGGCCACCCTAGATCCCTCCCACAGCCCTTCTGTATATAAGATCCATCTTGCCTTCATGAAAGTGCTCAGATTCAATCTGGCCCACTTGTCAATACAAGCTTCACAAATGCCCAGATTACTTAAGTGTCTACCCCAAATGGCGAATCTTTAATAAACTTTGTTTTTCTTTGGCTAAAAGAAGACTTGGGTGGAATTCTTTCGGGCAGGACCCCGCATGTCACTATTTCAGGGTCCCAGCACCCCTAAACCTCAACACTTTGACCCAGTGATTGTTCATCAAAGGACCTCCCTCCACCTCCAAAGTAAGGCCTCCTTCCTTTCCTCCCACTTTTCATTCTTTCCCTCTTCCTCATCCACTCTCCTGTAGGCTCTTCCCTTCTTCTTACTGGCTAACCCTTGATCTGACCCCAAGGCATCATTTCTCTCTCTTTTCTGTCTCCTTTCTTCCATGTAACTTTGTCCCAGAAAAGAAGTATTGGCCTGTAGGCAGGGTGTTGTCAGGTTCTGTCTATAATGCTCTCTGTCTCTTCACTGTGGCCTTTACCAGGTTTCTGCCTTCACCCAGGTCTCCTGGTGTACACGTATGATGTGAATACAAACAGTGCCCTTTATTCAATCATCCTGCGTTTCTGTTGTTTAGGACATCTGAGAAACAAATAATCTCTTCAGTTCAGGTTTTCTTTCTAGAAATGTTTCAAACTCTTCTTTATTATTGAACATTCATCTTTTGTCCTATATGGTTAAGCTCAGGTTTGTAGGATTGATCACCCCGGGCTACACCCTAAGTTCTGTTTCATCCTGAGCTCTTTGAAACACATTATTCCATTCCCTTCTCCTTTTTCTAGGGGGTGAGGAATAGTCTTGCTTCATTCAAATGTCCTTTCCTTTGTATTTGAAGGTCTTTCTCCTGGTGCCTTGTAGAGCTTGTTTTGGAATTGAATTGTTTAATTTAACCGCTATGTCTCTTGGAGTTTGCAGGCTTGTGTTTTGTTTTTGTTTATTTCCTGTGCGTTCTTTCAATTGAAATTTCATTTTTTGTGTTTAGAAGTTCTGGGTAGTTCTTTTCTATTTTTCCTTCATTATGGTGTTAACGTTTTTTGTCCCTGTTGTATTCTTCTAGGATACCCACGATCCTTAGATTGTCTCTGCACATTCTGTCTTTCAGTATGTTCATTATGTTTTGCTTACACAATAAGCATATTTTCTTTGTTTGTTGTTTTTTTGTCTCTCTTCTTCTAGGTTATCCTTCACTTATGTGTATTTGCATTCTCAATCTATTCTTCTCTCTTTTCTTTCTTTGGTGAGATTTGCCACTGCAGATTTGTTTTTCTATTCTATTGAATATTCTTTTTGCTGTACAAGACCAAAATTCTGCTCTCATAATTCTCATATTTCTCTTTTGGATCACTCAGGAACAGTGTGTTGTGGTTCCATGTTCTCCTTAAATTTCACAGGGTCTTCTATCTTATCAAGTGTGAGATCATTTTCCTTTACTTTGCTGTATTTATTCACAGACACCTTACTATATCTGGAAGCCTTATTTCCTTCTGTTGTTACTGCTTTTCCTATAAGACTTATCTGTTTATGTTCAAGGTCTTTGAGTTTTCTTCTTCCTGAAATCTTTGGTACTTTCAGTCTTTCTTCCCCCTCATTTTTCTTATCACTAATTTCTCTCCCTTTTGACTCGCTCCCTTTTGATTGTGGTTTCCTTGGGGGCTGAATCTCAAATAGTCTCAGGTCACCACTGTAATATTAATTAAGGTGGGACTTTTTTTTTTTTTACTGTTTTCTCTTTTAGAATCCTAAAGTAATCAAGTGACTTTGATTAAGTCTTACTAGGTGCAAAGCCCCAGGCCCACACCCTTTTGCTGATTAGGTGTGAAGCCTTCGGGCCCTAAGAAGGGTATATAAACTCAGAGGTTAGCATTTTGTTTGGGGCTCTCACTCACTGGAAGAGTGTTGGTGTGAAGACTCCAGGTAGCTGCTGGAGCCGCTCAGCTTTGAAAAAACTCAGATGTTGGTGCTTCTCTGGTAACTATGTATTGTGATTTGGTCTGCTTGTATTTGTGATTTCTGTTTGTATTTGCTCTGAAGCTCAGGGTACTGGCTTTTTCTCCTGAACTAAGTGAATGATATATGTATGTTTGATTAAAGTGAGATTGTTAACCCCTTAAAGTTGCTTTCCTTAGTAAAGCAGATCACAGTGGGCAGCTCTTGTTGATGGTCTTACTGGGTTTTACACCTCAGCAGGAGCTGCTAGCCACATTGTTGTTACAACCACACAATTTACAGTTCACCAGCCTAGGTCTCTGCCCTAATTGACTTTTGGGTGGTCAGAAATGGCCCCAGCTTGACACTGTGCTTTTTCCCTCAAACTTGGTGGAGTGTTACACAGCCCCACACACATACAGTGTCCTGTCCTGGTGACCTGTCCCACTCTGTCTGTTCCTCATTTCTCTGGACCAGGGTGTAGGGTGTTTGGATATAAGCCTGTATCAAGTCCTTGGGTCCAGCCTCGATGCCAGTAGCATAGGAGGTGGGGGAGGGGGTGACTGAATGGGCTCAGGGTTTGCTCCTAGATGGCTGCTGGTTTGGTTTTTTACCTTCTTTTGGTTTCTTGATGTTCTAGACCATGGAAACAGCTGAAGTTGCTTTATCTTTAGTGTATAATTTCTGTTTTGGATAGGTTTGAGAGGTTGTGGGATCTGAGAAAATGTCTAGTCTGCCATCTAATTGCTCACATGACCTGGAGACTTCTTTGCACCCTTATCCATCCTCAGTTCTCTCCCTTTGTGGTGCCCTCCTCTGCCCACAGCCGCTGGGTCATTAGCATCCATCTGTTATCCTCTCAATTCCTTCTAAATATACTCCTGCCACCTCTTTACATCAGCATAACTGCCATATCTCTGGAAGAGTCCAGACAGAGCTTGGGAAGTTCTTTCTAATGCTTGATGTTTCTTTTTTACATACTGACCCTGCCCCCTCCCCTCATCTCAAATTGTCTGGAAAAGGTGAGGGCATACTACTTACTCCCTTAAAACTTCACTCTGCCACTCTCAGTCAATCTCATGCCATACAATTATGTTATCCTCTCCCTATACTTGTTACTGTCATTTACCAAACACCAGAACAGTCTCCTACCTTTCTCAAGGACTCTGGGACCAGGCCACAGCTAACTGGAGGAAAGACTTTCTGGAACTGGAGCAGAAGTGGAGTTTTCTGTGGCTACAAACATGGTGAGGACAGGGAGTTTGTAGCATTAGTTCAATGGACCCTGGAACGTAGGGGTGATATAAGGTGAAGTCAGAGACATCTGAGGGACATGCATAGACTTTTGGAATCCAGAGTCCGTCTGGCCATCATTCAAGAAGGGATGGCTGCCTCTTCAGTAGTTAAGGTAGGGAACATCCTCAGACATGTATCAGTGTTATTTCCCCATCTGTGACATTGAAGTGATGAATGCCTGATTACTTTTATCAGCAAACGGCCTCTAGGAGCGTTTAAGAAAGTTAAATTGCAAACTGAGTTGGGAGTTCTAACATTGCTACAAGTGAGGGATCACCAGCTTCTTGGAGTTTTAATTTTCTGTGGTTTTCCTTCCTCGTACATGCAATCAATTTACTCTTCATTTATAATGTGTCTATTTTCCTTTGCTTCATGCAAAGTTAAGAATCTTAATGGGCAAGTGAGGACATGAGTCAATTTTGATAAACTTATATAATAATAACAGCTAGCATATATATGTGTGTGTATATAAATCTACTATGTGCTGGACATTATATAAGCTCTTTACAAATATTATCTCATTCTATCCTCATAGCAACCCTAGGTGGTGGCTGCTATTATTATCCTCATTTTATAGTTGGGGAAACAGAGAAAAACAGAGATTAAGTGACTTGCCCAGGGTCACACAGCTAGTAAATGCTGGAGGCTGGATTTGAACTCAGGTCTTCCTGACTCCAGGCCCAGGACTCCACTGTGCCACTTAGCTGCCTAAATAAAACTAGGAGCTGTTTTTAAGATAATCATAACAACAATAATAAAATAAACAAAATATTAGCTGATTTGATTTTTTCAAAAGAGAGAGAAAATCAAATTGCCAAAATAAAAAAATGAAAAAAAGAGAATTCACAATAAATGAAGAAGAAATAAAGGGCATTTTTAGAAATTATTTTTGCTCGATTATATGCCAACAAAACTGTTAACAAATGAAGTGGGTGGTGAATATTCACAAAAATATGAAATACCCAGGTTAATAGAATAAGGACTAGATAATCTAGATAAGCCAGTTTCAGAAAAAAACAACAAAAATCAACAACCAATAAGCCATAAAGTAGTTCCCAAAGGGAATCAGGGAGGGGGAGTGGCACAGGGGCAACAACTCAGGACCAGATGAGCTTACAAAAAAATTCTATCTAATATTCAGGGCAATAAAACAATTCCGAAGGACTCATGATGGAAAATGTCATCCACATCCAGAGAAAGAAGCATGAAGTGTGTATGCAGAGTTGAAGCAGACTGTTTTCTTCTTGTTTTGTTTTGTATTTTTCTTTCTTATGGTTTCTCCTGTTCATTATAATTCTTCTATACAACATGACCAATGTGAAAATATATTTAATAGGAATGTATATGTAGAGCCTATATCAGATCGCACGCCATCTTGGGGGGAGGGGGGCGGGAATTTAAAACTTGTGGAAGTGAATGTTGAAAACTAAAAGTAAATAAATTAACTAATAAAAAATAAATATTCAGGTCAAGTCAACAAGAGTTTATTAAGCATCTATGATGTGCCATTTACCCTACTAAGTGCTGGAGGTAGAAAGAAAGGCAAAAGCAGCTCCTGCCTTAAGGAGCTCCCAATCTAATGGGGTAAACAACATGCCAAAACAAGCAAATATATACAGGCTAACTCAGAAGTAATCTCAGAGGGAAGGCACTAGCCTTAAGTGGGACTTGAAAATGCTTCTTATAGAAGTTGGGATTTTAGCTGAAATTTGATGGAAGCAAGGAGGCAGAGACAGGGAGGGCACAGGTATGTGGGCACAGCCAGTGAGAATGCCCAGAGTCAGTCAATGGACAGTCTTGGGGTTGAACAGCAAAGGGGGCCAGTGTCACTGAATCTTAAGAGTATTGGGAAGGGAATAAGGTATGACACTGGAAAGGTAGGAAGAAGGGGTCAGGTTGTGAAGAACTTTAAAAGTTTCATAATATGGGGGATTTTATAATAGGGAACTGCTGGAATTTATTGAATGGGGGACAGGGTTACACGTTGACACAGTCAGAACTGTGATTTAGGAAGATCACTCCGATAACTGAATGGAGGAGACAGACATGGGTCAGGGAGACCAACCGGCAGGCTATTGCAATAATTCAGGTATAAGCTGACAAGAGCCTCGACTAGAGTGGTGGTAATTAAAGTTATAAGCTAATAATTTTGTATCTTGAATGCTCAACCGGATAGAGTAGAACCCAGGTGAGCACTGAAGGCATCATGCTGTCAGCACCCTCCAAATTTTGGCATCCTAAAGAAAAGCTGGGGCATCTAGGTGGTGCAGTGGATAGAGTGCTGGGCCTGGAATCAGGAAGATGAGTCTTCCTGAGTTCAAACCTGGCCTCACTAGCTGTGTGGCCTTGGGCAAGTCACTTAACCCTGTTTGCCTCAGCTTGCTCATCTATAAAAAGAGCTGGAGAAGGAAATGGCAAACCACCTCAGTAACCTTACCAAAAAAACCCCAAATGGGGCCATGGACAGTCTGACACGACTGAAAAATGACCGAACAACCGCAAGAAAAAGAAAAATGCTGTAGTCTCCCTGCTCTGGAACGGGGCTCGAATCTCACTTCTGCTGCTGCCAACTTGTATGAGCTTCAACAATTCACTTAACCTTCCTAGAATTTATTTTCCTCTCTGTAAAGTAAAATGATTGACTGGGCAGTCTCTAGGGTCTCTTCTAACTCTAAATTCATGAACCAAGTACTTCCAGGTTCATGAACAGAGACATCTATGTTGGGTTTTCCTGGTGAGATTGCCTGAAAGATTCTTGAACTTGAGCTCGTATCACCACCTTGTGGCTGATGTGGATTTTATTTTGAGTGACTAATTCCACTCCACCTTGGAGGCTCCGGGTACAGGCGTCAATCTCCCTCATTTACCTTTGCCAGTGCTCTTTTAGGAGGCAGGTGCTTCGGGAAGCCACTCAGAGTAGTCCTTGCCTTGTCACTGCCAGGATGTGTATACAGTGGGGCCTTTTGGATGCAGGCAGTTCTGACTCAGAAGCCCATCAAAAAGCCTGTCCTCAGCACCTAGTGGTTGCATCATAAACAGTCACTGAATTCTTGGGAATACTCCTAAAAAGTCCGCATGGAGGATTGTGTCAGACTAAACAAGTGGCACATGCTCTTAGGGCTTGGCTGTCATCCTAGAGAAAAGCTCCAGTTGCCCTGCCCTAGTTAAGTGGGTTTATACTCTAAATGAGGAAATACTCTCAAGAAAGTTTGCTGACCAGGATGCCCATTATCGCCACCATTGTTCAGTATTGTACTAGAAAGGTTAGCCATCACAATGAGAGAAGAAAAATAAATTGAAGGAATTAGAATAGGCAACGAAGAAACAAAACTATCACTCCTTACCAATGATATGATGGTGTACTTAGAGAATCCTAGAGAATGAACTAAAAAAAAAAACTAGTAGAAACGATTAGCAACTTCAGCAAAATTACAGGATATAAAGTAACCCGCATACATCGTCAACATCTCTATATATTATCAACAAAGCCCAGCAGAAAGAGATAGAAAGAGAAATTCCATTTAAAATAACTATACAGAATATAAAATACTTGAGAGTCTAACTGCCAAGACAAGCCTTGGAACTATATGAATACAATTACTAAATACTTTTCACACAAAGTCAGATCTGAACAATTGGTAAAATATCAATTGCTCATGGGTGGGCTGAGCCAATACAATAAAAATGACAATTGTACCTAAATTAATCTAATCATTCAGTGCCATACTAATCACGCTACTAAAAAATTATTTTCTAGAGCTAGAAAAAAATTACAACAAAATTCATTTGGAAGAACAAAAGGTCAAGAACATCAAGGGAATTTACAAAAGCAAATGTGCAGGAAAGTCATCCTAGCTATACCAAATCTCAAACTGTATTATAAAGTGGTAATCATCAAAACCATTTGGTAGTGGCTAAGAAATAGAGGAGTGGATCAATGGAATAGATCCAGTATACAAGATTCAGATGTAAATGACCATAGTAATCCAGTGTTTGATAAACCCAAAGATCTTAGCTTTGGGGATAAGAACTTCTTATTTGACAAAAACTGCAGGAAAAATTGGAAAACAGTATGGCAGCAACTAGGTATAGATCAATATCTTACACCATGTATATATGATCAAAACGAATACATGATTTAAACATAAAGGGTGATACTATAAGCAAATTCAGAGAGCAAGGAATAGTTTGCCTCTCAGATCCATGGAGAAGGGAAGAGTTTATGACCAAAAAAGAGATAGAGAGCATTACTAGATGTAAAATGGACAATTCTGATTACAATACATTAAAAAAGTATTGCACAAACAAAACCAATGCAACCAAGGAAACTTTACAGCAAGTGTCTCTGATAAAGGCCTCATTTCTCAAATATATAGAGAGCTGATTCAAATTTATAAGAATACAGGTCATTCCCCAATTGATAAATGGGGTCAAAGGATGTGAACAAGCAATTTTCACTGAAGTAATCAAAACTATCTATAGTAATATAAAAAATGCTCTAAATCACTATTGATTAGAGGTTGTATTTGTCCTTCATTCTCAAAAGAGGATCATGACATCAGGGAAATGATGACATGACTTGTAGTTGACTTTGATTTGAGGGAGGGAGGGCTGTGCAAGGTCACCAGCCTCACTTTCTCCTCCAGAGCCATCTGGTTCTGATAGGGTTTAGACTGTGGGAGCCCCCTAGAACTCTCCTTGAATCTTCCCACTTGAAGAAGCATTTGCCTGAGGCCTTTCATTATCACTAGGCCCAGCTCTCTAGGTTACTCTTAACCTAATCTAGCCCTCCATTGTCCTTCTGATGAGGGTTTGGGGTGAGAGGTGCTCGACACCCCAAAGTACCGACACGCCGGGTCCTGCTGAAAGAATTCGACTCAAGCTTTCTCAGCCAAGGGAAAGGATAAAGTTTATTAAGAGTTAGCCAAATAAGCCTGCCCCGAGAGATCCCACCCCTTGCGACGCCTGTAGGGAAAAAGGGCCAGACCCATCTGAGCTAGATTGGTTCTGACCACCTTCATGGAGGCAAGATGGAGATTATATACACAAAGGTTGTGGGAGGGATTGAGGGGTGGTCTGGTGTGACCAGAGGAGGGGTCTAGGGAGGGACTTAAGGATGAGGTCAGACTCCCGGGTGGGGGAAATAGCTGAAGGCTATATGGAAATGACAACCCATCAAGGGCTGGGGTAGCCGAGCTAGGGTATAGATATTTTGATCAGGATTAAGGATGGGAAACAGGATTAAGGGTGGGAAACAGCTGGACAATAGAGGACTGGGCAAGGTAGGCATTTGGGCTTAATGGTTATAGCCTCAGGCCAAGGTCAGGTCGAGTGGCAAGATTCAAGGAGAGTTCAAGGGTTCAAGGGGTTCCCAGAGACTGTGCCCTCATCATTCCCCCCTCAAACAAATGGGACCCAAATTCTTTTGGGGTCAGGGACGAAGGTCTCAGCTTCTGGAATTGCTTCCTGCTGACAAGGGGCGTAGAGCTGGCTTGATGGGTCCAGTTCAAGGGGTGCACAGTCATCTGGAAGTTGATGGCTTGGAGACTGGAGGAGACAAACCTGGCAAGGAAGTTAAGCAAACAACAAAACAGACAGTACAGGAGTACAGAGAAAGGACAATATCCCTGGTGGGAATTAAAGATGACTATTTCATACCTAGCTCCCCTAATCACTTGTTCTGTGTACCACACTGCTTGCGGGTTCAGGAGTGTGTAGCACATCCAAATTAGGTCAGGGATATCTAAGAGCAAGGTTTGATGTTTGGTGAGCCTGTGGTTAGCCAGGCACTGGTGGCCCCCTGCTTCCAGGGTGCTCTGGCAAGGCAGAGCTTCTAGGGGCTGGTCTGCTAGAGGCTTAGAAGCTTCCTCAATTGGAATGGCTGTAGCAGCCAGAGAATCTAATTGTTTTGGAAAACAGGGGTCAGATTCTAAGGACTGGATTAGAATTCCCAAAGCCTGTCCTCTCCTTTCATCAACATAGAGAGTGAAAGGTTTTTCTAGATTAGGTAAAGCTAATGCTGGAGTGGTGGTCAGTTTAGTTTTCAAAGTCCCAAAAGCTTGTGCTGGGTAGGGGCCCCACTCTAGAGGGAGTGAGTCAGGGCCTTGAGTGCCAATTAATGGTTGCCGTCCCTCCCAAGCCTTGGGCTTAATTGGATATTGAAGGCTATGGAGGGGAACTATGGCTGGGGTGGCAGAAGTAGCTTGCCCAGGAATTCCCTGATCCCAAACAGTTGGCTCAACCCTCTCCCACGCCTCTGGGGGAACATGGGGAGGTCTGGGAAACAGGGGGAAAAGGGAGTTATGAGGTTTAACTATAGAAAATTGGCTTCCCAACTTCACCATCAGGTCCCTTCCCCAAAAGGGGGCAGGGCCAGAGAAGGAGTGTTCAGACGACAGATCCTTGATGCCCATGACCTGATGGGTCGAGGGGCATGTGGGGCCAAAGCCACTAGTTAAAGCAAGAGAACATAGCCGTGATAAAGTGGGTAACCTTACCTTCTGCCTCGATTTTGCCCAGGGCTCCGCGAGAGAGGTGGAGAAAGTGGGAGCACAGCCAAGCCCCAGGCTTTCCCCTCCTTCCGAGTCTTGAGAAGACTGGAGGACAGGATACTGGGAGGAGGCTCTACCACTTTTCCAACCTCGGGGACATGCTGGGCATGGTCCTGGAGGCGTGGATCCTAGAGGCTTCTTCCAGGGGGGCGCCCTAGAGGGGCACTCCTTAGACCAGTGACCCTCCTTGTGACATTGAAGGCAGGTTTCCCCTTTGCCAAAGTTGCCAGAAGCACCCTCCGGCAATCTCCTGGCCATGGCAGCCGCCAAGAATTGGGCATGTTCTCTGTCTCTGGCTTTTTCCTCTGCCTGGACTAAGTCTCTATTATTGAACACTCCGAATGCTGTCTCCAGTAATTGGGCCTGAGGTGTTTGGGGTCCCATTGCCAATTTCTGCAGTTTCCTCCTAATATCTGGGGCAGACTGATTAATGAAATACATGTTAAGTATTGCCGCCCCTTCAATAGAATCAGGATCCAAATTTGTATACTTCTTAATAGCTTCTACTAGCCGGGCTTGGAAAAGGACAAGGTTTTCTTTTTCTCCCTGAGTAATCTCCCTAATTTTTTGAAAATTTATTTGCTTTTGAAATGCAGTTCTTAGGCCTTCTAAAAGGCAAATTTCCATATGGTCTCTCTTTTCTCTATCCTCACTCCTTTGATAATTCCATCCTGGGTCACTAGTTGGAACAGCAGCTGTTCCTGGGGGATATTTTATGGGGTTATTGCTAGCCAAACTATCCCCAAATTTTGGGGCATGTTCCCAGATTCTCCTCTTCTCCTCAGTGGCACAACAGGTAGAGAAGAGGATATGCAAATCACACCAAGAAAGTTCAAATTGCAGGAACAGATCCCTAAAACCCTCAGTAAACTTAGTTGGATCTTCTGAGTATCTCCCCAGTTTTTCTTTAATTTGGATGAGATCTGAAATGGAGAATGGAACATGCAATCTCCTTGTCCTAGCAGGGGAGGCAGGCATTTCCCTCAGGGGAAAAAGCCTTGAAGGCGCTGTGGGACCTGGAGCTTGGGGCTGAGGTAGATTAGACTGCAAGGCCAGGGCATCTGCCTGGCAAGGGAGATCAGCTAGTACCTGAGGAGGGGTAGAGGTCAGAGGGGAAGATACCCCAGAGACCCAAGTGGGTGCTACCTCAGAGAGAGGGGCTAGGGGAGGAGATATTGCCATGGGGGCAGGGCCCATGGTGATAGATGTTGCAGGGCCTGCAGTAGAGGCAGGGCGTGGGGTCCCTTCGGCTGGAAATTCCTTCCTCCTTAGTAAAGGAGAAGTTAGGAGTAATTGTCGGGAGACAAACAAAATAAAACAAGAAAACAAAATATACAGAAGGTACCTGAAACTTTCCCAAATTCCCAGCGCCGAAACAATTGAAAGGATCTGGCACATGCTTCCGGATGGGGCATCCGTCCATGTCCTTCGACATGACCACTGGACCGAGAACCACCTGATAGCGTCAGGTTGAGTTGACCACGACAGCCTGGCTGTCTGACTCACTGAGACCACTGGACCGAGCTGTCCGAGTGGACCGAGAACCACCAGAGAGCGTCAGGTTGACCAGGACAGTGTGACTGTCCGACTCACTGAGACCACTGGACCAAGCTGTCCGACCCACCGAGAACCACCAGAGAGCGTCAGGTTGACCAGGACAGTGTGACTGTCCGACTCACTGAGACCACTGGACCAAGCTGTCCGACCCACCGAGAACCACCAGAGAGCGTCAGGTTGACCAGGACAGTGTGACTGTCCGACTCACTGAGACCACTGGACCAAGCTGTCCAACCCACTGGGACCTGTTGAGGTCAGGCCTGAGAAGCACATCCAAAATGTTTGGAGAGCGAGGAGGGAGATTGGGAGAGGGGGAGGCTCACATACCTTCAGTCTTGGCTGGAGAAGAACTTGAGATTAGCAGTGCTTCCCGGTCAGGGAACCATAAATGATGAGGGTTTGGGGTGAGAGGTGCTCGACACCCCAAAGTACCGACACGCCGGGTCCTGCTGAAAGAATTCGACTCAAGCTTTCTCAGCCAAGGGAAAGGATAAAGTTTATTAAGAGTTAGCCAAATAAGCCTGCCCCGAGAGATCCCACCCCTTGCGACGCCTGTAGGGAAAAAGGGCCAGACCCATCTGAGCTAGATTGGTTCTGACCACCTTCATGGAGGCAAGATGGAGATTATATACACAAAGGTTGTGGGAGGGATTGAGGGGTGGTCTGGTGTGACCAGAGGAGGGGTCTAGGGAGGGACTTAAGGATGAGGTCAGACTCCCGGGTGGGGGAAATAGCTGAAGGCTATATGGAAATGACAACCCATCAAGGGCTGGGGTAGCCGAGCTAGGGTATAGATATTTTGATCAGGATTAAGGATGGGAAACAGGATTAAGGGTGGGAAACAGCTGGACAATAGAGGACTGGGCAAGGTAGGCATTTGGGCTTAATGGTTATAGCCTCAGGCCAAGGTCAGGTCGAGTGGCAAGATTCAAGGAGAGTTCAAGGGTTCAAGGGGTTCCCAGAGACTGTGCCCTCATCACTTCTACTTCCCACCCTTAATCCCATTCTCTTGGTTCCTGGAGTCTGACCTCACCCCAGTCCCATCAAGCTCCTTCTCAGATTCCTCCTCCAGAAGACCCTCCCTAAACCCCTCCTCCCATCACCCCAGGACCACCATAGATCCCTCCCACAATCTTTCTGTATATAAGTTTTACCTTGCCACCTTGAAGGTGCTCAGATAAAATCTACATCAGATTGAATCTGGCCCACTTGTGATGGTGAGATTTCTTAAGACAACCCAATACGGATAATCTGTAATAAACTTTGTCTTTCTTTGGCTGTGAGAAGACTTGAGTTGAATTCATCTGAGCAGGACATGGTGTGTTGGTATTTTGGGGTCTCTAGCACCCATAAAAACATATGGTTCCCTGACTTCATTAGTTCCAGTTGATGAGGGCACAGTCTCTGGGAACCCCCTTGAATCTGGAATACAGTCTCTGGGAGCCCCCTTGAACTCTCCTTGAATCTTCCAACTAGATCTGACCTTCCCCTAAGGCCATAAACCTTACGTTATCATTAGGCCCGAAATCTCTACCTAGCCTTGCCCTTTATCTTCCAGCTACTTCCCACCCTTGATACTATCAATATCCATGCCTTCAGCTATTTCCCACCCTAAATCCCAATTCTCTTGGTTCCTGGACTCTGACCTCATCTAGTCCTCCTTAGACTCCTCCTCAGGACCCTCCCTAAAGCCCTCCTCTAGTCACCCCAGACCACCCCTCCATCCCTCCTACAATCTTTGTATATATAATCTCCATCTTGCCTCCATGAAGGTGCTCAGATTCAATCTAGCTCAGTAGGTTGAATCTGGCCCGCTTGTGAAAACAGGCATCACAAAGAGTGGGATTTCTTAAGACAACCCATTATGGTGAATCCTTAATATACTTTATCTTTTCCCTTGGCTGAGAAGGTTTGAGTCGAATTCTTTGGGCAGGACCTGGTGTGTAGGTATTTTGGGGTCTCGGGTACCCCTAGAAACGTACGGTTACCTACCATCATCATTTTGCTTAAACCTCTTCACAGTGACCTGATATTCACCAGGATGACTGAAGATGGCCCAGGATGCAAGGCTAAGGTCTTTTCAGGTTCTCACTTTGAGTGAGGTAACACCCATTCAGTGAATAGGCCTCTTTAAGAAGTTGATCAAGGGATGGCTCCTTTAATCAAAAACTCAAAAACAAAACAAAATCAAACCAGGAGGGGAAGACCCTCAGGGTTCCGGCCCAAAAGAGAAACAGTTACTATTTAGTATTTACATTCACTCAGTGCTGAGAGGGCAGGGACCTCTTGTCCAATCTATGAGCTCCAGAGTAAGGTGGGTTTAAGGCTTGGTTTTTGAGAAAGAAATCTAGCCAGTAAACCCAAAGTTAAGGAGGCTGCATTTGGCCATGGAAATGTACCTTCCTTGGGGCAAAGCACCCAAGGGAGGGGAAAGGGGAGGGGAAGAGGGAGAGGGTACTCACAGGTTGTGTTTATCCTTCACTCTCAAAGAGGACCATTACATCAGGGAAAAGACGACATGACTTGCAGTTGACTTTGATTTGAGGGAGGGAGGGCTGTGCAAGGTTGCCAGCTTTACTTTCTCCTCCAGAGCCACCTGGTTCCAGTGGGGTGATATTCACCAGGATGAATGGAGATGGTCCAGGATGCATTAGGAGACCCTGGCCCTTCCAGTCTAAGGTCTTTTCAGGTACTCACTTTGAGTGAGATAAGGCCCATTCAATGAATTGGCCTCTTTAAGAAGTTAAGCAAAGGAGGGCCCTTAGAGAAATGTAAATTAAAACAACTTTGAGGTACCACCTCACTCCTATCGGATTGGCTAAAACGACAAAAAGAGAAATAATATATATTGGAGGGGATGTGGGAAAATTAGGGCACTAATGTACTATTGGTAGAGTTGTAAACTGATCCAGCCATTCTGGAGAGCAATTCAGAACTATCCCCGAGAGGCTATAAAACTGCATGTCCCCTTTGATTCAGCAATACCACTACTATGTCTGCATCCCAAAGAGATTAAAAAAAAAAAAGCTGGAGGGGGATGGGGAGGTCCTATTTGTGCAAAAATATATATGTAGCAGCTCTTTTTGTAGTGGCAAAGAATTGGAAATTGAGGGGATGCCCATCAATTGGGGAATGGCTGAACAAGTTGTGGTATGTGATTGTTATGGAATATTATTGTGCTATAAGAAATGAACAGGCTGATTTCAGAAAAAACCTGAAAAGATTTACATGAACTGATGAAAAGTGAAGCGAGCAGAACCAGGAGAACACTGTACACAGTAACAGCAATACTGTACATTGATCAACTGCAAATAACTTAGATATTTTCCAAGATATTCCAAAGGACTCATGATGAAAAATGCTATCCACCTTCAGAGAAATAACTGATGGAGTCCAAATGCAGATCAAAGAATATTGTTTTTTTCCTTTCTGTATTTTTTCCATGTTTTCTTTTTCTTTGGGTCTGTGTCATCTTTTACATGGCTAATACAGTAATATGTTTTGCAGGATTGAACCTGTATAACCTGTGTCAAATTGTTTACCATTTTAGGAAGAGGGGAGGGGAGGGAGGGAAGGAGGGAAGCTGTTTGGGAATTTTTATATGGCATTTAAGAGGTAATTGGGAAATGTGTGTGTGTATGTATGTGTGTGTGTGTGTGTGTGTGTGTGTGTAATTGTTTTCTAATGGGATATATAGGCCTTGCATATGTTTTAGAAATAAGTTCTCAAAATTGGATTAAGGATTTTATATATAAAATTACATTGATAATTGTAAGGAAAGTGAAATTATTTTCTCTTTCTCTGTACAGTCTCCGTCTGATATTTTTAAGAGATGAAAAGGGCTCATTTTCTAGGCCCTCATGGATTTTTTTTTTAAGATTCTTCCTTCAGCCTGTCGATGGCAGTTTGCATATCAGGTACAGGGTTTAAGTTAAGATAGAAACAGCAAGAGATATTTAAAAACTGAAATTCTTTGAAGTTTCAGGTGAATTATGGGTTCCTTTTGTAGCTCTGTTGTTAATAAGGTTAGATCCATATGGTTTGAACTGACTTTTGCTACATAAACGAATTGCTGGAGATGCAAATTTTGGTGGTTGTGATAGGGTACAGGCTCTAGGAGCCCCCTTGGACTGTCCTTGAATCTTCCCACTTGATCTGGCCTTTGCCTGAGGCCATAAGCCTTCCATTATTGCTAAACCTTTAACCTAGCCTAGCCCTCTGTTGTCTGTTACCTCCAGGTAACCTCCAGCTACTTTCCACCCCCTACCCCCATACTCTTGGTTCTGGGCATCTGACCTTTAGTCACTCCAGCTACCCAGACTACTTGGCCAACCTTAGATCCCTCCCTCAGTCTTTCTGTATGTAAGAGCCATCTTATCTCCATAAAGGTGCTCAGATTCAACCTGGCCTGCTTGTCAATACAAGCATCAAAAATGCTGAGATTCCTTAAGAGTCCACCTAGTACTGTGGATCTTTAAACTCTTGTTTTTTCTTTGGCTGAAAGAAGGCTTGAGTCAAATTCATTTCAGGCAGGATCCACATGTTGCTATTTTGGGGTCCCAGCACCTCTAAACCTCAACAATTGTACTAAATTGTATTGAGTCTTATTATTGGAAAATTTTAGCAGAATTACCTAGTAATCTCTGCCAGTTACTTGCAACCAGAGAAGCAGATCTGCTACGAGGATCCCTCTTCAGAGCTGCCTGGTACCTATAGAGTCTGTTTAACAAGGTTGGCTCCTTAGGGGATATATGACATTATGACTCCCCTTGTTCTCTTTTTGCCTCTCACCCCACCCCTTTGATGCCCCTTAAGACACACTATCATTCTGTCTAGAAATTCTTAATAGATGAGGTGTTTAAATGAGCGATCCTGGGGGCTCGGAACCCCAGGATCAAAGTGGAGAATGTTACATTTACAAAATCGCATTAGTGACTCCATTTTGCCTTCATCCACCATTTTGCGAAGTTAAGTTCCACCTCCTTGTAAGTCACCTGATTTTGGAGAAGTCACAAGGTTACTTCCCTTCCCAAAGGTTGCTCAACTTAAGGAATGTAACAAAACTATCTCTCTCACTCTCATCTCAGTGTCTACCCATCCTCTCCACCAATAAGAAACCTATAATCCTGTTTTTCCTGTCTTTCAATCCCTCCAAATTGTATATTAACTGTGTAGAAACCAGCAATCGATGTCCTTGACTATTGAGAGCCTTGGTCTCAGTTTGTTTCTGCAACTACGTGCATTGCTAAATAAATCACTGCCTGGACATAACAGACTCAGTTTCTTTATTCTACCATAATACTGGCCACCCCTTTTTGCTTTGTATTTTTCTATGATTATAGGTCATCTATCCTGAACTGGAGCTTCCTGGCCTTGGATGTAGCAGCCTAATGATTTTTAGATGTCAAGAGCTCCTGAGTCCTTTAGTCAGAACTGACTGGCTGCAGGATGAATTTCCTGCATGAGAGAGAAAGACCACTCCTGGTGGTCTGTCTGGCCAAGATCTCTGTCTTGGAGTAGTCAGAGGGATTCCCATGTGGGGCCAGCCATTCCTGACTTCATTAACATGGTTGGCCAGCTAGAGGCAGTGATATCCTTGCCTGTAGCTCTGGGGGGGTGGGGGGGGAAGAGGGCATCTAGCCTGCCACAGGGAGAAATCATTGTTTCTAGCATAAGGGAGCAAAGCCCAGTGCTCATAAGGGAGTATAGCTCTCAGTGGCTGTACCTGGGGTGATGCTCAGCCCAGGATGCAGATGGTGAGAAGAGCTCAGGCTGCAGTAATGTCAGCATCAAGTGATAAGGGGTAGTGCCAGCACCTTTGGCATTACTGAGACCCTAGTAGAGGGGAGCAGTACTCAGGTCCTGGGAAAAGGGGGCATCACTGGAGGTGGGAGGGAGGAGGACAGAATGTGGTCTAGCTGCCACATGCAAGCAATCACTTATACAGGCTAAGGATTCAGAGTCAGGTCCCAGCAGTGGCAGTCACAGGAGGTCAATAACAGCAGCCCTGGTAGTAATCAGGCTCTGGCATAGTGGGGTAGTGCCAAGTACAGGAGGGGGAAAGCCCTTGGGCTCTGGCATAGAGGTCAGAACTTAAAAACCAGCAGTAATAGTGCCTGGCACAGTCCCCAGCAGTGCTCAGGCCCTGGTTTAGGGAGACAGCACTCATTCTGATACAGGAGGGCCTCTGTAGGTCCCAGTACAAATGGGCATGTGTGGACCCAGCAGTGGCAGTGCCCCAGCTAGTCCTCCTGCTTTATCCCAGCTGATTAGGGGTAGGGTGGATATAGCCATGGTGCCAGGCAGCAGAATGGGCAGGAGCAGAGGCCCCAGCAACAGCAGCAGGGTGGGCAGTAATACGGATTCCAGGCAGTCAGCGAGTGGGCAGCAATGAAGGTCTCAGAGGCAAGGGAGTGGGCACAACAGGGAGATGTAGTGGAGTGGGCCAAGAATAGTCTTCCACTTATTGTAAACTGGAACTGGAAGATCCCTTTGTGGCAGGTAAAGCTCCAAAACCAGCACCCTCTTCATTCAGGTTCAATGTTGGGATGAAGTAATGCAATGGGAAGTCACCGAATGTTTAATACCTTAGTTTATTTTGCCCTAACACTTCAAGGATGTGTAATAAGGACACGGTGGCATTTAGCTCCCCCTCCTTTCCATTTAGAATCCCATCTAGGTATGAGGTCAGCAGGTTATGGCCATTAAGGAGTGTTAGGCACCCACCAAGACTGAGAGACCCAGACTTCATGGAACCAGGTAGCTACATCATGGAAGACAGGGCCAATCAGATCCGAGGGGCAGTTTCATCTTCCTTTAGGTAAAGCTTCCCATGTCTTGGGTAGGAGGAAAGAAGTTGCTTCAGTGTCCTATCCCACTTCTCCACATTGTTATCAAGGTCACTGGACAACTCCTTCCTAGGGAGGGCTTGGACTAGGGAGATGGCTTTGGAAAGTGCCTTGCTTTCTAGTAGGGAGGATGGGGGGGACCTAGCCCTCACAAAAGAAGAGAGCTTAGCAGAGGTTTCTAAAAGCGCAAAGACTCGATATTCTTTTTCTTTTCTTGACCCCTGTGACTCCCTGAAGGGGGAGGAGTGGAGCAGGGAACACTGAGTAGGCGGTGATACTGGGCAGTGTTGACCTTGGCACTGGAACAGACAATGTGCAACAGGGTAATGACCTCTTATTTGCTGACTATAGATGACCCTGACCCATGATGAGCACCAGTGTTTGTGCCAGAAGTGACATCCTCCACCCTACAGCCTTGATGTCCCTGTTGCTGTTCCTAATCCTCTTTCTTCACCCCTCTTTACATCAGGAGTTCCACTGTGAACTGCCAAGATTTGACATGGTATTTGATCACTCCTTCAGGGGACCACTATATTGCTTGTTATCTTTGTTTGTTTGTTTGTTTGTGATGTCTTTCTGTTTTGTTTTGTTTTTTCTTCCTCCTCTTCCAGTAAGACAATTTATGAAGCATCTACTATGTGCCAAGCGGAGCTGCCTAGTAGCTCAGTGGCTAGAGCTCTGGACCTGGAGTCAGGAACACCTGAGTTAAAATCCAGCCTCAAACATTTACTAGCTGTTTGACCCTGGCAGAGCACTTAACTTCTGTTCGCCTCGAGAAGGAATTGGCAAGTATCTTTGCCAAGAAAACCCCACAAACAGCATTGGCGCACTGTGGTCCACTGGGCCAGGAAGAGGTGGGCATGTGCCAAACACTGCACTAAGTGCCTGGCATGGAGTAAGTGCCATACGGATGTTAGTTATTATTTTTATCATCGCCAACTAACCTAAGCTACCAGATCAATCTGAATGAGTCTTATGTCAGAGAGGGTTGGCTGAGCCAAATGACCTCAAAAGTGCCTTGTTGGTCTAATGACCCTGTGCTGTGTGTTTGTAATTTTGTTTTGTGGGGGGTGTGTGTGTGTGTGTGTGTGTGTGTGTGTGTGTGTGTGAGAGAGAGAGAGAGAGCGTGCCTAAAAAAGGAAGAGAATGGCAGCAGGGCATTGATCAGGAAGTGATAAGATAAAAAACCAGAATTAATCCCCATCACCACTGATCAATAGCTGTTTGCTAACAGTTCACAGAACAAAGACACACACACACACACACACACACACACACACACAAACGGAATCTGGGACAGCACAGCGGACGTAGGAAAGGCCTCCCTCTGTACCTATTCCGGGCATATGGAATGTTGTGGAACACTGTGTGGCAGGAGGCTGCCCTGTCCACATTCCAGCATTTTATTTACAAAATATTAGCACATGCTTGTTAAGTCGGTGAAATGGAAAAGAACACTTAAATGAAATCGTAGTCTTTTACCAGCAACCTCAGGATCATAGCTAACAAATATACAAAGGGTTTCAAACATGTAGCTCATGTTGCAAGTTCATAAAATGTGAACTAACATGAGTCCTAGTTGATGCACGTGGGATATTTCTCCATACCAGAAGGGCTGAAGATCACAAGATCACAGATTTTAGAGCTGAAGCAGGACCTTAGAGGTCATCCAGAGAGTAGGGGTCAAACATGTGGTCCACAGCGCTCTGGTGCTCAACCTGCACCCAGTTAAAATGTAGTTCCTATCTGATTTTAATGTATTGATATGTTAATAAATATACATAATGCATACATACATACACACATACATATATACATGCACACATATATATGTTAATATATGCCAACATGCAGCCTGCAGGGATCTTTATGTATGGTTTAGTGGCCCCCTGTTTCTATTCGAGTTTGAACACCACCGGTCTAGACCAGGACCTTTATTTTTCAGATTAGGAAGCTGAGCTCCAGACAAGTGAAGCGACTTGCCCCAAATCACACAGGTAGTAAGTAGCAGAGGCAGGATTTGAAACCAGGGTCTCTAACTCTACATCCAGTGTTATTTCCTTTACACCATGGAATACATTCTGGTTTATTTCTCAGGAGGGATTCAGGGCCCTGCAAAGTTCACCTTGGTATTCCCAGTTGTCAGAATGATTTATCTATCTGTCAGCTTATCACTGGGAGGGGGTGGGAAAGAAGGAAAAGAAAGGAGCCTGTTTCCACACTGGTATACCATGACTCTTACCCAAGTTGGCCATTCTATGTTGAAACAGATGCCTCCAGGGTAATCTTGGGGTCCCTTTAGGGAGTAGCCCCATATAATCACAGCCTAGGAAAGTGCTACCTATCAAGACAGTCTTTTTTAAAGTAAATGGTTATGCCATACTGGTGATGAAAGAGAAGAAAAGAAGCAACTTCATTTGAGGTGTGAAAGAAAAACTCAGTGCTCTGTCTGTCAGAGACAATTAACTCCAAGCATTGCTGCTTATAGAGAACACCAAAGGACAGGCAGAGATTCCTATTTCTTGATGGAATTCTGTCACATTTTATAGTGACCAGGAAAGAACAAAATTCTACAAAAAGATTAAAACAAGAGGATACAGTTCAATCTTGGGATTTTTGATACACCTAGCGGAACTATAGAAATATCAGTGTTGGCTGCACCTTTGCAGATAAAGTCTTCAAGAAAAACTAAGGTCAGGTTCAAGAAATAATAAGAGGGTCACCTCCCTTGAGTTAGTCTGTGATGAGGGAGGCTATGGAAGGGGCTAACAAAGGAATGTTCCCTCAAACTCAAGAGATAATTTTCTTAATTGAATTAAAATAAAATTTAAAATAAAGTTTCACTCTTAATCTGATCCCCACCTTGATCTGTTGCAGAGAGAATGCCTTCTTGACCTTGACTGAATCCAGGAGCTTTTAGGCCTTTAATAAGCATGAGATAAAAAAAAAAAAAACAACAACTTCAGAGTAGAACATTGTCTCCTTTGCAATGATAATTTTCAAAAGACTAATAAGGTTTTTCATTGAGATTAGACATTAGATAAAAATACTATGAAAATATTATTTCTAAATATTTCAGGAAAAAAGAAGTCCAGTTATTGTCTGGCCAACATAATATTTGGGTTTTGCTATCTTCCTTTATGAGGATCTTGCCACCAGCTGTACACAAGACTACTTTATTTTTCCTCTGTTTTATGGACACCTTTTTTAAACATCATTTCTGAATATTTACATCATTTCTCTTCTACATAGTGAGCTTACCCTTGTAACAAAGATTTTTTAAAATTCAATTTTATTTCATTTTCAGTTCCAAATTCTCTTCCTCCTTCTTCTTTCTGCCTTACCCATTAAGAAGGTAAGAAAAATATGTAGAGTCTTGCAAAACAAATGCCCATATTAGCTATGTCAAAAGGAAAAAAGAAAAAATATACTTCAATCTGCTTTCTTAGTCCATTTCCTCTTATCTGTGGATGACTAGTATATTTCATCAGAAGTCCTTTGGAATCCTGGTTGGACATTGCGTTGATCAGAGTCTTTCAAATTTGATTGTATTTACAATAATGTTGATGTATAAATTGTTCTATTGGTTCTACTCACTTCACTTCCTATTAATCCATGCAAGTTTCCCCAGGTTTTTCTGAAATCATTCACTTTATTTTTTTTTTTGCCTTTTTTTTTGGAGGGGGGAAGTTAAATGACTTGCCCAAGGTCACACAGCTAGTAAGCGTTTCAAGTGTTTGAGGCTGGATTTGAACTCAGGTCCTCCTGACTCCAGAGCCAGTGCTCTATTCACTGCACCACCTAGCTGTGCCCTCCTTTTATTATTTTTTATAGCACAGGGGTAGGGAACCTGTGGCCTCAGGACAACATGTGCCCTTCTAGGTTCATGGGTGCAGCCTTTTGACTGAGTCCAAGTTTTATAGAACAAATCCTTTTATTAAGGGAACTTGTTCTGTGAAGTCTGGATTCTGTCACAGAGCCACACTTGAGGACCTACAGGGCCACTTGTGGCCTTGGGGCCACAGGTTCCCCACCCCTGTTATAGCATGTCTTCCATCACATTCATATACCTACCATGATTTGTTCAGCCATTCTCCAATTAATGGGCATCTTCCCAGATTCTAACTCTGCAACCTCAATAAGAATTGCCATAAATATTTTTATACACATGCGTCCTTTACCTCTTTCTTCTCTCTTTGGGGCATAGACTTAGTAGCAGTATCACTTGGTCAAAGGATATACAGTTTAATAGCTTTTGGGGGCATAGTTCCAAATTGCTTTCCAGAATGGTTGGACTAGCTCACAGCTCTACCAATAGTGTGTTAAAGTATTTGTTTTCCCAAAGACCTTCCAGGATTTATCATTTCCCCTTTTTGTCAACCTAGCCAATCTGATGATATGAGGTGGCACCTGAAAATGTTTTGTTTAATTTTGTTTAATTTTCAACATTCACTTCCATAAGATTTTTGAGTTCTAAATATTCTCCCCCTCCTTCCCCTCCATCCTCCCCAAGACAGATATAGGCTATACATATATATTCATATTAAACATTTTCACATTAGTCATGTTGTAAAGAAGAATTAGAACCAATGGGAGAAATAAGAAAGAAGAAACAACAACAAAACAATAAAAAAAGAGGGCAAATAGTATGCTTCAATCTGCATTCAGACTTCACAGTTCTTTCTCTGGATGTGGATGGCATTTTCCATCCTGAGTCTTTTGGAGTTGTCTTAGATCCTTGAATCACTGAGAAGAGCTAAGTCTGTCAAAGTCAGTCATTGCACAATGTGTCTGTTACTGTAGACAATGTTCTCCTGGTTCTGCTCACTTCACTCAGCATCAATTCATATAGGTCTTTCCAGGTTTTTCTGAAGTCTGCCTGCTCATCATTTCTTATAGCACAATAGTATTCCATTACATTCATATACCACAACTTGTTCAGACATTCTCCAATTGATGGGCATCCCCTCAACTTCTAATTCTTAGCTACCACAAAAAAAGCTGCTATAAATATTTTTGTACCTGTGGGTCTTTTTCAATTTTTTATGATCTCTTTGGGATACAGACCTAGAAGTGGTATTGCTGGGTCAAAGGTTATGCACAGCCCTTTGGGCATAGTTCCAAATTGCCAACAATGTATCAGTGTACCAATTTTCCCACATCTTCTCCAACATTTGTCATTTTCCTATTTTGTCAGGTTAGCCAATCTGATAGGTGTGATGTGGTACCTCAGAGTTGTTTTGATTTGCATTTCTCTAATCAATAATGATTTAGAGCATTTTTTCATATGACTAAAAACAGCTTTATTTTTTTCATCTGAAAACTGCCTGTTCATATCCTTTGGCCTTTTATCAATTGGGGAATGACTTACATTCTTATAAATTTGACTCAGTTCTCTATATATTTTAGAAATGAGGCCTTTATCAGAGACACTGGTTGTAAAAATTGTTTCCCAGCTTTCTGCTTTCCTTCTAATCTTGGTTGTGTCAGCTTTCTCCTTGTAAAAACTTTTTGATTTAATGTAATCAAAATTATCCATTTTGCATTTCATAATGTTCTCTGTCTCTTGTTTGGTTATAAATTCTTCTGTTCTCCATTAATCTGGCAGGTAAACTATTCCTTGCTCTCCTAATTTGCTTACAACATCAGCCTTTATATCTAAATTGTATACCCATTTTGAATTTATTTTGGTATATGGTGTGAGATATTGGTCTATGCCCAGTTTCTGCAATACTATTTTCCAGTTTTCCCTGCAGTTTTTGTTAAATAGTGAGTTCTTATCCCAGAAGCTGGAGTCTTTGAGTTCATCAAAGTAGATTACTAGATTCATTACTACGTTATCCAAGTAGATTACGAGAGTCATTGACTACTGTATCTTGTGTATCTAACCTATTCCACTGATCCATCACTATTTCTGAGCCAGTACCAAGTAGTTTTGATGATTGCTGCTTTATAATACAATTTAAAATCTGGTATGACTAGGCCACCTTCTCTTGCATTTCTTTTCATTAATTACCTTGATATTCTGAGTCTTTTGTTCTTCCAGATGAATTTTGTTATTATTTTTTGTAGTTCTATAAAATAACTTTTTGGTGTTTGATTGGTATGGCACTGAATAAGTAAATTAATTTAGGTAGAATTATCATTTTTATTACATTAGCTCGGCCTAACCATGAGCAACTGATGTTTTTCCATTTATTTAGATGTGACTTTATTTGTGTGAAAAGTGTTTTGTAATTGTGTTCATAGAAGTCCTGGGTAATAGAAGTCTTGGCAGGTAGACTCCCAAATATTTTATATTGTCTATAGTAACTTTAAATGGAATTTCTCTTTCTATCTCTTTTGGACTTTGCTTTTGGGCTTTGTTAGTAACACATTGAAATGCTGATGATGTATGGGGGTTTATTTATGGCCTGCAGTTTTGCTAAAGTTATTTATTATTTCAAGTAGTTTTTTAGTTGATTCTCTAGGATTTTCTAAGTATACCATCATATCATCTGCAAAGAGTGATGGTTTTGTTTCTTTTTTGCTTATTCTAATTTCTTTTTCTTCTCTTATTGCTTTAAGCTAACATTTTTAGGACAGTATTGAATAACAAGGGTGATAATGGACATCCTTGTTTTACCCCTGATCTTATTGGAAATGCTTCTAGCCTATCCCCATTACATACAATGCTTGCTGATGGTTTTAGATAGATGCTACTTATCATTTTAAGGAAGATTCCATTTATTCCTATGCTCTCTAGTGTTTTTAATAGGAATGGGTGTTATATATTGTCAAAAGCTTTTTCTGTATCTATTTAGATAATCATATGATTTCTGTTAGTTTTGTTGTTGATATTGTCAATTATGCTGATAGTTTTCCTAATATTGAACCAGCCCTATATTCCTGGTAAAAATCCTACCTGGTCATAGTGTATTATCCTTGTGTAAATTGCTGTACTCTCTTTGCTAATATTTTATTTTAAAATTTTGTATCTATATTCATTAGGGAAATTGATCTAGGGTATAATTTTCTTCCTCTGTTTTGACTCTTCATGGTTTAGGTATCAGCACCATATTTGTATCATAAAAAGAATTTGGTAGGATTGTTTCTTTGCCTATTTTCCCAAATAGTTTATACGGTATTGGAATTAATTGTTCCTTAAATGTTTGAAAAAAATTTAATACAATTCACTTGTAAATCCATCTGGCCCTGGAGATTTTTTCTTAGGGAGTTCATTGATGGCTTGTTCAATTTCTTTTTCTGAAATGGGGTTATTTAAGTATTTTATTTCCTCTTCTGTAAATCTGGGCAATTTATATTTTTGTAAATATTCATCCATTTCACTAAGATTATCAAATTTATTGGCATACAGTTGGGCAAAATAGCTCTTAATTATTGCTTTCATTTCCTCTTTATTAGTGGTGAATTCACCCTTTTAATTTTTAATACTGGTAATTTGGTTTTCTTCTTTCTTTTTTAAATCAAATGAACTAACCAAAGGTTTGTCTATTTTATTGTGTTTTCCCCCATAAAACCAGCTCTTAGTTTTATTTATTAATTCAACAATTTTCTTAATTTCAGTTATATTGATCTCTCCTTTGGTTTTCAGAATTTCTAATTTGGCATTTAATTGGGGATTTTTAATTTGTTCTTTTTCTAGCTTTGATCTCCTCTTTTTCTATTTCATTCATGTAAGCATTGAAAGATATAAAATTTCCCCTAAGAACTGCTTTGGCTGTATCCTATAAGTTTTGGTATGTTGTGTCATTATTGTCATTCTCTTGGATGAAGTAATTTATTTATGATTTGTTGTTTGACCCACTCATTCTTTAGGATTAGATTATTTAGTTTCCAATTAGTTTTTAGCATATCTTTCCATGGCTTTTTATTACCTGCAATTTTTATTGCATTTCTGACTTTCTGCATTGGATTGTGAGATTTTTATGCCCTACTACATGGTCAGTTTTTTGTGTAGGTGCCATGTACCACTGAGAAAAAAGTATATTCCTTTCTATCCCCATTCAATTTTCTCCAGAGGCCTACTATATAATTATTTTTCTAAGATTCTATTCACCTCCCTAATTTCTTCCTTCTTTCCTTCCTTCCTTCCTTCCTTTCAGGCAAATGGCGTTAAGTGACTTTCCTGAGATCACACAGCTAGTAAGTGTCAGTGTCTGAGGCCAGATCTGAATTCAGGTCTTCCTGACTCCAGGGCCAGTGCTCTATCCACTGTGCCTCCTAGCTTCCCCTACCTCCTCAATTTCTTTCTGTTTATTTTATGGTTTGATTTATCTAGTTCTGAGAGGGGAGGTTGAGGTCCCCCACTAGTATAGTTTTGTTGTCTATTTCTTCCTGTAACTCATCTAACTTCTTTAAGAATTTGGATGTTATACCACTTGGTGCACATATGTTTAGTATTGATATTACTTCATTGTCTATGATACCTTTTAGCAGGTATCCCTTTTAATTAGCTCTATTTTTGCTTTTGCTTTGTCTGAGATCAGGATTGCTACCCCTGCTTTTTCTTTTTTAACTTCAGCTGAAGCACAACATATTCTGCTCCAGCCTTTTACCTTTACTCTGTGTGTATCTCTCTGCTTCAAATGTGTTTCTTGTAAACAACATATTGTGGGGTTATGGTTTTTAATCCACTCTGCTATCTGCTTCTGTTTTATGGGAGAGTTCATCCCATTCACATTCACAGTTATGATTGCTGTGTCTTTCTTTCCATCCTATTTTTCCCTGTTTATGTTTTTCTCTCTCCTTTCTCCCTTTTCCTCCTCACCTGTGCTTTGCTTCTGACTGCCACCTCTCTCAGTCTGCCCTCCCTTCTATCAGCCTCCCTCCCTTTTCCTTCCCCTTTCCCCTACAACTTCTTCCCTCCCTTATGTCCTCCCTTCTATCAACTCCCTCCATTTTCTTCCCCCTTTCCTCTCCTACTTCCTATAGGGTAAGACAGATTTCTATGCCCAATTGAATATTTCCTCTTTGAGCCAAATCTGGTGAGAGTAAAGTTCAAACAATACTGACCTCCTTCCCTTCTTTCCTTCTACTGTAATAGGTCTTTGAGCTATTTCATGTGATGTGTTTTAACCCTTTTCTGCCTCCTCCATTCTTCTTCTCCCAGTACAATCTTTTTTTCACCTCTTAATTTTTTTTTATCATCACATCAAAGTCAGCTTATACCCACACCCTCTATCATTTGTACCCCTTCTAAATGTCATAATAAAGATAGAGTTCTCAAGAGTTACAAGTATCATCTTCCCATGTTTACTGGATGTAAACAGTTTAACATTATTGAATAATATGTTGGGTTTTTTCTTTTCCTGTTTACCTTTTTATGCTTTTTGGAGATTAAATTTTCTGTTCAGCTCTGGATTTTTCATCACAAAAATTTGGAAGTCCTGTATTTCATTGAATGTCCAACTCCTCTTCTGAAAGAGTATGCTTAGTTTTGCTTTGTAGTTGATCTTTGGTTGTAATCCAAGCTCTTTTGCCTTATGGAATACCATATTCAAAGCCATCCTATCTTTTAATGTAGAAGCTGCAAGGTCCTGTGTAATCCTGTCTGTGGTTCCACAATATTTAAATTGTTTCTTTCTGACTGCTTGCAGTATTTTCTCGTTTACCTGATAATTCTGGAATTTGGCTATGTAACAACAATGTTGATCACAGCTGCTGTGGAGGTGTAAGGCCAATAAAACCAGCACACAGGAGGGCTGCTAACACAGGTTCTTTGATCTGCTTTTCTAAGGAAAGCAACTTTAAGGGGTTTACAATCTCACTTTAAGTAAACATACTTATATCATTCACTTAGTTCAGGGGGAAAAGCCAGCACTTTGAACTTCAGAGCAAATACAAATAGAAATTACAAACAGAGACAATATAAACAGATCGACAGACAGGTTTTTATCTGACCACAGCATACAAAGTCATCAGAGAGAAAGAAGAACCAACATCTGGGTTTTCAAAGCCGGGGCGGGGGAGGGGGTGCTCCATGACAGCTACCCAGAGTCTCATCTGGTCAAATCACACAACAGTCTTCCAGTGAGTGAGAGCCCCAGCAAAATGCTAACCTCAGAGTATATATATGCTTCTTTAGGGTCAGAGGGTGTCACAACCATGTGTCTCAAACTCATGTGATCTAGGCTTTCTTGTGACTTAAGCAGGTCATCAAAGACTCCAGATTCAAAGACCCTTGATTGAAACAAAGGCAAGACTCAATCAAAGGCACTTGATTACCTTAGTGCTGAGAAGCACTCAAACAAAAAACAGCAAAGTGTCCCACTTTGCTTGCCATTAAATTTGAAAGGCGGGGCAGCTAGGTGGCGCAGTGAGTAGAGCGTTGGCCCTGGAGTCAGGAGGACCTGAGTTCAAATCCAGCCTCAGACACTTGACACATGTACTAGCTGTGTGACCTTGGGCAGGTCACTTAACCCCAATTGCCCTGCCAAAAAAAAAACAAAAAAAAATGTGGAAAAAAAAAAATTTGAAAGGCAAGACTCAAACGTATCTCAGTGCTGAGAAGCACTCCAAAACAAAAGACAAAAGGTCCCACTTTACTTGCCCCATTCAAACAAAGGCAAGAGTCATTAAAGGCACTTGATTGCCTTAACATTCAAAAAGAGAAAGCAGTAAAAAAAAAAAAGTCCCACCCTGATTGCCATTACAGGCTGCAATATTCCTTGGTGTTTTCATTTTGGGATCTCTTTCAGGAGGTGATGGGTGGATTCTTTTGATGATTATTTTGCCCCATCCTCTTGGATGTCAAGGAAGATTTCCTTGATGATTTCTTCAAAGATGCTGTCCAGGCTCCTTTTTGATCATGCCTAATCTGGTCTACCTGAAGTACACCAATAATTCCTGGATCTATTTTCCAGGTCAGTTGCTTTTCCAATGAGCTATTTTACATTTTCTTCTATTTTTTCATTCTTCTGATTTTGTTTGACTGATTCTTGATGTCTCATAGAGTCATTTGCCCAATTCTAGTTTTTAACAAATTGTTTTCTTCAATTAGTTCTTGTACCTCCTTTTTTGTTTGGCCAATTCTACTTTTTAAGGAGTTTTTTTCCATTTGGACAATTGCATTTTTTAAGGAATTGCTTTCTACAGTCACATTTTGTCCTCCTTTCCCAAGCTGTTGACTTTCTCTTGCATGCCTCTCATTTACTTACCCGATTTTTCTTCTACCTCTCCTTTTGACTCTTAAAATCCTTCTTGAGCTCTTCCAAGAAGGCTTTTTGGTCTTGAGACCAGTTCATATTCCCCTTTGAGGTTTCAGATGTAGGTATATTGACAACATCGTCCCCTTCTGAATTTGTGTTTTGATCTTCTCCATTGTAGGGCTAATGGAATATAAGATCTTTCCCACCCATTAATAGGCCTATGTGACCACATGCATCCTCTTTTTTCCTTGGAACAGGGGCCATGTTCCCAGGTCTAAAGGTATATAGGTATTTCAATCGTGGATGTCTTGCTGCTTTGAGCTCTGACCCAGCTCACAGCTGTGATACATCCTGAGTCACACTGGGGGAGGAAGTTGCCTAAGAGGAAGCTTGCTTAGGGGAAACTTACTCGTAGGAAGGCTTTTTCACTTTTCAGTACTAGGCTAATTAAGCACTGAGTCATGAGGGTTGTGGTGCCTTCTGTCTCTGGGCCAATTAGCTGAAAGTGTATATATATTCTGAGGTGAGATTTTGCTTTGGGGGCTTGTTCATGTGAAGTACCTTTTGATTTCCTGGACGAGATTCTGGGTAGTCATTTGTTGAGGAGCCCTCCCACTACTCAGAGTAACAACAATGTTACTTGCAGCTGTCGTGGGAGTGTAAGACCTATGACACCAGCACACAGGAGGGCTGCTAGCACAGATTCTTTGATCTGCTTTTCTAAAGGAAAACAACTTAAAAGGGGTCAGCAATCTTGCTTTAATTAAACATAGATAGATAGATAGATGATAGATAGATAGCTAGATATCATTCACTCAGTTCAGGGGAAAAGTCAGCACCCTGAACTTCAGAGAAAATACAAACAGAAACTGCAAGTAGAAACGATATAAACTGAGCAAATACAAATAGCAGCGATCAACAGACAGGGCTTCCAACTGTCTGACCAAAAGCCATACGTAAGTAGTTACCAGAAAGAGAAGCACCAACATCTGGGTTTTCAAAGCTGGGGGGCTCCTTAATGGCTTCCCAGAATCTCATCTGGCTATATCACATGAACACTCTTCCCATGAGTGAGCCCCAAAGCAATATGCTAACTTCTGAGTATATATACACTTCTTCAGGGTCAGAGGGCATCACAACCCTCACGATCCAGGCTCACGTGACTTAGGCTTCCATGTGACTTAAGCAGGTCACATGGGCCTATTAATGTATGGGAAAGATCTTCCCATCAAGCAAAAAATACGTTAACCATACATTTAGATGTTGGTGCTCCCCTGATCTGGTGATGTATGCAAATATTAAAGTATGTACCAAGATTACCAGACAGTTGGAGCCCTGTCTATTGGATTTTTGTGTTAATTTCTCTGCTCATATTTTCTCCATGTTCAGGGTGCTGACCTTCTCCCCTGAACTAGTGAATGACATCATTTAATTAAAGTAGGATTGTTAACCCCTTTTGAGTTGTCTTTCCTTTAGAAAAGCAGATCAAAGAACCTGTGCTGGCAGGCCATCCTAGGTGTGCTAGGGTGCTTGCTGTTACACCTATCCCCATAGAAAGAACCTATGGTCAGTGTCCGTTTCTGCTTTTTGCTCGCGATATTTGCCTATTTCTGGCTTTTAAAGTTGAGCCCTCTGGCTGGAGCACAGGGGGCACTGTCCAAAGCTTCTTGTGCTGGAGGCCAGGGGCCTGGTCACTGTTTTTGTGTGCTGAGGCTTTAGGTGCTGGCAGCTGGAGACTGTAGCAGTCTGGCAGCTTACCTCATGCTGAGCTGAGATCCTAGCAGTTGTGTGTGGCATGTGCTGAGTCCATGTGGGGCTTTTCTGCATTTCCCTGGGGCTACACTGAAGCTCACAATGTGGGACTAGGGGTCTGGCTATTGGAGGATGCCTACTCACCCGGTGCTGTGCTAAAGCACGGGAGTCAGCTGCTGGAGGACTCCTGCCTACTGGCACATGTAGTGGCTCTCTGATCTGGAGTGTGCCAGTTCCCCTGGCTGTGCCAAGACGTGTGAGGGTCCTGGTGTTGGCACTTGCCTGCTCCACCACCCTGGGGCTGAGATCTCCTACTGGGCTGCTGAGGTGGGGCTTGCCACTGGCTTACTGGGACACCCCCAGTCCTGGACTGCGCTCACCTTCCAGCAGAGCAAGAGGAAACTTTCCCACTGATCCCCCAAATCTCCTGGGCTCCTCCCCATTTTTCTGCTAGCTCAGTTGTTCCAGGATTTTTCCTGGGGCAATATTTTCTGGGTTTTTAGAGGTTAATAAGGGAGAGTGAGAGCTACTTACTGCTTACTCTGCCATCTTGACTCCTAAAATTGTTTTAATTTGCATTTCTGTAGTTATTAGTGATTTGGAGCATTTTCTCATATGGCTATTGATTTTATGGATTTCCCCTGAAAACTGCCTCTTTATATCCTTTGACCATCTATCAATTGGGAAATGGCCCTTATTTTTATAAATTTGACTCGGTTCTCTATATATCTTGGAAATGAAATCTTTATTAGAGAAACTTAATGCAAAGATTTTCCCCTTTCCCCAATTTCCTGCTTCTCTTCTAGTTTTAGCTACATTGATTGTATTTGTGCAAAACTGTTTTAATTTTATGTGATCAAAATTGTCCATTTTACCTCCTGTGAACCTCTCTGTTTCTCATTTGGTCATGACCTTGAAACAAAAATTAGAAAGACAAAGAAAAGCAGTTCAGCAAAACCAACCAACACAATGACTGAGTCTATGTCTTCATAGTACCCTGGTTCCCATTTAGTCAGCCAATCAATAAACATTTATTAAGCACCTATTATTTGCCAGGCAATGTGCTAAGGGCTAGCAATATAATACAAAAGAGAAAGACAGCTTTTGACCTTTTGGAGTATATATTCTTATGGGGGAAGAAAACACATAAAAAGGAGCTCAAAAGAAGAGGGGAGAGAAGGTACCCAGCACAGGGTATGATGGAGAAGTCCAAATGATTAGGGTTAGGGGACATAATGGAGAAGTCCTAAGAAGTACCAGAAGCATTCAGAGCAGAGGTAGGTGGGAAATGGAGAGGCAGCTAGATGATACAGAGGATAGACTGCTAGGCCTGTAGTCAGCCAGTCAATAAACATGTATTAAGCACCTACTATGTGCCAGGCACTGTGCTAAGTGCTTGTGACACAAATACAAATAAAAAATAGTCCCGCCCTCAAGGAGCTTGTAGGGGAAGATATCACACAAAAGAAAACTGAAAAGTGGGAAAGTATTTGAGAGGGAGATGTTCTTTGGAGAGGTCCAAAGAAATCCAAGAGCAATGTAGGCTGAGAAACGGGGATAAAATTGTGCTGAGCTCCTTCTTTAAATAGAGGCCCTGATCTCTAGTAAAAAGGTCCAATCAGATGGGCAGAGGGAACTAATGATATGTGAGTACCAGGCAAATTCAATCACGAAGTATTGATGAGTCAGGAAAACCTGAGTTCAAATCTGGAAAGTCATAAACTCTGTCTGCCTCAGTTTCTTCAACTGTTAAAATGGGGACAATTATAGCACCTACCTCCCAGGGTTGCTGAGAGGATCAGGTGAGACCTTTTTAAAGCACTTAGAACACTGCCTGGCACATAGTAGGCACTTAATAAATACTTGTTAAAAATAAGAAATAAAAAAAATTATCTATTTCTTGGCAAGAGAGATTGGGAAATTCTCCCACCATTTTCCACCACATATTTAGGTAAAAAAGTATTTTCATTTTATTCCTGTTTTAAATCAAATTATTAAAATTAATTAAAACTAAAATTAAAAAATTAAATAATTCAGTCATTACAGTTATGTCCAACTCTTCATGACCCTATTTGGGGTTTTCTTAGCAAAGATACTGGGAATGCTTTGCCATTTCTGTCTCTGGCTCATTTTACAAATAAGGAAACTGAGGCAAATAGGTAAATGACTTGCTCAAGGTCACACAGCTAGTAAGTGTCTGAGACTACATTTGAACTCAGGTCTTCCTGACTTCAGGCCTAGCACTCCATCCACTGCACTACCTAGCAGCCCTAATTAAATTCTGTTTATTTATAAGACTGTCTTTTGTGCAAAGGACAGAGTACTGAGCCTGGAATCAGAAAGACCTGAGTTCAAATCCAACCTCAGCTTCCTAGCTCTGTACCCCGGGCAAGTTGTTTAACTTTTGTTTGCCTCAGTTTCCTCACCTGTAAGATGGGGGTAATAATAGCACTTATCTCAAACAGTTATTGTGAGGAGTAAATGAGATAATATTTGAAAAAAAACCCAACAAAACAAACAAACCAAAACACCAAGTGTTTGGCCTGGAACGTAGTAGGTGTTATAGGAATGGTTGTTCTTTCCCCTTCCCCTTTCTTCCCCTACCTTTGGAGGAGCCTAGATCCCCCTCTAACATCCCAGTAAATCCCTTAAAGCGCCAGATTTAGAGACAAATAAATAGAAACAGACATACAGGCCTCGGGCGAGTTCACAAAAATAGTTCAGAAAAGCACAAAAAGGCGGCTCAGGCATCGCAGGAATCCCCGAAGAGACACAACGCAGGAGGACGTCACCGCACACAAGCATGCCTGCAGCCCCAGGAGAAAGGCCCTCAGCAAGCAGCAGGGGCCGGAACAGGCGACAATCAGAGGAAGGGGAGAGAGGCCGCAGGCAGAGCCAGGCACGGGCAGGATCTGGAGCCCCGCGGCAGCAGCAGGAATAAGGTCCTCAGTGGCAGGAGGGAGCCCCGGCCACAAGACGGAAAAGCCCTGAGCAACATCCAGGCAGCCTTGGCCTAAGCTAGAGTTTAGACAGGCCGGGTCTTGACAAGAGACAAAGCCAAAAACACTCCTTGTAGACAGAGGGTTAGGGTTAGGGTTAGGGTTGGGGTTAACCCAGTCTTAGCCACCACACGAAGGATGGAGCAAGGCCTGCACAACTTCTAAGAGCTTAACAATCCAGTCCAACTCAAGCACACATTCCCAACCCAAACAGTGAGGACACTGATAGGAGCAAACCAAAGAAAATACCAAATACTGGGAAGAAATACCTTGGACTGAGGGACAGCTAAGGGGTAAATGCCAAAGAAAACAACTCCACAAAAAGTCTAAATAGATGCTCAGAAGGAAAAAAAAATGTATTGACCACAAAGATGACAAGAGTAACCAGGAGAAATGAAACAAGAGATACAAAATGGAATAGCTTTGGAAGAAAGAATGCCAAGGAGAATTGATACATTAGAATAGATGGTGAGAAACTTTATCTAAGAACTAAGTACCCTGAAAATTAGGAAGTGCCAAACAGAGAACAACAATTTAGTGAAAAACAAGAAATAGCAAAACAAAATAAAAGATTCCCAAAAAAGAGAAGAAAATATAAGAAATATAAAATAAAAAAACCCTCAACATCAGATTATGTGAAAATCATGAGTAACAACAAACAAAAAAAGCTTCGTTACCACACTTCAAGAAATCATAAGTGAAAACTTTTCTGCTGTCTTAGAACTGGAAGGAAATGTGAAAATAGAAAAAAAAAATCACTAGTCACTTCCTGAAAGTAACTCCAAAATGAAAATTTCCAATAACATCATAGCCAAAATCCAGAGCCTCAAGGCCAAAGGGAAAATAAATATGAGCAGACAACACCCCCCCCCCCCCGGCCCCCACCCCCACCCCCCCCCCCTGCCCTGCCCCGAAAAACCCCAGTAACAATAAACAATAAAAGAATTCAAGAACCAAGGAGCCACAGTCTGGATGATGTAAAACTTGGCAGCTACTGTTTTCCAGGTGAGCTCTTGAAATACGACATTCTAAAAGGTAAAAGAAAATGGCTTACAGCCAAGAATAACATATCCAGCAAGACTACATATAATTAATTATATGGGGGGTGGGGGTGGGAAATAGACCTTCAATGAAATAGATTTCCAAGCATTCCTAATGAAAATTCCAGAAATGAATAGACATTTTGAAACAGAAACACATAAAAAGGTATATACCTCTGTTCATTTGGAAGAGACTCTGTGGGTATTAATGGCTTACATGCTAATAGGGGAATGAGAAACAAATGCCTTCTCAGTACCTTAATAGCTTTGAGGGTCACAGATAAAAGTAAATAAGATAGTCAGACAGTCTGAGAGATGATTTTGTGCTGTTTTGATGACTTTTGGACAAGAAACAAATGGGAGGGATAAGGGACTCTATTAGGGAGGAAAGAAGGAGGAAACAGAAGGAAATCACTATCTCATATATAATAGAAGACAAAGGTAGATTGAACACAATAACCTATGCACACACATGTACATACTCAAACACTGTGTTATAGAAATATATTAAACTCCAAAGGGAAATAGAAGGGAACTAGGAGAGGAGAGGGAAAGAGAGATTTAAGAGGAAAGGCAGGATAGGTAGTAAAAAGCAAAACAAAATCCAATGTTGGAATGGATAACATGAAGGGAAGATTAAAAGTAAAGGAAGAAAGGCTAAAAACCTGATATAGGGACAAGGCAAAAGGAAGAGAAGGATAAGAGAATAGAAACAGATCACTTCATTTATAGATCACAAGTGTTAGGCAAAGACCCTCTCTTTTACTACCTTCTTCTTACTAGTAAAGGGGAGGAGGTAGGAGCAAAGGGACTAAAAAAGTACAAGTGGACAGGATGGAGGGAAATACACCATTAACAATAATAACTGTGAGTATTAATGTAACAAATTCACCCATAAAAAGTAAGAGGACAAATCCAAAAATATGTTTTTTACAAGAAACACACTTGAAATATAAATATTCACTTAGAGTTAAAATGAGAGAGAGAAGCAAAATCTATTATGCTTCTGTTGAATTTTAAAAAGCATGTATAGTAATCATGATTTTCGGTAAGACTACAATGAATATAAACAGAGATAAGAATATAAAAAGAGATAAGAAGGGAAATTGCTATGTTTAATGTTTACATAATGGTGTCAGAAAGTGGTTCCAATACTTGCACTCTTACAGTTCAGGTTTTGGTTTTGGAACAAAACCAAGTACTTGTAAGTCATTGAACATTTAACACAAGGAAGTTTATTTTGTCTTAACACAGGATGGATGTGCAAATATGATACAGGGACACTTAGCTTCTCTGGACAAGGCCGCCTTTGTTTATAGAAATGTATCTAGTCATCAAGGTAGGACTGCTGCTATGTGGGCTTCAGAAATCCAAGTCCAAGAGGCCTAGGCTCTACATGGCTAGAACTTTTTATACCCTTAGAAGACTAAAAGGTTGTATCAGGAAAGAGAGGTCCAATCAGGTCCCAGAGGTGGGGTGGGGTGGTTTGAGGAAGGAGGTTTCATCAAGGAAACTGGAGCCAATCACATAGTCCAAGCAGGTCCTGGGGGCAGCTTTGTCTTCTTTTAGGTAAATTCCCCTCTCCTGCAGCCACGATGTAAGTGAGAGGAAAGAAACTGACTGAGTCAGAGAAATGCTGGCCCTGTTACAATGTACCCCTTTCAAACCTAGACAAATCCAAGATAAAAAAAATAAGTTAAGGATATGAACAGAATTTTAGAAAAATTAGAAATAATAGATCTTTGGGGATTACTGAAATAAAACAGAAAGCAATTTAATTCTCAGCCATGTTGTTGCATTTACAAAATTAACTTTATATTGGGACATAAAGACATCATCAAAAAAAAACCCAAATACAAAAAACCTCAGAAAAGCAGAAATACTAAATACATCCTTTCCTGGTTATAATACAATAAAACTTGTATTCAATAAAAGACTTCTGAAGAAAAAATTAAAAATTAATTAGAGACTAAATAATTTAATTCTAAAGAACTGGTGGGTAAAAAATATTACAAGCAATAGAAATTTTCATCAAAGAAAATTAAAATAATAAGACAAAAATGAAAACTTAAGAGATATCTGTAAATATTTTCATCAGTGAATGAGAGAAGTAGCAAAATGATGAATTAGACATGTAACTTTAAAAAAAAACAGTCATTAGAACAAGAAATGAAGCCCCTTCAACTAAAGGAAACAGTGTAAGGAAACTTAAACTAAATTTTAACTATACAACAAAGTATAAATTATTACAATCAAATACGGGGTTAATAAAATTGAAAGAAAAATTATCAAATTGCTAAACAAAAGCCTTTTGGGGGGAAAAGCTAATAAAATAGATCGTTAATATAACATTTTAAAAGGGTGAGAAAAATCAAATTATTTATATCAAAGATGAAAAGGGAGAATTCACAATTTTAGAGAAAATAAAAGAAATTGTCAGAATTATCAGTTGAATCATATGCTTAAAAATGATCATTTAAAGGAAGTTGATAAATTCTCACAAAAAATATAAAATACCTAGATTAATAAAAGAAGAAATAGATTATTTAAATAACTTAATGTAAAAAAAAATAAATTGAATGATCCATAAATGAACATCCAAGGGGGAAAAAAATTCTGGATTAGACAGATTTACAAGTGAATTCTATCAAATATTTCAAGAAAAATTAGTTTCAATATTACTTAGACTATTTGAAAAATAGGAAAAGAATAGGCTTTTCCAATTTTTTTTCTTTCATACAAATATGGTCTTGCTGCCTAAACCAAAAAGAAACAAAGCAGAGAAAAGAAAACTATATACCAATACCCCTAATGAACACTGAAGGAAAAAATTTTAAATAAAATATGGCAAATAGGATATAACAACATATTAGAAAGATTATACACTATGAACTACTTGGATTTTTGCCAGGAGCATGGAGTTAGTTCAATATAAAGGAAAGTGTAAACATAATAAACAACATTAATAATACAAATAATAAAAACCACATGATTATATCAATAAGTATTAAAAAGGCCTTTGATAAAAATCCAAGACCAATCTGTTTTAAAAGCAAACACCAGAATGCATAGAAATAAGTGGTTTTTCCTAAATATGGTAAATAATATCCATCTAAAACAAAGAGCAAACATTATATTTAACAACTAAAAGCTGGAGGCCTTTTAAATAAGATAAAGAGTAAAGCAAGGATGCTCATTATCACTGTCACTACTTAACATAGTGCTAGAAATGATAGCCTTAGCAATAAGACAAGAAAGAAAAATTGAGGTGCTAAGCATAGGCAAAGAGGAAAAGCAAAATCATTGCTTGTAGGTGATACAGTAAAGCCAATTTATATAGTTTTCTTTTATATCCTGAAACTTTACTGAACTTATTTGTTATTTTATCATTTCAATTAATGTTTAATTATCACAAAACCCACCAAGAAGATATAGAAAGAAAAAAATCAATTCAAAGTAACTTCAGACTGTATAAAATCTTTGGAAATTACTCTACCAATACACACCCAATTCCTCATTTAAAATTTATTTTAAAATATCTTTATGGAACTAATGATAGCTCTAAACAATTAGAAATACATTCATTGCTTCTGAATACGTTGTCAATATAATTAAAATTGTAATATTACTCAAATCAATTTACTTATTCAATGTCATGCCAACCAAACTACTAAATACTTAATTTATATGACTAGAAAAAATAATAAAATTCATATTGTGGTACAGAAAGTCAAGAATCTCAAGGGAGCTAAAGAAAAAAAGTAGGAAAAGAATGGGTCCTAGAAGTACCAGATTTCAAACTGTTCTGAAGCAGTAACTATCAAAATGATTTAGTGCTATTAAAAAAAAAAATTGAAGGGAGTGGCTGAACAAGTTGTGGTAAATGATTATGTTGGAATACTATTGCACTATAAGAAATGATGAAGGGAATGGTTTCAGAAAAACTTGGGAAGACATATGAACTGATGCAAAGTTAAGTGAGCAAAACTAAGAGAATATTGTAATATTGAATAACAATAACAGCAATATTGTAGCAATAATCAATTGTGAAAGATTTAGCTATGCTGATCCATACAATGATTCACAGCAATTCCAAAGGACCCATTATGAGAAATGCTATCCACTTACAGAGAGAACTGATGAACTATGGGTACAGAGTGAAGTTTTTTTTTAACTTTATTTTTCTTGCCTTTTTTCCCCCAACATAGTTAATATGGAAACATGAAGTACGAATTCACATGTATAATGGATATCATGTTGCTTGCCTTGGTCAAGGCAATGGGGATGGGAAGTGCTAGAGGCAGGTGGAGAATTTGGGACTCAAAATTTAAAAAAAAGAATGTTAAAAAATTTAATGAAAAAATTTTTTAAAAAGAAAGAAAAGATTAGGTGCACAACATACAAAAGAAAACATATGGGGCAGCTAGGTGGCACGGTGAGTAGAGCACTGGCTCTGGAGGACCTGAGTTCAAATCCGGCCTCAGACACTTGACACACACCTATTAGCTGTGTGACCATGGGCAAGTCATTTAAACCCAATTGCCCTGCCTTCCCCCCTCCAAGAAAAAATACAAAGGAAAAAAACAGTATCATAGTACTCAAAACACCTAAAGACTCCAATTAGTGGGTGCTGATGAAAATTGCTGGGAAAACTGGACAAGAGTTTAGCAAAAATTAGGTTCAGACCAACACCTCAAAATTGTATAAAGTTTAACGTCCAAGGGATACATACTTAGATACAAAAGATTATATCGCAAGCAAATTACAGCAGCAAGAAAAAAATTACCTTTTGGCTCTATGGATAGGGAAGAGTTCATGACCAAATAAGGGACCGAGAGATTAACAAAAATGAACAGTTTTTCTTGCATAAATGTAGTGAATAAGCTCTGGTTCCTTCTCCCAGAGCTGGGCCTGCTATATCTCTCAGGGATCCAGGAAGTAACCCTGAGAGGTAGAGTACATTTTTTTAATATCATAGGTGTAAGCTAAGTCCCCAACTGTGTTCTCCCCATTGTTAAGGACATGTGACTAGCACCCCAGTTCCATGTAATCACTTAACATCTGTTAGCTTTTAAAAAGGCATAGTATGAAAAAATGTTCTAAATCACTATTGATTAGAGAAATGCAAATCAAAACAACTCTGAGGTACTATATTACACCTATCAGATTGGCTAACCTGACAAAATAGGAAAATGATTGGAGAAGATGTGGGAAAATTGGTACACTGATGCATCATTGGCAATTTGGAACTATGCCCAAAGGGCTACGCATAACCTTTTGTAGTAACAATTTGGATTTGAAGATCTTTCCCACCCATTAATAGGCCATGTGACCTGCTTACTTCACAGGAAGCCTAAGAGACATGTGGTGGGAGGAGCTTCCTGACAGGAAAAGTAAGTTATGTCACAGGAAATGCTGAGAGAGATGTTATGGCTGCTAATGGCTGCTCTCGTGATTGTTAGAACTGAACAGGCTGACTTAGCTGTACTGTGAGTTTGTTTTTGGGAAGACCCCAGCAGGGGCTCAGAGAGGTTTTGGGATGGCGAGGCTCCAGGCTGTGACATGATGTTTTAAGTTCCTTGCTGTTATAATAAAGTGGCTGACTGTGGGAGCTGAGCATTTGGTTACGGGATGTGGTTTTCTGGTGTCTGAATAAATGGTTTACTACTTCTACCTTCTATGTGGAGAGTCTCGTATACTTTGCGATACAGAACTACATAGGCATTTTGACAATTATCATCTACATTATTATTACTGCCTTACTGTTATACCTTTGACCCAGAAATACCACTTCTAGGTCTGTATCCCAAAGAGATCATAAAAAGGGGAAAAAGACCCACATGTACAAAGAGATTTATAGCAGCTCTCTTTGTGGTGGCCAAGAATTGGAAGTTGAGGGGATGCCCACCAATTGGAGATGGCTGAACAAGTTGTGGTATTTGATTGTGATGGAATACTATTGTGCTATAAGAAATGATGAGCAGGTGGACTTCAGAAAAAGCTAGAAAGACCTATATGAATTGATGCTGAGTGAAGTGAGCAGAACCAGGAGAACATTGTACACAGTAACAGACACATTGTGCAATGACTGACTTTGACAGACCTAGCTCTTCTCAGTGATGCAAGGATCTAAGACAACGCCAAAAGACTCAGGATGGAAAGTGCCATCCACATCCAGAGAAAGAATTGTGAAGTCTGAATGCAGATCAAAGCATACTATTTGCCCTCTTTTTTTTTATTGTTTTGTTGTTGTTTCCTCTTTATCATGGCTCCTCCCATTGGTTCTAATTTTTTTTTACAACATGACTAATGTGAAAATATATTTAATATGAATATATGTGTAGAGCCTATATTAGATTGCATGCCCTCTTGGGGAGGGGGATGGGGAAGGAGGGGGAGGAAATTTTTAAAAATGTAAAAAGAAAATTTAAAAATTAAAATCTTATGGAAGTGAATGATGAAAACTAGAAAGAAAGAAAGGAAAGAAGAAAGAAAGGAAGGAAGAAAGAGAAAGAAAGAAAGAAAAAGAGAGAAAAAAAAGGAAAGAAAGAAACGTAAAGGCATAGTATATTCACTTCAAAAATATAGCAAGAACAAAGCACAAATATTTCTGCCAATACTCTCAAGGAATACTCTACTCTATACCACTCTGGGTTTTTCTTCTGGGAGAGTACACTCAAAACTTAGCTCACTTCCTGCATAGCAACTTCCCAAGTTCATGTTCAGAAGCAGCATTACTAGAGGAATCCTTGTTTCAGCCTTCATTAGAATGGGTCCAGAAGGTTGCTTTTTTTGTTTGTTTGTTTTTTCTCTTTGCTCTCTGGGGCATTAGCGCTGGGCTGACTGCAAAACGCATGGACTTTGGACCTCTGGGATGCAAAGGCTCCCTCCAGATCTTTTGAACTCATGAAGTTTTGGAGGCTCCTCTCCCTCTAATAAATACAAAGAAGCAATGCACCTTTATAAGGGACCACATGACATCAGATGAGAGAAGGCCCCAAGGAAGCTCTTCTTACAGCACGGTCTTTCATTGGGTGTTTTGAGTGAAAGAGTCACCAAAATCCCCAAATCTCTCTCAAGAGCAACTAAGGCAAGAGAGGAGGTAACTGATGAGTTTTTTGAAGTTGCTGATAGTTGATAGGTAACCAGTCAAAAAGGCTCTTCCCAACCATGTGATTAGCTAAAGAAAACCAAATGTGGAAGTGCTATGCTAGTTACACAGTCTTTCTAATGCACTTCCCTTTACATAACTTCACAATTCTCCCAGAAGCAAACTCCCTAGCATCCTCTACATAAAGAATTTACATCAGCTGAGCCATCTGATGGGGTCTGCATAAAACTGAAATTACATAATTTAACTGAAGGCAGTAGAGAGGAATCTTTGCAGCTAATTATTCAGATAAAGATCTCATATCCAAGATATACAAGAAACTGATTCACAATTGTAAGAACAAGAACCATCCCCCAATAGATATGAACAAGTATTTTAAAAAGAAGAAATTCAAATTATCAATAGCTATATGAAAAAATGTTCTAAATCTCTAAGGATTAAAGAACAGCAAATTAAAGCAACTCTAAGGTTCTACCTCACAGTCATTAGTTTGTCATGTTTGACCAAAAAAAGGAAAGCAAGAAATGTTAGAGGTGCTTCAGGAAAATAGTCACTTTAGCATACTTTTGATGAAGAGGTAAATTAGTCCAGCCATTCTGGAAAACAATTTGAAACTACGCCCCAAAAGTCATTAACCTGTGACATACCCTTTGATCCAGTGATACGGCTTCCCAGGCATCTGCCCCACAGAGATGAACAAAAAGAGCAAAAAGATCCCCATGTATGAAAATGGTACAGCAGCTCTTTTTGTGGTAGAAAAGAACTGGAAGTTAAGGGGTATCCACCTATAGAGAAATGGCTAATCAAACTATGGTCTTTAAATGCAAATCTAAAGACTTTAGAACTCTGATCAATGCAATGAGAAACCAAGATGTGAATAATACTCCCTACCCCCTGCCAGAGAGGAGATGGATTTAAAACGCAAAATGAGAGATTTTTGGACATGGTCAATGTGATGATTAGTTTTGCTTGACTACGCATACCTGCTATGAGGGTTTTCTTTCTTTTTTTATTCAGTGGGAGGTCAGTGTTTTAGTTCCAGTGAGAGGGGAGGGGAAACAAAGTGAAAGAAAGAGAAAAATAAATGCTTGTTAACTGGAAAAAAACAATGAAATTAAAGTTTAAAAAGAATGTGAGCTCCTTGAAGGTAGGAACTGTTTTTGCCTTTCTTCATATCTCCAGTGCTTAACACAGTGCCTGGCACATAGTAAGCACTCAAGAAATGCTTTTTAATCAATTGACTGAGTAGTTTATTGATTCATATAGCCCTAAGTGTTAAATGGACACCTGACAGTATTTGGCAAGCATTGCCAAAAACACCACTGGAAGCATGAAAGCTCGGTCTTTGCTGTTTTCCCCCCTCCATTCACAAGGCTATTCCGATACAATACTTCAAACGATCATCACTTACAAGCCAGGCCCAATTCACTTGGTGACCATCTAACCCAGGGGTGTGCAAACCACAGATTGGGCAGAAGGCCAATTCTGGCTCCTTCCATCTTTTTCCCCTTTCATAATGGCAGGTTGATTTGGCCCTCAGCATTGTCATAGTTTGCCAACCCCTGATCTAACAGTTAACGTGAAAGGGCATATTCAGCAAGGACACAGCATTGATTCAGTTGAAAATAGCTTCCCTACCCCTCTGCTGGCCATGCTGATGGACTGGTCAAAGCTAAGGAGGGAACCACTCCTGTCTTCTCATGGGCTGGCTTTTGTACTTAGGCTGACCAGGAAGCCACATTAATGGCCTAAACCTTACTCTCCTGAGCCAATTAATTCTTTTTTTTTTTAAATGAGTAAATTAATTCTAAAGCACAGCTTTAATACCCTTTGAGGAAAAACTAGCCTGGCCCACATGGCAGATATTGCTCCCACCACAGCCTGCCAATAGTGCAAAGATTGTCAGAATCAGTAATTTCAGATATTTCAAGTGAAGAAGACTGTGTTCTGTAACCCAAAGATCAGTTCAAATTAGGGGAGAGGATGGAAACCATAGAAAAAGTATTGATTTTTCTGCCTAGAACTTTTAGTTGTAGGGACTCCCATTGTATAAACACAACCATGTGTAGTCACATTGTCAGCCTACCTGGGCCTTTCAAAAGTACAGATCTGGGAATGAAGATCTACAGTTTTAATAAGGCCTCCAACTAGCTAGTGTCTTCAGCTAGCTGAGGGGAAGATGGGTTAGCAGGACCAAAGAGAGCAGATTTCTTAAATAAGTGACTGGGCTGACAGTGTTAATCACTGCACATGGAGCCTGAAGACAATGGTTATCTTTACTTATGTAATATGTGCTTTGAATGCTATTGGATGTTGATAGATGTATCATATTATCATCACAAGTTTAGGTACGTTTTATTGTTTTTAAGTTCATATTTGATTACTTTTGTACTAGTATTGCGCATACATTGTAGCTACATTAGTCTATCTCCTGTGCATACACTTGACGCCTGTTTGTTTGCACATTTACAACTGGGGTATTTTTATATATTTTGTTATTCTGCAGGCTATACATGCTTTTCCTTTGTGTTGCTGTCAGACATAGTTGCATTCTTTGTGTGAGAAACGTGGTTTTGGGGATCACTGGACTTCCCCAAATTGTGAGAACACGTGGCTTTGGGGAATCATTGGACTTCCTAGGCAGGGCCAAAGTCCTGAGGAAGAACCCTGTGATAAACCCTAGGGAAGGCTGTACAGACCACAGGACTCCCAGAGGAAGACCAAGTGGTAGCCACCCCTTAATCTGGGGGGATCACAGGGCCTCCTAGGGGTCAGACCCTAAGGAGGACCCCAGTGATGGCCCCTTAGGATGGCAGTAAGTTCACAAGGCTCCCAAGACAAGGCTGGAAGTACAAAGTGATGTCCCCTTGAAAAAGCTGTACAGACCACAGGGTTCCCCAAGGGAATCCAGAGTGGTAGCCCTCTTAACAATACTGGAGTAGGGATCACAGGACACCCCTTGGAAAATCCATGTGATTTGCCTATTCTCACCCAAAGAACTCAACACCAGAGTGGGCAGAGGAAGGCATGTTTATTACATTCCTTGAGAGAACAGGTACAATACTTACAGGAACACTCACACACTGATATAGCCGCAGGAGCAGGGGTAACCATTCCCTCCACTCCTGCTAGAGTCATGGTTAGTTTACAATCTTTGTTTTTTACATAGTTTTCCTAGGTTATACAGTTTATACAGGTAGGATAATAAGGATACAGAAGCAAAAGTGAAGTTAATTAGATTTTCCTTGTCTTAGTTTAGGATTAAACTATATTCTTTTACTTCCCCTACTTTCCCTCTTTAACATATGCAAATTATGCAAATCAGGCCTGGATTCTTGACCAAGACCAGACCCTAGATAAGCCTGAACTGGTTCAAGTGGGTTTGGCCTCTCTAATTCCCCAGACTGCCTTCTCAAAAAGCATGCACATGCGTACAAGCCTCTGACCTCTCACCTGTCTGACCTTGAAGCCTGGTCTCTGCTAAAGCTGGGGTGGGGGAGGGCAGGGAAGCACACCTTTAGTTCTGTGAAAACAAAACTCTTCCTCCCATTTCTTACATTTGGATATTGACAAATTGCTGACATGTGTACATAATATATCCTACATGTAATTTAAACCTGTAGTCATTGAAACATTCTTTCAAATGATGCTTTATACTGTGCTACATGTGTCACATGTGTCTTTGCTATGAATGGCACTCTGAGATCATTACCTGGGATGCTGCGTTAATCGTCTTTGTACTGTTAAGTAATGGTGCTTATTTTGATGCTGTGCTGTATAATTCCATATGTTAGGGTCCCTGTAGTTGGTTTTGCAAGGGACTGAGAAATTTCTAACCCCAGAGAGGAAAGAAAAGTGACAAGCAAAATATTGTGGGAGGTAAGAGGCAAGCAACGCACTTGAGGTTAGATAGGGTTTCTTTGCCATAACAGTGCGGGTGACTAGGAGAGGGGAAGATTGGCTATGAACCTGATGGAGGGAAAGGGGCAAGAGCAAGAAGATAGATCATAGCTGCCTCCTGTCTGCCTAGAACCATGATGGTTAAAATCCCATGCCCCCCATCTCCTGCTCTAAACTGGCAGTCATTGAACACATTTCCCTTTCCTTGTTTCTTTATAATTGTATCAGGTCTCTGTATCAGCCAAGTATTCTCAAAAAGAAACCGCTTTCTGTAAATGGTGGGATTGAGGGTGGGATAGTGGTGTCCGAGGGAGGGAGAAAGAGACAGATACAGAGACAGAGAAGGAGGGAAACAGAGAGACAGGGAGGGAAGGACAGAGACAAAGAGGGAGGGAAAGAGAGAGAGAGAGAGAGAGAGAGAGAGAGAGAGAGGGAGAGAGAGAGTTGGTCCAGCGGAGAGTTTGTCAAGAACCGAAGCGATTTTATTGTTAATTTGCATGATGCCCTCCCAAAAAAAGCAGAGAGAAGAAAAAGCCGTGGGAATTTGGATTTCATGGATTAGCCTGGGCAAAAAGAATGAAATTCTCCATAGGGGAAAGGAGAGTAGGTAAACAAGAGGAAGCTTCCCAGGCTTCCGGCAACAACTTTTCCCTTGTTCTCCCCCAGGCAGGTTAAAGAGTCTTAGTTTGGAGACCAGAAGAGAATGGTGTAGTAGCCTGTTGAGATGAGAGAGGATTCAGTCCCCAGACAGACCGGGGGTAAGCAGGCATGTGGCTGGGGCCAGTAGCTATCTGTCGACTGTAGCTCAACCCAGAGGCAAGACTGTACTACCTAGACCTAAACCAAGGTGGAGAACCTGGAAAAGCCCAGGAGGGCGGTGCAGGCTGAGGGAAAAAAAAAAAAAGAGACTGAGGGGAGAGGACAAGACACCTCAGGCATGGAGAACAGTCCATGCAAAGGCACAGAGATGAGAGAAAGAGGGTTGTGTGCCATTAAGGGCAAGTTGGGAGTAGGGGGTGCAGATCATTTATTAAGCATCTACTACGTGCCAGGCACTGGGCTAAGTGCTTTACAAATATTATCTCATTTGAGTTGTCTAGTATAACTGGAGCATAGAGTGCATGGAGGGAAGTAAATGGTAAGAAACTAAAATGGTAGAAAGAGGCCAGATTATGGAGAGTTTAAATGCCAGACAGAAGACACTATATTTGACCTTAGAGTTCATAGGGAGCCTTGGAGCTAATTAAGTTGGGGGCAAGAGAATGAGATGGGAAGACCTATGGTTTATAGAAATCACTTTGGCCATTGAATGGAGGAAGGATGGGGGTGAAAAGAGAGATGTGGCAAGGAAATCAATTAGAAGCCTCTTGCAATAGTCCAGGTGGGAGGTGATGAAGGCCTGAACCAGGTGGAAGTGGTTGTGTGAATTGAGAAAAGGAGATATGCACAAAAGATATTATAAAGGCACAGACAAGATTTGACAACTTATTGAATATGTTGGGTGTGTGTAAAGTGTTGAGAATGCTGATGTTGCAGACCTGGGTAAGTGGGGTAATTGGGCACCCTTGGGCCCCAGAAAGGAAATTTGAAGGAGGGAAGGGGGAGGGGGTGGGAGCAGAAAATGAGTTCATATTGCATTTGAAATATCTATGGGACATTTAGTTTGAAATATCTAAAAGGCAGTTGGTATGCCCAAAGGGCAAGTAAATTGTGCATACCCTTTGATCCAGCAATACCACTATTAGGTCTACAACCCAGAGAGATCATAAAAAAGGGAAAAGGACCTATTTGTGCAAAAATATTTATAGAAGTCCTTTTCATGGTGAAATTTTACCCCCATCAACTGGGAAATGGCTGAACAAGTTGTGGTATATGAATGTAATGGAATATTATTGTGCAATAAAAAATGATTGTGTTGGTAACCAAAATGGGCTCCTTAGCACTTAGTTCAACAAGCGCCCTTGAATAGTTTGGCTTTTGTTCCCTTTGAGTAATTCATTGAGCCTTACTAGGTGCTAAGCACCAGTCCCAAACCACTATTAGGTGTAAAACCTTAGTGGGTGTGGATTGGCAACTAAGGTGGGGCCCAAGGTAGGGCTAACTCCAGGGAGGGCCTAGTTTACATGTCTGGGAGAGCAGAGGCTTTTAAACCACGTGGGTTTAAGTCTGCCTCTCTGTGACGATTCTAGGTCACCATGGGTGAGTCGCATGTGTGACTCACCCCTGACTCTGAAAAAGATATAAAAACCAGGGGTTGGCTGTTTGTTCTTTGGAGCTCTCTTACCCACAGCAGTGGTGGCCCAGTGACTCTGGGCCAGCCCTTGTTCTGAGCTCCCGGGCTGAACCTAGATGTTGGTAACTATGAATCGGTATTTGGTCTGTCTGTTAATGTTTGTAATTTGTTTGTAATTTGCTCTGAAGTTCAGTGTGCTGGCTTTTTCCCCTGAACTAAGGGAATGATATTTGTATGCTGAATTAAAGTAAGCTTGTCAACCCCTTCACCTTGCTTTCCTTAGTTAAGCAGATCAAAAGAACCTGTGCTGTTGGCAGCTTTCCGGGTGCTGACTGTGGGTGGATCTTATACCCCCACAGAAGCTGCTAGCCGGATTGTTGAAACGATGATGAGCAGGTAGATTAAAAAAAAAAAAACCTGGAAAGACTTATATGAACTGATGCAAAGTGAAATGGGGAAAACATCGTATATAGTATCAGCAACACTGTGTGATGATTAAGTATGAATGACTTAGCTCTTTTCAGCAACGCAATGATCCAAGACAAGTACAAAAGACTAATGCTGGAAAATGCTATCCACAACCAACTGATGGACTCAGAATGCAGATCGAAGAATACTTTTTAAACTTTATTTTTTTTGCGTTTTTTCCCTTTTGATCTGTTTCTTCTCTCACAGCTGTGACTAATATGGAAATATGTTTTACATAATTGCACGTACATAACCTATATCAAATTCCTACCATTTTAGGAAGAGGGGAGGGAAGAAGGGAGAGAAATTTGGAACTCAAAATCTTGTAAAAATGAATGCTAAAAATTGTCTTGATATATAATTGGGAAAAAAGAACATACTATTAAAAAATAAAATAAAAGGCAGTTGGTACTGTGGGATTGTAGCTCAGGAGGAAGACCTAGGCTGGAAAAATAGATCCTAGAATCCTCTAGAAAAAGGGGGGGGTGTTGCAGTGGATTGAGCGCACTGGGCAGGTCAGGAAGACCTGAGTTTCAATCCAGCCTCAGACACAGTAACTGTGTATCACTGGGCAAGTCACTTAACCTTTGTCTGCCTCAGTTTCCTCAACTGTAAAGTGGGGATAATAATTGAATCTATCTCCCAGGACCATTAAGATAAAATAATATCTGTAATTTGCTTTTATAAACCTTACTGTGTTAAATAAATAATAGCTCTTATTATATGTCATGTACATCATACATGTCATATATCATCAAGTGGCTAAGAAGCATCTCTACTCCTAAGCCTCATCAACTAGGTTGTTCCCACTTAGATCACTACAATGGATGGATTGATCTATAAATGCGATGGAGGTGTTCTCACCCATTTTGTTAGCAGGGTGCTGTGATTAATGATTGATCAACTGCCTGATTTGACTGAGCTTCCTGCCCCACCCACTCCCAACATACACACTCTTACAATAGGATCGAGTATTTTTTTTTAAAGATTGGGAATACATGCACATGTTTGTAGGAAGTAGGGAAGAAGTGAGAGAGAGGATAAAAAGAACAGAGAAAGTGGAAAAACATCTGATAGAGAAGATTAGAGGGATTGGAACCAAAGGTGAATAAAGAGGAGTTGGCTTTGGCAAGGAGGAGGGCACCAGAGTAAAAGACCAAACAGTGGAGGAAGATTCCAGAATGATTTCAGAAGGTGGGAAGAGGAAAAGGGGGGAGCTTTCAAGCAAATAAAGCTCAATGTTTCGGGTGAAGTTCTGCAGCTGAGAGGGTTGAGGAGGGATTGTCACGGGAGGCTTGAGAAGATAGGAAAGAGTTTGAAACAGCTCTTGTGAAAAGCAACTTGGTTAAGAAGTAGAATGATTGCCTTGCTGCAAGTGAAGACCCAATTGAGATTAGAGAACATAAATTTGTAAATTTTGTGATTTCCTGCAAATCAGTTCAGCAATACATGAATAGGAGCAAAGGAGAAAGTTGGGGGGAATAATGCAGAGTTGGGGTTCATCAATATGGGATTGATCGGTTATAGGACAAGCAGTAGGAGGGATTGGAGAGTAGTGGAGAGTTGAATAGGTTCACTTGGGACCAAGTCAAAGAAGGGAAAGTATAAAAGCAGTGCAGGGGTAAAGACCTGGAAAAAAGTGAGGGATAGAGGTCTAGACAAGGATGAAGCACAGGAGTTGTGAGGCATAGGGAAAGATGGAATGGGAAAAAAAAAAAAGATTTTAATCAAATAAAGGAATTTCAGAGTGGAACACTTGTGGGTAATGGAAACTTCAAGCATATGAGCATCTCTAGATATAGCTGAGGTGGAGTGGAGGGAGTTCATGAGAATTGTGTAAAGTGAAGAACTGGGAAATTAAGGTATTTGAGTATTGAATATGTAGGTATCGACGTATATATTGAAGGGCAGTTGGGTGGCGCAGTGGACAGAGAGCTGGGCCTGAAGTCAGGAAGACTCCTCTTCCTGAATTCAAATCTGGCCTCAGACACTTACTAGCTGTGTGACCCTGGGCAAGTCACTTAACCCTGTTTGTCTTAGTTTCCTCATCTGTAAAATAAACCAGAGAATGATATGGCAAACCACTCCAGTACTTTTGCCAAGAAAATCCCAAGACAATGGGTTACAAAGAGTTGGACACAACTGAAAAAAAACCCAACAACAGCACAGAAGTTGAAGTCCCCTAGTATGAAGGCATGAGATTGGAAAGGCTATGAGCCAGGCATTGAACTCATGGAGGAAGAAGGAAGATGTTTTAGGGGTCAATAAATAATAGCCAAAAGACTGGGTGATAAATTTGGATAGGTGAACCTCAAAGGAGGAGAAGTTGTTTAGTGAACAGGTAGAGGGAGAATATGGAAGTGGTAATTTGGGGCAAGGAATCCTCTGACTCCCTTGCTGGAACTAGTGAGTCAGAGGGTATGAGAGAAAGTGCAGCTAGTACCAGAGATATGTGCTTAGTTTCTGAATGAAGTTGTAACAAGACAGCAAATATAATGGAAAAGATATGGATTTGGAGTCAGATGACTTGGGTTTGAAATTCAATCACTAACTTGTTATGCAACCTCAGAAAATTCATTACCTTCTCTGGGCCCCAGTTTCCAAATCGGAAAGATGAGAGGGCTGATCTATAAGGGCCTAAAAACTCAAACATTTAATGATCCCACATCTGGGTTGCTTTTATAGGGCGTCAGGCCATTGTCTGAGAAACCTATAATTGACTGCCTCCTCTTGTCTCCCATATTTATCCTAGCTTTGGGATTCTCCACCCTCTATTTCCTGCCCTCTCCATCCCCCCTTCCCCCAATCACACACAGAAAAGAAGTGTGGGGAGTCCACTTTAATTCCTGTTTGACCTCCAACACATGAACTCTATAATCTTTCAAGGAGGCTCTAGTGAGCTAGAATGGTTCTGAGGAAACCTGATACTGTTGGATTCCTTAAAGCACAATCACTTCTAAGGGTAATTCTAGAAAATTTCAGGAATTCTGGATTATTTCCCTCAGTTTCTGGGCTGCTCCAAGGAGATTCCAGGATGGAAATGGTGTATGTTCCTGCAGGGTGCCTAGGTAGCCTTTTTGAATGCCATCTCACAGACCCAGCGGTAGGGCCGCTGACAGACGTCATCATTCCAGCCTCCATCAGAGTGTAAGTGGACACAGTCCTCGCCTCCTCCTAGCCCATGCCCGTACCAGTTGTCTGGCTGGGATGGCATCCAATTCCTAGAGGAGATGGAAATATCCCCAGGTCCCCCAGGATTTCAAGGCCCATCAAGCCCTGAGAGGTCCCCAGGCAAAGGTAACCCAACTCCGGAGGAAACAAGGGTAGATGTTCCCCTGTGTTACAGAGGATAGGAAAAGAAGATTTGAGAAGGGAATTTCTGAGAAAGAGGGAGAAGAGGGAATTGGTCCCTGAGGGAGATAGAGACTGGAAGCCTAAGGGTTAGGCACTCAAATGTGACAGAATAATCTATAGGGTTGGGATGGAGCTGAGTCTATAAGAGGACTTAGACACATAGAACTAAATGGGACATCAGAATTATCTAGTCCGACCCTTTCATTTCAGAGGAGGAATGAGGGGATACTCACTTGATGTTAGAGTCATAGCTTGTCCCATCCACCCATTTCCAGGGGCCTTCTAAGTCACTGAGGCCTATCCAGGCAAATGCAGGTGAAGTGTGATGACTAACAAAGTTCTGGGTTGGAGGCAGTGAGGTGGGGTTAGAAGGATAAGGCAATAAACATTTGTCCAGTTCCTTCCCCTCCCTAGTGCCTAGACATCTTCTTTACCTAAATGACATTGTATTTACTCATCTACGTTGTATCCACAATGCCACTCACTCCACCCCCCACCAGAAAATAAGCCCCTTGAGAGCAAGGGTTGTTTCGTTCTGTGTATTCCCATCACGCAGCATTATGCCTGGCACGTAACAGCAACTCAATAAATGTCTGGAGAATGGAATAATTGAATTGAATCTGGGAAAGTAGGACACCCTAGCCCTCACCTGTTCATTCCAAGAGTTTATGACAACCAGGTGTGAATTCTCCATCTGACAGTATTTCTCAGCCTCAGTCCAGGATTTCCCACTGCGAGAAAACCAGTAGCAGCTCTCCTCAAACTCCAACCAGCCAAGGGGGCAGCATACCTTGTCGCTGGTACCTAAGCAAAAGAGAAAAGCAGAGGACAGGGACCGGAGGCCCAGCCACGGCAGGGAACATGGGGAAGGAGAGAAGTGTCTAGAGCACATGCCAGGTTAAAGGACATTAAAGCCCTCCCTCTCCTTACCATTGCTTCGGAGCATTATCAGCTGACAATTCAGGGTTCGAAAATCTGCTGAAATGCGTTGCTCATGGAAAAGGAAACTAGATAGATCTAGAATGTGCAAGAGAGGCTGATAAGAAGTGAGTGAATATGTAGTCCTACTTTCTGTCTCTGGGATAACTAGAAATGAATGATTCCCACCCCCAGTAAGGACCCCAACATTTGAGCAGAGTGGCTCTCCTCCTCCCCTTGCTCTGCCCAGCCCATCACCTTTCTCTAACCTTCTTCCCTGTCCTTTTGATGCTTCTGTAGCTTAGCCTCCAGAGATTTCACCTTTTCGCTCATACTGCTTCCTGTTGGAGATATAAGTTCAGGGTCCTAGGACATGGGACCCACCCCCTGCCCTTGGGACTGCAACCAACAACCCATCCTTACCCTGGCTATTTAATGCTTGGATCTCTGACATCATCTTCTCTGAGAAGTTGGTGAAATTTTCTTTAAGTGTCTGTAGATCTCCCTGAAGCTGAGTATCTGTTAAGGAGGTGATGTTTAGGAATGAAGAGGTGAAGTAGATGTCTGGTGCCCCCCTTCTTCTCTACTATAGGCCCTTCGCAGACATTCCTCTACCTCCTTCCCTTTAGTGCTGTCCCATCCGTCCCATCTCCACCACCTATTTTAGTCATTATACTCTTGTGCCCCTGGGCTATTCCAAGTTTCCCTCTAGATCCTGCTTCCTTCAAGTCTCTCTACTTATTCCCAGCCATTTCCCAGCTTCCATGTCCTTTTCCCATCACTCACTTTTAGATCCCAACACAGAGATGATCACTACCAATAAGAAGCTGATTCCCAGGGAGACCAGGAGGAGGCGGTTAAGAGGGCAGAGACGCTGGAGGATGGGCTGGAGTGAAGGGGACCCTAAAATGGGAGAGGATAGGTTAGTGAGGAAGTCAGTTCAAGGAGCACTGGAGAAGTGGAGGTCCCATGGGACAAAAAAGCAGTAATATGGAAGAACCTGGATTGGAAACCAAAGTGAGGGGAAACAAAGTGGGTGTCAGGAGAAGGAACCAGGGGAGTTAGGTAATCCTGTGGGTAAACTCAGAATCATCTGTTTCTAACTCTTCCTCCTTCAACCTCATAAGGCTATGAACCTGCTAAATTGGATTGAACTGAACTGGGAATTGATATGCTTCCATGGCCTAAAATTCTACAGGGGAAGTCAGCCCAGGAGGAAAGGTATATGTCACTTAAAATACCCTTCTTTTCACTATCCCACCCTACTAGTTTCACGCTGACATCAACTTTCCTCTCTGAGGTACTTTCACTACCCAGTTAAAGAGGAAAGAGAAAGCAAGTCCACCCCTTTTCTCTTGCCCTATTTTCTAGGAAAAAATACATGGACTCTTTTTTTGGGGGGGTCCTTTAAAGGGTTTTAATAGTAAATATTACAGAGATAAAAATAACTAAGGGAGAAATCCTAAAGTTTATAAAGGCCTCCTCTTTTCATTTGACCCTTCATGCAAATATCTTAGAATTAGGCCTTGTTCTTTCTCAGTTTCCTCTCTCTTATGGGTTAAGCCCCTATATCAAGCCTATCTGGGATGGAGATTAGATCAATTGTACATTTCTTGCAGAGGCATATTTGGTCTGGCTATTAGTGTGTCTCAGACTGTTCCAGAATGTGGACACCCAACTCTTAGCTATGGGTCCATGCCAGGCAATTCCTTTTGTATGCTTGCTCACTCCTTCTGTATGAATCCTTCTCCTGGACTTCTGATATTCAATAAACTTATCATCTCCTGTCTTGTCATGGACTTTCAGAAGTCCTGTCCTGGCTCCCTATTTCAGAAAGATTTTTATCTCCAAAGATATTCTTTGTTGGTCTTCAGCCTTCCCAGCTTCCCAAACTCCAGCAGTCACCTACAGCACCCTATTGGATTTAGTTATCAGTGGTCTCGGTTCCTGGAAGCTTCTTCTCCTTCTCCCTCTCTCTTCTTCTCCCTCTTCCTCTCACTCTGTCCTCCTTCTCCCTCTCTGCTTTTCAACCTTGACCCATCTTCTCTGAGTTCGTTGATTGCCTGAAGCACATTCTTTAGCCAGATGGCAGTAACTGGCTCTGCCCTTGATGACAGAAACTGCATCTTCCCAAGTCTTAAAACTGTTTGCTGAAGTAGGAATGAAGGGAAATCTTTGGAGGAAGCTTCTACCCAACTCAAAGTTTGTGATAGCAAAGGAAAGTCAAGTCAAACATAGTCTGCCTGACATGCATCTGAGATTGGGGGAGAGCAAATTTCAGAGTTCAGAGAAATGCCATGTGGGAATGGAACTGAATTGAGTTAGGTATGATTCCATGGCCTAAAATTCTGTGTGTGTGTGGTGGGGGGGTGTTAGTTCCAGAGGAATAGGAAGCTCTCAAGAATGAAATTCTGAAGATACACATGAAAAATTATTCTGATAAGGAAGAAAAGGGAGAGTTGTCTAAAGAGACCAATGGGGAGACACAGAGGAATCATCAACAAAAGCACATACAGAAAATAGAAGGGGCAGTGGAGTCCTCTGTAAGTAGTCAGGAGCATCAAAGCTCAGAATGATCTATGGTTGGCAAAAAAAAAAAGCGATAGAAGACAGAAAAGGGGAATGCTTTTTTTAAAGTTATGTTGGAAAAAAAGGAATAGACTAGGAACAGAAACCAGAATAGGGAACGGAAAAGGAATAAAGAACAGAACGTGACTTATGGTGGTTAGGATGATAAAAGTTAATGTGAAGAAGCAGGATTTGAATCAGATTCCAAGTCAGTTACACCATTCTCCTTTTCTAAGAATTAAAAAAGGACTGCTGTTCCAGGGGGATGGAGCAAAGAGAAAAAGAGGAAAGGCAGAGCTGCTCATCTCTTACTTTGCTACTCTTTTAATTGCCTTTGGCCTGGAAAGGACAGAATGAAAATGGCTACCTACGAAAGAGCTCCAAACCACCATAAATGGAAAAATGGTAAGAAAGCACCTAGCTGCTATTGAGTGAATTCAAGTTGCCCGTCACAGATAAACCACATCCCAGGGTCTTGTAAGAACTGGGAGTTCTGATTGCTGAGCTACTGTCAGTGATCTTTAAAACAGTACGAGAATAGAAAAGGTAGGCACCATGACACTGGATGATGAGTGTTGTCCTGATTTTCAAAAGTAGGAAGAGAGAAATGTCTAAAAACTTTTGGTCAATGAGCTTACATCAATTCCTGGCAAAAGTCTACGATGTATTAAAGGATGGACTTAGTGAAAAGGAAGCAATAATCACAAAGAGCCTGTGGGACTTCTTCTAGAACATTCCCTTTGTTGACAGTGGCGCTAGACTAGTAGATCATGGGAACACTGTAGATATAATTAACCTGACTTCAATGGAGCATTTGACAATTTCTCATTCTATTCTTATGATCAAGATGGGAGATAGGGGCTAAACCACAGTATAGTTTAGCAAGGGTGGGGAATCCTGCAGCCTTGAGGCCACATGCGGGTCTCTAGGCCCTCAAGTGAAGCCTTTTCCCCCTGTGGGGGAACTTCAGTCTGTGAAGTTTGGATTCAGTCAAAGGGCTGCACTTGAGCACCTAGAGGGACACGTGTGGCCGTGAGGCCCCAGGTTCCACCCCACTTTGTTAGATTCATAATTGGTTGAATGGCTAGACCCAAAGAGGAATTAGTAATGGTTCATGGTCAACCTGGAAGAAGGTCAGACAAGAATAGTCAATATGGGAGTGCCCTAGGAGTTTGTGTTTGCCTGATGTTATTTGCCATTGGTTATTAATGAGCTGGATGAATATATGATGGCATGCTTTCACAAGATGAAAAGTTCTGCCATTTATTATCTGTGTAACCTCTCTGGGGTTCAGTTTCTTCTTCTGTAAAATGGGGGGGAAGGGTAGGATGACATGACCTCTAATGTACCTTCAAGTGCTAACAAAAGTGCTTTCACAAAAGAAGGATAATTAACATATTGGATGAGAGAATTAGGATTAAAAAAAAAAGAATTCACAGGTTAGAACTTTGTGCCAAATCTAGTAAGATAAAACTTAATAGAAAGAAATTTTGCAGGGGGTGATGAGGGTAGGCCTGTGCAGGGCCACCCCCACACATCCTCTATGAGATGAGCCCCCATGGGTGGTATCCATCTAAAGTTTTATACTTGGATTCAGATACAAGACGAGAAAGACACAGGTGAGCGACACTTCAGTTTGGGAATTTTAGCAGACAGATAGCTTCCTGTGGGTCAACACTGATCTTAGCTTGTCTGAAGACAGGATGGTGCCTCTCTGTATTCTACTATCCTTGTCAGGGCACATCTAGAGTACTGAGTGCCACATTTTAAGAATATTGATACACTGGAGTGTGTCCCAAGAAAGGTATCCAGGAGAGTAAAGTTCATACCCCATATAGATCAACTAAAAGGGATGTTTAGCCTGGAGAAGAAATCTGGAGGGGGAGGGAGGAGTGCGAAACATTAAAGCTGTGTTCAAACAGTTGAAAGGCTATCATGGGGAAAATAGCATTTATATAGCCCTTTAAGTTTCACAAAGTACTTTATGTGGTATCTCATTTGATCCTTACAACAACCCTGGGAGATGGCTGCTATCATTATCCCTGCCTTACACATGAGGAAACTGAGGCACAGGGAGTAATTTGCCCACAGGCACACGGCTAAGTGTCCAAAGCCGGATTGAAACTCCAGTTGTTCTGACACCAGGTCCTATGTTTTATCCACTGTGATAAATGGCTGTCCTTCCTTGTTCTTAGACTTGCTCTTCTTGGCCCTGGGAGCAGGATTAGGAGACAGGTAGAAGCTGCAGACAGGACGACTTACACTTAAAGCCAGAAAAACCTTCCTAATCAGGAAGGGCTGTACAAAAGTGGGCCGCGCTACCCCTCATGAGAGGTTTCCAAGTAGTCTGGACGTTCATTTGTGTAGAATCACGGAATCTTGTTGGGGTATTGGACAATGGGGCTTTGTTCCAGGTGCTATAATCTGGTGGCACACCTGGACCTTTAAAACAGACACACTTGAATGGCAAGTATGGTCAATTATCAGATCATTCACTCCTCTGACCAAAGTGCTGGTGGGCCCTTTCCTGGCCCTGTCTCACCCTGCTCCCCATTGCTCACTATAGAGACCTCCCCAGCAACTGTTTTGCATTTCCCTAAATATTTCCACTGTTGCCCTCCCCACATTGAATTGAGGCTCTTCCATGCCACTTGTCACAAGAGCAAAAATTGCTGCAATAGCTCTGGGTTGGAACATGTGGCCTCTGGGGCCCTATTCCAGACTCAGTGCGATTCTGATCTCTGGAGGCCAATGTGGTTCAGAGACATCAGGCTTAGGTTTCTTCTTTTTGAGGCAAGGCAGGTTAAGTGACTTGCCCAGGGTCACACAGCTATTAAGTGCCTAAGGCTAGATTTGAACTCAGATCTACCTGACTCCAGAACAAATGCTCTATTCACTGTGCCACCTAGCTGCCCCTAGGCTTACATTGCATGATGACTTCTTCCCTTGGTTATGCTGCTACCAGCATGCAGCCTGATTTTTTTCTCATTCTGACACTGGACTGATGGACTTCTCTGGCTTCTAACTCCGATCAGAGCTCAAATGATAGATGCCCTGAACCAATGAACATTGGACACCTGGCCCTGGTCCTGGTCCAACTGTCTGTTCCAATCACTCCCCTGCTTTCAAACTGCTTCGTCATGGCTGCTTTCCATCCCCAAGACAGTAGTTTAGTAGTATCTGGGCTCACAATTAGGAAAATTCCTTAAACAAAATTTTTCTTAAGTCAAAAAATAAGGAAAGGGTCTGGTACTATAAACCTTCACACCTTTGGAAACTGGGGAACAGAGACTGACAGTGGTGATCCATTTAGAGCTAGAAGAGACTTCAGAGTAGTCTAACACTTTTATTTGACAAGGAGGTTAGAGTCTAGAGAGATGAAGCAACTTGCCAAGTCATACTGGTTCTAAGTGGTAGGGTCAAGATTTGAATTATTTCTCTCACTTTCAAGTACTGTAGGAATGTCCAGGCTGGAAGAGACCTCAGAGATCTTCCTAGCCAACCCCCTCATTTTACAGTTGAGGAAATTGAAGCCCAGAAAGCTAAATGATTTGCCTAAGATCAAATCTAAAAGGCAAAGCTCAAATTGAACCCAATTCTCTGAATCCAATCTAGTTTTCTGTTCACACTATGCTTCCTCCGTGGTCTCCCCATCAGCCTAGAATCACAAGACGGCCTCAGAGCTTGAAGGGACCTCTAGTACAAACATCTAATTTAAAAGGTGAGGAAATGGAGAGCCAAAGAGAGTGAGTGAACTGGCCTAGTTGGGAACAGGGCTGAGACGAGATCACAGTTTTCCCGACCCCTGATTCTTGCCTTCGCACCAAATCCTTCACACAGGGGAGATGAAGGATCCAGTGAAAGGTATAAGAAAGGGACAAGACCTCTGGTGGCTTCCGAAGAGGTGACTCAGCCACGTCCTCTTATTGTTTCGGTAGAACTTTGCTACCAGTACAGATAGGGGGTATGGTGATTGGGCTGGACATGAATTTCTCCTAAGCAAAAAACTTTACATGGGAGCATACATGATCTTAATAGATGAAGTAGATGCTTAATAAAGCCTAATCAAAAGCAAGAGACACAAGAACAGGGACACAGAATGAGGCAAAGACACATAAAGACAAAAGTAGATGAATGGAAGAGTAAGCAAGGAATATTTTGGGGTGACCCTATTTTTAGGTCTCCTTGTTGCCCTCCTTCCCCCTCCCACAACCCTGTTGTTACCTTTACTGAACTGATGGCCATTGTCTTCACTCTCCAGGTGCTGAAAGTCTTGATAATCCTTTGCCATGTCTGTCCCCCAATCTGGATTCCGCTGGGGTGAGGGGCAGAGGGAGGACTCAGCCTTCTCCACTCCCCAAGTCCATTACCCATGCCCGATTCTGCCCAGCCCACCTCTACCTGAACCCTGGGATAATCTTCCCACACCTCCCCAGTATTGTCACCTACCAGGATTTGGGGTATTGGGCACCTGGGTCCCTTGGGGGCAAGCCCCCAGTACCAGGGAGTAAACTAGAGGTTGAATAGAAGCAGAGGTCTATGTGAAGAGAGTAGAGGTGGGGGTAGGGTATCCCTTAGGGGCAGAGTCCTAAAGAATGCCCAGTGTTCCACTGTCCCTCCCTCAGCATCCCTGGCTCCATGGACTTTGGATGATAAACAGAAACAGGAATCGAACTGGATCAGGGGTAAAAAGGGTGGGACACAACTCCACTCAATCTGTCTCCAAACATATATCTACGAAGAGGGGGCTCCCTATCCCTTCTCCCTAGAAGTGGGGACAAAGTTTTGTACCTGAAGGCCAGGATTACGATTCTTTCCAGACTACTAGTGTGATTGGCGGTGAGTGATAAGAGGTGGTTGGCTAAAGATGAAGGCATTCCATGGGCCTTGGGTGGGGAAAGGCCATTTCTCCTTTTCATTTCCTGAATCTGAATGTCCTAGAACTGGTTTCTCTAAATGTCTCTAATTAGTTCATAGGAGCTGCCTGCCTCAGGGTTACCTTCTTGAGAACTCAAGACATTAAACTTCGCCATCTCTCACGTGCCTCTTCACACCCCACATAAAACAGTTGCTAGGGAGGTCTCTGTGGTGGGCAACAGGGAGCTTAATGTCAGCCCTAGGTCACCAGAAACCCCAGTCAATGAAAGAGGTAATTAGAAAGCATCTCTCTCTTTACCAAAGAGGTTTTAGACTTGAGAGTAAGCCCTATTTGTAGCCTGGTTGAGGTGCCAGATGAAATAGGGTCTGCGGTATACTGAAGAACAAACTAAAAAGGGCCTAAAAATGGCATTTTATATTTCTCCCTCTCATTAGGACACAGAGAAATGGGAGAATTGGAGATGGAGATTAAAAGAGTAGGCCTAAAGTTAAATGGAGGACTCCAGTAGGAGTGGGCTTCCCAGAGCAGATTTGCACGTATGCCTCCATGTAAATATTAGGCTGACGTTAGAGTTCTCAAAACCAGATGTACCGTGGGAGGGGATGCTGGATTCTATCTTTTGCAGGATGACCTGCCTTTAGTATCCCAAGTGGGGAGAAAGGCCTTGGGTCCTGGAGGATTTGAGGACAGGAGGGCCGAGAGATAGGAATGAGGTGATAGATCTTTTAGGGGCCTTAAGTGTGCCATTTGGCTAGAGATACCTCCTCCATGTTGGCTCCTTCATACAAAGGTTAACCTTAGCAACCCTAGTCAAATGATCTGCCCTGATTTTAGCAATTTTGGCCACCCCAAGATGCACTGCAGGAGACATCTTGCAGGGATCGTGTCACCAATCTCACAGCATGCTTGGGGTTTGAGTGGTTTGGAGAAAGAACCAGACAGACTGGCTCCTGCCCTCCAGAAGCTCACACTCTTCTGGTTGGACACTCCAACCTCATATCAGTTTTGGGTCCCATCTCCAAAAGTTCCCTGCCCACTTCTGGACATTTTAACACCGACTCATCCTCCTCATATCCATCCCTCATCAGGTTCATATCCTATTTCTATCAGAGTCCCAACCCCTTTCCAATGGTAAAACAGTCTTAATTAAATCTGAATATTTATAGACCCACCCTATTTACCCCCCTTTCCCCCCTCTACTCCCAAATAATCAGGCCACAAGCATTTTCAAGTATCTGTCTCTTCCTTTCGCTCTCTCAAAAAAAAAATAAATTGCAGAAGGCGGCAGCATATCTAATCTCCCCCAGCTCCCCAAGGCCCACCCCCCCTTTTCCCTCTCCCCACCCCCTCCCATATTCCCTACTCCCCAGACCCTGTCCCTCCCCCTTCCCCAAAAAATCCCAGAAAAAAAGCCACAGTTAGACCTTCCACTCATGCAAACCAGCAAGAAAAAGAGGGAAATTCATGGGGAAGGTGGGGGGGCTCTGTGTGACTGCCCCCAACACCCTTCCCAAAAAAATAAACCACCTTTGAGAAGAAAAAAATGGAGAACAGAAAAAAGAAACTTGAGAGAAATCAAGGGGATCTGGGAAGCTGGGATGTTGGTGAGCTCAAGCCTCTCCCTCAGCTGAGAAGGCTGAGCCTAGTGGCCCCTCAGGCCCCGGCCTGGGTTGCTCTAGCAAGCGCTAGTTCCCTTGCATTCTGGAATGTGAAGGGGGAGAAGAAGCAGGAAGGGATAGCTGAGGTGTCCCAGGTCCTGGGGGGTGTGTGGGGGGGATGAGGGGAGAGGGACTTTTAGGAGAGAGGTTCCTGGAGCAGGAATCCAAGTGTCCAGCTCCCCTAGCTTCTCTGTGCTCCTGGGACCCAGGCATCCAGCTCAGGGGGGCGGGGCACATGCAGAGAAGTCCCCCCCATCTGGGTTGGGTCATAAAGGAAATAAATAAGAGGAGAAGGACTTGGACAGGAGAGTCCAGGCCGAGGGGCCTTGGAGGGCAGGTGAGTGAGTCCAGGCCGAGGGGCCTTGGAGGGCAGGTGAGTCCAGGCCGAGGGGCCTTGGAGGGCAGGTGAGTCCAGGCTGCGGTGGTAGACAAGGGATCAGAGTCTCTCTCGGGCTGGGACCCAAATGTATGGCCCTGATAGCTCCTCAATGATACGTTTTACTTTGTGGTATATCTCCTCAAAGGTTTCACCCTCCACAATGGCTGTAAGGGTGAAAAGAAAGCACAGAGATGAGGACTGTTGTCGGTTTCTCAGTGTCTCCAGCTCTCCCCCAGAAATTCCCAATCTCTTTCTTCCCGTTCCCCCACATACCTGAGAAACACTCTGTGAATTCCTGCTCCAGCTTGGTGGCTCTGTCAAAGGCTTTGCGGGCCTGATCCTCCGTTATCCGTTTGTTAATTTCTCTATGGAGAGAAAACGGGCGAGATAAATGAGACAGTACGGTCCCAGCCCTCTCTTACTCCACGCCCTCTCAATGCCAAGAGCACAAATCAGCGGGTAAGAAGCTGAGGTACTTTTGGAATGTGTCTGGAGGAAAGAGGGACAGCATGAACCAAACAGCGCCTGGAGCCAGGGCCCCTACATCGAAGGAATACCCTTCAAAAATCCAACCAAACAAAAATCCTTCCAGAACCTCATCTCTCTGGTGTCAGTGCCCACGGTGGGGGTTATGATCCCAGAAGCATTTGGGTCCAGGCTCCCCTAACCTGAAGTTGTTGTCAGGAGTTGTCATTTCTACTTCCTCCATTTAAAAAAAAACAAACTTATTCTGCACCTGTGATTTCATCAGTATGGGGAACTCCCAGTATGGAAATTCCCTCAACTGGAGCAGATCAACAATTCAACTGTAACTTGTAGCCTCAGAGTCACTTGGGGCAAGAGACAGCTAAGCAACTTGCTCTGGGTTATCCAGTCAGTATGTGTACCCAGGTCTACATGACTCCAAGGTTCACCTGCTGTCTACTGTGCCAGATACTTCTCTGACTCCCTCTACAGGTTAACAAAACCAGAAAGTAGTTGAAGTGCACAGGGGTTGACAAGGGAGTTACAGACAGGACCATAACTCTATAACTCCTAGCAGCATTTGGGACCCTGTTCTCCCATCCTTAGGGCTATCATTCAGGCTGCTAGAACCGAGGTCCAGGAGGGCTAAAAAAGGGGCATTCCGTGGAATTGAGGGAGATGGGGGAAGGGTCCACAGCCCTATCCCCACGTGAAAGCTCCCTGGAAACTTGACATTGACTTGAATCATTCTGCCACTCCTTGGTGTGCCTTTGTGTCTGTGTGGTAGGAACCAGGCAGTACCAGGAAGGAGGCACTAGGGATGAGGCCATGGTTCGCACACCCCTCCCCCATCTTGTCCCCTGAAGGCTTGGACAGTACTCACAGGATGTTCTCCAGGGATCGAGGTCTGATGAAGATGGCAATAGGGTGCAGGTGGGCCGCCTGCAGCCGCCGCACGGCATTGGCCGAGACGTCAAGGATACAGTGCTTTCCCTGAGGGGCAGCAGGGGAGGGGAGAGGACAGGAGGGTGCGTAGGTAGGGACAGATAGAGTGGGGCAGGAGAAGACAGAAGCACCCAAGTACGGAGGGGGAGAGAGCATGGAAGGAGAAGAAAGACAAGAGGATAAGGAGAAAGTTTGGGAGGAAAGAACAGAAAGAGTATATAGAGAAACAGAGGACAGATAATGATAGATTAAATTACAGAGAATAAAGAGAGGAAAGGAAAGGAAGCAGCACAAACAGATAAAGCAAGGAAGAGGAGAAAGAAACAAAAACAGAGGAGACAGAGGGAGAAGAATGGAGAAAGGAGACAGAATGACAAAAAGAGGGAAGGACGGACAGACAGGGCCAGGGAGCAAGAGGGCGGGAGGAAGATGAGAAAACAGAAATGGGAGGAAGGAGACGCAACAGACGGATGGATAGAACAGGTATGCAGGCAAAGTGAAAGGGAAGGAGACAAAGAAGAGGAGGAATGGACAGAGGACAGACAGATGGAGAAACGAGAAGAGACAGACGGCAAAGGAGGGAGGCAGATGGGGAGAGGAGGAGCAGAGAAGGGAGGGAGGAGGAATGGGAACAGGAGGGCAGATGGGGGAGGGAGGAACCATCGACAGGTAGCCACACAATGCCAAAAGGGGAGAAAGAAGGCAAAGGTAACAGAGAGAGGGAGTAAAAGAATGGGTTTGGGTTAGACAAACACAGGAAACAAAGAGGCAGAGACCCCCAAAATTGTAGAGAAGGAAAGACAAAGGCAAAAACGGAGAGAGATTGAGAGGGAGAAAGGCCAGCCAGTGAAAGAGAATGAGGGCAGATGTAGGAGAGAGTTAGGTTGCAAAGCCAGGAATGGGAGGAAACAAAGCAGAGACCAACCAGATGGAGAAAGGAAATAGGGCACAAAGAAAGGAGGAGGGTTAAGGTGGAAACATAGAAAGAAAAGCAGGCAAAAACATACCAAAGGAGTTGGGGGACAGCAGGAGATGAGGAAGCACAGCAGGTGGGGTAGAGGGGGTGGGATCACACAGAGGAGCAGGATAAGGAGTCAAGACCCAGCAGGGAAAAGGGACAGAAAGAGAAAAGTTAGAGTGAGAGAGCTAGAGGAAGGCAATGGGCTGGGGGAGGTGTGGGTGGAAAGGGGACACTTGCAGAGCCCGGGCCCCAGGGCAGTACCTGTTCAGCCACCTCTCGTACAGACTGGACGCTGGTCCCGTAGAGGTGGCTGTTGTATTGGCCGGCCTCAATGAACTTGTGAGCCTGGATGTCCTTCTCCATTTTCTCTCTCGATGACACAAAGTGGTAATCCCGACCATCCACCTCATACTCCCGCTTTGGCCTCGTCGTATCTGCCAGGAAGGCCCCCACCCAACCTGAAATCTAGTCACCATCCCTCCCACTGCGTGGCCTGCCTTCGTGGAACTTAAGAATCCAAACCCTCTGTGGCCTAACTATGCAGCCAGCTCTTCTGAGGGGAGGATGACAATAGGGAGGGTAGGGGATTGGGAGATAAGCATAATTCCCAGCACTTCTTGGGGCAACTAACTCAATGGCTTGAGAATGCTGCTATTATTCAAGGGTTTGGGGGAATGTGGTCTCCAGCAATCCTTCACCTTGCTGGTCCCTAGCTACCAGGTGATTATGGACTATATAATTCCCAATAACCTTTGGGGCAACCCATTCCTTGGGCAAAGGATTATGTGACATACTAGCTCATTTGGAAAGGAAATCTTTGGAAGCTATACTATACTGCCTCCCCACTTCCAACACCCCTAACCCAGTCACTCACGGGGAACACAGGATCCAAATTTGTCAGGGAACTCAGAGAGGAGGTCATCGTTGGCCCTGTCCTTGGTTGGACCAAGAATGATGATGGGGCGAGCATAGTGCACTGAGGAAGGAGACAGCGAAGTCAGAGTTAAAAGAGATCTTAGGGCAGAGGAAGGGGATAGAATCAGGAAAATGGGTGAAAAGAAGAGTTGTCGGGACGGGAGGCTGAAGGGAGGCCAGAGGAAGAGCACCAAAGGAGATTGTGTATGGGAAAGAATTCAGGCAGGGATGGAGTTTCACCTTCCATCTGTGTCACTGTCTCATAGCTCAGCACTGTGTCTTCTCGACCTAAAAAAGGCAGATAAGTCTGCGATATACCTTCCTCCTAATTCTTCACCATGCCTACTCCCACCCCCATTACAACCCCTGACCTCATTTAAGCCCATCCTTTGAGACATACCCACCTTGAGATCCTGAGCTAGAACCCCAGTCCTAAGAAAAAAATGGGAGAGAGGTCACTGCGTTCCTCCCCTTTAGCTCCTCCACTCCCCAAAGGTTTCATTTCCTTAAACTTTCCACTTCCCACAGACTCAGCATCCCTGGTCCTTTTTCCAAGCTCACCTTGGCCTTTAACCTTGACCACTCCCGGCGCTCGACCCTGTGGGGCATAATTCGAGTTAAGGGAATATGTAAGTACTTTAATACCTCCCTTCAAATACCTCCCCAGATCTCTGACCTCCAGAAGTAGAAAACTGTTCCCTTTTCCCTAGGCTTCCAATTTCCAAAAATCCTGCGGAAACTCTGAATAAATTGAAAATGGACCCTTGTGACCCCTCCCCTCTTGACTCCTATTCAGGCCACTAAGTACTGCGACATCCAGGAATCCCTGCGGCCTATGTTCTTCTGAATGAGAAGCTGCCTGCCTTTAAGACTCATGGATGTTATGGTCCTACAGAGGAGCTTGGAAGAATTCAGCTTTGAAAAGTTCAAAGGTCATGATCTCCTTCACTAATGAGCCACACATTCTATACTCTCTTCTGTTAAAGAATCATCTGTCCTACAAACTCAGCTGCATTCTCAGATTTGCTGAGGTCAATTGAGGACCTCCACTCACCTCCGTTTACTAGGGATGAAGCCAATGTCATCGGTCTCACCATCTGGCTGGACACGTCGTGCCTGCCACCATTCTTCATCACCAGCATCGATCACGTGCAATACATCCCCAAAACGAAAACTAAGAGCCTGGCTCAGGAAGCCACAGTCCTTGGTTTTGTCATAGTCAAACAAGGCCCTGTTTGGGTGTGGAGAAGGTTGGAAGAGAGGTCATGGAGTCACCACATACCCACCAACCCTACGCCCTGAAAAATAAGCAGAGTCTAGCATGACACAGGTAAATCAGCAGCGTAGGGGAGTGAGGGCAACAATAGCCAATGCTCATGTCAGAGTTTTAAGGTTTACAAAGCTCTTCACACATATTATCTCATTTAATTCTCAGAGTGGCCCTGTGAAGCCCTTTGGTATTACTATCCTCATTTACAGATGGGGAAACACTGAGAAGCAGATCTGCCTGACGAGTAAACAGGTAAGGCAGGATCTGAACTCAGCTTTTCCTGAATCAAGGTCCTGCACCCTATCCACCATGCCACCCAGCTTCCACTCAACCTGAAAATGTTTGGATAGACAGGTGGAGGGCCATAAGGAGAGAAGGCTGGGGGTGGTAACTGGAAGAGTGCTGTAGTGGGAGGACAAGGGCTATATGAGAGAGTGAAAGATGAGGGAGAGCCAGGAGGGCTCCTGAGGAAGGGGCATGGATGTGGGCACTAGGAAGAGTGGTCAGGGGAATGAGAGAGAGTGAAGGGATGGGCAAATAGATTGCAGAGGAAGAAAGGAAAGATGAGGAACTAGAAAGAGAAAATGGAGCCTGGGCTATGATCTGGCATCAGTACACAGGTGACTGGGACAGGAAGGCAGACGGAGAGGCAACGTGGAGGAATGGAAATAGGCTTGCATGAAGGGGGACCACAGCTGCAGGATGTCGTCTTTTGGGGTCTTGGGTTCTTCACCTACAAAATGGGGACAACCACTCCTCTACCATGAGCTCACAGGACTGTTGTGAGAACTCAATGACATGATACATTTTAAAGTGCTCTGAAAACTGCAAAGCATTGTACAAAAGTGGAGAAGACAGAGCAGCCTGGCATGGTGGAAAGGGAAGCGCTGATGCTTCCCTGCCCAGGGGGGAGCGTGCCTCTGGGCAGCAGGTTTCCTTTCCCTGGAATGCCCAGCCCTTAAGGGAAATGAAAGCCAATGAAGTGCTTACTGTAACACAGAGGGATGAGGAACTGTGAAGACCGAGGGCCCAGGAAACAATGACATGGGGGATGACAAGGGGTAGAGAGAGAGAGGGGACTGAATTCTGACCTGATATAAAAGCCTCGTTTGGGGTTACTCCGAAGAGACGCAGTCCCCGAACCCAAGCTGCTGTTCATTAGCTGTTCCCGCAAGTCATGGATTTTGGCCTCAAATCGACTGTACTCTGAGAATAAAAGAGAATCCTCTCCATCACAGGCTGATGCCCCTATGGCCCCATCCAAAGAGAGTCACCCACATATACACCTCCCAGTTCACCCCAGCTCCCGTTTTCTCTTCTTTCATTGGCAGGTATGACCTGAGTCACCTGCTTTGCTCTGCCTCACGCCCGCACGATTACCTTCTGGTTTGTACTGAGCGATAATAGTGACGGTCTGGCCAGCATTCTTCAGTGCAATAGCAGCTTGTTCGTGGGTAGCATTTCGAAGATCCACACCATTGACCTGAAGAGAGAGAGGGGTTGGATGGAGGTCACCTGGGTCTAACTAGATCATATTGCCAGAAAGATCCCTATGGACCTGAGTTTGGCTCGAGGGATAGGGTTGGACTTCTGGGCTCTATTGCCAAGGAGCCCTGGTGTCAAATTGAGATGGAAGGCAGAGTCTTATGTATCTGCTACAGTATCTGTAAGGATGATTAGGTTACAGGATTCATGGGTTCCGAAAGCACTTCCTCTTTAACAACCAGGGCTCGGGGCTTCGTGGGATGGGGGAGCTGATGCCCTCACCGAGAGAATTTGGTCCCCCTTTCGTAGCTCTCCACTGAGGTCAGCTGGACCCCCGGCAAGAATGAAGGAGATGAAGATGCCTTCGCCATCTTCACCCCCCACGATGTTGAACCCTAAGCCTGTGGAGCCCCGATGGATCACAATCCGGCGTGGCTCCCTGTGGGGATGGAGGGTACAGGGGTCACTACCACACGACCTAGTCATTTCCTAGGACTTCTCAATCTTCAGTGCCCATCCGAATTCCCTGTTACTCTAGGGACTCAGGATTCTGGCCCCAAGACACTTTCTCTTTTCTCCCCACCTCCCAACTTCAGTTTCACTCAGGGTTCCAGGTATCTGATCTTTCCCCACCTAGGAATATCCTCCTCTCCCAGCAGCTCTTTGGCCACCGGGGAGTATCGACGGGGGGAGGTGGGTGTCATGGCTGGTGGATAATCAGTGCCCAGGTAGCTACTGTGGCTGATCTCATTGTCCAAGTGCTGGGAATAGGCTGGGGAGAGACATAGAAGTGAGGCCTGGCAGATGGTTGAGGGAAGGGAAGCCCCCTCCCCCCAACCTACCTCACCACCCTGGGGAGCCTCCTGGTATTTAGACTATAAATTCTGAGGGGGAGTTTTACAAGCTGTGTTATCAGGGGACTTGGAGAAGGAGAGCTTCTCATAAAAGGTGATATCAAGAGAATTGAAAAGGGTGCATTCACAGGCAGTCATGTTGGGCTGCTTCCCAGGGAATGATGTCAGAATCTAGAAGATTCTTACAGGTAAAAGCAGGCATATTAGGGATTCTCACATGGAGATAGAACACAGAGTTGGAGGGGGGAGAGGGTGATGTTGGGCTATAGAGAAGACTCTCATAAGGGGTGATGTCAGGGGTTGGGGGGGGCTCTCACAAGTGGTAATGTCAGGTGGGGCATAGCTATCACTCAAATAGGTGTTGCTAGGTTTGGCCACTTTCAAGTAGACGACATCATATGTGTTCTTCAGGGCAGCCACAGCATCTTCATGCATCACATCCTCCAGCCCTACACTGTTCACCTAGAAAGGGGAGAACAAAGGGAGGAACCAGATCAGAAGGCACTGAACTAGGGAGCCAGGGAGGCCTGTCTGATCAAAGTCAGGCTTGTGGGTGCAAGAGAAAAGGGGAACTCACAGCGAGGATCTTGTCCCCAATCTGTAGCCGTCCATCTTTGTGAGCAGCCCCACCCTCAATGATCTTTGTTACATAGATGCTATTATCACCCGGGATGTGCTGGTTCCCCACGCCACCTGCAATGCTGAAGCCGAGCCCTGGAGAGGGAGAGGAAGAGAGCCAGGAGCTGGAGCTGAGAGAGCAGGGACAACCGAGGCACAGGAGAGAACCTAGGGGCCTGCATCCTCGAAGAGAGGCAGAGCTACAAGTCGATGGTTACCTTTAGGTCCCTTGATGAGTTTGATCTCCATGAGCTTCTCGGCAGGAGGTTTCCGACGCATGACGTAGAGACGGACAATGGAACCTGCTTCCTTCAGGGCTTCCACAGCAGCTGAGTGTGTCACCTCCCTTACATCCACCTCATTGACAAACAGGATGCTGTCATTGACCCTGAGGGGACAGTGAAGCAGGGATCTTCAAACTTTGATTTCCCCCCTCCCACCAGTTCCCCTATTCTCCTTAGGGACTCAAGCATTAGGATTTGTGATTCTCCCTCCCATTCCTCCCAGCTATATTGTTCCTCTCAGGACCTTAGCTCCCCAGCCCCCAGTCCCCTCTCCCTCAGGGACCCAGGTATCCAGGCCCCCACACCTGAGTCGGCCATCCTGTGCTGCAGCCCCCCCAGGAATGATCTTGGTGATGAAAATGGATGGGTCATCGCCAATGTGTGGGTTGTCGGTGCCACCTGCGATGCTGAAGCCCAGGCCTGAGTTACCCTGGGTGAAGGGGAGTGGGGGGAGAAAGAATCAGCAGCTCCTACCTCTGCCTTGTTCCACTGGAAGAGTCCTCTCCATAAAATCAACAGGAATAAAGACACAGGGGCAAAAGGTGGGGGTGGAGCAAGGGAGTTGGGGAAGAGAGAAGGAACAACGGCGAGGATCTGAGGGGCTGTTAGCAGGTAAGGGAAGTGGAAGTTAGAAAATCAGAGGGCTGAAATCGTGAAATCAGAGAAAGAAGCAAAGATAGGAGCATGGAGAAGATGAGAGATAGAGAGAAGAGAGGCACCTACTCACCCGCTCCAGGGTGATCTCCTCATACTCCATCTCCCCTTCTGTCCCGTTCACCTGCAGCTCCAACACAGGTCAGAAACACAAAAACAGTGAGATGCACATTCCTGCCTTAGTAACCTGCAGCCCTACTCTTTCTTTCCCTCTCCACTTGTACCTAATCATTAGGTTTTCTCCACTCCCTAGTTCTCCTCTCTACCTAATCCTCCCAAGGTCCCTGCCCCCAAATCTGACCAACTCACATATCCAGGGGCTTCAAGAGTATCTGTATTCACAATCACGGGGGGAGAGTTGGCCTGTGGTAGAGAGACAAGAAAATACCATGAGCCTTGACCCCGGAGGGAGCTTGTGCTGGGGTAGAGGGGAGGGTCCCCACTAGCCCAGCTCCTCTTCCAGTTTCCACTGCCTCAGATCTGTTCATGGGCCCAGGCACTTTTCCCTCCATTGGCTTCTAAGCTCTCATTTCCCCACTTCCCTCAGGGAACCCTCAAGTATTGTCCACCTGGATGACAGGTTCTAGAAGTCCTTGAAAGTCTAAAAACTCCGAAAAAGGATAGGAAGATTAGAGGGTCTCAAGGGAGTCTTGGTTCTCTCACTCCAACACTTAAGGTAGTTTGTGCACTTGAGTGTGTGTGTGTACCTAGATATGTGTGTGTTGTGTGTGTACGGCTGCTAGCTGGTGAAGGGAGACTGTGTATCTATGAGAAGTAGCTTTTAAAGGAGAGAGGGGAACAAAAGATGATGGGCAAGGGTGACAGAAGAGAGTTTCTCAATGCATACACCATGACTTACACACGCTACACACACACATACACAACCAGGACCTCAGGGACAAGGCATTACTTACATCGTCCCCTTCCCTACTATCTCTCAGGACTCTCCCAAGGATTTCCAGGTGTCTTCTCCTGAATTCTCAACTCCTCCACATCTCTTTCCCTTAGTCACAACCCTTCCCTTCAGGGACCCAGGGTCACTCCTTCCCTCTATTGCTTAGCAGCGCCATATCACTGTTATCAAAGCAATAAGCATGAGAGGGGGACAACTAGTCTCAAAGGAGATTCCTTTGAGTGCCCTCTTCCTTCCACAGCTCTGCCTCTTGTTACCAAGATCTGAAATAATACATCTCGAATCTTCTTCAGTCCCTTCTCCACTCTTGCCCTCCTCCATCTCCTCTGGAACAGGGAGCAGGATGAAAGACATCCCAGTCCTTGCTCAGATGATTTCTCCTCACTCCATCAAGGTAAGAGTTAACCCTTGAGGAAGGTGGGGCTAAATTTCTTCCTGATGTCACTGTTTTCCAAGGTAAGGCCTGGGGCTGTCAAGGGGATGGGGGCCTGCACCCACAACTGAGAAGAAGGAGGTCAGAAGACAGTGCTCCCTCTGTTGTCCTCAGACTGTTCTTTGCTCAAACCCTAATGCACATCTCCTGGATCTCCCCAAGCTGGCTCCCACCCCATCTCTTGTCAAGTCTTTAGAACCTCCATTTGATCCCCATCTACAGGGTTCCCCCCATCACTATTCCTTATGGTCCACCATTAACCCCTATCTTCCATCTCCATCCATTATCCCATGTTCCCATCATGCATTCACATCCCCATCCTCCATCCTCTCTTTCCTCCAGCTCATACCTCTGTCCCACATCTCATACCCTCCACTTGTAATCTCTCATCCCATAATCCCTACCCTCTATTCTCCATTTCTTATTCCATTTTCCTTCCTTATCATCTGCCCCAGATCTCTTTCTAACCCCCGATACAAACACATCCATCTTCCCACCTTTTCCTAAACTTCCTCTCTGACCTGCCTCTAGTTCTCCAGGCCATTGGTTCCCTTACTCTAAATTCCTATTTTTCCTTCTGCCCCATTTTTCGCTCTCCTAACCCTTGAATCTCCTATATACTTGTGTCCTAATATACTTGCTATTTAGTTATCTATCCCCATGTCCTGTTCCCCCAAACCTTTATCCCCTCCTTACACCTATCACCTAACTTGCATTCCCAACCCCTACTTCCCTCTAACTCTTCAACCTTTTACATACTCCTTCCAATAGAATTCCTTCTCAGTTACCTGACTCCACTCAGCCAAGCACCCCCACCCTATTTTCCATGCCCCTCTATATTAACTTCTGGCCAGACTCACAAAGTACTTCCTTTTATAATAAAGGGAAAGAAGAGAGGTAATATGTAGCATCTCACCTCCCAGCTAAATCCTTTCCATCTCCCTCTACCAGCTCCCATTCCTAATCCTGGTTATTCTCAACAGAAGCAAATTTGGCAATAACCTCACCCTCATTCTTCTCACAGCACCCCAGTTCTCTTTTCTCTGAGTCTTTCCCTTCCCTACTTCTCTTGTCTCTGACTTCCTAATACCAAAGACCCCAAACTCTATACCTCTACCACCGCCTGTCTTCCTGACCCTTTTCACTTCCTACCCCTCACCACTCCAGACAGCGAGGTGGTACAGTGGGTAGAACGCTGGTCTTAGAGTCAGGAAGATCTAAATTCAAATCCTGACTATGATTTTAATTTACTAGCTGTATGACCTTAGGCAAGTCACTTAACTTCCATTTCCTCAGCTGTAAAGCGAGGAGGGGGGAGGGTTTGAACTCTAGGGTTCCTTCCATTGTCCATCAGCCTATGATGATCTATTTCCTCCAGCTCCCTGGGACTGGTCTCATCCAATTATTCTTTCTCCAGGTTCCCCTACTTCAGCTTCAGCTCTTTCCCTAAATGGTGTTTAGCAGCAGAAAGAGCACCGGCCCTAGAGTCAGGAGGACCTGAATTCAAATCTGGCCTCAGACACTTGACATTACTAGCTGTGTGACCCTGGGCAAGTCACTTAACCCTGATTGCCTCAAAAAACCCCAAAAACCTTTTCCATAAACTTAGCATACCACCATTCTCCTCCCAGACCCCAGTACCTTCTTTCCTCTAACAACCAACCCACTGGAATGCATTAACATGAACTTTCAATCATCCATTACTCCTAGTCTGTGTCATCTGAGATGATATAGGCAGATAGAGGAAGAGAGAGATGACGGAGAAGCTGAGGTTATATGGCATGAGATGAGAGTTCCTGTGAAGGAGACACACAGTACCCTTTCACCAGGCTAGGGGGTAGAGTACAGTAATTATGAGACTCCTTCCTCCTGGAGACAAACACACCAAAAGACAGGAGGGAGTAGGGCTGTTTGGATCCTACTACTCCCACCTCCAGCGCTCTCAGCTTAACTACCGCAAGGCATAGGGGTCCAGGGGAGTTGAGGCCTGGAGACACAGTCTGAGAATCAGGAAAGTGGGAGGAACTTCGTGGGAGGGAGAGGGAGAGATTGCAGCAGGTACCTAGGAGGGGAGTGAGAAAGGGAGAATATGAATGGAGGAAAAACAGGGCAGGAAGTTTGGATGGAAGAGAAAGAAAGAGACCAAGACAGAAAAGGTTTACAAAACTGAGACAATGATGGAAAGAGACAGAAACAGGCTAAAAAATGAAAGAGAAAGGGGGAAGGGGACATGGACTAGAAACAGGGATAGATACATTAAGACAAGGAACACCGTTAAAAAATCATAGGGAAGGAAGAAAGGAAGAAAGAAGGAAGAAAAGGCTCTGCCAAACTGAAATGGAGTTGATGAAGCATTAATGGAAACATTAATAAATGATAAAGAGTCTGTGCTGCCTCTACGTGTGTTGGTGGGGGTTGTAGCAGGGGAAGAACTAATGTAAAGAGAAAATTCTTCTACCTCACTTGTGAGGGTTCTCCCCTTCTGGGGAACCAGGAGCCCTAACTTCCATTTCCCTTCCTTCTCTAGGTCCAGAGTCCGCTGCTCTCCCCATGACCCAGGAAGCCGCCTCTCCCATCCCCCGACCCCCACCCTGGCTCTCTTCCCCCGTACCGGCCCTTGGGGGGGTGGCAGCGGCTCCAAAGCTCCAAGGGACGGGGGAGGGGGCCACCTGGGTCTCCTACCTTGAGCGGGGAGAGGTGGGCGTGGCCCACGACCCCACTGACGGCCTCGAGATGGGACAAGTTCCTCTCCGACACGTGCACCAGCTCGGGGGCGTTTACCTGGTTGGGAAGGTGGGCCGGGCTGTGTTCCAGAGGGGGCGTGTCTTCATCTTGATAGCGGTATTTCTGGGAATGAAGGCGAGGGAAGGAGAAGGGATCAGGGCAGCAGTACCAGGGTTCCTCCAGTCTTTCCTCGTCCCACTCCCTCCTGCTTGCCTCCTTTCAACCAGACCCAATTCTTCTTAGCCCTTCCCTCAGCATCCTCCCTCAAACATTCAGCTCCTCTTTCCCTATGTGACCGATCCACAACTGTCTCTGCGCTTCGCAACTTCCAGCTCCGCTGTCCACTTTTCTGCACTACTTTCCCACCTCTCCGGGTACTTCTTTCTAAACCATTTGGTCTCCCATAGCATATACTCCTTGCCCCCTCCCCTATTTGGTCACCTTTCCCTTCATTCCAACCCTCTCTGTGCCAAGTCACCCCTTTATCGGTCCTCAGTTCCCAATTGCCCGATCTTTAATACCGCCATCCCTTACGTCCTGGTTCCCATTCCCTCCGTTCCTAGTTTTCCAGGCCTTCAATCTCTCATCCCCAGTCCCCAATTCCCTCTATTCTTATTCCTCTTCTTCCTTAGTCTTTACAATTTTCTCATTTCCTCAGTTTTCGGGCTCATCTCAATATTCAATTTACCATCCCCTCAGTCTCCTGTGTCTCATTCTTTCAGTCTTCTATCACTTTACTATGTGCCTGGTATACAGTAGGCACTTAAATGTTCACTGAATTAAATTCTGTTTCTCAGCTCTTCAGCAACCTTTTAATTCTCCAACTACTCCTTAGGGTTGGTTCCTACTCCATCAATCCTTATAGTCTCCTTGCGTCCAGTTCTCAGATTTTCCTCTTTCCAAGTCTCACAGTCCCTAAATCCTGTTTTCAGTCCCTAGTCCCTCAACCTTTCAGGCCTTCAAGCCCCTTATTCTAAACTCATTTCACCAGCCTCTCAGCCCTCAATCTCAATTTTCTCAGTTCTTACAGTCCCCCCTTCCAACTCAGTCTTCAATCTTGCCCCTATGCCGAGTTCTCAGCCCCCATCCCCTAAATTATGCTTTCAGTCACTCATGCTAAAGTACCATCTTGCAGGAACTCAATGCCTGTTGACTATTATCTAATCCCATCCTCCCTCTGTGCCCCTAATATTTCAGCTTCTCCAGCCCTTGTTCACGGATACAAATCTCTTCTCTCTGCCTCCATCTCCTACAGCTCAAAAAGCCTCTCCGTTCTCAGATCACATTATCGTTGCCCACTTTGCATCCTGAAAGCTGGAGATGGAGTTAGCCATTCACAGCTTCGAGACACCCAACATCCCAGGCAGGAGGGGTGTAACAGCACTCCCCAACCAGCATCATGCTACTCTTCAGCTGCAAAGGTCACAGATTCAGACTGAGGCATTGAAACTCTGCCCCCCCCTCACAACATGCTCATTGTTCCTCTTCACCCCCACCCCCAGCCTCAGTTGTGGGATCAATTAATCTTGATATTCCTGGGAGAGGGTTAAGAGAAAGATGGCAAGACAGAACGGGTAGCATAGGCCCTTGTTTACTGAATGGGATGGGGACATGACAACTGGACGCAGCTTAGGCCACTGATGGGCTAGGAGTGTGAAGGCTGGGCAAAGGGTTGAACAGGGCCTTTGAGAGGAATCAATTTCCTCCCACCAACTTCTAATTCTTTTTCCATTGTCTCTAGTTTAAAGAGGGACACCAAATCAACTAGGGGTAGAGACAGGGGAAGGGAAGGAGTGTCTTCTAGGTACAGGGAAAAGGAAAGATGGAGATAAGTATGTATGTATGTGTGAGGAGAGTATATTTGTTCTCTTTTCCCCACTTTCCTCTGCCCGGCTCTGCCCTTCCTCACTTTTCTTCTTTTCTATTCTATTCCCCATCTCTCACTGTAGTTCCCACTGTTGGATTCTACTCAGAAAGGCAGTGAAAGGTTCTATCTGGCCCTCCCTAATTCTGAGACATCCTACCTCTGGGTCATCCAATAATATGTGAATTAAGCAGATCTGGTTATGAATGATTCCACTGGACAGGACTAATTTTCCTAAGAAGCAGTCTCCCCAAGCTCTTTGGGTGTTCTTTGATCCCTAAGCCCAAATACTCTCAAACCCTGGGGCTTAGGTTCCTGGGTAAATACGAGGGTCAGTGCGCTTGGAGGACCAAGCAACCTCTTCCTGGGAAAAGGTTTTAGGAAATGATATAGAAAAGCTGAATCTCAATAAAGTTTAGGATGCATTAGAAGAGAAAAAAGAAAGGGACAGAATGCCATTCATTTCCTGTTGAGAAGCATCTCATGATTTTTTAGGGTGCAACTAAAGAATAAGGAAGCTAAAGTCCCCATTACTCAGACAGTTTCAATATGCTGAGACATGGTTTTGAGAATTTTAGGGAGTGCTATAGTTGATTACCAAATTTGGGGACATGCCACGAAGGTAATACAAAGAACAAGGGAGGGGAGTCACGCTTCTGATAAACTAGACATAGGCAACACTCAAATAATTTGGGGGAATCTTGCAGAAAAGTTCTGATCATAAAAGCTCAGGACAGTCTGGACCACAGACTGAGACTTAGAAGATGTACTCAACTCCAAGAAAATACCCAAGCTCCAGTTCTATATACCAAAAATCTTGAGGTAAGTGAATGGAAAAATGTGGGCAACAAATCTCTCATACCACCTTAAGAATATTCCCTCCAAGACTGAATTATTAATCTGAGCTATCCCTAAAAGGGCTTGGTTTGATAAAACTCCTCTTCCATGAAAATATTTGGGGTACAGTTAAAATAAGAGAACAAAAAAAGGGAGGAAGTTTCATAGGACCACAAGATTTAATTCATCTCTGTTCATCATTAGGTGCTCCAAAAACAAAAGGATCTTAGTCTTAAATCTTGTAAATTGAGTGTGAGAACTATACTCCAAAGATGCCTTCTAAAACGGAGCTGTAGGTGATAGGGGGAAGGGGTTAGAAACTTTTATCTCTGCAGTCCTCACCTCAACCCCAGGAATAGAACAGCCTGAGGGAAAAAACGTCTAGGACCAGGGAATAGACTACCCTTCAAAATGTCAACAATGGAGATAAATGGAGAATGGAGATTGGTGACAACATTCAGTACCCTGAGAATTTGAGGATATACGAGACTAAAAAATAGGGGGAGCAGGAAGAAAAAATGTCTGTTCATCTGAGGTGAAGGGAAGAGGAAGAGGAAGTCCATTCCCGAAACCTCAGTGAAGTGCAGTGAAAATGGGACCAGGATGGAAGCTTTTATGTCCCCAATATCAGGAAACAGTTTAAAAAATGGACATGGCTCTCATTCCTCTGAAACTCACCCTTACCAAGAGGCAGAGAAGGCTGGCTTGAATCCCCAAATTACTGGAGGATAGGGGCAACAAAAGTGGCAGGAAGGACCCTGTTGCTCTTTTCTCCTTGAGACCCTTTAACCCCTGAGGCCCTGCATATGAATCTGGGGCTATGGCTTGCACCCAAAAAATATAGATGCCAAAGAAGTAAAACGGGATGGGGGGAGGGCAACTGCTCCAATCCCACTGGGATTCACCATCTCTGAGGCCCAGGGCAGAGGAAAGAAGCTGGGGTAAATGTTTACACCCCCTCCCCCATATTAGGCTCTAGATAAAACTGAAGAGAAAGTGAGAAAGGGGCTCTGTTTGCTCACATCCCTTGAGACCCTCCTCCCCAGCCCCCCAGGCATGAAAGGGAAGCAAATGAGGGCAGAATCCCCAAGGAATCTCCACCCTCGGGACCCTATGCCCAGTACAGGGAAAGGGATGCTCTTGAAGCTTGTACCCCGAGATTCCGAGGGGTCGTGAAAATGGGAGGGGGGCGGGGAGCCCATACCCCGCCGCACGTACCACGCAGAGACACATGGAGGCGAATCTGTTCCGAGCCGACATGGAGGAGGGGAGGGAGATAATGGGGGAAGGGAGAGTGGGATATTGGGGGGGGGGGGGTCCTAGGGTAGGGGGAGGGGCGGGGGCTGCGGCGCCGGCAACTGGAGGCTGCGGCCGGAGAGGAGGGGGGAGAGCAGCGCCTGCGCAGTGCGGGAGAGCGTCATGGGGGGGAGGGAGAGGAGTGAGGAGAGACCCCCCCGGAGTCAAGCGCTCCCCTCCCGCCCTCCCGGCTGCGGGTTCCCCAGGCTGCCTCTTCCTTTGGGCGCCCCCATTCAACTCCGCCCCAAGTCCACACATCCTCAAAACTTGACCCCGCAGTCCCTCTCTGGACCGCACCTTCCCCCCCCTCCCCGAGCAGTCTCCAGAAACCTCCGTCCCGCGCACAGCTGGTCCACGGGTCCTGAACCAACCTCTTCGCGACCCCCCATCACTGGCGAACCCCTAGTCCCACCACCCACCAGCTCCACCCCGCCCAATATAAGTTTTTCTGCCCAGGGAAACCTCAAATTGGGTGACCTCCAAACTGCCGAGAGGCGGCGTCAGTGGACGCCCAGCCCCGGCAGATAAAGCTGTGTGACCCTGGATAAGTCAGACCTCCTAGTGCCCTGGACAACGGCCTCAAATTTACAATTGCGGAGCTGGTGCCGGGTCTGCAGGCGGGGTGGGAGTGCCTCCTTCACAAGTTCCCTACATCAATGAAATAAATGTGCCTCGTTGAGAAATTCCCTACATCAATGAAACCGCAGGTCCAGTAGCAGCCCTAATCCTTCCACATTTAGCGTCCTTTAAAAATTCCGGGTCTCTCATGCCATCCATGCCCATCAAAACCCCATCAAATCTTCCTCAGCTTTCTTAGAACCTGAGAGTCTTCCCTCCCCAATATACCACAAAATTAGAGTAACCTATAGTGTAATAAATTACATTTTAATTTAATCAAGGACCCTTGAAATTCCCAAATTAGGGTCCCCCAGGTATTTGGGGTTCCCTATCTGGATTCTCTGAAATGGCCCATTTCCAACTTTCTAATACAAAATCACCTACTTTATCTCAGGGAACAATGCAACCTATCATTAACTGCCTTAAAAAGATTTAACTCTTTTCTAATTTAGGGGTACTTCCTTTACAACTGGAATCCGGTGGCCCCTCCCCCATGACTCCCTCAAAACTGAATTTCAGAGACATTTCCAAACTCTTCTCTTTGTTCCTAAACTCCCAGAGACATACCCCCTTCTTATACAATTCCCTTCCATACAGGGGGGGTAGGGTGAGAGAAGAAAGTGGTGCTATATTTGCCTCTGATTAGTTTCCACATTTTCCCATGATCTAGAAGATCCTTAAAGCCCTCTACCTCCTCAAAAATTTAGTAACAAAAGCTACTGACCACATGTTCTCAGATCCCAGAGAGGGACCACCATCTTCAGTGAGTGCCTAAAACGGATTGCTGTCATTTCTCCAAACCTTTCAAAATTCCCAAAACTGTCATCAGATTCCAAGGGAGTTGTCCAAAACAATTCCCATTGAACCCCCAGATTTTCCAGCTCCCCCAAATTCAATTACCTTAAGTTTGCTTTCTGGGTTAAAAAAAATTGCTTTCTGGTATCTCTAAAACGCTTCAGAGCAGAGGCATCTGTCAAAATCTAGTGTGGCCATATCAACTTTTTTACTTACCATCTATATAGTTATCCAGACCCCAAAATGACACCCAGGGCTCCCACTATTCTTTAGGCATATTGATCTGGATGACTTTTTTTAATCTAATAGATGCCCTTAAACTTCAGTGATGCCCCAAAATCCAAGTCAGAAAAAATGTGACAGGGAATGACATCCTAAAAGGGCAGCGTTCCCTCGTGGCTTTCTGGGGTCCTGCCCTATTTTGGACCTCCCCAAAGAACCCTTCCTCACCCACCTTAAAAATGAACACTAAATTCCAGGGAATATTCAAGATTCCAGCTAATCCGCCCAAGACATACTATGCCCAGCCAAACTCCCAATCTCTCACCCCCCTTGTTCAGCTTTCCTCGTGGACCAAAGTACCAACCCTGCTCCCAAGTTCCTTCTTTCCCGGAAAGAGAAAAGCCTCTAAATAAGAGAAGGCATGAATCCCTGAAGGGGATGGCTGCTGGGAGAATCGGGATCTTTGGGTCCACGATCTGGGGATGAAAGGGGAAGTGGGGAGAATTGTACAAACTTCCCAGGTCTCCAGCAGGGGGCAATATTCTTTTCAGCCTCCCACCCCACCCCCATTTCCTTTTTTCCCTCCATTTTCCATTTCCTGTTGCCTAGCAACGCAGCAATCAAGGACTTTGCCATTGCCTTGACAACCGTCTCCCAGGGACACGAGATAGGTGGGAGGGGTGTCTGATTCTATCCGAACAGACCTCCATCTTAGGTAGTCCAGGCGTGAGGACTCCCACTGCCAGATTCCCTCTCCCAAAGACCCTAGTTCCCTCAGCGGCCCTGAAGCCCACCGCCTCCAAGCTTCTCTAATTCGGGCGCAGCCACGCCTTCTTCTGGGCCAACCCCGCCCCTTAGGCTGGTAACTCGGCCCCCAGTGCCCCGCCCACCACCCTCCATGAGGCCACGCCTCCCTCCCCATTCGCTCCCACGGTCTCACCCCCATTGTTCCCCGTTCCAACCCCGCCCCGCCCATCTCGGCCAATAAGCATGGGCCGGTGGCCGGTCCGACTCCGCCCCCGGCGTCCCCGAGTTGCCCAATTAGGACCGCCTGGAGGGTTTAACTGCTTAGCGTCCAGGTCTCTGGTCAAAGACAACCGCCCCCTCCCCCACGGCCCCGCCCCCGTGCTCGCACCCCCAACCTCCGTGGGCCCCGCCCGCCAGCCTGCCGAGCCGCTCTAGTCGTCGCCGGTTACCATGGCAACGGCGCCAGCGCAGGGAAATAGGAGGTGGAAATAGGAGGTGGAAGGGGGAGGCAAGTGGGTTGGGGGCGGGGGCGGGAGAGACAGACAGACAGACTAGGAGATAGAAACAAGAGATGGAAGCCGACGTCAGGGTAAGAGGGCCAGAGGCAAAGGCCTCAGCGGGGCGAGGAACGAGCGCACGCAGTACCCGCCGAAGAGCGCTGGGACATAGCGTCCTCTGCCGGCCTCTCCCGTTCTACCCCCTGAGCCTGTGGCCTGGGCAGGACTACGACTCCCAACAGGTCCCAGGGCAACCGTTCTAGTGTACTTAGGGGCCTTCTACCCCAGGGACTCATGGGAGTTGGAGTCCCACCTTCACCAGCGCTGAAAAGTTTTCAAGGCAAAGAAATCTACTGTTTCCCCCTGAGCAACCTATGTGTCAAGTGTTCCTTCCTGCTCCCCGTGGAGACCCGGGGGTGCCGGGGTTCTTAGCTTTTGGCTCAGTTCTAGATCAGAATAAAGGGAGGCTGTTTCTTCCTCTTTATCCTCACATGGCTAGTCAGAAAGGTTTGTACCTAAATACCTTAACGCGGATCTTTCCCTTCGCATCTATCTACACAAAACATCACCAGGGGAGGCATGTGGGGAGGGGCAGAGGGGAAGCGGAGGGGGAGAGAAGAGAAGGAGGCATGTCCTCAAGTGTCCCTTATTTGCTCAGGCCTTTCCTTCCTGTCTCCCCAATGTGCTGGGGTAGGAAAGGGGGAAGACGGACACAGAAGGGAAAATACTGACGGGAGAAACATGAGAACAAGATGGGGGGGGGCCATGAAGGACATAAAACATGGCTCTGAGACAGAAAAACAGAAGCAGAAAGACAAACAGAAAAAAAAAGTGGCAGAAACAGGAAGACGATTAATTAGGCATAAGAGCCCCGAGGAAAGGCCCAAAAAATTGTGTGGAGAAAGGTAAAGGTGTGAGCTGGGGTAGCAGATGCTAAGACTAAAAGGTATCCAGGCTTGGTTTCCATGAATCCTGCCTCTGTGTTCCTGAGGCCCAACTCTATGCCAGCGTGTGCACATGAACATCCATGTGCATGGGGGGATATGTGAGTAGCCTTCCCCCTGGATGCTGTAGCTCCCACTAAATATAACCCCTTCCCCATCCTATGACTCACCCAGACCCTGCTATCCCCAGCCGCCACTTCCTGTCCCTCCTATTCTTCCCCACCCTCCCAGCTTGCCACCTGCCTAACCCTCTACAGAGGCATCTAACCCCCAAATCTCAGATTCTCCCATAAGGGAGCCAGGCCTCCTTCCCCCACCCCCAACATCACCCAGGCCTTTCTGCTTTTTACAGACTAGCCCCTCCACATTCAGCTTTCTCCCTGACTCCCCCAATTTCCCCCACCACCCCCAGTCCCCTTCTACTACTCCCCCTCATTCTGCCTACCTTCAATTTGCCTCCATCCCAAGCCCCATCCAACTCCTTAAGGCCTAGATCCTTTCCTTGGTCTGGGGGGGTCACCCTCCAAATCCAGGGTGTCCTTCACATCCCTCCCCCTTAAGAGCCTGGTTGAGCAGGGCTGGAGTTTGTCTTTCTATCTGCTTTTCTCTCCTTCCCTCTCTCTCCTGCTGGGGACAGGAGTGAGAGCTAGAGCAAAGTGAATGGGCAAAGGCAAAGAACACCTGCCTGGGGGTCTCCCAAATTCACCACCCACATGACACCCCAAATCAGCCAATTCCTGTAAGCCCATCTCAGATTCTTAATTTCCCCTTGTCTTAGAGTTGGGGATCCCCAATGATATAGCACCCCAAATCTTAACCTCATCTGGATTGGTTCTTTAAAATGGTTCCCTATCACAGGCCTTGACCCACTGAACCTTTACTACTCCCAGTCACCCTCATACTGAGCGATCCCCCAAAATGAGTATGGTCCTCAAACTGTGGTTATATTCCTCCAGTGGGCTTTAAGCAATTTCCCCAAACCCAAGAGTATTTCTCAAGGCCTCTAATTCTCCCCCCAGATTGACATATAGTCCCTAAAATCAAGCCTGCCCTCTCTCACCAGTGAAGACCCCTCCACCCCTAAAACATATGAACTTCTCTCCCAGTATGAGCCAGGCTTCCCCCAAGATAAGCATCTCCCACATCACCCACAAATTCCAAACTGCCAGGCTCCCCCCCCAAGCCATAGAACCCCCCCACATTTGTGCTCCATATAGCCACTTGGGGAATCACTCCAGGGTGCCCCATGGCTGCCTCTAGTCTTCCCTGCATTATCTATGTCCCTGTGTTTCCCCAATCCAGGGAGACAAATCCTAAGCACCCTACTTCTACTGAGCTTTCCCTAATGGACCCTAGGCTCCAGATAAGGCCTACCTGGTACCTCTCTACAAACTCTGTTCCCTCTAGATATCAGTCTTTTGACACCCCTTTCTCCACTCCCCCCCCCCAATATCCTGCTTACCTTGGTTGTCACGATACAGAGACAGTCCATGTTTGGGGGGCTGGACGCTGTGGCGTGTGGGGGGCTCTGACTTCATTAGGGTCTCATTCCCCCCTTCAGCCAGCTCTCCCCCCTCCCCCCTCCGTACCCCACTTTTGTTGGGGGGGCGGGTGGGGGGAGGGGTGAGGAGGGGAGGGAGGGGGAGGGAGAAGAGGAAGAGAGGGGAAGCGTGGGAGGGAGGGGAAGAGGGGCCCCAAAAGGTGGTCCCCCGAATAGAAGACAGAGAGCTTGGGGGTGCCCACCCCAATCTCAGGAAGGGTGGGGGCGCAAGGGGCTTGAAGCCCCAGGGGCCGGAGGCTGAGACATGAGCTGGGGTGGGAGGGGGAGGGGGAGAAGGGGTGGGAGAAGCTGGGATGGGGGGAGCGTCTTGAGAGAGGGGCTGGGGAGGGTCTCTCCTGGCAGCTGGGAAAGGGGGAATGGGGAGGGGGGGGTTGGAGGCGGCAGCCACGGCCAAGGGAGCAAGGAGCTGAGAAGGGAAGGCGAGAGAGGAGAGAGGAAGAGGGGGGAGGAAGGGAGGGAGCAAGGGATGGGGGGGGAGCAAGGGAGGTTAACTCCTTCAGTGCTTGGGGGAGCCCGGATACACGGGGATGAGGATGGAGATGAAGGCGGAGATGAAGACAGAGTCACAGACACACACATACAGATGAGGACAAAGAGAGACAGAGACACAGTCACAGCCAGAAAAACACAATCAGAGAGTCACGGAGACACAAGGAGAAAGGCATAGAGACGTTGAGAAAAAAAAAAAAAAGGATGAAGGCAGAGGAAAAAAAAATCATGTAACCGACTGGATTTTTTGGCAGGGGCAATGGTATGGTGGGGAGCACCTGTGAGTGGGAGGGGACCCTGAAAATATTCTTGAGGCAAAGGGTGGGGAGGAGGAGAGGGAGATAAAGAGGGATTAGGAGGCAGGATTCTGAATCCCTGACTGCCTGCATTGGGGTGGGGGGGGGAGCTGATGGCCTTGGCTTCCCTTTGGGGTGGTTTTTAGGAGGCAGGGATGAAGTGTGACTATGTCCAGGACTCTAGAGGGAAGCAGAAAGAATCAGGGAGGGATGTAGAGAAAAGTAGCTATTGAAGGGTGGAACAGAGATATTCAGCCAGTGGCATCTCTGGCTTCCACTACCTTCCAGGACACAGGGCTCTGCACTCCTACCCTAGAGCTTCGGTTTCTTGCCCCAGTTTAATTCCAATATTTCTTTTCCTTCTGTTGCCACACCCAGCTTCCCTCAAAAACAGATTTCCCTTAAGGATAAAGGCATTTAGACCCTTACCAGACTATCACAGACAGCAGCTTCATAATAATCCAGGATATCTATGAGGGACAAGTGTGAGTTGCCCAGTCATCTAGCTCTGCACACCCCGGCTTTCCTTAGCAACTATCCTGAATACTACCACCACTATCACCCTTTCCCCCAATCCACCCTCCCAGGGGTCCAATAGTTTTAGCCCCTCTTCTACTCACCCAGCAGAGCCTGGAAGAGGTCACTGTGCAGCACCGCAAGGAGGTGGGGTGCCCACTGCAAGAGTGGGGGAGCCAGAAGCCAAAGGGCCGATCTAGAGACTGGAGAGATTGTTGGGGTGAAACAGAGACAGGGTATGACCTAGAGAAATACGTGCTAATCCCTTCACAATCCTTCCCTATCCCTCTGTCCCTCTCACCCCAGTCAGCGACAGAGGAATCCCATGTTCCAAGCTTCTACAGACCCCTACAATCCCAAAACCTCCCTCCAGAGCCCCTGTCTCTAACCTCCCGGTTCCCTTGGCATCTCTCTCGGTCATTTTAATCTCCCTAATCCATCAGGATTTGAGTTAAGCTGCCTTCTCCACCCGCCCAGATTGTTAAGTAATGTATTTACTCTTTCCCAAATCCTTAGGCCTCCCAACCCCCTTGTTATCGGTGCTCTCTCAGTCTATCTAACTCCTAACCAGATGTATTTGTGACATTGTGGATGTCCCGCTTAGTGGGGAAAAGAAGAGAGGAAGGGAGAGGGCAGGGGTCCTCTCTGGAGGAGGCTGCGGCAGAAAGAACAAGGAATGACTAGCATTTTTCTCCTTAGGCCTGACTCATGTGAAGACTCCCGCAAAAGGGATTCAGCTTAGATTTAGGGCTGGAAGAAAATGGGTTGCTCCATGAGGAGTACATGTTGCTTAGGGAACTTTCTGATATTTCCATCTCCAGTTCCCAGTCAGGGGAAGAGCGGGGATCCTTCTCAGTAGAAAGGATGCCCTCCACAGTTGGACTAAGAAGACCCTAGCAGTCCTTAAGTATGATGGAACTTTTGGAGTAGCCGCGCTGAAATGACCTCTCGTGTTCCTTTTAACCCCGAGCTGTAGACTGCCAGGTCCGAAAGTCACAGGGACTTCCTCCGTCTGGGGGGGTTGGGGGAGGTGGGTTGTGAAAAGGAGGCACTTGGAGCAGGCCCACACACACACTTATAATTCCACTGATTCCCACAGTGTGCGTGTGCGCTCACACCTGTCTGTCTTGGGTGAGAATGGGGTTGCTTCAAGGCAAGGGGCTGAATATGAGACACATCCGACCAAGCCTCTCAGACAAGATCACTCTAAGCCTAGGATGTCCTCTCAGGTCTAGGCTACATCTCTCCAATGTTGGCGTTTTTTCTCTCTGCAGCCCCCCTCCCTCCCCATCCATCTCATCCTCTCCTGCCCTGATCCGGGCCTTCACGGGGGAATGAGAGAAGGGGACCAAGGGGCACACTTGAATCCAGTGTTAAGGCAAGAAGAGCCCAGGGGGATGGGGAAAGGACCTAAGGACCACACATCCCAGCATGCCCTGGGGGCAATAAGCCCCGCCCACCCCCAGTTGTATTGTGGGTGATGAGTCAGGGGAGGGCAGGGGCTGGACCAGTCTATGTAGTGGGAGGGGGAGGAGAAGTGCAAGGTCAGTCAAGAGAGGGGTTCTCTGGGGAGGCACAGGCCGGGCAGGAGACGCTGAGCAGGAGGTCTTAAGATGCAGGCTGCAGGGAGGGTCCGCAGAGTGGGGCTCCAGATGCTGAGGCAGGGGAGGGCCAGGTGAGCTGGCGATGGGGGGTCGGGGGTCCAGGGAAGGTGGGACAGGAGCTCCTCCGTCTAACCCCTGGTTCTGAGGAGCTTCGGGGGAGGGGAAGGAAGAGTTAGCGTGGGACAAGGGTGGCAGCTGGGAACTTGGGGGGGGTAGGGTCAAGGGGGCCAAGGCTAATGGCCCTGCCCCCTCGCCCAGCCCCCAGAGCCGCTGTTCACTTCAGGGCACGCGGGTCGCCCGTCACTACACCGACAGGGCCCCAGAGGTAAGCTTGAAGGGTGCGCCGGGCCAAAGGCTGGGGGCTCCCCCTGGCTGCCTGCTGGGATCTGACTGTTCTGGGTCACCTGCTGATGAAACTGGGGGAAAGGTCACGGGGAAGAAATTAGGGTAAAGGCTACAGAACCTGCTTTGCCCCACCTATCCCTTCTTAGACAGCCCCCTCCTTGCCTTTGAAACCCTCCCATCTTCCAGGTCTCCTTTCCGGGGCGCAGATCCAGGGTTGGAAGGTAAGGAGGCCTTCCATTCCTGCCCCTACAGCTCCCAGCACTTGATTCATCCTTCCCTTCGCCCATAGGTGAGCCCGGGCAAAACGGGTTCGGGTTCCCCATCAGCCTTAGATAGCCCCAGTGACGTGGTAGGTGCCACCTGAGTTGAGTGATGTGGGGGGGAGGGGGAGGGGGGCTCCCTTTCTTCCGTTCGACTTCCTGACATTTCCCCTTTCTTCCTGCCCTAGGAGTCCAAGTCATTCGCCGTAGGGATGTTTAAAGGACAACTTACTACGGAGCAGGTGTTTCCGTTCCCTTCAGGTAGATTGTGTTCCTCAGGCCGGGGTGGGGGGCGGGTAGAGGAAGAAGGCCAGCTTTCTTAGGGGGATGTCCGATCTAACCGATCCCCCGATCTTCATAGTCCTGAAGGAGGAGCAGATGCAGTTCCTGAAAGAGCTGGTGGGGCCTGTGTCTCGATTCTTTGAGGTGAGGGCTGTGGATGGGGGTGGGTCAGTTGAGGGGAGGGTGGTTGCCACCGTGTTTTTTATTAGTGATTTACACAAAGGCACGGATGACCAAATTTGTGGATAAGATGAATCGGGGAGGTGCAGCTAACACACTGAACAACACAATGAAGATCCAAAAAGTTCTCAACAGGCTGGAAAGAGGGACTGAATCTAGGATGACATTTGATAGAGAAAATTGTTACTTCCCACGGCTGGGTTCAAAGAGTCGGCTTCATGAGGAAGGAAGCATGGCTAGAAACAGTTTGTATGAAAAAGATCTGAGGGCTTTAGTCGACTGCAAGTTCAGTCCTCGTTACCAGGGGAATATGGTGGCCAAAACCAAACCTGATCATAAGATAGGAGAGTAGGAAACCTAACATCCAGAGCCAGGGAAGCCCTGCTGTGCTCCACCCTAGGTCAGTCCTCATCTGGAATTTAGTGTTGCTGTGTTTTAGGAAGGACGTCAACAAGCTAGAGTGTAACCAGAAGATGGTGAGTGAGGTGGGGGTGGGTAAGAGGACAGGAAACCGAGTCAATAAATATAGTTGAAGGAAATAGGGATGTTAGCTGTCAGAAGAGATTTCTTTGAGGGGCAGGGGGACACATAATGGCTGTCTTCAGTTTGTCATTATACTAAACTTGACAAGCATCAACAAATAGAAACATTTCCATTTAGTATAGGAACAGAAAAAGAGGATTTATACACAAAACTGCAAATCTCTGTTACATGTGGCACATTTTTGTAAGTCTGTAGAAAATTCAACATGTTATGTATGCCAGAGGTGTTGTTGAGGGGATTCTGGTATACAAGTCTGGCTTGGCCTAAGGCCTTCTCTACTGTTTAAGATTTTGTGATCTTGTGGTTTTCTCTCTTATATGTAGGAGGTGAATGATCCTGCCAAGAATGACAGCCTAGAAAAGGTGGAGGACTCCACCATGCAGGGGCTAAAGGAATTGGGAATTTTTGGGCTCCAAGTGCCTTCTGAGCTGGGTGGTGTGGGACTTTGTAACACCCAGGTAAGACTTTCTACCCTATCCCTAACCTGACTTTAAGTCAGAGTCTCCCATTCTCCCAACTCTCCCAACTCCTCCATATCTATTACCCTCCATATCTCTATGACATCTTCTCTACTGTGTCTCTAAAGACTGCCATACAGACTTACAGACAGCTTTTCTGTCCACATGCCTTCTTTATTTCCTAAGGGGAGACTCTCCTTAGGAAGGGGCTTTGTGAGGCCTGAGCCTCTTTTACCCTTGAGACCAGACACTGAGAGAGGATGATTAATAGGGAGCATGATCCCTGGAAATGGTCTGGTAATGCAGAAGCTCATGACCTGAAGCAGAGAGGGAAGAGGTGCCTCCCATAGCTTCCCTTCCCTCTCTTCTCTCCTCGGTGCCCTAAACCTGTCTTCTTTTCCTTAAGCTCCTTCTTAGCCTGGAGTCTCAGTCCTTTCTCTGTTTTAGCTAAGATCATAGGATCATAGGTTTTAAGTTGGGAAGGACTTGAGTTCCCTTTTCTCAACCCTCTCCAGGAGTCCCCAGACCTATAGATCCAGACTGAGACTCTTCCCAGAAGCGTCATCTCTCTCCTCCTTCTGGCCCCTCCAACTAGCTTTAAGCATACTTGCACAAGTATAGGCCAAATCAGATTCATCTTCTACCTCACCCTTGTGGCCTGGCTACTCTGGGTTGGGGGGACAGGATGTATAATCTTTGGTTGCCGGCCCCAGTCAAACCTAAGCTAAGGCCCAGTCACTTTCCTCCCAGTATGCCCGCCTCGTGGAGATTGTAGGGATGCATGACCTTGCTGTGGGCATCGTTCTGGGGGCCCATCAGTCCATCGGTTTCAAAGGTATTCTGCTGTTTGGCACTGATGCCCAGAAGAAGAAATATCTCCCCAAACTGGCATCTGGTAGGTGAAGCCCACAGAAGGGTTCAAAGTTTGTTCAGCTGGAATCAGAGTTTTAAGAGCCTTCCCCGGACAGCCAAGGACTCATCTTTGGGGTAGAGGAGGGGATCAGTGGGATTTGAAGGGGTCAAAGGTTGGATATTATTGGAGGAAGAGCTCTAGTTAGCAAGAGGCTACACAGGACTGTTGGCAGTTTGGCAGTAATGCTAAAACCATTGGTGACTGTGAAAGGATGAGGGAGTTATTAGGGGTTGGGGCTGAGGACTAAGGGCATATTGGGATTGGGATGGGGTTACATGGTCCTTGTTCCATAATGATCTCTCTCCTCCTCCCCTGACAGGAGAGAACTTGGCAGCTTTTTGTCTAACAGAACCCTCGAGTGGATCTGATGCAGCTTCCATTCGAATGACAGCTGTGCCCAGCTCCTGTGGAAAGTACTACACCCTAAATGGCAGCAAGCTGTGGATTAGGTGATCAGCCCCCTCCTCTTGGCTAGGCCCTGTGCCTCTATCCTCTCCCATCTTGGGCTGTACTTGGCTCCCCTCTTCCCTTGGATCATCTCTCTCCCCTCTATTCCATCGCTGCCTATACTCCCTTTATCTGATCCTATGCCTTCTCACCCTTCCACAGTAATGGGGGTCTGGCAGAGATCTTCACAGTATTTGCCAAGACACCATTGAAGGATGCATCCAGTGGGGTAGTGAAGGAAAAGATCACAGCTTTCGTGGTAGAAAGGAGTTTTGGAGGAGTTACTAGGTGAGTGTGTTGGGGTGGGGCGGTGAGGGAGGGCAGGAGAGGGAGGGAAGGGGACAGGGTTGGGAAAATAAAACCTAATGGGACCTCGGGACCCAGAACCAGTTTCTTCTTTCACGAATGCTAGAAGTTGTAGTTTCATCACAATATTAAGTCACCAGGGTAGGTAGGCTGGAGTTGTCCCCTCAACAGGCTGAGAACCAATACTGTTTACCCAGCCCCATCACCAATCTCTTTCTGGGAGTTATAGATTTCAGCCCCGTTTATGCAAGGACCTATATATAGCTTTGTCCCCACAGAATGGTTCCTCTACTTTTTCTAGTCTGTCACTTCCCATTTTCCCATTCCATACTCATGTAGTGGGCCTGGTGAGAAGAAGATGGGAATCAAGGCTTCCAACACAGCAGAGGTGTACTTTGATGGGGTGCAGGTTCCTACAGAGAATGTGCTGGGGGAACTTGGAGGTGGCTTCAAGGTTGCAATGCATGTCCTCAACAATGGAAGGTTTGGCATGGCTGCTGCCCTAGCTGGCACCATGAAGAGCATCATTGCCAAAGCAGTAAGTTCCCAGGCATCCATGGTCTGCCAGTTTGGCCAAGTTTTTCTGTCTCTTCAAGTCTGTCAACATGTTGCTTTTAGGCCTAATTTGAATGGCTCCTCCTGATAATCTTATCCTGTATGGGTCCTCTGCTCCCAATTCTGGCCTGCCTCAAGGGTCCGAGTGCTTAGAACCAGCTCTAGCTTTCTTGTGTATGACCCTCTGGATGCAACTTTAGCATGAAGGGGAAAGGGTAGTAATAAGCATTTCTCTAGCGCCTCCCCGTGTCCAGGCGATGTGCTAAGCACTTTTACAAGTATCATCCCATTTGATCCTCCTAAGAACACCGAGAGGTAGATGCTATTATGGTCTCCATTTTACAGTTAAGGAAACTGGTGCAGACCCGTTAACTGACTTGCCTGGGGTCACAAAGCTAATGAGTATCTGAGGCTAAATTTAAATTCAGGTCTTCCTGACTCCAGGTCCAGTATTCTATCTACTGTGCCACCAACTGTCTCTGTACACCCTGACCTCCATAGTGGGAGACTTTTTGCCTGTTCTTAAGATCTTATCCCGTAATCTTCTGGTTAGGAGGAATAAGAGTGGATAGGTCCAGAGAAGGGTCAGGGTGAGACTTGGGTCAGGGATTAATGATCTTGGGTGTGGATATGTAATTGTTCTCTGGGATTCTAGTGTACCATGTCTTTGCCCCAGGTGGACCATGCTGCCAATCGCACCCAATTTGGGGATAAAATCCATAACTTTGGGTTGATCCAGGAGAAGCTGGCTCGGATGGCTGTACTACAGTATGTGACTGAGGTGAGAGGCTCTCCCCATCAAAGACTTCAGGGCATCTACCTTTTCTCTTCCTGGGACACTGTAGGCTAGCCAGCCTTAACCACCCCTTAGACCAGCATCTTACATTAATGCCAAGAATTACTGGATTTGCTGAGGATAGAGAAGCTAAAGGTAGATGAGATTGTCCTTCATGGATCGATCCCCTCCTGTTTTGGAAAGCCCCCTGGACAAGAATTTAAGACAGGCTTTTGAAATGGTGAGAGGCCCAGATTCTGTAAACTTGTATTCTGGTTATTCTGATGTGTAGACTGACAAGATGGTGACCCTGTGACCCTCTCCGGGGTTAGAAAGGCACCCAAGAGGGGTATACCTTTCACTAGAGCCTTGGTTTTCTTCTTTTGGAAGTTAAGTACTATTCTCAATAAACCCTGGTATGCTTATTTATATGGGTCTAAAATTGCCCACTACCCCCCGGGGAATTATAATTTGGCTTGTCCCCAGACATGGAAAAGACTTGTGTTTTTCTAAATGGGGTTTATTTATTTTGGGGGGAGGAATAGATGGGTTAAATGTTGTTTGGTTTGGGAGATTTCAGAGATAAACCTAGCCTCTTCTCTCCCATCCCCAACCTTATTGTCTCAGTCTATGGCTTATATGGTGAGCGCCAACATGGACCAGGGATTTAAAGACTTCCAGATAGAGGCAGCCATCAGCAAAATTTTTGGCTCGGTGAGTCCCCAAGATGTGCCAGTTGAAGAGCAATGGAAGGGAGGGAAAAGAGGGTCCGCTAGGATGCAGAGGCTGAGGTAAGTGTGGAAGATGTGTTAGCAGGGCTAAGGTATAAAATGGGCATGGGTAGGGCATAACTGGCTCTGACCCTGTCTCTCTTGTCTCTCTACTCTCAGGAAGCGGCGTGGACAGTGACCGATGAGTGTGTCCAGATCATGGGTGGCATGGGCTTTATGCAGGTGGACATCCTTGATTCATCCCATAGGGGTCTATGGGTGGAGATGGCCTGAAGCCATGACCAGGCTCTGATTGTGAACAAATTAGGTGGTTCTAGGGGTGGGAGGAAACAGCCCCAGCATTCTGACAGTGCCCCATTTTCTTGCCTCTAGGAACCAGGTGTGGAAAAGGTGCTTCGAGATGTTCGTGTCTTCCGGATCTTTGAAGGGACAAATGACATTCTGAGGTTGTTTGTGGCCCTTCAGGGATGTATGGTGAGAGACGGAAGACTTGGGGAGAAGAGGCAGTGGAGTGGTCTGAACGGAGGGTCCTGTTACTATATTTCCCCCTCCACCCCAAACAGGACAAGGGAAAGGAACTCACCGGTCTTGGTAAGGCTTTGAAAAATCCCTTTGGAAATGCTGGCCTTCTGCTAGGAGAGGCAGGGAAGCAGTTCAGGCGGTAAGGATGTGAAAGGCGGCTGAAGGGAATAGGGGGAGGATAGGGACTTGAGAAGTTAAGTTGCCTTACGGTATCCCTCCTCCAGCCGGGCAGGTCTAGGCAGCGGCCTAAGTCTGAGCGGGATCGTCCACCCAGATCTGAGTCGGAGTGGTGAGTTGGTGAGTAGGGGACTTAAGGTAGAGGGATGATAGCGTTGGGGTAATTGGGGGTATGTGTGGACCCCTCTCACCCCCATCTTCCCTTGCCTCTAGGCAGTAGGAGCTCTGGAACAATTCGCTGGAGTAGTAGAGGCCAAGTTGATAAAATACAAGAAGGAGATTGTCAGTAAGTAAGACACCAAGACTATTCCCCCAATCTCCTCTAAGTGCCTTATATTTCCAGACAGACTCCCTCTATCTCCTCTCCAGATGAGCAATTCCTCCTGCATCGATTGGCAGATAGCGCCATTGACCTCTATGCCATGGTGGTGGTACTTTCCAGGTAAGAAGACGCCAGCCAAGTCTGGAGCATGGTGTAAGGTGGGCCTATTCCATTCTGTCTTTCTTATCACCTCTCTCACACTTCAGGGCCTCCCGAGCTCTGAGTGAGGGCCACCCCACAGCCCAACACGAGAAGATGCTCTGTGACACCTGGTGTATAGAGGTATATGAGGGCTAAGGGTTGCAAGAGAACAGGGGTTAGGGAAGGAACAATAATCTTTCCCTCTTCATCTGTTTTCTTCTAGGCAGCAGCCCGGATCCAGGAGACCATGGCCAGCCTGTATTCAGACCCCAAACAGCACCAGCTCTTTCGCAACTTTAAGGGTATCTCTCAGGCAATGGTGGAAAAGGGAGGTGTGGTTACCAGCAACCCCCTTGGCTTCTAAGCACTCTCAACCTTTTTCACACTACCCTTCATGTGCCTTTTCTTTGGCCAAAGCCAGGTTTCTCATTTCATCTCTACCTCACACTAGCCAGGCCCTTGAGAGAGGGGATGGCTTTGAGGGACCTGAAGCGGCCAGGCCTCTTTATCTCCTCTTACTAGGGAGGGGCTTAAAAATCTTTTATTTCTGCCTTGACTAAGTAAAGATATTCAACATGGAAAATCTTGTGTGAGACGTTCCCTTCTTGAAGGTTAGGGTTACCAAGAAAATGGCCAGAGTCAATAGGAAATTCCCATCTATTGCTTTATTTAGGGTTTTATACACAAAAGTCTAAAATAAATAGCAACATAGGCAGCTATGGAGCCCTTGCTTTGGGACTCCTGAATTCTAAAGGCAGGTGGAAATAGGGTCCCCACAACACCGCAACTCTTTCCTACTCTCCAACCATTAGGGTCAAGACAAAGACGAAGGGGAGGGATTGTCACAGGGCTACTTCATTTGAGAAAAATATCTTTTTTAAGTATCAAAAAGTATAAGAAAAACGTATCTTTTCCCCCACCCCCCCTAAAAAAAGTTTATTATATAAAATCTCCTGTAACCCTATGAAGAGGGTCAGATCAGGCACTGCTGGTGGTACAACTCCTTGGCTGGGTTAAGTCACAAAAACATGTTAGACCTGATGGTGTCCAATGAATGGCAAAAGTGAGTCTTGGTTACAGAAATGTGAGGGGGAAGGGCTACTCACATGCTAGGAATTAATCAAGACACAGATAGTACAAGAAAACTCTGGTCAAGTGATAGAAAAAGTCCTACATGACATCCACAAAAAACTCACTAGGGTTGCCCATGGCCAGGTGGAAGCTCTGTCGGCTGGCAGTTAGCTCAGGTGGTACAGAGCCCAGGTCACGAACAGGAGGTGCCCCAGGAGGTTGAACTGCTGGGGGTGGTGGTGGAGGCATCATAACCACCATCATGGGATTATATGGTAGGGCCACACCAGGGGGTGGCCCATAGGGATGGAGATTAGGGTGAGAACGAAGGCTGCTGCCACCCCCACCTAGTCCCCTGGGTGGAGGAGTGGCATCACTGGAATCCCCACCCCAGTGGAGGCTCCCGCCACGGCTTGATGGCTCTGATTCACTACCACTGCCTGACTTGGACTCTGGGCCCCGATCTTCTGGTCTCCCGGTCCGTCCTATTCCCCCATCACTTCGTGTAGACCCACTGCTCCGGCTTCCTGGGAAGAGAGGGGTGAGAGTACTTGGAATATTCACACAAACACTGAGTGTTCCCTGTCTAGTCCCATCTATGCTTGTTACGTAGCTCCCTTGGTTCTACCTACCCAGCCACCCCAAGCCCAACTGATATGCAACTTACCCTCACTCTGCTGGCTGCCAGCACTGCCCCCTCCGTAGCTGTAGGATGAGAGCTCGTGGTAAGGGGGGGGCTGGGGGCTGTAGGGATGTGGGGCTGGGTACTGGTAGGAGAAGGTAGGCAGGAGGGGCCAGGGCGTGGCCCCGGGCAGGGGAGCCAGTGTGTCCTGGTCAGAAGCTCCACTCGATCCATCATTGTCATTCAGAGACAGGTTCACAAGGTCTGAAGGGAGGGAGAGAACACCCTGGTTCAAGACTCTAAGATCTTCAGCTTCTGTGCTAGGGAGAGTTGCTTTTTCAAGGGCATCTTAGAACTGGTATGGCTGGGACCAAGAGAGGAGGATTGTTTTGCAAGTCCACGTTTCTCAAGGCCCCTTTGACAGGTGAAGAATCGATTTTCATAGGATTTAGAGCTGGAAAGGATCTTATTTTTAGAAACAAGGAAACTGGCCTAATAATTTACACACGGTCAGACAGAATTGAGTTAGCAAAGCTGGGATTCAAACCTAGGCCTCTGTGTCCAACATTCCATTTGCCCTATACATTTCATATCTCCCCCCAACCCTGAATCAGAGAGTGAGGCTTGTGGTCTGTGAGGGATAAAAGTCGAAGCAAAGCTTCTCAATCAGGGAGGGTTGAAGCCTCCCAGGTTGGGAAGTGGGAAAGGAAGGAATGTCTTACAGCTTTCACAGCCCCCACTGAGGTCCCCGAAGACATAGTAACACTGTTCAGAAAAGGTGATCTTGTTGACAGTATGCCGGATGAGGCCTGCCTTGAGCAACCCACTGGCATATTTCCTGGCCTCCCGACGCTCGGGGAACCCCTCCACATGGTGATAAAGCCAGTCCACTACATCTGAGCCTGTTGCAGACAAGGATGCAGAAGGGTATCATAAAGAGACATGTGAACCCCAACTCCCCCAGCTGGCCTCAGCCCTATCCTCGTGTTAGCCCACCATACCCAGAAAGGCATTGGGGATGGTTATCTTGAGCCACATTCGGTCGCGGACCTCCAGCCCAGACTCAGGAGCTGCCATGGCCTTGGTCACAGATGCCATGTCTGTGTGTATAGAGAGGCTGCGCCCTTCACACCCTGAGGAAAAAAACGTGCTCACTGAGGACAAGAACAGGACCCGCCTCTCCTGGGAGAAAGAGAGTAAGCTGAGGAAATAAGTCAGAAGAACATGAGATGGCCTTGCTAAGCCAAGAGCCATTCTACCCTTCAGGGAGCTCTGGGATCCTGGCCTTGTCTTCCCTTGTTGGGGACGCACCCCAGAGTAGGGCCTTACCATCAGGCAGGGAGGAGCCCGAGGTTATGGTGCTCATGGAAGAAGAGCCTGGGTAGGCAGGGAAGGCACCGGTGAGTGCGGCTGAATGAGAGACCCAGGCTGCAGGGTCGATAGGCTGGATCGGCTCATCTGTCGGGGGAGAAGGAAGAACATGACGAGATCAGGACTGGATCACTTCACTTTCCAGACCCGGGCATTTGACCCACCTCCCCTTGGAGTATATATACCCCACAACTCCTCAGGTTCCTTCTTCAAAAACCTAGGATTCTCCTAGTTCTCCCTGTCTTCCTAAGCCACTGGTTTGTATGCCCTCCCCCTCCCCCCAAAACACAAGAGATAACTCACTTCGGGGGAGTGTGAAGTAGGCCTGAGGTGAGGGATCCCAGCACTTGGCCACCGTTAACACGATGGGGCTATAAGGGAGGAAGGGCTGGTCAACAGCAGGCTGGATGATAGTGTCATGGAAGGAAAGAACATGGGCTAGGGCTGTTGAGAGAGATGCTAGATGGGAAATCAGAACAAATGGCTAAGGGAGGAAAGGAGAACTTTAGGAGAATGGGGTATTGAAAGAGGAAGGAGGAAGAGGAGAGATGAGGTGGCGGGAGGAAAGGCCAGGTGGGCAGAAAGGGGAAGGGAGCCAGAGGTAAGAGAAGTACCACAGGAAAAAGGCTGAGAAGACACAAAGAGTGTGAGGTCTGCTTCTTTGCCTCACCCAGGCTTGTGCACAATCTCTCTCAGTACCCGCACAGCATCATCATTACTCATGTTCTCAAAGTTCATGTCATTCACCTGGGAAGGGAGGGGGCAAGAGAATCAAGGTGAGAAGGAGACTGAGGGCCCCAAGGAAGGGGGAAAACCTGTGCTACTATGCACACCTGCAGTAGCATGTCCCCTGGTTCAATTCGCCCATCTGCAGCCACAGCACCACCCTTCATGATGGAGCCAATGTAGATGCCGCCATCGCCACGTTCATTGCTTTGGCCCACAATGGAGATGCCCAGGAAATTGTACTTCTCTGTGGAGGCATTTTGTTTGGCAGTTTGATTCCCCAACCACTAGAGACTCAGATGAACATGCCCCACTAAACCACCACTACTCAAGTCCCAGCAATCTGCCTCCCGTACACGATCTCCTCCCAACCTAGGGTCCCAGGCTTCCAACTGCCCCCATACCCATATTGAGTGTGACCGTGATGATGTTGAGAGACATGGTGGAATCTGTTACGCTGCTGAAGGATGAGGTCTGTGATGGGGAGGAAGTAAGGACAGTGAGGAAGTTTCATTCCTTTCTGGAACTAAGGTGTCCAGCTCTATAACCCTTATCCCTCTCTCCCTTCTCCCTTTCCATTTCACCAGGTCTTACGAAGACCCAGTTTCTCTGAGATTTCCCAGTTCTACCCATTGGTTTCCCTCAGAGACTCCCTCAGGTGTCTGGCCACATCACCCTCTCCAGTCGAGGTGGTCGCTGTTTCCTCCTCCGACGGTGTCTCTTTAGGAGTCGGGAGGCACTGCTCTGCTCTGTGGAGCTGCTGAACCTAATAGAGGTAACATGGGCAAAAAAGAGCAGAGGTGTAAGGGAAGAGCAAAGAGGCATCACATCAGCTTCAACTAAGGAAGGAAGCCAGGAGTGTGGGAACAGAACCAGAAGGGGAGATAGAAGATATACCTGCTCATGGTATCATCCTCATCTGAATCTCCCAGGCTGGTGTTCTCCAGCTCACTAGTTAGGAGAGTAGAGGAACTCTCATAACCAGCCAGGTGTCGCTCCAGGCGGGAAGAACCACTAGGCCGATGGCCCCCACCTAGTAGGATATAGGGACATAGGGAGCTGGACCTCTGATCCAGAGAAGTCTAGCACTGTGTCCCTGCTTCTCTCTTCCCCAACTTTCACTGCTCCTATCCCCTTTCGGACCCAGATGTGCATACCGCACAAACCATGCCTCCTTTTCCCAGAATTCAGGAGTGTGACTGCCCTTACCAACATGGTCGATGCTCTCTCTCCTCCTGGACCGCTCCCGTCTCAGTGATATCACTGACTCGGTTTCTGTCTCAGGTTCCAGGTTCTCTCGGCTGCTAGATACATTAGGGCTAGAAAAGGAATGAGGTCAGGGAAAATGGTGACGGGATTCCTCCTAAAAACAATGGTGATCAGCTAGCCCCAGAATCTAACTAGAACCCAATCTGTTCAGGCCCTCCTTCCCACTCCCATCACCAACAAGACTCCCCAGGACTCACTGGAAGGATGGAGGCCTTGAGTCCCCAATGCCGCTAGTCCTCTCAGGAGGGAGGGGAGGTAGTGGTGGGGGTGGAGATGAGGGCTCTGCCCGAGGTTCAGGGGCTGGGAGAGCATTCTCTGGTTGTGGGTTATCTGAGGACACAAGCTACAGAGGTGGGGAACAGGGATGAAGAGGACTTTTAGGAAAGGTAAGAACAAGATAAAAGGTCTGGTGGGGAAATGATAGGGGGGACGGAGAGGGAGATGAGGCCAAGGAGAACCTGAAGGGGACCCAAAATGGAAAAACAAATCCTGGAAGCTCCAAGAAAAGAATCTTGAGAGTCACAAAGAATGGTAAACTAGGGCTTATGAGACTGAAAAGTTGTTTGAGGGAGGGGAATAGGAAAGTCTGAAAGCCCCTAGGTAGGGGCAAGGGCAGAAGCAGACTGGTGAGGAGTTCCTTTTAAGGAAACTGGTGGGGATGCTAATGTGGAAGAACCAGGGTCCCCTCACAGCTCAAGCCACCTTACCCAAGAGACCACCCTCCCATTGAAGCAGGGCAATCGGGCATTGTCATCTGAAATCTCTTCCTTCACCACTCTGCAAAGAGATGGGAACAGAGTCAACAGTGCTAGATGAAAACTGCCATTTCAAAGGTTCTGCCTTCTTTCTGAGACCTTCCTAATGGGGGTGGGGTGGTGGTGGTGGGGAGTAGCTGGGGGGCGGTGTCTTTTAAAGACTGTTGTCGTTTCCCCTCCCCACTCTCTCACAAACAACTGCCCAGCTTCTCATCTCCCTCTAGGAATCCCCCTACCTAGAAATTCTTCCTACTTGCTTCTTTTTCCTTTTCGTTTCAACCTAAGTTAGGAACCTGGCAGCTGTTCTAAATGTTCCTTGTGTCCACGTAAAACTCCTTAGCTTAACTTTCAAGGGTCACCCCCCCACCAATTTCCTGTCCACCCCAGTTAGGTAAATATAGTCCCTCTTTCTTTTGCCCCCACTTTTCCTTCTGCAGACATCAGAGTCTTTGCAGAGATGTGCCCCCCTCACTCCCCAAATCCACACCTCTCCTTAATTTCCTAATTCTGTTCCAAAGGGAGTCTTGACCGATGCCATATACCCCCACCTTCCATTCCACTATCACCTGCGGGCACTGATGTCTGAAGCCCTGTCCAGTCAGTGGGAGTTCTCCTTTTCCCCCCCTCTGACCCATGTCTAGAAATCTTCCCAAATATATGCCGTCTACACGTGGATTTCTGTCTGCATCTAGGTGGCCACCCTATCAGACTGTCCAAGGGTGGGGATCTCCTCATTAGACCCCAAATTCCGGAGGAACGGCAGCTCTCCCTTTTTGCTTTCCCCAGGATGCCCAAATTCCTTCATCTTCCTTCCCGCTGGGGATCTCTTCGGTCCAGGCCTCCCAGCTGCGTCTCCTCCGTAATTTGCCTTTCAGTTCAGCGTACTCGGGGAGCCTCCCCTACAGCCCAGACTAAGCCACTCTGACCATTCTCTCCCCGGACCTGATCCATCCAAACCCCGCCTCGCAGCGCGCACCGCTCATCGTCGGAGCAGCAGCAGCCTTTATACGTCGCTTTTTGTTCTAAACCATCCAGCTGGTTCCTGACAATGAGTGCGAGAAAAGCGGCGCAAACACGGTCCCCCAGGAGTCGGCGTGAAGGGAGCGCCAGGCTCCGAGTCTGGGGACCTGGGTTCTAGTTCTGCCTCTGACATTCAATGCCTGTGTAACTCTGGGCACGGGCACTTAACCTTGCGCTGCCTCGGTTTTCTCATCTGTAAAATCAGCTTTAATTGATTTCGAGAGCGTTCAAAACGGCACTAAGACTTCTGGGACACGCCGCATTACTCCTCCGAGCCCAAGGGCCCCCGACCCCCACTTGTACGGAGCGGGAAGGCGGGCCGAAAGGACCGGCCCCAGCGGGAGGCAGCGGCCCCCCCGAACCCCGCCGCCGCCACGCCTCCCGCCGCTCGGGCGGGCCCTGGGCCCCGCGCTCACCCGAAGTCCTGGTCCATTGACTTGAAGTAGTACTTGGCCCCGGCGGGGCGCTGCAGGACGCTCTTAAAGTCCCCCAAGGTGATGCGCTCGGCCGGGACCGGAATCTTCACCAGGTACGGCGTCTCCTCCTCGTCCAGATGGTAGATCACCTTCGTCTCGCCCGCCCCGCCGCTGCCCGCCATGGTCTCGCCCGCGTCGCCCACCCCGCCTCGAAGCTCCCCTCTCCCCTCTCCCCCCAGACCGAGCCCAGCCGCCGCGGCCGCCGCGCCTGCGCACACGAGCGCCCGGCCGAGCCAACCGAACCCGAGCAAGCTAGGTGAGGGGGGAGGGGGCGGAGCCCAGGCCCGCTCCCCGCCCCCCCCCCACCCCGGGCCCGCTTACACCTTCAAAGCGGACGCCCTCCCGGCTCTTCTCCCTCCCACCGCCGCCCCTCCAACCCTGCCCCACGCCACACACTTCCCACCGCCGCCCCCTCACGTGACACGGTGCGCCTCACTTCCGGCTTCTCAGCTCCCCTCAGTCACGTGAGGACTCCCCAGTCTCTGCCCACCCACGGTGCCGCCGTCCCTTTCCCTGAAAACTCCCACCCCCTCGCTCTTCCCTCATCTTCAGTCTCCCAATCCCCAGTCAAGAGTCCCGCCTCTAAAATTACCTCCAGCTCTCACTAAAGTCCAAGGACCAAGAAAACACCTTTCTTCACGGACCACCAACCCTCTTCTTGTACCTCTGTCCTCATACATACCCCGCCCCCCCCCCCCCCCAGGAACAGTCCCTCATTGAGAGCCGGCTGCTAGGGACTTCTCACTTATGGTCTTCGATGGTCTAAACCAGGAGACCTTAGGGAGCATCCAAGTCCTTTCATTTTCTAGGGCAGGAAACTGGATAGATCTCAGTATTTGGGTGGGGGAGGGAACACAAACCTTCCAAGAAGGAAAGACAAGGGTCACAGGGCTATAAACACAAAAGAGCCCACTTCGTTTTATTTACAAACACGCTGTATGTACAAGCAGCTGGCCAATATTATTAAAACAAAGAAGTGGGTAGATGATAGAAATATCACCCGTCCCACACAGAAGACAAGAGACCCATGTGTTACGTTCCTTTAGGCCACCTGAGCCTAAAAACCAAAAGGTTTTCAAAAAGAAATGGGAGAGGGGATTCGAGAAAATAAAAGGTCCAAAAACAAATGATGGAACAAAGGGGTGGGCAATGCTATATTACACTAGAGGTATAGACAACTGCCTCACCCCACCCTGATTCCAACCCTAAGTCTGGGCTGGTGGATACGGGAGTAAGCAGGGTCAACTGGCAGAACAGTGAAGGGATGAAATAGGGAATCTTAGGAATAGGGACACCTTCCTGTTCAACGGGTCAACATTCAAGTCCTAAAGGCTTTAGGGAAAGACCCATTCATTGCCGAGCGAGCCTTCCTGGAGAATCCCCACTCCATCATGGGACAGTGTTCAAGTCCCAATGGATCAGTGGCAACATAGGGACACCACCTCAGTGATGATGTCCGTGAAGAGTTCCAACTTGAAGTAGGAAAGATCTGAGTGGGTCCTAGGGCTCTCCGGGCTTGGAGAGACCACCAGACCGACGGGCCTCTGGCCGCAACTCCTTGCACTTCTGGCAGTAAAATATGTCAGGGACGTTGGTCTTCTTAATCTTAGCACACGAAAGATGGATCCATGTTCCACACAAACTGCACTCAATCATGGGCCTCCCTGCAAAGGGCTTCTGGCAATAACAGGTGATCAAGTCCCAGGAGTCATCGCCTGGGAGAAGGGATGGTTGTGGTCAGGTTTCTGCTGAGGACTCAGTCTACAGAATTTCAAGCATTCCCCCATCCATCCCAAAGAACCCACTCCCTTCAGGGACAAAAGTGTATGTCCTCCTCTATTCCCACCCCCTACTCCCCAGTATACTTCCCTCAAACACCCTTCTTACCTGATTCTACCATGATGTCCTCATCCATTACCCGCATTTCACCCTCACTGGAGCTCCCATCCCCATCCTGGCTCGTCTCTGTGCTCCCCACTTCCTTGGCTTCACTCTCAGTAGGGATACCTCCTGGGGGGGTGGAGGTGAGGGGCCGGGGAGCCTCAGGGGGTGGAGGGAGTACAGAAGCTGGGGCCTCACCCCCACAACTGCCTGCTACTGCTGTTGTCACTGCTACCATTTCATCTTCTTCCTCCTCCTCTTCCTCTTCCTCTTCTTCAGAGTCTGTGTCACTAGGAAGAGCCCGAGGGGGCCCAGAAGGGGGGGGTCGATCCCCCCTTTCCGGCTTTTTCAACTTTCGCTTCTTACTCTTCTTTATTCTTGACCTCTTCTCACCATCTGCAGGAGCTGATCGAGGTCTCCGAAGCACTCCAAAGCTTCCTCCCCCACCTGGCCCCAACTTTCGGTTCTTTCGGTCCTTTTTTCGGGAGGGTTGAGGGAGATCCTCCTGGGAAGCAATGACAGGGGTGAGGGTGGTAGGGGGCCGAGGGACATGTGTTGGGGGTGCAGGGACAAGAGGGGGTGCCACTTTGGGTCCATCCAGATCAAAGAGAGAGTCCTTAAGCTTCATCTTCTCAAGCAGTGTAGCATTGTCAGAGGCTTGAAGTCGAGGGAAGGTGGGCCCTGGTGGGGGCGGGCCTGCTTGAGCAGCCCGCCTCTTGGAAGATTTAGCCTTTTTGACAAAAGTCTGGATGGTTCGAAGGTCTGAAGGGGCTGAATCCCAGCCGTCACTATCTGCAGCACTCTCTCCCCGAAATGGCGAGCTAGAGCCAGAGGCTGGCCAGTCACTTTCCTAGGGGTGGGGGGAAGGGAGGGTTAAGTGTTGGTGCCCACTTTCAACAAAATTCCAACTCCATTCCCCACACCTGCAGACACATCAGACTTAACCACAACCAGGTACTAGAGCAGTCATCTAATACCCTGGGCCTCTTGCACAGTTAACTTCTCCAAGCCCAACCAATTCAGATTATCCATCCAACCCACCTACCTTCCTGCAAATGCCAACAATTCAGCCCCTAAACCAATCAGTCCCCAAACATCTCTGTGAAATCTCTTTTGTCCCTAGAACCCCTATCTTCCCCCATGATCCATTATCCTAACCTTAATCATAATAATAGTAATAATAACCATTCACAGTACACAGAACTTTTAAAGTTTGCAAAGGGATTTCCTTATAACCCTGTCAAGTGGACAGTTTAAGTATCATCCCAATTTTATAGATTGATCATTGCTAATAATTTTCTTGGACAGGATTTGAGCCAAAATCTCATGACACTAAATGCAACATCGGATATCTTCAACCTTACCTCCATAAGATCCCAAGAGTGCCCCCAAGACCCTCAAAAACTTTTCTGGCATACCCAAAATATCAAACAAAAGCACCATTCCCCAACTGTCCTATTTCTCTAACTTGCCCTCCCACCACAACTGCCTGCATTAACTTTATCTCCATTAATTCTAATTCTCTTGAATCCTCATAACTTCTCCATTTTCAACATCCTTCGTTTCTCCATCCTATCACATCTCCAGTACCAGATTCACCTAACCGTTTTATTCTTCGTAACTTCTGGATTTATTTCCATAACTACCTCTGAACTCCCCTTCACCCCTCCACTCTCCCTAAATCTTATATTAGCCTTCCCTCCCTTTCCCCTCATCCAAATCCTTCATGTCCCAACCCTAAGATCATTGCCCCTACCTCTTTGCTGGAGGGAATGTAGCCAGCATACGCCAAGACAAAACTGCAAAATTTGTTGAAATCCTCAATTGTTCGCCTTCGTTTTTCAGGGGGCTATGGAAAAAGGAGGAATCAGATGCTAGATTCTCAAAGGGAACAGTGGTCTACCCGAACAGAGGTAAGAAGGGGTAGAAAATCTGGAGGAATCTCATGTCTGGTTCCCTAAAGAAAGCTTGGGTTGGAGTAGGAAGGGAAATCTCACCTGGGCCTCTGGCTTCAGGTTCGGAGGAAGATCTGAAAAATCAATAAAAGAGCTGAGTCAAGGTACTAGAAAAGTATACATGCTTCTTTTCGGAAACATTATTACTCTTTAAGGACCCCACCTCTTTCCTCCCTCCCTTCCCACAGGAGAGACACCTGAGTGACTCTGCTTCCACTTTCTTCCTAACTAATCTTCCCTATGGCATTGCCCAGTCTCGTCAGAGTGCGCTGGCTTGCATGTGCCCAGGTCCCATGCTGATGTTTCTCCAGGTTCTCCTCTATTTCTTCCCACTGTCACCCTTTCTGGTTCCAAGGGCCCCTGGCTCCTCCTTTGCCCTTCATACAAGGCTCCCACTCCTCATCCTTTGGTTGGGACGTTCCCACACACCATCAGGTCCTGTGCCCCACTGCTGTGTTCTCTGGGTTCTCTTTTCAGACCAGTTCATGCAGAATCCCTTGGTCCCACTCCTCAAAGCTCTCGAGTTTAAACTGGCTTTATTACACCCCTCCTCATCATCAGTACTCAGGCCTGGACATGCGGCTCACCTCCCCCCACTCAAGTGGATGGTTCCCGGGGCCCTATTCTCTAATTTGCAGATCTTCTGCTTCTGCTCTGTCCATACTTTGTCACTACTCTATCACTACCACCAGGCACAATACCTCCCCATCCCCAAACTCTCCATTCCCTCCAACCTTCTCCCAGTCTCTGGCTTCTCAGCCTGGGGGTGGGGGGGGGGGGGAGAAGAGAGGGAAAAAAGAGGGAGGCCGGCCCTCTGGCTCCTCCGTTTCCAGCCTCTTCAGCCGCTCCCTCCAGTCCATTTTCTCCCAGCCAGTGCCCCCTTCCTACTAACTCCTGGACAAGTCTCCAGTTCCTGGTCCTCATGGCTCATCCAGTCCCACCAACCAACTCCCCGGCTCCAGCGCCTCAGCCACCCTTCCCCTCCCCCAGCAGCTCCCTGACTCCACAGCCACCCCCCCCCAGCAGTTACCCAGTTCCACAGCACCCCTCCCCCGCAGCAGTTCCCCATCCTTTCTCCTCCTGGTCGTCCCCCCAAATAATCTGGCTCCGCACCCCCCAATTTTATCCTGTTTCGCAGTCACTTCCCATCCTTGAACCCCAAACTGCACCCAGATCCACAGCAGGTCTCCTCCCTGACCGAAAAGCAGCTCCAAAGGCCGTTCCTCACAAGCTGCCCAGCTCCCCCGTTCCGGCCCAGTCCACCGGCCCTCCCCTCGCCCCCTCCGAACGTCCGACCTCTCCCTCCAGTTCCTTCAGTCTCCGCTTCCCGGTCCTGGTATCCCAACTCATCACCCCTTCCCCTGGGCCCCTATGGGGCTCCCCGCCCCCCAAGTTTCCCGGTCCCCAACTCCAGGTCCCCAGGCTCACCTTCGGGGCTGGGCTCCGCCATGGCTTCCAGCATCGCCACCGCACCGCCCCTCCCCCCCCCCACCCCCCACCCCCAGACTCCCGGTGCTGTCTCCGGTGCCTCTACAGTCTTCCACCCTCCCGAGACTGTCTCAGCCCTAACCCCAGCCCAAGTTCGGGGGCCGTCCCGCTACCCTGTCTTCTCCAGAGCTTCTCTTTCCCCTGTGGTTGAACCGCCTGGCTCCTGCCGCCTCCCGCACTCCCGGACCGGACCCCCCCCCCCCCCCCCCCTGCGTCGCCTGCCGCCTGCCGCCTGCTCCCTACTCCTCCCCTCCCCCCTTCCTCTCCGCCCTCCGCCTCCAGCGCGCAATGCACCACGGGGTGCGTAGTCCTGGTTTAAGTAGCCGTACGTGCACAGCGAAGGTCAGGGTTACTACAATTCCCAGCAGCCCTAGTCTCTGCGCAGGCGCACCGCTTCCTCCTCCTCCTCCTGTGGCGGGGAAAGGAGGAGCTAAGGGATCGAGGGTGGGGGGGGGGGGTGTGGGGACATGGACCGCATAGGCTGCCGGGAACTGTAGGCTGGGCGGGACCGTAAAGAGAAAGGAAGAGAGAAACGTAGCTTCCGGCCACCTTACCGCCTCTTTGCTACTTCTCCACCACTAGTCAAGGGCGCTTCCGATCAGGCGGAAGCAGAGACTGCTGGGAGACACGATTCCCGTCTTATTTAGCCCGGGCCAAAGCTTTTCCTTTCGGGCAGGTATAGTAGGCAAGGGCCCCTTCCCACAAAGAGATCTCCCAACACTACTTGTGTTAATGTGCAAGTGACAATACTGTCTTTGAACTAATCTCACGGTGGAGGAATCGACCCATCCTTCCCACCGTGACGAGCATAAAGGAAGGAGGCGGGTGAAGATGGCCCCGTTTTTTCCCTTCATGGGCCCCACGACGAAGAGCAGAAAAAGGGCAGGAAGCAAAGCAGTTAAGTTGGTGGTTTCTTTATTGATCTTCTCCACCCCCCAGCCCACTCCCACCCCTCCACCCCAACCCCATGGGAGGGAAGATGAAGGGGGTGGAGGTGAGGGGAGGAATTGTAGGAACCCAAGTCCCTTGGGGGAGTCTGGGAAGGAACGGAAACCGAAACAATCAGTGAGTGAGACAAAAAGAAAATGGGAATTGACAACCGAGAAGAGATTGGGGGAGGGTGGGAGGGGAGAGAGGAAGGGGCGGAAAAGGTTTAGATCCAAGGAAGAAAAAAGAAAATAGAGACATTGGGAGGGGAGGCTCTCCTCTACCCTTGCCCTCCCCAACCCCAGCCAGAATGGGCTGAGGGAAAGAGAGTCTTTAACATTGCAAAACTGCAGGCCTTGACAAGAGGTGGTGGTATTTGTCTCCCAGCGGGGGGAGGACACTGAGGAGAATGGGGTAGTTAGAGGATAAGGAGAGGAAGAGACAGGGGAACCCTCACTCTTCTTAGAGAAGGGCCCCCCCTACCCAGGGGTGGCAGGCAGCTTCACAGACCATAGACACTTTCGTCGCTGTAGGCAATGTATAGAAAGAAGTCTTCTTCGTGATGTTCCTAGGGGTAGGGGGACAATGTTGGCACGATGGTAATCTGCCCATGAGTAAGTCAAGTTCCTTAGAGACCCATACATCCCAGCTTGCTCCAGGAAAGTTGGTCAGAATTATACCTACTAACAGTTGCTGAGACCTAGGACTCAGGAAAGGAATGGCTAATGGCTGTTCCAACCACAAGGCCTAATTAACCTTTCCTGCCCACCCTTTTGGCAATCAATTTCCTATTGACTCCTAAGGATCAGGGCCAGGGTTGAGTGGGAAGCCAACTAGTCACCCACACACTGCTGGCACTTCCTTGGCAATTTTACCAGAGCTTAAGAAGGAAGTTGTTTCCTTAAAGCCTTTTCAGGGTTTTTCTCCCACCCCCCCCTCTTCATACCTGGTAAAGCTGACCCATGGTGGCGCTGGTGGGTGGAATGACATTGTTGACAAAGAAAAACAGGGCGTCCTCAGCTCGGAGGTGAATCCGCTTCCGGATCAAGAAGTAGAACTGACCGACTACAAGGAGTGTGAAAAGGAGTGGTTGTAGCAGACCGGAGTCACGCTAGAGATCAGCCTCAGGGGCTCACAGAAAGCGGCTGTCTACTTTGTGCCTCTAACTGGAATTTACTCCAGCCCACCAGGGCCACCATCATGGATCAGCTTATTCAGTAGCTCCTACCTGTGAGATCAGAAGGCACCAGGTATTTCTTCTTGTCCAGGTCACCTATCCGGGCCTTAGGAGCCTTCTCCACAATCACCTGGGGAGAGAGAGGGTACGTAGTATCAAAAGGGTAGTATCACTGTGCCCTCCAGATCAGTCCTTTCCTCCCCTCACTCCACTGCTTTTCCACAAACATTCTAGAATCTAATCTCATCTCCCCTAATAGCTATACTCTTGGAAGCCCTGACACTGGGGGGGGGGGGGGGGGGTGCCTTACCAGTAAAAGGACCCTCTGACCCTATTTTTCTCTAGGCTTCCCAGCAATTAGCATCCCAAAGTGGAAACCAGTTAGTGAATTTCCCTTCGAAGGAGCAAGAGTTAAATGAACAAGTGTCAGAAGTAATAAATGTTTAATTGCAGATGTAATTTTCTGTTCAGGTACAAGTTGAATTCAGAGGTCCTCTGAGATTCTGTATCCCAGGTGTCCTCGACAGGAATCCTTGCGATGCTCCTTACTAGAGCCTAGATACACTCTAGAACAATTTCTGTCTCAGAATAGAGGAAGTACAGTTTTACGAATAGATGCCCGAGTATTCCGCTTCCTGTTCATCAGCCCACCCCGGAATCCTGGAAGTTGGTGTGAAATAGGCAAGGACCGTAACTCATACGCTGGCACCAACTCAAATCCGGGAGCTCCGACTCCCACCGATTCCCTAATATCTAGCTCCCCTTCTTAGAAACTCGGCTCTCGTCCCTCTGATGTCTCATTTTCGTCTCCTAAACCACACCCCCAAACCAACACCTCCCCCGCCTCCCCTCCCAGCTCTCCGGGGCTGCCTCCACGGATGGGGGAATTCCCTTCCCGACCCGGGAAGGCCTCGCGGCCTCGGGCCTCCACCACCCAAACCCTGCGCATCCCTAGGCGCCCCCGCCCATGTCCCGACACGCACAGCCCGGATGAGCCGCGGAGAGCATAACGTCCGCCCTACCCCGCCGCGCCCCGCCTCACCGGGACCCGGTCGGGATACTTCTTGCGGATCTTCTCGCCTTCAGAGCGGCGCTTCTCGAACGGGTGCTCCTCCTTGTAAACGAACTTCATCCTCCCAGGGACCGGGCCGGGATGGGCTGAGGGGAGCGGGGGAGGGGGGGCGGACGGGGCCGGGGCGGGGGGCAGCGGCGACGGAGACGGACGGCCGGGCGGGTGAGCTCACTCGGCGGAGCGATCTCTGCGACCTGCGCCACTTCCCTATTCACCAACTCCGCCCCGCATCCCCGGCCCTACAGGGAGCCGCCCAGGCGCCCTGCATACGCCAACGGCGCAGGGGGGGCGGGGCCTCCTAGGCGGCGGGCGCAAGAACCGCCCACCTCGCCGCCCTCTTACGCCACGGGGGTAACCGCTTCGGAACGGCTGTAGGGAGCTACGGCAACGGATTCGCGGTCCCGATACGCACGGAGAAGGCGACTGTATTTCAGATTTCAGGCGCATGGGGGTGGGCGCAGATGCAGGCTTTTTAACCGCTAGGGATCCCGAAAGGAAATGAACAGTTACGACGAGCTGGTTCACCAAGTGTGTTGCTACGCGAGGGAATTTGCTGACACCAAAACAAAGTAGTGCCAAGGTGGGCAAGGGAGATGGAGGTCGGAAACCAAAAAGGCACCCAGGATCGCCATGCAGGGCACACTGCGCATAACCTTGGAGTCGGGGGGCGCCAGGGTCCCAAGAGGTAGAATGAAGGAGGGAGGCGAACTACGTCAACATAGGATTTAGGGATACGTGAGGCGTCATAAAAGTGGTGCGGGTGGGGTGGAAAGACGGAGGAGTCACGTGACAAGGAAGTGGAAGTAGATCCGGCGTGGAACTGACGTAGAAGGGAGCCAATGAGGGCGAGAATGGAGAGCAGCCTGTCAACGTGGCTCCGCCCAGAACCTGTGTGCCTACCCAGTCCTACTTGACTCTGGATCACAGCGAGGCGCTAGTAAACAACCACGTCTGAATCTAACCAGCTTCTCTCCCTGGTGCAGATGCACCTCGGAGTCTCCCTCCCCTTTCACTGCTCCTCTCCACTAGTCTTCACCAAAACGGGAGGAGGGGGCAATAAATACCCTTTCCCAGTGGCCCACCCACCGTCTTTCCCAAGATCCCAGAGATGGGGCCTGGGTAGCTTCAATTTCAGAATTACAATGCATGGTTCAATGGGAATAGAAGACCTGGGTTGGGAAAAGGCAGAAGATTGTTACAAGCAGGAAGGGGAAGAGATGAAGAGCTGGCAAGATGTTGGGAGGAAGGGTAGACATCAGTAGGCTGGAAGAAGCCCGGGGTTTCCCTCCCAAACCCACCCCTCAGAGCAGCCGTGAAGAATTAGATGTTTTTTACAAGAGTTTTTAAAAAAATTCAAATCACAACAGAGCTGGTTTAGCATCTGTCTGACCCTCCCAGGTCAGTCTCTCCCTACCTCTGACCAGTCTTTCACCCCTGACACGGGGGCTGTTTTGGCCCTCCTGGGCCACAGTCTGTATCCCAACCTGGAGTTTCCAGGGAGTGTGTGAACGTGGTGAGGCTGTTTCAGTATCTGGGCTTCTATGTCCATCTGGCCTCCAAGTGGAGTGTAGATGGCCCAGGCCAGGCAGTCCTCAGAAATGGGCTGGGGATGGAGCAAGCAGCCCAAGGGCTCTCCCTCCCTTCCCCCGCTCCATTTGTGTGCGTGGGGGGGTGGGGGGGAGTGGCTGTCACCAGAGCCGATGTTGGTGAAGGTTTCGGCTCAGCACAGAGCGGACGTCGGCAGTGAACCTGGGGTAGGGGAAGAAGGGAACAGTAGGGGATAAACATTTACCCATTGACAAAGGATCCAGGATCCCTAGGTCTCCTTTTCCTCCAGACCCTAATTTCCTCAAGAACATAGCAACAACAGTAATGAAAGACATTTTATACAGTGTTGTTAATGTCTACAAAGTGCTTTACATATAGTCATTTGATCATAGCAGAACAGTTCTGTGATGTAAGTATGACAGATATTATCCCCATTTCACAGATGGCAGGTTAAAGGCCTTGCCTATAATCACAGAGCTACAAGTGTCAGAGGTGAGATTTAAACCCAGGTCTTCCTGACTCTAAGTCTAGCATTCATTCCACTTCACCTCTGCAGTATCCAGACCCAATTATTCAACCCTGGCCGCCTCACCTGAGAGCATCCAGCATAGGGAGGAGGTTGAGGAGTGCTGTGTCACTGGGGTCACTAAACCAAGACTTGATTGGGATGGCATTATCTGGAAGTAGGGATCAAGAAAACAGGATTGAGGAAGTTTGAAAAGATAAACTATTAACTACCAAGCATTTGCCCTACAACCACCCTGTGAGGCAATGCATTATCACCATAAAGGTGACAATAAATTCACAGGTGAGAAAAAAGGCTCATAGTTTAAGTGACTTACCCAACGTTAGACAACTAAATATTTGAACAAAGAGCTAATATTCCAAGGCCAGTGGTCTTTCCAATTTAATTCTTTCCTGAATATCCTTTATTCAACATATAAAAATTAGCTATATTTTATAGCTGTTTAATGTGACCATAGAAAGAAATTACGATCTATTAAAATTAAATTGCTACATTTAAAAATGCGGCTTTGCAAAATAAATTTGGGAAAAAGAATTTAGTTTACAAAAGTATTCTTTTTAAGTGTCCTCCTTGATTGCATTTAGAACATTTTGACTCAGAAACTTTGTAAGAATATTACATTAAGCAAATGATATCGATAAATTAGGGCCTCTTGTTGGTACAAGGTTAAAAACAAAAGCCTCTCTCCCAAAGTGCTTTTACACAACTCTCTGATTTACTCCTACAACAGCTATCTGAAGTAAAAGTGCAAGGAATGATGAGTCTGTCCATTTTATAGGGGTTACACATCCTCCAAGTCAGTCAGGGACTGAATACAGCACCCACCACACCTCCCTTGGCCACTTTCTAGGTTTCCCTTAACCCCCCCTACCTGGATGGCTCCTATAGGCTCCTGGGGAGTTATCCAGGATCACAATGCTGGAAAGGTCACTGTGGACCACAGAGAGGTCCTTGATGTAGCTGCCCAACTCCAAAGTGCAGTGCTGGGAGATGGTGTAGACAAGGGCATTAGCTAAGAAGAGACAGACCCCCTCTGGGGCTGGTTCCTCAAATCCCAACCTGCCCCAAATTTTTTCTTGTTCTCACCTTCTTAGGCAAAAGAGAATGGCAGGGAATTGGGGGTGGGGGTGGGGGTGTAGAATGGTGGCAGGGAAAAATCGAGGGAAGCCACCTCCCTAGCCCTTTAACCTAATAGAGAACAAGGCCCCTTACCTGCCTATAGTATCGTCTCTTAAGTATGCTCCGGCTATTGTCCAACTTGTCAGCCACAGCTGAACCGTAAATCTCCATGCTTGCTGTAAATACAACTAGCTCATACCACTGGCTCACCTGAAGGGGAAGGAAATGGAGAGTTACCACAGACTGAGAGGCTCACATCATTCCTATGAAATGGGTACCAAACCCACAATCCCTGGTTACATCTTTCATTCAAGGATCAAAATATCCTGCTCCCAAATTTAAAAGTGTAAGGACAAAAGGCTCAAAAATAAACAGAAGCTCATGGCAACAGCTAGAGTTGAAGAATAAGACCACAATAAAACCACCCTAATTCCCATCACTCCTATATTGCCTTTCCTCCAATCTCCTACATAGAACTAACCTCCATCCTCCCCTTCCCCAGATCCCCACACTCATTGCATAGTCTCAATTCTACACAGCTCCTAGATCCCGAAAATTATTTTTCTTTTCTAAAACAGCCCCCCCAATCCCCTTGAACTCCCCATGACTTACCACTTCTAAGAAGAAGTCCACATGGGGCCTCTTATGTACAAAAAAACGGACAGGATGTTTGTCTATTACGACCTGTGGGGGGGACAAGGAGGGGCTGGGGGGAGGCCCTACTAGCATCCCCTCCCTGGGGAGACTTTTGCCCCAGCAGGCTTACCCCAGTCCCAAGGGACAGGGAACAGAAAACCCCAGGAGAAGTTGAAGAGGAATAAAAGGTGATGGGGACACGGAAAGGAAAGGGCAGAGTAGTGGCAGATACGTCCATCCCATCCACCCTCAGACCTTGAGGATGAAGTCAGGAGGTGTTCCTGGTCGAACTGTAGGCCTCAGGACCCCATCATGGTGGGAATGAATAAGAGTTTCATCCAGATCCAGTACTAGTATCTTTCGCTTTACCTGGCCTAGAAGCAGAGAAAAAAAATAATAAACAGATGAGAACTTTGTTCCAGAGTTCTTTGGCTTCTCCAAGGCACTGACTAGCAGGTGACCTTCAGACTCCATCCATCTTACTCACACTTTTAACCTTCGATGGTTTCCCAAGGTCCCAGGTACTCACCAAGCCGGTTTCGGGAAACAGGGGATAGAGGAAGGATGTCATATCGAACAGTCTGATACTGAATTATCTAGAGGCAACAAGAAGGAAGTATTAGGACTTTTGACTAGAGGAAGCCCTTTCCCAATAAGAGCCAAGCGCAAGTTCTACCCTCACTATATCCAAAAGATGTTTTATAGAAGCAATTAATATTGTCTTTAACATTGCAGACTGAAATGGAGTCAGATACTTGGGTCTCTGATCCCTGATTAGTGTCAATTGGAATGACTATTCTTCTGAGGAAAAGAAGATTGGGATAAATTCTTGGGTCGGAGGGGGACTGAAGGGTCAGTCCCCTAGGATCTGTCTCACCTGGGCCTGTGCATGTTCAGAGATTGTTAGGTCAGTTAAGTTCTCCAGGCCAAGGGCCATGAAGCTTATTTTAACCAGCCACCTGTCCACTTCCATCATCACTAGCAGTCATGGGTTACATAGGACCTTGGCCCCCAAGGCAACTCTCCCTAGGTGCTCAGTCTAATTGCTGAAAGCCCCAACCTTTTAGGTAGATTTGATTAGTTTATCAGAAAGTCCAAAGCATTAATTTCCAAGGAAAGTTGAGACAGATGCATATCTCTTCTCCCTCCGATCCTGCTCTTTCTCCTTCCCCCCTGCTCAGAATTATACTTTCTAATTCCTAGTTCTCATAGGACCAGAAAGAATCAATCTCCTCACTCTATACATAAGGAAATTAAGCTCAGAGGGGCTAAGTGATTTGTCTCACACAGCCAGTGTGAGGTTTGAATCTTGAGGTGGAATTTGAACCCAGGTCTCTCCTAGAGAAGCTCAGATACCCCACCCTACATAAGCATAAAGCCCTCTTGGATTGATATCCTTGTTTACCTGAGCCCAGATCTTACTTCCTATAAGTACCTAGACTTCTTGACACAGAGGTGTCTTCTAGAAATTCAAAAGTCTTATTCCCCCGCGTCCATGGTATCTCCCCATTCTCTGTTCTTTCCACCCCAGGATAGGCTGTGACCGGGACAGATGACAGCTAGGGCACCCTATACTATGTTGGACAGCATATGCTAAGCATGTAGGGAAATGCTCTAAGCAGCTGCTACTTGGAGATAAGAGGACTTGGGAGTCTGGCTTGGCTCTGGGATACAGACCAACACAGTGGGTAATTTAGGAGGTCCCTATCCCCAGTCCCAAAACCAAAACAGACTGGAATTCCTCCTCCTATACCTGGTATAAAACGAAGCATGGGTTTGTAAAGAGAAAGAGGATGTAAGGCAAGGTCAAGCAGAAAGGTATCTCAGGAAAATAAACCTAGTGTGGTGGGGACAGCAAAACTAGTAATGGTTCACATTCATGTAGCACCTGTTTGAAAATAACTTTCTTCACTGTTCTGTGAGTAGCCCTATTTTCAGGACGTGGAAATTGAGGCAGAGAGGTTAAGTAATCTGCTGAAGAGTCATATAGCTATTAAGTGTCAGAGCCAGGAATCCCCCCACCCCCACCCACTCAAATTCCCTGTCCCCTACTTCTCTTTCCCAGTCCTAGCTCTCCCCTCTTAGAGGTATTCAAGGGCTCAGGCCTTAAGAAGAGTGGTGGAAGCCCTCTCAGAACCCTGTGATAGGAAAAAAATAAATCAAAGGTTAAGCCCATGGCCTCAAACTGAAGGGCTCAATCAATACTCCCTAAAATCCAGAGGACCTTTCCTTTCATAGGATGGGTGTCTTGTTTTACTTGGAATTTCAGTGAACGTTGTGGGGCCGACTTAGAGACTCTTCAATACCCGCCCCTCTCTGCCCCTAAATTCTCCCTTCCTAGAAGATTTTTCTCTGGAGTAAAAAGCTAAAAGCTAATAAACTCTATCCTAAGGGGAAAAGTAATTCACCCAAACATTTCCATGAAGCACTGGGGCCTCACTAGGTTCTCCCGCCCAACATGTGTGTGTCTCTCTCTCTCTCCCTCTCTATGGTCCTTCCAGCTAAGGGGTCATTCAGGCTTCACCTAATAGAGGTCCAACTCAAAGTATAACTCAGTCCAACTAAGACTTACAGATAAGGAAAACCAACCACCCAGAGGACTCACCAAAACGTTATGCCACATACACCTCCACACCTCGAACTTTTCCTAAAGGCTTTTTAGGTCTCCTCTGGCAAGAACCCCTATTATTTCAGGCTCTCTTTACCCTCACCATCTTGCCTAAACTCCAGGTCCTTTTCCACAGGGGTCTCCTTCAATTCTAACTTCACAATGGCTCCTCCCCTTGGCAAACGTGACTCAATTCTTGTTACAAAAGGTGAGTCGAAATTTAAGGACCCCTTATATACACAAAATTTCCACAGAAGAGCCCCTCTACCAGCCCGGATCGCTGGGTAAAACTTAGTTTCTTCAAAAACAATTACAGTTTATTTACAGAGCCCTCCCCCATACCAACAGGTCAAATTTCGGGGTCTTGTCACCAGGGCTCTTTAGGAAGTACCCCTCCAAATTCCTGCCCTACTAAAGTCTCAACCAGCTCAAGGGTGGAGGTTCCCCCAGCAGGAGGAACCTCACAATATACATGCTTACCCAACTCCTGTCCTAGACCCAACGAGAGTAGCCCACCAATTACTCCGGATTGCTTCTCCCGATCCCCCCAAAATCCAGCGGGGTGGGGGAGGAGAGAGAGCTCCAGCCGGCTTGCTGACACCCCAGTCTCACCGTTCGGACCTGTCTCCGCAGAAGGTACAGGCAGAAGCTCCAGAGTTTGGCAGCAAAGGCCACGAAGGTGCGCAGACCCAGGAGACATTGAGTCCTCATCATCCCGACGCCCCTGGCCCTGATGGCCCTGGGGGCCCCGGGGCCCGGCTCAGCCAGGCCCCCAGGGGGCAGTGCCTCCCCTTCCCCCTCCCGCTGCTGGGAGGGGAAAGGTATGGGGTTCAAGCACTAGAAAGCTACAGCTAGGACAGAGGGGGATGCAGCTCAAGGAGGTCCCCCCAAAGGGGAGAAATATCCCCAAAGAAGAGGAGAGATGTGGCAAGTCCTTAGGGACCCACGAGAAGCGCACCTTAAAAGGGGGGGAAGAGAGATACGAGTTAAATGGGGGCCACAGATTTTAGGGTAGGGTCCTTGGACGGAGAGGGAAGGGGGCAGATGGGGAGGGGGGAAGGGAGGGGGAAAAAGAAGAGGGAAGCCCGCGACGCAGGCGCACTAGGAGGTTGAGTGCAGGGAAGCCGGCGGGAGGAAGGGAAGGGCTGGGCGAGCAGTGCGCGCGGAGCTGGGAACGAGGAAGGAGAAAGAGAGAGAGCGGAAAGAGGGGAGGGGGAGCCACGGAGTATGAGGCGCGGGCCTGAGGCTGGTCTCCCCCCCCCCACACTCGGGGGATGCCTTAACCGCTCGGAAGCAGGGCCGCTGCCTCTGCCGCCACATCCCCGAGCCTGACAGGCGCCATTTTACCGCCTAGAGTCCTCCCTCTCCCTCTTTCCTCCTCCTCCCTTCTGACATCACTTCCGGCGACCCACCCACGTCCAGCAATGGTGGTAGAGGCTACATCCGGACTCATCTACCCACTCTCCTCCCATCCGGTTGTACTGCGCAAGCTCCTGAATGAAGCTACTAAATCACTCCCCGGAAAGGAACGGTGAGGGGGTGGGGGGATGCGGGGGTGGGGGGATGCGGGGGTGGGGGGATGCGGGGGTGGGGGGGAGGGTGGATCTCGGATGAAGGGGATTGGTTCCTCCTCTACCTTCCACCCCCCGACTCCTAGGGAGCCGGAAATGAGAGAAACGCGCGGGACCAGAGGAGTGACGTATCCTCAGGCTGTGGTCTAAACCTTTGCTCTTTAGCATATAGTAGCGCGGTGCGCACGCGCCGCCCCTCCTCCCACCTCCAACCTCAACTGCCCCTCAACGGCTTTTCACGTCCTTCCGCGTGACCTACTGAGCTGCACCCCTCCCCCTCTCTCTTAAAGAGAAGCTTCGCGGTCTATAATCCGGCGACTTTTCCTTAAGTCTCTAAGTTCGGTTGTACTCCGTCCCGTAATAACTTCCGTTCGTGGGCAACAGGGAGCATGCCCGAAGATCCCTCCGATATTTCCCCACACCCTTGACTTTTCATTCTTGAGTTCCGCCCCACACCCAGCCCCATTTCAGATGCCCAAAAAGAATCACTGAAAAGTTAGATCCGGACCCCAGTCTTGCCTGGGCACTCCCTCCGGCGCCGAAGCTAACCGCTGACGTCACAATGCGGGCTCAGACGGGCCTTTGAAAGGGCCGGGAAGCGGGGGGGGGGTAGGGGGGTAGGGGGGTAGGGGAGCTGAATTGGTACGTCCACGCAGGCTTCCGATTTCCGTGACGGCATCGAGGCGCGACCGGCCCGCTGGAAGGAAGCCAAGTACCGGACAAAAATACTCCGGCTGTCCCTGGCCGGTGGCGCCCCGGGGCCTCTACTAGGTCAAGGTGCTGGCTAAAGAGCAATGAGGAAGCGGAGTGGGAGGCGTGGTAAAGTGGGCCGAAAAACCCGGGACTTTGGGCGCAGCGTGTGGTTTTCGACTCTGATCTCGCTCTGTGGGGCAGAGTTTAGGCAGGCGCTTTGATCTTGAAGCTTAGGAGAGCCCTCGGTGGGGTGTGGGGGTTTCGACTGGAGCTGAACTCCTGTCCGCGCATCCTCACCCTACTGTCCAGGGGGCCACAGCCTGCTTTAGGAAGTAACCCTGAGATGAGGGTCAAGAGTAGCCCCTCTCCCACTCTACTTTGGGGATTCAGGCGCCCGTACTCCCCCACCCCTCTACTTTAAGGAGCTCTCTTGAAAGCCCACCCTGTGTCTTTTGCAGAGGGAGGGAGGTTCAAGTCTTGGGTTGAGAGGTGATGGGAAGAAGCATTCAAAGAAGGTTTGGACTGCGGATGAGAAAAAAAGCAGTACATAAGTGGAGTGAGTAGTCCCCTTCCCATGCATTCCCCACCCCCCAGTTCATTCATTGAAGGATCGTTTGGAAGACACTAATAGGAGTCCAGTAGAATCTGACAGGTGTCCCGAGACAAATAAAACCAGCTGCGCACCAGAGCCAGACTCCACCAAACCACCGCCACAGACTGCTCCCACTGGATCAAGTCCAAGCTCCCTATGCCCGGATCTTTTGACCCCCTGCATAGTTGGCTTCCCCTCATGTACACAGCCCCCTGGCACGTACCCTCCATTTCAGTCACTTTATATTTTCATCGTACGTTGTTCTCATCAGTTCCTGTCCACCTCAGTTCCCTCAACTTGTAAAGAGTCGTTGTGAGGATCAATGGAGATAATATTTGTAAAGTACTTAGCCCAGGACCCAGCATGTTAGTAGATGCTTACTAAATGCTCTTCCCCTTCTCTCCCCCCCCCCCCCCCCCCCCCCGTTGCCCCATTTCTGTGACTGATCGTGGTGGAACCCCTGTCCAAATCCGTGAAGTTGCCTCCAGCCCACACTGATCTCTGTTCTGTTCTCCTATTTCATCGATAGTAAATGCCACAAATTTTTCTTTTAAGTGCTGTATTTCTTCAAATTATGTTTAAGAAGCTTTTTTCTCCCAGTGTCCACTTTGATTTCTGGCTTTTTTGTATCTACCACAGTACTGTCGATTAATAGACACTCCTTAAATTTGATTTGGTTGATTGGTTAACAAAAGTATGAAAGTCTACAGATAAGGGAGGTCCCTAGTGGTTTTACAAGTTTTAGACCTAGCTTAGAATTGGGGAAGAGAATGGGTGGAAGAGGAAGGCTATAGGGGATGGGGTGGGGAATAGTCACAAGTAAAACTAACTTTCTCATCCTTAATGGGAGAATAAAAGAGGATAGATGAATATAGGGAGGTATCCTATATCTTAGATGGTCTCTTTGATAATTGGAGATTGACTGAACAAATTGTGGTGCATAAATGTAAAAGAACATTATCACGTTCTAAGAAATTATGAGATTATTTCAGTTAATCCTGGGTAATGTCAACTGATGCAGAGTGAATTAAACATTACAAGGACAACAGGATTATAAAGAAAACCTGGAAACGCTTAAGAATTCTGATTAAAGGGGGCAGAGCCAAGATGGCAGCTGGAAAGCAGGGACTTGCAAGACCTCCCCGCCAAGTCCCTCCAAAAACCTATAAAAAATGGCTCTGAACAAATTCTAGAACTGCAGAACCCACAAAATAGCAGAGGGAAGCAGGGCTCCAGCCCAGGGCAGCCTGGATGGTCACTGGGTAAGGTCTATTGCGTGGAGCTGGGAGTGGAGAGGAGCCAAGCCCAGCGTGGGTGGACCAACCAGACCAGGAGCTGGGTGAAACAGTCCCTAGCTCCCTTAATCAGTAAGCTGTGGCACTTACCAGACTTTTCAACCCACAAACACCAAAGACAACAGAGAAGGTTAGTTGGAAAAGCTGCGGGGAAAGAGTAAAAGGAGTTCATGGTTCAGTCACCACCCCGGGGGCAGTGGAGGTGGTACAGCTACAGAACTACAGCTGCAGTTGCTACTGGCCCCAGGCCCACCTGGTGGGAGGAATGAAGTGGCGGTTCTGATGGGAGTGCAGAGCCTGCTTAAGATCTGAGTCAGGTCTGGGTTGGTGGTTCTTGGGGAAGGAGGAGTGCTGGTGTGGCAGAGCTGGATGTATAGAAATAGCTCTGAAAACAATAATGCAGCCCCTCAAGCTTGGAACAAAGTACTCTCTACAAGCAGTTATACCCTGACAAAAAACTCAAGGGTCAAGTAAGTTGGCTGGGAACATGGCCAGGCAGCAAAAATGGACTCAGATTCAGTCTCAGACTTTGGAATCTTTCTTTGGTGACAAAGAGCAAAACATACAGCCAGAAGAACTCAACAAAGTCAAAGAGCCTACATCAAAATCCTCCAAGAAAAACATGAACTGGTCTCAGACCATGGAAGATCTCAAAACAGATTTGGAAAAGCAAGTTAGAGAAGTAGAGGAAAAATTGGGAAGAGAAATGAGAATGATGTGAGAAAACCATGAAAAACAAGTCAATGACTTGCTAAAGGAGACCCAAAAAAATACTGAAGAAAACATCTTTAAAAAATAGACTAACTCAAATGGCAAAAGAGCTCCAAAAAGCCAATGAGGAGAAGAATGCCTTGAAAGGCAGAATTAGCCAAGTGGAAAAGGAAGTTCAAAAGACCACTGAAGGAAATACTACCTTAAAAATTAGATTAGAGCAAGTGGGAACTAGTGACTTAATGAGAAATCAAGATATTATAAAACAGAACCAGAGGACTGAAAAAGTGGAAGACAATGTGAAATATCTCGTTGGAAAAACTACTGACCTGGAAAACAGATCCAGGAGAGATAACTTAAAAATTATTGGACTACCTGAAAGCCATGATCAAAAAAGAGCCTAGACATCATCTTTCAAGAAATTATCAAGGAGAACTGCCCTGATATTCTAGAGCCAGAGGGTAAAATAGAAATTGAAAGAATCCACACATCGCCTCCTCAAATAGATCCCAAAAAGAAAGCTCCTAGGAATATTGTCACCAAATTCCAGAGCTCCCAGATCAAGGAGAAAATACTGCAAGCAGCTAGAAAGAAACAATTTGAGTGTTGTGGAAACATAATCAGAATAATACAAGATCTAGCAGCTTCCACATTAAGGGATCAAAGGGCTTGGAATATGATATTCTGGAGGTCAAAGGAGCTAGGATTAAAACCAAGAATCACCTACCCAGCAAAACAGTATCATGCACTAAGGCAAAATATGGATTTTCAATAAAATAGAGGACTTTCAAGATTTCTCAGTGAAAAGACCAGAGCTGAATAGAAAATTTGACTTTCAAACACAAGAATCAAGAGAAGCATGGAAAGGTAAACAAGAAAAAGAAGTCACAAGGGACTTACTAAAGTTGAACTGTTTTGTTTACATTCCTACATGGAAAGATGAGGTGTATGATTCATGAGACCTCAATATTAGGGTAGCTGAAGGGAATATGCATATATGTGTGTGTGTGTGTGTGTGTGTGTATGCACATACATATATATAATATATATAATATATATTTTATATATATATATATATATATATATATATAGACAGGGCGCAGGGTGAGTTGAATAAAATGAAACTAGGGGATGAGAGAGGAATATATTGAGAGAGGGAGAAAGGGAGAGATAGAGTGGGGTAAATTATCTCACATAAAAGTGGCAAGAAAAAGCAGTCCTACAGGAAGGGAAGAGGGGGCAGGTGGGGGGGAATGAGTGAATTTTGCTCTCATTGGATTTGACCTGAGGAGGGAATAACATACACACTCAATTGGGTATCTTACCCCACAGGAAAGAAGGAGGAAGAAGATAAAAAAGGGGGGGATGATAGAAGGGAGGGCAGATGGGGGTGGAGGTAGTCAAAAACAAACACTTTCGAAAGGGGACAGGGTCAAGGGAGAAAATTCAATAAAGGGGGATAGGTTAGGAAGGAGCAAAATATAGTCTTTCACAACATGAGTATTGTGGAAGGGTTTTACATAATGATATGCATGTGGCCTCTGTTGAATTGCTTGCCTTCTTAGGGAGGGTGGGTGGGAAGGGAAGAGGGGAGAGAATTTGGAACTCAGAGTTTTAAAAACATGTTCAAAAACAAAAAAAAAATGTTTTTGCATGCAGCTAGGAAATAAGGTACACAGGCAATGGGGCATAGAAATTTATCTTGCCCTACAAGAAAGGAAGGGAAAAGGGGATGGGAGGGGAGTTGGGTGACAGAAGGGAGGGCTGACTGGGGAGCAGGGCAACCAGAATATACGCCATCTTGGAGTGGGTGGGACGGTAGAAATGGGGAGAAAATTCATAATTCAAACTTGTGAAAATCAATGCTGAAAACTAAATATATTAAATAAATATAAAAGAGAACTAAGGACAAACACAACAACTTTTCAGGAACCTGAAAAGGTTCTCACTTTGAGTGAGGTAATACCCCTTCAGTGAATAGGCCTCTTTTAGAAGTTAATCAAGGGATGGCCCCTTTAATCAAAACTCAAAAAAAAATCAAACTGGGAGGAGAGGACCCTCAGAGTTCCTGGCCAAAAGAGAAACAGTTACTATTTGTTACTTACATTCACTCATTGCTAGGAGGGTTGGGACTTAATTGTCCAGTCTAGGAGCTCCAAAGTGAATCGGGCTTAAGGCTCAATTTTTGAGAAAGAAGTCTAGCCAAAGTTAAGGAGGAAGTCTTCAGCCATTGACACGTACCTTCCTTTGGGCAGAGCATGGAGAGGGAGAAGAGAGGAAGAGGGAGAGGGAGAGGCTACTCACAGGTTGTGTTTGTCCTTCATTCTCAGAGAGGACCATGACATCAAGGAAATGATGACGTGACTTGCAGTTGACTTTGATTGGAGTGAGGGAGAGAATCTAAGCCCCCTTGAAGGCAAGAGTGCACGAAGAAACATGAGCAGCGAGTGGGCATTTAATAACCGCTGCTTCACTCAGTGATGGAGGCACTGTTATTTCCCCCCTAACACCCATCAGATGGACCTTCCTTATTGTGTTTCTTATAGATAAATGAGCATCAAAATAAGCTTGAATTCTAGGAGCGCACACCGAGTGACAGGGTGAGGGAGGCCAAGATGGGTCACCTTGAGGAGTCATATGTGACTGTGATTGCAAACAAGACAAAGTCATGGTCATGAACTAGGTGTTTACACATAGGGTTATAATGTAATGCTGGATATTGTGATGGAAATGCAAATCAAACCTTGGCAGTTTTAAATGACCACTATATATTTGGGGCATTATTTCATAGGATCAATGCTGAATCATATGCCAGGTTTAATAAGGTCTTACATGCCTATGGTGCTTTAGAGATTACAAAGCACTTTTTTTACAGCAGCCCTGTGAAGAATAACACATGCCTTGAAGTCAGAAATTTTGTAACTATACATAGTCAGCAAATCACAATCCTTCTGTGTCTCAGTTTCCTCCTCCATATAATAAAAAGGTTGGACTAAATAAACTTTAAAAAAAAAAGAATTCTGATTAAAGCGGTGATCCACCTATCTCTGGAGAAACTAAAGCATATTTTACCCACTTCCTGACAGTTGATGGACAGAAGTTACAGAGACATGCATTTTTTGACTTGGACATTGTGTAGATTGATTCATTTTGCTTTCTTTTGCTTATTTGTTAAGGCATTTTAAGTTGGGAGCAGTGGGGGTTAGCAATAGGTATGCAAAAGGGGGCCATTGTAACACTTTAAAAATACAGGGAACTTAAAAAAGTTCAGGGAAAAAAAAAGCACAGATAAGTAGGGCAATTTTGAAAATAATATGTAGAATCATATTGCTTGCCTACTCAAGGGGTGGGGGAGGGACAGGAGGGAGGTAGAAAATTTGAAATTCAAAAATTTTTTAAGTGTTTAAAAACATTTTAAATGTAATTGGAAAATATTTGACGAAATAAAAATATACTTGAAAAGGGTTCCTCTTCCTGGCCTACAACAGGCCTTTCTCATTCCTTTGTTGCTTCTTCTGTTTAGCCTCTTCTTCCTGGTCCACCCTGTTTTTCTCTATTTCTATTCTCATTTCAATACTTGCCCTAACCAACCCTACTTTACATAATGCCTTCAGTTCACTCATATCCTGTTTTCCTTTCCCCCTGTCTTTCTCCAGAATATGACAAGTTTGTGTGGTGGGACTGCTACATGACAGTATGTGTGGGTCCGGTCTCTTAGGTGCCTTGAATATATTCTGGCCTAGTTTAAAGTGACAAGATAAAGGTGGGCCTTTGGGAGGGTTACCGAGAAGAACTGGGGGACAGTATCTGTAGAAGAGATGTAGTAGGATATTACAGGAGAAAGGAAGCAGTGAAGGGGTTGGTATTTAGGGGATGAGATCAAAGGTTAGTCCTGTGTTTTTTAGGAGTAGGATTAAAGGATGAGGAAGAAGCGGTAGAAATTACATAGTTATGAAGGAGGGGAATAGAGGGAACTTGAAAGAGGATGGGAGGCAGAGGTGGAACCAGGGAGCCACAATTTGGTTCTAAATACCTCTCTTCCCTTCTTTTAATCCTTTTCTTCCTGATTCTTTTCATTTAGATTCCTTAGGTCTCCATCCTGCCCAACTTCAGTATAGGAATCCCTACTGAAGAAGCCCCTTACCCCCAGGGCTATGAGATGTATCCAGTTCCTGTAAGTTCATGTATTTGATCATTGATAGCTTAAGAAAGCACTGGCAATGGCTTGGGGTGATATCCTAGGAGTTGGAGAATTAAAGAATTTGGGGGCAGGATGGCCAAGGATCTGAAGGATGGGACAAGTTCTCAGTATCCTCTGCTCCTATAGGTGTGGATTCCATGAGATTTGCCCTTTAACCTCTTCCTGTCCCAGAAGAAAAGGGAAGCCTGGGATATCCTGACCCTGCCCTTCCATTTCAGTTTGGAAAAGTAAGGCTTCTTAAGAATTGGCACTGTGGAAGTAAGACTGTGGCTGTTACAGATAGATATGTGGGTCTCAGGCAGTGGAGGGGTTTAAATTAATAATTGCTAGCATTTAAAGTTCTTTACATATGTTAGATCATTTGATCTTCACAACAACCCTATGAGGTGGGTACTATTATGATCTCCATTTTATAGATGAGCAAACTGAGTTTGAGAGTTGAAGTGACTTGCACAGGGTCACACTGCTAGTAAGTATCTAAGGCTGCCTTTGAACTCCAGCCTTCCTGATTCCAAGTCCAGCACTCTCCAACGAGACCATCTAGCTCCCTAAAGTAAAAGTTACTGATTAACCTCTCAAACGTCTGTAGAGACTAAAGTCCTTTCCTAGCCGATGACATGTCTGGGGAGTGGCTCCCCCACTACCCAGAGATGGGTAAGCAAGAACTGAGGAAAAGGAATTTGAAGTCTTCATGAGAGTGCCATTGTTCTATTTGTAAAAAAGAAAACCCACTCCCACTCTTACCACTATAGAATTCTTGGAATGTGGACTGGGCTGGTCACTTAGGAAAAAAGAGACATGATAACAACAAACGCTTATACCACCTTCTTGGGAAGCTCCAGATAGAGTGGAGATTGAACAGACTGTCTGGTGTTCATTAAATACCTGTTGCATTATGTGGCCACTAGGGGGGAAACAGCTTTAGCAAAACCACTAGTCCAACACTTTTGGGGGAGATACGACATACTCCTAACAATATTGCAAGCACCACCAGAGCAGAAGGGACTGAGGGATTAGCCCTGGAGGAGTACCCTGTGTAAAGGCTTGAACATTCCTTTATTCTAACACTACCTTTTTTCTCTTTAGGCAGCAACCTTATATACATATATTTTATGGGTCTAATTCTGATGACTACCTACCTGGAAGATTCAGACAATGACCTGGATATCTGATGGTGCTGACGGACTGGCTGTGATGCCTGACTAACCTTGACCTACAACCTGCATCTATACAGAATATAGTCACACTTCAGTTTGTAGATTAGGTTCTAAACTCTGTGTAAGCCACAAAGTGATATAGTTAAAATTACCCTTGAAATGACTCATAAAATGAATTATAGTATCTTTAAACAGTTATAGCTAGAAAGGGGCTAGAGTCTCTTTAAAGGAAGGCAGTCTGTGTCAGAGAATGAAGAAATTGAAGTTGTTATTGTAGAAATAATTGAAAATAAATTTTGTTTTTCATTATACTCAACTTCACTATTGATCAGGAAAGTAACTGGTCTTCTCAAATAGAAAAAAAAATACATTCTTAACTAGTAATGAAAACCAATAACCAGGAGAAAACATACTGTCGAAAGGGCTTTATACATAAGTGTTATTCTATTAAAAGTGGGCATTTTTTTCTTTTGTCACCACAAGGAAGCCCAAGGGAATACTGACCAGAAACCAAGTTCAAAAGAAGGGATTGTGGGTATAATGAAAAGGAGACATTAGAGTCACCTCATTCCGTGGCTTATACTCACTAAGTGGAATGGCAGATTCTACCTGTACCATTTAAATTGTTTTTCTCCCCTTTTTTTGGGCCCAGCAAGTTTAATTGAATCAAGGCAGATTGTATGTGATGAGACTCATATAGCATCTGCCTGACATTTGCCTAGGACCTCTTAAGACTGGAAGATACTCATCCTGATACCTTTTTACCTTCATCCTTTTATTGTCTACATCTTTTTTCAACTCTATCAGTAGGGCAACTCCTCCCTAGAGAGAGAAGTAGGATGGGCTGCTTATAGTGAGAAATGTCATACCAAACAAAATGGCATTTTTACAGAAAGCTAGAAAATGAGGATATAAATGAGAGAGCTAAATCTCTTGACCCTTGCAAAGAATGAGATATTATGAGAGCCTAGGGTTGGGGAATGGTTTTGGAACTGTGTCCAAAGTAATTCAGGAGAACTTAGGAAGAATTAAGTACTGAGTCGACATAAGAATGTAGCAAGCACTGAGATAAGTATGGAAGGTAACTGACATTTTTATACGTATAGAACCTTAGATGGGAATAGAGGCTGAATATCTTGGGAAAAGGACGGACAGCAGGGGTTGGATGGAAGTGAATGAGAGAGGACAGGTGCCCCACTGGAGAATAGCCAAGGTCCAAAACAAACTTCTTTATTATTATACAAAAAGAACAGCTCATACCCTTTGCCTCCCATCTCCCCTTCCCCATTCCCATTCCCCTGGTCTTCCAGTAGACTACATCAAAAGTAGTTAGAAGGGCCTGGAGAACAATGCCCTCCCCCTTCCCCACTGGCTCAGATTTTTCTCTTCTGGTCTCCTCCCTACCCCTTCCTGTCTTGAATTATATTTCAGGCTGCTGGGGTGAGGGGGGATGTGTAGGAAACCCAGCTCTTTCAGACATACTCCTTAGCAGAATTGGAATTGGGGTAGGAGCGTGGGGCCTGGTACCCTGCTTTGCTCTCTGTAACTGGGCAAGACCAAGAGAGGAGGGCACCCCCCAAGATAACCAGGGCAGAGCCAGCCCAGCCAATGAAAATGGCAGAGCCAAATTCATACCTGTGGAGAGAAACAGAGGAGTTTATTATCAAAAGTATCCAATTATTTGGCCTACAAGCCCTAAGGGCTCCTTCATTCTTCTTGCAACACTCCCATGAATCCCTGCTCCTGTTTATGACCCAGGTATCCAGATAGAGCCTAATACTTACTTATTATTGGTAGGGATCAATGAATTATAAAAGTCTGATACAATCTGGTGGCCATACCAGGAACAAGCAATGAGGGCAGCAAGACCTGATGAGGAAAAGAATAATGGATTCAGAGATCCTGTGAATCCCTTAACCTACTACCCCACTTTACAAATCTTGAGAGTCTAAAAGCAGGAGGTTATTTGTCCAGGAGGAGCCTGGACAAAGTCCCCGGTCTAAAGCAATACTACTAGACTGTCATCAGGGATAGGAGAGGGGAGATACTATCAGGGAGGGGAAAACTAGGCTTGGGGTATAGGGAGAGAGACAAGGACCGCTTACCAGCCACAATGAAGACTATACCGCCTGACATGGCAATCCTAGCCTTCTTCACCTTATCGTCACTCCCGAATCGTGTACACTTCATGCCCATGGCAGCTATCATCAGAGCCAGAAAGCCCAAAACCAAGGATATCACCATTAGGGCCCTGGTGGCCTGTATGGAAGCTGGAAAAGGGAAGGAGGTTTATTGTTACTGCTTTCAGGGGGGGGCAACAAGACCTGTAATTTATCGGTAGAGGGGACTCGCCAGGTGAGGAAATTCTGTCTACTGATGCTAACCTGTACCTTCTCTGCAGGTTACATTCTTAGTAAGTTGCTCAGAGCACTGAGAATTTAAATGAGTTGCCTAGGTTCTCCGAGCCATGTCAGAGACAGATCTTGAATCCAGGTCTTAATAGCTGCAAAGCCATTATTAAAGTCAAATACAACACTGCCTCATCACCTCTGCCTTAACACTTTTAATTGAGTCCCACATTATTTCTCTAGTCTCGTTGCTCTCCTGAGATCCAGTAACCCATTTGTAACTGTGTACTGGGCAGTTACACCTGGATTTCCACTACTTCAAACTAAAATTCATCACCTTTCCCATAAAAAAACCTCCTCACCCCAAACAGTTGCCAAGTTCTGACAATTCTACTCCAACAATATTTTTCCCACCCGGTCTTCTTCACATACACTGCCACCACTGTAGTTTAGGCCCTCATCACTTCTCACCTGGACAATTTAATAATCTGCTTCTTTATTAGTCTCTGCTTTGAATCTTTCCCTCTCTCTAATCCATTTTTTATTCAGGTGCCAAAATAATACTTTTCAGTGGCCCACTCGGATCACATATTACTTGTCTGCTCAAAAATCATCAATTTGTCTCTGTCTACTGAATAAATTCCTGCTTCCATGCAAGGTTATCTGTAATATCTGGCTCCAACTTTATGACACTAAATATACTCTAATGGTCTGCCAAAGGGGACGGATTATTTGTCCTCTCTTCTGTCTGACTCTACTCTCCTGTCGTCTTCCTTGACTGGATTTGAAATGGATTCCCACCTCTGCCTTCTTTTCCTTCAAGGCCCTTTTTCAATCCTGGCTCCGGAAGGCCTCAAGTAAGCTCTCCCTGTTCATGGGTACTTGGCCTGGATCTCTTATTCAGACACCTATTCTCCGTTTTTTAACTGTGTTCATGCCTCCCCCTCACTGTTGGGTTGTAGTTACTAGTTCACATTTATAGTTTATATAATGCTTACTGATTTAGAACTTTCCTCACAGCAACCACCTGAGGTTCCTAGTGCAAATTCTTTGAGGGCAAGATCTGTTATGTATCTTTGTAGTTGATTTCTTGTACCCACGATTGGACCTTATTACACCCAAGTAAGACGCTTTATTGAATAGAACGAATGCTTAGCAGGCCATGGACACTTATTTTCTCTCGGCATCCAGGTATCCTAGCTTCCTCCATAGCATTCCTCCATTCGTTCCCCTCCCACTGACCCCTGTACCCTTCGGGAGTGGCTCATCTTTCAGCCATCACGCAAACCGAATCCCCATCCCTAACTTCAATATCTGGACCCCCCTCTACCCACAGGTCTCCATTTTGTTCTCATCCTCAGGCCTGGGCCCCCTTCCCCTTCTCAACTCTCCTCTCTTCCTGGGACCCAGCCAGCAGTAGCCGGATCCTTCCCCTCTCCCCCATTGCTGCTCCCTCCTTCCGCGCCTTTGCCTTCCTGTTTAGTCCCTGCCCCGCCCCGCCCGAGGAGCCTCGCCTCAGCTCCCGGACAACGCCCGAGGCGCCCAAGTTTCGGTGAAACTGCCCGGGGGAGCGGAGCTAGCCCCTCCAAAGACCCCGAAGCCCCGCCTGGCCCCGGCTGCGTGGGCCGAGCCCCACCCTTTGACCTCCCTCCGGCCTTACTATCAGCAGCCTCGGCCGCCAGTTACTATAGCTAATCAGAAAGATAAGATTAGAGGCGGTGGCCGCAGAGACTCAGGCATTCCGGTCCCCAATTTTCCCATTGCTCTCTAGTTCGCCGAAGTCCCTACGGGACCAAGACGTTAGGCTTCTAGACGCGGGTTCTTCCTTCTGCTCCCACCCAGGCTCGGGCGCAAAGAAACCCAAGCGCCCTCCTCCCCTTAAGGACCCAAACTTCCCACACTCTAAACCACTCTAATCGCTCTACTTTCTGGCCCCTCTCCTCTCAGTGGCCTCTAAGGCCCTCACTTAGTGGAGGAGAAAAAAACAGAGGAGACTGAGACTAGAGTATATAGGTGAGGGACGTCGAACTTCAAAAGTTTTATTGTGGGTGGGGCAGGATGAAGAGGGGAAAGGCGAGAAATCGGAAGTGAAAGGGAGAGGGTCTTAAACTTCTCCACCTTTGGTAAGCCCGCGTAATTTGGTCCCCTCCTTGAACACAGAATCTTCTGACCCTCTCCTCCCTAGGCCTACCTAGGCTTCATTCACTTAAAGATGTCTCCATCCCCACCTGCCTCAGCTTTCTTCCCTCCTCCCCACCTCGGCCATTTGCCTCCTTCACATACATCCCAACTTTCCTCCAACTGCTCCCTCAACCAGAGACCTCAGGTGAGCCTTTAGCCCCTAGACCGCTAAACTTCTCCCTTCGGAGACCTAGATCCCCTACGCCCTCACCCCCAGTTCCTTCGCTTCCCGCCCTTCCCTCCCACCATCTCCCGTCGGAACCCAAATAACCAGTGCTCCCCAGCCTCACCAGACAGAGCGAGGACTGAGTCGTATGTCTTGCAGCTGACGAGGCCCGTGCTCTGGCTGACGCATTCCATCCATAGCCCCTTGTACATCGCCTGGGAAGTGATGATGTTGTCTCCCGCATAGGAGCTTATCTGCCACTGAGGGAGCGCGGTGCAGGCTATCAATGCCACCCACCCCAGAACGGCCAAGGCGAACCCCAACAGCTGAAGACCCGAGTTTGCCATCCTCCCTACCCCCCTAAAAAGACGATCTTACAATAAAAAAAATCTTTGGGGCTATAAAATCTATAAAAAGTACAACTCACCCCCCTACTTGGCGGCGTTTTCTGAGAGAACCCTGAAAAAGTACTTCTGCGGTCAGAGCCTTTACAATTTTCTAATTACTTTTTTCTTTTGAACACGCTACAGTAAACAGATGGGACTTCTACCTGGGGGGCAGATCGGGGACCCTAGGTGAGCAGGAAGAGGTGGAAAGGAGGGACCCAGAGACAAAAAAAAAAAGGAGGTCGCCGCTCCCCTTCCCCCAGTCCCCGGGTCAGACAAAAGGGAAGGTACTCTAGAGTAGAAGGTAGAGCTCCCCAACGCCCAGGCTTTGTTTTTAGGGGCCTCCGGGGAGTTCTAGCGCTACAGCCAACCCTACTCAAACAAAAGGTGGGCAAGCCTATCGGGCCAGCACGCAGCGTTCGGTCCCTGGGTCTCTAGAGACTTCCAATAGAGTAGCTAGTTCAGATCACCCCGCCGGTAGGAAGGCCCCACCAAAGCTCCGTGCCCACAGCTGCCCCAGACTTCGGTCAGTTCGAATTGCTGCCGGGCTACAATTCAGTCCCAGAGCAATGCAGTCCAGGATGGCAGCCAAGCTCTCCCGAGGATGGGACAGGTGCAGCTTGAGCACCTGTTTATACGACCCTGAGGGAGGGGGGAGGAGGGGAGGGTGGAAGGGGCGAGGGACAGGGGCGTGGCCAGGAGGGACTGGAGAAGGTGACTTGACGTCACAGAAAGGGACAGTCATCTAGACCGGAAGTCCCCCATACACACACCTGCACAGGTGAGACAGTGGAGTACGGAGTCTGGAACCTTGGGAAGTGCTACCTCTCATCAGGAGGTTCTGAAGGGAACTTGATTCTCCTGAAAGGGTGGGTGGGGGGACAAGCTGAGGGTCTCTGGGGCTCCTCAGGGAAGGGAGGACTTCTGACCACCTGAGGTTTTCCTTCCCGCTTTCCCTCTGAGTCACCTGTGGCCCCTCTATACTGCGTCTGACCTCTCCTTCCTCTTCCCCTCCCTTTCCCTCTCCCCCCCCCCCCCCCCCCGCCCCCAGTCGTCTAGCTCGGAAGCCTAGTTTGGCCGCACCCAAGAGAATTGTCTCTGGACAACGATGCCCCTGGTGCCACCCTGTGGGGAAAGGGATGGCTTTAGGGGAACCAGCTCCTCCTAGTGCAAGCAAGTCTATCTGACCTGAACTCCTCCTCTGCTCCGCATTTCTCTGTCTCTGTCTATCCGGTATATAAAAACTCATATATATGGCTATGCTTGTAGGGTATATGTATGCTTGCATCTTATCGCCTACCTAGAGTAAGCTCCATATTATAGATAGGGACCATGTTTTAGCTCAAATTTGCTTGGAGGAGGAAAGTTTGGTAGGTGGCAAGAGCATGGCCTCTGGCTGGGGTTCAAATCCCATCTCTGATCATTACTACCTGCCTGACTTTGGGTAGGTCACTTAACGACCCTTCTGGCCTTCAGTGTCCTATCTGCAAAATGACCACATGGTCTCTTGAGTTTCCTTTCAGCTGCTAGACCTCTTAGCGCCTTGTAATAACCCTTCGTTCACAATAGGAGCTTAACAAATAATGATGGTATTGCTTTGCCTCCTCATTACTCCCTTGCATCCCCTTCTTTCAGTCTCTACCCCATATCAATTCTTTCTACTATAACCCCTTTTCCCCTCCCAAATATTCGTTCCTATCTGACTTCATCATACTCGACTCCTGCCATGTATATTTTGTTCCTGTCTCCCAGTGTTGTTGGCCTCTGGCTCCATAATAATTTCACATTTATATAGAGCTCTTTAGCTCTAACTTTCCCTTCTTCGTCTTTTCTTCCTCATCTCTCTCAGCATCTCTTCCCCTTATCTTCTTATCAGTCTCTGTCCTCTATCTTTCCTGTCTGTATTTCTACCCCATATTACCTCTGTTTCATATCTCTTCCCCTCTCTATCTTTCCTCTCTTATTTCTCCCAATCTCTTGTTCATTTCTTTCTGTTCTATATCTCTCCCCAATTCCTCTCCATCTCTTCCTCATGTCTTGCTCCACTTCTTTCCCCTTCATTTCCTATCCCTTTCCATCATTCTCCTCTCCTATATTATCTATATAGTTTTTTCCCCAATCTCTCTCCATCTTTCCCCATTATCCTGCCAATATTAACTTAGTCTTTCTTCATCTCTGTCTCCTCTATACTGTTTACTTTTCTTCTGTCCATTGTTTCCTTAACCATATCTTATACTTCTCTTTCCAGCTCTCTTCCCATACTCACTTTCTCAAATCTCATTCTTTTCATTTGTCTTCCCTTCTCACTCATCTGTTTCCCTAAGCATATTGCTGAAGATAAAAAAAAATAAATATGAAACAGACCCACTCTGAAGGAGTTTACAATCTAATTGAGTGGAGGAGCATCAACATGATTATAACAAGAAGGATACAATAAATTAATTGGAAAGGTTCAGACAAAGTGCTCTGAGAAGTCTGAGGAATTTCTAACTGGGAAGACTTCATGGGTGAGGTGAGTCCTGGGTTGTGCTGTAAAGGGAGGGATCTCATCAGATTGGGCCAACTGCCTTATGATGGAAGTCCATTCAGGCAATGGGAAACATATACTGTAAAAGGACATAAAATGTAAAGTATGAGATGACTGTAAAGGTTGGAGTTGTAGAGGAACTTCAATGCTAAGATAAGGAGTTTGTACTTTATTCCTTGGAAAGAAAGACCAATTATGAGGCTATTATAGTAGTCTAAGCAAGAAGAGATAGAGTCTGGTTGCAGTATAGAAGAAAAGAGTAAAGAGATTTCAAAGATAGACTAAAGAGAATTTGGCAGCTGGTTGGATATATGGCATAGGGAAAAAGAAAACATCAAAAGTTACTCCCAAGATTACTGGTTTCTGGTTGACTATCCGTATTTTTCTTCTCCTCAATCTTGCTAACTGTGCCTCTTTCCATCATCCTTCTACCTTTTTTTCCATTTCCATCTCACTCTTTTAATCTCTCTTCTCATATCTCTCTCCTCCCTCTATCCTATTTCTTTTTCTGTCTTTTTTTGATAGCTCTCAACCTAATGCTTTCTCTCTTTCCCATTTCTGCCTTTTTTCTTCCTGTCTCTCAATCATCATCTCTTCTTCCCATCTCTATCTTTCCTTCTCTCACTCTATTTCCCTTCTCATCTTCTCTTCTGGTCTTTACCAATCATTTCCCTCTGACTTTATCCTTCTCATTCCCTGTTCTGATCTTCATCCTTCACTTTCTCCCCTTTCAATCTTACCCTTTTTTGCCTTTTGTTTTCTGATCTTATTCTTCCCTATGTCTCCAGTTATGCCATAAGTAAAGTCGCTTCCTTAAAATTGCGGTTGCCTAATTTTTAAACCTTCCTTACATACAAAAGTTTCCCACCTCTATCATAGCCAAAGAATAACCAAGCTATCCTTGGCCTGTGTAACCATCCTGGTGACTATTGTTGGGAGCTGACTGACCCAACTTCTATGCTCAATCCCCTTCTTTTTCTCCCTCAGGGGATCCATAGGATATTATACTTCATCTCTTTCTTCTGTATTTTGCCAGTCACAGTTCAGTTAACTCCACCCTCAAAATATTTTCTTGCACATATATGCTAAAATTCAAATAAGTCTATGATCTAACCATATCCAACAATGGCAATCCATCTAAGCCTGCCCATCTAGTGTGACTCTTCTCATAAATCCCTGTATCTTCTCATAAATTTGCTACAGAGGGCCCTACCCTATATGTTGGGACAGTGAATGGGCTCAGATGGGATTACAGGATCATAGATCTCTTATTTTACAGTTGAAAAAACTAATTAAGGGACTTGGCCAAAGTCACAGAGATAGTGAGAAAGATGGGATTTGAACACAGGACCTTTGAATCCAATTCCAACCCTCTTTCCACTACACTACATTACCATCTATGACCAGTGCACATTCTTTTTCAATCAATATTTCTTTGATAGCATCTTTTACTCTGACTTCTTTTAGTTCCTTATTTGTTATGTACTTCTCCATTCTTCTCTGAGTGATAATCCATTTTAATTCTTCAGAGACGGAAGTATTCCATATATTGCAGCCATGCAACAAGACTGATAGAATACTGATATTAGAAATCTAGACCTTTATTTCAGGGAGAAGATTGTGTCATGAAATGAGCTCTGCAATTCCCCATAGATGGTCCAGCCTACTCTCCTTCTTGTGGTTAATGCTGAGTCCTATTCACTGTCCATTTTAGTGCCTGTCCAAGGTATATATACCAAAAGATGAGGCTGTTCATCCAAATTGCATTTCTGGACAGTAGGTATTCTCTCTCTCTCCTTGGTTTTTCTTCTGTAGATGGTGAGGCCAAACTTTTTTGAGTGTGTATGAATCTCATTCAGGAGACTTTGGTGATCTGGGGCTCGAAGCAACCAGTACAATATTGTATCCAAATAGGATCATCTGAAGGTCCTCATCATCTATATACATCTTCAATTTCAACTTGTACCCTGCCCAGGATCTCCTCTATGCCAGTAGTGGACATCTGATAATAGTGATGCTCGTACAAACCTATCACCTTTACCATTTTTCTCTTTCTCTTCTTTCTTCCAATTCATGCCTGATTATCTCTGGAAAATCTCTCTCTTCATTCCCTTTGGAAGCCCCAAATCACTTTAATCATGTCTGATAAACCAGGGCAGCTTTAGTGCTAGACCATTATCATGAAAAAAAGAAATCTACAAGTTTCAAAGTCATATCAGATGAAAAAAGAAACTAGTGCAATAACCTTGTAAAGCCTTTCAGGAAACTCCTTGAATTAAGTCTGCTTTTCTTCAAACACCAGGTTTTGAGATGTCCCTCTCCCAAAAAAACTATCATGACACTGTAATTAGGAGGGGATTCATAATTCAAACAGGAACTAGAGTAAATGATCTCTTTTCCAACTCTAGGATTCTAGAATTCAATTTTTACATTTTACTGTATTGCTTAATTCCTAGTGTCACAACAGTATGACAGTACAGTAGGGTAGTGTAGAAATGGAAATGTATTTGGAGTCCAAAGACCTGGGTTCTTTCCTTAACTCTACCACCTGCTGCATGAGGAAGTCATCAAATCTCTTTCAAAACTGATCTCTTTATCTGTAAAATAAGTAATAGAAAAATAAAGAAAAATAAGAAAATAGGAAAGTAATAGGAAAATAAGGGAAAAAAAGAAACGAATAAGTGCATTTTCAACTTCCCAGAATTAACGGGGGAGGGGGAGCAGGGAGCTTTGTGAACCTCAAAGTGCTTTGTACATGTTTGTGCTGTTAAGATGAGTTTGGGTTGAATCTCATTATCAGTACTCATTATTTCATGTAAGACGTCAATAGACATTTGTGGCCATAATACAACAATAATGTTCCTAAGGGTAAAGAGTATGCTGAACTTTAGAAACCCTTTTGTAACACAGGTACCATCTATATTAACTGCCAGTTGTGCATACGTATTACACTAAAGATCCAAAATATAGCTGTTGTCCTCAGGGAATTGACAATCTAGTTGGGTATGGGGATACAAGATATATACATGTAATCAATGTATATTAACACAATACTGGACAAGCAATTGCATATTTGGTACAGATTAGAAGTGCTATAGGGATTCCTCATATCTCCAACACAAATGCTTTTCTTAGTCCAATTCTCTTTCCTATTTCGTCTCTCTTTGTCTCTATGTTTCCTCTCATTTCTTTCTTTCCATACTCTCCTTATCTCTGAGCCTCTTAATCTTTTCTATCTTTCTCCTTCATCTACCTTTCTAGTTTTTCTTTTGCTTCCACCGTAATTCTTCTGTCTTTCTCTTAAGATCATAGGCTTTGAATCTGGGAAAGTCCTAAAAAGTCCAAATCCTTCATCTTCATCAAATAATTTTCCCAAGGTCATATAGTTAGAAAGTGGCAGAGACAGGAATCAAACCTCAACAAGAAATTCAATTCAATTCAGCAGTCACCTTTTTTTTTAAACATTTTTATTTGAAGTTTTGAGTTACAAATTCTATCCTTCCCTCCCTGAGATGGTAAGCAATCAGATATAAATTAAACATGTGCAATTATGTAAAACATTTCTATAGTAGTCATTTTGTACAAGAAGACTTGAATAAAAGAAAAAATGAAAGAAAGCAGAAAAAAGCATGCTTCACTTTGTATTCAAACCATATCGATTCTTGTTCTGGAGGAGGATAGTATGCTTCATCATTAGTCCTTAGGGATTGTCTTGGATCGCTGTATTGCTGAGAAGAGCTAAATCATTCACAGTTCTTCATCAAACAATATTGCTGTTCTCTTGGTTCTGTTCACTCCACTATGCATCAGTTCATGTAAGTCTTTCCAGGTTTTTCTGAAATCATCTTGTTTATCATTTCTTATAGCACAATACTATTCCATTACAATCATTTACCACAGCTTGTTTAACCATTAACCCGATTGATGGGCATCCCTTTGATTTCCAATTCTTAGCCACCACAAAAAGAGCTACTATAAATATTTTGTACAAATAGGTCCTTTGCCTTTTTTTGGATGTCTTTGGGATAATCACTTATTAAACACCTATTATGTATAAGATCCTACTATGTACAAGGCTCTGGGCTAGGCATGGGGGATACAAAGACTAAACAAAAAACAGCCCCATCCTCAAGGAACTTAAAACATTTAATGTTAAAATTGGATCTACATAGAATATTCTTTCCACTACGCAATGTTTCTACCATCTTTTCCCCTTCTATTCTCATTGCCTATTTCATCTCTCATCCCATATTTCTCTCCCAACTCTTTCTCATTGCTAACCTTCAAATTTCTGATTCCTTTAATTATTCTTTTCCTGTCTCATATCTGATCCTGTCTTTGATCCATGTCTCTCCTCCTTTCTTCTCTAGAGCCCTTTTCCACTACAGCATACTATTCCATAAAGGCAGTTGGTAGTCAGTGAATAGAATACTGTGCCTGGAGTCAGGAAGACCCAAGTTCAAATCTAGCCTCAGATACTTGCTAGCTGTGTGACCCTGGATAAGTCACTTAACTTCTGCTGGCCTCAGTTTCCTTATCTTAAGAGAGGGATAATAATAGCACCTATTTCTCAGAGTTGTTATGAGGATTAAATGAGATAATATTTGTAAATTGCTTAACATAGTGCCTACGTTAAATCCCAATATAGTAGGTACTATATAAATGCTTATTCTTAACAGTCCTAACAAAACTTGTAGGCCTTATATAAATGTTTAGTATCTTCCCCTTCCCCTTCTATTTCCTAGTAATGCCCCTATTTTTACACTTATTCTTCCCAACTCACATTTTTTTTCTCAGTTTCTCTTGGATTCCCCTCCCCCACCCACCACATCTCTCAGCTAATTTTCCCTAATTTCCACCATTGGCACTGTTGTCATCTCTCTATTTTCTCATCTCTTCCCATTTCTTCTTTAATTTATTTAATATTTTTAGTTTTCAGCATTAATTTTCATAAGCATTTGAATTAAAAATTTTCTCCCCATTTCTACCCTCCCCCCCACTCCAAGATGGCATAAATTCTGGTTGCCCTGTTCCCCTGTCAGCCCTCCCTTCTGTCACCCCACTTCCCTCCATCACCCTTTCCCTTACTTTCTTGTAGGGCAAGATAGATCTTTATGCCCCATTGCCTGTATATCTTATTTTCTAGTTGCATGCAAAAGCTTTTTTTTTTCTTTGAACATCTGCTTTTAAAACTTCGAGTTCCAAATTCTCTCCTCTCTTCCCTCCCCACCCACCCTCCCTAGGAAGGTAAGCAATTCAGCATAGGCCACATGTGTATCATTATGCAAAGTCCTTCCACAATACTCATGTTGTGAAAGACTAACTATATTTTGCCCCTTCCTATCCTATCCCCCTTTATCCAATTTTCTCCCTTGAACCACTGTCCCTTTTCAAAAGTGTTTGCTTTTGATCACCTCCTCCCCCTATCTGCCCTCCCTTCTACTATCCCCCCTTTTTTTATCTCCTTCCTCCTTCTTTCCTGTGGGGTAAGATACCCAATTGAGTATGTTATTCCCTCCTCAGGTAAAACCAATGAGAGCAAGATTCACTCATTCCCCCTTGCCTGCCCCCTCTTCCCGCCCAATAATTACCACTTTTATGTGAGATAATTTAGCCCATTCTATCTCTCCCTTTCTCCCTCTCTCAATATATTCCCCTCTCACTCCTTAATTTGATTTTATTTTTTTAGATATCATCCCTTCATATTCAACTCACCCGGTGCTCTCTCTCTCTCTCTCTCTCTGTATATATATATATATATATATATATGTATGTATATTCCCTTCAGCTATAATATGAATTATAAACATCATCTTTCCATGTAGGAATGTAAACAAAACAGTTCAATTTTAGTAACTCCCTCGTGATTTCTCTTTCTTGTTTACCTTTTCATGCTTCTCTTGATTCTTCCTTTTGAAAGTCAAATTTTCTGTTCAGCTCTGGTCTTTTTACTGAGAAATCTTGAAAGTCCTCTATTTTATTAAAAATGCATATTTTGCCTTGGAGCATGATACTCAGTTTTGCTGATTAGGTGATTCTTGGTTTTAATCCTAGCTCCTTTGACCTCCAGAATATCATATTCCAAGCCCTTTGATCCCTTAATGTAGAAGCTGCTAGATCTTGTATTATTCTGATTGTGTTTCCACAATACTCAAATTGTTTCTTTCTAGCTGCTTGCAGTATTTTCTCCTCGATCTGGGAGCTCTGGAATTTGGTGACAATATTCCTAGGAGCTTTCTTTTTGGGATCTTTTTCAGGAGGCGATGTGTGGATTCTTTCAATTTCTATTTTACCCTCTGGCTCTAGAATATCAGGGCAGTTCTCCTTGATAATTTCTTGAAAGATGATATCTAGGCTCTTTTTTTGATCATGGCTTTCAGGTAGTCCATAATTTTTAAATTATCTCTTGGATCTATTTTCTAGGTCAGTGGTTTTTCCAATGAGATATTTCACATTGTCTTCCACTTTTTCAGTCCTTTGGTTCTGTTTTATAATATCTTAGTTTCTCATAAAGTCACTAGCTTCCACTTGCTCCAATCTAATTTTTAAGGTAGTGTTTTCTTCAGTGGTCTTTTGGACCTCCTTTTCCATTTGGCTAATTCTGCCTTTCAAAGCATTCTTCTCCTCATTGGCTTTTTGGAGCTATTTTGCCATTTGAGTTAGTCTATTTTTTAAAGTGTTATTTTCTTAAGTATTTTTTTCAGTATTTTTTTGGGTCTCCTTTAGCAAGACATTGACTTGTTTTTCATGGTTTTCTCACATCACTCTCATTTCTCTTCCCAATTTTTCCTCTACTTCTCTAACTTACTTTTCCAAATCCTTTTTGAGCTTTTCCATGGCCTGAGACCAGTTCGTGTTTTTCTTGGAGGCTTTTGATGTAGGCTCTTTGACTTTTTTGAGTTCTTCTGGCTGTATGTTTTGGTCTTCTTTGTCACCAAAGAAAGATTCCAAAGTCTGAGTCTGAATCTGAGTCCATTTTTGCTGCCTGGCCATGTTCCCAGCCAACTACTTGACCCTTGAATTTTTTGGTGGGGTATGACTGCCTGTAGTGTAGCCAGTACTTTGTTCCAACCTTGAGGGGCTGCACTGTTGTTTTCAGAGCTGTTTCTACACAGCAAGCTTGCCTCACCAGCACTCCTCCCCCCCCACCCAAGAACCACCAACCCAGACCTGACTCAGATCTTAAGCAGGCTCTGCACTCCCACTCAGATCCGCCACTTAATTCCTCCCACCAGGTGGGCCTGGGACCAGAAGCAACTGCAGCTGTAGTTGTGTCCTCAGAGCTGCACCACCTCCACTGCCCCAGGGTGGTGGCCGAACCACGAACTCCTTTCTCTCTGTCCCCGAAGCTTTTTCCACTAACCTTCTCTGTTGTCTTTGGTGTTTGTGGGTTGAGAAGTCTGGTAACTGCCACAGCTCACTGATTCAGGGCGCTATGCCTGTTCTGCCAGAGCTCCCAGTCTGGTTGGTCTGGGCGTGGCTCACTCTGGGTTCTGCTCCCCTCCACTCCCAGCTCCATTCGATAGACCCAGGGACCATCCAGGCTGTCCTGGGCTGGAGCCCTGCTTCCCTCTGCTATTTCATGGGTTCTGCAGTTCTAGAATTTGTTCAGAGCCATTTTTTATCAGTGTTTGGAGGGTCCTGGGGGAGAACCCTAGGCCAGTCCCTGCTTTCCAGCCCCCATCTTGGCTCCACACCCCGCCCCCATTTCTTTCTCATACCTTCCTATAGCTCTCTTCTAATTTTTTCTTAGCATTTCTTCTTCCAGATTTCATGTGGTCTTCCTTTTTCTCCTCTATCCACCCGATTCTACCTCCCAGTATCTTTTATACACACATGCACACACATGTGTGTATATATACATATATATGTGTGTATCTATCTATCTATCTATATATCTATCTATCTGTCTGTCTTTTCACCACTCCCTCCTTTTTTAAGTTAGTAGGATGAGTAGAAGAGTGAAAAAAAAATTACATTTAAAAATCAGAAAACCTATGTTTGAATTCTAGCCCTGGTACTTACTAGTCATGTTACTTAATGTCAATGAGTTTTGGCTTCCTTTTCAGTAAAACAGGGATAATTGCCCATGTCTTACTTCCCAAAGTCATTGAGAAGTAAATGCTTTAGGAATTATCACCCCTTCTCCTCCCCACCCTCTCTCTTCCCACCCCCATTCTTCTCCTTTCTCTTGTATTTCTGAGTTCTCCTTTTTGACCTCTTTGCTTCCATTAAAAAATGTAAGCATCCCTTTCTTATTGAAATCCTATTACTTCATCAGCTCCAATGACACAGCACTCTCTTATGTCTCCATTCCTTCATCTTCTTCACTGGTCCCTCGTCTTCCCCACTGCCTGAAACCCTGAGCCCCAGGCTTTCACCTTCTCTTCTTCAATAGACACTAAACCACCAGACTGGTGGTGGCCTCACATATGCTGGTCAGCACTGTTGAAGAAAACATCTCAGCCCTCAGTAAGCCACAGACTGGGGAGGCCACCACTGACACCAATGCCCATGACTCAGTACCTGCTCCTCCTTTTGCCATTATTGGATTCATAAGACTCAGTCCTCTCCAGAAAGGGGGAGCTCCAACACAACCCCTCTGAGAAACTGAATTTGGAGGACCTTGGTTATTAGATCTGCTGCCACAGATAGAGGCACCACCCAGTCTTTCCCGTTTCATCAAATGTCTCGAGAAATACCTCAGACTAATAAAACAAGTGCTCCAATACCAGGCCTCTCATTGTTAAGATTTCATCTAGGACATAGTTTCAAACAACCAGCATCGTGTGTGTTCAGTAGGCCGTTAGGACAACTGATCACCAGGTATTTACGGACTCATATGCTGCCTAGTCCAATTTTACCCCCTGTATCCCCTGCTCCCTGGTTTGACATCACAGGACCCTGGAGGTTGGGAACAAATTATCTCCCTGCCCCTTATGCCTATGATTCATAGTCCCCATCTGATAAGATAAAACCTCTCTTTCATCTCTCATCAGCATATAACTCAGCCATCCCCCTCCCAGTTTTTATCCTCCTTTGCTCCCCAGTTCCATTGCATGCTTTGTATAGCCTGTCCTACCATTAACAAGCCTCCACTTGTCCTCAATCTCCTCTTACATTCTTTCTGAAACATGGCTTCTTCCAGAAGGCTCTGAATTTCTTTCCACCCAGTTTCTTTGTCCTTTACTTACTGTCATATCTAGACTCTTCCCTCAGCCACCATCACTAACCTCTCTTCTTTTTAAGGTTCACTGTATCACTCTCTCCAGATTCAAGCTGCAGTCAACCACCTGTTTCCAGTTCACTTTTCCCTGTTCCCAGTTCCCAGTTCACCATCCCAAAGCCTTCCCCCTCCTCCTTTCCATCCCTAGTTCTCTCCTTATACCTAGGGACTTCATATACATATGGCATCCTGCAACACCCTGTTCTGCCAAATCATCATCCAACTCAGCTCCCATGACTTCTTCCATCTTCCTTCTTTCTTCCTCAGCTAGGGATGGATCAGGAATGGCTGTGCTACCTTTATAATCCTGAGCTCTAAAATCACCCTCTCTGATCATAATCTCTTAGCTTTCTATCTCTCCTTCTGTCTCACTCCTCCTAAACATCCTCTTTCTTACATCCTCACTATCTGTATCGCCATCCTAATATTCACAGCACCAGCAGTGACTATGAATATGCTGGCGTGGTTCTGAATCACAAAATGTAACAGACTCCATATAGAAGATAGAACCAAAACATTTATTCAAACACCAGAAAGCCAAATGCATCATAGCAACAAAGAAGTTAATACAGATTATCGCTGCAGGGAGCACCACCATCCCAAAGCCTTCCCCCTGCTCAGACCTTCCCACAAACAAAAGCTCAAAGCTAGCTGCTTCCTCTCTCTCCCTCAGCTCTAACTGCTCTAACTATAACACCAATCACAGCAGCACACCTGAGGACTGCTGCTATGAATAATTTCAAAGGTCTAATTGCGTAGTATAATGAACTCTCTATTCAGCAATACACTAAAGCATTGTTAATAAAGTAAAGCATAACATTCATAACAACATCCTTAAGCAAAACATACCATCTAATGTATACATATATATCTCATAACACTCAGTATGTCAAATGGCACATAGCATATATCATTGCGCTCAGTAGCATTCCCCATAATACTTGTTTACACAATCAGGGGATCCCAGGCTAGGGTCTTCTTCCCTAGCACGATGCATCCTTAAGGGGTAGCAGAATATACCACACCATCCACCCCAGGTCACAATAAGAACAATCTTCTTAATCAATACCAAGTGTCCAAGTAAAGTCCTCTTTCATCTTGACTCAGGGTTGACTTCCAAGTCCCATGGCTCTTCCTCTGTAGGTTGACTGCTCCAGACTCTTGCCTGAATTCACACATAGTCAGCTCTCCACTCCTGCTCCAGGTCTCAGCTCATGGAGACAGCTCCACTCCAAGCTTTTCCTGCTCCTGCCTGACAACAAGCTCCAGGGGTTCCTGCCCACAGCTTGTGCTTCTGGGAAAACAAAGCTTAACAGGGCAACAACATACACTACCAGCACCACCATCTCAATTCACCTCCAAAGTCCAGAGGCTCTGTATTAACAGTTCATTTTAACAGCTCTCAAAAGGAGCTTAAGCTAAGCCTCCTTCCCATGGGCAGGTTTCTGCTTTTACAGCTTGGAAGCTCCTTTAGCAAGTCTCTGCCATCAAAAGTCTTCTCTTCACTCTTAGAAGTCTCCTCCCAGCTCTCTGAGGTTTTGTCTCAGCTCTTAGAGGTTTGCTCTCAGCTTAGTGCTCAAAGCTCATTCTTCTTTTTCTTCTTTGTGTCTTCTCTTCATTTTCTTCTTCTCAACACTGGCTCTCTCAATGTCTGCTTTCTCTCAACACCGGCTCTCCTTATATACAGTTCTAGTTGGCCTCTGATTGGCTGAAACACTCTCCACATGTTTGATTGGCTAGAACTCAATATACATGTCTGATTGGCTAGACTCCACATACAAGCCCCTGATTGGCTAGAACTCAGTCCAGCAAAAAATCCTACTTTGCTTGCTGTTACACCAACTTCCTCTACTCTGCTCCACCTTTCTTGCTCCACCCTTCCTGTTCCACCCATTCATCGAGCTCCACAGGTTTCAAGTGATTTAGGCTTCCATATGACTTAAGCAGGTCACATGGGCTTATTAACGGATGGGAAGATCTTCAAATTTACTTTGCCAGTACATTCGGCTCCAAAATCTTTCTTATCCATTGTATAGGTCAATGAGGCAATTAGTGCCAACAGAACTTTATAGCAATATAACAGGGATATCACAAAATAAGCACACAAAACAATATCTTAGGGTGGGGCTTGAGTAAAAGCACCCCATCATTCCCCCCTCAAAGGAATGGGGCCTCAAATCTTGGGGTAAGGGGCAAAAGTCTCTTCTTCCATAGCTACTTCCTGCTGAAATTGGACGTAGATCTGTCTCTGCCCCAAGAGGTCCCACTAAAGAGGTCAGTTCTTTAGCTGGCATCCAGAGCTTGGTCGACACATGTCACATGTCGTGGACTGTGGGTGACATCTGGCTTAAGTGATCAGGCGAAGGGTATCTGCAGGTGAAGGGTACCAAACCTACAGAAAACAAATCTAGCAAACAAGGTGAACAGACAAAAAACCAAAAAGAAATAAGGAGACAACAAGCAGAAGCAGGTCAGCCACGCTTCTGGAGTCTATGAACCAACTAAAATTGCACTAATTCCTATCCTCCTTACTGCTGTGTATTTCTTTAATCTGAGCCGGGGCTTGGTCAATTTCCTATTCTCCCAGAAGGTGTGACAAACTTGGATACGAGGATTCAAGAGGATCTGTAGGGGTAGTTCTTACTTCCCTGTTCCATCTACTATTAAGCCCCTTTTCTTGGTACATTTTATATAGCTCATTAGTTGGAATACCATTTATTCTTCCAAAACCTACCCCTCCTCTCAATACAAAAGTAAACAATTTTTTCTTGTCAATCTGTTCTGACTAAATCTGCTGGCTATTTACTCTTCTCTCTCTAGGAAATTTATCTTTTCCCCAGTCCCCTAAGTCACTTAACTGTGAAAGCTTATCTATCACCTCTGAAAGAGGGTGCTCTAGCTCCCCAATTAGTAAAGTCAGAATTAGGTAATTGTAAGCAGGAGGAGCCATCTTTACTATTATATTTCTATGAGAAGTTGCTAAGGGGGTATCTAATAAACCTTGTCATTTCTGGTCATAATTGCAGTTTTTGTTACCTCCTCCTTTAACTTTCTCATAGAATACCTAAGTGAGTACCAGGGTCTCTCTCCACTAGGTCACATAGAGTCAGTAGCATATTGTCTGGTGCATCCATCTGCAGCTAAAGCTAACAGATTGGTTGTACTATTACCTCCTAGCATATGGTGATCCCTAAAAGTTTACTGTACAAAAGGATTCTGACTAATACCTATGAATTTCAAACTATCTATGCTGTCTATCCCTACTCCTCTGGCCCCTTCATTACTGATTCTCATCATGCAAGATATTAACAATTCTCCCATCCTTTGGGTGAACTGACTCAAAATATCTGTGACCTCCTGCTGGGTAAAATCCTCAATTATCTCCCTGAACACTGTGTTTCCCTCCTGGTTCTCCTGCTTTCTTCTTAGTATTGGATGAATGTCTGCTTGAGAAGCTTCATCTAACATTGTTTCGTTTTCCTCCCACACGTTCTCCTGGCAGTCATTGGGGCAACTAAGCTCAGCCAACTCCCAAACAGTAATTTGTACTCCTGCCACCTGAGACCCTCCAGCTTGCTCTTCTAAAGGAGAGCCCGAATGCTGCGGCACAGAAAGATTCCCATGCAAACCAGCCAACTCGCTTTCCATCTGAATTTTTTCCAACAGCACTTTGTCTCTGCTTTTACACATAAGACTATAATAACTTGTTAGCAAAATCCAGCCTCTCCTACACAGCCCTGCCAGTTCTTTCCCTGGTTTTATTGGTATTCCTTGCAAACATCTTTCCAAATCTGTAGATTCTCCCCTCCGTAGCCTCAGTTTCAGTTTTCATAGGGTCCAGTGCTTTTAGCCCATTCTCTTGCTAGGGAGGAATAAGGTAAATCCTCCCATTCTGGGATATCTATTTCCTCCTCTAAAGCCTTCTTGCCTCCAAACAGAGATATGATATTTCGCGATCCTGTTTGTGATGCCAAATATATCACCAATGCAATATTCACAGCACTGACAGCGACTATGAATATGCTGGCGTAGTTCTGAATTGCAAAATATAACAGACTCTCCATATGGAAGACAGAACCAAAACATTTATTCAAACACCAGAAAGCCAAGTCCGTCACAGCAACAAAGAAGTTAATACACATTATCACTGCAGGGAGCACCACCATCCCAAAGCCTTCCTCCTGCTCGGGCCTTCCCACAAACAAAAACTCATGGCTAGCTGTTTGCCCACCTGCTTTCTCTCTCTCCCTCATCTCTAACTGCCCTGCCCATCTTCCTCCATCCTGTTCCACCTGTCCAGAAAGCTCCTCCCACCACAGGCTTCCATGTGACTCAAGCAGGTCCCATGGGCCTATTAATGGATGGAGAGATCTTCAAATTTACATTGCCATTTCAGATTACCTCTAGCTCCTTCAGTCCATCATCTGTTTTCACACTCTTGATCCTATAATTGTCCATTTCAAATATCCGTCCTTCAATCCCTTTTCCATTGTCCTGTGAACTTTTTGGCTCATGCCAATCTTGTGTTTGCCCAATCATCAGCCTTGATTCCTGTTCCAGTGCTGCTGGATGCTTCAGGAAGAAGTGACGCAACTATGCTGATGGAGTCCATTACAAATTTGTATCATCTAGCTTCAGATGGGCGCTGTTTGTGTGATTATCTTTTCATGCTTCCTGAACTAATTTCCCATCACACTTCTAATAGTGGCTGTACCTTCTATATTCTCCTTAAACCCTATAAACATCCCTTTCCTCTTTCTCTCACTAAAGGTCCTCACCTACTTTACTGAAAAAAATTCAGTAAAGGCCATCAGCTATTAGCTCTGTCTTCTCCTTTCTAGGAGAAATAGTCAACCAAGCAGGGGTATTCCAACCCTCTGGGGACCAAGGGCCCAGTTGGGGAGTGTCTCTGAAGAGGGCACTATATACAGAAAAAATCAGATGGTAGCAGCTCCACACAATAATCTGAGAAAGTCCCCGGGATCCCAAGCAACTGGATAGGATTTACAGGCTACTGATGCTCGCCGGATCCTAGAACAATCAGAATTGCGGGGCTAGACCCATAGGATATCAGAATTAGAAGAAACCTTTGAGACAATCTAGTTTCATCCCGACATTTCACAGATGAGAAAACTGAGGACACATAGAAAGGTCATGGGAGCCAAACTCTTTGGCATTCAAGGCTCTCTAGAATCAAGCCCCTAACCTTTCTGACCTTAATTCCTTTTTCAGTTCCTCTTCTTCCCTCCAGGTGTCACTACTGCTGCATCTGTCCCCATTTCTTTTTCCCCACCACACACTTGCCTTCCCCCCAACTCTGTCTCTCTCCCCATAGGTGTACGGAGTCAGCAAGCTGTACCCCAATGACATGACTGTGGTGACCCAACGTGGGGTATATCCCTCTTCCCTCGTCCACACTGGGAGGCTAAACTGAATGTTTAGTGGCTTTTGAAGAACAGAAAGTGACAGCTGGAGCCTTAGGGCTTCAGGGAATGGGAAACACAGGAGCTAATCATTTGAGACAGTTTGGAGGGGACCCTTTATCTCTGTCACTGTCCCCCTTTTTGTGCCTATTTCTGTCAACATGAGTATGTCTCTACCTTTTCAGGCCCCCGGTGCCTGCATGACACGTGTAGGGCGGCTCTGATGTCCCCCACGGGATGGTGACCTGATGGCTCACCACAGCCACCTGTCCCTCCTGCTGCTCACACTCTTCCGCCCGTCCTACCCTGGCCACCACCTCCGAGCAGCTGCCCTTGGGGGAAGGGCCCTACAACGTGACCGGCACAAGGAGAGAGAGCTACAAAACTAAAGACAATCAGCGAAAGAAAGGGCAGGCGGGGGAGGGGAGGGAGGGATCTGAGTAACACCCAAAGCGGGACATAAATGAAAAGAATCCTAAACTTATAGCTCATCCAAGGCTGCTGCTAACACCCCCCCCACACACACACACACACCACTTTACAGATGAGTAAAATAAGACCCAGGGAGTTTAAGTTATTTGCCCAGATCACACAGGTAGAAAAGCATCGGAAGCAGGATTGGATCTCAGGGCCACTGACTCCGGGACCAGAGCTTTTCCCTCTACTGGGAGATACCAAGGAAGCAGCAGGCTTTTGATAAATATTTATTGACTGACTGATTGTCGGACTAGCGGAGAGACAATTAGCAATACCTCTTCAGCCCCTCCTTCCTTCGAGAAGCGTGGAGCAATGACGGCCCTTTAAATTCCCTGTCCCGCTACCCTGGCCGCCTCCTTTTCGACCTGGGACGAGGAGTTACTCTCGGGACCTGACATTTGACGGCTCCCAAGGCAGGAGCTAAAAATATATCTAGTGAGGGTTACTTCAGGCCATTGCCACTCCACCCCCGAACCCAGGAATCCCGCCCCGGCACGCGTCCTTTTCTGCTCCGCCCCGCTCTGGCCACCCCACCCGAGACACACTCGTTCGGGGGTCTCCATCCATCTAGGCCCTTTCCCTTCAAAAACCCACACGAGAGTCCACCCTTGTACGTTTCCCCAGCCAGCGCACAAGCAGAGGACGGGTGGCGCCTGAGGAGCGGAGGTAGGAGACCTTTCCCCAGCACCAGGCAGGAGGGGTGTGGTTGCACACCTAAGCCAATGGTTGCCCAAGGGGAGCGTGACCCCTCCTTCTCCGGGACCGTTTTCTCCCAGTTACTTTGGGTCGTTTCTGAGTGGAGGGGAAGACCCGAGCTGAGGAGGTGTGTCTCCCTGGACGGCCCCCATGGCTCGTAGCCAATAAACACAGCAGCGAGCGCCCTTCATTTTAGTGGTTCTTGACTTTCCCCAAGCTCCTCCCCTTGGGCTCTCTGAAGAAGGCGGAGTTTCTTTGGCCCTCCTGGGAGGATCGTGACGGGGGGGGGGGGGGTATGGGATCTCAGCCAATGGGTGTTGCGAGAAGGCGTGGCTCATGTATGAGGGGTGTGGTTTGTTGGAGGGGATGGGGACTCAAGGATTAGGTGTGGGGTGGGGGGGTTCTCCGGGTCTCTCCCCTGTGCCCGGACGGGATAGTTACCCGCTTGCCCCGCTCCTCTCCAGCTCCTCTACTCCGGGTTCCCCTCCTAGTGTTCCCGTTCACCTCTTTTCTTGTTTCCCCAATTCCCTCCTTCCAAATTTTCTCCAGTTCCTTTCCCCTACTTCCCACCAGTTTATCTCCCTCCGGTCATCTTTTTGCTCCCTACTTCTCTCCGGCTCATCCAGCTTCTCCCCGGATTCCCAGTTCTATTTCCAATTCTTTTCTGGTATTCCTATACCCTCGCCCCACCTCCAAGTTTCTTTCCTCTTCGTCACAGAGATGCCGTCGGGGTTTCAGCAGATCTGGTCCGAGGTAGGGAAAGCCGGCTTTCTGGAAATTGGGTTGGGAGGGATTCTCTCTAGGTTCCCCCTTTTCCTACCGAGTGTATTTATGGTGGGGGGGGGGACCGGGGGCGTAAGATTCCTGCGCAGGACCTACGGGTTCTGGGGCTGTGGTGAGTAGGGGGTGGTACTGGGCGGGGGAGGGGGCGGTAGGGGCTTTCTGGTTATTTATACCGTGGCTGAGCAATCCCGTGACTTTAGGACTTCACCACTGTGGGGAGGGAGATTCGAGGGGAGGGGTTCAGTCAGCATCTGTCAAAAACTGAATCTAGAAGGCGGGGTGGGGGTGGGGTGGGGGTGGGGAGTGTCTTATGGAAAGGTGTCGAGTCTCAAATGTGGGGACATGGGACTCCCGTTCATGTATAGGACGTGCGGTAGTATCGGAAAGAATAGCTGGAGCACCAATACATGTCTTTCTCTGTGTCTCCAGGTCAACGTCCCTAGTGTGATTGATGCCACTGTCTGTGACACCCATGCTCCCATCATGTGTTTGGGGGAGGGGGGGCTAGAGATGAACCTGCAGGGTCACTGCCTGGCATGTCATATTCTGAGTCATTTGGGGGATGGGAGGGGCGGACATCTGGGGTCTTGATCAGTCCGGGCATTTGGGTTGTAATTGTTCTGTCCTGTTCCTCTTGGCTAGTTTCTTTCATGTGAGTCCCTATCCCCGCCCGCGCCCCCCCCCCCCCCGTGTACACACACCACACACACACACACACACACACACACTTGGCTTCTCTCCAGGTCTCTGAACTTTCCCTTTGGCTCCACAGTTAGAGAGGGGGAGGGGGGAAGAGGGGAGTGTCATAAGGCGCCCCCCTTCCCCCAGCCTCCAGCTCAGGTTTCCACTGGAGAGACAGTCTGTGCTGCCAGCATCTACCCTGCCAACCTCCACCCTCACCACCACCTTCCCGCCTGACTCCTTTGGGTACCCCCCTCCTCCCCCCCCGAAAATCTCTGGCATATTCTACTGAAGGGGGGGCCTCTGCAAGAGGAGGTAGCTGAAATTCTTTCCTTTAAGTCTTATTTCAGTGACCTAGATGACCGTATTAGAACTATCCTCTTCAACCTCTTCAGTAGAAAAGGGCTATAAGTTACACTTTGACAAATTACTGGGAGGGTGGCAAAAAGATGAGAGGGCACAAGCCACCAGGATTTGGAGAAAGTTTGGGATCTGGGCTATCAAAAGGTGATATGAGATAGTCACAGAGGAAAATGGCTTTATAACCCGCCAATTTTCTTACCCGTGCCCAGTTTTATCCTGGTCAAGAGCCCATTTGTCCAGGCTTTCAGCTTTTCCCTTGGGGTGGGGGGGGGGAGGGGCTTGCTTTAAGGCTAGAGTGAATTTCTGTGTTCCCATATGTGTGGGGGTGGGTAGATTCCATCTGTTCCTCCTGTTTACACTGGGATCTGAATTAGATTCCTAATATGGCCCAGTTTACTTCATTCAGTGCCCCAGTTATGGGCCTGGGGGTGGAAGGTTAACAGTTTAAAAATGGTTAGCTCAGAATTCTGGGTCCTTGATATGGCCTGTTCACTATCTAGGAGGGGGACCCTCCACAACAGCGGGTGACAGGAACCCTGATCCTTGCAGTATTCTCTGCTGTGCTTGGCTCCCTCCAGTTTGGCTACAACATCGGGGTTATCAATGCCCCACAGAAGGTGAGGGGCCTGGATAGTATGGCACTGATGGGGGCTGAAGAGGGCTACCTGGGTCCCCTAGGGAAGTGGGTTTCAGATGGATGCTACCCTGAAAGATTTGGTAAAGGGGATAAGAGACAGTAATAAGAACATGTGATACTTGGGATGCTTGAAAAACAGAGAAGGGACTCTCCTGAAGCTAAAGGAAGCTAAAGAGCCCCTCTTAGGTCACAGGGGTAAGACTGGGGTAAGAATAAGGCTCTAAAGGGAATTCACCAGTGCTTACTGCCTTTCCTTCAGGTGATTGAACAGAGTTACAATGAAACATGGCTGGCACGTCAAGGCCCTGATGCCCCCAGATCGATCCCCCCAGGCACCCTCACCACTCTCTGGGCTCTCTCTGTTGCCATCTTCTCTGTGGGTGGCATGATCTCCTCCTTCCTCATTGGCATCATCTCACAGTGGTTGGGCAGGTAACAGGGGCTAAAGGGAGAGTAAGGGGCAGCGTGGGAAAAGGGAGATTTTGCCAGGTGTGGAGAGAATGGGGATAGAGTCACAACATGGGCAATTTCCACCATCACCCCTTACCCCTCCCCACTTAACATCTCTCTTTCTGGGCTTCTGTGTCTGGCACCTCTAGGAAGCGTGCCATGATGGTCAATAATGGTGTGGCTCTTCTGGGAGGAGCACTCATGGGCTTGGCCAAGGCAGCTGCCTCTTACGAGATGCTCATTCTTGGACGATTTCTCATTGGCGCCTTCTCAGGTATCCACTGGGAACCCTCCTCCCCAGTTATTTGAAAGAATTTGAATTTGCCCCCAACCTAAGAATCTGGAGGCATGAGCATGGTGGATATGGAATTTTAAATATCTCTTATGACCTTTCTCCTATCTCACCAGGGCTCACATCAGGACTGGTCCCCATGTACGTAGGGGAGATTGCTCCTACTCATCTTCGGGGAGCTTTAGGAACCCTCAATCAGCTGGCCATAGTCATTGGCATCCTGGTTGCCCAGGTAACCAGTTTTTACCCTTTGTCCTTATTGGGGGGATTGAAACGTAGATAAAAGGAGGGTCTCAGGGAGATGGAATTGCAGAGCCAGGAGAAAAGAGGTGGAGTTAGGGGTAGGAGAAGGAGAAATAAGTTTCATCTCATATCCTCTCTCTTTCTCCTTCTCTCTCCTCCCCCAGGTCCTGGGCTTGGATTCCATGCTGGGAACAGAGACGTTGTGGCCACTGCTGATGAGCTTGACGGTTCTTCCTACCCTCCTTCAGCTTGTGCTATTGCCCTTCTGCCCAGAGAGCCCCCGATACCTTTATATCATCCGTAACCTTGAAGGACCTGCCAGAAAAAGTAAGATACTTCCTCTTTCCAATGACAAAGGGACCCAAACATCTAAATCCCATGCATCAGGCGTACCTCTTCCCAAATGCTTTCCCTCAGGATCTCCTTCAAATTTCTTCACTCCCATCTCTGTCTCCCTGACTCTCTTTTGCCTAAGTCCCTGCTTTTGTTAAGGACCCGGGAATTTATCCTCCAGCCCTAAATCCTCTTTCCCTTCCAAGGTCTGAAGCAACTGACTGGATGGGCAGATGTATCTGGAGCACTAGCAGAGCTGAAGGAGGAGAAACGCCAGCTAGAACGGGAGCAGCCCCTTTCCTTGCTCCAGCTTCTCCACAGCCGAACCCACCGGCAGCCCCTGGTCATTGCCATTGTGCTGCAGCTCAGCCAGCAGCTGTCAGGGATCAATGCCGTAAGGATGTAACCCAAGGACTAGGTACCCTGGGGAGAGGGCCGGGGACCGAAAGGTGAAGGAATAGAGACACGTGGAGGAGTGGGGTTTGAGGTGGGGCAATGGCAGGTCATAGAACCAGAAACAAGTAGACTAGAGAAGATATAGATTTGAAAGAGGAATGGGGATGGTAGGGGAGCTAAAACTCTTGGACAAAAAGCCTTTGCGGGGTGGGGGGAAGTAAGGAGGGTGTGTGTTTGTGTTAAGGAAGAAAAAGAACTAAGAATTATTAAATGGACAGCCACACAGCTGCAGAGACATACTAGATTGAGGGATCAGAAAACTGGGACAATATAAGCTGGTTAGTAGACAAGGAGAGGGCTTCTCATCCATTTTGCATTTCCTTCTTCCCTATACCCAGGTTTTCTACTACTCAACTAGCATCTTTGAGTCAGCAGGGGTAGGACAGCCAGCATATGCTACCATTGGAGCAGGCGTGGTCAACACAGCTTTCACTTTGGTCTCGGTAATAGTGCTGATGTGGGATATCTTTTGCAAGGGCAAAGACCCTACCTCCCTAGGATATAAAGGTGTAGAGCTGGAAAGTAGCTCCCTCCTTGTTGTAGTCTCTCATTGTCTGGACTTTCTTCCCTTCCTTCTTCATCCCTTCCTCCATTTTACTGTCCACTTAGAGACCCAACCTTAAGGCCTCTTGCTTTTTTTCCTCTCTGCCCAGGTACTTCTAGTGGAACGGGCTGGGCGTCGGACACTACATCTCTTGGGCCTGGCTGGAATGTGTGGATGTGCTATCTTGATGACTGTGGCTCTTCTCCTGCTGGTGATGACCTTGGGCTAGGTTGGGGGAGGGGTGGAGAAATGTCAATGCCTACTTCTGGGGAGAGTCACCACACTTAGGAAATGCCTGTGAAGCTCTGATCCCAAAGGAGGGGCAGGGAGTGTATAGCAATGCTATTTCTGAGACAATCTCCATGGTCCCAGAAAGGGGATGTCATCATCTCCTCAATCCCTGTGTTTTCCTTGGCCTTCCCAGAAGAAAGGAAACTCAGTCTCTGAGACAGTCATCGCTCCCTAGCTATGGGGGCACTTGGCCTTTATGATCCTCAGATGCCCTTAAGAGACTTGCTATGTATTGAGGGAACTGGCTGACCCAGATGTTGCTGTGACTTGTATTCCCCTCAGTCCTCATTAGGATAGCTTTTGGAACTATAATTCCCCTAAAGGATCCAAGGGATTTCTGACCTAGGGGAGCTGATACCCCAGGACTAGAATTTGTAGTTTTTCTCTGTACAAAACTATTTGAGGAGCTAGAAGACACAGGAAAGCATTTGGGGTGTAAATGGATTGTCTCTGTTATCCTTGCCTCCTAGGAACGGGTTCCTGCCATGAGCTATGCCAGTATGATAGCCATCTTTGGCTTTGTGGCTTTCTTTGAAATTGGCCCAGGTCCTATCCCATGGTTCATTGTGGCTGAACTCTTTAGTCAGGGACCCCGACCAGCTGCCATGGCTCTGGCTGGCTTCTCCAATTGGACATGTAATTTCATCGTGGGTATGAGCTTCCAGTACATTGCGGTGAGTCCTTCCTTCCCCAACTCATCATACACATGACATACCTCACAGGTGAATTCCAGGTAGAGATTTTTCCCATCAGATCATTAACTGCAGTGTAGGGAGGAGATACTCTAACTTCTTATTTTCTGTTTTCTGTTATCTCCACCTCCCTGCTACCACCTGACCCCCAAATACGTTAAAAACTCAAGACCTAACTGATGGGAAAGACATATGTGTATGTATATTTATATGTCTGTATTCATACATGCACATATATGTACATATGTGTGTATAGTCTCCTTTCTCTGGTTCCCATTGATAGAATATCAGAGCTGGAAGAGGCCTCAGAGGCTATCTAGTCCAACTTATACCTAAACCAGAATCCTCTCTACAACATACCTAACAAGTAGTCATCCAGCCTTTTCCTGAAGGCCGCCTATTGTTGATCAAGGATTTTCTCAGCCTAGTGATACAGCAAAGAGAGATTCCCAGACTAGGGTAGTGCTCAGAAAAAAACAAGTTGGGGAAGAAATGCAGTTTTTTATGAGTAATTATTCTTTGAATTAAATGTGTTTAAATAAATAATGGACCTTTGCTCTTAATTCAAATCCTCATTTCTGTAACTTCTACTCCCCTCCCTAAAATAAACTACTAACCTGCTGTTAAGCCCCCGCCAACCCTCCTTCCCCATCCCTACAAGGACCACCACCCTAAGCTAGTAGTCCTGTGAGTTGTTGCCACCCTTTGCCTAAGCTAGCTACTTCTTCCTTACTTTTACTCTAGGATGCCACTGGCCCTTATGTCTTCCTCCTCTTTGCTGTCCTCCTGCTTGGTTTCTTTCTCTTCACCTACTTGAAGGTGCCAGAAACACGAGGCCGAACATTTGACCAGATATCTGCAGCCTTCCGACGGACCCCATCATTGCTGGAACAGGAGGTGAAGCCCAGCACAGAGCTTGAATACCTGGGACCAGATGAGAATGACTGAGAGGCAGGGTGGAAGGTGACAAGTACACCTTTCCCCCTTCTTCTCCCTTAATTGAACTCTCTTCCTCCCTGAAGCACTTTATGTTTCCCTTTCCAACCCTCTCAAGGGCAGGAAGGAATATCTGGTGATATTGGGGGCTAAAATTCATGGCTTGAATTGCCCCTCCCCCACCCCCCCCTCGTCAAACCCATTCCCTTTATCGTGAATCTCTTGGATTATTTGTCTATAGTGGTTGGGTTTTGGGTGTAAATATAGGCCAGACTTTGTCCCCAACCTCCTCACTCCCAAGGGTTCCCTGGTCCCTTCTCTTTATCTTTAGCCTCAAATTTGTATTACTTCCTGCTGTAAAGAAGGAGAATAACAGATCCCTGAGAACTAACTTTTCCAGGTGGGAAAGAAGAATATGGGCATCCTGCCTTCCTAAAGAGGAAGAAGCCTAAGGCCCAGCTCCCTAAGTTCGCATTCCCTCTTGACTTCATATTAGCAGATTACCCCTCATGCACAACTTGACAAAGCTAAATAAATGGGTGGTAGGCAGTGGGGAGAATTCTTATGCTGAGAAAGCTATAGGGAAGGTACTTCCTTTCACTCTTTCATTTTGTCATTTGAGAAGACAGTGCACATAGTAGGGAGAGTTCTAGGGAAGATACCTCCCTTCACTCCATTCTGTCCTTTGGGAAGACTGTACACATAGTAGGGGAGAGCTCTAGAAGAAACAGATACCTCCTTTCATTCTGTCTTTTTGGGGAGACTGCACATGGTGGGGAACACTCTAGGGATGATACCTCCCTTTATTCTGTCCTTTGGGGAACATTAGCCCAAATATGCCAGTAGGTCTTTCTGCTTTGTGGATTCCCACTTAGTTGGGGCATTGTCTCCCACCGAACTCACTCTCACCCTGAAGTAGGTTTTGTACAGGTAGCCCTTTGAGCTCCTGACCAAAAATAGAAAAAAGTGGAGGCTTCTGTTGGTGTAATAAAAAGGCTGATTGGAGCCTTAGAACATTTTTATATGTTTGTGTAGAAAGAAAAAACCAAAACAGATTATACATAATGTATATATAAAGGTCACTGTATAAAAAGCAAGTGTGCTACTTCTTTAAAGGGATACAGAATTAGAGCTGGCTCTTTCTCAAACCTGAGACAAATGTCAGACTTCTGTTAGTGTCTGTCCCTTTAATACCTAGCCCAGCCTACTTCCTACTCTCCCAAGCCTTCTTCTGATGCTGAAGCATGCTCTAGCCCCATAGCAATAGTTTGTACACCCACCAAGCAGACCACCTGGACCAACATTCCAATACACTCTTTGATCACTCATCACCCTAGATTCTGGTCCTGAGAACAGAGTAGAGGCGGAAACATGGACAGCTGTGCAAATTTTTTTTTTTACTGGAGGCTCAGGTGGCACATGACATTTCACCAAATGGCTTCAGAGTTTGGGGTGGGGGAGGGAGAAGACCCAAAAAATAAACTGGGGTGGGGGGGGAAGGGAGATCTGGCTCCAGGGGACAAAAGATGTACTCCCTTCCTTCCACCCTTGGGGGTGGGGGTGGGGGTTGAACCAAATTAAAAAGTTGTTCTACCCTCCTGGGTCCTGGGAAGGAGGGGACAGGGTGAAGGCTGCTGTTTCAATGTCATGGATTTTTTTGGAGGGGGGGAGGGAGACAGGGAAGGAGCAGTTGGAAAAAGTCGTCAGATACCTAAGGAAGAGAAACAAATTGGAGAGAAAAATGAAGGTGTTAGAAAATATTTGAAGATGCTACCTCCCCTCCACCCCACCCCCATCTTTCCATATGGCCTCAGGCATTGGGATACTCAACCAGGTAGCTGCTCTAGCTGTCCCCCTAGTTGGAATCACTCCAGTAAGGTGGTAGGGGAGTCCCCACTGGTTATTGGGGTTGAGGTCTGAAGAGAAAAGAATAGTGAGAAGTGTCTCTATAACTAGAATGCCTAACCACAACCCACTCTCCCCTGTTCTCTACTCCCCTTTACCCAAGTCTACCCAACCCCCCCCCAATCCTAACCCCTGGGCTTCCCCACCCTGCACCAGCCCGCAATTCACATCCACAAGCTGGTGCTGTGGCTCCAGTCGGGGCTGGGAAGGTGTGTCCGCAGGAGGTGGCATGGGCTTGACTGCCTCTGCTGGGGTCTCCTGATGGGTAGGGGCACCTGCTGGGGGTGGGCCTGGGGTTACTGGCTCTTTGTTATCAGCCTGCGTGGAGAAGGACAGGGAAGGGGGCTGGTTTCAGCTTTCTCCTTCCTATCTTCATAACTACTACCCCCACACATACAGTCTAATTTTCCCCTAGCTCTGACCTCAGGGGCTGTAGTCTGCCGGGGACCAGGAGGTTGTTGCCTCCTACGTTGAAAGTAAGGCCGATTTCGGGGACGCTGGGGCTCAGGCCTCGAGCCATCTGTGGGACCCTGGCTGGGTTTGGTCTCTCCATCTCCACCTTCAGTGGTGGGCTGCTGTGGAGGCCGAGGACGGAAAGGCCTGGGAGTTGGGGAGAAAAATCATATCGAGATTAGGGTGAGACATCCTTCCTGCCTGCTGCCCCCCACTTTAGCTCTCTGGTTTTCCAACCTACCTGGTTCTGCCTTGGAAGAAACATACAGCTGCTAATAAGCCACAAGCCATGAACCCAGGCCCACAGTTTTGGCTCCCTCCTCCCTCCTCCCTCCAACCTCCTCAGAGCTAGGTTTCCTGCTCTTAAAAGTCTTGTACCCTTAGAAGCTAGGCACACTGCCTCCTAATTTCCTACCCCTAATCTCAGTCATTTATTGCTTCTCTTAGAGCTCAATGTCCACTTTTGAGAAAACCAGTAGTAGTTGTAGAAGAGGAAGGGGGCTCATGGATACTGATAGATGCGAATCAATCTTTAGATATTATTGCTGAGAAGGGGGGAGGTATGCTTACCTTCGATATCTGGGTCGGAATCTGGGTGGAGGTGCACGTTCATCTCCCTGCTGCTGGTCCCCTTCTAAGGGGGCTGGGTCTTTGGGCTCTACCCCATCTGTACCCTGAAGATATACAAAACTGGGGTTTGTGAATTTTCAAAATATATAAAGCTGGGGTCAGGCTCCACTTCCTAGAACCAAAATGTCCTTAGCTTAGCCTGATTCACACAAAGACCCAAGCAGCTTCTCTCTCCTTTCCCCTCCCCACCACTGCCATGTTTTTCTTTCTGGTCATCTAGGTAGTTTAGTGGATAGAAACACTGAACCAGAGTTCAAATTCTGCCTCAGACACTAACTAGCTGTGTGACCCCAGGAAAGTCATTGGGAGTAGGATGCAATGAGCTCTGAGGTCTTTTCTGGTTCAAAACTATGATCCCTTTTAATATCTTGCTTTTCTCCTAGGGTCATGGCACTACCTAGTTCTTGGCTTCCTCCTTCTAGGCCTTTGCCCTTTAGGGACACCAGAAATACAAACTTTCTCTCACCTCCATAGGCTGCTGCTGGTTGGAGGGCCGAGGGCCCCTAACAAAACGTCGTCGGTAAAAGAAGGGGGGTGGGCGGCGGCGGCGAGGTCGCTGAGTGGGGTCCTCAGCCCGTTCCCCTTCACTACCTGGCTCTGCTACCCCTGTAGGGGCCTCTGCCACCAGGGGTGGGGGTGCAGCAGGGCGTGGCCGGGGAATAAATCTACGAAAACGGCGTCGGTTGGGAGCATAGCGACTGCCCTTCACTGGTACCCCCCCCTGGACCAGTCACATTAGCAGCTTCTGCACCCTGGAATGGAAAAAATCAGAACTCTTTCCCAACTCCTACTCCCCCCTGCCCACCCCACATGACCCACTCAGAAGACATCACTGACTTCTTACTCTTTTCTTAGGGCTAGTATCAGAGGGCACTAAAATTAATTTAGAACCTCTTCTCTAGCATTCCAGCTCTTGATTGGGAGTAATACGCTAGGGCAGCCCCCATACCTTCTAGACTGGGAGAAGGGCCAGAAAGTAGGGTACATGATAACCACATGAGGTTATGGGCCCAGGACTACCCTTCCCTTAATCTTTATTCTTCCATATTTCTAGGTCCTCCTGCCCCTCCACGAATCCCCCAAACCTTCTCTCCTTCCACGACATCAAACTCCACCGTTTCCCCATCCCCAACACTTCGCAGAAACTTCCGAGGGTTGTTTCTTTTAATGGCTGTCTGGTTGGGGAAAAAGCAGTGAGTAGAGCTGGGACAAGACAGGAACACACAGATCTCTTTTACCCATTAATATCAAATACCCTTTGTTTTAATGCTCAGTAAACTACATATTCAGGAATTTTGGGGGCAGGGGGAAGGATTTGCCAACAGTAATCCAAAGGCTAAGATGTAGGACTAGGGACCTTGGTGTCTTGCTGTCCAAACCCTACCTCCTACCCAGACATCCTTAGGGATTTCCCATTAGGGAAATGAGATGGTGTGTGAGAAGAGAGACAAACTTACAACAGAATGCAGGTACAGCAGTGACAAGATTCCAAGTTGGGCAAAGTTTGTTTTGCTGTCCATTCTTTCCTTAAATTTATCGATCCTATTTAGGTCATTTTTCCTCCCCAGTTAAAATATTCCTGTTGTGTTCTGGATAGCTGACAGCTAACCTGAGAAACTAATTCATGCTAATTCATTCAACTAACTAATGGGCAATAGTGGATAGAGAGCCGAACTCAAAAGTTAGAAAACCTGAGCTCCGGTCCAGCCTCTGACATATGCTAGTTGTGTGATCCCAGTCAAGGCCCTTAAGCTCTCAGTTCGCTAGGTAAATTTGATTATAAGTTAAAGAGAAGGTACTGACCCACATTGATAGAAGGAATCCCTTATTCCACTTCAATCACAGGCCTATGAACAGGCACTACCCATTTTTAGCAGGTTACTGTGAATTAACAAAAGCCTTTGATGCTTTAAAGGTGACTAATGATAGTTATTTCAGGCACTTGTCACAGATGGGACATAATGGAATTGGAGGCAATAGTAATACCCTTTTTAGGGTTGCCATAGCACAGATTCCCATTCTGAGGATGTTAACACTAAGCAAATAGAGATGATGGTCATTGTGACATTCAACAAAGGAAATGATCCTTGTATCTTCTGATCCTACCTGAGAAGCCTGACTCTTACCTGGTGGACAAAGACATCCTCCTTGGTGTCATTCCTGTGAAATGGGAAGGGGCATCATTAGCGGGGGGGCTGAAGCAATGGTTGGGGTTTTGCGGGTATACTCCAAATATGATTTCCCTCTTCCTAACCAATTAACTGCTACTTTCTTATCCAGTGCTTCTCAAAGGGGTTGGGTTTTTTGGGTTTTTTTTTTTTCTGTGTGTGTGTGGGAGGGATGGTTCCTGCAGGCATTACCAGAGTATCAGCAGCTGTCTGGGGCTCCAGGTGGGAAAAGGTAAAGTCAGGTGAAGGTGTGGCCAGAGAGAGGAAGGGCACAAATCTAGAACCCAGGTGGGAAAACTAGCCTTGTGGGAAACTGGCAAAGGCACCTTGAAGCTGCCAAGGTGCCCAAGAAATGGGACAGCTCTCTGCTTGCTTCTGCCCCACCTTCTACACCTAGGGGCAACTCAAGAACTGGGTGGTGCTGGGTGAAGCTGTTCCTCCTCCCCTTTTCAAAGTGGTTGGAAAATTCCACTCTACCTCCTTCCTTCTTCCTTGCAGGAGGAGGAGGGAGAAAGGTGGGGGAGGTGGAACAGGAGATGCAGAACAGGTTCAGGGAGGGGAGACAAGGAGCCAGGAACCCTCACCAAGAGGCCACTGGGGGGGGAACCCCCCCAACCCTAGATCTGTGGATGGATCCCAATCCCCAGGGTCAGGACATTCCCACTTGACTGGAAACCCTGGTGAGAACAAGTTGGAGGGAGATTTAAGTGAGGAAGTAGAAATACTCATTCATTGTCTAGCCCTACCCTTGCCATAACCCTAACACAACCTATCTCTAGCTTTCCCAGACTGGATGATTCAGGCACTAAGGCAGCTGAGTTTGCCAAAGGTCAGACAGCTAAGAGGCTGCCTAGGGTCTTCCCGAGAGACAAACTGGGCAGGGAGCCGATGTTGGGGGAAAGCCTACTGGGGGAGACCTCACTTTTGACTTTCCTTTGTATTTAACAGTCTTAACTGAAGTTTCAAAGGGGGCGGAGTAGATAACCTCCTGTTTCCACCTGATAGGAAGGAAGGTGTATCGTAGAATTAATACTGAGCCAATCGTTCCTTCTAGAGATTACTGAAAAGGGGAAAGGAACACCTCCAAGAGGAAATTGAGGGAAGGTGGGGATCTTCCCGAGTAGGAAAAGCTCTTCACACTTATCCTGCCCCGAAGGCACGACAAATGAGAGGCAATTGGGCAATTCCAAGGGGGTGTGGCAGACTCGCAGCCAAGTTGGTGGATTCCTAGAGAATTAACCCTCTGCTGTAGAATAAAACGGGAAGACAGGGCTCGATTAGGGAAGGCTTCATTTTCCATATAAGGGCGAGGTATTTGTGCAGTGGTTAAAGACGTTCAAATCAGCTTCAGCTGACATTTGGGGCAACCATGTGCCTCAAAAAAGGGTCTGGATGAAGTTATGGATCCTCCAACCACACAGTCAGCCCACCCCTTCCCTGCCTTAGGTACCTGTTGATGAATCCATAACCATTTCGGACGTTGAACCATTTGACAGTGCCCAGAACTTGGGTTGCTGCCAGGGGGAGGTCCAAGTAGGGAGAATAGGGCAGGGGAAGAGAGATGGAGTTAGGCTCAATCCATTCGGAGCACACATCAAAGTCCTGCCCCACTCTTAACCTATTCACCGCAGGACGGCCACACCTGCTTAGCTTCAGGGAGCTTAACCTACCCCAAACAATTCTACTTCTTTGAACTTCCAAATAACCCCACCTCGTGCTCCACAGAGGTCCTAAACTCCACCACGTTCAATTCCAAGGCAGCTCCCTCACAGTCATCGCTGCTCCTGCCCCGCCAGGGACCCCCACCTAGGGGACAAGGTTCCCCCAGCGCCTCCTGAGTCTAGCTGTCTCTCCCTAGGTCCTCCAGTGGGGCTCACCTGGCTGCCGACTCTTCCTGACCTTGGCCCCTCATTCACCTGCACCCTCAGCTCTACCCATCCAACCAGAGCTTCCTCCCGAGGCCCCCTCAGGTGTCAGGCCCCCAGACCCGGTCCCCTCACCCAGCACCGGTTTGTCCGCCTGGCTCCGGGCGGGGGGTGCGGGGGTCCCCGGGGCTGCAGTCGTCGGGGCGCCTGGGGCTGCGGGGCCCGGAGCTGCGGGGATCCCAGCGGGGGACGGGGCGGGGGCGGCTCCCACTCCCCCTCCCATCCCGCCACCGCCAACGCCGGATTTCTGCAGGTCACCCCCGGGCGACACCACCCCGACCCCCGCCGCATCCGCCGCCGGGGCAGCTGCCGCCGTCTCCGCCTCGCTCATCCCGCCGGGTCCGGTACCGGCCCCCGCCGCCTCCGTTGCCGCCGCCTCCTCCTCCACCTCCTCCTCCGCCCCGGCCCCTCCCCCCCGCCCGCGCGCTCCCACTCTCGCCCGGCCCGCTAGCGCCCCCGCCTCTCCGCCCGGTCCTCGCGCCCCGAGCCTCTCCCTCGCACCACGCCCCCTCCCCGCTCCTCGCCGCGGCCGCCGGCCAAGCCGATGTGAAGCGTGTGGAGAGGCCTCGGGAAGGCGCCCTCTTCCCCGCCCCCCAGCCAATACAGGACGGACAAGCCCAGCCCACGCGCTAGTCCAGACCCGTCCCACCCCCAGGCTTCGCACGTGAGCCCAGTTCCCTCGCACCCATATATCCCAGCCTTGGCCCTGCCCACCGACCCGGGTCACGTGACTCCAGTGGGTCCGGTTCATTGGCTAGTAGGTTATGTTCTCCCCTCCCCCTCCTTTTCCTTCCCCACTCCATCCCTTTCCACCCGTCGCGGGAAATCAAACCGACCTGTCATACCCCAACTGCCACCTGGTGGCCCGGGAGGGGCGGGGCTCCGCGAGTTTCCCCGTTACCCCTGGCTACGGAGGACAGAGAGGAAGCTGCCACTTGTGTTCTCTGTGCTCGCGTTGCCCTGCCTGAGGACGCGGGTCCTGGAGTCGCGCCACGCCCTGCACGGTCGCGCTTCCGACACGCCCCCTTGGTCCGGGGTATCTCCGGGGCCGTAGCCCCCATTCCCCACCCACCTGCCCCCGCCCGGGAACCTCAGCGCTGGCTTCTTGGAGTCGGGGGCGGGATGCGTGAGGGAGGTTGCACGTTCCAAATGGGGCCAGGGACTTCTCTTTGATAGCCGTGCCCAGGAGGTGGAGGGAAAGGAGGCTGGGACCGTGGAACAGGTGTGGGGAACCTCGGGGTGAAGCTTAGAGACTATGCGGTGCTGCCTGGAGACGAGAGCACGAGGTATTTACGGACCCTGGAGAATGAATGCCCTGCCGCCGAAGCTCTTAAAATAAAAAATAAAAACAAAAAATAAATCCTTCGGGCTAGAGTGACGCCAAGAATCATGCTCGGTTAGCTGAAGAAAGTTAACTAGGCACCAGAAGTTGTCTAAATCGTGCTAGTTGGAACCGGATCCATTCCAGGGATTAACAACCACTGCCTACAGCCCGTGGCGCCTCCGGGTTTGGAGTGACTAGCCCGAGAAGCTGTCCCTTACTCCCTCCATGGAATTCTCAGTCACTCCCAGGACCCAATAGATTTGGGGTGGGTTGCTGACAATTGACTTTTCCTCCATTCTATCGTTGGCAAATTATCAGCCTTTCCGTCTCCCGTCCCTGTGATTCAGTCAATGTTTACTGCAGCGAAAATGCTTTCACTCAGGTACGGATACTGATAGCGCTCCAGATATTCTCCCCTTTGTCCACCTCAGCCCTACCACTCCACAGTTAGTAACTTCCTTTACCCTCAGGATCCCCTGCTCCATTGTTAACAAACTCCCTCTTTAGCCAAGAGCTCTTCAGCCACACAACTTATCTGCAACTAACAAACCTGGCTCCCTCTACAAGCCTCTGTACCTCTGTCAACCCTCTATGGTACAAGGTGCTCTTTCGTGCTAGCAGTGACACTGAGACATAGAGAGTGACCAACTCTCTGACATTTCCAGGATCTCCCTTTGCCACCATTGCCAGCAACCTCTCTTTAAAGTTCGAGCCATCTTTAATTACCTACTTTAGATTTTTATTGCAGTCATTTCCTAGATTCTAGAGAAAGGAAGGGAGAATGACCTGGCTCAAGATCTTCCTTGCCAACCCAAACACTGCATACATCCTTGCTCACATGCTGATGTTTCCTCCAATAGAGATGCTTCCTGACATCAACTCCCATGTATACCTTTACTCTATTTCATTGACTATATAGTCCTACTCTTGATATCATCACCCATAACTGTGATATCTTCATAATCCAGAATTTTTAATTCCTCTTTTTTTATGATAAACTTTTATCTTTCCATCCCTCCCTCTGCTTCACCCCTAAGCCTACTCCTCCTTCTCATCTTTAAATCCAGTTTCTCCCACCTCCTCGGTTTTTTTCTAGTCCAATGTATTTACTGTAACTGAGGACTGCTCTTTCTTCTAGTCTTTACAATGAATTGACCAATTCAACTAGACACTGTCTCCTACCATTAAATCCTTTGCTTTGCTCTTTTGCCATTCCTCTATTGCCAAACCCCAAGCTTAGGTTTTCTCAACCAAGAGCTTTCTTTCTCCACTAATACTCCTGCGCTGCTGAATGCCTCTGGAGAAAGTCACACAACTGTGCTTAATCTAACCTCAACTGTCAAATCTCAACTAAGTTCTACATTGCTATGTGTTGATTTTATTCTTTTTGAAATCAAATACTATGAACTCTTTATTTTACACCTTAAAAACCCTTCTGCATCATCCTATGTTCTTTGCTCCTTTACTCCAGTTTTCGAGATAGAGATGGCACTTCTTGCCAAGGCTGCCCATTCTACTTGGGCCCTGGAATGAATTCCTCTCCTCTGGAAATTGTTCACCTCCTTTGATTTTTCTCTTTCTCATCTTCAATTGCTCCTTCCCTGTTGTTAATAAATATTTCTAAATCTCCTCATTCTTAAACTTCCACTTGATCCTGACAACTTTTCACAGTAATTGCCTCCACTCTTTAACTCTTTACAACCCAACTTCCAACTCATAGCACTCCACTGAAATTGCTCTCTCCAACTGCTCAATCCAATGGTCTTTACTCAGCCTCATTCTACTCAATTGTTCTGAAACTTTTGTCACTACTAACCACTGGCTTCTGTCATACTGCTTTCTTTTTGTTTTCTTCCCTTGCTTCTCAGTCCCCTTTCTTGGATCCTTGCCCACATCCCACCCCCTAAGCTTAGGTGTTCTGGACTGGATTCCATTTTTACTCTACAATCTATTTCTTGGTGAATTCCCAGAGGTTCAATTATTATCTCTGCACAGATAAATCACAAAACTATATATCCAACCCTAATCTCTATCTTGAGTAATCCGATATTACTAACTGCCTGCTGCACATCTCTACCTAGATGTCTCAAAAGCATCTCAAACTCAACATATCTGAAATGGAACTCATAATTTACCCATGATCTAATCCTAACATTAGTGTTCCTTCACACTTCTCTATTTCTGTTGCGATCACCATCATCTTTCCAGTCATTCAACTTTGAAACCTGAGAGTCAATTTAATTCAATGGACATTTATTTTCATTTGCATTTTTTGTGCTTAAAAAATTTCTATTGACATCTTTTATTTTTATGTCTTCCATTTCCAAATATACCCGACCCTCTTCCCAGAGAGACTTTCCTTGTAACAATACTTGTAACTATACTGTCCGTGTAGTTTTCTTGGCAAAGATACTGGAGTGGTTTGTAACAAACTGGAGTGGCTTGTAACAAAAAGGATAAAAAAGACAGACAAGACTGACAGTATATGCAATATTTCACATCCATAGCCCCCAACCTGGCAAAAGAGGTGAGGAGTGCATTTTTTTCCTCTTTGGGGCCAAACTCAATAATTATAGTTACAACAATGTTCAACAAACATTTACGAGGTCCAGAGGATACAAAGACTGATAGAAAACAGTCCCCTCTAGAAGCTTGCATTCAGCTGGGGAAAACAACAGGTACAAAGGTAAGTAAATACATTAGGTATAAAAATATAAAGTAATTTGGGAGGGTTGAGGTACTAACCTTTAGCGGAGGAGATCAGGAAAAGCCTTCAGTAGGAGGTGGCACTTGGGCCAACCTTTGAAGTTTGAACTAAGGATCCCAGGAGGCAGAGGTAGAGTGTTCCAGGCAAGAGACATAGTCTGGGCAAAGATACAGAAGATGGAATGTTGTATTTCGGAAACAGCAAGTAAGTCAGTTTTTCTAGAATGTAGGGTATGTGAAGGGGAATGATGTGAAATGTATCTGACTTAAACCAGACCATGAAGGGCTTTCAGTGCTAGACAGAAGACTGCATTTTCACAGAGGTAATGTTGCTGTGGACAACTTGGTGGCACAGTGGATCAAGGGTAGGGTCTTAAGTCAGAAAGACCTGAATTCAAATTTGACCTCAGACTGGATGATCCTGACCAAGTTACCCCCATTTGCCTCAGCTTCCTCATCTGTAAAAGGAGCTGGAGAAGGAAATAGCAAACCACTCCAGTAGCTTTGCCAAGATGTAATACAAGGAAAATTAGGAACCCCTGAGAAACCCCTAGCTACTGACAAGCACCCCCAGAAAGAATGGACTTAGATATCTTTGGCATTTAGCAAACCCCCTGGGACTCCATGACTCCACCAAGGAATGTCAATAGATAGGACCATCCCACTGAAGGATAACCTGGCAGACCCTTTCTAGCAGATATCCCTGGGGCTCTGTGACTCCACCAAGGAATGTAAATGAGATTATCCCACTAGTACTATAACCTGACTGAATCTTTTGATCAGCCAGGACCTTTGTTCCTGTTCCCCCCACCCTGTGCCCCCACATATCCTATATAAGCCAAGCTGTCACCCCAACACATTGCCATTGATTTGTGGTGCAGTACAAGCTGTCACCCCAACACATTGCCATTGATTTGTGGTGCAGTACCCCAATGGCCGCCGGCTAATAAATTCTCCACTTAAAACTTATACTCTGTGGTGTGTCTCGCTCGCTTCTGGTACAACAGAGAGAACCTCAAAAGGGTCAAGAAGAGTCAGACACAACTCAACGATGTTTTTATTCTGCTGTATCTGACTTTCCGTGATCCCATGGACTATACTGTCCGTGTAGTTTTCTTGGCAAAGATACTGGAGTGGTTTGCCATTTCCTTCTCCGGTGGATTAAGACAAATAGGTTAAGTAACTAGCCCAGGGTCACACAGCTAGGAAGTGTCTGAGGCTGGATTTAAACTCAGGTCTTCCTGACTCCAGGCCCAGCACTCTATCCTTGGAGCCACCTAGCTGCCTCCCATAGAGGTAATAGAGAGTCACAAATTGGCGTACTTCATGTTCCTCATTTTCTACACTCCATCTCCTACCTCCGTGGCTTGTAATGCTATTCCTGCACATCTCTATCTCTTCAGATTCCCAAAAGAATCAGCTCAAGTGCCACCTCTAGGTCTTTCCTAATCCTTCCTAGTTGTTGGTGCTTTACCACAAAATTACTTTGTATTTAACATGTATATACTTTGTATTGGTTTATCTTTGTTCATGTTGTATCCTCAGCCACCCCTCAAACTTGCCCCACCCCTGTAAAATGTAAGTTCAAGGATTGTAAATGTAAAGACTGTAACTACAAAACGTAAGGCAAGGATTGTTTTTGTCTTTGTGTACCTAGTAGAGCATAATTAATGGTTGTTAAATTGCATTGAGTGAGTGATAGCATCCAAGAGAAGATAGGCTTCATGAAGAAGCAGAGGGGGTGAGTGGAGAGTGAAATAATATTTGTAAAATACTTCATACAGTATCTGCTGGCAAATAGTAGGCCCTACATAAAAGCTAGCTATTATAGAGGCAGCTAGGTGCCATGGTGAATGGAGCACTGGGTCTAGAGTGAGGAACACCCACTTACTGGCTTTGTGATGCTAAGTTACCCTTGCCTCATTTTCCTCAACTGGAACATGGAGTTATTAGCACCTACCTCTCTGAATTGTTGTGAGGATCAAATGAAATAACATATCTAAAAGTGCTATGTGCCTGTAGTGGGTACTATGTAAAAGCGAATTCTCTTTGCCTTACCCAGTAGAAGTACTTGGGGAAGCATTGCTTCTTAGAAGGGATTGGGCTTTTCAAGAGATAAAGAGGAGGTGGACAGCAAATAGAGTGGTAAAGGGACTGAGAGAGGAGGTATAGAGAATAAACCTAGGAGGTACCAAAACCCTCCTAATCTCTCTTGGAAGGTGAAATCCCATTGACAAAGCTAACTCAAAGGTTAAGTCCATGGTTTACAAAGATGACAGGCCAGAGAATTTTGCAGATGACACCCAATTGTGGAGGTATTAGATCTTCTGTAAGGAGACGGGGGAAGGGAATGGTGCTAATTAAGGCAGTTCCCAGATCAATTTGGTGAACTTTCTACTCAGCTTGGTGAAATTACGAAGCAGCTAGTCTTTGGGGCTCTGATGGCCTCTCCTCATGGAGAAAGTGGGTGTGCCCACTAGTACCTTCTTGAGAAAAAGGGAGGGACTGCTCCTATTTGAGTTTCAGAGACTGGGGTTATGCTGTTGTTGTTTGTTCATCGTTTTCAAAGAGGACCAGTGACATCATGGAGGATATCTTTGAATTGCTCCTGAATTGGATTTAAGTGAGGCAGTTTCACAAGTGATTAGCTTCACTCTCTCTTCTTGAGTTATCAGAAGTCCAGTGGCAGGAGAAGTCAAGATGACTGGGGATGGCCTGGAATGCAGAAGATGACAATGACCTTGGCATCTTCACTGTCTGAACAAGCTCTGGTGCTCCACAGTGCCTGCTTCAGCTGCTTTCATGGCCGTTGGAACAAATTGTTCTCACCTACCCATTCTACCAGGGGAAAGTCTTCACATGGGTGGGATAGGCACCCCGTATCTCACTGACAGGTTTGAGGCCTGTTGGTTACCCTCAAACTGGTTTAGCCCATCTGCCAAGACAGTTTTACTGGGGTGTGGCTGCTGCACATGCATCTATATCTTGTTGGGGTAGGTGAGAGTTGGGTGAATCAGGTAGACGACAAAGGCAGATGAGCAGCCTTGGAAAGGACTCAGAGGTTCTAGTCCTCTTGAACACTGTATACACCCAGGGCTATGCTAAAGATAGTTGAGTAGAATCGCTTCCATTTGAATTGTCTTAGGAAGATTCTGAAGGTCACCTGGCAGGATAAGGTACCAGACACTGATGTCCTTACTCAACTAAACTGCCAAGCATTCAAACTCTGCTTCAGAGAGCGCAACTCCAGTGGGCTGTTCACATTGTTCAAATGCAAAACGTTCGCTTGCCAAAAAGACTATTTTATAGAGAACTCACACAGGGCAAGCATTCACATGGTGGTCAGAAGGAACAATACAAGGACACTCTCAGGGTGTCTCTCAAGAACTTTGGAATTGACTGTGTGACATGGAAGACATTGGCACAGGACTATTCTGCATGGCATTCCCACATCAGAGAAGGTGCTGTGCTCTATAAGCAAAGCAGAATTGAAACAGCTCAAAGGAAACGCAGGATGTGCAATTTTGGAGTATCCACCCCAAATGTTCACTCGGACTATTTGTGCTGGACCTGTGGTAGAGCATTCCAAGCTCGAATTGGCCTGATCAGCCACAGTTGGACACGTTGAATCTTGACTCAAGCATAGTGATGTCATTTTGGTCCTCTTCGAGAATGAAGGACAACAACAGGATAGAATTTTGGCTAAAGACCTATTTTTTCTACTTGCCTATAAAAGTAAGCAGATGGAGCTGCTCGGCCTTTTCCACTTCTGAACGAATGAATGACAAAACATTCATTAAGCACTATAGCCAGGCACTGGGCAAAGGACCGAAGAGAAAAACATCAGCAGGAAAGTCCCTATCCCTCAAAGAACTTACATTCTAATAGGGGAGAACTACTCTGACCAGGGAGCTAGATTAGGAGGGAATGGTTTGGAAATGGCCAGGAAGTGGTGTGGTGGCCTGGTTCCAGACACGATACAGTGAAAGTTCATCTCAGAGCCCAGGGTTCCAGAGGTTGAGTCCAGTTCCTGTTCAGAGAACAAACTCAAATGCAGCAGAGACCTGTATTTCTGGAAAGTGGGAGGAAGTCTATGTGTGCATTCAGTTTCCTCCCAGGAACCAGTAAGAGCTGTGTAAGTTAAGGGTGAACATGACATACATAAAGCTGCCCTTCCTGATTCTAGCTGACAGCGTGCTAGGTTGTCATTGGGTGATGATGATACCTATGGCTTCCAGTATGTGTTTTTCAACACAGAAGGACCCTTATACTTTGAGATGATGATCAGGAAGAGCTGATGACTTCATGGACCTTTTAAAAGGGAGTGACTCTGACCCTACTCTTCATGTGGCAAGTAGCTGTCCCAGGAGAAGCGGGAGAAGGGGCTGCCCTTCGCTGTACTCTAACTGAAACGGTGACTTCTGAGGACAGCTAAAGCTCATGTCCCGTCTAGGCATTTGATTTTGAGTTTGGGGATGCCTCTTCTGTGTTATTCTTTACTGATCATAGGTGAATGAATATTGATCCCAGAGCTTGGAAGCCACTCTGAGTTGAAGAGCTTCTGCTTTCAACTCTCTTCCTTTGGCAGAAGCTACGTCATCCATCTTGCTGGCTCATTTACAGAAAGGGAAACAAGGCAAAGCTGAGATGAAATTTTCACTCCACAGAATATCGTGCCTGCCCCAGGATAAACTCATCACCAAGCTGATTGACTCAGTTTTTTACATTTAACACCTTCTCCAGTCCCTCAGTCGCCTTTCCCCTCTGATTGGAGGAGCAATAAACTCCTCCCAATGTCTTCCTTTATAGAGGACTCAGAACTTTACTAGTTATCTCTCCATTTTCCATCAGCTCCTCTCCTTTGTTTCCACTATATGGAACATCACGCCCCCTGGTGGCTATACATATGTATACGTATATACGCCCATCTTCTCAGCTCCCTTTTATTTGTTGTCTTTCCCCACAGACCGATTGATCGTAAGCTCTTTTTCTCATTTGTATCCCCAGTGCTTAGCACTGATCTTAATTGAATTTAAAATGTCTTGTTTAGAGGAGGCTTAAATATCAGCCTCCCGACTGAACATAACAGAAGTTATTACTGCTTCTTGTTTGAATTTGTTTCTGTCAAATGCATATTTGTTAAGTTTATATGTTTAATATTTTTTTTAATTTTTAAATTTTTTCCAATTAGCAAAAGTCTTCCACCTCTCCTTTCTACTCCCTGTTCTCAACTGAAAAAAGACAAAAACAAAATTTCTGCTACAAACATGTAGAGTCAAGTAAAACACATTTTTACATTGTCCGTGTTAAAAAAGGCTGATATTATTTTATCATATCATATCATATCATACCATATCATATGTCTTACATACCCTGAGGCCTTCATCTCTCTATGAGAAGGTGGATTTTTTCATCATTAGTCCTCTGGAATTATGCTGATCAGGGTTCCTAAGTCTTTCAAAATTGTTTGTCTTGACAATATTATTGACATTGAATGAATTATTCTCTTGGCTCTGCTCGCTTCACTCTGTATCAGTCCACATAAGTCTCCCCAGGTGACTCAACCATCCCCTTCATCATTTCTCACAGCATATTATTATTCCATCACACGTACGTAGTAACTTGTTCAGCTGTTCCTCAATTAACGGGTACCCTCCTCTCTAGTTTCTAGTTCTTTGTCACCACAAAAAGAGCTTGAAATTTTTGTATATTCTTATTTAGAGTTTCTTTTGCTTAGGACCAATCCCTCCCTTTATCTACTCCTCCTCCCCTTTCCCTGTTGAGTGAAATGTATTTCTGTATCCTGTAGAAGTATATATATGTATTCTTCCCTCCTTTGACCAGTTTAAATGAGAATAAGGTTCAAGTATCAGTTCCTCCCCCACCACGTCTTCCTCCTTGTTTGTATAGACTTCTACTTGGCAGACCTGATTATGTGCAATAATTTCCCCTAACTTTCCTCTCCCTCCCTTCCCCCTTCTTCCAATGTATTCCCTTCCCTTCCTTTTCCTTTCTTCTTTTAAGATCATTAAGTTTATATACTAGGTATAGATATTATTTCATTTTCTATGATTTTTTAAATAAAATGTAGATTCATTGTTTAGCTTTTTAAACTCAATTTTTACTATTGCTTTGACTGAGATTATAATTGTTATCCCTGATTTTTAAAATTTTCTTGAAGTATAACAAAATTTATTATAATAAATTCTATCTTAGCTTCTCATTTGAACTCTGTCTGGGAAAAGAAATATCATCAGAACATAACATTGACTTTTAGGCTTTGTCTGGTAAGATTCTCTCTAAGAGCCCTGACACTGATACATATGTATCTTCTCCTCTTATTAGAATATGCATAGTTTATCCTTATTTAGTTGCTTATAATTATTAGTTTACTTTTTTATGCTTCTCTTTACTTTTATGTTTGCACTTCAAAGTTTCTATGAAGCTCTGGTCTTTTCATCAAGAATGCTTGAACACCCTCTATTTCATTAAAGATCTAGTTGTTTGCCTGTAAGATTATTTGCTCAGTTTTTTTATTTGTTTGGTTGTTTATTTTTAGTGTATAACATTCAGTTCCACAAGCTTTTGAGTTTTATATTTTCTCCCCCTCCCTCCCCTCTCCCATTCCCAAGACAGCATGCGATCTGATATAGGTTCTATACATACATTCATATTAAACATTTTCACATTAGTCATGTAAAGAAGAATTATAACCAACGGAATGAATAAAATGCTTCCTAATGAGCCCTCTTTTGTTTTCTTGCCACCCTATAGTTACCCACTTTACCCTAACCCCGTTGGAAAAAAAGAAAAAAATATTGTACCAAATCTGCATAGTCAAGCAAAACAAATTTCTATGCTGGCCATATCCTAAAAGGTATGTTTCATTCTGCACCTTGAGTCCATTACTTCTCTATCAGGATACGGGTAACATATTTCATCATTAGCCTTCTGGAATGGTGATTGGTCATTGCATTGATGATGATTCTTAAGTCTTTCAAGATTATTTTTCTTTAGAATGTTCTTGTACAAATTATTCTCCTGGTTTTGTTCACTTTACTCTATTTCAATTCATGCAAATATTGCTAGCTTTCTCTGAAATGTCCCTTTGTCATTTTTTATGGGACAGTAATATGCTTTTACATTCATGTACTACAATTTGTTCAGCCATTTTCCAATTAATGGACACCTCTTAGTTTCCAGTTATTTACTAGGCTATTACTAGTTGTCTTTCTGTCTTTTTTGTGGAGTAAAATAACGACTACCTTGTACTCAGATGCATTTGCTACCTTAAGGAAGATATAAGAGCTAGGGGATCCCTGTTACTCGCATTCATGGAAACCTAGACACAAGCTATCTTTGGAATTTCTCTTGCAGAAAATTCAGAGGGGTACGGGGGACACATTGATATTTTTAAAAGAGAAAATGAACCTTTTGGATCATCCCTGGAAATTGGAGCTCTCTGTGTAAACCCAGGGCTTGGGGAAGTAAGAGTTGGACCATTTGTTCTACTTTAATAAGATATAAACCTGACCTCATCCCATTAGTCCTCACTAGAAATGAAGTTAATACCTGGGCTATACCCTTGGACTTGACCTTTAAAAAGGAGGACAGGAAAGCAAGGAATGGACACACACATGGAGAGCCAGAACTGAGATAATCAGAGGGAAATTGGTCAAGTGGTTGGATGCACAAAGACACATTACCTAAAGGGAACCCTACAGTCATGCAAAGGCCTCATCATAGGATCAGATGGCCCCAGAACAGAAAGGAATAAACCATGCAGCCACAGAAATGGCAGAGGACAGAAGCAACAGTAAATGTTTAAGGAGTTTCTGGGCAAGTTAAGGGCTGAAGAATGGTAGGCCATACACATTAGAGCACTAATGGTGATATGGCAGAGCAAGAAAGGAGTTCCTGGAGGAATTCTGCAGTTGATCTTCTCTCTTCAGACACTCGAGGACAGTGCCTGCTTCCTGGAAAAGGAAATAGTCCAGGAACAAAGACCCATAGCTAAGGAGAATCCAGGGACAAAGCAAGAATATTGAAGAGTAACTATGATTTTGCCCTTTACTGCTACTGTAGTAGGTGAGGGAAAAGGGAAAAACTATTTTTAAAAAATCATATGTGTGTATACATATATGATATACACACATATCACAATGATATGTATTTTTGCATCACCGATATTTCCCTAGTATCCCTTTCCCTTACCCCTCCCAGTCAGCCACCCCATATACCAATGTTGTAAAAGTAAGTTTCTATTGATATCTTTGGCTTTCTTTCATATCACTATAATTTCCCCCAATATCTCCCCTCACGTTATATAACAATATTTTTAAAGACAAAACAAAGAAAAAATAGATCAGCAAAACTGATGAATCCATCAACAAAACTAAAATAACCTGAAAATATGTACAATTTATTACACTCGTGGACCTCTTACCTCTACAAAGGGGCTGGGATGGAGGTGTCCTTTCATATATCTTCTTTGGACTATGCTTGTTTTTTGTAATTTTACAACATTCACTTCTGAATTTTTTTGTGGGTGTGGTTGTACTTTCCATTTACGTTATTGTAGTCGGTGTGTGTATTGATTTCTTGGCTCTGCTTACTTCACTGTATGTCAGTTCAGATAGATCTTTCCAGTTCTTTTTTGGTATACATAAAATTCTTCATTCCCACAGTAATATTCCATCATATTCATGTACCACAGTTTGTTTGCCATTCCCTACTTTAGGCACCTACATTGTTTCTAATTCTTTGCTATCACAGAAAGTGCTGCTATAAACATTTTTGTGTAAATCATCTTATAAATGACCTCTTTGGATTATAAACCTAGTAGTATATCTGGGTCAAATGGTATGGATATTTTTTCTACTTTATTTGCATAATTCCAAATTATTTGCCAAAATAATTGTATTGATTCACAGCTTTACCTTTCTTCCCACTACACTTCTGACATTGGCAAAGATGTCAAAAGATAAGAATAATCAATTTGTGATTTGCATTTCTCTTATTATTAGTGATTTGGTGCATTATTTCTTATGGTTGCGAATAGATTGCAATTCTTTTTTTTTAAGAATGTGCTTTTTATTATTTTAACAACAAAAACAGAAACAAGTAACTGTGTTCTCAGTAAAAGAAAAAAAATCATAGAAGTTTCCAAAAGTTTACTAAACAGTACTGCAATGTAAGGCTTTTGAAAAGTTGGTTGAAATAAATTATCTCTGCCTACATATTTGCTATTCCACCCTTTTCCCAATTACCTTTAAACAGCCTAAAAACTTGCCATTAAAAAAAAAAAAACTCAAAATATTTAACTTTGCCAATAGTTCTAGATAATACTGGATTCTTCCCAAAAGGATTGTGATAAGATTATGCTTAATTTTTAAAAATTACCCCAATGGGACAAACTGAACTGTGTAACCCATGATTGTGTTTCAGATCTTTAATATTAAATGTGTGAAGGATTTGAAAAGGTTAGGGAGCAGGACCTACTACGAAGACAGGTGGACTCAACTTTTCACCTTTCTGAGTGTAATTAAGCTAACTGGAGTAGTTACCAAATGAAAGGCCCAAGACACCAAAGTTTTCTTTATTTCTTCAATAAAGCCCTTTGATGGTGACTATCTTATTTATTAGACCTATGTCTTTTGCCACTCCAAGGACCAAATCCACAGACTTTCCAATTATCAAACATGCTGTAACACTGAATCAAAAATCCAAACTAGCACTCACTGTGTAACCCTTTTGGTGCTGACCTTCCCAACATCTAAAGGTAGCAATGAAATGCACAGAAGGAAAATGAAAGGACACATGAATGTATACACAAGGGAAGCAGCACCGGAGTTAATGGAAACAAAACCAGCTTAGGGCAAGGAAGTGAATAAAGGTGAAATCACTGATGGACTGAGAGAAATAGGGGGTTACTTCCCTTCACAAAGTGGGCTGTTTATTTTCATCTTTCAATCATGCAGCCAAACGACTTCTTGTTTCTGCTGCTGTGCCAAGGACTCATTTCCCATGATTCCTCACTTGTCCTAAGAGGGAGAAACTGCTGGGTAGTTTGCAATTCTTTTAAGAATAGTTTGTTCATATCCCTTAACCATATTGAGGAATGGATTTTGGCTATATATGTATATATTTACACATATGTACATGCATATATATTTGAATGCATATATAAATAAATAATATAGATTTATATGTGTATCTATATCTGTTAATTATATATCTTGTATACCAAACCCTTGTCAGAGAAATTTTGATACAAAGATTTTTTCCCCCCATTCAACCACATCCCTTCTTATCCATTAATTTGTTTATATAGGATCTTTTCAGGTTCATATAATCAAAGTTATCTGCTTTATCTTTTATAATTGCCTCTATTCCTTGTTTGTTTAAGAATACATTTCCTACTGATGGTTGTGAAAGGTATATGATCTGCTTCCTCCTGAGTTTTGTATGGCAAGATCTTTAATATTAAGGTTGCATATCCATTTTGAATGTATTGTGGAACATGGTATAAGATGTCGTTCTAAGTGGAATTTCTGCTAGACTGCTTTCCAATTTTCCCAGTAATTTTCATCAGATAATTTATTCTTTCTTAGGTAATTGATGTTTTTTCCTTTGCCAAATGCTAGGTTATTGAGTTCCATTGTTTCTGATTCTTCCTTGTCTAGTATGTTCCACTGATCTACCTCTAATTCTTAAGCAATACCAAATGATTTTGATGACTGCTGCCTTATAATATGAGGCATAGGAGTGCTAGTGTCCCTTTGTCCCTATCTCTTTTCATTGTATCTATGATATTATCAATATTTTATTTTTCTAAATGAATTTGTTAGTTCTATAAAATATACCTTTGATAATTTGATTACTATAGCATTAACTTACTTTTGGTAGTATTGTCATTTTTATTGTCAGCATGGCCCAGCCAATCAGCACTGAACATTCCTTTCATCTATTTAAGTTGCTATTTCTTTAAGGAGCACCTTCTTTAAGGAGCTATACAAATATTTTGTGTGCTTTAGTAGATTGATCCCTAGATATCTTGTGAATGTTGTAGTTATTTGAAATGAGGTCTCACCTTCTATTATTACCTCTTGGCTTTTGTTATTATTATGTAGAGATGCTATTGATTTTTGAGAGTTGATTTTGCAGCCTACAGCTTTGCTAAAGTTATTGTCTTAATTAGTATTTTTTGCTGATTGCTTAAGATTTTCTAAGTGAACCATTATGTCATCAGCAAGTGGAGATAGTTGTATCTCCTCTTTACTTATCTTTGGGACTTTAATTTCTCTTGTCTTATTGCTATTACTAGCATTTCTAGAATTCTATCAAATAATATTGGGAAGAGTGGGTTTTCTTGCTTTATTTCTATATTTATTGAGAAAGTTTCTAGTGTATCCTCATTGCATATAATGCTTACTTTTTGTTTTCCATATTTTTATAATATTAAAAATGTTTTTCTATATTTATACTTTGTAGGGTTTTTAGCATAAATGAGTATTGTACTTTGTCAAAGCCTTTTTCTGAATCTGTTGAGCTAAATTTGGTTTTAGATGTTTTGTGTCTAATATGATTATGTTGATTGTTTTCCTAATTTTCAACCATCCCTGACTTCCAGGTATGAAGCCAAATTAGTTGGCCTCTTTTTCTCAAGTCTTTTCCCATACCAGGCCATCTTCCTCTTAGTTGCCAGATTTATCTTCTTGAAACTTAAATCTAATCATGTAACAACACTCCCCCCTCCCCCATTCTCCAGTAACCCTCTGTTACTTCCAGGATGAGCTCTAAAAAATCCTATGGTTGGCTTTTAAAGACCTTCATAACCTGGCCCCTTCCAACCTTTACAAAACTCTTACATCCTAATTGTCCCCATTTACTCTTTAAACTAGTGACGCAGGCCTCTTTGCTGTTACTCCTACATGGCACTCTATCTCCAGACTCCTGACTTTCCTGGCTTCCTTCAAGTTTCAGCTAAATTCCTTGCAAGAAGTCTTTCCCAATCCTCCTTAATCTTAGAGCCTTCGCTCTGAGATTATCTCCAATTTACCCTGTATTTTGTTGTTGAGTCATTTCAGTCATGTCCAACTCACTGTGACCTTTTTGGAGTTTTCTTGGCATTTGGGGTTTGACATTTCCTTCTCCAACTCATTTTACAGATGAGAAATTGAGACAAACAGGGTTAAGTGACTTGCCCAGAGTCACATAGCTAGTAAGTGTCTGAGGCAAGATTTGAACTCAGGTCCTCCTGACCCCAGGGCCAGTGCTCTATCCATTATGCCACCTAGCTGCCTCTTACCCTGTAGATATTTTGCTTATGCATAGATGTTTACACATTGTCTCCCCCATTGGAATGTGAGTTCTTTGAGAACAGGGCCTTCATGTCCTTAGCACAGTACTTGCTATATATAGTAGATGCTTAATAAAAGTTTATTGACTGAATTATGGACTGGTCATTATGAATGATTTCATGGATGAATTGCTGAGGTCTGTTTGACAGGATTCTGCTTAAAATTTTGGAATTAACATTCATTTTGATATTGATCTATAGTTCTGTGCTCTATCTTTCCCTGGTGTAGAACTATATTTGTTTCATGAAAGGAATCTGGTGGAGTGTTTTCTTTCTCAGTTTTTGAGAAGAAATTGTGTATTATTGGCATTAATTGTTCTTTTTAAAGTTTAAGAGAATTCTCTTGTGAATCGATCAGAACCAGGAGTTTGCCCCTGCTCCCCTCTTTGGCAGTTAGTTCTGTTTCATCTTCAGAAATTGGATTATTTGAGAACTCTATTTAAAGAAAAAAAGAATGAAAGAAAGAACTCTATTTTATCCTCTCTTAGTCGAGTATCTTACAGTTTGAAAGTATTCTATTTCTTTTGTTTTCTTAGTTTTGGTAGCTTATAACCATATACTCAATTGTGATAAATCTTGTTATTCTGGTTTTGTTGTGATTTCATATTGCTCATTTGCCATTTTGTAGATTTGATTATCTGTCCTCTTTAAACTGAGTAGCTAAAGGTATATTGATTTTATTGGTTCTTTCAAAAAACTGGCTTTTAGTTTTATTTATAATCTCAATAATTTTTTGGTTTCCAATTTACTTCTCCAATTTTTAGTAGTTTTTCTTTCACGCTTATGCTAGGTTTGTTAGTGGACTTCCTAATGCTTTAAATGTATATTGAGTTCATTAATCATCTCTTTTTCCATTTTGTTAATGTATTTTTATAGAGACATAATTTTCCCCCTGAGGACTGACTTCACCTTTATCACAGGAATTTGGTATATTGTTTAATGCTCACATAATTTTTTATTATTTCAATGATTTGTCCTTTGACCCACTCATTTAGGATTTCATTGTTAAGTCTTTATTTGTATCTATCTTTTGTTTGTGCTCCCAGAACTGATTGTGGTTTTTATTTTCTTGTGATCTATAAGTAATGTGTTTACTCTTTCTACGTTTTTATATTTATTTGCATTTATGTGCCCTAATAGATGCTGGTTTTTATAAAAGTTTCATGTGGTGCTGAGAAATACATATGTTCTTTAGTAGTACCATTTAGAATGTGTTGAGTCTTTTAGCTCTAGTTTCTCAACAATTTGTTCCAATCTATATTTTCCCTTTTGTTTATCTCTCTGTTAGATTTTTCCAAAATTAAGAGAGGGATATTAAAATCTGCTGCCACTGTTGTGTTATTATCTATGTCTTCTTGTAAGTCAGTTAATTTTTTCTTTGTGAATCTAGATGCAAAGGCATTTGGAGCACCTAAGTTTCACACTGATATTAGTTTATGGTTCCTTTTAGTATAATGTAGCTTCCTTGTTTATTTCTTTTAATGTTGTGAACTTTTGGTTTTACTTTCTGATAACATGATCGTAAATTTTGTAAAAAAAATCCATCTGATGCATAGTAAATTTTGTTCTAGCATAAGGCTGATTCTTTATTGACCGTGAGGACTTTTCATATTTTGGGGGAGCCTCAACCCTAGAAGTATTATAGGTCTTGAGGACTGTATAAAACCCTAGGGGTGGTAGAAGCCCACTTGAGACAGGAAGACAATTGTTTTGGCTATGCAAGGATTACAACATAAACCCTGTTTTGTGTTTCTTGACAGATTAAGTAAAGCCCATGTTAGATTTTATGTTTTGTTAACCCATTTGTTTGCATGAGATCTGAGGCCATTTCCATTTTGTCAAGGAGACCAAATGTGAGTCAATATAGATGTTCCCAGGGGAACATTGTGCCTGTACTGGGGCATGAACCAAACAGATTTATGTGAAAAGATCCTCAAACTTGAACTTGGTCCATGGAAACCCAGATCCTTCATTTGTGGGCCACAGGTTACACAGATAAAAAGAGGGCTGAGAAGGAAGGGGACAAATGCAGAAGTGTCGTTAGTTCTGCTATAACATAATAGAGGCACTCCTTAAAATCACTGCACTTTGCAACATCACGTAATTAAGGGAACATAGAGTAAGGGACACAATACTTCCAGCCATAAATGTTTCTTTATTTTCATGGTGTGGTCTCTGATAGTCATTAATGTAAATTCTTTTATGCCTATTGCTCAAAAGATAACATATTTCTCTCATTTCTTTCAAAATACTTTTATTACTTCAAGTTTCTCCTTAATACTTAAAGCTTTCCTTTTGCATACATTGCTTGGCATTTTTGAACCTGTATGGTTGGACGTGTTTGGGATGTGGAATGAGAAACACTCAAATAAAAAATATTTAATATAGAAATAAGTCCACAAATGCAAAAGAATAGCAAAACACAACCTGGTAGAATAACACACTCATTGAGGCAAGGTAGCTGAAAGATATTTGTGGTGTGTATATTTTACGTATTCATGTAGTTTCCATTTCAGAAGGATAGAGTCTTCTGTATTCATATAGTGTTTCACAGGGATGAAATTGTACATGAACAAATATGAAATTTGCATTATGCTCAGATTGTTCCCTAATATGTCAGTTGTATTGGAACAAACTTGCATTTTCAAAACGAGCATTACTGGAGAACTGATTATATAAAGGCTGGTAGAAGAAATAAGGTAAATGGAGAAGGGTGAGGGATGAAGGAGAGAGGGAGGATGGAGAAACATTTGGGCTGATGAGACACAGGCTACATACAATAATACTGAAGGAAGGCAAGAACGTATGTAGACATTATAGGGCATAAACGTTGCCCAGGGTTGGGGGGAGGGGCAACCTTGACAGGGAAGTAGGCAAATGGATATGTATATGACTTGAAAGCAGAGAAGCCTTGTAGAGAAATACAGGGGGCCCCTGGTAAAAAGGGAAAATACATAAAGACCAGTTGAGAATCAATACCTTAATAGCTTGAGACAATAGCTCCAACAAAGTACAAGATATGAAACAAATCCACAAAATCATGGACATTTCTATACCATACTAATAAGCCCAACATTTCTATTATCTTTAAATTTCTGATGGAAACTATACCTAAAATATAATGTTGATGTTTCCCTTGTGACACACATGAATATGGGGTGTTGATAGGAATTTTAATAAGGAAACGAGGCATGAATTATATTTGGAGATTCTTTCAGAGTTTGCATATATCAAGTACAAGCCAAATTTGTGATAAATTTCTGAAATATCATATGCAAAGCAGTCTAAAATCTTAGACCAAGCCTAGAGAAAACACAGCCAAAGAAAGGAGGGGAATGAGAGGAGAAGGTGTTTGCTATAGTTCATACAGGACAAGTGGGGCAAACTCCCTATTTCTACTACCTATTTTTAGTGATAGGACTAAATCCCTCATTTTATGAGAGTCCAGCCTCAATCAGTCAATCAACATGTGCAGGCACTGTGCCAGCCAATATGGATATGAAAATAAATGAAACAGTCTCTGTGTTCAATTTGTTTAGGGGGAAAGAAATGTACGTAGACAATTAAAGGCAAAATACATAAGAAGTCATTTCTGGTTAGGAAGGTGTACAGTATTAGGAACTAAGCATCAGGAAAAGCTCTCTTTAAGAGGTGACACAAGCACAATTCTTAAGGCAACTTAGCTTGAGATTCTACAAAGCAGAAGTGAAGAGGAAGCACATTCCAAGCATGGAGAGACTTTGTACAAAAGCACAGGAGAGAAAGACAAAATATTCTGTAGGGGAACAGCAAGTAGGCCAGTTTGTCTTGAATGCATGAAGGAGACTAATGTGTAATGAGCCTGGAAAGGTAGTTGGATCCAGACTGAAAAGGGCTTTTTAAATGTCAAACAGGAGATTTTGTAAATGATCCTAGAGGCAAGAGGGAGCCACTAGAGTTTCTTGAGCAAGTGGGTGGCTTGGCCTGACCAGTGCTTTAGAAGTATTAATTGGGAAGCCATTCATAAAATAGATTGGAGAGAGGAGAGAAATGGACAAATGTAAAATAAATATTGAGGTAGAGTTAACAAGATTTGGTGACTGACTGGATGTGAGTAAGGGAAAGAGGAAATCTGAGAATGACTTCAAGGTTGTAAATCTGTGTGACTGGAATGATGGTGTAATGGGTTTGGGGAGAGCAATAATGAGTTTCGTTTTTGGACTAATTTGAGTTTGGATGCCTATGCAATGTCCAGGTGGAGATGAACAAAATAGTTATGTGGTGAGTTGGGACTGGAATTCAGGAGAAAAACTGGGGTGGAATATATAAATTTGAGAAGTGTCTGCATAGAGGTCATAGTTTGACTCATGAAAACTTATAAGATCATCAAGAGGAGGGATTTCTTCACCTGGGGTCTATGAACTTTTTTTAAAATTTTGATAACTATTTCAGTTTAATTGGTTTCTTTTGTAATCTTGTTTTTTTTTATTTTAAAAATTTAAAAACATTATTCTGGATTCAAATATCCTCTCTGTGCAGATGATTCCCAAATGTATATATCCAGCTCTAACTTCACTCCTGAGTTCATTATCTCTCCCCACAAATCCTATCCTCTTCCCAGCTTCCATACCACTGTCAAAGATCATCCCAGTCACCTGTGTTCCCAATCCTGATGTCATCCTCAGCTCCTCCCTCATACTCAATTGACATATCTAAATTGTTGCTAAATTTTGTTGTTTCAACCTTCACAAAATCTCTCATATATGTCCTTTTCTCTCTACTCACAGCTTTCTGATTGTTCTCACTGCCTCCAGTCACTTCCCACTCAAATATGTCCTCCACTCAACAGCCAAAGTGAAATTAAGTCAACAAACCTTTATTAAACGTGCTAGGCACTGTGCCAAGTTCTGGGGATATAAAGAAAGGCAAAACTGGTCCCTGCCCTCAAGATGAACATAGTCTTAAATAAAATACATACAGGTTGAATTGGAGATAACTAGCATTAAAGGGGATCTGAGAAGGCTTCTTGCAGAAAGTGGAATTTTAGCTGAGACTTAAAAAAAGGTTAGGGAAGCCAAAAAGTGGAATTGAAGAGAGAGAGAATTCCAGGCTTGGGAGACAGCCCATGAAAATGCAGAGATGAGAGATGAAGTGTCTTTTTTTTTTCCTTTTTTCTTTTTTTTTGAGATGAAGGGTCTTAAAGGGTCTTAAAGGGTCTTAAAGGGTCTTAAAAATAGCAAGAAGGCCAGTGGCATTGGGTTGCAAAGTATATGGAGGGGAGTAAGGGATAGGAAGACTGAAAAAGTAGCAAGGGGATAGCTTATGAAGGGTTTAAAAGCCAACCAGAGGAGTTTATATTTGATCCTTGGAGGTAATAGGGAACTATGGGATTTTATCGAAACGGGAGGAGGGGCAGTGACCTGGTCAGACTTGCACTTTTGGAAGAACATTTTCATAGCAGAATAGGAGATAGACTGGAATGGGGAATTAAAGCAGGAAGACCAACCAAATGTTATTACCGTAGTCATACTGTGGGGTGATGAGGGCCTATATCAAGTTAGTGATGATGTCAGAGGAGAGAGGGGTATATAAATGAGAGAGAAAGTGAGGAGTTGAGGATGACACCTAGGCTTTGAGCCTGGGTGACTGGGAGTGGTGCCCTTAAAAGTAAGAATGAAGTTAGGAAGAAGTGGAGGGGGGGAGGAAATAATGAATTTAGCTTTTTACACATTGAGTTTAGATGTCTGCGGGCTATGTAATTCAAAATATCCAATAGGAAGCTGAAGATATGAGACTGGAGGTTAGCAGAGAGGTTAGAACTGGATAAATAGATCTGATAGTCACCTGCATAGAGATGATAATTGAATCCAGGAGAGTTGATGAGTAAAATTGTACTGAGAGAGAGAGGGACAGAACCTGGGGGTTGGGGTGGGGAATGCCCATGGTTACTGGGCATGACCATATGAAAATCCAGTAAATGAGACTGAGAAGGAATCATTAGACAGGTTGGAGGAGAACCAGAAAAGAAAACTGTCATGAAAACCTCAAGAAAAGAGAGTATAAGGAGGAAAGAGTGAATTATCAGGCCAAAGGCTACAGAGCAGCCCAGGTGAATAAGGATTAACAAAAGGCCATTAGATCTGGCATTTAGGGTATCGTTGGTAACTTGGAAAAGATCAGTTTCAGTTGAATGATGAAGTTGGAAAATGGAAACCCTGATTGTTGATAGCCTTTTCAAGGATTGTAGCCACAAAAAGAGAGGAGATGATAGCTGGATAGATGAGCAAGTAAGGGTTTCTTGAGGACTACTGAGTCATGAGCATGTTTGTAGGCAGCAGGGAAGCAGCCAGGAGACAGGGAGAAACTGAAGATTAGTGAGAGTGAGGATGATTAAAAAGGCAGTCTGCTGGGGAAGATGGTATAGAATATGGAAAAGGATCATTTGTCCATGTAGAGAAGTGTGCTGCCTTGGCAAACAGAAGGGCTACCTCTTCCAGAGAGTGAAGGAGGTAGTAGAGGAAATCATCTGAGCTATATGAAATGAGGAGGGGAGAAGAGGGAGTTCTAGAGGAATGGCCCCATTTTTTTTTCTGTAAAACATAAGGCAAGATTCTCTTTGGAGGGGCTGGGGGAAGGGGGAGCTATGGCATGTTTGAGAAAGGATGAAAAGGTTTGAAAAAGCCTCTACATTGAGTGTGATAGTGAACGTATTAGAGAGGTGTGAAGGGATTGTCTTGTTATAGTGAGGGCTGAGTTGGGATTACCCAGCATAAATTTGTACTGGATCCAGTCCCAGAGTGATCTTCCTAAAGCTTACCCCCTACCACCTCTTGCCATTACAGTAGTCATTACAGTATCTCCCTGTCGTTTAGAGGATTAAGTACAAAATCCTTCATGTGGCTTTTAAAGCCTTTTATAACCACACCCTTTCCTAGCTTTTTAGTTTTCTTATGCCTCTCTACCTTCCTCAGACTCTCCAATCCAGTGGCACTGGCCTTCTTGCCTCTCCTTGCAAAAGGCAGCCTTTATAAGAGCTGCCTAGAATGTTCCCCTTGCTTATCCCCATTTACTGGCTTCCCTAGCTTCTTTCAATTCTCAGCTCAAATCCTACCTTTTGTAAGGCACCTTTCCTAGTCACCCTCCCTGCTAATGCCCACCCTCTGAGATTACCTACCATTTACACTGTATATTACAGATGTTCATATTTGAAAATGTTGTTTCCTCCATTAGACTGTGAGCTCCTTGAAGGTAGAGACAATATATTTTTCTTTCTCTGTATTATCTGGAACCAAGCAATGCCTGCCACAGAATAAGCACTTAAATGCTTGCTGATAGAGAGCGAAGGGAGCAGTAATCTTTACCAGGCATCCAAAGGGGTCCATGCAATGTTAAAGTGTTAAAAATGTTAAGAACCCCTGGTGAAAAGAAAGAAAAGAAGAGATACCAGGAGGGAGGGGGGTATACCTATGCATAAAGAATGGACAAAGCTGATGATCTTGCAAAGGAGATCAGGAAGTGAGTAGATAGATAGGAAGAGAACCAAGACATAGCAACTTAATGAAAAGTAATTTCAGAGAAGAGGGAAGGGATGGTGAGTGGTCAAATACTGCAGAAAATATAAAGAAAGATAAGGACTGAGAAAGGACTCAGGAAATCCTAATGAGCACTAGAAGAGGAAGCTCATTGAGGAGAGACACAGGGAGTGGAGGTAAGGGGTTACATGAAGAACCATAGGGGCTGAGTTAAGAAAGCGGTGCATTGTCTGCTGTGAAGAGAAAGACCACGGAGAATGAACAGAGTCGGGTAAGATATAAATTCAGGGTACAACTCTCTCTTTTTTGCAGGGTTATCTGTCCCCTTCACCCTTTCCCCATCCCCAGCTCTCTTCAGAGACCAGGTTACCTCATCAGAGAGAGAATTAGCTGAGGAGAAGGTCATAAGCAGATCAATTCTTGGGCATATTTTTATCAGGGACAAGCCAAAGAATGTCTCAGAGGGCAGCAAGTTCATGTGTGAGCATTATATAGAAAAATCTCTTGGGTTAAGAGACAAAATGACATATTACATTGACACATTCATATTCTCTCTCTCTCTCTCTCTCTCTCTCTCTCTCTCTCTCTCTCTCTCTCTCTCTCTCTCTCTCTCTCTCTCTCTCTCTTCCCTCTCTTGGCCCCATACCCTGGTTCTCTGACCCAAGGTTACCTGCCCTAGATTATCCAGTTGTGGGGGTGCAGGGGGTGGGGAGGGAGATGGGAGGAGTGGAATCCACACCTCCCTCCTCCTCCTTTGTCTTTCTCCCCCAAACATTGTCCATCCTGACTCATTGCTGCCCTCCTTCTTGTCTTAGCATCTTCAATTTGCTGTTCGCCCTCTGGTGGTTTCTTCCTGATGCTGCCAATATCCTTCCTTCTGTTGACTTTCCTGGTTGCTTACTGGCCAAGGGACCCTTTCCTGGTTTAGAGTGTCATTTAATTTCATTTGCAATAGGAGAAACAAACAGGGCCATCCCCAAGCACATTGTGAACTACATTCTGGGAATGTTGTCTTTGGCACTTTCCCCTTCAATTTGGTTCCATTCAATCCAAGAAGCATATGCTGAGCACTTATCATGAGCTGGCTAGGTACTGTAGGATATAAAAAGAGGCCCAAGGAGCTCACAAACTGTTTGGAGAGACACAAATATTTTAAAGATAACGCAGTGGATGACTAAGGTTCTCCTTTATGTTGGATGGTAGTGATAGTAAGTGAACAGGGAAAGTTCCATGTGGGTTGAAGGATGAAGACTTGATAGATGATCTGGAACTTGAGATAGATAGAAGACAGCATTGATTCTTTTCTCCTCCCTCAGGCTCTCACCCTAGATCTTTCCCCATGCATATTCTCATCCTAGATTAAAGTTTCCTATCTCTGACAGAGTCACAGATTTTTCAAGTTGGAAATTATTTCAGTTGCTATCACATAGTACATCCCATGGTACAATATATAAACATAAAATCATAGATTTCAATTTGAAAGGGCTCTTAGATATCTAGGTGAATCCTCTCATTTTATGCCATTCATGCCCTGCTGAGCCTAACTCTGGTTAGCTCCCCCTATATACTGTCTTTTTGAAAGCTGATGGAGGAGGTTGGACTATGTTCACTGGGTCAAGTAAAAGTCTGCTATCTAATCTCACCTGGGCCCTCACCGTTGCAAGGCCCTTCTTACTATTTGTCTGTTCCTGGTCACCTATGCTGTTACCCATGTAGTCTGCTCCAAAGCTTCTTTTCTCTCCTCACACTGCCTCTGCTGCCCCTCATCAAAGTTCTTTACCTCCTACTGTACAGAGAAAATGAAAAATAGAGGCCATCCTCTTATACAAGTCACATAATTTCCTGGGCCTCGGTTTTTTGTTTTTAAAAGACTTTTTCCCTACTTTGCCCAGGCTGGAAGTGCAGGAGATCCTTTACATGCCTGATGTCTCTCTACTCGTAAAGGGAGCTTTGTCCTGTTCCGTTTCCAACCTGAGCTGTTAGCAACCTGGTGATTCTCCCTGCCCACCATAGGCTTATCAAATTAAAATTGAGCTTAGAGGAGACACCCACAAGACATAATCCCACCATAGCTCAGAAATCCCAAGTTTAAGAGATCCACCAGCCTCAGCATCCCTGGTAACTGAGATTGCTGGTGTGTGTCACCAAGCCCAGCAGTTTTCTTATTTATAAAATGATGTTGTTGGATTTGAAAGCCTCCAAAGTCCCTTTGAGTACTAGATCTATATTCTTATGATCCTATAACGTCTTCCCTATTCTATACTTCTAAAGCCCTTTATATAATCTCTCATTTTCCCCTTCTTTGTTCCAGTCTCTGATGAAGAGGTGATTCTTGTCAAAGCTAGTCTTTCTCCTTTGCCCTTGAGCCTCTCCCCTCTCATCGTCTTTTTGAGTTTGTGATCATCACTCTCTCATCATATTCAGTCTCTTATACACTGGCTCCTTCCTTTATGCTTCTGACAATTCCTCCATCCTCTTCATTCTTAAAAAAAAACCTCACTTAATCCTTCTACCCTTCAAGCTGTATCCCTCTTCTGTTTCATAGCCACACTCTGTGTCTAAATTGGTTTCTTCTACTTCTTTCAGTCCTACTAATATCTCAACCCCTTGCTATTTGAGTCCCAAGAGGTAGGTGCTGTTATTATTCCTACTTTTACGGAGGAGGAAACTGAGGCAGGGGTCAAGTAACTTGCCCAGTAATAAGTGTCTGAGACCACATTTGAACTCAGATCTCCTGGTCCAGCATCCTATCCACTCTATCAGAAAGCAGGGGCCTTTATATACCCAAGCATTGAACTGGGGATGGGAGGTGAGGTGGAATCCCTTAGTGGCTTTCTTCTCTCTGATAAGGAAAATCTGACAGCCCTCAGTCTTGGCTGTGATAGGCTTTTTCTCTCCAAAAGGAGAGTCCTCATTCCCACAGGCCAAGTGCCTTTGGAACACAGACCAGTAAGTTAGCCAAGGATCACCTTAGACATTAAGTCTATTTTTAAACTTTTAAATTCCTGCTCACAAGGGTAGTCTCTATATCAAACCCTTATCTGATTGAATAAGAAAATACTTATAAATCCTACTTAATGTCTGATTGTCAAACAATATCTATTTGGTATAATTTTAAGGTCTGCTCTTTTAATGAATTACCAAAGGTTTTCTGAGTCTTATGCCCTCCATTTTTTCTTAACCGCAATATTTTGTTTGATCTTCCATGTAAATGAATTGGAAGGGAAAGACAAAGTAACCAAAAACCCTAAGTGGAGTTGTTTCAGGGCATCTCCTTCCAACCTCAATCCCCTGTTCTAAATTCCGCCCTTTATTATATATGTGGCTGGAGCAATTAGCCACAGATCTTGGCTTTAAGCTGAGTCCTCTGTACTCCCTCCTCTTCCCCTCTGAAAATTTGCAGTCTCTAACATATCCTGGATCATACAATGAAGTGTACAGAAATTAGGATACCACATAATTAATAATGGTAGTGCAGTTATCTTAACAGTTACTTGTAATCACAGCACAGTGCACACGCAGGTATCTGACACATGATATTCATATTAGAACTGCATGCAGGTAAAGATGAAAAAAAGATGGAAATAGTCCATGTTGGAGGGGCTGTAGAAAGATGGTCACATTAAAGTTGTAGGTGGAGCTGTGAATCAGTATAACCATTATAGAAAGCAAATTGGAATTATGCAAATAAAGAGGGTAAAATGTTCATGCCCTTTGATCCAGAGGTCCTACTGGTAAGCATATACCTCCCAGAGGTCACCAGTAACAAAGAATGACCTCATATACACCAACATAGTTAAAGTAGCACTTTTTGTAGAAATGGAGAACTGGAAACAATCAGATGGGAAAATGGCTAAACAATTTGTAATAATGGGATATTACTGTGTGATAAGAAATTATGAATATGAGAAATACAGAGAGACATGGAAAGATTTGCATGAATTGATACAAAGTGAAGCAAGCAGAGGCAAGAAACAATATACTTAATGACTAGAACAATGGAAATGGAATGAACAACCACAAAATAATAAAACAATGCTACAAAGTACAAAAACATGCCTGTTACTGTTATTGCTCAGTCATGTTTGACTCTTTGTAACCCTGTGGATCGCAGCATGCCAGTACTTATTGTCTGTGGGGTTTTCTTGTCCAAGATATTGGAGTGATTTGCCATTTCCTTCTCGAGTGGATTAAAGCAAACAGAGATTAAGGGATTTCCCCAGGGTCACTCAGCTAGTAAGCATCTGAGGCCCAATTTGAACTCAGGTCTTTCTGAGTCCAGCCCCAGTGCTCTATCCACTGAGCCACCTAGCTATTAGTTTGGAGAGGTAGTGATGAGGTCAGGGAACCATGTTTTTAGAGGTACTCGAGACTCCAAAATACCAACACTTCAGGTCCTGCTTAAATGAATTTGACTCAAGTCTTCTCACAGCCAAAGAAATACAAGGTTTATTACAGATTTGCCATAATGGGTAGTCTTAAGAAATCTCACCATTTGTGATGCTTAGGAGGCCCCTTCATGGAGGCAAGATGAAACTTATTTACAGAAAGATTGTGGGAGGGATCTAGGGTGGTCCTGGGGTGTTGGGAGGAGGGGTTTAGGGAGGGTCTTGAGGAGGAGCCTAAGGAGGAGCTTGATGGGACTGGGTGAGGTCAGACTCCAGGAACCAAGAGAATGGGATTAAGGGTGGGAAGCAGCTGAAGGCTACCTGGAGATCTAGGCTAGTTTAAGGATAACAGAATGGCGCATAGACACTTTCTTAGGATCTAGGGTTGAAACTAGCCAGACTATGGAGGATTTGGTCCTAGCAAGAATGAAAGGCTGATGGCCTCGGGCAAATGCTTCATCTAGTGGAAAGGTTCAAGGGGAGTTCCAGGGGGTCCCACAGTCTAAACCCCATCAGCAGGAGTTCCATGAATGTAGAATATTGCATTTATTTTCAGATTTTTAATATATTTTGATCGGTTTTGCTTTATCCTTTTTTTCTTTATTAAAAAAAAAACTTTGCCCTATTGGATGGCTCTTTGGGGGGGAGGGGGAGGAAGGGATAAAGAGGGAAATTGAAGTAATGTAAAAACAAATTTATTTCTTTGTTGTTTTTTTTTTGGCAAGGGCAATTGGGGTTAAGTGACTTGCTCAAGGTCACACAGCTAGTATATGTGTCAAGTGTCTGAGGCCAGACTTGAACTCAGGTCCTCTTGACTCCAGGGCTGGTGCTCTACTCACTGCGCCACCTATGTTTATAGGCAGCAATAGTATATAGTAGAAACTCCTTGGTTACTCTCAGGGAATTGAATTTTAGTGACTGCAGCTATCCATTCCCTAAATGAACTGGTTGGCTACAACTTATCAGAGGAGCAACTATTCTTGGTTGGCCTATAAAAGAGGATGGACACATCTCTCTCTCTCTCTCTTTCTCTCTCCATATATATTGTGAAAAATATTATACTATTTTATATCATTTTCTAATTTCAACCAGACCCAGAGCCTGATTTAATGAGTAACTGGATGAAGATCCAGGACCTGGGCTTCTTTGTTCTCTCTAAAAGTTTGCTCAGGCAATGCCCTTACCTCTGCCAACAAGGCCAGATCATTAAGGACATTACCCCAACCCCAAGAGAGATTACCTTGCTTAATATTCTACAGGTATATACTATGTTATGGAATGTAATGAGACACAGAGACGCTGGGCTGTAGTCTCAACTGACTTTTGTCAACATCCTTTACAACTCTATTCCATTAAGGAAAATCCTCTTCTCGTATCATGGTTAAACATACATGGGGGTCATAAAAAATGAGGTAGTACAGGCTTGCTAGCTCTGCTAAAGTAACGTGTATAAGTTTTCTCATTGCTTTGTTCAGGCAGCCAGAGTTTATACTCTGACTCCTTGTACATACAAGTAAGCTAGCTCCGCTATGCTTTAAGGGAAAATAATAAACAACATGGATTTTTCTATCACCTAGCTCTGTTGTTTCCTTCAACCAAATTTTCAGGTTTAACAGTTATGGTGCCGTGACTTTCGGATGGAAATGATGGAAACGGGACAATGCAGCCCAACCTTGCCAATGCTTTTGGGCGCCATAGGATTAACTTTTCCTGGAATTTTGGCCTTGACAAGGTGGGGGTAAGTTGTCTCTCTTCCCAGCTTCCAAAAAGAACTCCCACAAAATTGGTTGAAGTCCGAAAATTCCCTTTAAGCTAGCTCTGGGGGCAGGGATCAGATCTGCAGGCAAACGCACATAGATCCCCTGGAAACATTGATTGATCTAGAAAATTAACTATGGATGTCAGGAAATAGAATTAGAAGTCAAACCGTTCCTCCACTCCCTCCCTTCCTTCCCTTGGAGGCTCTGGTCCTGGGGAGAAAAACTGCACTTTGCTTTTTCCCTCCCCTTCTGCCTCCCAGGAAGGGCTCTGATCCTGAGGGAGGTAACTCTGTTCTGCTACCATTGCCTCCTCTCTCTCTTCCCTCCCTGCCCCTTTCCCCCTTCCCTTAAGGGCTCTGTTTTTGCCTTCTGCCCTATTCCTGCTTCCTTCCCTTGAAGGCTCTGATTATGGGGAGGATAAATGCATTTTATCCTTACTCCTCGCCTTCCTTTACCTGTCCTAGTCCTCCTCCATCTCCCCTTTCCCCATTCCTAAGGGATAGGATATGGAGAGTCAGAAAAATCAGGAACGCCAAGGCTTCCCCAAAGACCATAGGGGTGCTAATAGCTAACTCATGAAAGCTTCTAATTCTCTGTTGTTTGAACTCTGAGTTCAGTCTGTATTTGTTCTGTATTTGTTTTGTTAATTGTCTGTTAACTGTCTGTGTGAGAGTGTGTGCTGTGAAATGTCTATACTGTGTAAAATCTGAAACGCAGGTAGCCAGAGAATTCTAAGGCTGCAGTTAGGGAAACAGAGACTCTTTTTTCTTTTTCAATGTTTGGCCTGGCCAACCAAACTTGAAGAAAAAAAATAGAGCTGAAACATTTTAGCATATTCTGGGATTGATTATTCATTAAAAGTTTGGAAATTGGTTAGTTGGACTTTGGGACAGAACTCCTGAGACTGTAAAATCCCTCCAGGAGCTCACTCTTGCTAAAACACCTTCCCAATGCTGATCACTTAGATGAAGTTTACTTAAGTTACAATCATTGAGATCTTTCACCATTGTCTTGTCTCTGACCGAGCCAGAGCTGCAGTAAAAGTTAGAGCAGCTAAAACAAACTCCTCTCTTCCCAGATCAGATTAGGAGAAGAGAATGCAGGAGAACTGTAGGGAAAACTTAAATCACCCTTCCCCACCTGGCAAAAGGAGGAGAAGGACAGAATTTCACAGACTGACAGTATTCTGACAGTCCTGTGCCCCTGGGTACTTTTGTAGCTCATCCTTTTTGGCAAAGCTTGGAAATGTCACCCAGGTCCTATGCATTCTGCCCACTCTACCTAGCAGCTGCAAAACCGCTTTAGGCTCAGTAACTTCTGCAGTTGTGGGGGAAGGGCGAGGTAGATGGATTTGGACTTTCTGACTCCCAGAATTGTCACCACTGGAATACCAGCTTCTGCTCTAGGTAACTTCATACTTCTGTGTTCCAATTGCAAAACTGTATTTTAATCTCTGTTTGACCTGTTTCCTGATTTGTAAAGGGAAAGTAATAATGATGGTTGTTACGGGATCAAAATGATAATGATTGTAAAATGCTTAACATAAAGTCTGGTATATGTTAGATACAACATTATTATTATCTCTCTCTGATATAATGTAATTGTTAACTTTTGAAGTGGTTTTTAATTACCAAAAGTAATAAGCTGAATAATTTCTATATGTGGTAATCTGGAAATGCAATAGATGTCATCTGAAAATTATTGTTTCTGTATTTCTAAACTTGCATTGTGTTCCCAAAATTCTCTTAGATTGTGGAATTTGAGAAGACCATTGTGTGGTAAGAAATGATATTAGAGCAATTTTAAGCTGATTTTGATATATGTGAACTGCGTTTTCAAAGGGATGTGATAAAATTTGGAACTGTATTTGGTTATAACAAGTAAATAATTAATAATACTGATATTTAACCATGAGAACAGACTTTCTGTGTGAAAAAGTTTTCTATTATGAGAATATATCTGGTGATTTAAAGTTATAGTTTCAAATAATGAGATGAAAGATTCTCTGTGCAAGGAGATTTAGAAATGTGTTCACCTAAATTGATAAATGGGTTGTTCCAAGTTTTAAAATGCATAATTAGGTTTAGGGCACTGTTACATTTCTAAATTGTGTAATTTGACAAACAGATGTATCAGCAATATTGAAAAATGTGGTAATCTTTTACAATGCTAAGGGTGTTGGGCCTTAGAAATTAAAATGTTACCACTAGTGATTAAAATAATTCCTCTTATAATCTGGATGTTGTTAGATTAAGAATTGTAGTTAATTAAGAAATTGAGGTTTTTAACTGAAACAAGAACTTTTGAAACCGTCTAATCATGAATTCTTATCAATCTTGTGTGGTTTTCTGTGTAGAGGAATTCTTATGGAAAAAGTTTTAAAGTCCTGGTAAACCTTATTATTGTGATAAGGCTAATTAATTGGGTATGTAATTATAGAAACTAAGTGTTCTCCCATTATAACACTTTTTGACTAAAGAACTTGTAATATCTAGGAATTCTGGGCAATATTTGAGAATGAGGACATTTGGCACCAACTTAGTTAATGAATTCCAGTATTTAAGGGTTAATTTGCTTTAAGGAAAATACTTTTGGAAAATGTTCTGTAAAATCTTTTTGTATAATTTTAGAAGGCCTGCTGAATTTCCACCTGTAAGCCAATTGGTTGCAGTTCAAACCTATTGTGAGTCCTCGGAGCTTCTGGGTGAGAACCTTATTAGAATTATTAGAATCTATAGAAGCCTTGGGAGGGAGGTGAGTAAGGAGGTTGGAAACAACAGTCTGAATTCCTTATTCCTCCCCGCCCTTAGTTTAGATAACAAGATTCACCTTAGCCCACCTGTTCAGAAGGGAATGTGAGAAACATGGTTTTGGCGATCACTGGACTTCCTAGGCAGGGCCAAAGTCCTGAAGAAGAACCCTGTGATAATCCCTAGGGAAGGCTGTACAGACCACAGGACTCCCAGAGGAAGACCACGTGGTAGCCATCCCTTAATCTGTGGGGATCACAGGGCCTCCTAGGGGTCAGACCCTAAGGAAGACCCAAGTGATGGCCCCTTAGGATGACAGTAAGATCACAAGGCTCCCGAGACAGGGCCGGAAGTCCCATGTGATGTCCCCTTAAGAAGGCCATGCAGACCACAGGGTTCCCCAAGGGAATCCAGAGTGGTAGCCCTCTTAACACCGCAGTGGGGATCACAGGACACCCCAAGACAAGATCCAGGAGTAAGCCTGGCGAGCTTCCGCTGCCTGTTGCTTCCCTTCACTTGACCTTAGGAAAATCCATGTGATTTGCCCATTCACACCCAAAGGATTCAGGACCAGAGTGGGCAGAGGAAGGCATTTTATTACGCTCCCCGGGAGAGCGGGTGCAGTGCTCGCGGGAACACTCACACTGATACAGCTGCAGGAGCAGGGGTAACCATTCCCTCCACTCCTGCTAGAGTTACGGTTAGTTTACAATCTTTGTTTTTTACATAGTTTTCCTAGGTTATATAGTTTATATAAATAGGATAATAAGGATACAGAAGCAAAAGTGAAGTTAATTAGATTTTCCTTGTCTTAGTTTAGGATTAAACTATATTCTTTTACTTCCCCTATTTTCCCTCTTTAACATATGCAAATTACGCAAATCAGTAGGCCTGGATTCTTGACCAAGACCAGACCCTAGATAAGCTTGAACAGGTTCAAGTGGGTTTGGCCTCTCTAATTCCCCAGACTGCCTTCTCAAAAAGTATGCACATGAGTACAAGCCTCTGACCTCTCACCTGACCGACCTTGAGGCCTGGTCTCTGCTAAAGCTGGGGTGGGGGAGGGCAGGGAAGAACACCTTTAGTTCTGTGGAAACAAAACTCCTCCTCCCATTTCTTACAGGAAGGAAAGGGGAGGGGCAACAATTACTGGGATTTGAGTTTTTACTGAAAGAAAGAACATTAGGGGTTAGAAGCCTAAAAAAAAAACCTGGCTTTTTAAAGTCAGCAAAAGTGATGAGTTTTTAGGATAAGATTGGGTTTCGAGGAGGATGTGGGTCTTAAGGATACAGTTCTTATTAGTGAAGCTTGCCTTCTGATGGAAAAGAACCCACCCTCAGGGGGAGATGAGATGGCAGATCTCTCTAATAAGTGTTCCTTTCTTTTAGAATGAGTTATCACGAAAAACAAATCCCCTTTGTGTGTGTGTGTGTGTGTGTGTCTTTGTGTGTTTAAGAAGCTGGAATGGGATTCCAGTATACACAGTTATGACAATGAAAGTACTAACTTATGAGTTGTTTTGTCTTATGGCTGAAATGAAGCCTGAGTAATGGGTTTGAAAGATTTTGTGGAAAATATTATACTATTTTATATCATTTTTGTAATTTCAATAAGACTCAGGGCCTGAACTACTTAACCAGAAGAAAAGCCTGATCCTAACAGTCTCTTTGTTCTCTGATTAAGCTCAGAGACATCTCTATCTTGTATCAACAAATCCAGATGGAGCATTTCTTGCTCTGTCCATGGCCATTAAGGGTGAAAACCTTGAGCCCAGACACTATCTTGAATTATGTGACTTTTCCTTATCTTAATATTTTATGGGCATATACTATGTTGTGGAATGTTAATGGCCAATTAAACACAGAGATCCTGGGGCTACAAATCCGATTGACACTTTGACAACTATCTAACTTGTTGTATTTACAATCTATTCCATTTAGGAAAATCCTCTTCTTGTATCATGGTTAAACATACATGGGGGTCATAAAAATGAGGTCATACAGGCTTGCCAGCTCTGCTAAAATAACGTATATAAGTTTTCTCATTGCTTTGTTCAGGCAGCCAGAGTTTATACTCTGACTCCTTGTACGTACAAGTAAGCTAGCTCCGCTATGCTTTAAGGGAAAATAATAAACAACATGGATTTTTCTATCACCTAGCTCTGTTGTTTCCTTCAACCAAATTTTCAGGTTTAACAGTTATGGTGCCGTGACTCGGATGGAAATGATGGAAACAGGACAACGCAGCCCAACCTTGCCAACGCTTTTGGGCGCCATAGGATTAATTTTTCCTGGAATTTTGGCCTTGACAAGGTGGGGTAAGTTGTCTCTCTTCCCAGCTTCCAAAAAGAACTCCCACAAAATTGGTTGAAGTCTGGAAATTCCCTTTAAGCTAGCTCTGGGGGCAGGGATCAAATCTGTGGTAAAATACAGATCTGCGGTCAAACGCACATAGATCCCCTGGAAACACTGATTGATCTAGAAAATTAACTATGGATCAGTCAGGAACTAGAATTAGAAGTCCAACTGTTCCTCCACTCCCTCTCTTCCTTCCCTTGGAGGCTCTGGTCCTGGGGAGAAAAACTGCACTTTGCTTTTTCCCTCCCCTTCTGCCTCCCAGGAAGGGCTCTGATCCTGAGGGAGGTAACTCTGTTCTGCTACCGTTGCCTCCTCTCTCTCTTCCCTCCCCACTCCCTTTCCCCCTTTCCCTTAAGGGCTCTGTTTTTGCCTTCTGCCCTATTCCTGCTTCCTTCCCTTGAAGGCTCTGATTATGGGGAGGATAAATGCATTTTATCCTTACTCCTCGCCTTCCTTTACCTGTCCTAGTCCTCCTCCATCTCCCCTTTCCCCATTCCTAAGGGATAGGATATGGAGAGTCAGAAAAATCAGGAACGCCAAGGCTTCCCCAAAGACCATAGGGGTGCTAATAGCTAACTCATGAAAGCTTCTAATTCTCTGTTGTTTGAACTCTGAGCTCAGTCTGTATTTGTTCTGTATTTGTTTTGTTAATTGTCTGTTAACTGTCTGTGTGAGAGCGTGTGCTGTGAAATGTCTATACCGTGTAAAATCTGAAATGCGGGTAGCCAGAGAATTCTAAGGCTGCAGTTAGGGAAACAGAGACTCTATTTCCTTTTTCAATGTTTGGCCTGGCCAGCCGAACTTGAAGAAAAAAATAGAGCTGAAACATTTTAGCATATTCTGGGATTGATTATTCATTAAAAGTTTGGAAATTGGTTAGTTGGATTTTGGGACAGAACTCCTGAGACTGTAAAATCCCTCCAGGAGCTCACTCTTGCTACAACACCCTCCCAATGCTGATCACTTAGGTGAAGTTACTTGAGTTACCATCATTGGGATCTTTCACCATTGTCTTGTCTCTGACCAAGCCAGAGCTGCAGTAAAAGTAAGAGCAGCTAAAACAAACTCCTCTCTCCTCCCAGATCAGATTAGGAGAAGATAATGCAGGAGAACTGTAGGGAAAACTTAAATCACCTTTCCCCACCTGGCAAAAGGAGGAGAAGGACAGAAATTCACAGACTGACAGTATTCTGACAGTCCTGTGCCCCTGGGTACCTTTGTAGCCCATCCTTGTTGGCAAAGTTTGGAAATATCACCCAGGTCCTATGCATTCTGCCCACTCTGTCCCCAGCAGCTGCAAACCGCCCTAGGCTCAGTAACTTTTGCAGTTGTGTGGGAAGGGTGAGGTAGATGGATTTGGACTTTCTGCCTCCCAGAATTGTCACCACTGGGATACTAGCTTCTGCTCTAGGTAACTTCTCTAGGTAACTTCACACTTCTTGTTCCAATTGCAAAACTGTATTTTAATCTCTGTTTGACCTGTTTCCTGATTTGTAAAGGGAAAATAATAATGATGGTTGTTACGGGATCAAAATGATAATGATTATAAAATGCTTAACATAAAGTCTGGTATATGTTAGACACAACATTATTATTATCTCTCTCTGATTTAATGTAATTGTTAACTTTTGAAGTGGTTTTTAAAATACCAAAAGTAATAAGCTGAATAATTTCTATATGTGGTAATCTGGAAATGCAATAGACGTCATCTGAAAATTATTGTTTCTGTATTTCTAAACTTGCATTGTGTTCCCAAAAATTCTCTTAGATTGTGGAATTTGAGAAGACCATTGTGTGGTAAGAAATGATATTATAGCAATTTTAATCTGATTTTGATATATGTGAATTGGGTTTTCAAAGGGATGTGATAAAATTTGGAACTGTTATATGTGGTTATAACAAGTAAATAATTAATAATACTGATATTTAACCATGAGAACAGACTTTCTGGGTGAAAAAGTTTTCTATTATGAGAATATATCTGGTGATTTAAAGTTATAGTTTCAAATGATGAGATGAAAGATTCTCTGTGCAAGGAGATTTAGGAATATGTTCACCTAACTGATAAATGGGTTGTTTCAAGTTTTAAAATGCATAATTATGTTTAGGGCGCTGTTACATTTCTAAATTGTGTAATTTGACAAACAGATGTATCAGCAATATTGAAAAAATATGGTTTTAAAGGCAATAATCTTTTCTAAGTATTGGGCCTTAGAAATTAAAATGTTACCACTAGTGATTAAAATATTTCCTCTTATAATCTGGATGTTATTAGATTAGGAATTGTAGTTAATTAAGAAATTGAGGTTTTTAACTGAAGCAAGAACTTTTGAAGCCATCTAGTCATGAATTCTTATCAATCTTGTGTGGTTTTCTGTGTAGAGGAATTCTTATGGAAAAAGCTTTTTTTTTAAGTCCTGGCAAACTTTATTATTGTGATAAGGCTAATTAATTGGGTATGTAATTATAGAAATTAAGTGTCCTCACATTATAACACTTTTTGACTAAGGAACTTTGTAATATCTAGGAATTCTGGGCAATATTTGAGAATGAGGACATTTGGTACCAACTTAGTTAATGAATTCCAGCATTTAAGGATTAATTTGCTTTAAGGAAAGTACTTTTGGAAAATGTTCTATAAAATCTTTTTGTATAATTTTAGAAGGCCTGCTGAATTTCCACCTGTAAGCCAATTGGTTGCAGTTCAAACCTATTGTGAGTTCTCGGAGTTTCTGGGTGAGAACCTAATTAGAATTATTAGAATTAATGCTTATCTATAGAAGTGCCCATTCAATGTCTTATTCAAGGTTCTTTTTTGAGTAAGGAGGTTGGAAACGACAGTCTGAATTCCTTATTCCTCCCCGCCCTTAGTTTAGATAAGAAGATTCACCTTAGCCCACCTGTCAGAAGGGAAGGAAAGGGGAGGGGCAACAATTACTGGGATTTGAGTTTTTACTGAAAGAAAGAACAGTAGGTGTCAGAAACCTAAAAAAAAAAAAAAACAAAAAAAAAAACCTGGCGTTTTAAAGTCAGCAAAAGTGATGCGTTTTTAGGATAAGACTGGGTTTCGAGGAGGATGTGGGTCTTAAGGATACAGTTCTTATTAGTGAAGCTTGCCATCTGATGGGAAAGAACCCACCCTCAGGGGGAGATGATGTGGCAGATCTCTTTAATCAGAAATAAGCAGATAGTGACAAAAGGGAAGTTATCTGCCAGAATCTGTTACCATTGTGAAAGAAGTTGTTTTTTTTGAAAAAAATGGGAAATTGGATAAATGCAAATATGTAAAATCTTGTTGTTATAATCAAATGACTGGTTATATTGGTACTCTTGTATAGTCAAATGAAAGATAATATGGTTTCTAAAGTGTTAATGAGAATAATTAGAAAGGGAAGAGAAGTTTTATGATGTAGGGTTGAATCATTATCCCATGGACTAGGGCTGGGATTTTAAAGTTGTATTGTATTTATGCAAGATAGAGTTCTTGAATGTTGTGAAGTGATAGAAGAGCAATTGGGTATTGACACAAATAGTGTAATTAATTACTGTGACTAAATCAGAGACATCTTCAGTTTAGGTAAACAATTCTAGAAGTATCTTGGAAAATGTTTTTGTGATTTTAAGCGAGAGTTAGAGCTTAACAATGTGTGTAAGACTCAATTCCTGAAGTGTTCTTTTTTTCCCTCCAGAAGGAATTAACAGGGACAAATCCATTGACTTGTGAGGTCAGTCATTAACCTCTTTTGTTTGTTTAAGCAAGCTGGAATGGGATTCCAGTATACACAGTTATGTCAGTAAAAGGTACTAACTTATGAGTTGTTTTGTGTTATGGTTGAAATGTAAAGTGACACTGAGTAATAGGTTGGAAAGGTAAATAAAAACTTGAGGGGATACGAAAGGCAGATGAGAAAGTTAGGGGACAAATGGGAGTTAGCTAAGCCTCCCCTGTCCTGAGAATGATAGTTTCAGATGGTTTTAGCAAGTTGGGAAAGAGTGTGAGGAAGTATTTAGAAACTGGAAAAGTTATGTAGCTTGATTTGATAATTATTAGCTCAATGAAATTTGGGACAGTCCTATCTGAAGGATATTTATTTGCTATTTAAGATTTTATGGGACTACAATTTAATATTGTTTTAAGCTCTGATTACAGGTATAGGTCACATGAGGCCAGTACTGGAATGGCAGGCGTTACAAGCTGAGAATTTTTTAGGTGGGTCTGCCTGGGAGCAGTCGTGAAGACGACCTTGGACACAGCCTAGGTAGGATCTTCCTGACTCTATTTCCCAATTCTGCGATTTCCTTTCTGAAAAGGAAAATCCCCACCTGGTTACTCCTAAGCCCTGCTTTCAGCCTCTAATGGCTATATGATTGGCTATCAGACATGACTCATGCCTGGAATCAAACAGAGCTGAGGAAGTTCTTTCCTTCTGTTAAGATATATGAAATTGTCCCTCTTTCCTTTCATAGCAAATTTATATTATCAGGAAGTTTTGTAAGCACAATGCTAAATCTATTAGGTAATAGATGAATATTGGAATATCTCTGAGTTATTATAATAGGATGCAGGAATGAATAGCTTACAATTTTAACCTATGCTCATGACCAGATAAAGATCAGAAGGATATAGAGATAACCTCCTCCAAAAGGAGGAAATGATTAGACACAGTAATAAGGCAAAGATGTAATGTGATAAATGTCTAATTAAATAGGATAGCAAATTTTGAGAGGAAAAGGCAATAGGACCAAATTGATTCCTCTAAGAATTATATACAGATGTGTATGATTGGCTCCAAAATTTATCAGTCATGGAAATTCAAGCTAATAAGTGTGTTTATGTAGTAAGATCTTAAATGTGGATTTTTGCACAAGGAAATTGTATAAGATAGTACAAGTGAAATTATATCTCCTTTATTAAAGTATCTGTCTGATGATTTTAAAAGGAAGATGAGTTCAATTTATGGTTGGACCTTTATATTTTAAAGGACTCTTATACCAGGTACAAAATTTAGGTAAGGTTAGAAACAGTAGATGATATATGAACTGAAATACTCTGAAGTTAAAAGAAGGAGAGCCAAATTTAAGTGATTAAGTTATATTAAGTTAGAATTGTCTGAAGATTTCTAGATCTGAACCAGAGAAGCAGAACTCTCTTTTACTATCTAGGAACCAGATAACCACAATCAGGCATCTGAAAAAAAAATTTTTTTTTTGCTTTAAATGGACATTGGAAATATGTAACTGGGATTTAAAGCTACTTTGTATTTGTACTGTTTGAACTTGGCCCTGAGTGGCTGGGACCTATGTTGTGCTGTTTTTCTCTCAATTATCAAATTACATGTGTTCTGAGAGCTCCTGTCAGATCTGACTACTTCTACAGCTGCCAACTTGTGGATATGGACTCCTTGATCCTTCTATCATATCTGATGATTGCCTGTGCTCCTGAGTGGACATCTGAGCCCATAGGACACCTTGCCCTCCGGTTTCAAAGAGCCTGAAGGGGACAACATCAGACGCAGGCAACCTTCCCAAGAGACTCTGGACCAGAACCTGTACGAAGGACAACTCTCTTCCTGAGTCCGTTGCGTTCCCAAGACTGTTTACTTGTACCTTTGGTGTCTTAGCTTATTTTACTTAGGTGTTCTAGTTTCCCCATTATGCTCCCTACTGATACCCCTTGCAACTTGCTCCCCCTGCTTGTTTACAAGTAGTTTATAATTACTGTGCATCTCTGGGGATGTCCAAACACAGAAAGAGAAAAAAAAAACCTGAATCCACCTAGATAAGGATTTTTACAACTTTACCCCTGAGGAAGATAGAGGTTTTTCCATACCTTAATTGGTCTTCAGGTGAAGCTTTCAGCTTACCTTTGACCAAAAGGAGGAAATGTGGAAAATATTATACTATTTTATATCATTTTTGTAATTTCAATAAGACTCAGGGCCTGAACTACTTAACCAGAAGAAAAGCCTGATCCTAACAGTCTCTTTGTTCTCTGATTAAGCTCAGAGACATCTCTATCTTGTATCAACAAATCCAGATGGAGCATTTCTTGCTCTGTCCATGGCCATTAAGGGTGAAAACCTTGAGCCCAGACACTATCTTGAATTATGTGACTTTTCCTTATCTTAATATTTTATGGGCATATACTATGTTGTGGAATGTTAATGGCCAATTAAACACAGAGATCCTGGGGCTACAAATCCGATTGACACTTTGACAACTATCTAACTTGTTGTATTTACAATCTATTCCATTTAGGAAAATCCTCTTCTTGTATCATGGTTAAACATACATGGGGGTCATAAAAATGAGGTCATACAGGCTTGCCAGCTCTGCTAAAATAACGTATATAAGTTTTCTCATTGCTTTGTTCAGGCAGCCAGAGTTTATACTCTGACTCCTTGTACGTACAAGTAAGCTAGCTCCGCTATGCTTTAAGGGAAAATAATAAACAACATGGATTTTTCTATCACCTAGCTCTGTTGTTTCCTTCAACCAAATTTTCAGGTTTAACAATTTGGAGAGGTAAATAAAAGCTTGAGGGGATACGAAAGGCAGATGAGAAAGTTAGGTGACAAATGGGAGTTAGCTAAGCCTCCCCTGTCCTGAGAATGATAGTTTCAGATGGTTTTAGCAAGTTGGGAAAGAGTGTGAGGAAGTATTTAGAAGCTGGAAATGTTATGTAGCTTGATTTGTTAATTATTAGCTCAATGAAATTTGGGCAGTCTCATGTGAAGGATATTTATTTGCTATTTAAGATTTTATGGGACTACAATTTAATATTGTTTTAAGCTCTGATTATGATGAGGGTTTGGGGTGAGAGGTGCTCGACACCCCAAAGTACCGACATGCCGGGTCCTGCCGAAAGAATTCTCAGCCAAGGGGAAAGATAAAGTTTATTAAGAGTTAGCCAAATAAGCCTGCCCCCGAGAGATCCCACCCCTTGCGACCCCTGTAAGGAAAAAGGGCCAGACCCATCTGAGCTAGATTGGTTCTGACCGCCTTCATGGAGGCAAGATGGAGATTATATACACAAAGGTTGTGGGAGGGATTGAGGGGTGGTCTGGGGTGACCAGAAGAGCTGTCTAGGGAGGGACTTAAGGATGAGGTCAGACTCCAGGGTGGGGGAAATAGCTGAAGGCTATATGGAAATGACAGACCATAAAGGGCTAGGGTAACAGAGCTAGGGTATAGATATTTTGATCAGGATTAAGGATGGGAAACAGGATTAAGGGTGGGAAACAGCTGGACAATGGGGGACTGGGCAAGGTAGGCATTTGGGCTTAATGGTTATAGCCTCAGGCCAAGTGGCAAGATTCAAGGAGAGTTCAAGGGTTCAAGGGGTTCCCAGAGACTGTGCCCTCATCAATTACAGGTATAGGTCACGTGAAGCCAGTAATGGTATGACAGGCATTACAAACTGAGAATTCTTAAAGGTGGATGTCTATGCCTGGGAGAAAGTCTTGAAGACGACCTTGGACACAACCTAGGTAGGATCTTCCTGACTCTATTTCCCAATTCTGCTATTTCCTTTCTGAAAAGGAAAGTCTCCACCTGGTTACTCCTAAGCCCTGCTTTCAGCACCTAATGGCTATATGATTGGCTATCAGGTATGACTCATGCCTGGAATCAAACAGAGCTAAGGAAGTTCTTTCCTTCTGTTAAGATATATGAAACTGTCCCTCTTTCCTTTCATAGCAAATTTATATTATCAGGAAGTTTTGTAAGCACAATGCTAAATCTATTAGGTAATAGATGGATATTGGAATATCTCTGAGTTATTATAATAGGATACAGGAATGAATAGCTCACAATTTTAACCTATGTTCATGACCAAATAAAGATCAGAAGGATACAGAGATAACATCCTCCAAAGGAGGAAATGATTATGATGAGGGCACAGTCTCTGGGAACCCCTTGAACCCTTGAACTCCCCTTGAATCTTCCCACTCGACCTGGCCTTGGCCTGAGGCTATAACCATTAAGCCCAAATGCCTACCTTGCCCAGTCCTCTCTTGTCCAGCTGTTTCCCACCCTTAATCCTGTTTCCCATCCTTAATCCTGATCAAAATATCTATACCCTAGCTCCCCTACCCCAGCCCTTTATGGTCTGTCATTTCCATATAGCCTTCAGCTATTTCCCCCACCCCGGAGTCTGACCTCATCCCAGTCACTTTAAGCTCCTCCTTAGACTCCTCCTTAAGTCCTTCCCTAGACCCCTCCCCTGGCCACCCCAGACCACCCCTCAATCCCTCCCACAGCCTTTGTGTATATAATCCCCATCTTGCCTCCATGAACGGGGTCAGGTCCAATCTAGCTCAGATTGATCTGGCCCGCTTTCCTTACAGTGGTCGAAAAGGGTGGGATCTCTTGGGGCAGGCTTATTTGACTAACTCTTAATAAACTTTATCTTTTCCCTTGGCTGAGAAAGCTTGAGTCGAATTCTTTCGGCAGGACCCGGTGTGTCGGTACTTTGGGGTGTTGAGCACCTCTCACCCCAAACCCTCATCAGAGGTTTTATAGGGTTTCTCTAGAGCATTCCCTCAACCATCTGAACAGAGATAGGACATTCTTCCCTTGCCTCTAGACTAGGAAGAGGCTTTACCACTGACCTCAAGGTGAAAAAGAGGCCTTCCCTTTGGAGAATGAATAGTCCCAGGTCTTATCTCTAAATGCAAGGGTGGTGACAGACCACCCAAGGTGTTCTAACCCCACCCATCTTGATAGTGATGTTCTTCTGCTGAGGAACAGAGAGAGGGATTGTAGTTTATCAGAATACACAGGGGGATTTCAGCAAGCCAACTAGTAAAATTCCACAACAAATTGAAATTGTCTTAAGTCAGAGTCACAAGATGGGCCCCAAATAAAAAAGTGGAGTTAGAGAAACATCAAAGGATCACAAAGCAAAACATTTCTGCCATGTGGAGGGTGAGGTTGGGGGCGGGGGAGGGGGTGGGGGGGTAGACAGAGAAAGTTGTGCATGCATAGTCTTCTCTCCATACCTAGCAATTGTCTAGGACTGGTTGCCTCGGACAGAAGCACATAAGAATTAAATATGTTTACTCACAGACTACTCACCCAGTGAGATCAAGAGGAGAATTCTTGTAAATGGCTTTTCCCAGCTGAAGAAAAGCACTTTTTACTGCTCCCAGACCCCACCCCAGTCAAGAGGAGGAGAAGGAGAACAGAGAAGCAAGGAGAAGCTACATGTCTTTGTCCATGTGGCCCAGGAGGATTGTCCATGGGCAGTGTTAAATCAATCAATAAATTAGTATTCACTAGGTACCTACTACATGCCAAGTATGATGTTAGGTACTGGGCATGCAAATGTGAAGTATGAAGCAAGCCCTACTTTTGAGAAGTATCATGCTGGACAGGAAAGGGAATAAAATGTGAGAGAAGACAAATTGGCATTAGGTTGTAAAGGTCGTTAAAAGCTAAATAGAAGGATTTCTATTTTAGCCTAGAAGCCATAGGGAGGCACAGGAGTTTGTTGAGTAGAAAAGTGATGGATCAGATTTGTACTTAAGGAAAATAACTTTGGCAGCCATGCAGAGGATGACCTGAAGTGGAGAGAAGATTGAGGCAGTGCCTGTGTGAGTAAAGAGAACAGGTCCAATACAAGATATGTTGTGGAAGTAGAAATGAAAAGATTTGGCAACTGAGGGGGTTATACGGGGTGAAGGTGAGACTGCTAAGAGGTAGAAGAACCAGAAACACTGAAGACTATCCATAAGGAGAGTGCTATTTATTTTTTAATAGTATTTTATTTTTTCCAATTACATGTAAAGACAATTGTCAACATTCATTTTTTGAAAGATTTTGAGTTCCAAATTTTTCTCCCTCCTTCCTGCTCAAGATGGCAAGCAATCTGATATAGTGCAATAATATAAAACATATTTCCACATTGGTCATGTTGTGAAAGAAGAAACAACAAAATAAAAAAAAAACAACCAACCAACCCCCCCCCCCCCCCCCCCCCGCCCCCTGCCAAAGTAAAAGTAGTATGCTTTGATCTACATTCAGAGTCCATCAGAGATGTCCACTTCTGGATGTGGACAGCATTTTCCATCATGGGTCTTTTGAAATTACCTTGGATCATTGTATTGCTGAGAAGAGCTAAGTGAATTACATTTAACCATCACACAGTGTTACTGTTACTGTGTACAATGTTCTACTGGTTCTGCTCACTTTGAGAGCTGCCATTTCTGAAACCTTGTTTCCTAGTTAGAGAAGGGTTATTTCCTAGGAAGCAGATCATGGCATTCAAATCCTCAGTGCCTAGCACAGTGTCTAGCACAAAAAAGATATTTAATATTGATCTTGCCTTCTAGCACAGAAGTGGTATTTCTTGAGGCATACCAGTTTTGGCCAAGTTTAATCTGGCTGGAGAGAGACCTTTTGAGAGATTAGATCTAGTCCCTGTGAACCTTGATAGCACATCTAGCAGAATTGCATACGGTAATCATATGTAGACAGATGGTTTTTCAGTCATGTCAAACTCTTCATGACCCTATTTGGGGTTTTCTTGGCAAAGATTCTGGAGTGCTTTGCCATCTTCTTTTCCAGCTTATTTTACAGATGAAGAAACTAGGTTAAGTGACTTGCCCAGGATCACACAGCTAGTGTCTAAGATCAGATTTGAACTTCAGGGAGATGAGTCTTCCTGACTTCAGACCCAGTGCTTTAATCCACTGTGCTACCTAGCTGTCCACACAGATAGACATATAAATACATACACATAGATGTTTATCTACTTACTATAGAATTCAGGGGTGGGGAACATGTGACATTGAGGCCACATGTGGCCTTCTAGGTCCTTGGGTGTGGCCTTTTGACCGAGTCTAAGTTTTACAAAACAAATCCTTTTGTTAAGGGGATTTGGATTCAGTCAAAGGGCCGTACTTGAGAACCAAGAGGGCCACATGTGGCTTCAAGGTCACAGGTTCCCCACTACAGCTAAAGATGACAGTGAATGCTTTTTCCTAAAGCCTTGAGGGGATGGAGAAGAACACTGAAGTTCAGTTGCTCCAAATAAATGATTTCCATTGATATACACACATTAGGCCCAGGGAATAGAATAAGTATTAGGAACCTACAATGTGCCAGGCACTCTGCTTAGTGCTGTACAAATACTATCTCAATTGATTTTCACATCAACCCTGTGAGGTAGGTGCTATTATGAGTCTCATTTTACAACTGAGGAAACTGAGGCAGGCAAAGATAGAAGGACTTACTCAGTGTCCACACAGCTAGTAAGTGTCTGAGGTTGGGTTTGAACTCGTCTTCCTGACTCCAGGTCCAGTGCTCTATCCACTGACCTACTGAGCTCCCCTTCAATGCTTATTCCCCACATTAAATCAGGAAAGCTGGTCATTCTTAGGCCGAAGGACACCAAAAAAGGCGATTCCTTCCTTCTTAGGAAGGGTAAAAGGTTATTTGGCTCCTTTGCTTGGGACATATCCTGGGTATAAATGGAGTATTCTGCTTCTAGTAGGAGACTTGAGGCAAAAAGGCCTGCAGAAACTAGAAACTTTTCTCTGGATTACTGACTGCTTACCTTTGTCCCTAGTTATTTATTTTCATAGATCCAACAAAAATTTGGGAAATGTACTAGATGGAGACCATAAATTAGGGTGAGGAAGAGCTGTGGAATTGGAGAAGCTCTGCCTCCCCTACTATAAACCCAGGAGGTGATACAACTTATGCTGAGGCCCCAAGGAAGCAGAATTGGAGAGGCTTTTGCCTATCTTTTTGGGGGGAGGTTACATTTTTGAGTTTTGAATTGCCTCTCTACCTCCCTCCCAACCCTGCCTTAGAGAAGGCCAGCACTGGATAGGTTCATGGAATCATACAACACATACTCACATATAGCAGTTCTTTCTCTGGATGTAAACAGCATTTTCCTTCGTGAACCCTTCTTAGTTGATTTGAAAGATCATGTTGCTCAGACTAACAGTATCAAAGGCCTTGGCCAGATCTACAAACGTTGTGTACAGACCTCTTCTCTGCTCCTGGCATTTCTCCTGGAGTTGTCGGGCAGCAAACACCACATCGACTGTTCCTTGGCCCTTTCTGAAGCCACACTGGCTCTCAGGTAGATGATGATCTTCCAGGTGAAGAATTAGCCTATTAAGGAGGACTCTGGCAAGAATTTTGCCAGCAATGACTAAGAGAAAGAACCCCCTACGATTGTCACAGGACAATCTATTTCCCTTAACTTTATAGAGATAGACAGTGGAGGCATCCTTGAACTCCTGGGGGATAACCTCCTCTTGCCATATGACTTGGAAAACTTCAGTCAGCTTTTGTATGAGTGATGGATCCCCTACCTTGTATGTAAATCTCAGCTGGAACAGAACCAGCAACTCCAATGGGTTGGCCACATTGTTCGAATGCAAAACATAGGCTTGCCAAAAAGATTAGTTTATGGAGAACTCACACAGGGCAAGCGTTCACATGGTAGTGTAACAGCAATGCTACTCGCAGCTGTTGTGGGGGTATAAAACCAACGACACTAGCACACAGGAGGGCTACTCGCACAGGGTCTTAGATCTGCTTTTCTAAGGTAAGCAACTTTAAGGGTTTTACAATCTCACTTTAATTAAACATACATATATCATTCACTTAGTTCAGGGGGAAAAGTCAGCATCCTGAACTTCAGAGAAAACACAAACAGAAATTACAAGCAGAAGTTATATAAACAGAGCAAATAACACAAATCAGCAGACAGGGTTTCTAACCATTTATTCATAGCAATACATATATAGTTACCAGAGAGAGAAGCACCAACATCTGGGTTTTCAAAGCCAGGAGGGCTCCTTAATGGTTTCCCAGGGTCTCGTCTGGCCAATTCACAGGAACAGTCTTCCCATGAGTGAGCCCCCAAAGCAAAATGCTAACCTCAGAGTATATATACACTTCTTCAGGGTCAGCCCACAGAGGGCATCACAACCATGTGACTCAAACTCATGTGACTTAGGCTTTCTTGAGACTTAAGCAGGTCATCAAAGGCACTTGATTACCTTAGCACTGAGAAGAACTAGAACTCTGAAAGAAAAAAAGAGCAAAACAAAAATCCCACTTGGCTGGTCAGAAGAAGTCATAGGACACTCTCAAGGTCTCTCTCAAGAACTTTAGTATTAATTGCATGACATGTGAGACACTGGCACAGGACTGTTCAGCATAGTGTGCCCGCATCAGAGAAGGAGCTGTGCTCTATGAGCAAAGCAGAATTGAAACAGCTGAAAGGAAACACAGGATGCACAAATTTAGAATATTCACCCCAAATGTTCACACGGACTATTTGTGCCCGACCTGTGGTAGAGCATTCCCGTCTCATATTGGTCTAATCAGCCACAGTCGGACACACTGAAACTTGACTATAGCATAGTGATGTCATTCTGGTCCTCTTTGAGAACAAAGGACAACAACCATTACCAACCATTACATCGCTCAGAATAGCTTAGTTACTCTTTAAACAATATTGCTGTTGCTCCATACAACATTCTCTCGGTTCTGCTCGTTTTACTTTATTTCATGAGCTTCTGTCAGTCTTAAGTTAAGAGTCTTTGCCCTCTCTTGAGGAAGCACCACAGCACTCCTTCTGAAAGAGTCCAGCAGTGCCTTGCTGATCCTGGGGGGATGAAGACTACAGAAATCCACTGAAGATCAAGCTCAGGGAGTCCAACACATTGACCTGATTTGCAGATACCAGCCTAGCAACTGAGGGACCTGCTTGGTTTGCCCAGAACAGGTTGACTTGTGCAGCAGTGATATCATGCCCTCTGGGGAGCCATGCCAGATTATCAGCAGAGTAATTTATCTATCAGTAACACTATTAAGAAATAAAGATAGTGAACTTTGTGAGGACTCTTCAGAGAGAGAAAGGACAGCTAGGCCATATAGTTCCAGAGTTCTTAGTTGCCTTGACCATATGTGTTCCCCAGAAGTGGACCTAACTTCTATTTTACTTGCAAATTTGTACCCATTGTCCTTACCCCTTGGACTATGTGTATTTGTGGGAGAGCTGCTTGGGGGATGCCTGCTTTATAACTATTTTTCTTTTTCTTGGAGGGGGGAAGGCAGGGCAATTGGGGTTAAATGACTTGCCCAAGGTCACACAGCTAGTAAGCATGTCAAGTGTTTGAGGTCACATTTGAACTCAGGTCCTCCTGACTCCAGGGCCAATGCTCTACTCATTGCGCCACCTAGCTGCCCCATAAATATATTTTTCTGAGTGCTAACTGAATCTACTGGCTGATTGTTAATGTGAAGTGGAACAGTAGATATTCATGTTAGGAATAAAGAAGTCATCTACAGGGATAGAACCTGAGTAGCAACTGCCCCTTTAGGGACTGTATCCCATTGAAATCATAAGGCAGAAGAATAAGAGTGGCTATGAGGAAGAGACTTGGGAACAACTATGAGTGGTAAGGCAACCTATTACTATACGCTTAAAAATGTCATATTCATCATAGAGAATTGGAATGCTAAAATCAAAAGATAATTGGAATAACAGGCAAGTTTGACCTGAGAGTACAAAAGGAAGCAGGGTGGAGACTAAATAGAGTTTTGTCAAGATAATTCAGGGGTCATAACAAACAACCCAAAAGATGACTCTCCACATGGACATCACCAGACAGTCAATATAGAAATCAGATTGATTATAGACTTTGCAGTCAAAGATAGAGAAGCTCCATACTAAAACAAGATCTGGCTCAGATCATGAGCTTCTTATTGCAAAATTCAGACTTAAGTTAAAGAAGGGAAAACCATCAGACCATATAGGTATGACCCAAATAAAACATCCCTTATGAATATGAAGTGGAGTTAATGAATAGATTTAAGGGATTAGATCTTGTAGATAGAGTGCCTGAAGAACTATGGACAGATATTGTACAGGATACTGCAATATTGTACAGGAAGCAAAAACAAAAAAACATTCCAAAGAAAAAGAAGAGCAAGAAAGCAACTGTCTGATGAAGCTTTACAAATAGCTGAGGAAAGAAGAAAAGGGAAAAGGAAAAGATATAATCAACTGAATGCAGAATTCCAGAGAATAGCAAGGAGAGATAAGGTTTTCTTAAATGAGCAATGCAAAGAAGTAGAAGAAAACAAAAGAATGAGAAAAACAAGAGATCTCTTCAAGAAAAGTAGAGCTATCAAGGGAAAATTTCATGTAAAAATGGACATGATAAGAGAGAAAAACAATAGGGATTTAACAGAAGCAGAAGAGGTGGTGAGAATACACAAAAGAACTATATAATAAAGACCTTAACATTACCTATAACCTTGATGGTGTGGTTACTATTCTAGAGCCCAGACAATGAAGTCAAGTGGGCTTATTGCTAACAATAAGGCTAGTGGAGGTAATGGAATTCTAGCTGAACTATTTAAAACCCTAAAAGATGATGCTGTTAAAGCATTGCACTCACTATGCCAGTAAAATTGGAAAATACATCAGTGGCCACTGGATTAGAAAAGATCAGTTTATGTTCCAATCCTAAAGAAAGGCAATGCCAAGGAATGTTAAAATTAGTGAACAATTGAATTCATTTCACTTGCCAGCAAGGTTATGCTTAAGATTCTGCAAGTAGGCTTCAGCAAGCAAGGCTTCAGCAATATTTGAACCAAGAATAATCAAAAGAGCAAGCTGGTTTTCAGAGAAGCAGAGGAACTAGAGACCAAATTGCCAACATTTGTTGGATTATGGAGAAAACAACAGAGTTCCAGAAAAATATCTACTTCTGCTACATTGATTACACTAAAGCCTTTGGCTGTGTGGATCACAACAATATATGGCAAGTCCTCAAAGAGATGGGAGTGCCAGATCATCTTACTTGTCTCCTGAGGAACCTGTAAGCAGGCCAAGAAGCAACAGTGAGTACCAAACATGGAACAACTTAAACATTGGTTTAAGATTGGAAAAGGAGTATGACAAGGCTGTATATTGTTACCTTATTTATTTAACTTATATGCAGAGTATATCATGTGAAATGTCAGGCTGGATGAGTCAAAAACTGGAATTAGGGTTGCTAGGAGAAATATCAACAATCTCAGATATGCAGAGGATACCACTGTGATGGCAGGAAATGAAGAGGAATTAAGAAGCCTCTGGATGAGTGGCTTGAAGCCAAAAAAACCAAAAACCTAAGATCTTAGCAACTGGTCCCTTCACTTCCTGGCAAATGAAAGGAGAAGAAATGGAAGCAGTGTAGATTTTATGTTCTTGGGCTCAAAGATCACTGTAGACAGTGGCTGCAGCTATGAAAATAAAAGATGCTTGCTCTTTGGAAGGAAAGCGATGGCAAATCTGGACAGCACACTAAAAAGCAGAGACATCACCTTGCCAACAAAGGTCCATTTAATCAAAGATATGTTTTGTTTTTTTTCCAGCAGCAATACATGTCTGTGAGAATTGGACTATAAGGAAAGCTGAGTGCTGCAGAATTGATGCTTTCAAATTGTGGTGCCGCAGAAGACTTTTGAGAGTCCCTTAGACAGCAAGGAAATTAAATTAGTCAATGCTTAAAGAAATTAATTGAGGCTATTCACTGGAAGGTCAAATACTGAGGCTGAAGCTTAAATACTTTGGCCACATAATGAGAAGTTGGGACTTATTAGAAAAGATCCTGATATTGAAAAAGATTGAAGACAAAAGGAAAAGGGGACAGCAAAGAATGAGATGGACAGACAGCATCATGGAAACAACGAACATGAACTTGAACAGACTTTGAGAGATACTGAAGATATAAGGGCCTCATGTGTTTTGGTCCGTGGGGTCACAAAGAGTCTGACATAGCTGAACAAGTGAGTTCCTCCACTGATGAAGCATGGGTGAGCCAGTTTTCATCACCAAGTAAGGGGCTAGAGGAGTAGTGTTACTGGAGAAGTTTAAACAGCAACCTGCTGAGTCACATTGGCTTTTAAGGACATGGTCTAAAGGAGCCAATGTGGAGAATGTCTCTGTAGCAGAATTCTATAGGTCTGACCACCTCTCTGAGTATTTATTTCTAAAGAATCAGCTAAGTCAATTAGAGACTTCCAGATGGTATTGCTTTTTTTTTTTTAAATAGGTGTCTGGGATGAGTAGCTACTTGTTCTGGACCCTATAGAGATGAATTTCTATTATAGCCTGTTCTCTGATTCTGCTGCCTGTTCTACAAGGGTGGGGGTAAAATTTTTAAAGGGAATGAGTTTGATATATTAGATTTATGACTCCCTCACAACCCACTTCCCTCTCCACCTCAGGCTGCCACACACTGTGACCTGCTTTCTGCTGTGAAGCCCCACCTTACTGATTTAGGTTTTAGCTAGGGGTCTTCTTTGCCACACAGCCATACAGGTATAGGCAGATGAACCAGTAAAATTTGAGCAGGAGATTGGGACAGCAGTAGCTGTCAGGGCAAATAAAGATAGGTGTGCAAAAGCATGTTCTGAGGGTGGTAGAAGGAGGCCCTATTTTGGCTTCTGTGACAGATGGGTGGAGAGCAATGACAGCTTCTCCTGCAGGGAGCTGTGATGGGCATGGCTTCTAAAACCTGAGGTTCATAAGAAAACAGTTGATCAGTAGCCTTTGGGGGTGCTAGTAAAACTGTATTGTAATATACCAAGTAGGGTTCTTTCAGACCAGCCCAAACTTAGGATATCTCCTATGGGTTCCACTACTACATTTGGCTGTCTTGAGCCTCTCAATATTCAGACTTGAGAGACTTTGTGGATGAATTGTCTATAGCCAAAGCCAATGTTCCTTTGAGGCTCAGATCTTCCCCTAGCTGTAGGATCTCAAGGAAATCTGATGCCATTTGCCCAAGTTGTGGTGATCTAGCAATTGGTTTTGGAAAGAGATGACAAATATACAAGGTGCTTCTAGACTTGAATCATTCCATATAGTTAATAACAAACAGGGATAGGGTTGGGACATGAAAGCTATTTTTTCCCCTAGCAATGGAGATGAAGACAGCTGGAGTATTTCATTATACCAATTCACAATACAACAACCTGACCTGAAGACTAATGGCATCTGGTAGCTTACAGTGGACTACAAGAAATTGAACAAAGATGTTGCGTCCATCACTGCAGCTGTTCCTGATCAGTCAATATGAAGAATCAGATAGCCCAGGCCCAAGGTGAGTCGTATGAGGCTGCAGACTTCACCAAAGACTTCCCACCCCACAACCCAGTGGTCTGAGGTCCTGGTATTCCAGAACCCGGGTTCCTGGACAGGGTTGCACTCAGCCCAGCACTGATGTTCCAGAATTAATTACAAGGAGCAATTTTGGGGACCGACCTTCTGTATCCACTGTCAGCAAAAGCTAGAAATAAAGACTCAAACAACAAGAATGCTATCTTTGGATGTGAACTTGGTGGGACCAATGCTATGTAGGAACTGAATGAAGTTTTGAGCCTACTACCCCAGTGACTGAGTGGTAAGTGTGGCAGAGATTATGCCTCAGAGAAAATGCAGGAATATTTTTAAAGTAAATATCCTTTTGTAAAAAGCTACCTGCTGTTAAGTGGTTAAATGCTACTCACTGGTACCAAACAAATGGAGAGAACACAACTAGTGAGGGCTCAAGCTGATGGCAAAGAAAAGAGACTCTAATCCCTCAGGATATCCTAATATCCTGAGGGGATACCACAGCAGGCCTGGCGCTGAGAGAGTGGAGCCAGAGAATACTCATTGAACATTTATTTTTATAAATGTTGTATCAAGGGGTAACCAGGAAAAACCTGGGCAACATAACAAGGTGAAAGGATGACGTGATTATGTCAGCTTGATCCTGAACTTCTCCACTAACCTAGTCCTCGAATTTGGTTTGATTTGCTTGGGTTAGGCTATTGTCAGTCTGGGCTTGGGACCGCTGGGACTTGGGCTTAAAGAAAGAGGCAGATAGATAAGTCACAGAATCTGAAAGATCCGGAAAATGAGCACAGGAACCAGAGACCTAAGAACAGATTTGGGACCATAGGAGGGTGAAGCACATCGGCACAGCTCCTCAGGGACCGTTCCCTCAACTTCAGCTCAGAAGTGGCCACAGTGGAGAAGAAGTAGCTGAGCTACTAAGGAGTTCCTAGAAGGGGAACCACAAGGCTTCCAGATATGGCAGCAGAAAGAGGCACTGGCAGAGGGGTGAGAGGTCCTGGGCCCAGGTTTCTGGAGAAAATAATGAGCACTTGGTGCAGAGTTGGAAGAGCCTAGGGAAAGGGAGAAGAACCCTTTCTTGCAGTTAAGGTGAGGGAAGAATAAACATGTTGACTCTTTATGGACTACTTTGAGTTCTTCATATTGTCTTTCATTTTTTTTTTGAGGTGAAACAAGCCCTGTCCTATATGTGATACAATTAGGTTAAATGTTTGCATGGAAGCTGGAGTCCTTTCCCCACACATGTAGAGACTTAGACCCATTTGGAGGTTCTCTTGAGAAGCCTCGAGTGGGAACAAGAGTCAAAGCTATATTTTTGAAAAGCTCCCAACATGGAACCTGGTCCATGCAAGTAAAAAGCTTAGGCCACCAGGCCTCTGGCTGCATCTGTACTCTGCCAGCATAATGTAAGCACATTTGAAGACAGGTAATGTTTTTCATTTTCTGTTTTTGTCCCCATGACTGCCACATAATAGGTGCTTATTCCATGCTTGTTGAATCAAACACACACACACACACACACACACACACACACACACACACACACACAACTGAGGCTTAAGTGACTTGGTTAGAGCCACTTTAAAACCCACCTTAAATCCTGACTCCAGGGGCAGCTAGGTGGTGCAGTGAGTAGAGCAGTGAATAGAGGAGGACCTGAGTTCAAATCTGCCCTCTGACACTTGACACACTTCCTAGCTGTGTGACCTTGGGCAAATCACTTAATCCCAGCTGCCCTGCCTTCCCCCTCTCCAAAAAAAAAATACAACCCTCCCCCCCTGCCCCCGCCCCCGCGCCTAACTACAAGTCCCTGAGGTACTGTCCCTTTAAGTTACTGCTCCATTTCTGTCTTTTTTTTTTCTTCACTGCCAGGGTTCTCTACAGTCAGAGCCTGACTCCATAGCCTGACCACTCATTCACTTCTTAACAAGTGCCTTCCATTCTCAGCATCTTATTGAAACTCTCCTTGTTCACTTTATCCTCAATGTGGAAGCAGGAGTAGTGGATAGTAGTGGAGCAGTGGAACTTCAGTCAAACCTCAGACGCTGTGATTGTGGGCAAGTCACTTAATTTCTGTTAGCCTCGGTTTCCTTATCTGTAAAATATGAATAATAATTGTATATAGTATTTTATTTTTCCCAATTGCACGTAAAGAGGTTTTTTTTTTTTTAACATTCATTTAAAACAATTTCGAGTTCCAAATTTTTTCCCTCCCTTCTTCACCTCCCTCCTCCCTAAGGCAGTAAGCAACAGGCTCAGTCATGTAAAACATATTGCCATATTAGTCATGCTGTGAAAGAAGAAACAGACCAAAAGAAGAAAGACACAGACAAAATAAAGTGAAAAATCGCCAGCTCCAGTCTGCACCCAGATTCCATCAGTCCCTTCTCCGGAGGCGAATGGCATTTTCCATCATGAGTCCTTTGCAATTGGCTTGGATGACTGTACTGCTGAGAAGAGCCAAGTCATTCACAGTTGGTCATCTCACAACGTTGCCGTTACCGTGTACAATGCCTGGCGTAGTTTTTTAAAGCCATTCACAGACCTTAAAGCACTACTACATACAAGCTAGTTCTCTGCTGTGTCCGATACCACCGAGCATTCCTTCCTTTCTTGAAATCTTTTTAACTGAATGACCCCCAAGTCTCAGTTCTTAGCTCCATGGTCTTCTCTCTTCAATCTAACCTACTCTGAGAAGCCTTTGAGGCTTCACAGCAATCATTTTATGTTGATGACTCGAGATAACCGGCTAGAGTAAAAAAGATCCTGGAGCAGAAGCACCAAGTTCAGCTGTCATCTGATGGTACAGGGAGAGATATCACTCTGAGGGATGATTACAGTTTGTAATGACACTGTACAATAGAGTTGCCGACAGCTTACTAACTTCTGATCTTGGAGGTGTTTGGAGGCACTGAGAGGCTGTTTCTTGCCTGTGTTTAAAGCAGCTGCGAATGGAAGTAAACTCTCCCCCCCAATCCCACTCCCACCCCCACTACCCCCACAGAGGGACCTATTGAAGTTCTAAACACCTAGGATTCCATCCTTCCTGTGCAGACTTCTTTATCAGATTTCATTCACACATCTCCAGCTGCCTCCAGTTTGTTGTTTAGTCATGTGGTACAGATACAAATATGATAGCTAAAACAACCTGTTGTTCAGCTGTTTTTCAGTCATGTCCAATTTTTTGTGACTGTATTTGGGGTTTTCTTGGCAAAGATACTGGAGTGGCTTGCCATTTCCTCCTTCAGTTCATTTTACAACGAGGAATTGAAGCAAACAGGGTTAAGTGACTCGCCCAGGATCACACAACTTGTAAGCGTCTGAGACCAGATCTGAACTCAGGTCTTCCTGATTCCAGGCCCACTGCTCTATCCACTGTGCCACTGGTTGTCTCCATTTTACTTGTCTTTATCAATGGTATACCTGATCCCCATGCTCAAAATCTTGGTTTATCCCTTTCCCTATATCCAGTCAGTCACTAACCCCTATTGATTCCTCCTTCTAGATATTTTCTGCACAGTACCTCTTCATCCCCATTGCAACCATAGTAGTTCTGGGTCTAGTCCATGACTTTACACCTGAATTACCCCAATAGTCAATACACATTTATTAAGTGCTTACCATGTGCAGGCACTGAGCTTAACACTGGGGATAAAAAAGAAAAGCAAAAGACAGTCTCTGCCCCTTCAAGGAGCTCACAATGTAATGGGGGAAGACCAAAAAAGAAGCTGGAAAGGGGGGAGAGGCAGGGTAGCCAGCACTGGGGCATGAAGACCAATAGTGGGTAAGAAATAATGAAGTGTCTCCTTCCTTAAATGAGAGATCTGGAAGGAATTCTCCAATCAGAGGGAGGTATAACTGGGCTTTCTGACTACAGTTTTTCTTCCCTCCAGTCAATCCTATACATTACTCTCTGACTAACCTTCCTAAAACTCCATCAATGTGCCATGGAATCCTCCTACTAGACTGTAAACTCTATGAAGGGAGGGACTAATTGCTAGATCTCCTAGCAACTTAAAGAGGCTGGAGAGGATGAAGTGGAAAGATAATTTCACTTTTATTCTTCAAGGTTGTTGAGAAAAAGTCAGAAGGCTTGAACTTCCTTAGAAAATCTTTGTTCTTTCCTTCCATCTGTCCAAATTCTACCTCTTCTTCAAGGATCACTCAAGCCCTACATCCTCCATGAACTCTCCACTCTAGTCCAATCCACAAAGCAAGATCTCTCTTTTATGAATTCCTATAGCACTTCATTTTTCCATTCATTCAATTGTTCAATAGAGATTAGGGAGCAGCTAGGCAGTGCAATGGATAGAGCCAAGGTTCAAATCTAGCCTAAGATACTTCCTAGCTCTGTAATCCTGGGCGAAGTCACTTAACCCCAATTGCTTACCCCCAAAAGCCAACAAAAAAGATTTATTATATCTCTGTGCAAAAAATGTTCCATGAATCTTCATATACTAATATTTAGTTTTTAATCATGATTTCCTGTTTATATCTTGTCAACCCTAGGGTCACAAATGCTTGTAAGCAAACCTATGTCCAGGACTGTGTCCTATATTTCTTTCCTCTCCCTACAGGGTTGAACTAAATGCCTACTATGTGACTGGTATTGGTGAATTAATTAGTTCAACCTCTTTTCTCCACAATGTTGCCCTTTCCTTTAGGCTCTTAAGACTAGACTTTGTCTTCCTTTATATTCTCTGACTGTGTATCCTGTCACCTCCTCTAAGAAGGTTTTTAGTTTTCCTTTTTATTAACTGTCCCTTCCTTCTGACAATACAAGAAGCTTTCTGGTACTGGCCTTTTGCTTAAGACCCCAACAATAGTGGGAGGCCAGGGTCAGGAAGCTAGTTTTCTATCAACCCTCCTCAGCCCATCCAAACCTACTCTATGCTTTTTCTATTTCCTTTAGGCAGTTTGCCTCCTTGTCCCTGTTGACACAAGCTCCAGTTCTTCCTGTGCATTCTGAGACTCTTTCTGATTTACCTTTTTCAAAAGATCCTGAAGGATAAAGGAGAAGATTACTTTTCTTCATGCTCCCTACTAGTGATGACCAAGCCTATCTCAGTAGATCATTCAAGCTGGAAGGGAATGTAGAGGTTATGTAGCCCAACTCCCTCGTGTTATAAAGGAAGGAAATTCAGCCCAAGAGTAACTGGTGTGGATTCCTCCAAGTAGTAAGTAGCAGAGCTGGGAGGAGGCTTCCTTACGCCAAACCTGTACTCTTTCCACTACACAGATACTTCTCTTGCCATGAGGCCTGGTGAGACTTGAGGTCTAACAATCTCTAGAGCAGGACTTTCAGGGAAAGAAATAGGAATTTTCCACCCATTTCCATTTGAATGTTCGATTAAACTGAGATTGTTAACCCCTTAACTTTCCTTTCCTTAGTAAAGCAGATCAAAGAACCTGCGCTGGCAGCATTTTTGTTGCTGGGCTTTGTGCTGGTCTTTCACCCCCACAACAGCTGCTAGCCCAATTGTTGCAATAATAGCATGGTCCCACCAAGTTCCAAATGCAAAGCCCCTCTGGGCTTGTGTCCAGGCACCCTTCCCTGGCTTCCCTACTGCTCTGGCAGCAACAGTCAGTCTGGAATACTGTCCTTTATGGTCCCCATGGGCTAAGTTCCTGGGTCCAGAGACTCCACTTCTTGTGCCTAGAACTGAAAAAGACAAAACTGATTCTTAGGGCCATGGGGCCTAAAAGGGAGAAGGGGAAAGCCCTTCCCCCACACCCAACTCAGTGCATGGTGCCTATGCTTCAGGGGAATAGGACCTTCATCCCCTAGACACTGCTGGATAGAGAGTGTGAGATTGTCCTAGTCTGGTAGTTATAAAGACATAGCCTATTCTGGCTACGTAGCCAATGGAAAGAGGTCATGCCCACCCACTTGGTAGGAGAGCACAGCATGTCTTTTCCCAGAAGTAGATCCTGGGGGGCTCCCTTATGGGTACCTCCATCTTAGGTGATCTGGGCATGCCCAAAGGTAGATGACACCATAAGTTAGAGATGGGTCACTGTTTATGAAGAGGCCCTAATCTGAGGCATTAGATGACAGATAGGAAGGGGAAGGAAATGAGCAGATACAAGCAGGGGAGCAAACTGCACACAGGAGGAATAAAGGACATAAGGCACAACTTGTTGTTCAGTCATTTTTCAGTCCTGCCCGACTCTTTGTGACCCCATTTGGGGTTTTCTTGGAAAGATACTAGAGTGGTTTTGCCATTTTCTTCTCCAGCTCATTTTACAATGAGGGAACTGAGGCAAACAAGGTTAAGTGACTTGCCCAGGGTCACACAGCTACTAAGTTTACTCAGGAAGATGAGTCCTCCTTACTCTCTGTCCACTGCGCCACCTAGCTGCCGGCTACAAGAGGAGCTGCTTAGAGAATCAGAAATACAGAAATTCAGGAGCTAATCAAAGCTGACAAGCAGCACCAGGCATGGTGGTGCATCTCTGCTAACTTGGGGCAGCTGAGGCTGGTGGTTCAGGGATTCTGAGCCGCAGTAGGCCAAGCCATTGGGGTGTCTGCACTAAGTCTTGCCCTAACCCTCTGTTTCCAGAGAACTCAGCTCCATGTGGAAACATAAGATCAGCTTGAATAATCAGTTAAAGAAAGCTTTATAACCTCAAAGTGCCATGTAAGCCATTTGAAAATGGTTGCTGAATTAATAAACAAACCAATAAAGCTTTTTCCTTGTCCTGTCTCACTGCCCTCATTCTTTCTATGGCCTCTGAAGGAGCAGCACTGGCATCTGGAATTTGATGTATATGATTCTGTGACATATGTGCACTCTATGTGGTGCTTTTAATTGTATACCTTGAGAAACCTGAAGCACAGCTTGTTGGTTGTGTGCTGACTTCCCCAAGCCTCCAGAAAGGCAATGTGTGAGCATGCCAATTGTTCAGTAAGGGGAGTCCAACATCTAATTTTCTGACTAGGTGGCACTGTCCTCTAGCCAACAGCCAAGCAGTCCAGAGTTTCTCTGGTACATACTGTTCTGTAAAATAGCTTCCCCAGAGGCTGCAGTATCCTTTCTGGCCACTATAGAGGGCACTCAGCTTGTCAATACTTAGGCGACACCCCAACAACCACTACAGAAGGATGCAAAATGGGGTGGCGCAGATTAAACCTATGCTAGTTGGATTCAGAATTCAGTTAGAGCACCATTCTCTTGGGATATGGAATGTTGCTCAAAATGATTAAAACAGGAAGCCTAGAGCTCTAGCTTCCATCCCACACCACCTCAGACCTATCTCAGCCTACATTCACAAGACATGGGTACTCATCATATTATATCCACATTGAACATAGTAAAAATAAAAATGCTAAATGTTCCTACACAGATCCTTCTTCCTCCCACTTTACTTCTCAGTTCTTCAGGTGAGACCACAGAATTCCCAAATTGCTCTCACTCATAAATCATGGAAAGGAAATAAGGGAGAAGAGATATTTATTTGGGATCCCAGATCTGGGCAATGGAGTAGAAACAAGGGAAGGAAGGAAAAGTACTGGGAGAGGGATGTTTCCCATCCAGAGTTCAACAACCTACTGTTCTTTTTAATAAATGACAGTCTCAGGTTCTTTGGGACCTTTTCTTCTCCCCTCATTCTAATCTCTCCTTTTTCCACTACATGAATCATTTCCATAGTACTAGTCTGAGCTCTTTCTCCCTGGGTATTGGTTACCAAAGAGAGGGTATTGGGTCATGGCAGCGGTGAACTGAGGCTACCCACCATTCCCAAAGTGTTAGCTGCCAATATCCCACATGGTGAAGAAGATGCCACAATACAATTGTTCTTGTCCTTCTCTGACTCCTATCTATATTCTGACTTGTGCCTCTTTTCATTAGACTTTAAGGCCCTTGAGAGTCAGAGGATGGGAAATGGGACCATGTCTCCCCTATCACATGACAAGCTTCCCAATTTCATAGATGAAATCTCTCCCATCAACATTCCCCCCCCCCACTTCTTCCCAGTATCCAGAAAACAAATGTAGACCAAGGATAGATAGATAGATGGATAGATGATAGATAAAAATATATCATAATTTGGAGTGAGGCACTGTTTTAAATTGAATGGTTGACTATAGGTAGGACAGAATATTAGAGTGCCTGATCCAAGCTAGCCAGGAGGAAGGAAATATTGGGGCTTATATCAGTGGCAGAGGTAAGGTTGGACCAGCTTTTTTTTTTTTTTAAGCAGTAGATTCTAAATCCTCTTTGAAAGTGAACTTCACTTACCAGGAAACCTTGGCAGAGAGCACCAAAGCCTCCATTTTTGCCTGACCCTCTACTTAGCCATACTCCAACACATCAATAAAACCTAGCACTTCTCTGTTTGATTTGTTCAGTAGATTTAAATGCTTCTTGTCATCATGGATGCCTCAGTACCATTCCAGGTAGCAGAAGTGTATAAGAAATGACCACTGGATCCCATGAGAGCAATGAGAAAATGGTGGTAAACCAGAAATCCAGAGAACTCTTGACACTCCAGAATTCATCCACTGCTTTTTAATTACAGCCATCCAACCCAGTCACTACACATATGACTGTGACACTTGTTGTTTAGGCCCGTCTGCCTCTTCATCAGCCTATGGACCTTGGCATGCCATGCCAATTGCTGTCCATGGGGTTTTCTTGGCAAAAATACTGGAGTGGTTTGCCATTTCCTCCTCCAGGGGATGAAGGCAAACCATGGTTGAATGACTTGCTCGGGGTTACACAAATAGTAAGCGTCTGATGCCAGATTTGAACTTGGGTTTCCTGACTCCAGGCCCAGCACTCTATGCACTGTCCCTCTGAAACTAACTTCTTATAATACTTGAGTGAATGGTCTGTTACTTGAAATCGAAATAAAGACTGAGGGGAAAAAATAGCTTTCACTCACAGAGCATCTGAAGAGGAATTGTATTCCTCATGACACCAGCAAGTAGATGCAGTGCCACCTTGTTGTCTTTGACTAATTGAAGTAGATGGTAAAAGCCTTTGTGCCATAGGTGCAGGCTGTTTGTATTTCAGTGCTACAGTAGCAATGGCAGCCCCCTCCTGCTTCTAGGCAATCTTCTGTAAAGCTACAGTGTCATTTTATCAATAAGCTAGTGAAGGAGTGCAATACATAATTTGTCCACCAGGTGACACTATACTTCAGCCACCAGCCCAGTGGCTGTGTCAAAATCTTATTGACCTTATGGGACAAGAAGTCCCCTTCTAATGTTAGCTGTTCACTTTGCCAAATCACATGGCTCCAAACAGCTGGGCAAGAAACTCTTGCCAGTTGGAAGGTCTGTAAGAAGGGAGGGACAGAGGGATTTCTTACAAAAATTGCCTTTTTTAAAGTAAATTTTTATTGATATTTTTTACATCACCTATATATCCTATTGTATTCCTCCCTCCCCTTACCAAGAGCTATCTCTTTTATGAATAAAGAAAGAAATGTTGTGAAAAGCTGAATTTAACATAGGCTCTGCTCAGCTGATGGTTGGTAACCTTTACCGTTTCCTGTCCTGTACCTGTCCTTGTGGTTTGCCTTGGCTGAAACTCTGGGGTTGCCTATCTTCTCAATAGAGGAACTACACCCCCTCCCCCCACCACCCCCCACCTCTCCCCAGCTGTCCCATGCTTTAATTCCACCCCCAACTGAAATCCTCAGGAACAATTCTATTTTTTCTTTAAGTCTAAGGTGTCCTCTCCAGCAAAGGGGTAGGAGAAAGAAAAAGGTAGCCAGACTATAAACACAAATCAGCTTATGGAACAAGGAATGTTAAGCTATAATCATTTGAAGAAGTTGAGAATCACTTGAGAAGTGACATTTGAAAACAGATTTTTTTAGAACTTCTTTTTAAAGCAATTAATTTTTAAAGCAATTTTATATTTTGCCTGCACTTAATCTTTTTGTCTGATAATCTCCCTCTCTCCCCCTCCTTCTCTCTGTCTCTCTGTGTCTCTCTTCCTCTCTCTCGCCTTTCAGCTAGTCTGTGTACCAGGAATGGCTACCCAGCTGCCTGGGTGCCTGAGAAGAGGAAGGTGCCAGTTGCCTTTAAGATCTCTCACCAGCACCAAAAGTCAAAGGAAAGAACACATAAATGGGAGCCAGCCCTATCCCAGTCTAAGCTCATCTAGGAGGCTCATGAGCTCAGAAATTTCAAGGATATGGGGAAAGTGTGCCTGCCCCACCTGACTCATTGCAAAGCCCAGAAAATCATCCTGATACTTCAAGACTGGCCAAGAGAAGGGATCCGAGATTTATATATACTGATATAGAATTAAGAGAACAGAACCACAAGAACATTTTATACAATAACAATATGACAAAGGCAAACAACAAAGACTTAAGAACTCTGATTTCACCTTTAGTATATCCACAAGTTTTGGATAAACAGCCAATCTAAAAAGTTTTTGTCACTGCACAGCATGAAACCCATTAATCATCATGACTGACATTCCGAGAATATCTAAGCCTGCCTTGAAGTGTTGGGGTGCAAAGTGAGTGCCTCCCTGGTGTGTGTGTGTGTATATCTCTGGAAACAGGTTAACCCCAAATTTCCATGACCTGAATGCCAACTGAGCATGCTCCAAAGGGTGGAGAAAGAAGTACGGTATAAACAATACATCAAAAAAAATCTGACATGCAGAATCCCACACCCACAGTCTCCCACTTCTACAAAAGGAGAAGTATCTTTAATTTTTTTTCTCAATTAACAAAAATCTACCCTCTTATGATCACACACACGCTGGAAAAGACAGAAAAATCAAGAAGTTTGTAACATATACATAATAAAGCAAAACAAAATTCCTTCATTGGCTGTGTCCAGAAAAGTTCTCAATCTGCACCATATATCTATCGCCTCTCTGTCAGGAGGTGGATGTCATTTTTAATCGTTAGTCTTCTGGAACTATGGTTGATCAGAGTTCCTAAATCTTTTAAAGTTGTTTGTCTTCACAATACTTTTGTTGTATAAATTGTTCTCATTCCGCTCACTTCACTCCTTTTTCAGTTCATAATAAAAACCTCCCCAGGTTCCTCCGAAAACATCCCCTTTCCCACTTCTCACAGCACACTGCTGTACCATAATTTGTTCATTCGCGAGCTTGACCTTTGCGACTCTACGGCATTCAGTTTTGTGAGGTGTTTCCATTTACGCCGCATAGTCCTTGCGTGTAGTTTTCCTGGTTCTGCTTATTTCACTTCGCATCAGTTCCTGTCTGTGCCTGCTTCTAATCACATGCATTGTTTATTGCGGCGGCACCGTCCAGACAGGCATTCAATAATATAATGCACCACAACTTGACCATTCTCTGCTGCTACCATAAACACTTGGGTGAATAAATGGCCTTTCTTTCCATCACTGACCCCCTCGGGCTACATGTTTTACAGTAGAATTTCTGGGTCAAAGAGGAGGGACATTTTAGTCACCGCAGAATTCCAAGTACTTGTAATTCACAGATTCCAAAGAGCATCCCCAGGCCTACTTTTACAGACAAGGCAGGATGTATGGTTAGCTCGCTTACAATCGTGTATTTTAATCGGTTTACACATTTGTGTAATACTCAGAGTGGACCGGCCTTCACAGTTGCCATAGAAACTATTCAAGGGTCTTTGAAACAAGATGGTGGCCGGAGGCGGTTTCACTCTAGCCTCCGACGGTAACTCTATGGTAGGTCGGGGGTGAACAAATTGGATCTGGGAAGCGAGATTTCGTAGCGCACACGCGCACTGAGAACTCAAGAACACGAGAGACGGGAAGGCGACTTACTACGCAAGTCTGACACCGGTGCTACTCCGTTTCCGCGGGGGAGGGGGGAAGGAGGCATACTGCGGGTTGACTGAAGCACATGCGCAATAACAGCAGTGGTGAAGCTTGGGTGGGGCGTTCTCTGGAGGCTACGGGAGCTGGAGTGGCGAGGTCTTTCCAACGCACGAGCTTACTGGCGACGTCGACAGAGGAAGGCGTGGGCGGCCTAATACGCATGCGCTCCGAAGGCGCGGACTTGCCTTAGGAGGGTGTGGCGAGAAGTGAGGCTCATTGCGCAGGCGCAGGGGCTACCTGGTTTGACGAGAAGACTTAGGAGAGAACGCGGGGTGGGGGTGGGGGTGAAGAGCGCCTGCGCGTTGTTCGAGGGTTGGGAGTACTGGGGAACTTCAGAGGAACAGAATGCGCAAGCGCATTAATCGATAGATGGGTGGGTGGGAGGAAGGAGGAACGGGGAGTGAGCAGCTGCGCCTGCGTAGTGCGGGGGTGGAGCGCGGAGGGGGTGGGGGGAGAAGAAGGGGAGAGCGCCTGCGCGGCTGTCAGACGGCTGCTTGGTTGGTCAGTGGGGAGCCAGCGCCTGCGCACTAGGACCCGTGTGCAGCAGCAGCGGCAGCGGTAGCGGTAGCGGCGGCGGCGGCGGCGGCGGCGGCGGCGGTGGTGGTGGTAGTAGGCTTGGCGGTAGCGGTTGAGCTTGCGGCGGGCGGACGGGGGTCCAGTCGGTACGTTCGCACGAGGTGAGGGTGGGTGGTTTGCGCGTGCGCAAATGCCCCAGTCGGGACGGCTGAGAGGAGGGAATGGAATGGAGTGGAACGGAGGGGCCGGCGGACAGGCGGGGGAGGGGAAGGGCAGGCGGTCGCCTCGCGGGGCCCGAGCTGGGAAGGGAGGGTTGGGGTAAGAGCGCGAAGGAAAGGGCGGGAGCGCGCGCTCGCCCTGCGGGTCTGGCGCGTGGTGCGGCGGTTACGGTCCGGGCGGGTGACGTTGGCGCGACGCAGGGTGAAGGGGGGGGTGTTGGGGGAAGGTTGAACGGCGAGCGCGGGGCCGCCACGCTGGAGAACCTGGAGCAGAAGACCACGAGGGGACCCGGAGATTGGTTTCATCTCGCGGGACGGGGAGGGAATGAGACCACGTGGGTGAGTCGGAGGGGGGGGAGGAGGAGAGAATGAGCCACGCGGGACCGTTGGGGTTGGGATTGGGACCTGGGGAGGGATTTGGGGTCGCCCCACGCGGACACGTGAGATGGGGGAGGGATTGCTCAAGATCGGGGGTTGGGGACGTGAGGGCCGTGGTGGGGCACGCGGGGAGAGGAGGCATAGGAGAGCTAAGAGACTTGGGGGAGGGGCTTCTGGGGTACAGGAAGTTGGATTGGGGGGGGCGTTGGGGGAAATCCCTCGGTTTCCCTCTGCTGGAGAAGGTGGCTCTGAGTGGGAGGGAGGGGGACTGTATGGCCACATGGCCTAGGTGAGGTCGTGAGGGGAGGGGGCAGGAAATCCAAGGCAGAAGGGTATCCCATGGAGGTGGCTAGAATTGTGCCACATCGTGGTTTTGAGGCCTCCGACAGAGGGGTGAGGGGCCCAGGTTAGGGAGGGCAAGGGAGAAGGCAGTCCGTTTTCCCATCCCCCAAAATCCTGAGTGAGGGGCCAGAGGATAAGCAAGGCAGAGGAGGGAACATTTAGAGGTATATGAGACAAAATTAAGGGGGCTGAATTGGCAATCGGGGTTGGTTTCAGTATCAGCACTGGTGTTTAAAGTAGATTGGACAGGCTCCTGTTAGCATATGTTAACTTTGCCACTCAGGCTTCATATCATCCTATTGTGTTACCTACTCCCTTTCTCTTTTGGAGTGAGGTAATTGGATTTAACTAGAGCTATCCCAGAAATTGAAGAAGGTAGGGGAAAGGAGGCATAAGGAAGAGACTATTTCAGTGATAGAAGGGAAGGATGGGGGGTTGTTTTACTCCCTCAGACCTTGGCAAACAATCTATTTGCATTCTATAAAAAGGAGTGGGGCAGAAAAGCATCTTCTCTTACTAATTTTGTGTAGTACTTTGTAACCTTTATTGAATTCTCAAACCATGACACGGTTTCCAGATGGCCACTGTTTTTCTCTTATCTCCATCCTTTCCTAAATTGGGACTTTTGTCTCTTGTTATCTCTTTAAATATACTCAGTGAAACCCTTAACTTAACTACCATTAGACGAGCCCTTTGGATTTGTAACCCCAAACTTGCCCCATGTGCCGCCTGGGCCTGAGGCCTATTTCACTACAGGTGCATGCTGGGAAAAGTGGGAGGGCCCCTGGGGGAGGCCTGGTATTTGGGTTTCCTGAGGGAGCTGTGACTGGTTGTTTGTCAGAGGGTGAGTAGACCCTTTTCCTTTCTCCCCTTCCCTAGATAAAAGCTGGTAGCTTAGGTTTGGGTGGCTGGGAATCTCCCTGGCTAAGGTGCCTGGTCGATTCCTGTACCACTGGTAGGTGTAGGGGTGTGTATGACAACTGTGGGTGGAGCCCTGAGCTCTGAGTCTCCACCCAGTCCCCTAGCATTAGCCCAACTCCACCCAGTTGCTCAGAGCTCTTTAACTAATTATAGCCTTGGCTCCCTTTTTTTGGGGGGGGGAGAAATGGGAGAAAGGAAAAAAATGGATTCTTCCTTCCTGGGGCTCTATCAGTATTACTCTAAATCTCCCATCCTCCACAGTTGAGCTGCCCACTCACCTGTTCTGTCTCCTCCACCCTCCCAGTTCCTGGCCTCTAGTAAGATCCAGGAATTGGGGTATTATTGGGGGAACAGTCTTGGGAGCCTTAAAGAACTATTAATAACACCCTTTTTCTCTCTTCCTCCTCTCAGTTGGAATAGAAGTCTCTCAAAATGGCAGATGACCTGGACTTCGAGACGGGGGATGCAGGGGCATCAGCTACCTTTCCCATGCAGTGCTCTGCCTTGCGCAAGAATGGCTTTGTGGTGCTCAAAGGCCGGCCCTGTAAGATAGTTGAGATGTCCACCTCCAAGACTGGAAAGCATGGCCATGCCAAGGTCAGAAACTCTCTTTCTCATTTTGTCTTTTGCTTCCCAACCTGCTTATATCCTTTATAGACTGCCTCCTTTTGGCTCTTAGTTTCCCCCAAACCTGCTTTCTGTACCAGATTATTAGATTTCCGATGCCTCCAACCTTGCCTTTCTGGCTTCTTAAACAACCATTACTTCAGCATTACTCCTCCACCTTGACCTTCCCAGTTTTCTTCTATCTCTTTTACCCTTTGGATTCCTTTGAGAGTCCATTTCCACCATTTGGCCTCTTTTCTTCCTTATCCTGGCTTCCTCTTGTTTTCCATTTTCCCTACCCCTCAAATGCTTTTTAGATTCTTTTGTTTCTACCTACTTGATTTTTCTCAATACTGGATGCAACTTTCCCTCTGGTAAATGTTTCCTCCAGGGTCAGAAAGAGCTAAAGAAACATGTCCAATATATGCTGAAATTTTAGGGTTTTGTTCTTGTTTACCTGTGTCTTCATCCTGCTTTTGTTTCTGAAAAGCTAACTCTTTTCTCTCATAACTGAGCCTGTACAGTATAAACTTGCCTCAGTATCATTCTTCTCACCTAAGTCCTGTCATTTCTCTTTTATCAGTCTTTCCATATCTATCCCCACATTTCTACTTTCCTTCCTATTCCTTTTATATCCTCAGACATAACCTGTTTTCTAGGCTCTTCAGCTTTTTGCCTCCTGGTGGTCATTTCTCCTCTTCTTGGAGGTTTAGGGACTATCTGTATCTGTCCCAAACTCTCCACCTTCCCATCTCATTTCCCAGTCTCCTAGAAACACATTCTCAAATGTTCAGGTCTCTTATCCTTCTGACTCTGGATTCCTTGTACCCTTAAAACATACTATCTCCCTCCTCATGTCAGAAATTGCTGATTTCCCTCTTAACATGATACACACACACACATATATATATATGTATATATATACACATCCAGGTTCATCTGGTTGGTATCGATATCTTTACTGGGAAGAAATATGAAGATATCTGCCCTTCAACCCACAACATGGATGTGCCCAATATCAAGAGAAATGATTTCCAGGTATTTGGAAAGGGGTTGAACCAGAGCATCTAGGTTTTGGGGAACCTTCAATTCAATGTGAGAAAGAAAAGTGTTGGATTTTAAAGTAAAGAGATTGGAAGAAAAGTCAGGCTAAGTAAGGGGTGGGGTTCATGATGGAAGGTAGAGTGAGAGTTGTTTTGATTGCCCATCCCCCATATTCTTTGTCCTTAGCTGATTGGGATTCAGGATGGCTACCTGTCACTGCTCCAGGACAGTGGGGAGGTAAGGGAGGACCTTCGTTTACCTGAGGGTGACCTTGGCAAGGAGATTGAGCAGAAGTATGATTGTGGAGAAGAGATCCTGGTAAGTTCTTATCTTCCTGTCTTACCCTCGTTTTCCATTTTCAGTGCTTGTAATCTTATAGTGAGTTTTTACACCCTCATCCCTTTTCCTAAAGATAACGGTGCTGTCAGCCATGACAGAGGAAGCAGCTGTTGCAATCAAGGCCATGGCAAAGTAACTGGCCCCCAGGTAGGTAGAACCCTGTTTTCCTTGCCTGTTGTTCATCCATCCCCCCACTAAGTCCTTTGCTATAATGCGTTATCTGTGTCAGGGTACGTATGGGTTGTCCTAATCTTTTCTTTCCATATTCAGGGTGGTGGTGGCTGCAGCAGCAGCAGCGATCGGCACCTGAAGAGGCCTTCCCTCTCCTCCCCAGCCTGGTTAGGCTTTGGCCCCACCTTGGCTGGACGCCTACTCTATTTCTTTGATGTTTTATTTTGGTTTTTTTTCTCTCAATCCGGGGAGCTCCCCCCACACCCACCCCATTAGTCAAGCCCTATCCCCCCCAACCCCTTGGACAAGATGGGGGCAGGGCCTTGGTAAAACTGCCCCCTTCTCTCCCCCACCTCACACTACAGCCCTGGTGGGGGAGAGGGGATGGGGGCTCCTTGAGATTTAGTTTTTTTCTTTTTTATTATTCAATCTGGAAGCAGAAAGCTGTGGATTCTGGATTCTGGCAAAAATCCTCTGCCCCCTCTCCCTACCTGTCCTGTCTGGCCCCCTGGTTCCCTATACCTCACCTAGCACCACTCCCTCCTCCAACAGGGGACCAGACCCCCGCCCCCCCATCTGCCTGTATCTTTCCCCAAATCTCCCTAGTGGGAGAAGGGACAGGAGTGGGGAGGGGCTCTATTCCCCTCCTCAGGCATCCAGGAGGGCCCCTAGCACCCATGGGCCCTACCCCTCCTTGCGGTTTTCTCCCTGACACATTTGTTAAAAATCAAACCTGAATAAAACTACAAGTTTAATATGACAAGTTTCATGTACTTCTTACTCTGAAGGTTTGACTACTAGTTTGACTACAGTGGGCTGGGGGGGGGTGCAATTCAGACAGCAAGGAAACAGGCTCTGATGGCAGTTTAACTTTATTAGTTGGGAGAGCTGGGGAGGCAGGACACAGGTCGAGTCACTTGTGATAAAAACGTTGGTTCTGGCTGTGCTGAATAAAAGGGAGACGGGGGCCTGGTTGGCTGGTGGCTGCAAAGCTTGACTGTTGGGGGAGCAAAATAGAAAGTTGTTAGTGTCAATAACCCCATTTTCAAAAAGTCTGAATCTCACTTGAACCCTCACCTTTCCTGATGGTTGCATCTGTACAGGAAGCTGGGGTGTGGCTAAAAGCCCAGGGGTTGGGTGCAGAGCCTGGGGATGCATGGGGCGCAGAGAAGACTGTAACACATGACAACAGGTCAGCACTTCAGGATTACTCAAACTTTCCTATAAAATCACCTCCAAGAGTAGGGTCTCACCGAATCAGAGAAGCCAGATTGCTGGTTAGCATGTTCCAGCTGCTTTTGAAGGGACAGGGCATTGCCGGGTTGTAGGAACCCTAGGACAAGACAGACCAATCAGTGAGTAGAAAAAAAAATCCCACAAGTCAGGGAGCAGCATAGAAGGATCCACAAGTGGCATTACCTGTTTGTGTGGGCTGGTAGTGGCTGTGTACTGCATAGGACTGTGGCTGAGGTTGGGACAGGTACTGAACAGCAGGAAAAGCTGAAGGGGCTGAGGGGAGGAGGTTACACATAGATAAGAGGCTACCCACAAGCCAAAACAAATTCTCACGAAAAGCTTTGCTGTGTGCCCTCACCTCTGAGCTGCTGGCTGGGACTATAACCTGGCTGGGTAGGTCCATAGTGAGGTGGGGGCTGGGCTGCCCCATAGGCCCCTCCCGGGCTACCCTGGAATTGCCCATGTTCTGAGGTTCCTGCAAAAGCTGTTGACCCCACAAAGTGACGGGTCTGGAGAAGATGGGGAGGGTTAAGATTGGAAAGTGTTCAAATACCAGGTACAAGCTCACTAAATACAACACACTGTTGTCAGGATAAGTTATCTAACCTTGAGATACATTTTTTATTATATTTTTATTTTATTACATATTTTAAAATGAAACAGGTTCAGAGAGACTGACTTATAGGATCACACAGGAAGTGTAAGATACCTTATCTACCTCTAAAATCACACAATGTGTAGTTAGGGGAGATTACAATGATACTTTCACAGCACATTAAGTGCCACTTGTAGTTAAAATGTCAGTGATCCCTGTCTGCTTACCGTGAGCACTTGGGGTCCAAACATCTGCTTGGCCCTATCAGCAGACATAAGCGTTCCTGGCCTGTTGTGTCCTCCAGGGCTGCCTGTGATAAGGTGTGCGGTTCAGAAGGCTGCAGGCTCTACGGAGGTCTCCAACCACCTCCATGACCCTTGCCCCAGCTATCCCCACCCTTTCCCCTTGTCCACCTCACCCTGCATGCTGAGCAGATGGGTCCCTGTGTGCACAGCCAGACCTTGCTGGTATGCTGCAGATGTAAGTGTTGTCAAGTCACTGAAGGGGAAGTAAGATCAAAGACTTAGTATCAAAGATTATAAAACTGGAAGGAACCTTATAAGTTTTACAGATGAAGAAACTGGGGGGCCAAGAAAGGAAATTAAATGAAATTTTAAAAATGAAAAAGCTTCCCTACACAGGTGGCAGTTAGGCTATGAACGTAGGTCATCCTTCCTCTTCTGATACCAGATTCCCATTTCATAAAGCCCCACCTCAGTCTAGGCCCCATCCCTCTACATCCCCACCTTTGCTCCTTACGACGCCTTTTTTCCTCCTCATGTAAAACTTTCTTGAGCTGCAGGAAGAGCTGGTGCTTCTCCTCTTGTAGAGCCAGGAGCTTCTCTTGCAGTTTAAGGATCTGGGAGGATCATGGAGACAATGAAAGGGGGGAGCCGGGTGTAAGAATGAGACGTTAGTGTGTGTGTAAAAATTTGCTTACCTGTTCTTTGGTCTCTTCCAGTGACATCCTCTCTTCCATTTCCTTTTTCTTCCTCCTCTCCTGCTCCTCCTTCATTTTCTGTTCCATCATCTTGTCTACCTCCTCTTCCTCTGGGGGGAGGGCCATGGGGTTAAAACTTAAAGCTACAAGGGAACCTCAGACCTCAAGCCCTCATTTGAAACACAGAAAACAGCCCTAGATAGGAAAGGTGGCCCCGCGATAGCAGGTTCCCCAGCTCGAGGCAGCGGTGTTGGAGGCAGGAATGTGGCCTCGCTGTGCGACCCCGGAGGAGTCACTTAGCCTGTCTGCCGGGGTGTGAAATGGCCAGGGGATGGCACCTCCGAGCCAGGCTGCTTCACAGGACAGGTATGGACGCTCGTTCCTTCCCGTCCCCTCAGCCGGGGGTCCCTCACTCACCCTGCCTCTTCCTCTCCCGCTCCATCATTATGTGTCGATGCAAGGCCCTGGCCATGGCATTGGAGAGCTTGGGGCGTTCCAGAAGCGCCGGCATGGTGACCCGCGGGGTGCTGTCACACAGACTGGGACTCGCTCACTGACAGCCCAGTCACCCGGCAGAAATCTGCTTTGTCGGGGGACAAGCATCATCACAGAGGGGTAGAGCGGCTCCCACTCGCGGAAGGGGGGACCCGAGAGCCCTCCCCACCACCCCGAAGAAACCAGGGTCCACCAAGATTCGGTGGTCGGGGGGGGGCGGGATGAGCGCCCTGCTTCTGGGAGGGAGCACCCCACCCCACCCCTGCCTCGGACCCGGGCTTGGTCCCGGCGCTCCGAGGGCGGGCGGGGCCGGAGGGCGGGGCTGGAGAGAGCATCAGGGCTCCGGAGGCGACAGCGCCGGGGCGTGAGGGCCAGGTCACGTGCTTCTCCCGTCAGGCGCCCCGCCACCCCCTCGAGCCCATCACCTGTTCCAGCCAGCGGGGTGGGGGGTAGAGTGCCATGCTGGGCTCCCCACCCTCCCCACCTATCCAGCAGCCACCAGCACTGACCGCGCTCTGCGCAGGCGCGGCCAGGGTCCGAAAGTCTCGGACTAGACCTCCAGGCCCCCAGCCCCTCCCTACCTACCTCCTCTTCCTTCTCACTTCAGGCCTCCTACAGGCCTCAGGGACTTCGTCATTTCCGGACTCGTGGGTAAGTACTTCCGGGGCCACGGATGAGAGATGGCGAACTTCGCACGCTGCCTGAGTGGGGGAGGGGAGGGGCGGAAGAGGCTTGGGGCTAAGGGAAACTACTGCGGCTGCGCGCGGTGCTGCGGCCGTGGGGTGACCGGCGGAACCGCATCGCTTGGTCCGCGCCCCGACCAGCCGCGGGGCGTGTAGTGCACGTAGGGGGCGGTGGTCGCGAGGAGTCTCCCGCGCGAGGGAGGGGCGTACTTGGAGGGGCGCCTCGCTCTTCCCCCCGGGTCGGGAGGGGCATGTTCCCCGAGAAAACCTAACCCTAATAACTCTAGGAGCTAATAAAGCGGGAGGGCCCTAAAGAGCTCGCCTAGCTCCACGCCCGCGTTTTACAGGCGAAGGCCCACGACCACCCGCCAGGAAGCGGCCGGCCGGGCCCACGGCCTCCGGGCCGGTCAAGCACGGCCCCGGTCCTTGGGAGGCCGCGGGATGAACAGCGCTTCCGGAACACTAAAGACAATCAAAGAGTCAAAGTCCCAAGAGATCGGGATATCGCCGTCCCACCCCCACAGGAAGTGGAAGCAGGGTGCACCCATCGCTGAGCCTTAGGCAGAAGGGAAGCCAAAGGGTCTGGGGTAATCCCGGGCAGGGGGCCGGAATCGAGGCCAGCGCCGCCATCCGTGCCTGGCTCCACGCTGTGCTGTCAGGAACACAGGAAGGGAGCATAAATAGAGACTGAACCCACAGGGCGCCTTCCTGATAACTAGCATGTACTTGTGGGGTTTCTTCAGAAGGGCCTTGTGAAGTACGTGTCTTTATCCCCATTTTGCCATCAGGAAACTGAGACGCAGAAAAGTTAAGTCATTTGCCCAGCAAGTGACACAGCAGCTACTAACTCTCTAAGGCAAGATTTGAACTCAGGCCTTCCCGACTCCAAGTCCACTTTATCCACTGGGACACTTAACTGCCTTCGAACTCCCTTGGGTTAAGATTTCCCTAGATAAGTGCAAGTGGAGACTGGGACTGACAAGGTTGTGTCTGAGACAGGGCGTTTATTTCAGTTCTTTAAGAAATCAGAGTATGTAACAGCTGTACAGGGGTGGCTCCTCCTCCCCCAGCTATTCCTTCCCACTGGAAAAAGTTTCAACGGAGAGGGGAGGGAGACAACTCCCCCTGGGGATTCACATTAACCAGAAACAACGGAAATAAATTAAGTGATGGGAGTTTCCCCAAATCAGTGCATGAGGAGAGGGAGGGAAGTAGTGGGGTGGTCAAACAAGAGTTCATTGCGGGAGGCCTTCCAAATTTTGCCCCTATGGACTTCCCCAATTAATAGAGAAGTGTTCTGGACCATCACAATTCCCCCAAATCTGTGGGCAACCCCCAACCCAGGAGAGCTACCCTCCCCCAAATAAAAATGCAAAGCCCCCTGAAAATCTGAGGGGGTTCCCACCATGTCCACTCTTCCCTGGGAGTGGTTGGGGAAATGTATAAAAAGTTGGTGCTTCCCAAGTTCATAAACTTTCCCTGCCATTGTGCTTGGCAATATGAGCCCATATCTTCTCACTCCACTCGTACCAGCAAGGCATAGAGTAATGTGGCACCCTTTTCCTTGGTCACCCACTCAAGCTCAGCAGGACTAAAGTGGGGGTCAAGGGGGCCCCCAAGGGCTGTAGAGGGTGGGCCAGGTGTGTAGGATCCAGGACGTACACACACCTGGAATGCTACCTGGGCATGGTATGGCCTTTGAGATTTGGGGTCCCGGAATCTAAAGACAAGAAAGAAGGAAAGTCCTGTTGGGACCGTATGAGGGGAAAAAAAAATAGGAAGGAAAGGGTGGAAATGTGCAAACACATAGTGGAAAAATTGTCGAATAGAGAAAAAGAAGAAAAGGCATGGGGAAACCAATAGGCCAGGGAAAAGTGGGAGAAGGGAGACTGGAAACAAGATGGGTTTAAAAAAAAAAAAAGCTGGGCTACAGGGACCTCCCTCCAGGTTTCACCAATATCCCCGTTCCTTGGTTATCCCAACTTCAGTTCCCACGCCCTCTATTCTCCTTCACTCACTGCACTTTGGAAGCAAGGGCATCAGTCCCAGCAGCATGCCGAAGGGAGGGGGAAAGCAGCACAGGAGGGGGCTGCTCCTCACGAGGAGGGACACAGTTTTCACCAGACTCTCCATACCCACACCCTGGCTCTGCCTTTAAAGGCCGGCAGCTTAGGATTGAAGCGCTGCCTGAAGACAAAGGGTAAAGGTTAGGGGTCTTCCCCTTTATTTCCCCCACCCTCTATACCTCCCCTCCACAACCTCCTCAACGGGAAGAGGAGGCCTGGTCCCCCCAATCATTCCCCTCAGCATCATCCTTCAACTTTGTCTATCCTATTACCTGCCCCAAGCTCCCCTCGGTCCAGCACCCTCCGAACAGCCCCAACACTACTCCCATGATAGGCCATATGCCACTTCTTGGATAGTGCTGCTGTCTCCAATCGTGGATTCACTCTGCAGGAGAGAAATGTGTATGTCTGTCCTGACCTTGGTTAACCCCTCAAAAAGCCCTTTCTCTTCACAGAGGAACAGGATGGACTTGTTCTGTCCAGTTGTCTTGCTGAAAAGTAAGAAGTAAGAAACAGAATCCTAGGAGCATAGATCTAGAAAGGATCAGAATTCAAACCCAGGTCCTCCACCTCCCAGGCCAGGGCACTTTTAATTGTTATAATACACTTAAAAAAAAATTCAAATAAAATAGGCATTTGCACTTCTGTAATAGAACCAAAAAATTAGATCATATAATAAAACAGAAAGCTGCAGATTTCTGTTATGTACAGCTTATTTTCTGTTTTAGGTGTAGAACTTGTAGCTTTGTCCTGCTTCCCTGTGCTGACTTTTGGTTTCTCCACTGACCCTCTTTTTTTCCCAGTGGGGTGGGGAAGGATGGTTAGGAAGGCAAAGGGGGACTAGGGAGAGGGCAGCCAAAAAAGGAAAACAAAGTACATTTCTGGCAAATTTTGATTTTGATGCTGTTTCCTTGAACAGGAAATTGTATATTCTATTTTAATGATATTTTCTAGACATAATAATGGAGGTTTTGATAAAAGCAAACTCCTTGTCCTCTGTGGGCTTCGCATCCTAGGCTGCCCTGGGGTTCCATCCCTCCCATGCCAAGCCACATGCCTGAGGTTGAAGCGGCACCAGCCAAAGGGCAAGGCATACTCTTGTGGTGGCTCCCCCCGACGACGATGTGCCTCATCTCCCCGAAGTTTCCGACAGGACTCACAATAGCACAGGCTTCTCTTGGGGGGTGGGACAAAATAATCCTCTGGCAAGGAAGAAGAGAAAGATTTAATTCAGGGGCTACATTTCCTAAAGAATCCTTATTTCTGTTTTTCCTCTGTTGTTCTCAACCCTCAGAAATGAGCCCATTCCCGCCCATCCCTCCACTATTTGGGGCGTTTGAGGAAAGCAACCTAGTGTCCCAAGAAGAGAGGACCTGAGAGTTGATGGTAAAGTTAAGGGATAGAGTCTCACCTGGCAGTAGCAGCAACTCCTGGAATCGAGAGCAGAGGGCATGGTATTCACAACTCTTTAAAGGACTGGCATCTGGAGGGGGGGCCCAACATACACTCTCTTTGATGCCTGAAAGGTAGGGCCAAATCAGAGTAGGGAAGGGGTGGGGAGAGAAGAAAACAGTCAGATAGAGTGGGGGAGGAAGAGATGGGAGCAGAGCATATTTTGGGGACATCTCCTGCCTTCAGTGTGCCTCATTCAGCTTCTTAAATGACTGTGTTTGGGAGGCGGGGGGAAGGGAGGAGAAATGATCCTCTGGGGAAGAAGCAAAGAGCTTCATTATTAAGGCAAGGACAGGTATCCAGAAAAAATAGTAGCATTGGAGTAATAAGGTCCCCTCCAGTGGGGCTGTACAGTACAGGCTCTCCCAGAGCCTCACCATCTACCACATCAGCCTTCTCCATGTCCCCCTGGATTCCAGCTCCCTCCCCACTGGCTGCTCCTGTCTCAAGGCTCATGATCGTCACCTGGAGAGGAAGAAGTTGGTTAACCTTTGGTCCGCTGCTCTCCCCTACCACAAATCCCACTATACACCACCCACAGCCCTTCAGTTTCAATTCCTTTTCCCTTTTAAACTCCCCAGTTTGCCCCATCAACCCCATACAAACTTCACTACGCCCCCAATTCTAACTTTTAAAATCACCACCACCACCACCATGCTCTAACTTCCTAGATTCCTCCCCCCTTCCAGCACTATTTCTGACCAACCACCCCCTGCTGACCTGCTCACACTGGCCATAGAGGTCCACTAGGGCATGGCAGGGCTGGGGCACCTCAGCCACAGCCACACCCTGGTCCACACCATTGACAAAGAGGTGCAGCCCCCCAGACCCGTCCAACCTCAGCCCCAGCACCGTGCCTTCTGGGCACGTGTCCAGGTTTGGCCCATACTTCTCGCAGATCTGGAGGACAGAAGCATGAGAATTGAGCCACTTCTCAAAAAACCCCACCTCTCAGATATCAATACCCGTTCTCCAACACCCTCATCTGGTCTCCCCACACTCAAACATGTACTTCTTTATATACCTTTACCCTCTTATTTCCAGGCTTCCCTTCTTATGATCCCCCCCAGCACTTGTCCCTACCTCTTCCCCACTCAGGGCCCATCCTCTGGGTCTACCTATTACTTCTTCTTTAGGTTCACATTACCTTTATATTTTACCCCATTTGCTCCAATGACTCCCCAATTCCTATACCATTCCATTTTTCAGAGCCTTTTCCTTTCCTGATATCTCAGTTATCTCCAAACACTGGATCTGCCTTGCCTATACGACTGTTCCCCTTCTTTACATGTCCTGCCCACCTTGAGGCCATTATGGAAGATACCCTGGCCCCGAAGTAGCCAGGCGGCCCGTTTGAGGGCACAAGCTGAAGCTGGGAAGTTGAGCCGCTCAGGAGGGCAGGCAATGACTCCTAGGGCCAGGGATGAAGTCCACTGCCGGTTCAGGAAGTCCAGCCGCACCTGGTGGGGAAAGGGGAGATTACCTCCTAGCAGCCACTGACCCACAGAAAGAAGTCTCACTGGGTGGGACAGGGGAGATAAACAGGACATATTACTTCCCCTGCAGATATGAAGAAGGGTGGTTTAACTTTGGTATGATTTTCTTTCTAAATGAAAAAAGGCTCTCTAGCCTAGGTGTCAGTAAGAAAGGAAGTTTTGAATCAAGAGTGCTGACATTATTCCTCTCTGGCTGTGAAACAGATGATGTCCTCTTCTAACCGTAAAGGGAAACCAACATTCTACTTCATCTTTTCCAGAGATTGCCAAGTTTTAACTTCTTTATACTTTCTATTAAGAAAGAGAAATGAAAGGCACGGAAATAGGCCTTTCGTTTCTCTTTCTTATGTAAGGAAGCAACTGGGGTCAGAAGGAATTGAGGAACGAGTACTTCAGAGCAAGAACCTCCCTTCCTGTTCAGGGAGGGATGGGGGCCCAGCCCACCTGGACCAGCTGCTGAGGAACCAAAGGCTGGTTTATTACAACTATGCCCTGGTTGTAGCTGGCCACCCGTGTGGCTGTCAGGTTCCCATTAGACAACAGGATGTTCTTCCCATGATTCTCCAGGAACTCAAGGGCTGCAGGGGTAACCACAGCTTCATTCTCACCCTGTTGGAAGGAACATGTACGTGTCGGCTAGGGCTCCAACTATATTCCTTTTTCATTCTCACAGGTCCTATTCTAATTAATAGGGAAGATTACTCCCCAGTACTAAGAATCGATGAAAGCTGTTTATCTATACAGCTCTTGCTCACACGAGATAGTAGGTTATCTTTTTCCCCCTTCCCTCCGACCCCCAATATCCAAGACATGCAGATATTGTTGAGAGGGTTTAATTTCAATTAGATGGCAGCAAGGACTCTTGCCCCAAACCTCAGCTCTTACCGTGGTGCCTGGTTCTTCATCGTCCTCATCTTCTTCACCCTCACTGCCAGTATCTGAGCTGAGGGAGGGTGGCTTGGTGCCTTCGATCTCCTCTAGCATTGAGGAGCTGACAATGGAGATGACCTTCACCCGCCCGTACAGGTCCAGCACCACCCACACATTCTGGGGGCACACATGGGTGAGGGAATGGGGTATTACAGCATACCTCCTCTCCCCATACTGCTACTCTTCACACAAACCCTGCACTCAACAGGGGAGAAAAGCTGAGGGACAGATGGGATAGCAGGGGTCTCAACAGAAGATGAGACTAGGGGAAGGGAAAAAAGTGAAAACAGTGAAGCCTAAAGGTGACTGGGAGAATATGTATGTATGGAGAGATATCAGGGAGAGGGTCTTAAGGAGTGCTGAAAGGCAAGACACCAAAATGGTAGAAAAGGAGTAAAAATAAAGGATGTGGGCCTGGAAATAAAGGATACGGAAATGAGAAAATCCAACAGCATTACCTTGGCAATGCCAGTGGCTGCAGGCCCCATGTCCTCACCATCCACCAGGATATGCATTGTGTCATCTGCTCCTCTGCGTATTCCCACACGGCTTCCCACCTGCACAGAGATTTCAAACAGGTTTATAATTCAAAAACACTGTAATACATTCTCTGTGTTCTCCTCTTCTAGCCCCTCTACCAGAGTTCTGTCCTCCCTTTCCATAATCTCATACCACCTCTCCTAACACACTCCCTTCCCCCACTTCCCGTATTTCTCAGCCCTCCCAGTGCTCTCTCTATATATTCTCCGTCCTCCAGGCCCTGCTCACCCCCAGCCTCTCCAGATTTCGTCCATAGTTCATCCGCTGAAGCTGTCCGTTACGTCTCACCTCACAGCCAGAAACCATCCATGTGGTCTTAGTCCGTAGCTCTGGTAGTGATGTGGGCAGCCCTGGCCCTGCCCCAGTCCCTCCCCCAGGCCCCAAGTCCCCTGGTAGAAGTGTTGTCAGTCCTACTTTGAATGAACCTGCCCACTTCTCATCCAGCTCTTCCACTTGTACCTGGAGGGAGAGGAGGGAAGTAGTCAGGAGATGAGGTAAAATCAGCAGGAAAGAAAAAAACAGAAGTATGAAGAAGAATGAATTATCATGAGTTTCCTCCAAATCTGTCCTTTAACAGCACTCTTTGACTGGAGGATCCCAACCCCAGCCTCATCCTACCTCAAAGACCTCATCAGTCCTGAGCTCCTTCATGCTGAAGACTAGGCCATGAGCGTAGCCAGCTACCCTCATGGCCCGAGTACCATCTTCACCAAATGTCACATTTTTCCCACAGCTGCTGTGGAATCGGTGAGCCACACCTGCCACTGGGAAAGGAAGAGCACACAGAGGGAAGTTGGAGGTATAGAAACAAGGGAGGTGTAACTTTTCTACGCTGGGAGAAGGATGTAAATTTTAGTACTTTAGCCAAAAAGTGCTCATTCCTGAAATGGTCAGTGGCAAGAAAGCCTTATGAGGTCATCTCTTCACCAGTGAGGCACCAAACATAGGCTGCCTGCCTCTTTAGAAAGTGAGAGAGAAGACTCAGCAGACCATTTCCTATTCAAACAGGAAACTGGGAGGGGCAGCAAGGACATATAGCAATACATTTTCCTCTATGAGAGAGGAAAAGCTCCCCAAACCAAAAGTTGCAATGAACACTTCCTTGACCCCAAGTCTAAAAGCTCATGGATTTATAACAGCACTTCTTCATAAAGAAAAAGCAAACACTGGTTATCCTTCTCATTTCTCTCTCTCTGAATCCTTAAGTCTTCCCCTTCACCCAAAAGTGTCCTGTCCACAACCTTTTTCTCATCTATGATCCCTAAACCACAGCTATTATCTCCCATATACAATAATCCCCAAGTCTCAAGTCCATCATTTTTCTATAATGTTGCTTCCAAAACTCTCCTTACACCTACTGATCCCTTGTTCCTTGAAGTTCTCACCTGGGGAATGAAGAGGGAAAGATTTCTCAGTGGCATTGCTGGTTGACAGGCTGTTATCCATAGGGCCTGTAGCACTGGTAATGGAGACCTGGACACACTGGCCGTAGAGATCCACCACAGCATACACCTCTGGGGTCAGAGGGAGAGGCAGGGGCTGGGACACCAGTTGCCTGAAATCCTAAAGGGAATGAGGACTAAGGTATCTGAGTCCCCAAAAAGGGGTGTGGGTCGAGGGGATGTCTTGCATCCCTAAAAGGAAAAGGTTGGTTTGGAGAACTAGAGGCTAATAGGGCCAGACACTTGGATCCCTGAACAGGGAGGTCACCTTTCCCAGCAGGGAGGCCAGAACAGGCAGGCCCTTGGTCTTGGCCATTGATGAAGTAATGCAGGTCCCCCTTAGCAGTACGCATCATGCCAATCCGAGAGCCGGTGCCTAGAGAATCAAGGTCACAGCCATAGTTGTTTCGCATGGTGTTTCCATCCTGCATGATAGCTGTGCCACTATTGAAGGGGAAAGGGGAAGTCAGCCTCCCTGTGAAACAGGGAAACCCACCCTTTTATCAGAAAATTTCCCTAGGATCTTGATAAAAGTATTAAGACCAGGATGTGTTCCCAGGCCTAGACCTTCACCCTGCTCACTGCCAGCAATTCCCTTTAACTAAGATATCATCTTAGTGAGGTGACCTGACCCTAGACCTATTCCAACATAATCCTTTATCTGAAAGGTGTGCCTGCCATGGTATTTACATGCTATGTTGCATTTTTCTCTCCCTTCCACAAGGGATGTATTCTATTTCCTTATACTTATGCAACAGTTTAGACCACTGTTATGGAAATTCCCCATCAACAACAGCTACCTCTGCACCAAGTTCAACAAAACTCCTCCACAGCCAAGGACTGTACCTAAAAGTATTTTCCATCCCAGGGGGTCAGCTGGGCTTTGTCTTCTCCCTCCTTTATCCCATCTCATGCCTGGCAAAGTCCTTTGCCAAGAAGGCACTCAAGAAATGAAAGAAGTAGTGAATGGATGAATAAATTGCCTCACCTCAGCATCCACGTGTCATAGTCAATGTCAGTCATTGTGTTGGGGAATTCTAGGTCTTCTGGCCGTATGGCAGTCACTCCTGCAGGGGGAGAAGGAGTCCCCTTTATGGCTCAGGAAGCCATCCTAAAACGTCAACCTTCCCCTCAAGCACCCTAATAACCAACCTACCAGCCTCAATAGATCCTGACCAACGATCGACCATCTTCTGGATAACAATCTCAAAGAGTTCTCCATCTCGAAGGGCCCTGCCAGAGAGAAGGGGGAGACTCAAAGACAGTCTCTGAAGGCATCAGGGATACAAGAACCAGGCAGCAGGAAAGGGGGAAGGAAGGAAAGGGAAACTGATACCTTCATCCCCTATTATGTGACTGACCGGTTGGAGATGACGATGGCATCATTGAATTCACTTCGACAGTTGTGCCTGAGCGCTGTACGGCCCCCGTTAGTGATGACAGCATTGCTGCCGTGAAGCTGGTGAAATCGAAGGTCAGTGGCTCCTGCTCCAGATGAAGGTGAACTTGGTGACAGCTGGTTATTTCCTTCAGAAATGTCATCAGGGAGCGGCAGTAGCTCTAGGGATTGGGGGGAGGGTACAGAATCAGCTACCACATCCTTGTTTCACAATCCTCATGTTTCTTGGTCTCCAACTCCTCCTGGACCTCCCCTTCTAGATCCACAAAATGCTTCCTGCCTGTCCTTATGTTTTTTCCTCACCAGAGTCATCCACAATGGTGGCTTGTGCAGCCTGGCCATAAAGATCAACTACGGCATAAACTCCTGGGGGCACATTCCATGCTGCAGGACCTTGGGCCACCCCATTGACAAAGAAATGGAGGGTGCCATCCTCTCGCCGTACTACACCCACTGTGTCCCCTGCCTTGGGGAAAGGAATATAAAGTCAGACATAGTCCCTGAACGATACTGAATGAAGGAAAGGATGTTATCTACTGCCCACCACTAACCATACTAGAGTCTCTCTTTCCCCAGGGGTGGGATGAGGGTGGGAAATCATTGCCATACTCTAGTCCTGCCTGCTATGCCCCTTGGGGAACAAAGTCCACACCCCCTACCAGACCTTGAGTCGGTCAAGGTTATGACCATATTCGTCCAGGATGGTCGTCCCATTGTGCATCACCCCATTCCCAGTCATCATCCAAGTTCCTGGTGAAAAAAAGTGAGGGTTGGGAGAAGTCCATGTCCTTAAGAGGTCAATGGGATAGAAGGAACAAAGGAGGATACATTATAGGGCTAGGATGTTAAACCTGAAGACCTGGGTTTTAGTTCTAGATCTTTCCTTGACTATTAGGTGATTTCACCTGTCTGGGACTGGGAGTCATGGAGTTGAGCTAGAGGCTCTAAAGAGTCTACACAGAGTATGGGAGTCAAAGGTACTGGAAGACACCCTCTTCCCTTATCCTTGGCTCCTTCTTCCTTCCCAGAACTTGTCCCTCTACCCCTCCTTATCCAGACTCATCCCTTTCCAAACATCTCTCCCCACCCTTGGAGCAGGAGCCCCTCTCACCTGAACGCAAGTTGGTCATGGTAGAAGGCAGTTGCAGATAAGCTGGATTGTGGGTGGTGACTCCAATTTCAATTGAACCTGCCCACTTGTCCACCATTTTGTCAATTCGAACCTGGAATAACTCTCCATCCCGAAGAGCCCGGCTGCTCAACACCACACCATGATTGAAGTCATCAGTGGCACTGTGAGTGGAGTAAATGGGGAATCAGCCGCATTCTACTACCTAAGACCCACCCATACTTCCAGCTGCCCCCAAATTCCAGCCTCCTTTGACTACTGATTAGGGAGAAGATTCCCCCAGTCCCAAACCCCATTTATCCCTTAGGTGCCATTCTATCCACCTACTCCGAAGGACCTATCCCCCTATCCTGACCCAAACAAGCCCCTTCCAATCCCAGGGGCTATACTGGGGTCGAAGAGCAGTTCGTCCTTCATGGGTGATTGCTGCCTTCTGTCCACAGTTGGGGTGGAAGAGCAGGCGATCAGGCTCAGAGTGGGCAAGGCCAGGAGGGGGCCTTCGATGGGCACCCTCAGGAGACAGGGCCCGAAGGATTGCATTGTTTCGTCGAAGACGGTCGCTGTGGTTGTGGTTGTGGACAATGGTCACCTTCACTGCCATCCCATACAAGTCCACCACACCATACACCACTGGGGGTGTCACTGAAGTTGCCACACCTACGCAGGGACCAAGAAAGAAAGGAAGGAAGGAAGGAAAGAGTCATACGGAGAGACGAACTCAGAGAGAGGCCCAAAGATACTAACACAAAATCATGGAAGGGGAAAGAGGCAGAGAACGAATCAAACCTGGGCCCAGTCCCATCTTTTACCCTTATTAATCTCAAATCCTCTCCAACCTCTCTGCGTCAGCCTCGGTCCCAACCTCTGCCCAATTACTCCACCCTCACATATTTACCTCGGCTGTTTTTTCCACCTTACCCTGGTCAATTCCATTGATGAAGAAGTGTAGTGCAGAGCTGGCTTTTCTGGTGAGACCAATGTGATCCCCTTCCTTTGGGGAGGGGAACAAGAGATCTCATAGTATTCAGATTTTCCATCCCCCAGGTCCCACATTCAAATGAAGCAAAAGTCCTGGGGTCTTCTCATCTAACTATTATTATCAGACAGAGGTTAGGACTTAACAATAGTAAGGGCTGACTAAGCAAAAAATCTTCCCTGCAAACACGTGTAAACAACCCAATTTTTCTAGTAGGAAAAAAGTTTAGAGTAACCACCCCTCTACCCCTCCCCACCACCTTTCCGGCCCTGATCCTGGCTCTCACCTGTAGCTCATCTAGGCTGAACTCACAGTATTCCCGACGTGTCCCTTTGCCATTGGTCAGGATTCCACAGCCACTCATCATGATGGTGCCTACAGAAGGAAAACCCTACTCCCCTTAGTTATAGTCTTGAGAAACTCCCTACCAATTCCCCTTAAGGGCCCAGCTCTCTAGTACCTGAGCGAAGATTGGTCATAGTTGCAGGATACTCCAGGCTGTTTGGGTTGTGGGTTGTCACTCCGATTTCTATGGAGCCTGACCATTTATCCACTAGCTTATCAATTCGAATCTTGGGGTAGAGAGAAGTCAGCAAGCGAGAGGAAGAAAGAATAGAATGGTAACGGAGGAGACGACACCCAACTTAACTCCTATTACTAAGTACACGTGGATAAACTGAGGGAAAAAACTCTGACCCATACCTCCCCTGTGCCCACACTTATCCAGGAGAGTGTCTCAAATGTCTAGGTCCCCAAAAGAACAGGGCTTAAGGGAATAAGCTGAGACATAAGATGCTTAGATTTCTGAAGCGGAAAGCAGGGATCGGAGTTCCCACCTCGAACATCTCATTGTCACGCAGCGGGCGGTTTGTCATCACTACTCCATTGTTGAACTCATCGAGGGGCCGGCGGCGCTCAGCCGTCTTGTTGTTGTTGCTGAGTTTGATGAGGGTGCCACACTTCTCATGAAAAAGCAGGGCATCGTTGGAGGTGAGGGATGTTGGGGCAGGGAGTCCACTCCCACCAGCACCAGGTCCTGGCCCTTCTCCTGCAGGTGGGGAGCCAAGGCTGACACTCAGGAGCCCGCCATTGTAAGCGGAGAGGATGGCATTACTCACTACTTCTGACAGTTCCATGCCTGAGAAACCTGGAGTCCAAAAATTGGGAAAAGGGAAAAATAAAGTCCTCGTTCTTGAAAGCCTTTCCCTTCCACTGCTCACCTCCCTTCTATTCACACCTCTCTTCTCCCTCACCCCAGCCACCTCCTATCCCTTCCCTCCCCGCCCCCCCCCCCCTCACCATTCTCCGACTCAAGGCTGTTGGGGAACTTGTCCAGCTGGGCCTGGGCTTGGGGCAGCATGAGGGCTAGGGACCAGGTTGGGGGTGGGAAGGGAGTAAGGTCTCCAGCCCTTACCCCTGGTCCTCTCAACCATGATACTTTCCCAGGTCTAGCCCCTCACCCCCAAAACATTCCTTTCAATGGCCCCGCATGCACCGGTTTTACTTTGCTCATCTCCTTCTCCTCCCACATCTCTTTATTCCACACCACTCCCAGCTCCTTCTTTTCCGCTGTCTCCTAAGCCCTTCCACAGCCCCCTCCTACTCCACAAACATCCAACTATTTCCCTCAAAATCCTACATTCCCAACTCCACACAAACTATCCTCCCACACACCAACTGTGCCAGCCTCCACACCTCCAGCTGTTTTCCTATTCCCCCTCCCCCCGCACAAATACACAAATTCCCAAACGTCCTCTGCGTTCCCAACCTGTGACCCTCTTCCTTTCATCGTGGCATCTCACCTTCATCTCCGGCGGCCCCCTGGTCAGCAGAGGCGTCCCCAGGGGGCAGGGCAGGGGCAGGGGGAGGTGTAGGGGTACCAAGACCTGGCTCGGGGGGCAGCACGGTGATCTGGGTGCACTTGCCATAGAGATCGACCACAGCCCAGACTCGAGAGGGAAGGCCAGTAGCAGCAACACCACAGTCCCGCCCATTGACCCAGAGTCGAAGCTCACCGGCGGCTGTGCGCTCCACACCCACACGGTCCCCCTCACCCAGCTGGTCCAGGTCCTGCCCATACTCTTCCAGAACCGAACGCCCATCCCGGAGCACTGAGCACCCAGACACTACCCAAGAGCCCCCCTTCAGTCCTGTGGCGCTACTTGGGAAGTCCAGAACACCTGGGTCCAAGGCCGTGACTCCAATCTCAATCGATCCGCTCCAAGAGTTCACCTACAAATGCGGAATCGGGAGTTGGGTGGGGAGGGGGGCACAGGGGAAGGAGTTCGGGCGGATGGCCGCCTCCTCGGCTCGCTGCTCCTTCCAATCCCCCGAGTCTTTCTACGGGTCTGAGTATCTCCATGACCGAGCCAGAACAAAGGAAGCTGTCATCTGCCTGTCCTAAGGGCCGGCTCTGCTGTCATGACCTCGGCGCAGCCTGCTCCCCTCTTGTTGGCCGGAGAGCCCTGGCCCCGCTAAATCATAGAACCGCCCCCCCCACACACACGCCCCCTCTTCCCCTCCCGCCCCGTCTCCCCGCACACCTTGCGATCAATCCGCACCGTGAAGACTCGCCCGTCCCTCAGGGGCTCCCGGCTCAGCACCAGCCCATGGTTGAACTCCTGGCCCGGCTGCTGCCTCCGCGCCGTGCGGCCACCCCCGGACAGACTCACCAGCCGTCCAGTGCGCGGGTGCAGCTCGCCGCCGCCTCCTCCTCCGCCGCCGCCCGCCCCGGCCCCCGGCCCCCCTCCCGCCCCCGCCGCCATCCCCAGCACCGCCGCCGCCGCCCGCACAGACGCTGACTGACACCCGGGCCTGCGCGACAGCTGCGCTTATTGGCAGCCTGGCAACCTAGACGGGTAACGCGAAGGGGAAGAAGGGAAGGTGGTGGGTTTGCTTTACGGCACTGCTGGCCACTTAGGTGGGCCCCGCCCACTAGAGGTGAAGCGGCGCCGGGGTAGCGGGGACCGGGAACCGGATCGAAAATGAAAGACACTGAAGGAGGAGAGGGGGCGACCGAACGGGAGGACGACAGTCTTGGAGTTTGCTTTACGGCACGGTGGGGCAGTCGCTTTGCGACAGCGGACTGGCGTAAGATGCCCCTTTCACAACCCTCGCATAGGTACCGTCGCTTTATGGCGGAGAGGCGCCAGCCTAGGAAGTACCGTTGTTTCGAGGCAGTGGAACAAACCGACCGCTGGTGACACGGGGGAAAAGGAGGACATGGAGACTCCTCCCTGATGCCTTCTCTATAGCAGAGAGGTTTCTCGTGTGGCCCAGCCCCTACGACACCACGCCAAGCAACAGTTATTAGTTCGAAGCCCCAATGTGCCCGCAGCACGGAAAGCTGTTGCCTAGCAACACAAAAGGCGAGAAATTGCTTTACGTCAGAACAGTCGTATGTCAACTGTTACTTTACGACAGCCGGGAAGCACCTTACAGAGAGCTCCAGCGATGCGTTCCCCGCCCCACCCCCACCCCCAAGTTCCCGCCCGTTATGGCCTGGAAATTACAATTCCATACCAAAGGCAGTGGCTATCTAAGTCTAATGCAGCCTGTTCCTTCACGGCAACAAGGCCCCCGTGTTGTGCTGTCTTCTCTTTCTCGTCCCAGGTGAAGCCTTGGCTTTTTACGGCTTCGAGATCTTCGCCAGCTATTGCACTTGCATCTGGGATACCGTCTTTGCTGTGCAACAGCTGTCTGGAGATGGCCGCTGCCTTGCAACAGTCGCTCCTAGGCAGTGTAGCGGATCCCTTTCCTTAAGTTACCTATCCTAGCCTAGTCCCAGATCCACAGAAATCCCCCTCTCTCCGTCTCCAGAATGGGATTAAAGACTTCAGTGTTTTATAATGAAGTATCATTGCAGTCACGGTAGCGATAGCAACGGGTAACCAAAAATTGGACGTGAAGCTGCGCAAGAATTATGACTAGAGCTCATCAAGTCCAACCGCCTCCAATTTAATATTTCTTAATAACAGATGAAGCTGGAAGGGGGAAATGATCCTACCTAAGGCCAAAATATTAGTTCCATCGAGGCCAACCTCAGAAGTCCCCAAACATGTTTAATCTCACGGACAACCCAAAAGAAGGAGAATTTAAACCTCTACTGCTTAACGAAAAGCCCGAGCATCTCTTTTCTCACCATCAGCCCCATTCCTCGGCCAGGCAGACTTTTGTGTGACGTCACAATGACGAAAGCCCGCCTCCCCAGGGTCCACGTTCTGTGATTGGCCGGGTTGGGTACGGGGGCGGGGCAGAGAGGTAGACACAAAAAAGGAAGGCTGGGGTAGGGGTGGGGGCTGAGCCCCCGGACTCCCGCACTCGAACCGTGACTCCGCCCACCTCCACTCCCCCAGTGGGAGGGGCGAGGGGGCAAGAGGAAGGAGCGGCCCCAGGGGAGAGAGAGAAGGGGAAGGGGGAGTGGAGAGTGGATTTCCCCCGGGGGGCCGCGGTGGGGGCGGGGCCTCGGGGTGGGGCTATGTGGGGCGGAGGAGCGGGGTGGGGCAGCTGAGGGCGGGCCCCGGGTTCGGGGAGGGGCAAGATGGACGAGCAGGAGGCTGGAGGGGCCGCCGGAGGGGGTGGCGCGGGGCCTGGGGACGGCAGCCCGCGGGGGTCAGTGTCCGGCGTTCAGGATGGGGCCGCTGCCAGCCTGGTCTTGGCCGGCTCCAGCTTGCACTGCGCGGGGCTCAGCCCACGCCCCACCTCCGGCTGCACCGATGAGCGGCCCCGGGGCATCCTGAAGAACCCCAGCTCCACCCTGGTGCAGAGAGTCCCCGGTGGGGAGAAGTAAGGGGCAGGCCTTACAGGAGGAGCGGAGGGAGGAGAGGGAGGCCCTGAGGCCGGCTCGGGCCGCGTGCGGGGGAGGGGGCGACTCCCCTGAGGACTCGGGGCAGATGAGGGCTAGGCTGGAAGGGAAGGGCCTTTAGACACCCGGCCCAGCTCCGGCTGAGAAAGTGGAGACGGGAAGCTTAACCTGACGTTTTGGACTTGGAATCCTCTGTACCTGGGGCGCAAAGGGCGTGGAGGGGACCGTCTCAGGACACCCCCTGTCCGTGACTCCTCCAATCTAGGAAGAAGTCCCAACACTGGGACGAGATGAATATCTTGGCCACGTACCACCCGTTGGACAGGGACTACGGACTCACGAAGGTGGATGAGCCCAGCACAGCCTACCACAGGTCACACGCCCAGCACAGGTCCCGATGCATCAAGTACACGGAAAGCAGCACACAGTTGGCTGGAGTGACCTCACACCACCCTTCTCCCCAGGGTCCCCTCCTGTCCCTAGGGCTTCAGACTTCAGACCCCAGCCAGTCACCAGAAATCGGGGGAGGGTCAGTCTGGATGGATGGATGGATGGATGGATGGATGGATGCTTGTTTCTCCCCCGAGGGCACTCACCTCCTCCCTGCCACGCCCCACATCCTTAGGCTGGAAGACGGTGATGAGGATCTGAGAGCAGGAACCTCACAGGCAGTGTCACCTGAAGCGCTTGCTGAGAGGTGGGGGCTCCCTGGCCTCAGTTCTCCTTGATGAAGGACCCAGGCGAGTCTAGCCAGCACCCAACCCTTGGGTCTATTGGGGCTCCCTTCAGGGACCCATATAATGGAAGAAACTATAATTCCCATCAGGCTCTGACATAAAGAAGGAGTTGGTGGTAGAGTCATCTGTCCTTGAGAAATGTTGGGAGTTGTAGCTTTCTCTCCCCATTGGGAAACCCTCTGTCACCACCCCCCCATCCCCCTTCCCTCTTTCCTGAGCCCCCAGCCCCCTCTACCCCGCTCCCCCAGGCTTGCGTCATTGGACAGTTTTTGCCCCAGAGTTCTTCAGTTTGGAGATAACAAGAACACAGGCTCCAAGGACAAGTTAACATCTAAAAAAAGTGAGACTTTAAAGCGAGGACTGGGGCAGGGGTTGTGAGGCTCAACCACTGGCCCCCAGAGTTTAGTTCTCTCCCATTCCACAGAGCAGAAAGATTTTGAGTGGCATCGTAAGGCTCACTATGATGAGGGGAAGTACCTCAAAGCTCAGAAACTAGCTGCACAGGAAGTTGAAGAGGAGCCCCCAGGTAAGTTAGTTCTCTCTAGGTCTTCCAAGAAAACAGTTGGCCCACTTAAGCTCTATGGAAGGATCAAAGATCTGAACTAGATTCCCAATGTTTGTAGGGACACAAGTAGGAAGGAAAGACAGGAGCGGGGAAAGTAAGGGAGGAAGTAGAGTGAGGGATGGGTGAGATTGACCAAGAATTACAATATAGTAGCTATCTTAGAGGCTAGCCAGCCTTGGTGTTTGTCTGAAGGACTCATGGGAGTCGTTCATCATCCCTTGCTTCTTGATGACCCCCGCACCCCCACCCGGGGAGAAAAGACAAGCAGGATCATTAGTTAAGAGAAATTCCAGGGTTAGCTGATATACCTAGTCTTGAATCCAAGTCTCTGTCTGAAGGCAGAGAAGATAGGAATGGGGGGGGGGGGGGGGAGGTGTGATAATGTCTTAAATGAGGTAGAGGAAATAGGGATGGGGAGGGCAGGAAGTTGGAACACTCATGGAGCTATAGGATCTCTTCATACAACTGTGTACCCCAACTGCCTGCTGCATAGGAATTGGTTGAGCATGTGTGTATTGAGGATCATAATTCTTCCCCTTCTCCCCACAAAGATTAGGCTCTCCCAAAAAGCTCTATGGGGAAGAGATTCTGGGCAGAGAAAGGGGCCTAATGTTCCTCATCCCCTCTGGAATAGAGGAGCCAAGTAGTGGGAAGGAGTGAGGACCTCAGGGGGACTTCCAAATGTAGAGGGACAGAAGCTACAACAAGGGGGAGAAAAGTTACACTGAAGGGTTGGTGTGAACATCATAAAATGGGGGAAGCAAATGAAGCTTTATTGTTGTTCGGTTCTGTCTGACTCTTCATGACCCTATTTGGGGTTTTCTTGGCAAAGATACTGGAGTGGTTTGCCATTTCCTTCTCCAGCTCATTTTACAGATGAGGAAACTAAGGCAAACAGGGTGAAGTGACTTGCTCAAGGTCACACAGCTAGTAAGTGTCTGAAGCCACATTTGAACTCAAGAAGATGACCTCAGGCCTGGCACTCTATTGCACCATTTAGCTGCTCCTAAGTGAGACTAGATGAGTGATTTAAGTTAAATGTCTTAAGACATGGAACCTCCCAGGGTGGGAGGTGGGCAGTGAGTAGAATGTATCTCACAAGGAAGGGGAAGAGTGACCAGGAAGTCCTGGTTAACCTAAGAAGGAATCCTCAGATACCCCTGATGTGGGGAGCCATCCCTTGCCCCAGCCTCGACACCCCCCTCCACCCCCCCAGAGAGGGAGTTTGATCGCTGGTGGAAGGGATATTATAGCAAAGGGACCTATCTGAAGGTGGCAAGAACCACAGATTTGGAAGAGGATACAGACAAAGAGCAGAAAGATGGTGAGGCAGCCCTGAGTTGTGGGAGGACGAGTGGAATGGGAGTAAGGAGGATCAAGAATTTTTAGTACCAGCTCTGGCACTGACTTGCTTGCTCTGTGTGTGACCTTCAAGTCCATTTTGTAATCTGGGCCTCAATTTTGTCATGTATAAAATAAAGAGGTTAGACGTAATGTGGCCTGTGAGGTCTCTTTTATAGCCGTAATAATTTATAATTGTTACAGCTAGGGTGGAGGTGGGGGTGGGGGGCTCCTTTCACTGTATGTATAGATGGGGGAAGTAGGTTTGTGGGGCAAGTGATAACTAACTGGAGTGGAAGGCTTGGGGGGGTCAGGTGACTACCTTCCCGTATCTGACCCCCAGCATCCTTACAGGCACCTCTGGATTGACCTGTGTGATAGAGAAGCCCCTGACCTCCCAGGGAGTCCACCTACTTGGTCTTGCTGGGCAAGCACCCAGTGGAGAACAGAAGGCTACAGAGAAGCCTCTGACTATCACTATAACACAGTCTCAGCCTGGTGAGGGGGCCCATGACACTACCTTTCCCTGGGAGATCTCATGTGACTCCCTGTGGCTCCCAAACCCTTCTACTTTCCAAGATTTCCCCAGCTACGCCCATTGCTGCTTTCTAACCCACCCCCACTCCCATATCCATTTGAGGAATGTTTCCCATTCTCACCACCACCACCACCACACACACCACATGCATTTATAGTAGAGTGCTAAGAATCAGACCCGAATTCAGATTTGACCTCAGACACTACTAGCTGTGTGACCCTGGGCGAGTCACTTAAGCTCCGTTTGCCTCTGTTTTCTCAACTTTAAATTGGGAATAACAGCTCTCCGGGTTGTTGAGAGGATTAAATGAGATATGTGAAAAGTGCTTAGTACAGTGCCTGGCACACAGTAGAGGCTGTATAAAATGCTTATTCCCTTCCCCTTCCCTTGGCAAGATGACAATGCCTTTAGTGAGTGATTTGGGAGGCTTTGGTTTTTTCCCTTTTATACAAACATTAGATAATACAAAAATAAATATCTAAGGATGATGTAGATTGGGGGTTCTGCCATTAAAAATGGCATTTATAAAAAATCGTTTTAAAATGTCCTTTGTTTCTACCCCGCCCGCCTTCCCTTATCCTTCCCCTAAAAGGGATATGTATTAAATTTTTTAGTTTAAAAAAAAGATAGGTTTTCCGAAATATTTAAAACTAACAGCAATATTATTGATAGATGGGAACACAAATGTCAGTTGTGTTTTAATCCTAGAACATGGAAATCATATGATATGTTCCACCCCCTACCCCATTCCCCAGCTGTTTTGCCCTAGACATCTTGCCTACCTCTAGCCCCCAACTCTGTTCCTTCTCCCAACCAACCAAGAATCCTTCCCAGACCCTCCCAGTTACCCTATTCCAGACCCTCCTAGGTTCCACCCCCTCTTTCCCTTCCCACAGCCCAGGGAACTCAAGGTTTGATTCCTCCCCCACCAACTTCCCAGGCACAGCCCTAACACAGAAGCACAATGGGTCCCCTGTGATGTCTGGCTGGTGTCACTGGCTGGTAACCAAGGAACTGAGCTGGAAGAGCCCAGGGATTCCAGACAAAGATGCTGGGGAAAGTCAGGGGCCCCCGGGAGGGCCTGAACGAAGGCGTGAGTCACTGGGCAGTATTGGGCCTGGGATACACTGGGAGGTAGAAGGGGCAACCAAGGCTGTAAGTGGGAAGTCACAGTTAAATTGGGGTGGGGGCACTAGTGACTTCCTTTCTCACTTCATGAGAACCCCTCCCACCCCAATGTGTATATGATCTGAAAGTGCCTTATAAAACAGTAAACAGAAAGAAGGTGGTATCTTCACTATAAGCATCATTACTGTGAGTTTGTGGAAAGAGCAAGAAAACCCAGGTTCAAGTCCCAGGATGGTCTCTCCCTAGTTGTAGGCCCTTAGATAAGTTCTTTTACCACTCTGGGCCTCAATTTCTCTACTTGTAAAAGGAAAATAATTATATACTATCTGTCATACTGTGACCAAAATAAATAACATATGTAAAAGTGCCTTATGAGTATAATAGGGCTTTCTAAAAATGCAACATTCAGAATAATGAGAGAAAGGAGTGAAGATGGGAGCTTCCTTCTCCATTTTAAACCTTGGGAGCCATTCTGTTCAGTAATATAGGTATTCCCATTGCTCCCTTGGGAATGCTTCCCAACCCTAATCCCCCACAATTCCCCCCACCCTCCAGATGAGACACTTCGTCTACACTGGAGTCAGGAGGAGGACACTGTTCAATAGAAGATGTAGCAGACTCAGGAAGCTGGGGAAGAGGGGCAGGGGGAGACACTACAGACACCCCACTTCCCCAGGCCTTGGCTACCCAGAGATGGACAATAAAGAGCAAGAGGAGTCAGAAGTCCAGGTGCATGGGATTCAATGAGCAGGATGGGGTCTGGGCAATAAGAAAATGGTAGAAGGGCAGGGAAGGATCTTGGGGGAAGTATGAAATGGAAAACACGGGGTTGTACAAAAGGGTCCAGGAAGTGAGGTAACAAGGCACGATAGTATTACATGATGCGTGACTATGGGGTGTAAGGATAACGTGAAATTGGAAAATCTGGAAAGAAAACACAGAGACTTGGAGGAGAAATTGTGGGAGTAGTAAAGAAGGAGGAGTATGGGAATGAAGGACACAAACTCAGGGACCTGGGGAAGAAAGCAGACACCCTGGAAGGGGTGGAACCAGCTACTTCTCTGATCTCAGACCTCCTCCACCAACCTCAGGCCCCACCTTCTGCCACTCCCAGTCAATTCTGACCCCGTAGGGTGAGAGCTTCTTCATTTGTATCCCCTTCTTCCCCCTGGGGTTAAAGAACCCTCTCCTCCATAGTCCCTCCTGCCCTAGAGATAGACATTTTCCTCCTTAAACTCATACATCATCCCCTTCCTCCCCTCTGGGGGAGAGTCTTCTCTCTATCTCCACTTCCACCCCAGAGAGAGAGTTAGCCCTCTTCTCCACAGCACCCAAGATGACCGTCAAACTAGACTTTGAGGAGTGTCTAAAGGACTCCCCCCGATTCCGGTAAGTGTGTGTGTGTGTGTGTGTGTGTGTGTGTGTGTGTGTGTGTACCAGGGGTCTGTGTGAGGGAGATGCTGGAAAGGACAGGGCAAGGGGAAGATACCAAATCATTTCCTGAACATCCTACTTCACCTAACAGGGTTGAAAAGGGAAGAGGATGGGGGCCAAAATGGGGGCTTCCCTGACTCTGACATTCCACCCCGTGGGGCCCGCGTGTCTGTCCCTGCCTTCCCAATCTCCATAACTGTCATTCTTCTCTCCCCTCTGTGAGCTCCCTTCCCCCATCACCTGCTTTCTGGGGTGGTTGTGAATTTCCTGTCCTTACCACATCCACCCTTCTCTTGATCCTTCCTGCTATGGCCTTGCCCACTGTCTGCTAAAACACCCGAGGCTTCTCTCCAGCCTTCTCCAGACTGTAGAAAGCAAAGACTCAAACTTTCCTCCTCTCAGAGATCACCAAGTCCATACTCCCAGTTTTTACAGAAAGGAAACTGAGTCCCAGAGAGGGAAAATTATTCACTTAAAAGTCACATAGGTAGGGAATAGCAGAGGCAAGATTCAAGTCCTCTGACTTCAAGTCTAGTCCCCTTTCCACCTTGGTGTCATTCTTTTCTCATCCATCCTTTCCACCTCCCCTTAGCATGTCCATGGTGGTAAGTTCAGGCCTTGAACTTTATGACCTTTTCCTTCCTAGGGCTTCCATTGAGTTGGTGGAATCAGATATATCAGAATTGGAGAATCGTCTGGAGAAGGTGATCATAGAGTCAGAAGAGAAGAAACTGAGTCAGAGGAAGGGGTTCTGGATAGAGGAGGGAGGATCTAGAGAAGAAGGGAAGTCAGTACAACGAGTGTTTACTGACTGCTTGCTGTGTGCGCAGCACCGAGCTAAGACATTCAGGGTACACCAAAAAAAAAAAAAAGCTCATATTTCTATAGCTCTTTAAAATTTGCAAAGTGTTTCTCTTTTCAACATTATGAAGTAGTTTGGCATAACTATGACTCTCCTCATCTTACAGATGTGGAAAATGCCAAAGGTCACGCAGGTAATAAATAGTAGTCCTGAGACTTAAACCGTCAGTTTCCCAACTTTTATATCCAGCGTTCTTTCCTTAATTAAAAAAAAAAGTCTCTCTGTGCTCTCAGGAACTCTTTGCTCTTTTAGGGGAATATAAGATTGGTGCATGAAACATAGCAAACAATAAGATAGTATCAGTGCTCTCTAGAAGTTCATAGGAGGAGAGAGATCCCTATGGACCAGAGGGACTGGGAAGGCTTCTTAGTGGAACAAAGTTGGGCTTTGAAAGGAAAATAGAGGGGGCAGCTAGGTGGTGCAGTGGGTAGAGCACCTGCCCTGGCGTCAGGAGGAGTTCAAATCCAGCCTCAGACACTTGACACACTTACTAGCTGTGTGACCTTGGACAAGTCACTTAACCCCAATTGCCCTGCCTTCCCCCCTCCAAAAAAAAAAAAAGGAAAATAGAATTCTGGTGCATGAAGATGAGTTGGAGACAGGATGAAGAGGTTAGAAAATGGTATGAACAAAAGCCAAGATCTCTGTGCATGTGCAGAGACAGTGATGAGGTTGGCCTAATTGCCACATCATGGGAGATATAGGGCCTTTGGTGAGATCTGAGGGAAGACGATCTAGAGAAGGTATGCTTGGGGAGGGAGCAAGGTGAGAAAGCATAGCCTAAAGGTGTCTCTAGGTCAGAATAGATTTGAGGGGTCCTGAATTGGACCCTTATGACCCATTTTTTCCTCACTCCCCAGCTCCTCAAGCTCGGTTCTAGCCTACTGGAGAGTGGGCGCCATTATCTTGCTACTTGTCGAGCCTTCATCAGTGGCATTCAGGAACTCTCGAACCTGGGTCCTCCAGAGCCCATGATGACTGTAAGTCCCAGAGATGGGGCTTTAGAAGGGAAGGAGGAATGGAAAGCCTAGACCTGTAGCTCAGAGTTTCTTTTCAGAGAAGAGTTCTCATGGGAGCAGAAGGGGTGGAGAAGGGGAAGAAAAACCAAAGAAATGGGTAGTAGAGGCTTCTTAAAATGGGAGGGATGGCAAGAGAGGAGTCAAGCAGTAGTGAGGGAAGAAAGGAGGACTTAAAACAAGAAAAGAAGTCAGAGAGAGTGGTCTAACCAAATAGTGTATTTAAGGAATGAGGTTTGAGGAATGGTGAACACAATGAATATAATATCAGCCCAGAATCGTAAATCTTACAAGCCAAAAGGCACCTCAGAGATAGGGGCCAGCGTTTTCTATATTTAACCACACATCAGTTGGAGTTGGAAGTACATGGATAGAACCAATATAAATGGTAGATAACCTCACCTTGGGGTCACATGGAAATCTGGGGACAAAATAGGGTGGAAAAGCCCAAAATTGATGCCCACATTTCATATTTAACATTTTAGTGGAAAAGATATTGCTAGCAGTAACATTTCCTTAAGGAGAAATTCCAATGTTCTTCAGAACACAATTTGAAAAATGCTCATCTAATTCAACTCCTCCCCTCTTACACACAAATTTATTAAACTTAGAGATAAGGGGCAAGAGTCAGGGGCAGAGTGTTGGTGTCAAGTTCTAGGGATATGCCTCACTGGAGTCTCACTTACCTTACTTTCCTTTAGGAATGCCTGGACAAATTTACAGAGAGCCTGAGTCACAAAATCAATTGCCATGAAGTGAGTGGGGTAGGATGGAGGGGAGGGGAGGGAAACAGGAAAAAAAAAATCTCTCTTTTTTTAAAGGCAATGTTTCAGGCTCTAATCACCTGCTTTCTACCAGGACCTCTTGAATGCCACTCAACAGACACTGAAGCAGCAGATCCAGAGTTTTGTGAAGGAGTAAGGGTGTTGTTTTTTTTTTTTAAACATCTGGAGCCATACTAAGGCTTCTGATTCCCATAGTACCCTATCTCCTTTTCCCCTAACTCCTCAGGGTCATCTCCTTCTCTTTGAAGGGAAGACTCAAGACCTCCCAAAATTAAAGGAAGGGGGAGCATCATACAGCCCTACATTCTCCCCATTTTTAGCCTCCAAAGCTAAATATATCTTTTATCACAAAGCCTCCACACATAGGCCCAAATTTTGAAGGAGATAAGGCCTCCTACATCTCTAATTGTATCCCAGAAGCCTCATGTTTAGAAATATATAAGTTTGAGAGTGTGTCTTCTAACCTTACGTACGTCATAATTTCTTTTGAGGGCTTGCAGTAAGAATCTTTGATCCTTCATTTCTCCCCTAGGAGTCTCCGTGGTTTCTGGGAAGCCCGAAAAGAGTTTTGGAGAGGGGCAGAGTCCCTGGAGGCAGCTCTCAGTCACAATGCTGAAGTCCCCCGGCGCAGGGCACATGAAGCGGAAGAAGCAATGTCTGCACTGAAGACTGTCAGAGCAGGATACCAAGGGCGGGCATTGGACTATGTGTTGCAGGTGACACCCACCAGTGTGATTGGGAATTAGTAGTGCTTCAGTCCTTCCTCCTGTTCTAGAGGAGGAGATGGAGAATGGGAGAGGCAGGAATGATATTGAAGATATGAGGACTAAGGGGGGTCATATCCCATGGGCCTCAGTTTACTCAGTTGAGAAGGCTGAGTTTCTCAGAGACATTCTGGCTCTAACATTCTCTGACTCTGTACTTGTGGGATAGTTCTGGGGATTAGAAAATCTTTGCTCTATCTCCTCCCTATTCCCACTCCCCCACCCCCTACCCCACCTTCTGACCAAGTGCTCTTGAGCTGTCAGGAGGATTGGCCTTATCTCTGTGTTCCCCAGATCAATGTGATCCAGGACAAGAGGAAGTTTGACATCATGGAGTTTGTAAGTTGGGGCAGTAGGGCTTTGGGAAGATGAAGGTGGGCTAGAAAGGGAATGGATAGGTGAAAGATCGAGGCGAACTCATTTTGTGTGAGAACAAACATCCTGATAGAGAATAGCAACAAAACAATGAAAAATGGAAAAAACAAACCAAAGAGCTGTCAACACATACCAAGCTCTACTTTCTTCCTACCCCGCTGCATCCATCAGGGACCTCGAGATACAAACATATCTTTTGCCGATTTTGTGATTCAGAGTTGTCATTGCCCAAATCTTAGGCATTTTCTTTGCCTAGCATTCAGGCAACTTTCAGCACAGTGCAATATAGTGTGCAGAAAAAGCATTTTCTTGGACACTTACAACATAGAGGACTGAAGACAGAGGCAGGGAAAAGCCACTGAGGTATATAAAATCCACACAACTATACTGTTCCATAAAGAATTACCATTTAGCTCTCCTACCTCTTCTCAATGTGATTGGCTTTTGTATGAAGACTGGTTTAGGGAACACCAACTCGAGATGTTCTGACTATCCATGTTTTATAAGCCATCTACATCAGAGTAGAAAAAAGATTAATGTCTTCATTAGGGCTATTGGTGGGAAGCCATCGCCTTCTGGTCCCCACAACTCAACTGCTACTGTTCCTTGATTGTGCATTTCCTCCCTCCACCCACCCCTCCAAGGTACTTCGATTGGTGGAAGCTCAGGCAATATACTTCCAGCTGGGTCATGAAGAATTGAATGGGATAGGAGTCTACCACAAAGAGCTGGGGGCCCAGGTGAGGGATGCCTGGGGTGGTCCCCCAGTGAGGTAGGGTTAAGAAGTTGAGGCTGGGGAAAGTTGTTGGGTTTTTTTTTTTATGGGGGGAGAAGTTTTAAGGGCAAATGTAAGAGGCTGCGGTGTGGGTGGAGGAACATGTAACTGACACAAGAGAAGTGTGTGGAGACTTTTGTTAGGCTGCAATGGGTGAGGTCCTCCTTCCAACCTTTCTCCCTTCCCCATGCATACTCCAGGATGATGGGAGGATGGCGACTGCAGCCGTGATTCCTCTCTACTCTTTACTTCCAGTTACACAAGCTTGTCCTGGAGTCTGCACGGGAAAAAAGAGACATGGAGCAGAGACATGTGCTGCTGAAGGAGCAGGTGAGGGGTGGCAGAACCAGAGTGGGAAGGTTCTTGTTTTGTGACTACCAGGAGCACCCGACCATGATCCTCTATTGTGTTTGGTCTCTCCAGGAGCTGAGTGGAGAGGAACCTGAGCCAGGCCTGAAGGAAGGACCAGGCGGGCTGGTGATGGAAGGCCACCTCTTCAAAAGGGCCAGTAACGCTTTCAGGACATGGAGCCGGTGAGGTCACTACTACCACTTCCCTCCCTGAATTCTGTCCTGAACTTTCACACTGACTCACTCTGACTTTTGGCCAGTCTTTATCCCTCTTTGGCTATCAGTTTCCTCCTCTGCAGAATAAGGGATTTCGATTAGTAATCTCTAAGGGCCTCTCCAATCCTGACCTTCTATGATTCTTTGATTTTAACCGATTTCACCCATGCCATGCCTAACTCCTCTCCTTGTGGAGGCAGGTGGTTGGTCCCCCCACCCTTCCCTTTCCCCCAAGTATTTCCCCATGCCCCTTTTAGCCCTTTGTTCAAGTATACTGAGTTACAAAAAACAATCTCATGTTCCCCCTCTTATTCAGTTCCTCTAGTTTCTTCCTTCCCCTTCCCACTTTTCTCCATCCCACCCACTCCATCTCACTCTGAGTTCCCCATCCTAGACGCTGGTTCACCATTCAGAACAACCAGCTGGTTTATCAGAAGAGGTACAAGGTGAGTAGCAGCATTTGGGCATTTAAAACACACAGAGGTCCGTGAAAGGAGCAGAGACTGACAGGTCTCTATTGGCTTGATGTCAGGGTGGGCAGAAGGGCCATGAGAGATAGCTGGCAGACCAGATACCTTTACATTCCGTAGGATCCTATGACAGTGGTTGTGGATGATCTTCGACTGTGCACAGTGAAACTCTGCCCTGACTCTGAAAGAAGATTCTGCTTTGAAGTTGTCTCCCCCAGCAAGTGAGGGATGACGGGGAGTGGAGGGGGGTGGGGAAGAGAGGTTAGGAAGAGGGCCCACCCTTTATCACCCATTTAGGCCCCACAGGGCTCTAATCTCATCAGAGTGACTTGGGTACGTGCCCCTTCCCCACATCTCTCTCCTCATTACCTGAACCTTGAGTTTTTGACTCTTGATACTTACTAGTGATGTGACCTTCAGCTTCCACTAAGGTAAAGAGGAGATAATATTTGTACTGTTGACTTCATAGGAGTACTGTATGGAGAGTCCTTAGTAAACACAAACTAACTCTCTAAATTGGGGGTGGTATCATCTCCGTGGGCAGCTAGGTGGCCCAGTGGATAGAGGGCCAGGCCTGGAGTCAGGAAGATTCCTCTTCCTGAGTTCAAATCCAGCCTCAGACACTTACTAGCAGTGTGACCCTGGGCAAGTCACTTCACCCTGTTTACCTCAGTTTCATCATCTGCAGAAATGAGCTGGAGAAGGGAATGGCAAACCACTCCAGTATCTTTGCCAAGAAAACCTCAAATGAGGTCACAAAGAGCTGAACACAACTGAACAGCAATCATTCCCATGGCTGTCTGCACCTCTATGCCCTGCCCCTGTAACCTCCTTCCTTGCCTCCCCAGGTCCTGCCTCCTCCAGGCAGACTCAGAGCATCTTCTTCAGTTGTGGGTCAGCGCTGTGCAAAGCAGCATCGCTACAGCCTTCAGCCAGGCCCAGGAGGAGAGAGGCTCTCTGGACCAGGTGGGTGAGCTGGCAGATGGCAATGAAGGGAAGCATGGTATTACGCAATAAGAAAAAAAACCAAAACCCTGGAATCCGAGTTAGAGGATCTAGATTTGAATCCCAGCTCCTACCACTTAATAGCTACATGACAGCACGTTAATTCCTTCAGCCCTCTGTTGCTTCATCTATAAAGTAGAAACTGATACCTGATTTTCAGCACAGGGCCTTCTCACTTGTAGCCCCTCCCAGAAAACTACACCAGGTCACAGGCGATCTGTGGGTGCAGCATCGCCTCAAAATGGAAACTTATGGACCTTTAGCATCATGATTCCTTTTACTAGGCCAACCAGAAGGGACAAGTTAGTTCAAAGCAAAAGACATTTAATCTAACAGCTAGGTGGTGCTGTGGAGAGAGTGCTGGGCCTGGAGTCAAGAAGAATCTTCTTCCTGAGTCCACATCTGGCTTCAGACACTGGGTGACCCTGGGCAAGTCACTTACCCCTGTTTACCTCAGTTCCTCAAATGTAAAATGAACTGGAGAAGGGAATGGCAAACCACTCCAGTATCTTTGCCAAGAAAATCCTAAATGAGATTGTGAAGAGTCAGACAGCACTGAAAGAAGGCAAATTGAGTGACAAGAACTCCCCCAAACCCTCCCCGATGCAGACAGCGCCACCTCGTATTACATCTCACATCCTCAAGGCTGCTGGTCCGCTAGTCCACTCGTCACCTCCTTGGGCCTCCACTGCTCGTGGTCACCATCTGCTGGATTGTATGTGACTACTGAGTCAGGAGTTTGAGGATATGAGGAGCCACACCCAAGAGCAGCCTAGCCACTAGTAGAGATTTGTAGGCTTAACAGGGGTGGGGAACCTGCCACCCCCGGGGCCACAAGTGGCCTTCTGGGTCCTCGGGTGTGACCCTTTGACTGAGTCCAAGTTTTACAGAACAAATCCTTTTATTAAGGGGATTTGTTCTGTGAAGTTTGGATTCCATCAGAGGGCTGCACTTGAGAGGACTTAGAGGGCGCAGGCACATGTGGCCTCCAGGTCGCAGGTTCCCCACCCCTGGGCTCTGACTCAGTTCCTCTGTCCCCTCCTTGGGTTCTCTAGATCTTATCTGATTGCTGGCTAAGTGTAAATCTAGTCAGGGAGCCTTTTTAGTTCTTAATCATACCCATACCCCTGGGCCCAGCAGATATTCCCATTGCTCTCCCCACCCCCGCCTTGCCCTTGGCGTTCTATGTAATGCCCAGGGATGGTGATCATTATCATTCATTGATCACTGCCTTGCTCTCCTGTGTTCTGGTCCACGCCAGAGCAGTCTTTGGTCTCTATACACTCTATAGAGTTCAAGTCTCTAATTTTTCTGTCTCACCTGAATGAATTTTGTAAGCCTTAAAGTCTGTATAAATGTGAGTCATGGTTATTCATCTAGGACAAGGGGAACCTGGGAGGGAAGTAGAGGGAGTCTGACGGGTCTTAATCTTTTAATTAGTCATAAACCCTCCCAGGGTTTTGTGGGGTATCTTCTGAAATATCTTTTTCCTGCAGGGCCCCTCTCACTCGGCCTCAGGCTTGGCCTCCACCTTGGCTTGTGGAGGAGCATCCAGGGGGACAGGCCGAGGGTCTGGTGTGGCAGGACGGGTGGCAGCCCAGGTACAGAGTGTGGAGGGGAATGCCCAGTGCTGTGATTGCCGGGAACCTGCTCCAGAATGGGCAAGCATCAATCTTGGTGTGACCCTCTGCATCCAGTGCTCTGGAATTCACAGGTCACAACCCTTACCTTACAACATTTATTTCCAAAATATCTCCCAGGGATTTCCTTCTTCAGTCTCCCCTCTCTACTCTTAATACATCTCCTCTTTCTCTATACTATGGAAGATCCTGCTTACCTGGTCCCAAACTCCTTCATACAAGCCCTTTGGAACTCCTATGCTACCCCCTTGGTCTATTAGATCAGTGACCTTCAGCACTCCCTAGGGTCATAAAACCTTAGGATGCCAAAGGCAGAAAGAACCTCTTGAGATCATCTAGCCCACAATTCCCCAAATCAGTTTGGCCGCACAACAGTTGGAGACTTGAAATCTCTTGGCAGAATTCATAAATGCTGGTCTATAACAGGGCTGAAGAGGAGAGGTCTAGGAAATGGTGAAACAAAATAGAGGCTATTGAGTCCATTCTTTTTTAAACAAAAAAAATGGCTACATGTAAAAATGTGTTTGATACAAGAATTTCACATTTAATATTTTCAAGGGAAAAGATCACTGGCGTAGACATATTTACACAGAGCTCCCATTCACATCACAGAGAACTCCAGCATTCCAAAGAACACAAGGAAATGCTGATCTTGTCCAACCCCCTCATTGTACAGGGGAAGAAATTGAGGCCCAGAGATGCCTTCCCCATATTATAAGTGCCCCCCTCCCTGTCTATTCATTTTCCTTCCAGGGCTTAGTGCTTCACCTCCCCACCCCCGTCCACCAAGCCCCGCTTTTCCCTCCTTAGACTCTCAGTCTTCTCTATAGGTTCCTCTGTGTCTGTGTATCTACCTCTCCTCTAGACTGTGGGCTGGAAGCAGGGAGGTTCTTATTAAACAGGGTCATTAGGTAAACAGGAGCCACACCCCTCACGGAGTATGAGTCTGAGGAACAAAGAAAGGAAAATGGTGACTGGAAAGGAGCTCAGTCCCCCTAAAATAGAGAGGAGAAAAATGTGAAATGAAGTAATAGTATTTGACAAGGGTTAGCTTCTCAAGTCCTAGTTTGGCTGCCACCATCCTGTCTTGCTGGTAGATCAATTCACCAGACTTTGCTCACAGGCCTGCTAAGTGCAAAAAGCTCAGTATTGGGTGCTAAGGGGAGACACACAGAGGAGGAAGAGTCTCTGCCCTGTGGATCTTATAGTTCATCTAGCAATAACACCACAAAGGAATACACACTGCATGATTTTCCCCTGTTTTCAAAGCTACAGTAGTCAAGGCACAGAACCCCTAACACCAAGGTTGGGAGGAGGTTTAACCTCCATAGCCTGTCATATCCCAAGAGGCTCAGGTTTAAAAATGCATGATACGAGTTTAGCAGTGTCTAAACATAGAGTTCGTTGGGCTGTTGGTCTAACCCTATCAGGAAGTCACAGAAAATTGAATGAATGGCTCTGCCTTGGTCTCTGTATCTCATCAGCTTGACTTTCTTGACTGGGGGGTGTATGTGTGCATTCATGAACTCTACATAAAATCTGTTCCTTCAAACCTGCAACAACCCTGACTGGCCTTGTCCTTCATTGTCTCTCCTCTACAGAAGCCTAGGGGTTCATTTCTCCAAAGTCCGATCTCTGACCCTTGATTCCTGGGAGCCCGAACTGGTGAAGGTGATTACTGTACAGTTAGAAGAGAGTTGGGGTAGTAATTGGGGGGACAAGCAGAGGGGCAGGGAAGCCTTCAGGAGCTTGGGATATGTGGGTGGGTTGGGGGGTGCTGGAGGGTCTTGTCTGTCATCTCATGCCTGTACTCTCACACTCTCTCTAACATTCCCTGAAGCTGATGTGTGAGTTGGGGAACGTTGTCATCAACCAGATCTATGAAGCTCGAATACAGGAAATGTCTGTGAAGAAACCTGGACCAACTTGTTCCCGGTAAGGGGATGGGGAATAGAAAGAGAATAAGCAGACATAAGAAAGAGTTTTAGTTACCTGGGTTTTCCTGGGGCTGAATGACCCTGGTTGGGGAGAACTGGTGTACTGAAGGTTTGGACAGGAAGAAGGATCCTGAGAAAGGAAGACATTCGAGAAGGTTAGGAGCCCTAGGATTACAGGGGGAAACCATCCTGCTTTCATCCTTCCTTCTTCCATTATACTTCTCTCCCAATAAGGCAGGAGAAAGAGGCGTGGATTCATGCCAAATATGTGGAGAAGAAATTTCTGACCAAGCTGCCTGTGGCCAGGGGACGAAAAGTGGGGCGTGGCCAGCCACGAGGGCAGCCTCCATTGCCCCCTAAGCCCCAGCTTCCGCCCCGACCAGGGAACGCAGGGGCCAAACCAGGTGTGTATACAAATCAACCAGAAGGGATTTTTAGGTCTTCTTGGGAAGACATTTCAAACTGTTGTTTTGGGCACTGTGAGGAGTTCGTGTTAGTGATGCTGTCGGTCCCTGACAATGAGATTGTTAGGCCAAAATAATGGGAGAAAAGTTCGAAACTGTAACCGAGTTATACTGTATATCTTAGATTGTAAAGATTAGAGACGCTGCTCAGAGGAGGGAGGTACTGGGCGATAAGGAAGGACACATCGAAGAGGCTGTGTTGGGTTGGGTTTGGGAGGATGAAAAGGATTTGGAGCCTCAAAGAGTGGATTGGGGGTATGGGGAACGTGTTTCAAGCAGAAATGGTGTAAGCAAAGGTAGAGGAGTGGGCATGGTCGCTGACCCTTCTAAACGCATGACACCAGCCTCACAGGATCAGAAGGATGATTTTGGGGTGCTAGAGATAAGATTGGAGAGGTTATCAGAGCCCGAATATCCTTAAAACTAGATTAAGGAGGTAGGGTAGGACCATGCAATCCAACCCCCTGCCTCCATATCCAACCTTGTACACTTTTTGCTAACCATAGTTTTGGAAGTGCTTTTGGAATCTTAACACCCTCCCTCCTACTCCCCTAAGGGACTTAGACCCAGGCACCTGGACCCGAGCTTCCGCCTCCCCTCCTATAGTCCCCAGATTGGCTTCCCTGTAAAATAGCCTGGATTTTCCTTCATGCTGCATTGTCATTTCTACTTCAGGACATGGAGGGTCAGGGCTGAGCGATGCACCCTCACACTAATGGTTAAATCCCCAACAGCGCTCCCTTCTGGTGAATTGGGATGCTTACACCCCGGAGCCTTGCTGTTCTGGGCGGCTGGGCCACCCCCATCTCTTCCCACCATGGCTGATGCCCTTGCCCACGGAGCTGATGTCAACTGGGTAAACGGGGCACAGGAAAATGCAACCCCACTCATCCAGGCCACATCTTCGGTGAGAAAGCCTTTGATTCCTATCCTTTCTGCCTGAACCCTCCCTTTCCCCCATTTCACCCCAATTCCATCACTATCCTCATCCCCTTCCCCGGCAACCCCATCCTCCTATTCAGATCCAGATGAAGTGCTGCGATGGGAAAACGTTGTGAATAGTAACAGTGTGAGCCGCAGAAGTGGGGGGTGGGGAATAAGTATTTATATAATAAAGCACCTACTGTGTACTAGGTACTTTGCAAATATTATCTATCCCCTTTGATTCGCACAAGAATCCTGAGGGGTAGGGGCTACTATTATCCCCATTTTACAGATTAGAAAACTGAGGTAAACAGAGGTTTAAGTGACTTTCCCAGATCGTACAGCTAGTAAGCATCTTAAGGTCACATTTGAACTCAGGTCTTCCTGACTCCAGGCCTGGCACTCTTATCCAGTGCACCCACCTAGTTGCCTCAGGAAAGGGCAACAAGCATTTATTAAATGTCTGTTATGTGCTCGACACTGAACTAAATTTTATCTAATTTGGTCCTCCTATCCACTCTGTGAGGTCAGTGCTTTTATTATCCCTATGTTATAGTTGAGAAATATGACTTGTCAAAGGTGGACTAAGGTTTTGAGCCTGGTTACCTGGGAGGGATACTGGTGCTACCAACAGTAATGGAAAAATTGGGAGGAGGATTAGATTTGGGGAGGAAACGTTAAGCCAGGTTTCAGAATGCTGAGTGTGAAGTGCTCCTGGGACAGCCAGGTGAGGTGCCCCACAGACAGACAGACGGTTGTTGATGTATGACTCTGAAATTTAAGGGAGAAATAAATAATGGCTGGATGTGTGGCTTTGGGCGTGTCTCCTGCAGAGGTGATCATTAAAGCCTTGAGATCATCAGTGTAGAACATGGAGAGAAAAGAGGCAGAACTTTGGGGAACTCCCAAGGGAGCAGCAGAAGCAGAGGAAGGAGGTTAAACGGGCAAAGGAGGCCAAGAAGGTGCGGTCACGAGGAGAAGCCAGTGTCTAGGAAGCCCTGGGCGGGGAGAAGGGATGATTAAGCCTTGACCACTGCAGAGAGGTCAAGGGGGATGAAAACTGAGAGCAGACAGAGAAGTTTTAGCAATTAAGAAAGCACCAGTAACTTCAGAGAGCAGTTTGAATTGTATGGTCAGAACTCAGGTTATTATCAGGGGTTGAAGAGAGGAAGTAAAGGCAGGAAGTGCAGCTGCTTGTTTTTTTGGGTTTGTTTTTTTGGTTTGTTTGTTTTTTTGGTTTTGTTTGTGCTTTTGACAACATGTGGTGCATTACCTCTGGTGCTCATAATGTATGATCCTGAAAACAGTTTAAAAAAACAGTATCAAAGGATGATTGCTTCTGCCCAACACATGCGATTAATAGTGTTATTAACCCTTTGTTACAACAAATGAGTGAATACTTTGTAAATTAGTGCCAATATTATCTAGTATTTTTGAATATTTTATTTAAATAGTTGCAAATTAAATATTTAATTTCAGTTAAGTGGTTTTAAATATTTTATTTAAATAGTAATGGTTCCTATGGTTCTCTGAGATTTGCTTGTCTACTGTGTGTCATCTCATTGGATTAGTCATATTCAGTTTTCCTTATGATTCAGTAACACAGTTATTGTATTCAAATACCTTGATATGTCGAACCCTTCCTCAGTTATTAGGCTCATGGTTTGTTTATGCTATCACAAGTAGTGCTGCTCTGAATAGTTTCATAGAGATTAGTACTTTCTTGTCAACAACCTCTTTAGGGTTATAAAGCCAGTGGCAAGATCACTGAATCAAAGAATTTGAACAATTCTGTTAATTTTTCTTCCTTTCTCTGTTTTCCAAAATAGACTAATTTTCACAGACCCACTGGCAACCAAGTATAATGTGGCTGCTTTCCCAAGTCCCTGTAAACACTGAATTTTTCCATATCTCTAATAATCTTTGTTTCATGGGTATGAGGTAATACCTTGGTCTGTCATATCAGGATGATACCTCCAAGTAAACAACCCCAGGGTTGTTTTAATTTGCATTTGTCTATTTATCATTAATGTTGAAGATATTTTTAAATTTAAATTTTTTCAATTAAAAATCTATTTCTTTTCCCTTCCACCACTCCTCTTATTGAGAGAAAAAAGAAAATAAAACCCCTTGTAATGAATATACGTAGCCAAAACAATTTCCAGGTCAGTCATTTCCAAAAAAATATATGTCTTGAATCTGCATCGTGAATCCATCACTTTTTTTAGGAGATGAGGGGCATGTTTCATCATAAATCGTTATCATGAAGCATCATGGTTGGTCAGAGTTCCTAAGTCTTTCAAAGTCATTTGTCTTTACAATGTTATTATATAAATTGTTATCCTAATTCTCCTCATTTCACATTGAAATCAGTTCAGACAAGTCTTCTCAAGTTTCTCTGAAGCCATTCCCTTCAGTCATTTCTTATAGCACAATAGAATTCCATTACATTTTACATCATAATTTCTTCATCCATTTCCCAATTGATGGGTATCCTCTCAGTTTCCAGTTCCTTGCCATCACAAAAGAGAGCTGCTATAAATATTTTTTCACATATATGGTTCTTTTTCCTCTTTCTTTGATCTCTTTGGAGTGATGTTCAAAACTTTTAGATGGTTACTGTTTGCATTTCTTTTTTTAAATGCTGCCTGTTAATATTCTCTGACCAGGTGATGATTGGAGAGTGGCTCTTGTCGATTTGTATCAACCCTATTTAGATTTGGATGTTGAACTTTATCAGAAATGTTTGTGCAAAGATTTTCCCCGGTCCATACATTTTTTTATTCTAGCTGGATATATTTAATTTGTGCAGAAGTCATTTTTATACAATCCAAGTAGTGGCTAGAAAGACAGAGTCAAAAAGACCCAGGTTCCTTACAGCTACACAATGAAAACACAGATAGACCAAAATATATATATATTCTTGTCTCTGTTGCGTCCAGTGATCCATTTCTTGTTCACAATTGTGAGAAAAGACAACTTTCCGGTCTTCTTTAACTTTTTAATGGTGTAAATTTTTATAAACCTGAACCTGTAGTCTCTTACCTCTTCACCTACGGGGTGGAGATATACTTCTTTTCTTTTGTCTTGGTCCAAAATTGCTCATTAAAGTTAATCAGTTTAGCAACATTTTAAGTCTGTAATTTTTATTTCCATGGCAAATTTGTTGGCATAATAAGTCCATTTTGAATTTATCACGGTATATGATATCATGGTATATAAAAGGCAGTGGGAGGTAGTGGAAAGATTTGGAAGACAGGAAGACCTGAAGTCCTGCCTCTGACACATAATGGCTATGTGACCCTTGGGATGTCATTTAAATTTCTCAGTGCCTCTAGGCATTCTCTAAGACTAAAAATTGCAGAATACTTGCTGATCTGCATTGCTAAGAGTTTTATTCTATTTATCTTGCTTTTAATTTTCAAAATTTCCTTTTTGGCTCATTTGGGGGTCTTGCTGTTTTGTTTTTTTTTTTGTTGTTGTTGTTAGAGTCCAAATATGAATATTCCACCTCTCATTCATGGAGAAAAGAGTCTGTCAAGGAAGTTTTTGCAGACTTTTTCCTTTTCATCTGCATATTGTCCTCTTTCTAGTTAAACAACTTTGGAAGGTCTAGCTTAAGTAGATATCTCAATGAGGCTTTCTGTAAATTTGGGTTTGTTTGTTTTTTTTCTTCCATGGTTTCTTTTCTTTTCACAATCTTTCACCATCCTCGGATTTGTAAGAGTTCATAGGTGAGTTAATATCTAAGCCTGTGTTATCCTTGGCTGTCATACCTCTTTTAGCTGGCAATCAAGTGTTTGCTGGCTAAGGTGATTTCTAGACTCCTTTGGGGTTTTCTTATTGCAGAGATTGGTTTACATCAGTTGAACTTTCTTAGAAAATAGAGATAGTCTGTTGGTCTCTGTAGTTTTATGCATTTCTCACTCTTCAATGTTAATAGCTTATTTAAATCACAAGGTTACTAAACACAAATAAACACGAGGCTACTATAATCATTTTCTACTGTGTAATTGCATATCTACTCTATTCCACTGATCCACCATTCTATTCCCTCCAGTACCAGATAGTTTTGCTAATCACCATTTTATGACAGTTGTCTTAGTTGTTCACTATTTATTCTTCTCATTTTTATTCTTTGATTTTGACCTCTCCCTTTAACTTCAACCTTTTTTTAAAAATATTTTTATTTATTTATATTTCCCAGTTACATGTACATTTTTTAACATTCTTTTTCTTTGGTGAAGCAATTGGGGTTAAGTGACTTGCCCAGGGTCACAGAGCTAGTAAGTGACAAGAGTCTGAGGCCAGATTTGAACTCAGGTCCTCCTGACTCCAGAACCAATGTTTTATCTACTGTGCCATCTAGACATCCCCCTTTCAGTTTTTATTTTATTTTAAACTTAAGTACAAAATAAGAAAAGAAAAAAAACATTGCCATATACACAGCAGAATACAAGAGAAGATTCAATTAAAGCAATAAATTTACACTTCACCAAAACCTATATAAAAATACTACACGTTGTTTCCAAAGCTGTTCAGCTTTTCTTTGATTTCTGTAGGTTTTCTTTTGTGTGTGATATATATATACATATAGATATAGAAATAGATATAGAAATAGATATATATACATATAATATATACACATATACACTCATAGAGATATATGTAAAACCATACTATATTCATTTCTGCTTGTCATCTGTTTCTCTGAAGGTGGAGAGCATCTTTCTTCATATGTCCAAGTCTTTCCGTGTTTTTCTAAATCAACCAGCACGTCATTTCCTACACCACAACAATGCTCCATCCCAATTACATTCTATCTGAGAGATTGTCTATGATAACATTCATTTTTAAAAATTTTGAATTTCAAATTCTTTCCCTCCATCCTGCCCATTCCCTTCTCCTTGAGAAAGCAAGCAATTTGACATCAATTATACACTTAAAATCTATATCAATGTTTAGTTATCTTCGAGGTATGAAATAAGCCACAGTCTTCAAAGAATTCTAGGAATAGATCATCTTCAGGCCAATGGAGAGACATATGTATGAGAGTAGATTGCTACATATCACCAAAGAATTTTTTTTCAGGAGTAGCAGTGAAAAGGATAGAATCCTAGAGATGTATGATGGTGGAAAATGATGGGCCATCATGTAGAGGATGGAGGAATAACCGATGGAAAATCTGTGTGCTCCACTGGTATCTGGCCAATGTAAAGTAGTCTAAAGAAAGGCCCTCCAGTACATTGGGCAGACCATCTGTAGAGGATTTAAGGGAGGGAGGAGGGCATGGATAAGTCATTCATATAGAATGGATTATGCTATTTTATGTATAAGATGGAGAGATATAGATTAAACAATAATTCAGTCAGAAAGATGCAGAACTGATTGGATGACTACTAGGTAATGTTTCAACATCAATATGGCAGAATTTCTCTAGTATGGTACCCCAAAGAGCTCTGCTAAGCCCTGTGCTACATTTTTAATCAATGAGTTAGATAAAGGCATAGATGGCATGGTCAAATCTTCGAATGACACATTGCTGTAAATGATGGCCTAACATCGTGGATGACAGTCAGGAACCAAAAGGCTCTTAACGTGTTGGAGCTTTGGACTGAATCTAATAAGGCAAAATTCAATAGAGATAAATGTAAAATCTTACTCTTGAGTAAAAAAAAATCAACTTCCCAAGTATAGAGTGGGGAAATATGATTAGAAGTTCTTTTTTATTTCCATTTTTTGTTACATTTTCCCTCCTCTGTTTCCCTCCTTTTCTGACCTCACACTAGAATAGGCCAATATTTGACACATATGTATGTGAAACTATACAACACATAGTTCTTATATCAGTTCTTTCTCTGGAGATGATGGATAGCATCTTCTTTCATAGGTCCTTTGTAGTTGATTTGAATATTCACATACAGAATAGCTTAGTCAATCACATTTACTCTTTAAACAATATTGCTATTACAATATACAACATTCTCTTGGTTCTGTTCATTTTGCTCTTCATTATTTCATGCAAGACTTTCCACGTTTTCCTAAAATCAATCATCATTTCCTGCAGCACAGCAGCATTCCATCATAATCGCATACCACAACTCATTTAGCCATTCCCCAGTTGATGGGCATCCCCTCAATTTCCAGTTCCTTGCTACCACAAAATGCTATCACCTTTGCTATACCAAAATTATAAATAATTAAGAACATAAAGGTTCTTTCTCTTTTTTTGCTGATTACCTTGGGAAACAGACCTAATAATGGTATTGTTAGGTCAAAGGATATATGCAGTTTTATAACTCTTTGGGTATAATTCCAGATTGCTCTCCAAAATGGTTGGATCAGTTCACAGTTCCAACAGTGTATTAGTGTCCCAATTTTTCTACATCCCCTCCAACATTTGTCATTTTCCCCTTCTTTCATTTTAGCCAATCTGATAGGCATGAGAGGGTATCTCAAAGTTGTTTTAATTTGCATTTCTTTAATTAATAATGAGTTAGAGCATTTTTTCATATGACATAGCTTTGATTTCTTCATCCAAAAACTATCTGTTCATATCCTTTGACCATTTATCAATTGGTGAATGATTCATATTGTATAAATTTGACAAAGTTCTCAATGTATTTGAGATATGAGAACTTTATCTGAAAAATGATCTATAAAATTTCCCCCCAATTTCTGCTTTCCTTGGCTATGTTGGCTTTATTTATGCAAAACCTTTTTAATTTAATATAATCAAAATTATACATTTACACCTCACAATGTTCTCTATCTCTTGTTTATTTATGAATTTGGCTTCTATCCACAAATCTTATAGGTAATATGTTCCATGTCCTTCTGATTTACTTATGATATATATATATATACACACACACACACACATATATGTATATATATACACATATATGTCTAGGTCATGTATTATTTTGACCTTAATTTGGTAAATGGTATAAGATATTGGTCTAAACTTAGTTTCTGCCAGATGGCTTTCCAGTTTTCCCAATAATTTTTGCCAAACAGTTAATTCTTGAGTCAAAATTTTAAAATCTTTACGTTTATAAACACTACATTACTGTAATAATTTACTACTGTGTATTATATAGTTATTCTGTTCCACTGACCTGCTGTTCTATTCCTTAGCCAGTACCAGATAGCTTTGATAATTACCACCTTATAATACAGTTTAAGATCTGGCACTGCTAGACCTCCTTCCTTTACATTTTAAAAATTAATTCCTTTGCTATTCTTGACCTTTTGTTCTTCCAAGTAAATTTGGTTATTTTTCTAGCTCAGTGAAATATTTTTTTTTTTGTAATTTAATTGGTATGGCACCGAATAATTAGTAGGCTAATTTAGGTAGAATTGTCATTTTTATTATATTGGCTCAGGCCACCCATGAACAATTACTATTTCTCCAGTTACTTAAAACTGACTTTATTTGTGTAAAAATGTTTTATAATTATGTTCATATGGTTCCTGAGTTTGTCTTGGAAGGTATACTTCTAGGTATCTTATATCATCTACTGTTATTAGCATTATGGAATAGTATTGGTGATAACAGAATCCTTGTTTCACTCCTGATCTCATTCGTAAGGTTTCTAGCTTATCTCATTACAGACAGTGCTTGCTGATGATTTTAGGCAGACACTTTTTATCATTTTAAGGAAAAATCCATTTATAACTATGCTTCCAAGTGTTTTTACTTTGTTGTATTTTGTTAGTAGCTTTTTCTGCATCTATTGATAGAATCATGTGATTTTTGTTACTAATATAATCAATTATGTTAAGTTTTCCTTATATTGAACCAGCCCTGCATTCCTGGTATAAATCTCACTTGGTTTTAATATATAAACTTTGTGATATATTATTGTAGTCTCCTAACTCGTATTTTATTTAGGATTTTTGGTATATAGTTTTCTCTATTTTTGCTCTTTTTTGTTTAGGTATCAGCACCATATTTGTTTCATAAAAAGAGTTTGGTAGAACTCCTTTGCCTATTATTCCAAATAATTTATTTAATATTAGAATTAGTTGATCTTTAAGTGATAGAATTAGTTGAATTAGTTTGATTTAATTGGAATTAGTTAATCATTAAATGGTAATTTGTAAATCCATATGGTCTTGATGCTTTTTTCTTAGGAAGCTCATTTATGGCCTGTTCATTTTTTTTTTCCTAGAATAGGTTTATTTAGATATTCTATTTCATTTTCTGTTAATCAGGGCAGTTTATATTTTTGTAAGTATTCTTCCCTTTCACTTAAATTGTTAAATGTATTGGCATATAATTGGGGAAAATAATGCCTCATAATTGCTTTAATTTCATCTTCATGAGTAGTATATTCACCCTTTTCATTTTTAATGCTAGTGATTTGGTTTCCTTCTCTCTTTTTAAAAAATCTTATTAACTAGTGGTTTATCTGTTTTATTAATTTTTTCATAAAACCTACTCTTAGTTTTATTTTTTTAGTTCAATGGTTTTCTTACATTACATTTTATTAATTTCACCTTTAATCTTTAGGATTTTCAATCTGGAGATTTTTAATTTGTTGTTTTTCTAGTTTTTTTTAATTGCATACCCAATTCACTGATCTGTTCTTTCTCTAATTTTATTTATGTAAGTGTTTAGAGAGATAAAAAAATTTCCTTTGGGTATTGCTCTTGCTGCATCCCATAAATTTTGATATGTTGTCTCATTATTATCATTCCCTTTAATAAAATTATTCATTGTTTCTATAATTTGTTCTTTAACCCATTCATTCATTCTTTAAGATTAGGTTATTTAGTCTTTAATTACTTTTTAATCTGTGTTTCCATGGTCCTTTATTAAATGTAATTTTTATCACATGATGATCTGAGAAGGATGCATTTAATATTTCTGCTTTTCTGCATTTAACTATAAAGTTTTCATGGTCTAATACGTGGTCAATTTTATAAAGGTGCCATGTACTGCCAAGAAAAAGGTATATTCCTTATTGTTTCCATTTAATCTCCAGATGTCTATTATATCTAGCTTATCTAAGATTCTATTCATCTCCTTGATTTCTTTCTTATTTATTTTTTGGTTAGATTTATGTAGTTCTGAGAGGAGAAGGTTGAAATCACCCACTATTATAGTTTTGCTACCTATTTTCACCTGTACTTCATTTACATTTTCCTTTAAAATTTCGAATGGTATAGCATTTGGATTATGTATTTTTAGTATTGATTGTACTTCCTTATCTATGGTACTTTCAAACATAATATAGTTTCCCTGATTATCTGGTTTTTTTATCTGATTACTGCTGAAGCATAACATATCACCTGAAGCATAATAAATTCTGCTCCAGGTCTTTATTTTTTACTGTGTGTCTCTCATTTTAAAATGTGTTTCTTGTAAACAACATATTGTTGTGTTCTGGTTTTTGATATATTCAGCTATCCATTTCCATCTTATTGGTGAGTTCATCCCATTCACATTCAAAGTTATAATTACTAGTGGTGATCACTGGGTCCCTAATGCCCACACCCGTCTAAAAGTCCCTCCTATTTCCTCTGTAAGTTAAGAAAACTTTTATACCCTACTAAATGTATATGTTATTCCTTCTTTAACTCAGTTCCAATGAGAATAAGGTCCTCATGCTACTTGCCCTCCACCCTATCCTCCTATCCACTGTAATAGTTCTTCCATTCATTTCTCTTTTGTATGAGATAATTTGCTCCATTTTACCTCTCCCTATTCAATTTTATTTTTTAAGATCATCCCATCATAATCAACTCAGCCCCAAGCCTTTAATCTACTCTAGTAATGATAACATTCTTAAGAATTACATGTATCTTTTCCCCATATAATTAATCTTTTTTGTTTACCTTTGTTCCTCTGTTTCTCCTGATTCTTATAAGTCAAATTTTCTATTCAATTCTGGTCTTTTCCTAAAGGATACATAAAAGTCCTTTAAATTCATTGAATATCCATTTTTTTCCTTGAAGGATTACACTCTACTTGGTTGAGTAGGTTATTCTTGGTTGCAAACCCAGCTCCTTTCCTCTTCAGAATATTATATTCCAAGCCCTTCAATCTTTTAATGTAGAAGCCACTAAACCTTGTGTTATCCTGACTGTAGCTCTACAGTATTTAAATTGTTTCTTTCTAGTTGCTTATAATATTTTCTCCTTGACTTGGGAGCTTTGAAACTTGGCCATAATGTTCTTGTGAGTTTTCATTTTGGGATCTCTTTAGGGGGATGATTGGTGGATTTTTTTTTCCTGTCAAGGAGCAGTTTATTGTTTTTTTGTTTTTGTTTTTTTAGTTTACAACACTCAGTTCTACATAATTTTAAATTCCAGATTTTCTTCCTTCCCTCCCCCCCTCCCTGCCCCAAGATGGCATGGAATCCCATATAACTTCCACGTATAACTTTGCATTGAATTAATTTACACACTAGTCAAGTTATGGAGAAGAATTATGACCAATGAAATGAATCATGAGAAAGAAGAAACAGGACCAAAAAAAAAAAAAACAAGCCCAAAAACAAAAACAGAAGAGAGAAAAAGAAAAAAAAAAGGGGGCGGGGAAAGGCTAGCATGAAGTGTGCCTCAATCTGCATTCATACTTCATAGTTCTTTCTCTGGATGTAGATAGCATTCTCCATCATGAGTCCTTTGGCATTGTCTTTGTACCTTGTATTTCTGAGATGAGCAAAGTCTGTCAGGGTTGGTCCTCACAGAATCCATATATCTGTGGTTGTGTATAATATTCTCCTGGCTCTGCTCCGCTCACTCAGCATTATGTCGTGTAGGTTTTTCCAGGTTGTTATGAAGTCCATATCATCCCCATTTCTTATAGCACAATAGTATTCCATTACCTTCATATACCACAGCTTGTTCAGCCATTCCCCAATTGATGGGCATCCCTTTGATTTCCAATTCTTAGCTACCACAAAAAGAGCTGCTATAAATATTTTGTACATATGGGTCCTTTTCCCACTTGTGTGATCTCTTTGGGATACAACCCTAGAAGTGGTATTGCTGGGTCAATGGGTATGAACATTTTTATAGCCCTTTGGGCATCGTTCCAAATTGCTCTCCAAAATGACTGGATCAGTTCACAACTCCACCAGCAATGTAACAATGTTCCAATTTTCCCACATCCTCTCCAGCATTTATCATTTTCCTGTTTTGTTATTTTAGCCAATGTGACAGGAGAGATGTGGTATCTAAGTGTTGTTTTGATTTGCATTTCTCTAATCAGTAGTGATTTCAAGCATTTTTTCATATGTCTATAGATATCTCTAATTTCTTCCTCTGAAAACTGCCTGTTCATATTCTTTGACCACTTCTCAATTGGGGAATGACTTGTATTCCTATATGTTTGGCTCAGTTCCTTGTGTATTTTAGAAATGAGGCCTTTATCAGCGACACTAGTTGTAAAGATTTTATCCCAATTTTCTGCTTCCCTCCTAATTTTTGTTGCATTGGCTTTTTTTGTACAAAAACATTTCAATTTAACATAATCAAAATTATCCATTTTGCATTTTGTAATGCTCTCTATCTCTTGTTGGTTCATGAATTCTTTTCTTTTCCATAAATCTGATAAGTAAACTATTCCTTGCTCTCCCAAATTACTTATAGTATCAGCCTTTTTTCCTAAATCATGAACCCATTTTGACTGTATTTTGGTATATGGTGTAAGATATTGGTCTATGCCCAGTTTCTGCCCTACCATTTTCCAATTTTCCCAGCAGTTTTTGTGAAATAGTGAAGAAGCTGGCCTCTTTGGGTTTATCAAAGAGTAGACTGCTATAGTCGTTGACTTCTCCATCTTGTGTTCCTATCCTATTCCACTGATCTACAACTCTGTTTCTTAGCCAGCACCAGGTAGTTGTGATGACTGCTGCTCTATAGTACAGTTTCATATCTGGTATGGCTAGGCCACCTTCTCTAGCATTTCTTTTCATTAATATCCTAGATATTCTAGACCTCTTGTTCTTCCAGATGAATTTTGTTATTATTTTATCCAGCTCTGTAAAATAATTTTTTGGTAGTTCAGTTGGTATGGCACTGAATAGATAGATTACTTTAGGTAAAATTGTCATTTTTATTATATTAGCTTGGCCTACCCATGAGCAACTGATATTTTTCCATTTATTTAGATCTGACTTTAGTCACGTGAAAAGTGTTTCATAATTATGTTCATATAGGCCCTGGGTTTGTCTTGGCAGATAGACTCCCAAATATTTTATAGTGTCTACAGTAACTTTGAATGGACACAGATAGAAATCGTAACTGTGAACGTGAATGGGATGAACTCTCCCGTAAAACGGAAGCAAATAGCAGAATGGATTAAAAACCATAATCCTACAATATGCTGTTTACAAGAAACACATTTGAAACAGGGGGATACACACAGGGTAAAGGTAAAAGGCTAGAGTAAAATACATTGCGCCTCAGCTAAAGTAAAAAAAGCAGGTATAGCAATCCTAATCTCAGACAAAGCAAAAGTAAAGATAGATTTAATTAAAAGGGATAAGGAAGGACATTACATCCTACTAAAAGGCACCATAAACAATGAAGCAATATCATTGTTTAACATATATGCACCAAGTGGTATGACATACAAATTCTTAGAGGAGAGGTTAAGGGAGTTACAGGAAGAAATAGACAGCAAAACTATAATATTGGGAGACCTCAGCCTCCCTCTTTCTGAACTTGATAAATCTAACCTCAAAATAAATAAGAAAGAAGTTAAGGAGGTAAACAGAATTTTAGAAAAGGCAGATATGATAGACCTCTGGAGAAAACTGAATGAGAATAAAAAGGAATATACTTTCTTCTCAGCGGTACATGGCACATACTCAAAAATTGACCATGTACTAGGGCATAAAAAACTCACAATCCAATGCAGAAAGGCAGAAGTAGTCAAAGCATACTTTTCAGATCATGATGCAATAAGAATTATTTGTAACAAAGAACCATGGAAAAATAAGCTAAAAATTAATTGGAAACTAAATAATCTAATTCTAAAGGATGAGTGGGCCGAAGAACACATCAGAGAAACAATTAATAACTTCATTCAAGAGAATTACAATAATGAGACAACATACCAAAACTTATGGGATGCAGCAAAAGCAGTTCTTAGGGGAAGTTTTATATCTCTAAATGCTTACATGAATAAAATAGGGAAAAAAGAGATCAATGATTTGGGCACACAGCTGAAAAAGCTAGAAAAAGAGCAAATTGAAAATCCCCAATTAAATACCAAATTAGAAATACTGAAAATCAAAGGAGAGATTAATAAAATTGAAACCAAGAAAACTATTGAATTAATAAATAAAACAAAGAGCTGGTTTTATGAAAAAAACCAATAAAATTGATAAACCTTTGGTCAATTTGATTAAAAAAAAAGAAGAAAATCAAATTACCAGTATCAAAAACGAAAAGGGTGACTTCACCTCTAATGAAGAGGAAATCAAAACAATAATTAGGAATTATTTTGCCCAGTTGTATTCCCATAAATTTGACAACCTTAGAGATATGGATGAATATCTACAAAAACATAAATTGCCCAGGTTAACAGAAAAGGAAGTAAAATTTCTAAATAACCCCATCTCAGAAAAAGAAATTGAGCAAGCCATCAATGAACTCCCTAGGAAAAAATCTCCAGGGCCAGATAGTTTTACATGTGAATTCTATCAAACATTTAAAGAACAATTAATTCCTATACTTTATGGACTATCTGGGAAAATAGGTGAAGAAGGAGTCCTACCAAATTCTTTTTATGACACAAATATGATACTAATACCCAAACCAGATAGAGTCAAAACAGAGAAAGAAAATTATAGACCAATTTCCCTAATGAATATTGATGCAAAAATTTTAAATAAAATATTAGCAAAAAGATTGCAGCAACTTATCATGAGAATAATACACTATGACCAGGTAGGATTTATTCCAGGAATGCAAGGCTGGATCAATATTAGGAAAACTATTAGCATAATTGACCATATCAACAACAAAACTAGCAGAAACCATATGATCATCTCAATAGACGCAGAAAAAGCCTTTGACAAAATACAACACACATTCCTATTAAAAACACTAGAAAGCATAGGAATAAATGGAGCCTTCCTTAAAATTATAAATAGCATCTACCTAAAACCATCAACAAGCATTATTTGTAATGGGGATAAGCTAGATGCATTCCCAATAAGATCAGGGGTGAAACAAGGATGTCCACTATCACCCCTACTATTCAATTTGGTACTAGAAACGTTAGCTGTAGCAATAAGAGAAGAAAAAGAAATTGAAGGAATTCGAATAGGCAAAGAAGAAGCTAAATTATCACTTTTTGTAGATGATATGATGATTTACTTAGAGAATCCTAGAGAATCAAGTAAAAAACTACTCAAAATAATAAACAACTTTAGCAAAGTTGCAGGATATAAAATAAACCCACATAAATCCTCAGCCTTCCTATACATTACTAACAAAGCCCAACAGCAAGAGATAGAAAGAGAGACTGGTAGATTTTTAAAAATTTCTATTTTACCCTCCAGTTCTAGAACTTCAGGGCAATTTTCCTCAATAATTTCTTGAAGTATAGTGACTAGATTCCCTTTTTGATCATAACTTTCAAGTAGTCTAACAATTCTTGTATTACCTTTCCTCGATCTGTTTTCCAGGTTGGTTTTTCTAATAAGATGTTTCACATTCTCTCCTATTTTTCCATTCTTTTGACTTTGTTTTATTATTTCTTAATATCTTATGAAGTCATTAGCTTCCCCTTGCCCAGTTCTAAGTTTTAAGGAGTTATTTTCTTTGGTAAGTTTTTGGATCTCTTTTTCCAATTGGTTGATGCTCTTTCCATAAATTTCTTGCATTGCTCTTATTTCTTTTCCCAATTTTTATTCAACCTTTCTTATTTGATTTTTCAAGTCCTTTTTAAGGTCTTCCAGGAACCCTTCTGTGGCTTGTGACCATTTTATATTTTTCTTTGAAGCTTTACAAGAAGCTGTTTTGTCTTCTTCTGAGTTTGAACGCTGATCTTTATTATCACCATAGTAACTATCTATGGTCCGGTGTTCTCTGTTTTTCACTCATTTTTAAAAACGGAGTCAGGCTCTGCTCCCAGGATGTCGGGGATAATGTTTCAGGCTTCAGGTTTTCAAACTGTTGGCTTCTGATCTCTATTTGGGGACCTTTGGCCTCTTTGTTTTTCCCATGTTCTATAATCCAAGGCCAGGTGTTGTCGCTGCTTCTGTGGCTCACATCTTGGTCTATAAGTAACCTCAGGTACTCCTTTCCACCCTGAGCCTCAATCAGGGGCCCTGTCTAGTACTGCTGCCACCACAAGTGTTCTTGCTCCCTGTGGTCCCTCAGGTGGCTGTGTCAGCTTGCCTTTCTGCCCTGGAGTTGAAGCCAGGGACTCTGCTCTCCTGCCACTGTCCATAGGCAGCAGGACCCCCACCCCTCTGTAATCTCACTTACCAGCATGTGCTTACTCCTCCTCACTTGCAGCCAAAGCCTGGTTTGGTCAGCATGCCTGGGCCCCACATCCAGTTCCAGTGAAAGGCTCCTAAAATCTTCCCCAGATCAACTTCCATAGCCCTTCATCTATGGGGCAGCTGAAGCTAAGACTGGATCTACACAACCATGGAGCTCTGTGGTTGATGCCATAGTATCTGCACTTTAGTCAGGCCAGATCACTACCCTGGGAGGTCAGAGCTTTCCTAATGTCCTCTCAAGTTGTCTTAGGCTGGACAACTGCTTTACCCTGACTTTTAATTATTTCTACCACTCTAAAATTTACTTTGAGGTATTATTTTAAGTTATTTGTGGGGGAATTGGGGAGAGTCAGGTGTTCCACTATCTTCCCACAATTCCCCCTGTAATTAGAAATTCTGAAAAAAAAATCTCTTGGTTTTAGTAGATGGACTGTGAGCGCAATACGAATGAGCAGTGTGATATAGCAGACAAAAAAAATAAGCTAACTGGATTTTGGGCTACATTTAGAGAGGGGAACTTAACTTTCAGGAATAAAAAGATGATAAGTCATTCAGTACAAGTACCCTCATCAGTGGTGTATTGTATTCAGTTCTGGGCACCATGATTTAAGGACATTAATAAACTGGGGAGTATCCAGAGGAGAGCAGCCAAGATGGTGAAAGGCCTTATGTCCATGTCACATGACGATCAGTTGAAGGAACTAGAGAAGAAAAGACACAGTTATAGAAGGCAGTTGTAAGTTATTAAAGTTATAAAGATATATGTGTGTGTTATATATATATATGTGTGTGTGTGTGTGTGTGTGTGTATGTATGTATGTATGTACGTATAAAGAGAGAGAGAGAGTTAAATAGTTATAAAAGAAAAGGCAGTTAAAAGAAGGAGGCATTAGACTTGTTCTTTTTGGCCCTAGAAGGCAGAACCAGGAGCAATGTGTGTAAATTATGAGGTCAATTTAGGCTCGATGTCTAGAAAAACTTTCTAACAATTAGCTGTCCAAAACTGGAATAGGTTATCTTGAGATGTTGTGGGCTCCCCATCCTTGCAGTTCATAGGTATCTTATAGTAGGGATTCTATTTTTTTTTTTGAGGTCACACAGCTAGTACATGTGTCAAGTGTCTGAGGCCGGATTTGAACTCAGGTCTTCCTGACCCCAGGTCTGGTGCTCTACTCACTGTGCCACCTAGCTGCCCCAGGGATTCTATTTATATATGGTTTGGACTGTATTGCCACTGAGACCTCTTGGAGGGAATGCCCACATCATTGCAGTCTATTGAAGGGTGAAATTAAGGAAGTTTCTGGTCAATGTGACGAGTTCCTTAATTCACTTCACAGGATTGTAGGCCAAAACCCTTTTTTTATGGGCATCTGAAAGTGTACTATGCCCAATAGGCTACTTGTTCAGGGGTTCACAGGGAACTTCTCTGGTTCCCAGTGACTTGGGACTAACTTCAAGATGGTGAGACTCAGGATGAGTCACTTGTAATAATAACTGTCCCTCTCTTTATTCCAGCTCACATTTGTTTTCTTTCTCTCCTCTCTCATCCATAATTATGATGGTCAGGGCAGAAGCAGCTTTAGTTCTTTAGTTTATCAACCCTCTCTTTTTTTCTTTTGTTAACATGAGTACTACAGGATACAATTTTTCTTTTAAGAATTTCTTTAGCTATATCCCATAAATTTTGGAATTTAATCTCAAAATTTTGTTGTTGCTATGATACTGTCTTTAACCCACTATCAGATTTTTAACATCTCTATTTAGGTCCATATATATTTCCTTTATTGATCACATTACATCATGTCAATGGTCTATAAAGGATATTTAAGATTTCGGCCTTTCTTCTTTTATTTGAAATCTTTGTGTCCTAGCGTACAATCAGATTTTTATATGTTGCATGAGATATATGTATATTCTCTAAGATTCCCATTCAGAAGTCTCCATAGTTCTACTAAGTTTTAATTTTTCCAACATTTTATTCAACTTTTTCCTACTCATCTCCCTTAGAGTTGTTTGTGATTGCCATATCCAAAATTATGATCACAGTTTCTCCTATATTTGAATGTAACTTAAACATAATGTATTTTGTTTCAGCCTTTTACTTTGAATATACATAAATCTCCCTGCTTTAAATTTATTTCTTGGAAGTAGCAAATTGTGGGTTTTATTTTCTAATCAATTCTGTTTCTTCTTTCTTGATGAATTCAAGTCATTTAAGGTTATAAATGTTTTATTTTCCTTCCATTAAATTATTTTACCCCCTTTTTGTCAGTAACAAAGTACTATGCTACCTTTTTTTTTAAAGAACACAATTTTATTTCTGGCACACCCAAATACTTCTGCCTCCCACTCACATCCAACATAAATAATAAAACTTATCTTAATATCATGTAACAATCTAATCTTAATCCTTGTACTTGCAAGAACATAACCCATCTCCACTTGTAGCCAAGAGTATATAATCTTTTTTTCCTCCTTCCTCTGATAAGATGGTTCTAGGTCAGTTGGTCTGTCTGTTCTGTTTGAGCTTAATATGTTATGTCCAATTACAAGAAATATTATTTAACTTATTTCATGAGCTAGAGAATATGATTGCTGAGAATCTCTCAATAACCTAACACCAAGTCCAGTATTATAACTCTTTGTTTATGTAGACTGACTAAGGCTATTTGTCTTATGCCTCAACTCAGAGTTTTCCCTGGGCATATCAGAATTTGGATTATACTTAGGTCACCACAACAAAAGGAAAAAGAACCCTCCATTCCCATGCAAGTACACAGGCTAAAAAAAACATCAAAGTATGACAAGTGTTCATTTACCTGATAAATAAATCCAAAGAATTCACACCTGACCCCACAAATAGTCAAGATATCCCTCCTTTCCCCTTTCGTGGATCTCTACCTACCCAGGGATTTATCGAACACTCCAGATGTCTAAGATGGAAGCCCCTTCAAGCTGGTGGGAAGTACAGTTTCTGCAGTCCATGTGACTCATAGTGAAGGTCAAGGTCTGCTCATCCTTGACATGGCTGCTGTACGCCTTGTTGTTCCTTGGCTCCAGTTCCCACAACTAAGGCAAAGACCAGGCCTTTGGCTTAGTCAAGGCAGTAAAAAAGAACACCGTCAGAGGAGCTGGGTTCAAATTTTATCTCGGCTACTTCATTCCTGTGTGATCCTGGGAAAGTTACTTACCCTATCAGGCCTTGTTCTCTCATTTATAAAAACTACAGGGCCTCGTAAGGTGACATCTGTGCTTCTGTGGAGTCTGCCATTCTACCTCTGCTTCTTGTTCATGGTCCTAAAGCTCCTGGTTTGGTTCAGGAACAAAATTTTCGCCGTGCTCCCTGTGGTCATGCCTGTAGCTGTGGGACTGTAAAGGACCCTCTCCGGGGAGCCAAGCTTCCATATAACCCCTGGCTCTCACAGCTTGTCAGGGAGACACAAAAGAAGGAAAAGGGAAGACTCATTTGACACATCCCTTATTCATAACTTGCACTCAAGCCTAGCTTTCCTTATAAGTTTCACCTGCTTGTTCAGTTTGCATTTCAAAGGCCCTTCCTCAGCAAGAAAGAATTACATTTTCTGACCTCGCTGAAGAACCATCTCTCCTTATGAATATTCTCAGTTTTGTAAGCTAGGTAAATGTGTTGTACAAATCAATTTCCTTTATGTTTTAGTATATTTCATTAAATATTAGAAAATAAAATCTCTCGTCTTCATTGAGTATTCAATTTTTCAGTTGTGTTTCACTCTTCGTGACTCCATTTGAGATTTTCTTGGCAAAGATATTGAAGTGGTTTGCTATTTCCTTCTCCAGCTCATTTTATAGATGAACTGAGGCATATTTGAACTCGGAATGATAAGTCTTCCTGACTCTAGGCCTAGCACTCTGCACTATGACACCACCTAGTTGCTTGAAAGATTCTCTCTCAAGGTCCACCTCTGTTGGCATCCTATGGGTTCTCACCTATTTGCACGGGATCCTAGATCAGAGGCCATTTTATAGATAAAGAAACAGGCCCTGGGAGATGAATTGATTTGCCTAAGGCCACACAGGTGATAAGCATGAGAAAAGCAGGAAGGATTTGAACCCAGGTCCCCTGACTCCCGAATTAACACTCTTTATTCCACACTAGGGCAGCTAGGTGGCACATTGGATAGAGCACTGGCCCTGGAGTCAGGAGGACCTGAGTCAAATCTGGCCTCAGACACTTACTAGCTGTGTGACCCTAGGCAAGTCACTTAACCCTGTTTGCCTCAGTTCTTCATGTGTAAAATGAGCTGGAGAAGGAAATGGCAAACACGGAGGGTCAGACACAATTGAAATGATTCAACGACAAACTGTTCTCTGTCTCTCCTACTTCAGGGCATCTCTCTTCAGTGAAAATTTCCTAGGATAGGATCATTAGACTTTTAAGAAGTAATTTTCTAGATAACAATTCTTATCGGCTCCCCAAGCTCTGTCCTCTAGCTCTGTTGCTTCTGTTCATAGATATCTCATCCTCCAGTGTTTTCATTTGTGGTTTAATTACTTCCTCCAGCATCATCCCTCTCTTTTCTCCCCAGTACCTTCTCTATCTCCACCACTTCAATTCAAAATGTAATATATAAATGCTTACTATGTACTGGCACTGTGTAGTCACTAGGGATCTGTATTAGGAGGGCAGAGTTTATAATCTCAAAGAGGATCATATGTATGTCTGAAAGGTTCGGAACCGCCAGATATAACAAACTCTCAAAGTAGGAGGCAGAAGAATCAAAGCATATATTTAGGCTCCACAGTAACCAACCCATGAACCAGCATCCCCATTTTGACATATTGATCAAAAGCTTCCAGGCCCAATAAGTAGGCCTTACAAGAGTAACCAGGAGGCTACAGAGAAGCATGATGGTGTAAAACAAAATCATGCTTCCCCCTCTATGGTAAAAAGATTACCCACTGGCTTCAAGTCCTTGTTCAGCTTCCTCCCGTAGGTCAGCTCTGCTACTGGCAGCTCCTGCTTCAGCTTCGGCCGTGGCTGTAGCTATAGCAGCCTCTGGCTCCAACGGAAGCTGTTTTTAACCATCCGGCTTCTGCGGGGGGTGTGAGGTACACCGGGGAAAGCACAGGTTCTTTCAATCTGCTTAAGCAAGGTGAAGGGGTTGACCAGGAAAGCACGGGTTCTTTCCATCAGCTTAAGCAAGGGAAGCAAGGTGAAGGGGCCGACAAGCTTACTCCAGTCCAACATACAAACAGCATTCAGTTCAGGGGAAAAAGCCAAACTAGTCAAGGGCACTTGTTGACTAAGTGCTAAGGAGCCCATTTTTGGTTGCCAACACAGGATCAAGACAAAATGAGACATTCCCTCCCCTCCCCACCCAGTACCCCCCCAGTAGCTTACATTCAAGATCGCACGTACATGGGCAAATACAAATTTGAGATGGGAAAAGGCACTAAATACCAGGAGAAGCAGGGACAATTCATGAAGGAGTTGCCAACTGAGCTGGGTCTTAAAGGAAGAAATAAGATTTGAGAAAATTAGAGTTTACTAGAAAGAGCATTTCAGGCATGGAGGATGGACTTGTAGCATGGAGGCAAGAGATGATATAACACATTCTGGATACAGCCAGTAGTCCAATCATTCCTTTCCCCAACTTCTCCCCTGCTATCTCCCACTCTTCTCCCTTTCCCGGACCCCACCCCAGCTCCTACCTGATGTTATTACCCTTTTTACCCCTTTTACTTCTCTTTTTTCAGAACTCCCTGCTTGCCTGTGAATTTCTCCTGCAAAATGGAGCAAACGTGAACCAGGCTGACAGCATGGGGAGGAGCCCCCTCCACCATGCCACCATCCTCGGCCACACTGGGTATAAGCTAGGACACCTGGGTCCTAGGGACCCAAGGGAGGAAAGAACAGGTGGAAGGGGTGGACAGCTAAGAAATGGAGGGGCCGGGAGGGAGGTTAAGAGTGGGGTGATGGATGACCTGAATCTGTTTGCTTTCCTTCAGCTTGGCCTGTCTGTTCCTAAAACGAGGGGCAGACCTTGGCGCTCAGGATTCTGAAGGGAAAGACCCTCTGACCATTGCCATGGAGACAGCCAATGCAGATATTGTCACTCTGTGAGTCCCATAAAGATGAGGATGACTCTCTGGGAAAGGGCATGGGACACTAGGGTCAGAAGGAAGATTACTGGAATGGGGCCATGGAACTGGAGCCTGAAACGGGTAGAACCAATGCTTAAAGCCTGGATTTCAGGGACACAGGGACCCATGAGGTCAGAGTTTTGAGAAGGAATATAGGAAAGAGTGGAGCTGTTAAGGAGAAAAGGTAAAACTTGGAGATATAACATTTTAATTCAATAAACATGTGAGTGTCTCTTACAGTGACAGAAACACCACACTATGTAAAGCCCTTTAGGAAGAAGTTTGCGGGGGAGGATAGAAAAGAGAAACAAGAAGCGCAAAGAGAGAATGAGATCCTTCAGGATCTTTATATCCACCCCCTCATTTTATAGATGAGGAAATGGGCCCAGAACAGTTTAGTGGTACACAAGTGGTGATCCTGGAACCCAGCCAGAATTGTGGACCCAGGTCCTTTGACTCCAGATCCACTACAATGAGAAGGGCATTGTCTCTGTACTCATAGAGCTTATAACTTACTCCATGCATCTTTTTCTGTATGAGGAATCCACTTCAAATCCACTTCATAGTTGCTTCACTTGATCCTCACACCACCCACCCAGTGTGAGTTACTGAGAATAGGTGCCATTATCCCTAGTTTTACACGTAAGAAACTCAGAAAACTGAAATGACACTTGCCTAACCAGGACTAGAACCTGGGTCTCCTGACTCCAAAGTACAGTTTTCCACTAGTACAAAACTGAAAGGAAAATAAAATGTTCCAGGGTTTCAGAAGAAATCACTGCTATTTTGGGGGAGGGGAGAGAAAGGAGGTTGGGAAGAGGGAAGACTTAAGGGGAAGATGGCATCTAAAGTGGGCCTGGGAGGGTAGCTAGGATTGAGTTTAATAGAGATATAGGTGAAGAAAACATCTGGCAAATTAAGGGCCTTGACACAGAGACAGGTAAGGTATGTGTGGAGGACAATGAAATTATGTGCGATAGAGTATGGAGCTAGAAGGGTAGGTTAGGGTCTGATTGCCAGAGGCCATGCAGCTGAGAATTTATTCATGAAACGGTGGGAAGTTATTGAAAGGTTTTTTAATTATAAATTTATTTTTTCTTTTTAGTTTACAACACTCAGTTCCATAAGTTTTTGGGTTCCACATTTTCTCTCTCTTCCTCCCTCCCCACCAGACAGCATGTAATCCAATGTAGGTTCTACATATACCTTCACATTGAGCTGATTTGCATAATAGTACAGTTGGAAAGAAGGATTATAACCAGTGGAATGAGTCTCAAGTAAGGAGAAATGAAACCAAAGAAGGAGGAAGGAAAAAAAGAGAGCAAATAGTTTGCCTCAATCTGCATTCAGACTCCATAAAAGCTATTGAAAGTTTTTGGGTGACCTGTTCCTACCTGGACTTTAGGAAGCTTATTCTGAGCATAATGTGGAAAATAAAGAAGTCAGAGGGAGGGACTAGGGGGTTATGTTAGCCCAGGCCCAAGATAAATACATCAAGAACTTCGGGGTGGCAATAGGACTTGGCAATTTATTAGTTAGGGCATGGGTATGGGGAAGGGTGGGGGGGTGGGACGTTGAAATGACACAGGTGTTACAAAATGGGATAGTTGTCAGAGGAAGGAGCTGGTTTCAGAAGAATTCAGTTTTGAATCTGTTGACTTTGGGTGGAGGGGAGATTGTACAAACAGCAGGAGCTTATAGGTATGCAGGACTGGTGATGAAGACCAGAAAATAGGATGAGACACAGGCCAGCTCAGGGAGAGGAGCCGGTTCTGAAGAGGGCATGTGGCCTGAGCTGATGGGGCTGTGAACCAATTCCTTCCCTTCTGCCTTAGGTTACGTTTGGCCAAGATGAGGGAAGCTGAAGTGGCCCAAGGGCAGGCAGGTGAGCTCTGTGACCCCCAGAACTGTGCGCCCCTCTCTTTTGGACCCCACTCCTTTTGCCAATCAAGGCTTCTGGCTGCCCAGCCCCTGGATATCTCCAACTCTAGTCCTGAGAGACTCCAAAGTACCTCAGCCTCCAGCTTCTCTTTCTTCCTTCCCATCTTCCTCACCTTAGGAGATGAGACATATCTGGACATTTTCCGAGACTTCTCCCTCATGGCTTCTGATGATCCAGAGAAGTTAAGCCGCCGAAGCCAGGATCTCCACACACTCTGAACTAGAGAGCTAGACCCCCAACCTCCTACCTTTGGAATCATTCATATTAAAATGACCTCTCAGCTACCAACGTGTCTCCACTGTACTGGGGTTGGGGGGTGGGGGGAGCGGTGTGGATTGAGGGAGGGATAGAAGTGGCCGAGGGGGAAAAAAACCCACATGGAGCCAAGGAATTTGCTGGTAGATTTGGGAGACTAAAGACACTCGAGACCTACCAGCTCGGGATGTTTCAGAAGACCCTTAGTTCTAGGGTAAAGCATATAGGGTATTGAAATGTCACTAGACAGGCTAGCCAGGAAGGAATTCAACCCTTTCCTCCTGGGTAGGTGAGCCTTCCCCAGCTCTTAGAAGTAGAGGGGGACCCAGCTAGCCCAGGCATCCAGCCCCAGTTTTTCTAGAGGATCGGGCATTTACTTTCCCGATTCCTCCCCAAGCTCGACCCTCTTCCCCCAAAGGGAAACACGTAGAGCACGTAGAGGAAGTATTATTACTTACAGGGCTAGTTTCACGACTACCATTCTGAGTCTCCCCGACCCCACCCTCCCAAGATACTTGGAATGTGATGTCTCAGCGCTTCGGTCTACTGGAATTCCACGTTTTCTTCCCCCGGGGAACTTTCCAGGAGCCAAGGCCTGGCTCCAAGCCAAGACTCCAGCCCACAGCGGTCTAAAACTTCCAGCTTAGGGGTAGGGGGACGGAGAGCAGCCTCTGGGCGTGGGTGGCTCGGGTGTCCCTCGGCTGCCGGCCCAAGGCTCAGGCTCAGAGCAGAAAGGAATTGCTGAGGCCATCTAGGCATCCGTCCTAAGCAACCCGTAGCTGAACCCCCTTGCACAGCTTTAGCGCGTGCTAATCATCTCTGCTGGAAGAAGCTCTGAGGACCGGAAACCCTCTACCTCCAGGAACGGCCCTCGCCTCTTTAGGACAGAGAGTTTGGGAAGTCTTCTCCCTGACTCATCGCTCGGCTCCACCCTGCTTTCTCTCCGCCCCTTCGGTACCCAGGCGTGGGCAAGGAGGCGAGAAGGCGTCTGATCTGCCCCGCACCCCTCTTCCCGGCCTCCAGGGAATTCCGCGTTCCAAAGGCTGCCTTCTCCCTAAGCCCTTCCGTCTCTCCTCCCCTCCCTACCCAGCTCAGCCCTCGTCCCCAAAAGGGAGAGCCAGCGCGGCCGGGGTGTGGAGGCGGAGGCGAGAGCGGGGGTGGAGAGGGGTAGGGCTCCGAGGGGATGGGCCTGTATCTTAAAGGGCCCCATCACGTCTGCGTTGTTACTTCTACTTCCTGAAGAGCAGAGGACCGAGCTGCTGAAGACGCTGGGGGAGCCCATCCTGGGCCGGGCCCCAGAAATTCAGGGCCCAGACCGGTTCTCTGAGACCATTCCCACCCCTGCCGAATTTGGAGCGAACCCTGAAACCGACCGCGGGGACGGCTTGGCCACCCCACCCCATCCCTGAAGTCACTGCCCCTTACAGCCTCCCTCCGGCTCCCCACCTCCCTGACTTGGGAACTGGAAGCGCTGGAAGTTTGGACCTGCTCCCCAAAATATCGACGCCAGCTCTAGGATATGCGCTGTTGGGAACTGAGGACACCCACTGCGACCCACTCCTCCTCCCCACTAAAAGACTGCATTGCTCTCTCCCTCACCGGTCACCCAGAAATCAGCCTCTGTCCCGCCAATCTGTCGGCTGGAACCCTGAAACTTAATCTTCAGGTACCCCAGGAAAAGTCTGTACATATCTTGGAGTACTCGGAATCCAGCATTTCTGCACCAAAAGTCCAGCTGTTTATTTCACACTAGCTGGCCTCTGTTCCTAATTTGGGTCAACATTCCAAACCAGCTGAGGTGCACCCCAAACTGCTTTTTGTCCTTGAAACTAGCCACAGGACTATCCCTGGACTGCGCTGTATCCCCAAACTTGGCTACATCCTGAAAATATTCTCCGCTACAAATTTAGCCGGGGTGTGCCAGTGAGGCAGCTGCTGGGTACCCCTAAATTGTCCTTTACCTCGAAGCCAGCTGGTGTGAACCTACATATCAGTTCCTCCACCATCCCCCCCACCCCAGAAACCCAGCCTCCGCCTTCCCATCAGTAGCACTCCTCAAAATTCCCCCTCCTCCAATGCCCTCCCAGGCACCCTCTTTTGGGGGGCCTGTGACACTGAATGTGGGGGGAACACTGTATGCTACCACCTTGGAAACTCTGACTCGCTTCCCAGACTCAATGTTGGGGGCCATGTTCAGAGAGGGTGCAGCACTGCCCCCCAACTCTGGTCCCCCGGGTAGCAACTACTACTTTATCGACAGGGATGGTAAAGCCTTCCGCCATATCCTCAATTTCCTGCGCCTGGGCTGCCTGGACTTGCCTAGGGGGTATGGGGAGACAGCGCTCCTGAGAGCTGAGGCTGATTTCTACCAGATCCAGCCCCTACTAGATGCGCTTAGGGAATTGGAGTTAACTCAGGGAACCGAGGTGATCACAGCTGCCTTGCTCCACGCAGATGTGGATGCCACGCCACGACTGGTCCACTTCTCAGCTCGTCGAGGTCCCCACCACTATGAACTCAGTGCTGCCCGAGTTGACACCTTTAGGGCCAATATCTTCTGTACAGATCCCACCTGTCTCGGGGCGCTTCGGGCCCGGTTTGGAGTTGCTGAAGGGGAAGGAGGAGAAGGAAGTCCCCATTTCCGTTTGGAATGGGCTCCCTGCCCAGAAGGGCTCCCGGAGGTTGAGTATCGACGTCTAGGATTGCAGCAACTGTGGGTAGTGGGACAGGCTGGTGAGAAGCGGGAAATAGTAGGGACACCTGGGTTCTTGGAGGAAGTGCTCCAGGTGGCCCTGGAACATGGCTTTCGACTTGACTCTGTCTTCCCTGACCCTGAGGACCTGCTGAACTCCCGATCACTGCGTTTTGTCCGACACTGAAGGATAGTGACTTGGTTTGGGGGAAAAGGGAAGAGTCTGTAAAATTGGGAGTGCATTCCCTCCATCCTCCTCTTAAATCGGTAAGAGACTTAGAACCTTCTAGAATGACTTGGAGGAGGAACTGTGAGAGTTAAGGGGAGACTTTCAGTCTATCTCTTGACTGGAGTGAAGAAGTAGAAACTTGGAAAAACCACCCCTCCCCCAGTAGAAAGGATTTGATCGATTACCCTGAAGACCTATGAAACTTTGGGGGGGGGGGGACGACAGACGAACCTTATGGTCATCTACTTGAGCTCTGACTTGAGAGAAGAGAAAATTTCTTAAAGGCATCCCATGTTGGGGGTTGGGGGGGTTGGGGAGGTGAGCTGTGGAAATCCAAGGATTCTCCATAAACTCGGTGTAATAAATCCTGGTTGACTGACTAATGGGTGATTTCATACCCTACCCCACCCCCACGTTTCATGATGACAAGGAGTGGGGTTACTGAGGTGGAAAGGGGTTCAGAGTCTCTCCTCTGTCTGTCAGTGCTTTATGTCTCTGAATGGCAATAGAACCTGTCATTTGTCTTTTGATCTCTGACTTTGCCCCTTTCCCAGTCTTGGGGGCTTGTCTAGGCCTGTTCTGGAGAATACCTATTACAGTGTTGTCCCTTGTGGTGAAATGATTGGACTGGCACAGGGTGTGTGCATTTGTGTGCATTCAGTTATTATTGAATCACTGGGTGGCACGTGACTATGCCTCCACAGCCCTCTGTCAACATGGGCAGAACCTGTCTCTGTGCATCTCTACCTCCGAGAGAGCCTGGAGGCAAAAGCTGCCTGCCTAGTTGGGCTGGTGAGGCTATTTGGTATTTATTGGTTGCTGTAGCAACCATGGTCCTGATGCTAGGTTTCACTGTAGTGGGAGGCCTGGGCAGCCGTGGGCTGGAAGAGAAATTTAATTTAACAAACTTATGAAGGGAGGGGAAGGAAAAGGAATATTTACTCTCCTATTTTGCACAGATTCAAGAAGAGTCACTATTTATTGTTCATGTCTAATAAAGAAGAAATGCCAAAAAAATAATAAAAGTCAAAACTTTTTGTACTGCCAAATCGTGAAGTCGATGGGGGAAGGGAAGGGGGCAAGATTGGGTATATGAAGAGGTGTATTGGGAACTGAATATGCTACAGAGTTGGAACTAGGAATTTTTTCAACTGGGAGAAAAACCTTTGGAAAGCAGTTATATCAGGAGAGAGAGTAGCCCAACTCCCACTGGGGTTGGGGAGGAAGGGAGACCCTTGGAGAGATATACCATAGTGATGGAATGTTGAGCATGTTGGATGGAGCTAGGTGAGAGGGTAGACAGAGGGATGGTAGTCTCTGAACCACTGAGTACCCTTTTGTCCATGTCTTAAGACAAAGCTCCGGCTGCCCTATCCTAGTTACAGCTCTATACACAAAAGTATCCTTGGACTGCTCTGGAGCCTACGAGTATAACCCGTGTTGCTACTTGCCCTGTTTCTCAACTAGACCTGGGGTGGGGGGGGGAGGGGAAGGGGGACTGATAGAGCAATTTCTGATTATCTTTCATTACCCATTTCTCCCTTCCTTCAAGTCTAAAATCAGAAGTCAGGCTAGGGAAATGGAATAAGATCTGGCCCCATCCCACCCCCATATCCATTCTGCCTCTTGATTGTATATTCTCCCTTCTCTCCTCCGACACTGCCGCCACCCTGGTGCAGGCCCTCATCACCTCAGGCCTGCACTATTACAGTAGCATGTTGGGAGTGGGGTCTGTCAGCCTCGCACGGTCTCTCCCCACTCCCCACTCTACTCAGCTGATCACCCTAAAGTGCAAGTTTGACCGTATCACTCCATTCATCGGCACCCTTCAGGGTCAAATACTAAATCCCCTGTTTAGCTTTTAAAACCATTTATAACTTGGTCCCTTCCTGCCTTTCCAGTCTTCTTACATCCCTCCTTTCCATGATCCTCTAGCTATTCCCTGACAGACATTTCATCTCCCAGCTTTGTCTTTTTCCCCTGGTTGTCCCTGTTGCCTGGAATTCGCTCCCTCCGCATCCCTGCCTCCTGGCTTTCCTGGCTTCCTTCAGGTCTGACGTAACTATCTCACCTACAAACAATCTTTCCCACTGCCTAGAAGCTACAGAGCAGATTCTTATCTGCTGCACGGGTATAATCCCTTCCCTGGAAGCTTCCTGTACTAATGAAATCACAGGTCAAAACAAAAACAACGAAAACTCTGTATATATAGTATTTATTTAGAAATGTAAATGTCATTTCCCTCTGTAGAATTTAAGGTCCTTGAGGTCAGAGATGCTATTTTGTTTTATCTCTGTATCTCTGTCACCTAGCAGAGGGCTTGGCATTTAGTTGTCATTTAATAAATCTCTGCTGATTGACTATTTTAATGTTCTCTAAGATATTTCCATTTAATTTTGGGAAAAGTTAACAAAATGGCTGCTGCTGCTGAAGCACTCCCACGTGTGCTTCTAAGGGTTGTTGTGAGGAACAAATGAGACATTTGTAAAGGGCTTAACACAGTGCCTGGCACATAGTAGGCAATTTAAAAATGATCATTCCCTTCCTTTGCCCTACTTGGCTGTGGGAGATCAGACCAGGATTGTTCAGGCTGCGCCCCCTCTGGTGGCCAGCAAGTATGCTGCAGTCTCTTAAGAATGCAGTTTTTTTGGGCTGTTTTTCTTTTTTTTCCATGCACCTGAGAAAGTGCTGGGCTCTTGTTTCAAACAGATGGACACCTGCTGGCCAATTCAGTCAATTCATCAGTCAACAAGCATTTCTTAAGCACTGTGTGCCAAGAACTGTGTTAAAATATTATACGCCCTCATTGAAAAATTAATGGCGACATTGTCCTTACAGGTCTACAGAAGGCATCATTGACCAACACAACCAAAGGATATCAGTGTTACATAGGAATCTAGGCTCGCCATGTTTCCCAATCCTTTCTGGGACCAAGGCATTCTGGGACCCCAACCACCCACTTCCTATCATTTAAGTTGGAACCCTCTTGGGGCTCTAGAACCCAAGAATAAAGAGACCAGAGTCAAAGTTGACAGAATATTCCAGAGCACTTCCCTCCATAGCAAATCAGCGTCCTGTACTCCAAGCAAGGTTCTCGTTCTGGTTCTCATGTGGGTCCTAATCCTTGGCTACCTCTTTCTAAGCACGTCCCAAGCCTGTATCTTCTGCCGCCTTCCTTCTAGACACCTTTCTGCACGTCTGGCTCATCTCTGCGACCAGATAAGTTCAGAGTGGGGAGACTGTAAAACCAGCTGGAACTTCTCAACCTTTGCCTTAGGTGGGATCTAGGAATCCTTTCCTCTAATCCCAATTCTGTCTCCTCCTCCAAATCTCTCAGGGATCTGAGCTGAAAGCCATCTGTTAGAACAGTCTTTCCCTCTTCTCCTAAATCTCCTAATTCTCTTCCCATCACCACTCAATAAATCTATTGATAAAACCTCCCTTGGATCCTATTATAGGATTCACTTTTAATGTGGGCCCAGGGAATCCATAAAAGAAGACTAGATTACTTGAAGGGTGACTCCACCTTCCAGGATCCATAAGATTTTCTCTGTATCTTTCCCATCTCCCCTTCTTCCCCAGATGATGTGTCCATGGATAGAATTACAGAGAAGACACACAGGGTCATGACGGTCCTTGGTGAGGAGATGAGAGGTGGCACTATAGGGGGATAAAGAAGGGAGAATGAACCATTGGGAAAGGTAATGGGTAGAGGGCATGGAATAAAAGAAGTATTGATTGGTGACCAGAGAAGAGGAAAAGGAGTATGGTAAAAGGAGAGGGAGGGGAGAGGAGAAAGGGGAATGAGAGAGTGGGTACCAGGAATGAGGGGCAAGGAGAGGTGTGGGAATGGAAGATGACGAGGGGAGCATGGGGAGAAAATGGGAAGTTGGAGAAAAGGAATGGTTTGGAATCACTGACAGAAAATGGAAATGAGGATGTAGAGTAGGAGCCAAGGGGAAGGTTTATGAACAAACCATTTGCTGCCCTTCTCCCCAGAAATCAAAGGTTCCCTGTTTTCCCTTCCCTCCTATTGGCAATGGCTTCAGGAGACTAAACTTCCTGAATATGTGAGGCAAGGTATCTGGCATGGAGGATGGGGAAGGGGAGATACCTGGAATCCTGCTGGATATGAAGCATTGGTGGGTGGGAGGAGGGTGTTGGATTGTGGACAGACACTCTTCTCCTTGATTTTCTCAGCTCTGTGCCCTCCTGCCTGCCGTGAGTATACAGCATATGAGTTGAGAGTAAAGGGGTAGTTTGACCACCTGGATCTCTAAGGAGAACAAAAGTTGGGTGGGGAGGGTGAGGAGAGAATCAGAGATTCCCAGGAGACTGAGTCCCCTCATCACCACTACTGAGGCCCTAGGAGGGAGGGGCCTGGTTTCTCCCTGCACTGTCACCTCCAGCCAACACTGCAGTCCCCACTGTGACCTCCAGGTGGAAGGACTACCCTGTACAACTGCTCTACATGCAAAGCTTTTGAGGTTCATTGCTGGGCTCTCAAGCGTTGCTTCCCAGGTCAGTCTCATATCTAAATACCTTGTCCACTCTTTCCGGAAGCTCCTGCCTTTGGGGACCCAGTCGTGTAGCCCTCAGACTCTTATCTGGGGTTTAATTCCTTGTCCAAAAGCCTTCCCACCCTCCTCTCCCTGATTTCCCTTTCAAAAAGGGGCACTAAGTGTCCCTCTGCTTCCTGGCAGCTCTCTCACTGCACCGTCCTTCTTTCCCACAGGACAACAGGACCTAAGGGAAGCCAGGATCCTGCTCCTTTCTCTTTCAGCTGCCTCATTAATTCTAGGTTTCATCAGCTGTATAGTAGAGTGAGCTGGGCAATGGGACTGAGGTTGGGAGTGGGGGGCAGTGCCATTGTAATTACCATATTTTCTTCTATCCTACCACATTCCTTTTATCCCCTCCCTCCAGGTCCAGATCCCTCCTTGCAGAGTGATCCTCATGAGGAAACTCCAAGACCTTCCCCCCAGTTTCCATCTTCAAGGTCTCTCTGTTGACTCAGTCTGGCCACCCATCCAGTACTCCCAACCTCCAAGGACCACACACATACCTAACTTCCCACCCCCTCACACATACCACGACTCTTTGTGACTCAAATGAATACAGATGGAAAGAACTCCCACAGTGTCCCACCAGAACCTCTTTCACCTAGTTCTTGAAAAATCAACTGGGAACATTGTCCCCATAATCATCTCCAGTCTCCCTCTCCTCAGCCCCCATGGGTTTTGCAGATTCTGGAAGATTCGACCTTCTTTCCAGATTCAACCTTCTTTGGAAAATTCTCCCCAGGTTGGGGGTGACATTAGCTTGTTTTAAAGCTAACAAGGTGTACATAGATGTGGGTATGTGTATTCATGTATATTCCCACTCGGAGAGAGACACCCCTCCACTTCCCTGGCATTTTTCTTCTCCTGTTGTCACTAAATATCCTCAGTTTAATCCCTTCACCTGTTAGGGTCTTTAATCTACAATAAAGGAGAAAGACAGTTTTGGAGGGCTCTCGCTTTCATAGGGGTGATAGAGTCTTCACCTATGGGGAAAGCCCAGCTACAGGAAGGAAATTGAGTATTCACCCCTGAGGAGTGTAAGTGAGAAATGGAACAGGATGTCTGAATCTGAAAACATGGGTTTTTCCCTTGAAACTACAGTAGCTGCCCTTCGTAGGTTCCCTATATTTGACAGGGGCACCCTCATCTCTAGATCTCCCTCTCAGTTAACCTTGTTACTTTCCTTTCCCTTCTCTCTTGATCTCATCACTGAGTTCTATTGATTCTTCCTGATGTTTCTCAAGTCCAGTTCGGCCCCTTCTTTTCCAGTTCTATTGGCACCAGACTAATTTAGGCCTATGTTTCTTTTTATTTGGATTATCGAATCTGATCTCCTCTCCCTGTCTCCAGTTTCTTCCTCTTCTGCACACCACTGCCAGAATAACCTTCCTTATCAAGGTTTAATCAAGACACTCATCTCCCTGCTCAAAATCCTCAGCCCCCACAGTCTAGAGAATAAAATACAAACCTAGTCTAGCTTTCAAGGCCCTCTGCAATCTGTTTCCCACCTATATTTCTAGTCTTAGTCACACTACACCCATTCTGTTCCCTAATTATATTTTGCCCATTCCCCCCTTCATAATGTGTACACGCTAGAATGGTAAATCCCACATTTGTACCAGCTGAAAATTACTGATGTGTCTGCTCCTCCGTAAAGTCTTCCCTTATTTCTTCCCCCACCCATAAGTGATATCTATCTCTCCTCAAATATCACATCATCATTCTGGATCTCTTACACCATTCCTTTTGTAAATTTGTCTGCCTAGAAGGCAGGGAACCAAGTCATTTTCAAAATTTTGTTTCCCTTGAACCTAGCCTGGGGTTTTGCGCATACTAGGCCCTCAATATTTCTTGAATTGAATATTTGAATTGAATTCAAGATCATCCACCATATAAACCTCATTTTTCCATCCTCATCTCCCAGACACCAGCCTTCCATGTCTACTGAACAGATTTATTCCCTTTTCCTAGTATTACTGCATCTAGGCCTTTGCCCCTACCATTTCCACTTCTAGGCTTATGCTCATATTCAGACCTCTTTCCCGTCCCTCCATGTTGCTAAATCTTAACCTTCCTGTTAGCCCTAGCTCACGTTTCTTCCCTTTCACCCCATCCCTCAGTAAGCTCCTGGTCTGTAATTCTATTGCCATTACAATCTCAACCACTCAAACGGCTCTTAAATATAGCATCCTCTGTGGGTATGTCCCCTCCCTTCTCCTTCCCAAAGTCCTGCTAAGCTGTAAGTCCTTTTAGAACCAGGAGGAAGAGCTCTCTGGATCCAGTGTCTGAGTACTAAGTACCTTACCTGAGTACCACTGTTGAGGTATTAGGGGTTTAGAGGTACTTAGGACCCCAAAATACTGACATGCCGGGTCCTGCCGAATGAATTTGACCCAAGCCTTCTAACAGTTCAAGAAAAACAAAGTTTATTTAAGATTCACCATAATGGGGAGACTCTTAAGAAATCTCACCATTTGGTGAGGTGGAAGGTAAGGATACCTACTTTATCATGGCTACGTTCTCTGTTTTAACCAATTACTCTGGCCCTACTTGCCCCTCGACCTCTTGGGTCATGGGCATTGAAGGGGAAACTAAGGGATGTCTTCAGACATACCCCCTCCCCTATCTAATTGAGGATGTGTGGTTTGAACACTCCTTCCTTATGCTCTCCTCATGCCCTGCCCCCTTGTTGGGAAGGGACCTGATGGTGAAATTGGGGAGCCAACTTTCTCTAGTTAAACCTCTCATTTCCATTTTCCCTCTGTTCACCCATGTTCTCCCAGAGGTGTGGGAGACAGTTTGAGCCAACTGTTTGTACAAGCATCACAAGGAATTCCTGGGTGAACTACTTCTCCCGCCCCAGCCATAGTTCACTTCCAAGATCCTAAAGTGTTCCCACAGTGATGCCAACATCCAGTTAAGCCCAAGGCCTGGGAGGGATTGCAACCACTAATTGCTACTCAAGGCCCTAACTCACTCCCTCTAGAGTAGGACCCCAACCAGGCTAAAGCTTTTGGGACTTTGAAGACTAAATTGACCACCACTCCAACATCAGCTCTACCCAATCTAGAAAAACCTTTCACTCTCTGTGTTGATGAAAGAAGAGGACCAGCTGCTACAGCCATTCTAACTGAGGAAGCTTCTAAACCTCTAGTTGACCAGCCCTTAGGAGTTCTGACTCCCCATCAAATTCAGACTAGACACAGGCTAGACACAGGCTCACCAAATATTGCGCCTCGCTCTTACATACCCCTGACCTAATTCTTCAGGTGTGCCGCATACTCCTGAACCCCAAAGCAGTGTGGTACACAGAACAAGTGGTTAGGAGAGCTAGGTATGTAACAGTCATTCACCACCATGACATAGAGGTCAAATCCCTGCCCCCTGGGACCCCTACCCAGAAGGCAGAATTAATAGCCCCCACTAGAGCCCTACAGCTAGGGGAAAATAAAAGAGTAAGTGTTTTTACTGACTCAAAATATGCTTTCCATGTTCTACATGCCCATGGAGCAATTTGGAAAGAAAGGAGATATCTGACAGCAAAAAATCCCTTTATCAAACATGCCCTTTTTCTTTCGTGTTTTGGCCTTGCCATAGTTATCTTTAATTCCCTCCGGGGAAATTGTCCTGTACTCCTATATTGTCTGTTTAGTTCTTGTTTGTTTAGCCCCCTTGGCAGGTTTGTCTCCTCCAGGGTCCAAACCATCAGTCTCCAGATGATTGCTCAGACTATGTACACCCTTGAATGGGACCCATCAAGGCAGGGACAGCTCCATACCACTTCCCAGCAGGAAGCAGTTTCAGAAGCTAAGACCTTCTCCCCTTCTCCCAAAGGAATTTAGGTCCCATTTGTTTGAGGGGGGAAACGATGGGGTACAGCCTCTAGGAACCCTCTTGAACCCACCTTGAATCTTCCCACTTGATCTGGCTTTTCACACCCAAATAACCTAGCATAGGCCTCCATTGTCTGATTACCTCAGATTGCCTCCTGCCTTTGATCCTATCAAAATATCTATACCCTCCATTGTCTGTCTTCTCCAGGTAGTCTTCAGATATTTCCCACTCTTTTTTCTTTTTTGGTTTTTTGGCAGGGCAATTGGGGCTAAGTGACTTGTCCAAGGTCACACAGCTAGTACATGTGTCAAGCGTCTGAGGCCGGATTTGAACTCAGGTCCTCCTGACTCCAGGGCCAGTGCTCTACTCACTGCCCCATGCCACCTAGCTGCCCCTATTTCCCACTCTTAATCCCATGCCTGGAATCTGACATCACTCCAGTCCCCCAGTCACCCCAGTCCGATCAAGATCCTCCCTAAACCCCTCCTCCCATGACCCCAGACTACTTGACCACCCCTAGATCCCTCCCACAATCTTTCTGTATATCAGTCTCATCTTGCTTCCATGAAGGTGCTCAGATTCAGTGTAGCTCGGCTTGTGTCATCACAGAATGGTGAGATTTTTTAAAATGTCTACCCATTATTGCGAATCTTTAAAAAACTTTGTTTTTCTTTGGCTGTAAGAAGGCTTGGGTCAAACTCATTTGGCAGGACCCAGAATGTTAGTATTTTGGGGTCCTGAGCACCCCTAAACACCTAGAACCTCAACACCACCATCCCATGTGAGATACTCGTACCAGACGCAGCTAGATGGCTCAATGGATAGAGTGTGGGCCCTGGAGTCAGGAAGACCTGAGTTCAAATCTGGTCTCAGACACTTACAGTTGTGTGACTCTGGGGAAGTCATTTAACCTTTGTCTGCTTTAATCCACTGGAGAAAGAAATTGCAAACCACTGCAATATCTTTGCCAAGAAAATCTCATGGACAATATTGGTGTGCCATGGTTCAAGAGGCCATGAAGACTGGGACACAGCTGAACAGCAGCCTAAGCTGAAGTGTTATTCCCTCCCCCCAAGTTAATGTTTGATTTAAATTCAACAAGTCTTTTTTAAAGTGCTTACGTGTGTGAGATACTGTGCTAGATGCCAGAGATACAAAAACAAAGAGAAAAATAGTCCCTGCCTGCAAGGAGTTTACAATCTACTTGACAGTGGCACCCTCATCTCTGGATCTTAATCAACCTCGTTACTTTTCTTTCCCTTCTCTCTTGATCTCATCAAGTTCTTTTGATTCTTCCTAAGTTTCTCAAGTCCAGTTCAGTCCCTTCTCTCCAGTTCTACACTTAGGCCTACATTATTTTTTATCTGGATTATTTTATCTGGAGAGTGAAGATTCAGCATTTACACAGATGAGCAAATACAATGTAATTTGAGGAGTGTGAGAACTCCAACTAAGAGAAGTGGAACTTAGGTCACAGGTACAGTGACCTACTTGACCCTTGAAAGGAAGTTAAAGTGATAGGGATGAGGAGGGAGCCTGGAAAACCACCTGTATGAGGACTTGGAGGCAGAAGTTAGAATGTGCATGTAGGGAACGTTGAGTGCATATTGGAGATTGTTGCGAAATTAGTCTGGAAAGGTACATGGGAACTACATGGTGAGGGTCTTAAAATGTTGATTCCACCCTTGAAAGTCATCATGTGGGTCACCCTAAGTTCAAGGGTTCCCAAATTCCAAGATCAGACCTTTTAGAAATACAAGGGGATTTCCTCCCACGGTGTGGTCCTTGGAGAAAGAAGAGAACAATCCAGATAGGCCGACAAGGCCAACGATATTTGGAAATTGCAGGTTCAATGGGAAGGAAGTTCTTTGTTCGACAGTCCTGAAGTCTGTTTGCCTTATGAAGGTAATACCAGACCACAGGGTGACACTATGAGAGCGGGAGGGTTAGGGATCCACCAGAATGCCGAACAGTTGCCTTAATGTCAATTCTAAGTTCAATTTCCTTTTTAAGGGATGCTTTATGTATTTCCGTATCTAGTTGCTGACTTCCATGAGTCCTCTGCATGATTCATGTGCGTCTATATAGGCAGATGTATATTTGTGCTATGTGTTACCCAGGTTATATGTATCCACATGGGTCTTTCTAAATGTGGTTGGAAGGGAGGCAGGAACAGATCTCTAGAGTCCCTAACCGCTCTTCTCCAACAGAGGTTTTGATTCTTGCCAGGAGGGGCAGCAGAAGATTGGGGCCAAAGGCTGACTACTTTGTTCTCACCAGAAGGAGGGGGTACTAAGACAGAATTATATCTATCTTTCCCCTTAAATATTATTAGTCCACAGGAAATGATTTTTAGGTTCAAGCTGAGCTCCTGATTGCTATTCCTTAATGGAGAAGGAGTACCCTAAGCTGTATATCCAAGGCTTGATTCCCTTCCTACCAAATGCCAGTTTCACAAAGATATGTAGCAAATAGCAAATAAACTCATTTAAGCCGATAGCTTACAAAAACCAGGGAAGATACAAAGATGAAAATGTACCAGATAATACATAAAGTGAATGAATTCTTCCATTGAGATCTCAGTTTAACCAAGAGATTGAGTCCCAGATCTCACCCAAAAGGAAATTCCCTGGAAATCTCCAGTAAACTAAGGATAGGGACATGTTTAGGGTTCTGGCTCCTCTACATGTCAGCTTCATCCCAGAGTCTTTCTCTCTCTTAAGGGACCTGAAGAGAATTTGGAAACTTGCATTTCTTTCTGGAAGCTGGAAGTCAGAAGACCAAGATCTTTCTTCTCCCATGCTTTTATCAACTCTTCCCCTTAGGCAGTCATGGAGCGTTTAGTAATCAGTCTCCTCCAATGAGGACAGTCTTATCCTTTGAACTTCAGCCTGAATATTCTTTAGCACTCCCTCTGGGGAGCTACCCATCCCACCTCTCACTTGAACTAAATTAATAAATGAAAAAGGGTTTACGTGTTGTTATAGTTAGATACCAGTAGTTATGCCTAAACATCATAAGGCAGTGCTTCTCAGATGCCTCTAAGTAAATGTCCTGTAAGCTCCTCCGGTTGGACTGGAAAACATATCAAACTGATCAATGATTCTTATGAACTCCCTTAATACATCATTAACACAGTTGCCAAAATAATCTTCCTAACCTGGTCACTACCTGGCACAAAGGCACTTAAGAAGCTCTCTAATGTCTATAAGATAAAATGCTATCTCTTTAATGGACTGGCTCCACTTTATTTCAAACTACCATTTTCATAACTGAGGCAGCTAGTTGGCACAGTGGATAGAGCGTCCAGCCTTAACTAAAGAAGACATCTCTCTGAGTTCAAATCTGGCCTCTGACACTTACTATCTGGGTGACCTTGGGCAAGTCACTTAACCCTGTTTGCCTCAGTTTCCTCATCTGTAAAACAAGCAAGGGAAGGAAATGGCAGCCACTGCAATAGCTTTGCCAAGAAAACCCCAAACAGAATAAAGAGCTGGACACAACTGAACAATAAATTTTCATAACTAACTTTACAATCCAGGAAAACAGGACAGTTTGCTACTTCCTGCCTCTGTGGATCTTTGGAAGCTATCTCCTATGCCTATAATGCATTGCATCCATACTCCTATCTGTTTGAATTCTCAATTTCTTCCAAGATCCAGCTCAGGTGTCCCTTTTCCCATAAAGTGTTCCTTGATTGCCCCCTTATATTTTTTTTGGAGGGGGAAGGCAGGACAATTGGGGTTAAGTGACTTGCCCAAGGTTATACAGCTAGTATGTGTGTCAAGTGTCTGAGACTGGATTTGAACTCAGGGCCTCTTGACTCCAGGGCCGGTGCTCTACTCACTGTGCCACCTAGCTGCCTTGCTCCCTTGTATTTCTAATAGCACCTTGAATTAGCATTCCTTTGCCTTTACAATAACTCACATATGTAACCGAGATTAAGGATGCCATCCCCTTCACCACCAACTCCCCCGTCCCATAATACATAGACACATGTGTAGTCTAGCTGGGGTGGTTACCTCTTTAACTGCCACTGGGTTACTTCCTTATTCTCTTCCAGAGTTCTAAGACAATCAAGAGGAATGTTCTTTTATTTCTTCATAAATTAATAGAAATGTACAGTCTTATTAGTTAGCTTTGAGATTCCGCCCCAGCTAATAAAAATAAATTAGAGAAACCTCTTTTCCCATAAGCTTTCTCTCCTCATCTTGGTCTCAGATAAACATCCATTTTAATAGCTGTACAATGTATTAACAATTTGTAACACTGACTGCAATAGCCTCTTCTGCAAACCATAGATACTGTTGTTTCCTTAAGAAGTAATAGAATATAGGCTATCAACAACCATATTAAAAATGCTGTAAATCACTAATAAATAATTAGAGAAAGGCAAATTTTAAAAACCTTAAGTTTTCACCGCACACTCTTCAGACCGGCAAAGATGACAAAAGGGAAAACACAAGTGGTGGAGGGGCTGCAGAAACCTGAGTCATATGGTGGGGTCACCCTCAAACAGAAATGAGGGTTGCCAAACCATGTATGAAGATCCTGTGGGCTACGTATTAACTTGGAAAACCACACAGTAATATTATCTACGTTCTGTTTATTTTTCTTTTTGTTAAATATTTCCCAGTTACATTTTAATCTTGTTTGACTGAACTCAGGAGTGTTGCAACCGGCCCGGGACAGCGTTTGACATCTCTGCCGCACAGCACTTTTGGTGGAGCTGTGAAATGGTCCAATCATTCTTTGAAAATAATTTGGAACTCTGCCCAGAAAGTGACCAAACTTCATGCCCTTTGACACAGCTATAACACTAATAGACCTATACCCTGCAAGAGATCAAAGAAAGAGGAAAAGGACCACTGGTGAGGCTTTGGTGCAGATTAGAGTTAAAACAACGTACACAATGAATGAAAACAACATCATGGGGAAAACCCACTTTTAAAAGACTTTAGACTCTGATCAATGCAATGATGAACCATAAGTCTAGAGAACTGAAGATAAGACAAAACACACCATTCACTTCCTCCCAGAGAGGAGATGAACTTAAAATGCAGAGAGACACATACAAATACAGGGAGAGCCAATGTGCAAATTTGTTTTGCTGGACTATGAATACTTAATAAGATTTTGTTTTTCTGTTTTGTAATTGTTGTGCAACATGGGGAAAGAAGAGTGGGAAGGACAGACTATAAATGCATGTAAATGTATATACAAACATAAATATTTACATTTAAGGAATGTTGAGAAATCTGTCATGACTAGAGAAAGACAATACGATACAAGAGAGAGATGATGATAAATTCTTTCTTGAGAGAACTAATTTAAATCTTATCTTGCAAATATAACACCTGTTCCACTAAGTTCGTACACACAGTGACTATAGATAAATGAAGGAGTGAAAAAAAAATATTAAGCACTTTCTGTATGCAAAGCACTACTCTAAAGATTCCAAGAAAAAATGAGACAGTCCCTGCTCTTAATTAGTTCACATTAAAATCGGGGAAAGATCACATATAGTAAGTAGGTTTACTTGCAAGTCAGATGAAAAGGTCTTATAGTATTTAAGGTATAGCAGTAAAGCCAATGGTAATGCAACTTTTTAAATGTCATTTAAATTTAACATAATTTCCACTACCAATGTCAGACCCATTTCTGATATTGAGCCATTTGACTGTGCCAAAGACGGGTTGTCAGAACTTTCGTGTCTGGGTCTTCAGTAGCTGTGGCTATTGCTAATACTAGATACTGTTACTGTATCTGAGAGCCAGGTGAAATGTTGAAGAAAAGAGTTTGTCCTGGCTGTTCAAAGTTACAGTTGTAATTGGCTTGCTATAGAGCCAAGGAGAATATGTGTGGGTTAATTTTTATCTATGAGGATCCATGAGGAATCTGTGTAGGCAGAAAGAAGATGAGGAAGGACTTCTTTCTTTTGAAAACTATATTTTATGAAGAAATACTACAAAGATAACTCTAAGAAGAAGTTGTGAGGAATTGACAGTTTAAGTGTATTTAGGAAAGACTATTTCTTGTGATGACAGAAGAGAGATTGAATTTAATTCCTATCTTAAGGAGAAATATAGAGGATAATTGGGAGACTCTAAACAGTATATGGACTAAATTGAATGGTGAAATATTGTTTCTGGAAATGAAGTCAGTCACCTGTTAGTGCAATGAGGGTTTCAGGTGATTCTGACTGTGGCGTAGGCAAAATACAAATAATTACAAGCTATTTGTTGCATTGTAAATGAATCGTTCGTTCACTAATTATGATATTTAATCATCAGAGATTAAGGAATTTAACAGAGATATATGAATAATTATTATTGGGAAAGGTTTGTCCAGTTTATTCAAGCAATTTCTAATGAACCAGAGTGTGCGTTTGAGCCAACTAATTAATGAGAAAGAGATTTAATTTTATTAATAAGAAAATATCCACACATAGCCCCCTGAATTACCCTAGAGTTTGGGATAAATTAAATATGAGCATGAATCAAATAGCCATCTCAAAGGTGACCAGTAAGTCAGGTTGTAAGACTCCATAATCTTGCTTGCTTCAGGAAGAGATTTGTAAGAAAAGAAGATTCTTGAGGAGAGACTTTAATTGCTATCTTGAGAGAACTGAATGTTGCAACTAGGTTTTCAGAATTGGAAAGTCTGTAGTTGCAGTGACAGTCAAAGGGAGTGGTGTGCTGGAGACAGCTTGTTCAGGCTCATGGGAACCAACTATTAAATTTTCAAAGCGAGCATTTATACCTCAAAAAGCAGCAAATGCTAAAAAGTCAAGGGTTGATTTATTGTTTGGTTGATTATCACTCTACACTTAATAAAGTAATGGAGAAAATGTTAATAAAGGCAGATTAAACCTAAAAGTGTGTCATAGGTACAGTGTGTCCCCTACAGAGAGCTGGTTGTTAACATTTTCCAGCACTCCTCTCTTTGGCTATGATATCTCTCAAATTATACACGGCAAATAATTATTTGCATATTTTGATAGCTAGTATAACCAGTAACTTTGATATGTATTTTTTTTGGAGGGGGGAAGGCAGGGCAATTGGGGTTAAGTGACATGCTCAAGGTCACACAGCTAGTAAGTGTGTCAAGTGTCTGAGGCTGGATTTGAACTCAAGTCCTCCTGACTCTAGGACCAGTGCTCTACTCACTGTGCCACCTAGCTGCCCCAACTTTGATGTGTATTTAAGACTAGGAGGGTTTTTTGGGGGGAGTAGGGGTGAGGGTGTCAACGTGTATAGAGAGAAAGAAGAGCAAACATGAGAAAATAAGTTTCTGCAGTTTCTTTTATAAGTAATATTTAATAAATTGGTGTGATTGTTCAAAGCTAATTGTTCAATTAAAGAGCAAGATGCTGCAATTTTCGGAACTAAGATGGAAATGTAGAGCATTTTCTAGATTACCTTGGAAGGGAACAAATAAGGAAAATGAGAGAGGAGATATACCTCCACATGGGTAAGTGGGAAGTAGTGACTCTAAAACCCTGCTACAAATGCCAAGATATATTTAAATATTTTAGCAATATATCACAGTAAGAAAGATCACAGCCAGAATGACCTCTACAATCTACTATAACTTTCAGTTTCTCAACCCTGAAAACACAGTTCCACCATTCAATTCTCTCAGAATGGCAAAGTCCCAAACTTTCTTTAGGATATCTTCTCCACAGCAGGGAAGAGGAGAAAGACCATTCCATTAGTCTCTAGCCTGGTCTCCTCCCTTGAGGAAAGGAAAGTATCCCTATTCTTTCAGCACCCAGCACTTATCTCTTCTCCTGAAATGCCAAAAGCTCTGAGAGAACTCCAGACAGAGACCAAACCTCTCTGAATAAGGAAAACCTACCTGGATTCATTCCTCAATGATTACCAAACTCCCCTGGATATAACATTCTCCATCCCAGGGACTATGAACTCCCAGCTGTTATCATTCCAGTCCCATTCTTTGTACCCTACTGCCTAATTCTTTATTCTCATTCCCCCCAAAACCTGCCCCTGTTCCACATCCTACTGTAAATCTACCTACCCCTTCCACTACACCCTCTGGAATGTTTGCTCCAGAGATGACAAACTTGTTTTCATCTTAAATCCTTCCATTCTGCCTCTCACTAAGAGCTGGTTCCCTTCTGATGACACAGCTCCCTTTCCAACACTGGCTCCCTCCCGCTCCTCTCCCCAACTTACTGGTTGAAGTCAGGAAGTTGAAATACTCTTTGCTCCCCATTGCAACATCTAGGTTCTCCATCTACCTCCATCACTCAGTAACCTCTCTCTTCCTTTGAAGTTCATGTTGTTCATATCTACCACCCAAACAAAATCCTGGTAGATGTTGTCTACCAGCCTCCAGGACATTCCCCTTCTTTCTTCAATTAGTTCAGTACCTGGCCCACAGTCTTTCTTTCCTCCCCAACTCCTATCCTCATACTAGGGAACTTCAACATGCATAGTGATACCCCCCTCAAACCTCTCAATGTCACATTTCTTCAATTTACTCATTTCACATGACCATTCCTCCACCCTACCTCAGCCACACACAAAGGTTGTTAAACCCTTGATTTTGCCATCACCCATAAATGTACCACTTGCATGTTCGTGAATTCTGAAATTCCCTTATCTGACCATAATCTATTGTCACTCCACCTCTCCCTCCACCTTGTAACCCCAAACCCCATTTGTAGTCCACACTATGACCTCCAAACTCTTGACCCCTCAGGTCTTTCCCAGGCTATCACTTCTGTATTAGCTATACTCTCAGTATAGAGTTGAACTGGTTCACCAAGGGGTCAAGATGAGGAAAGGAGGAGTGTAGCTAGTTGCAGGGGTGATGGCCTGGGAAAGAATTGAGGGGTGGAAGGACTGGAAGCTGTAGTGTAAACTAAGAACAGGATTTGTGGTTGCAAGGCAACTCTACAGTGTCCTCTCCTCTTGAGTGCCTTATCACATTGCCAATTTTGCCCGGCAAAGCATCAGCTTAGATTACTCCCATCATCTACTATCTCCATTCCTATGCATGTACAATGCTGAAAAAAGTCACAAAATCATTCTGCTTGAGTCCACTACGAATATATAGTAAATAACCCCAACTGGGTCCCCATGGCTGCAAGGAAATACTTTTACATATTTCTAATTAAATCACTACCTCACTCACCCTCCCTCTTACCCTTTCTTAGAACCTTGTCTTATAATTTACTGGAAAACCTGAGGGTGCTCTCCTCTTCTCATTTCACATCACTCAGATGCCTTCTGCCACTAAATTCTCCTTCACCCCTTTCTAACACAATTAGGCAATGCTCCTTTCTAGGACAAACTCCTCTACATGCACAAGTGATCACATTCTATCCTATCTTCTACAGCAGATTGCTCCTTCTTATCCCCACTCTCACTGATCTTCAATCTCTTCTTGTCAACTGGTTGCTTCCCTACTGCTTACAAACATAGCCGTGTCTCTTCTATTCTCAAAAAATCCTCATTTGATTCATCCATCCCCACAAGCTGTTATCCCTTCTCAGTTCCCTTTTATGTCTAAACTCCTTGAGAAAGCCACCTACAATAGGTCCCTCCACTTTCTTCTCACTCTCTTCTGTAGTCTCAACCTTATCATTCAACCAAAAATAAATATAAGTATGTAATATGTAGTTTCCCTGTTTATCTCTTTTTCACATTCTTTAACCCTTTAAAGGTTTTTAAACTCTGTATCATTTCAAAAAAATATAAAGTATATATTTTTAAAATGATGCACCTTAGATGTAATAATTTATTGTATATTTGTGGGATTTTTCTGGCATTGAAATTTTGATGATGCAAATTGTAAACAAGTCATTAAATGCTCATATTCCTGCCAATGCATGCTGGATTTCCCAACAATGCATGACATGCTCTCCTGCCAACACTTGCTTGTTAGGACCTGTTGGCAGACTTGACCACTGATTAATTATAACTTGTATTTTGTGTGTTTATTTGGAAAATAATGTAATCACTATGACTTTAACTCTGTTACACAACAGATGAAACATGTATGAATGGTTTTTTTTTCAAAAATTTCCTATCTTCTCTTCTTTCCTTATGCTTCCACTGTTCCCTTATTTTTGTTCAATGCCCTCCAATTACACCCAAGGCTACTACTGCCCCCCTGGATCATTTCAGTGCCCCCCAGTGGGAGGTATTGCCCACTTTGGGAACCTCTGCAAAATGATACAGAGGAATTAGGTGGGGGCAGAGGGCTGGTAGTGCTGGAACCGTACTCTCATCAGAGCCAGGTTAAAGAGGGAACAACATATACATCTAGAAGGGTATAAAAGTCTTCTAAATTTATAAAGAAATAAGAGGGTGAGGGAACAGGATGGGGGTATAGAAGGGTATGCAGATTAAGATTTAGGAGAGTGGGAGAAGAAGAAAAGGGAGGGACCCTTAGAAGAGTGGGTAGAACAAGGAAAAGGAGGGTAAGGGGAGAGGATAAGGGAGAGATTCTTTAAAAGAGTGTAGAATAGGGAGGTAGTGGTTAGAAATAAACTAGAGGAGGGATAGGGTAAAAAGAGAGGCTAAGAAGGACAATAGGGAGAAAAAATAGGATGGAGGGAAATACACAAATAGTAATTATAACTTTGAATGTGAATAGGATGAATTCATCCATAAAATGGAAACAAAAAGCTTAATGGATTCAAAATCAGAATCTGACAATATGCTGCTCACAAGAAACACATTTAAAAATAAGAGGTACACACAGAGTTAAAATAAAGGACTGGAGTAGAATGTATTATGCCTCAGCCAATGCAAAAAAATCAGGGGTAACAATCATGATACCAAAGTCAAAGCTAAAATAGATTTAATTAAAAGAGAAAAACAGGGAAATTACATTACTTTAGAAAGGGATGAAGGAGAATTTAGTGGCAGAAGGCATCTGAGTGATGTGAAATGAGAAGGGGAGAGCACCCTCAGGTTTTCCAGTAAATTATAAGACAAGGTTCTAAGAAAGGGTAAGAGGGAGGGTGAGTGAGGTAGTGATTTAATTAGAAATATGTAAAAGTATTTCCTTGCATCAGTGGGGACCCAGTTGAGGTTATTTACCATATATTTGTAGTGGACTCAAGCAGGATGATTTTGTGACTTTTTTCAACATTGTACATGCATAGGAATGGAGATAGCAGAATGGAGATAATGAAGCAATATCAATACTAAACTTATATGCACCAAATATCTTAGCATCTAAATTTTAAAAAAGTTAAATTAATTGCATGTGAAAATAAATAGTAGTGCTATAATAGTGGGGGACTTTAATCTTCCCCTCTCAGAACTAGACAAATCTAACCCCCCCCCCCAAATATATATCTATCGTATCTGGAGAGAACTGAATGGAAATAGAAAGTAATAGAAAGTGATACATGGTACCCTTACAATGATTGACCATATATTAGGGTATAAAAGTTTTATAGCTAAAAGTATAAAAGCAGAAATATTAAATGTTTCCTTTATAGAACACAATGCAATAAAATTGTATTTAATAAGGAACCATGGAAACATAGAAAAAACTAATTGGAGATGAAACTATGTAATCTTAAAGAATTTATGGGTTAAGTAACAAATAATGGAAACAGTAATTTCATTAAAGAAAATGACAATTATGAAACAGCATATCAAAATCTATGAGATACAGCAAAGGCAGTAATCAGAGGAAATTTTCTATCTCTAAGTGCTTATATGAATAAAAAAGAGAAAGAGCAGACCAATGAACTGGGTATGCAATTAAAAAAAACTAGAAAAAGAACAAATTAAAAATCCCCAATTAAACACTAAATTGTAAATCCTAAAAATTAAAGGTGAAATTTATCAAATTGAGTGTAAGAAAACCATTAAATTAATAAATAGAACTAGGAGTTGGTATCATGAAAAATCAATAAAATAGACAAACCATTGGTTAATATGATTTTAAAAAAGAAAGAAAACCAAATTACTAGCATCAAAAATGAAAAGGGTAAATATGCCACTAAAGAAGGTGGAATCAAAGCAATTATAAGGACTTATTTTGCACAATTATATGCCAATAAATTCAACAACTTAAATGAAATGGAATAATGTTTACAAAAATACAAACTGCCTAGATTAGCAGAAGAGGAAATAGAATATCTAAATAGACCTATTTTAGAAAAAGAAATTGAACAAGCCATAAATGAGCTTCCTAAGAAAAAGCACCAGAACCAGATGGATTTACAAGTGAATTTTATCAAATATTTAAAGACCAACTGATTCCAATATTAAATGAATTACTCGGAATAATAGACAAAGAAGGGGTCCTACCAAACTCCTTTTATGAAATAAAGATCATACTGATACCTAAACCAGGAAAAGTAAACACAGAGAAAGAAAATTAAAGACCAATTTCATTAATGAACATGGATGCAAAAAGCCTAAATAAAATACTCACTAAAAGATTACAAGAATACGTTACAAAGATAATACATTATGACTGAGCAGAATTCATACCCAAAAATGCTGGGATGGTTTAACATAAGGAAAACTATTAACATAACTGATTATGTAAATAATAAAAGTAACACAAATCATGTGATAATATTAATAGATGTAGAAAAAGCATTTGACAAAGTACAACATTCATTTCTATTAAAAATACTTGAAAGTATAGGTATAAATAGACTTTTCCTTAAATTGATAAGACGCATTTACCTAAAACCATTAGCAAGCATTATTTGTAATGGAGATAATAAGCTAGAAGTCTTCCCAGTAAGATCAGGTGTGAAACAAGGATGTCTGCTGTCACCAATATTGTTCAACATTGTATTGGAAATCCTAGCAATAGCAATAAGAGAAGAAAAAGAAATAGAAGGAATCCAAATAGAGGATGAGGTAATAAAACCATGTCTTTTTGCAGATTATATATTTGGAAAATGCTAGAAACTCAACTAAAAAGTTAATTGTAATAATAATTTCAGCAAAGTAGCAGGATATAAAGTAAACCCACATAAAGCACCAGTATTCTTATATATTACTGACAGGATCTTACAGAAAGAGATAGCTAAAGATACCCTATTTAAAATAACTCCAGACCAGAGGTAGGGAGCCTGCGGCCTCAAGGCCACACGTGGCCCTCTAGGTCCTCAAATGTGGCCCTTTGACTTAATCCAAACTTCACAGAACAAATCCACTTAATAAAAGGATTTGTTCTGTAAAACTTGGACTCACTCAAAAGGCCGCACCCAAGGACCCAGAAGGCTCAAGGCTGCAGGTTCCCTGCTCCTGCTCTAGACAGTATAAAATACCTGGGAATACATCCACCAAAACAAACCCAGGATCTATATGAATGAAACTGTAAAAAACTTTGTACATAAACAAAATCAGGTTTAAATAATTGGAGAAATACTAATTATTCACGAACAGGCAGGGCCAATATAATAAAAATGACAATTTTGTCAAAATTAATCTATATATTTAATGCCATCCCAATTAAATTGTCAAAATCATTTTACAAAGCTAGTAAAAATAATAACAAAATTCATTTGGAAGAATAAAAGGTCAAGAATATGAAAGGAACTCATGGGAAAAAATGTAAAGGAAGGAGGCTTAGTGGTACCAGATCTTAAACTATATTATAAGGCAGTAATTATCAAAACTATCTGGTAATGGCTAAGAAATAGAAAGGTAGATCAGTGGAACAGAGTAGATATACAATCTACAGCAGCAAACGAGTATAGTCACCCAGTATTTGACAAGTGTAAGGACTTAATAAGTCTTTGGGATAAGAATTCACTATTTGGTAAAAATTGTTGGGAAAGCTGGAAAGCGGTCTGGCAGAAATTGGACATAGATCAATATCTTACACCCTGTACCAAGATAAGGTCAAAATGGATACAACGTAGATATAAAGGGAAGACATTACAAGAAAATTTGAAGAACATGGAGCATATTACCTATCAGGCATACATAGATGAACAATTTATGAACAAATAAGAGATAGAGAGTGTTGTAAGATGTAAAATGGGTAATTTTTAAAATTTAATTTAATTTATTTTGAGTTTTCAACATTCACTTCCATAAATTTTAAATTTTCTCTCCCTCCCTCCCCCTCCCTTCCCAAGATGGCATGAAATCTAATATGGGCTCTATACATACATTCCTATTAAACACATTTTCACATTAGTCATGTTGCATAGAAGAATTATAACAAATGGGAGAAACCATGAGAAAGAAAACAAAACAAAACAAAACAAAAGAGAAAAGAGTGTGCTTCATTCTGCATTCCGACTCCACAGTTCTTTCTCTGGATGTGGATGGCATTTTCTATCATGAGTCCTTTGGAAAAGTTTTAGGTCCTTACATTGCTGAGAAGGACTAAGTCTATCAAAATCAGTCCTCAAACACTGTGGCTGTTATGGTGTACAATGTTCTTCTGGCTCTGCTCACTTCACTCAGCATCAGTTCATATACACCTTTCCAGGTTTTCCTGAAGTCCACCTGCTCGTCATTTCTTATAGCACCACAATATTCCATCGCATTCATATACTACAACTTGTTCAGCCATTCCCCAATTGATGGGCATCCCCTCGATTTCCCGTTCTTGGCCACTACAGGGAGACCTGCTATAAATATTTTTGTACATGCGGGTCCTTTTCCCATTTTTACGATCTTTTTGGGATACAGCCCTAAAAGTGGTATTGCTGGGTCAAAGGGTATGCACAAAAAATGGATAATTTTGATTACATTAAATTAAAAAGGTTTTGTACAAATAAAACAAATGTAGCCAGGATCAGAAGAAAGCAGAAAACGGAGGGAAAAAATTTATAGACAGTTCCTCAGATAAAGATTTCATATCTCAAATATATAAAGAACTTTGTCAAATCTGTAAGAATGGCTAATTGATAAATGGCCAAAGGATATGAACTGGCAGTTTTCCAACAGAGAAATCAAAACAATTTGTAGTCATATAAAAAATGCCCTAAATCATTATTGACTAGAGAAATGAAAATTATAACAACCTTGAGATATCATTTTATGCCTATTAGATTGGCCAAAATGATAAAAGGAAAAGTGACAAATGTTGGAGGGGATGTAGAAAAATTGGGACCTTAATTCATTATTAGTGTATCTGCGAGCTGGTCCAACCATTTTGGAGAGAGATTCGGAATGATGCCCAACGGCTTGTTAAACCACCTATGCCCTTTGACCCAGCAATACCACTAGTAGGTCTGTTTCCCATCTTGGGAAAATGGAAAAGAACCTACATGTTCTAAAATATTTATAGCGACCCTGTGGTGGCAAAGAACTGGAAACTGCGGGGATGCCTGTCAATTGAGAAATGGCGAAACAAATTGTGGTATGTGTTGATGAGGGACTATTACTCTGCTATAAGAAACGGTGAGTTCGATGATTTTAGAAAAAGCACGGAGAGACCTCCACAAAATAATGAAGAGTCAAACGAGCAGAACCAAAAGAACGTTGTATACAGAAATAGCAGTATTGTTTTAAGAACAACTTTAAGCAACTAAGTCCTTCTATTACAAATACCCAAATTAACCTCAAAGATCCTAGGAAGGAAGATGCTGTCTGAATCCAGAAAGAAATATTGCTGTGGTGTAGGAAATGATGAGACGGTTGATTTAGAAAAACATGGAAAAAATTGGACATATGAAGGAAGATGGTAGCCGTCTTAAGAGAAACAGGTAAGAGGAAATAAGCATAATATGGTCTTACATATATGTGTATGAGGGTATATGTGTATTTACGTCTATGTTTATGGTTGTTGTCCTTTGTTCTCAAAGAGGACCGAAATGACACCACTACGCTTGAGTCAAGATTCAGTGTGTCCAACTGTGTCTGATCAGGCCAATATGAGCTGGGAATGCTCTACCACAAGTCGGGCACAAACAGTCTGTGCGAACATTTGGGGTAGATACTCCAAACTTGCTCATCCTGTATTTCCTCTGCACTGTTTCATTTATGCTTTGCTCATAGAGCACAGCACCTTCTCTGATGTGGAAACACCATGCTAAGTGGGCCTTTGCCAATGTCTCCCATGTCACGCTATCAGTTCCAAAGTTCTTGAGAGAGACCTTGAGAGCATCCATGTATTGCTTCTTCTGACCACCATGTAAATGCTTGCCCTGTATGAGTTCTCCACAAAACAGTCTTTTTGTCACGCATACGTTTGCATTCAAACAACATGGCTAGCCCACTGGAGTTGCGCTCTCTGAAGCAGAATTTGAATGCTTGGCAGTTTAGTTCGAGTAAGGACCTCAGTATCTAGTACCTTATCCTGCAGGGTGATCTTCAGAATCTTCGTAAGACAATTTAAATGGAAGTGATTCAGTTTCCTAGCATGGCACTGGTAGACTGTCCAAGTTTCACAGGCATACAACAATGAGGTCAACACAATGGCTCTGCAGACCTTCAGTTTGGTAATCAGTCTCTCCCATACTTTCCTTCAGAGCCTCCCAAATATTGAGCTAGTTTTGGCAATGCATGGGTGAACCTCGTTATCGATGTAAATAAATCTGTGGAAAGTACACTACCAAGGTAAGTGAACTTATCCACAGCATTTAAAACTTCTCCATTTGCTGTAACTGATGGTTCCACATATGAATGACTACCAGAAGAATTAATGTCAACAAATTAGAGCTCTTCTCTAAGCAGGAACAGTTTGTTGCTAACTTGAAGGAAAAGTTGAGCCAACACATGGTTGGCAACAGTGGAGCAGAAAAGGAGTGGGTAGCTTTCAGGGATTCGGTGTATAGCACTGCATTTGCTCATCTGGGTCAGAACACTGGCAAACACCAAGACTGGTTTGATGAAAATGATGGGGAAATTCAGGAGCTGCTAAATGAAAAACGGGAACTCCACAGGATTTAACAGCAGGATGGCTCATCCATCTCTAAGAAGGCAGAATTTAATTCCATCAAAAGTAAACTACAAGCAAAGCTTAGAGAGATGCAGGATTCTTGGCTCAGTAAGAAGGCAGACGAAATTCAGTTTTATGCTGATAATAATCCAAAGCACTTTTATGATGCCTTGAAGGCTATTTATGGGTCAAAGACTTATGGTGCATCTCAATTACTCAGTGCTGATGGAACCACATTGATTAGTGATAAGGACAAGATTTGGAGTGATGGGCTGAACACTTCCATAGGGTTCTCAACAGACCATCAACAATCAATGCTGAAACCATTGACCGTTTACTTCAGGTTGAAGTTTATGTTTATAGATATCTATGTATATGTGTATATGTCCACATTTAATTGTAGCCTTCTTTAGGGTGGAAGGTGGGGAGGGAGGAGAAAAAATAAAGTAAAAAATGCACAGCAGAGAATAAAACAAAATCAGCAAGGAAGCAAAGAAAAGCTGGGCAGCTTTGAAACCAATGTGTGGTACTTATGCAAGTTTTCTTGAAACAGAAATTTATTGTTTTATATTCAGTCCTCTCTTATGGTCTACTGTGTACATGGCAACTTTTTTTTCTTTTCTCATTTTGTATTTAAGTGTAAAATAAAAAAAAAACTACAAAAAAAATAATGAGGGGTAGCAGATGGCAAAATCCGAATTAGCTAGAGGTCATGGAAGAGAGCAGTCCATCCCACAAAATGTCCACTTGGAGGTAGCCCTTCTGTAGATGGCCACCTTCAAGGGAGGGGAACATCTGGAAGCATCTATTCTGGGGATAAAGTCTTGCCCTTCCATGTTGTCACCCTGTGGTCAACTCCCCCTGGCCACATACTAGTTATACCATGAAATTCATATTTTTTAAAACTTTTTTGTTGTTTTGAACTTGAAAATGAACACCAACATTTCCACATACAAAGAATAGAAAAAGATGATTTTACATGTATATATACATACATATATATACATATATATATATATATATATATATATACGAAACTGAAAATTTCTATTAGGTATAACTTTTTTGTAAAACACACACACACACACACACACACACACACACACACACACATTCAACATGTTAATTTTCCAAGGCTGCCCTGGTTGTCTGTGTCGCTCCCTGAACTTCCTTCTGTTCTCTTCTATGCACTTAGAAATTTATTTTCATTGATGCTCATTTCCATCTTTCATTTTTAATCCTTACCACTAGCATTCCCCGCTTAATTCTCCCCGCCCCAAACAAAATCTTAAATCCCCTCCGTTGTAATAAATAAGCAGAGTCAAGCAAGACAAATCCACACATTGACCATGTTCCAAAATGTCTCATCCTGCACCTCTAGCCCATCACTTTTCTGTCAAGAGGTATACTCATGAAACATTAATAAAAGCAGGGAAAGGTCTCTGGTACATTAAGTGGCACCTCTATGGAGGACTTAAAGAAATAAAATGGACAAGAATCACAGAGGATGTGAAGGCCTGGAGGACTTGAAATCTGTACCAGCATTTCCCAGCCAATAGGTCAAAATGCATAGTGCCATGGATATATAGCAGAGACTAAATGGGCCTATAAGGGCCATTCCAATGAAGCATGAACCCAGAGCTCCCTGGAAACTTCAAGGGACTCTGAGGACATGAAGACTCATTACTGGGGGATGACAAACTTACTGGCTGCATCTGGCCACATAGCGGCATAGTGGAAAGAACTGGCACTTTAGAATATCATGAAAACTCTGAGTGGTCGCTTAGTCCAGTGACCACTGCACAGGGACAGGTGTTCAGTTATTCAGTCGTGTCCGGCTCTTTGTGATCCTGTGGACCACAGCGTGCCGATGCCGTCCACCGGATTTTCTTGGCAATGATACCGGAGCGTTTTTCCATTTCCTTCTCCAGTGGATTAAGGCAAACAGAGGTTATGTCCCAGGCTAACACAGCATCTGAGGATGGATTTGAACTCAAGACTTCCTGACTCCTGGCCCAGTGCCTTATCCACTGAGCCACCTAGCAGCCTCACAGGTACTGGGGGCTAAAAGAAGAAACTGGTTTGATCTTTTTAGCAATGACTCTCCAGGTGGCATGATGTAACTCCAGCAAAAGATGTTGAAAAAGGGTCCTTTCTCCACCCTTGTACAATATTGACCCTGATGCCGATACTCAACTAGTTGGGCTTGTGCCTAGGATACCTGGCTGTCTTTGTCCTTTTTCTGTTTGGTTGTTTTTTTCTGGATATTCAGGGAATAAGTATCTTGGACAAGTCCAGGATTGGGAATGACCTTCTGAAGTGGAGTTCACAGGGCATGAAGCCAATCCGGTTTGAGCTGGCTGGTGGCAGGGGAGGGTTCTTCGGAGAGGATAGCCATTGACAAAATGATTGGCCCAAGTCCAGGGTATTTTATTGAGTGGATATGTACTGGGAATTGTTTGGTTGCTGTTCAGTAGGGATAAACTGTAAAATGCCCAATTAGCAGTTTGGCAAACTGCTTTATGTCTAGATGAGGTTTAAATATTCATATCCCATCAGATTGTAACAGTAGTTATAAATTAAGTTTATGATTCCTATTTATTTATTCTGTTAATGAGTTTGTAATGCAGGGACTCTGAATATCAGGGCCAGTCCTTATGATTGTAGGCACCCTGCTCTGCTGATAAAATCCACGTGGACTTTATTCTGTTCTGCTTACCATGGGAAAAGGAGGAGCCTTTCCACTGGTTGCTGAGCCAGAACTGAAAATACATTCAAAAGGAAATAACCAGCCAAAGTACTTTCTCTTTCTTTCCTGTGTTCAAGTGAGGAGGCAAAGACTGCTGTAAGCCTCCTGGTGGGGAGAGAAAAAGGTTTTGGATCTTTATCTTCTGAACCGGGCTGCTGTCATGTGTCCCACGAGGGAATGGCCCTGACATTGCTTCTTATCACTGTTCTGTATATTCTGTCTTGATCTTAAGTGAGTATCTGACCTTGTGAAAGCTTTGAAAATTTGGGAGAGTCACTAGAAGTCTGGGAGCCAAGGTCAAGGTCAGAGTTTGTGGTTTGCTAGCAGAGCCATGAGAAATAACTGGGACCCAGCCCAGCAATTGATTAACCCACAGAGCCAAGGTGCTGGCTCTTATAAGAGGACCACCCATACCTTTGGTTCATTCAGAAGTGAACTTGTTGAGGCAAATCAATTTTAGAGACTGCTTGACGTTTGAGCCCATTCTCCTTAAGGATGAAGTGGAATAGGGGAGAGTATGCTCTGTTGGGAAGATGATGGTATGCTCCCATCCCCTATCTCCAGGAAACACTCACCTGGGATTTAGAGATGCACCACTCTGGTAAGAGACAGAAAAAAAGTCACCTATAGGCTCCCTCGCCCGACCCAGGAATCCACAGAGGGAACTTTGGAGTACTACAGAAATGCTGGGCTAGATAGACTAAGGTTGGGAAGGAAGAGCAATATGCAGAGTCCAGGTGGCCCCTGGAATCTTCAGGAGGATTCAATACCTCCTGCCTGAGCCCCAAAGCACCCAAGACCAGCCCAACCCAAGCCTACCCTGAGGCCCTTGGCTGCAAGAGTCAAGCAAGGGAAAAATTACTTCAGGGCCTTTGGGAAGTTCCCCTGTAGCAGTCAGTCCTTGTCTGAGCCAAACACAGTCTGAACCAAGCCCAAAGCAGTCCAGTTTGAAAGAGAGCAAACTCAAATGAGAAGGAGAAGAATGTGGGGGGGGAGGGCAGAGTGGGGGAGGCGGTAGTGTAGTAATTCTGGCCTGAGCCAAACAGAGCCTGATCCAATAGTTTCTGAGCCAAGAGAGCAACCTCACATCATTCTAGGCAGGGTCTAGTAGGCTATCTATGGCCAAAGGCTCTACACAGAATTGAGTCCTTGAGTAGCCCCTGATCCCCACGGCAGAGGGGAAAGATCACCAGCAGTGAGGTGGAGGTCCTGGAGTCTTGCGACAAGAGGGAGCCCCAGGTAAAGCCCAGCACCTGAACAGCCTCAGAATCACGTGAAGGAGGGGGCTATTGTATCTCACTTTACACAGGACCAGGTAGGACCCTGATCATGCTATTCAGTTGTGAAGCTTGACTTAAACACAGTCTCCCCTACCCAGATATTTAGATAGATGAGATGACCAAATCAAGGAAAACTCCAAATTCCATAAGGAAATACCTTGGTTTGAAAGATGTCCAGGAGTATAAACCCTTAAAGAGAAGAGCAACAACACTATGGCTCCAGGTAATACCACAAAGGGAAAAAAGAAAGAGTCCTGGTCACAGGGAATACAGGCATACCCAGAAGAAATGAAACAATAGATAGCAAAAGTAAAAGCTAGGAAGAAAACAATGGCCAGGAAAATCAATACCCATAGAAAAATCTCATGGAAGAACTGAAAGCTCTAAAATTTAGTGTGGGCCAGTCAGAAAACTTATTAAAACAATGATTCAATAAGACAACTAAGAATATTAAAACAAAACCAAAATGTTGGGGGGGGGGGAGACAAGAAAAAATCTATTACTATATAACAAAAGTAATATAAAAAAATCAACCTGGAAAATAGGTCAAGAGACCATCTAAGAAGTGACAAGCCTCTCTGAAAGCCATGATTTAAAAAAAAAGTTTGACTACCATATTTCAAAAAATTATAAGTGAAAACATCTCAGAACCAGCAGGCAAAGTGAGTGAAAACATAAGTTATCTACCGATTACCTTTGGAAACCCCAGAATGAAAACTCCCAGGAACATCATAGACAAAATCCAGAACTTCTGGGTCAAAACAAACAAACTCCAAAACATTCCAAGCATCCAAACAGAAAGAGTTAAAGTTCAATGGAGCCACACTATGGATCACATAAGCCTTAGCAGCTGCCACTTTAAAGAAGAAGAAATCTTGGCATGTGATTTTCCAAAAGATGAGATAACCTACCCAGCAAAACTAAGTATAATCCTATAGGGACTTTTAATGGAATAGATGATTTCTAAGCATCCTTCATGAAAAAGTTAGAACTAAGTAGATGTTTGGAAATGGATCCCAAGAGAAATATAGGAACATTTGTTTAGTTGGAGAATATGTGGGGATGAATATGATATCACATGATAATTGTGGGGATGGGGAGTGGGCTGGAACAAGGATCATAGAGAAAGGCTGAAATAATGGAGGGTCTAAAGGTGGTTTTGTTCTGTTATAATGGTCATAGCAGAAGACAAAATGGGAAGTATAGGGGACACAAGAATGAAGAGCAGAGAGTAAATCTATTGTATAACTGAGGTGAATAAGATGAAGAGTAGATAGTAATGGAGGAAGGGTGGGTAGAATGAGCATCTCATGAACCTCACTTTCATTGAATCAGATCAAGGAGGACTGAATATAATTATACTCACACACCCACACCCACACCCACACAGAGATTTTTATATAGAAAAACATTAAACTCAAAAAGGAAATAGGAGAGGAAAGGGAGGGGTAGAAATGAGTCAGGGAAGGATAGAAATGACTCTAAGAGGGAGGGCAGTTTAGATAGAAGAATTTGAATTTGAAAATTTGAAAGCAAAACAAATTTGAATGTTGAAAGGAGGAATGTAAAGGCTGGATTAAAAGGAAAAAGAAAAAAATAAAAACTTGGGATAAGGGTCAGGGTAAAAGCAAGAGAAGAGGCAATTTCACTTATAAGATCACAAGCATCAGACAAGCTCTCTCTTCTGGCACCTTCTTATTTATAAAGTGGGAGGTAGAAACATAGATTGGAAAAATTACAAGAAGACAAGATGGAGGGAAATACGCAATCAACAATCATAACTGAATGTGAATGGGATGAATTCACTCATAAGACAGAAGAGAATTAAGAGAAGCAGGATGAATTAGAAAGCAGAATCTGACAATGTTATTTATAAGAAACTCATTTGAAGCACAAAGATTCATATAGAGTTAAAATGAGGAACTGAGCAAAATCCACTGAACTAAACAACAGCAGCAGCAGCAATAACAACAAGAAGAAATCGTGATTTCAGATAAAGCTGTAGCAAATATAAGGGGGGGGGCATCTCCAGTCGTCCTGATCTATACCTTGCCACTAGAGCCAGATGGCTCTGGAAGAGAAAGGTAACTTTGCACAGCCTTCCTTCACTTAAATCCAATTCACTTGCAAGTCATGGCATCACCTTCCTGACCTGTCCACTTAGAGAAGGAAGGATAAACAACAACAGTAGTAAATATAGATAAGATAAAAAGAGATTGGCTAGAAAATTACTTTTTGCTTAAAGGCAACATAGATAATGAATCAACATCAGTACTTAATATACACGAACCTAATAGCACAGCATCTAAATACTTAAAAGAAAAGTTAATTGGAGAAAGAGATACAGTAAAAATGTAATGTATATCTTTCAGATCTAGATAGATCTAACCAAAAAATTAACAAGCAAGAAGTTAAGAATCTAACTATAACTTTAGAAAAAATAAATATGTTAGCTTTCTAGTAGTTACAAAATGGGAATAGAAAGGAATGTATATGTTTCAAAGCTGTACATGGCTCTGTACAAAAACTGACCTTTTAGAGCAGCTAGGTGGTGCAGTGAGTAGAGTACTGCCCTGGAGTCAGGAGGATATGAGTTCAAATCTGACCTCAGACACTTGACACACTTACTAGCTATGTGACCTTGGGCAAGTCACTTAACCCCAATTTCCCTGCCTTCCCCCCTCCAAAAAAACCTGACCTATTGGAGCATAAAGATATCCAAAAAAATGTAGAAAAGCAGAAATTCTAAATACATCATTTACTGATCATAATTCATAAAACTATATTCAATAAAGAGCTCTTAAGGAAATTTTTTTGAGTAATTAGAGACTAACTTACATAATTTAAAAGATCTAAAGAACTGGTAGATCAAAAGACAAATTATAGAAACAACAGAAAATTTCATTAAAGAAAATGATGTAATGAGAGAACATACCAAAACTTATAGGATACAGCTAAAGTAGCTCTGAGGGGAAAATAAATACTTTCTTTAAAGGCATTTATAAACAAAAGAGATAAAGAACAAATCAATGAACTGGGAATTGTATTTTAAAAACTTGAACAACAACAAATCAAAAATACCTAACTAAATAACAAAGCATAAATTATGAAAAATTAGAGATTAAAAGCATTGAGACCAAAAAGATCATTGAATTGATAAATAAAAATAGGAGCTAGGTTGTTTGTTTTTTTTAGAAAACTAACAAAATAGATAAAAGGCAAGTTAACCTGATTTTTTTAAAAGCCAGAGGAAAATGAAATTGAATATATTAAAAATGAAAAAGAACTCACAACTGAAAATAAAGTTATTAGAATTTATTTTAGCCAATTATATACTAAAAACTGATAACTTAGAGCAAGTATTTATAGAAATAACAAAATACTCAGATTAACAAAAGAAAAAATAAGTTATAAACAAATTCTCAAAGGAAAAAACTTTGAAGATCCAATAGATTTACAAATGAATTCTACAAAATATTCAAAGAACAATTAAAATCTAATGCTATGTAAACTCTTTGGAATAATCAAAACAGGAGGCATCCTTCTAATCTCTCCCTATGTTACAAATATGGTCTTGATCCATAAACTAGGGAGAGACAAAGTAGAAAAAGAAAATCACACCCCACTATACCTAATGAACACTCAGGCAAAATTTTTTTAAATAAAATATTAGCATATAAGCTATAATAACATATTAGAAAGATTATACAATATGACTAGTTTGGGTTGATAGTAAGAATTTAGGGTTGGTTTAATATAAGGAAGAATATAAACATAATAAACCATGTTAAAAAATAAAAGACATATAATTATATCAACAGATGCCAAAAAGGTTTTTTTTTTGCCAAAATCTAATACTCATTTCCATTTTTAAAAAACCCATATATCATAAGGAATAGGTAGACTTTTCCTTAATATAGAAAATAATATTTATCTAAATCTAAGAGCAAACATTATATGTGATGGAGAAAAGTTAGAGGCCATTATATTAAGATTAGAACTAAAACAAAAATGTCCATTATCACCACCACTATATAACATGGTGCTAAAAATGCTAGCTGTATCGGTAAGACAAGAAAAAGAAATTGAGGGAATCAGGAGAGGCAAAGAGGAAACAAAATTATTGATTTCTACAGATGGTAAACTGCTATACTTAGAAAGCCCTAGAGAGTCAACTAAAAGTTACTTGAAATACTAAACTCTGCAAAGTTGCCCAATATAAAATAAACCTATACAAATCATCAACATTCCTATATATAACCAGCAAAACCCAGCAGAAAGAGATAGAGAAATTCCAGGCAAAATAATTATATAAACTAAAAAACATACCTGGAAGTATCTCTACAAGAGTCATCCTGGGATTATATGAACAAATATGACTAGAAAACATTTTTTGCAGACAGACCTAATTGAAAAAATGTTCATTGCTCACAGGTAGGCTGAGCCAATATATTAAAAATTACTATTTCTGAAATTATCTAGGGCTGTACCAATCAAATTCTGTTCTGTAGAGCTAGAAAATTAATAATGAAATTCATATGGAGGAAGAAAAGTTCAAGAATCTCAAGAATAAAAAATGGGAAGAAAGAGAGTTACCATACTACAAATCAGTGATCGTTAAAATGATTTGGGATTAGTTAAGACATACACACACACATACACACACACACACACACACACACACAAACATACATATGTGAGAGGAGAGAGAGAGAGACAGAGACAGAGAGAGAGAGACAGAGAGACAGAGAGAGAGAGAGGTCATCCAGTAGAACAGATTAGGTATGCAACATATCAAAACAAACAAACACAGTGACATAGTGTTTGATAAAATCAAACACCCTAATTATTAGGGGAGATATTAGTTGACAAAAACTGGTGGGAAAACTGGACAACAGTGGCAGAAATTAATTTTAGACCAAAATCTCACACTATATGTCAAAATAACTTCCAAATGGATATAAGACCTAAATATTAAATAGCATCATAAATAAATTAGAGGAACAAGGAAGAAATTACCTTTAGGATCTAAGGATAGGAGAAGAAGAGTCCATGACTAAACAAAGAATAGAGAGGATCACACAAGGTGAAATGCATAACCTTGATTTTGTAAAATGAAAGAAAAATTTACCCAATGAAATTATTGCAGTAAAAATTAAAAGGGAAGCAGGCAACTGGGAGAAAAAAACCTTGCAGCAAATTTCTCCAATAAAACATTCCAAGACATATAAGGAACTGATTCAAATGTATAAGTCTAAGACCTGCTCTCCAATAGATAAACTATCAAAAACACATGAAAAAATGCTCTAAATCCCAATAACTAGAGAAATGCAAAATAGAACAACTTTGAGGTTCCACATCACACCTCTCAGTCTGGCTAAGATAACGAAAGAGGAAAATGACAAATGTTGGAGGGGCTATGGGAAAACAAGTATACTAATGAACTGTTGATGGTCCAACCATTCTGGAATGCAATTTGGAACTCTGCCCAGAAACTGACCAAGTAACTCTTTGATCTATCTATACCACTACTGGGCCAGTTAGGGGATCCAGTGGATAGAACCCTGGGCTGAAAGTCAGGAAGATTCATCCTCCTGAATGCAAATCTGGCCTCAGACACTTACTAGCTTTGTGACCCTGGGCAAGTCCCTTAACCCAATTTGCCTCAGTTCCCTCATCTATAAAATGAGGTGGAGAAGGAAATGACAAACCATTCCAGTATCTTTGCCAAGAAAACCCCAATTGGAGTCACAAACACAACTGAAATAACAATGAACAAATACCACTACTAGGGCCTATACCTCAATAATACAACGAAAAAGACCTATGTGTACCAAAAATAATAATAATGATAATAATGAGAAGCATTTTTCATAGTAGCCAAAAATTGGAAAGTAAGGGGATACACTCCTAATGGGGAATGGCTAAACAACATGTATTATGTGGGCATAATGGAATACTGTCGTAAAATGATGAAACAGTTTCATAGGAAATTTCAAAGATCCATGTGAATTGATGCAGAGTGAAGTGAGCTTCAAAAGTAGGAGACCGATATAGACAATTAAAATAACATTATAGAGGAAAATAACTTTTTCTCAAAATAATGATAAACCACTAGTCCAAAAAAAGTAGCTGAATCACGCCATTCACCTCCTGACAGACAAGTGATTAACTTAAAATTCAAAACACATGTTTTTAGACATGGCTAATATGGGAATTTGCTTTGTCTAAAACAAATGTATCTACTAAGTAGATGTATAATGAAAGCTTTATTCCTCTGTAGCTTTTTAAAAATTTCTCAGTGAAGGGGTAGTGGGATGGACAGATTAATAAAAATGCTTCTTAACTGAAGAAATAAAAAACAACTTTTTTTTTTTAAGAGAACATGTTTCCTACTCCACACCTACAGCTATTAGGAGCAAATGTTTCTATTTCTGTTCTTGTTTTATCTTATTAACAAAATATTCCCTAGTAAAAGCTAATTGATATCATTTGATTAATTCATGCTGAGACACTAATCATTGTCCATTGTTATTTGAGATTTGGAAGCATATTAAGATTCTCATTTTTTGTTCAACTGAAAATATTAAGAATATTTCCCTGAAGTCCTTTCTAGACTTTTCTCTTTAGGAAAGCATGTAAAAGGTCAAGAACAAAAAAGCTAAAGACCAAGGAAAATGGATTAAGGATGATACCAAACTTAGAACACGAATTATCTTCAGTCTAGTTGAGATCTTTGTCATCCCTATGTCCAGAAAGAGTGAGAGTTTCCTTTAAAAAAATCTCAATGATCAACAGGACTAGGGATCCTTACTTTTCCCCGGGATTTTTGTTGTTATTCATTCATTTTGTTTCAGTTGTGTCCCTTTGTGACCCTCATTTGGGGTTTTCTTGGCAAAGATACTGGAGTGGTTTGACATTTCCTTCTCTAGCTCATTTTACAGAAGAGAAACTGAGGCAAACAGGGTTAAGTGACTTGCCCAGGGTCACACAGCTAGTAAAGTACCTGAGGCCAGATTTGAATTCAGGAAGACGACTTATTCTGACTTCAGCCCCAACATTCTAGGCATTCTAGACATTCTATCCACTTTGCCACCTAGTTGGGATTAATTTTCCCTAAAAGGAAACAAAGCTGTCCCTGAGACCTGAACGGTCCCTGCCTCACTAGATAGATTCCTGATTTCATAAGGATGTAAAAAGTCCCACCCACTGGGAATTGGTGTTTGTCTGAATATCACAGGAAGGCACCATACCCTGTTATGCTCCCCAAAGGAATTTCCAAAGGGAAATGTTGGGGGGCTTCTATAAAAACTGTGTGCTATTGTTGTACCTCCCTGCTATGTTAGGGCTAAGTAAACCTCACATCTCTAACTGTTCAACGACTTACAAGTGTCCGATTTTGCCCTAAAGTACAACCTAAACTAACGAGACACTGGTTCCCCGTCCCCGTTCCCCCCCCCCCAAGAACCCTTTTTCCCTATTCCGAAGGGATTAAGGTACTGAGTAGAGGCAGGAGGTCCCTCTGATTTACCTGCTAGAGCCCTTGAGGGGAATGGTTAAAGAAGGAATTGAGTAGATTTTTAAAATGAAGTGATTAGGTGAAGTGCTATGTTAACCCCAAACTGTATTTTCTCATATTGTAATTTTCAAGTTCAAGATTCCTACAAATTACCTCAAATTATCTTGTATTAAAGAGATGTCCAAGAGCACACATGGGGGGATGGGGTCTAGAAAACCATGTCAGTTTGTACATTTCTCTACTCAATCAAAAAAGTTGTTTCTGGCACACTTGTGCCAAAATACAGAGTATCAATATTTTTTCTATGGCACAGAGGAAACACCAGAATAAGGACTCGAGAAGAAAGATGACCCCACCTCATCCCTTAGAATCCTAAATGGGAAGGTCTAGCCTTCCTCTAAGGGAGGATGAAGCAGTTCAAATCTGAATTAGAATGAGGATCTCTAGCATATATGTATGTAGTGGCAGTTGTTTGGGCAGAGATAAGCTGAGGTGAAATGCAAAATTCCTGATTTTTGTAGTGCTGCAACCTTCTTTATATGCAGATAAGATTTAAATATTATCTTCCCAGCAGATCATTAACAGTCATTAGCTGAAATACTGAATCCTGTTTAATTATTTCTATTAATATGTGCTTGGAGTGTTCTATGTGTAGGATTTTTTTTCCTACAGGAATAAATTACCTTCATCGTACTTTGACACATTGTGTGCACTGAGGACTTCTTTACAGGAGCCACAACCAAATTTACTATAATTAAAAATCATTCCTGGGGTCACTGAGGAGAGGGAGTTTAATGAGCCAATGAGGAAAGGGAATCTTCTCTCACTAGAGTCAAGATCTCCAAGACTAAACTGGATCCAGATTATGTTCTATGGGTACAGGACAGGGATGGTCAAAAGCCCTGAGCCCAGTGGGCTCAATCAAGCAATCATTCTATGCTAGCGACTATATCCTAGATATAGTCTCCCTAGACTATAGCACTCCCTAGAAAGTGGTGCGACCCCTGTTTTAGGTGCTTGATGTTTGGTAAATTGAGGTTTCAAACTTTTTTTTAATAGAGCAGCATAATGGGGGCAAATACACTGCTCAATAAAGCAAGAAGCATTTATAAATGCCTATTATATATTATATTATATATATATTATAATATTATATATATTATATAGTATGCCCTGGGCTAATCACTGGATGAAAGTTAAACAAGTCCTGACCTCAAGGGGCTTACTGTTCCCTTCTCAGCCTTGTGTCTTCCCTCCTTCAAAACTACATTCTACACTTTCCTTCTCCAGACAATCTTCTGGCATTGATCCCCATTGCTCCTGTCTTCTCCATACCCAAACTGAGAGTGTATCAGGGACTAGCACTTTTGAAGAATTGAGAGAGTTGAGGTCACATGGAACACAACTACAACCAATGAAAGTTCTTTGGAAAGACTGTGGAGTAAATTGTAGAAATTCTGAAACCTGTTCTAGGTTACTAACCATAAGTTGGGAGAAGCCTATTTTTCAATTGATTACAATAGCCAGAACTGGGTATCTAAACAGTCTAGGCCAGTTTCTTTGATTCATTCTAGTTTGATCCTTATGTACCTTTGACTTCTGCAGTGATGGCATCCAGTGAGAGACAGTGCTGCTTGTGGGGGGTGGAGACCTTGGGCCCTCTTTCCTGTGAATGTAGGACTTTCTTCAGCTAGGGAGCAAGAGTGACTCAGGAAAGAAGAGTTTCCTTAGTTGAGACTCGCATGGGTATTTTTATTACCATATAATAATAATTATTATTATTATCTTCGCCTGTCTTGGCATTTGTTCTTTTATTTTAGGTGACAGAACAGTATGAGTGTTTCAGTGTCTGTGTTTTGTTGCTAGTGCAGCATCATTTCCCTAAGGAGCAAAAGACACAGGTTGGTTATAGTTGCATCAAGGATTCATCAGGCAGTGATGTCAAACATCGATATGAATTTGGTGAGACCAATGCCATGTACGAACTGAACTAAGTTTGAACCCACTCTCCCCAGCAATGGAAGTAAGATGGGGTGAGTATATCCCCAAGGGGTTTAGGGAAATATTTGTACTTTTTTCATTGCTATCTTTGAAGTAGATTTTCCTCTGTAAAAACTAATACAGGGGTACCTAGGTGGCACAACGGATAGAGCACCAGCCCTGAAGTCAGGAGGACGAGTTCAAATCTGGCCTCAGGCTAGCTGTGTGACCCTGGGTAAGTCACTTAACCCTGATTCCACACCTCTCCCCTCCCAATAAAAGCTAATACATGTTGCTATTATCTACAGCACCTAATATTGGAGAGACACAGCTGATGAAGATCCTAACTGAAGACATTAGAGAAAAGACATCATAAAATACCTCATGGTACCCTTAGACCCTTGAGGGAGAGATGGAAGAGGATGAGACAGAGCATACTCACTATAGGAGTATTTGGATTGAGACTAGTCCCTTTTAGTTACCCTGCAAATACTTCCTTCTCTCCATATCGCTGATTTTAAAAAGAGGGGTAAATTTCACTAAGAGGGTGGGGAAAGTCAGAAGACCTGGGTTTAAGACCCAGCTCTGCTATTTACTAGCTGTTTGACTCTTTGGACCTCATATCTTCAACTATAAAATGAAAAATGGCCTCCCAGCTGTATTTATTCTGATGCCAGATTTGGATCCATGAGGGTGGAGGCACCTGAGTTCATCCAAGTCTCCAGCTAGCCCTGCTCCACTTTTCCCCAGGATTCTGTTCCTCTCTGCTCCTTTTAGTTCCAGGCTACCTTTAGATATGGTCACGGGAGCCCAAAGAAGTTGAGTTCCAGCCTCTTCTCCCTTCATCACCCTAGAGGGAACAACATTTAAGTTTCTTTGGTTGTCTCAGTTGAATGCAAAGCTCAAGGGCTTTCCCCACCAATATGCTATTCCCTCTTGCTTTCCTTTTTCCTGTGTCCACCTCTTTTTAAATTCTTTCTCCCTTCCCCTTTCTTTATCCCTTTTCTGACCTCAGCATTTTCCCCTACCTAGCCTTTCTTCTCTCTTGCTTCTATTTGTCTCCTTTGATCCCTTGATCTCTCTCTCTCTCTCCCTCTCTTTCCTTCTCTTGGGTCCTTATATAAATTTTCCCACACTCTTTTTTAGTTTTCAACTTCATTTTTCTTACTTCTTCCTTTCTCCTCTGTTAAATAGTGGATAGCAGGGAGGGGGAAAGCAGTTCTTTCGGTAATTGGGAGGGGACCTTACCTGAGAAGGCATCAGTTACTTATCTGGGGCTGCTCTATTAGGACCATTTCCTTCCTATCACCAACTCCACCTCACATCCTCAGTCAACCACAACGTTTTGTTATATAGATGGCATCTGATGCTTACTGAGTTAAGTTGAACTGGTAATCGCAGGGAAGGGAATAAATTGTTGTTACCAAAGAGTCTCCAATGTTTGAAGGATTTTTTTTTTTTACTTTTTAGAAAGTTGGAGGATTATTCAGTTGTGTCCAATTCTTTACATTGCCATTTGGGATTTTCTTGGCAAAGATACTGGAGTAGTTAGCCATTCCTTCTCCAGCTCATCTTACAGATAAGGAAACTGAGGCAAACAGGGTGCCAGAGTCATGCAACTAGTAAATGTCTGAGGTCAGATTTGAACTCAGGAAGACGAGTCTTCTTGACTTAAGGCTCAGTACTCTATTCATTTCACCACCTAGCTGCACTGAAAGATTACTTATCTGAAAGGTAATTATATAAAGGATTCTCCTTATCTGAATGAGAGTTCTTGTGGAGGAGACTTCTTTTCGGGGTGAGAGTCCAAGTTCCAAGGGAGGGATTTGGGGGTAGGAGTTAGAGGATGGAAATATATTAGGGATGGTTTCTTAATTGGGAATCTCAGGAAAGGCGTTCATTGTTTATTGTTGATTTTTCATTGTTGTTGTTTAGGTGGAGAGTAGAGGGAGAGATGTCTCAAGGAGGTAGATTATTTTCTCTTAGAAATTAGCCAAGGGGGAGATCTGAAGGAGAAGGGTTTCCTTATCTGGGAAGATGTCTCAGCAGAGGATGTTTTCCTTGCTATCTCAGTACAGGAGCAGAAGAATGTCTTTGCCTAGAGGTGATATCTCAGAGGAGCAAGGTCTTCCTTCCCTGAAGGAGGGATCTTATGAAAGGAGCATTCCTTACCTAGGGAGCAAGAATTACTCAGAGGGGGGTTTCCTTACTTGGGACTTTCACGGGTAGTATTATGATTACCACAGGCCACCAAAAAATGGAAGAACACTGCCATTGCTGCCTAGAAATGCCCCCTAAGGAAGGGGTCTCATGTCTGTATCTGATCAGGAAGTCCAGTGGGTCCAATTTTGTTTGCTATGACTGGCTTAACATTACACAGTCTTTGACTTCATGCATCTGGGACACAAGTGGGAGTCCCAGTTAATGATCTCTTACGCTTCTGGTTCCAACTCCTAAGGCCCCCTCATCCTGCTCCTTTAAACCCTTTTAGATTTCATCTTGATGCACTCCACCCCATCCCTGAACATCTAGACACAAAATCTTCTTGTTCTGAATTCTGTTGCCTCAATGTTCCATCAGTGGAAAGCAGTGAGCCAAGGTTTGAATTTGACTCTTCTATTTAACTACTAGCGTGACCTTAGGCAAGTCACATAATCTCTCTGTCTAAATTTCCATAAGAGAATTCTATTAGATGATTTCTAAGGTCCCTCCTAGCTCTAAACTGTATGATCTGACATTCCCACCCTCTAATCCTCTCACCCCCTAAATCCAGAACCTCTCCTGACCACCCCTTTCTCTTTGTGCCCAATACTGTCGAATGAAACCCTAAAGAGACATTGGTCACTGTTCAAACCTAAGAATTGGGTCTCAAAGGTGGGCGGATGCAATGTTTCAGAGAGTGAAGCAGGAGATGAGAGGTAGAGGGAATTAATGCAGTAGGAAGGGGTTACCCCAGAGAGTGTTTTCATGGCATTCTTTTGAACTTCTTCATATTATTTTCAGATCTTAGAGGGCTGGGCCTCTGAGTCAAAGGGATGTTTACTCACCACCCGCCCCACAATATTCCTTCTTGGATTCCAAGCTGAAGTACCAGATTCCCGAGAGACTTGCATAGTGGGGGAGGAGACTCTTTTGGTATTGTTCATCAAGAGGTCTGGACACTGGAGATGGAGGCGGGAGGGAGAATTTCCAGTCACTCTCCCTTCCAGCTGTTTCTGAGCCCCTCTATGTATCCTCACTGGACTCCTTTTCAAGTTTTTCTATCTACCCAGGATGGTGCTAGATTTGGCTTCAGATAACCTTGGTTCAGACATTACCAATGTGACTTTGGGCAAGTCATTTCCTCTCTCTGGACTTTAGTTATTTCAGGTGTAAAATGATGTGGTTGAGTTGGATAAAATTTAAGTCCCTTGGAGCTCTAAACAATACCTTGCAGAACTGATAATGCCTTGTTCCTTCTTAACCTCCCAGCTGCTTTCCTTCAGTCCACTCCCTCTAGGGTCTTGTCCCCCAGCCCTGAAATCTACTATCTATCTCTTCTACTCTCTACCCTGTGCCTATGTCCCAGTGCCAGTGAAGTCGTTCCAGGGTAGCTCAGAAGTACTAACCGCCCATTCCTTGGTCACACGTAATGATACTTCATGTGCTTAAACTTCGTGGCCCATGTTAGGTTTCCTTCTCCAGGTGGTAAGGCAGGCTTCTGACTTCTCCTTGCTCCCCAGGACTCTAAAGAATGGTTTGTCGGGAAGAGAACGGATGAGCTGCTTCCTGAAATGCTGTAGCAGGAGGGCAGGAATTTAGAGGTAGGAAGGCTTTCCAGGGAAGATGGAAAGGAAGGACGGCAGTGTGAAGGTTTCTTATCTCCCTTGTCTCTTGTGGAGGATGAAATTGATTCCACTGGACTGCCTGTACTCTTGGCTGGTTCCCTCAGCTCCCACCACTAACATTTCTATGTCTCTCTTCTTTCTGTTCCTGTCCCAGGAGGCAGGGGCCACAGCCAGCACCAGGGCTGGAAGCTAATGTATCATGACCCAGACACTCAAAACTTGTTCCTGTTCTCCCTCTACAACCATTGAGAGGGGCTAACTTTGGATTGACGCAGGCACTGGGCCACAACCAAGAGAGCTACATCATGGGGATCATCATGGGATCCCTCTATGGATGGTGGTGAGAGGGAGAGAAATCAGAAACCTGGGACAGGAGAGGCCCTTGTAGTAGATTATTTCAAGGAAGCAATGTAGTAGGAAAGGGATAACTCAAATCGAGGGGTATGTGGAGCAATGAATGGGGCTCTAGGGTTGCTCTATCCTTGCCCCTCCTCCTCCCACCATCTGGGAGCCTTCTCCTCTGCCTTCAATGTATGGATGTTTGAAGTGATGCTGTGGAAAATGTTTTCTGGATGTAAAGAACCTTAAGCTAGAGTGCCGATTTGATGGTTCAGTGCTTGGGTCATGATGGCACACAGCCCTTTCAACCTCCCCTCTGTTCCCATGACCACCATGCCATTGCCTTAGATAGTGGACTCCCTATCCTGCTGACTGACCAAGCTTCCTGTGCCTGGAGGGCATCCTCCAAGAGGTCAGTTCCAGCTCTTGAAAAAATCCTCCCCACTTCCTTTCTACTGTCTCCTCACTCTGCTCTTCTCCTCCCTCCATTTCCCTTCTTTCCCATCATCCATTCTCTCCCTACTTCTTTTTGCCTTCCCCTAATCCCTTCTATCCCAAACCCCCATTTCCTCCTTTTTGCACCCCCACATCTTACCCTCAGACTCTTTCCTCCTGATAAGATGCAGAGAAAGAAAAGAAAAGAAAGGTGCAAAGAAAGGCTTCAGGACTCAGCTTAGGCCTAAGGGAGAAAAGGGTACCAGCTGAAAGTGAAAGGTGAGGACGCAGCTGCTGGGAGCCTAGAATCCTGGGATCCGAAGGGGCAAAGGATCTGAGGATGATTCGGGTCTTTAGAAGGGTCTGGGAAACCAGGCACCTGGATCACACTCTATTCTCCTTTCCAGAACTCTCCAAGAATCTGGGTCAGCCTTCTCTCTGGGTACTCAGTCCTCGGGACATGGGTCCAAGCCCTTCAGAAATCCAGCATTCCATTGCTGTACATTACTGCAGCTGGATGGTGCAATGGAAAAGTCCTGGGTTCAAATCCTGGCTCAAACACTTACTAGCTGTGTGACCCTGGGTGAGTCATATAATCTTTCTTGGTCTCAGTTTCCTCCTCTGTAAAATGGGGATGATAATAGCACCCACCTCATAGGGCTGTTGTAAGAATCAAATAATCCTTTACATGGATATGTAAAGGGCTTTGCAAACCTTATACTGATATACAAATGCTAATTATTACCATTATAGTAATACTGATCCTTTCCTTCCTACCTCTCTGCTCCTTTTCCTCCAAACTCCCAGACTAACCAGACCCCCAAAGAGACTCAGGCCTAGAGGTGTGCTAGTAAATGTTTAACAACCGGCTATCCAAAAAAAAGCATGCATGACACATTTATATTGAATCTGCATAATTAACATTTTCTCTATCCCTTTCTAAAATATAGAAAATCAATAAAACAACAAACTGAGCCCTGGTTTATAGAATCTCCTGATTCCTAAGGGGTAAAGTTCACACTTGAAAATGTAACAACTGACTCTTGAGCCAGTAAGAGCTGGCTTCAGTACACTCTTTCCCTGGGCCCCCCAAAGCACTCTATGGCTAGTTAGCCTGTGAGAAGCACAGGGAGACCAGACAAGTACTTGGAGCCCATGTGAGACTCTGCCCTGATCTAGGGTTTCAGAGTTTAAAGATGTGAGGGCACAGCCGTGGGTGGGTGAAGAGGATGACATACAGCACATGAGTCTGCTGGGGAGAAGGTTTAGATGTTTTCGCTGCCTATAGATGGAGCTGTGCATTCCCACGGTGGCAGGTGATATGACCTCTGCTCTCCAGAGCTTCAAATATAGATGCCAGCCTCTACCAGCTCCTATACCTCCAGGGACCTGAGCCTTCAGCCTTCCACCATCCTCCATCTCCTCAGAAAAGGAGAGATCTCCAAGTCTCCTTTGTCCCTACTCACTTAAGTTCTGCACTCTCTCTCTCTGACCTCTCTTCCTCCTGAAGTCGAAGGTCCCTGAAGCATACTTCTGGTTCTCTTTCCTGCCGCCCATTCTTCTGAGGGATTCAACTGGCCACTCCTCCAACTCTGAAGCCCCTTGAAGGTTTAACTCTTCTTTCACTTGAGTAGCGGCTCTAAGAGTGACCGCTGGCAGATCCTGGAATGTTATCAATGCAACCTCTGTACCACCAGACACTAGATCATGAACAGACTTTGACTTGGTGGCAAAATGTTGCCGCCTCACTGCAGAGAGATGATGAGATGACCACCTCCACTCTTTCTTTACAGGGTATGGCATGAACTTCAGCTATACTGATGTCAGGAGATGAAATCTTCATTGTTTTGCCTTCATTTTCTAGCTTTGATGAAGTAAGAAGTACCAGAAACCACCCCATGGGAAGGGAGTGAGCTTCACTTGGAACTACCAATGTTAAGGCTACTGGGCTCACCTCTCCTTTCCTTTCCTCTCCCACTGAAATCCAGGGTAGAGCACCCTAGAACCTAACCAGGAACAAAAAGGGTAAGATGTGCAAAAATAGAAAGGGCACAAGATTGGCCATCAGAAGACTTGGGTTCGAAACCCATATTTGCTGTTTATGATTTGATTTCTGATGAGTCCCATCACCTCTCTAGATCTCCATCTCCTCATTTGTGAAACAGTATAAGCTCAAAGACTTCTTCTTGCTCTAAATTCTAAGACTAAGGCAGACCCACATTCATTTGGCTCTGCTTAGTTTGAGACACCCCCACCTAGGAAGCAGGAACTTGACTAAAGCACCCCACTCCACCTGCAGGAGCCTTGTCTCCCTCGCCCCACTGCAGAACTCAGACTGAAATATGTGGAATATTAGACATCATTCAATCCAAGAAGCTCTTGGCACTGCCATCTTCAACTGGATCTTGGCTTATAGGTAGGGGCCAAAAGGGATAGTTGTAAACAGCTTGTACTATGTGGGCAGTCCTCTACTCTTGGATTGTGGAAGAAGTTCTCTTGAGACATAGGGTGATCATGGTCATAGCTGTCTTGGCTAAATGTGATGTTGGCAAACAGCCCTCTATGGCCTTGGCAGAATACAGACCAACTTGGATTTTAAACATGACCAACTTAAGACAAGGGCTTATTTTCAATTTTCCTTTGTTTCCATACCAAGCCCCATCTCCAATCCCACATATGAATTTTCCAGTGTCCAAAAAGTTAGAAAGTTTTTAATATTATATATATATAATATTATATAATATATATATGTTTGTGTGTATGTACATAGAATATATATATACACACCATACAAAGATACATTATCCTCCCTGATGTCCAGGCAGGGGGAGGAGAAAAAATGTAAAATAAGGCATAAGAAAAGCTGCAATAAGCACCAGCTTGGGAAAGGGCAGGAGAAATGGTGTTTGGGAACCTGATAGTTGGGTACTGGGGGCCTCAGCCCCAAAGGGGATGGTGAAGGAGGGTTATCTGGCCTCCTCTTAAAGTGCCATGGGTCCAAGAAGGGTTCTAGGGGGATTGGGTTTATGTTGGCCAAGGAAGAAAATATATGCTGTAAAATGAGCAGGGTGGGGGGAGGGAATCACAGGCCTAAGAACCAGAAGACTTGGGATTAAGCTCTGCCACCTAATACCAACTCATTGCGTGACTTTGGTCAAACTACTTTTACTAGACCCCAGCTTCCTCATCTATTAAAGAAAGAGTTAAAAAGGTCTATGGTTTTTTGAAGGGGGCAGGGCTACTGACACAATAAAATCCCCCAGCCCCTACATCTATTTTTCCTTTTGATATTATGATGCTGGGAAGTAAGATGGGGTCAGATCAGGTGCAGAGGAGGTAGAAAACTGTAAATGAGGGGAAGGGGGAGATGGCTAGTGCCATCATTATGAGTTTGGGGTTGAGTTGAAGGATCCGAAAGAGGAAGGGGCCTAAAACAAAAACCCTTAGCATTCAGCACATGCAGCATTTGTTTTTTCATTTACTCCTTGTAGGGAATAGAGCCTCAGTCTTCATAATGAAGGCTTTCAAAGTTTCTTTGGGTTACCCAAGCCCTAGCCTTCACTCCTAGATCTGTCTCCTCAGGGCACCATCATCTTGGAGGGTGGCAGTGGCCATCTTTGATCCTGGGGCCAGGCCAGGCTGGTGGTAGACGTCTTGAAATTCTGTGGCCAGGATATCTATCTTTGATTGCATGGGCAGCCTCTAACTGGTGACGACTGAGGGCCCCGAACTGGCATCTCCTGGCTTCTCAAAAAACACGTAATCCTGGGTGGGGGGGAGCCAAGAGGGACCCAATAAGAGGGATTCTGATACAGTGTGATCATTTAATCCCCATCCAAGTGCTCCCAAAGGACTGTCGCTCTCCACTCGCCCACATCTTTTCTCAAATAATCCCCCCTTAATCCCACATCCTTGAGATGAACCCAGACAAAGAAGGAGGAAGAGGGAACATGGGACATGAGCACTCACAATAAGAAAGGCTGCCCCCAGCAGCACAGCCTTCAATCGAACATCCAGGTCCAAGGGGAACTGGAGGCCAAACTGGTCTGCGTCAGTTAGGGCCTCTGGCCCAATGCCTCCCCACTGTTTACTGATCCGACCCACACTCCGAGATTCATCCTTAGTCTTCACCTGGTGACCAGGAGGAGGGAACTGATGAGATGTGAGGCCTGAGGGAGGCTAGTTGCTGTATAAGGAATCTACCCTCTCCTGTCCCCTGGCAAAAACACTGAAAGGTCCACGATGGATTACTAAAGAAAACCAAGGCTCTAGGGAAAATCTGAACCTTATGGAGCCATCGTTCGTGAGTTGATCTAAGCCACTCCAACATTTTCATACTTCTTTGGGGCAATTAATTCCCTTCATTTACAGCATGGTTAGAGTGTTGCAAAGCTCTTTTACTTAACCCAAAGCTACTGCTTTTGAGATGATTCTAAGGATCTCTGAGAATTCTTCTCTTTGGGTACATGGTGAACATGGTCACATTCAGCTTGACTATAGCCTTTGTCATCCCAAGCCCCACTCTGCGCCTTTTCTTTTCCTCCTTAAACATTTTCTAAAACACTTTATCCAGATATCTGCTTCCATAACATTCTACTCTGTATCAAATACTTATTTTCAGTATACATTATATCCCACCATAGCTTTGTATCCCCAGAATCTGATTTTGAATCCATTTTGCTACATACTACCTAGGTAATCTTGCACAAGTTACATAGAGGGATTAGCTGCTGACTAACAAGTAATTGGCTACTGATTAATTAATTAGTTACTGATACTCTGATATCAATTTCTTAATCTTAAAAGTGAAGGGAGTAGACTAGATACAGACCTAAATTCTCTTCCAAATCTTGTGATTCTATAAGTTACTTTTTTTTAATTTAAAAAAAAGGGGAGGGGTTAATCACTTAACTTCTATGAACCTCATTTGCTTTACCTATAAAATGAGGGGGTTGGACTATGTGGCCTATGCACTTCCTGCTCTAAAGTATAATCCTATGGTGCTGTGTCTCACTGCAAACTACCAAATTGACTTTCTTATTCAATCAATTGAATGCCAATGCTTGTGAGCTTGAGTGGTACAAACTGGTTTTCCTTCCTGGCAGCAACTGGACAACTAGTGAGATGTTAAGCCGGTATCAATGGGATAAAGATCTTGTCTAAAAAGACAGAAACTATAAGTTCTCCTTCCTCCCATGTCCCCTAAAACATCATTACTAGAAAGTAGCCACTTTGACAGGTGTTGGCACGTTGCAGCATAAAGGTCACAATCTGGCATCACAGCAGTAACCACTGAATTAGACCATAGGGACTGCCATCTTATGGAAGAAAATATCTTTGATCATAGTGGCAGCCATATTGGACTTGAATGTTGTTATTAGAGATCCTTGACCTTAGAATTCACCATCTTGCTTTCTAGGGGTGACTATCTTAGATCATCAAGGTAAGTATGTTAGACTTTTGAGTACTTCTCTGTTTATGGAAGGAGACATCACTGTTTTAGGTGGCATACAGTAGTAAATCCCAGAGTTCTCACTGGTTCCCTGAACTTCACTGTCATAATTCCTGTCTCTTAATCCCTACCTCAAAGTTGGTGTCACTGCCACAACCACAGGCACAGCACGGCCCCACAACTCGAAGCATTGTCTGGCGATCTGCATCCTGAATTGAGAACTTGGGCAGGAAGGGATGCCAGGTCTGTAGTACATGCCCAACAGTTGTACCAGGGGGAGCCTGTACTTCCAGCTAAGGCCATGAGAAGATAGAATCACTACAGGGTTCCAAGCTGTCCAGTCCCCAATCCAGGCCCCAGTTTTCTTCATGGGCCTGAGCCCACGGTGGAAGAAGACCACTAAGTTCTGGCTCCCTAGCCCCAGGTCTCTCAGCCCCTCAATCTAGCTCCCCCAGCCTCAATATCCCTAGCTCTAGCCTTCCACCTCCCAGGTTCCAAGTCTTTGACCCCTCTATCTTCTAGGTCCTACCTCTAAGACCTTGTCCACAAACCCAAGCTCCCCTCAAGTCTCAAACATCCAGGCCCACCTCCTGAAGGCAACAGGGGCAGCAACAAGACCCACAATGGAGAGGGCGGATCAAGTGCAGGACCTCACGGTTCCTGGGATCAGCCACACGGATACGCATGGGCCGGCGAGCCCCACAGCAGAGGCGGGCACAGCAGCTGCTTTCCTCAACTGCCTGGCCAAGTGGAAGCCCTGCTCCAGAATGTAGCTCATATCGGTTACAGATATCCCAGCCAAAAAGTGCTAGGAGCAAGAGGTAAGGAGAGGCAAATACATGGAAGTTAGTACTGAATTTCTGAGCCCTACTTCCATTCATTCATTCACTCACTCATTCAATAAGCATTTACTAAGTACTTGCTATGCTGATTAGGACACAATGACAAAAATGAAATAGTTCCTGCCCTCAGGGGGCTTACAATCTATTGGGGGTTATGAAGGAACAACATAAAAATAAGTAGATACCAAACACATACAGAGTAATTTCTGATGGTGAGGGAGGAACACTAGCAACTGGCAAATCAAGACAGGTTTTATGTACAAGGTTGAGCTCAGCCTGGAAGGAATTTAGGGATTCTACAAGTTAGAGGTGAGTAAGGGGGGGGGGGGTGGCAATTCTAAGCATGGGAGAAAGCCTACGCAAAGGAGGGATACCAGAGGCGTAATGTTGTCTATGAGGGAACAGGAAGTAGGACGGTTGGAACACAGAGTTTGTGAAGGGGAGCAAGGTGAAATAACCCAGGAAAGACAGACAGGTGTCAGAGTGTGAAGGGCTTTAAATAGAGTTATCCTAGGGCTAATTGTGAGCTACTAAACAGGGGGATAACAAGGTCAAACCTTTGGCAGAATGGTAGATTGGAGTGGGGAGAACCTGGATGCAAAGAGATTGATCAGGAGATTCGGTAGTTCAGGCCAGATGTGACAAGCGCCTATGTCAGGGTAATGGCCCAGTGAGTGGAGAGGAGACAAATGGGAGAGGTATGGTAGAGGTAGAATGAACAAGATTTGGCAATTGATTGGATACATTGAGGCAGAAAGAAAGAAGACACCTCTGAGGCTTTGTCTACAAGGATAATGGTACCTTTCAATAAAATAAGGATATCAGGAATAGTAGAGGGGGTTGGAGGGAAGAGATAATGAGCTCGGTTTAAGAATGGCTGACTTTTAAGATGCCCATGGGATATCCAATTGACTATGTGCCATATGGGGTATAAGAATAACAGAATTATCACTCTGATATGTGAAATTATAAATGTGAAGAATATAGAGAATCATGGGAAGACTAAGATCAAAACACACTCACACGCACGCACACACACACACAGAGAGTGAGGTAAGCAAAACCAGGAAAACAATATACATGACTTCAACAACGTAAGTGGATAAAACAAACAAATTGAAACTGAATATTGCATGATTATAATTATATATAATATACTGCAATTCCCTGTCTTTTTGGAAGTGGAGAGTTACAGGTGTGGAATGATGCCTACAATGTTAGACTTGGTTGCTATGTTCCTTAGTTTTGCTGAACTGCCACATTTTCCCTGTCTTTTTTATTCTTTGTTATAAGGGATTGATCTCTCAGTAGGGGAAATGAGAGGAAAATGTTGGAAAATGAAGGTGATGCAAAAACAAAAGATATGAATGAAAGAAAATTTTATGGAAATGTCCAATTGTCTATTAGGAAGGAATGTAACTAAGGAAGGAGTCTAGGGCTAGATATATAATTGTAGGAGTAAATGGCCTAAAGATGACAATTGAACCAGGGGAGCTGATAGGATGATTTAGGGAAAGAATGTCCAGTCTCCCCCCATTTTTATCCTACCAATTTCCAACCAGAAGCTTTCCTCTCCCAGCTTCTACCTCAACCATTCGCCAACCTATCAATTTCCAATATCTGGCGCAATTATAACCCACTTACCTTTCACCCGCTCAATCTTCTGATGAATCAGGATTTGATCAATCTAGGAAGAGAGACACATACAAACACACTTCTCTGCTACCCCATGGAGCTAGAAAGAAAGGCTGAATTTCCAGCTATATTTCCTACTACTTTCCCATTCGTGCCCTTTTTTCTTAAGCTCCTAATTTCTTAGTTCCCCTTCTTCCACCTGTCCAAATCCTATTCATCCTTCAAGGCTCTAGCCTCTTCTTTCCAGAAGTCTTTCCTGATTCACTATTTTCTCCTTTTTACCCTCTAGTATTTTATATCTCTTATGTCACTTACATTACATCATATACTAAAGTTATTCATAAATACGGTCTTATCTCTTTTATCAGATTATAAGCTCCTTGAAATCAAGGACTATATATATATACATATTATATATATATATGTATATGTATAATTAATTTTATATTCCCATTATATCCTCCCCACCCAAATGATAACTTCCGATCTCCATTTCCTCAGTCATAAAGTGGGCATAATATTTGGACTTACCCTACCTAACACCACGCCGTAAGGACTAAATGAAATGTGTGTATAAAAATGACTTAGGGTCCAGATCCCAGAGCCTTCCTCCCTTATCCTTCTAACTCACCTGTACAAGGAATTCCAGGCCAGAAGGGACACCGGGCAATGGCAGGAAGGGAACAGTAACTGGTTCTGGTTCCAAAGGGGCCACAGGACCAGGGGAAGGGAATAGGTTGACAATGTGGCCTGGGACAGGTGCAGGATTGGAATATGAGGCAGGCTGGGCCACTGGGTACGGGGGTGATGGGGCATAGCCTTTGGGGGGTAAGTAACCTGTAGGAAGGTGATATGGAAGAGGGAAGAAGTGAGAAATAGACTGGCCTCCTTACTTTCCTTAAGCTCCCCCAAGAACTAAGGGGAAACACACAGAGGAAAGAAGAAATGAAAAAAACAAACACCTGGATAAAAAGATGAAGGAGGCAGAACAGGGACAGCATGAGAGCACAGCAGGGAGGGGCCCCTTCCTAGCCTGTTCAACTACATTCCCAGGAGATGCCTCCCTAGACATCCCACTCCCTCCACCAGCTTCTAAGACTAAAGATTAAGAGATGGGAGAATGAAGGATAACAGGAGGCCTTATGGAGGTCAGCCCACCCTCACTTATCCCTCAGAGACATGATCCCTCCCTTCCCTGCCCAGTGACCACCCTACCCTGGAAATCCCTAATTACCTCCATAGATGATACCCTTACCTGCCATGGAGGTGGATGTCGATGTCCCCAGTGGAATGTCTTCTAGAGAAAGAGAGCCGAGGAGGGAAAATAGTAGAGAGAAAAAGGGGAGGGGGAGCAAAGGGAAGCAAAGAGATACTGAGGCAGAAGCACAAATCTGGGACCAGGAGAAAGGAGTCGGGTCAGAGAAACAGAAACCGACGCAGGAATCCGAGATGCCGGCGTGGGCCTGGGGGTGGGGAAGTAGGAGGGAGGAAGCAGGGAGTAGAAGAAGAAACTCTACAAGGGACCCAGGTGTCCTGGAATTCCTGGGTCCCAGACACACCAGTTCCAGCTCCCTCCACTCGCCCAGCCTCTTTGTTCTCTTCTCCTCCCCCCGGAGATCCCGCCCTGCTCCACTTCCCTCCCCGCCCTAATCGGACGCCTCTTCTCCCCGGCTTACTGTAAGCAGCCCCCACCCCCAGGACCGCGGGAGGTGCCGGGCGAGGTCCGGCTGTTCAATTCAGGAGGGGTACACTATATTCAGATTCGTGCGAGCCCTCGAACTACCCTTCCGCCTAGGTTTTGGGGGAGAGGCCCGCGCACCAGTGCAGACCCCCCTCACCCCCACCCAGGCGGGGTGGGAGAGGAGAGGACACGCAGCTGCTTTCTTTGAGCCCTTCCCCCCCTTTCCGGATCTTCTCCAACAACTGGGAGAATAGAAACGGAAGGGAGAGAGGATGAAAAAGTGAAAGGCCGAAAGACAGACTGAAAGACCGTCCCTCCCCGCCCCTAGCCTATCTCTTCCTCCCCTGCGGATTCTAGGCTCTAAATCTATGGTCCTGTGATCTCTAGCGGCCAAACCCTTAAGCAGCTGGGCCGCAGACATCAAGAGGTGGCCTGTTTTGGTAGCGCCTATAGGCACCTTGGTTCATGCTCAATGAGTCATTCTAGGTAGCGGGGAGGCGGGAGGAGGGGGAGAAACACAAGTGTGAGGCATGAATCAGTCAAGCTGTATTTATTTAGCACATGCTCTCGGCGTAGGATGAGAAGAGCCGTGTAGAGAAGGGGCACTGAAGGGGTCCGGGCCAGCCTCTTCTGCTGGAAAATGGCACCCCACGGAATTGGGGTGGGGGGCACGGCTTACCCCACCGTATGCTAATCCTCCAGCCCTAAGGTGTTGGGTGCTGATATGCAAATTAACCAGCCCTAAAGTGGAAGGGCGGGGTGCTGATATGCGGGGAAGGGAGTGGATTTAATGGAAAAAATTACTGTGGTTTGGGAGGGTCACCACACTGGGCACACACATACGCTTCCTCCACATGACCACAGCGCCCCCTCCTGGTAAATGAAGGAACTACGATCTCCTGAAACCATTTCATGCTTTTTGAACCCCTTCCTGACTGGTTCGTCTCACAAGTTACCACTTATGTGTGCATCAGTCAATCAATCAACATTTCTTAAGCACCTACTATGTGCATGTTTCCCATACCCATATATACGCCTCTGGTCCTTACCCTCACACATGTGAGATCCATACATTCCCTATCCTACAGACTCCGTTGGGTTGTTTCATCTTAACTAAAAACTCAAAGGGAGGTAATGTAGAACATCTGAATCGAAATTTGGAAACCTGGGATCTTGGAGGCTCTAACTAGATGCATGTGGTCAAGTTGCTTCTTCTCTCTGGGCTTCAGTTGTCTCTTTTGTAAAATAGGCTAGGCAAATTGTCATGGAGGTCCATCCAGTTCTGATATTCTGAATCTACCCAGAATTCTCTTGGCTCACAAGTACCACAGAAAGCCTTTGCTGATCTGCCCTTCCTTACTACTTTAATTTAATGACTTCAATTAATTATGACCTATTAATTAATAACAACGTATTTATATTGTATTTATTCAATACATACTTGTATAGGGGAAGGGGGAGAGGGGATAAGCATTGTCCTAAGCCAGGAAGTCCTGGAATTAAGACCTGAGTTCCAATCTGCCCTAGTTGTGTGACCCTGGGCAAGTTAACTCCATTTGCCTCAGTTTCCTCAGCTTTAAAACGGGGGTAATGATAGCACCTAGCTCCCAGACTGGTTGTTAGGATTAAATGAAATGTTTGTCAGGAATTTAGAAGAGTGCATGATACACAGTAGACACTATGCAAATGTTAACTATTATTATTACAGCTATTAGCTAATTTCTTTTTTACCAATATTATCTCATTTGATGCATCACCTCATCTTGCTCATCCAATGGCCAGGCTCCCTTTAATTGCATCAGAGAAAGCGTTCTCACAGGTGTGAACATCATGTTACCTCATTAACACCTCTGTGATTAACCTGTGATAACATCCCTCCATGTTAACTGTGAGCTGGAGGGCAGAGGAGGGGAGGAATACCAATACCTGATTTCTTACTCTATGTCCATGTTGTAACCTTCCCCCATAAAAAGCAAGTGTCTTCAGAATAGGAATTGTTTCATTTTTTTGTATCTCTACTCCCAGCATTTAGAATAGTGTCTGGTACGTAGTAGCTATTTAATAAATACTTCTTCATTGGCTGATGGATATATCTAAAGCCGAGAGCTTCATCTTCATTTTCAGGCTATTACTGATTCTGCCATTTTAAAAGTCAAACTTGCTTGCAATCTTGGTGTCTTTTCCTTCCGTCTTCCATTACCAAGTCTTGTCCATTCTGCCTTTAACATGTCTCTAGGATCTTAGCCTTTGTCTCCATTTCTGTGGCCCATTTTTTTTTTACCATTACATCCATTCTCATTTGCTAAACACCTACTATGTGTGGGCACTGTGCTGGAGGGGAGTCTGGTGGGACATAAAGATGAATAAAACACCATAATTACAGTCTGTTGGGGGGAGATATCACTTAAATATAAACAACTGGAATCAAGGTTGAGTGTGATAAGTGGGAGAGAGATACAAAGTACTATGAGAGTTCAGGGGAAGAAGAGATTACCTACCAATCTGAGAAGGAGAGATAAGAGAGAGCTTCATGGAGAAGGTGGCTTTTCAGCCTCTGTAAATTTCAACTGGCAGAGATGCTGGGAAAAGACATTTCAGGTCAAAGGAATGCCATAAGCAGATGTGTAATAAGGTAGCAGCCTGTAGGAGTAAATTCAAGGAATTTGGATGGACTATAAAGTATAGGAAGGGGAACAGTGTGAGATAAAGGTGGAAAAGTAGGTTGGACTCAGAGTAGGTAGGATTTGAATGCCAGATGAAGTAGTTTGGACTTTATGTAGTAGCCTTTAGGGAGTCACTAAAGGTTTTTGAGAAGAGGAATGACATTAGACCTGAGCATTATGATGATTACACAACTGAACTGAAGTCATAAGAGAGAGTGAGCCTCAGAATGAGGTGGTTGCAGTAAAAATGGAAAGGGGGGGGGGGATGAATGTAAAAAAAATTTGTGCAGCACAAGGACATGCCTTAGACTCACTTTAACAAATGTTAATAAGGCTTACTGTGTCTAAGGCACTATGCTAGGTCCTGAACATATAAAAGACAAAAATAAAACACTTCCAACCCCCCAAAGGAACTTATAACATGGGGGAGGGGTGTAATTTGAGGAGATAGTAACAAGGAAGGCTTCTGGAGGAAATGATACTTGAGGAGGTGACAACTAGATAAGTATTTGGGGAGGTTAAATAAGGAAGGAGCACATTCTAGGTGAGGAGAGGGATTGTTTAAATGCACAAAAATGAGAGAGATGGATGTGGAAAGCTGAATTTGGAGAAGAGCTAATAGTTCACTTTAAAACAGATTAGGACATGAATGGGGAATAACAAGAAACAAGGCTGTCAGGATAGGTCAGAGACAGATTATGGGAGACCTTAAAATACCTGTCCAAAAAAGTTTTTATTTTGTCCTTGATGCTATAGAAAGTCAAGAGAGTGAGGTGGTTTGTCCTTCCCCCACAGACTCTGCTTATGAGGTGAAGGGGGGGTGGGGATTGCATGGGAAATACCCATGAGGCACTTAGGAATCAGCAACAACTGCAAAGGCAGGAAGCTAGGAAAGCAAACAGGTTTATTTAATATATATTCACAACCAGAAACAGCTCTGACAGAGTAAGGGATCCCATCAGGATGGTTCTCAGGTGGAAAGCAGAGCTAGAGATTTGGCCATAAGGTGAGCCAAATTTGACATAGGAACTAAAAGGAGATTAGGTTTGGCCAGGGATACCAAATCAGCAGGCACACCAAATCAGCCCCATTGAGGTAGGAGTGGAGGGGCTACCTTAGGCTGATGAAAAGGGGGCTTTAAGCTTAGGTCCTGATATACTAATCCAGCAACCTTAACATGGCAGGATTCAATTGTGAAAGAGAAGAGCCATGCAGGGCACCCCAGATAGGTGAGTTAAACCCCTGCCATCTCCTGTCTCCTCTGTGCCTTAGAATAGGTAGTGCCCATGTTTGGAATTCATTTCCAAACAGTTTAGATGCTACATCCTACACAAGGCTTTTCCCAACCACTACCATTCTGCTTGTTTGTGTTCTCTCCTCCTTGAAATCAATTTGAATAAATTTATTTATGTACATGTTATATTCTCTCCCTACCCCCACCCACAATAACAGGTAGGCTGCCCAATGGCAGGGGCTCTTTGCTGGAGATATTTTGAAAACAAAATGGACAAGACTTGGTGCCAGGAAGTAGGTGAGAAAGGAAACAAAAACACCAAGATTTCAACCTTGACTTTCAAAATGGTAGAATCAGCAGTAGACTGGAAGAAGAATACATTAGCTTTAGGTATAGACCTATAGAATGTCAGAACAGATCCTCAGAGATCATCTTATCTAGTCCACTTTACAAAGAGGACACTGAGGCACAGTACCTTGTACATAGTAGGTACTTGTTTGAACTAAAGATTATTTTGGGAGCTGTTTGAAGGAAGGATTGAAGAAAGGAGAGACTAGAATCAGGAAAACCAATTAGGGGGCTATTACAATAGTCTAATGGGAGGTGATGAAGCCCTAAGTTAGTGGCAGAGTAGAAAGAGGGGGATGAATGTGACAGAGGTCAATGAGGTACAATTGACAAGACTTGGCAACTCAATACGGAGGTTGAGGGAGAGGGAAGAGACAAAGATGACTTTAAGGCTGCAGACCTGGATATCTGGGAGATGGCACTGCTCTCAATGGGAAATTTGAAGAAGTGATGTGTTTTGGGGAGAGATTCTGTTTTAGACATGCTTAGTTTAGAAATGTAGACACATCTAGCAGGGAGTTGGTGATGTGGGACTGGAGTTGGGGAGAGATTAATGGGAGTCATTTGTGTAACATTAGCAACTGAATCTATCAGCACTGACAAGAAAACCAAGGGACTTGTAAATGTGGGGTTAATAGAAGAGTAATAGATGAAGCCACCCTAGTAGATGAGATTACCAAAGGAAAGAATATAAAGAAGAGTCTCTCAGGTCAGATTCCTCCCACACCCTACTACCCAGGTGGGATTAATAAAGATGCCAAAGTTTTCTGCATTTCATTTTTAATTTCCTTCTCACTCCCAATCTTCAGACAAAACACCAGCAAAGATTGGGAAATCAAGTTCCCCAGCATACCATCTGATGTGGGTGGCTTCTCCCAGGAATAACTGGAGTAGTCTTACAAAAACAGGCTTGCTGCTTCATGCCTAAAGAGGTTAATCTGAAGACTGGTCCAGTGGGACAACATAGGGGAAGAAGATCAAAGAGCTAGGGCAAGCCAGCCAAGAATAAGCAGGGAGCCCCCCACAGGGGCAACCGATGTTGCCATGGTGTCTCCTGTCAGGGTCTGGTAGTAAAAGCTGCCACAGAAGAAGGAGATCCCAGAGGTAAGCAGAGTCCCTGCCTGGGAGTAAAGGACAAGACAGGCATGTGAAGCTGTGAAGTGCAGGAACTAGGACTAGGGGGTTACACCAGCTCTGTTCTTCTTGTGATAAGGGAATGTCCCCACAAGTTGTCAACCCATGATTCATCCCACCGTTCTCTCCTTCGGTCTCTTTGATTTGTTCCTCCAGCGCTGCCCAGTCACAGCACTCACTCTCCCAATAAGGATAGCTCTCGTTCCTCTCTGAAGATAAGCTTGTGGTGGAGAGGACATTCTGGGCAGGCTAGAGGAGGAACAGGCTTGGAGGCACCCTGAAACTTACCCAAATCGGCTTGCTACAGAGGGGGACGCAGAGCAGAGCCAGACTGTGGATGAAGTGGTGTTTGTTGGTTTTCTCAAAGAGCTAGAAAATGAAAGAAAATGCAAGAAATTGCATTTTTCTCAGGGATTCGTAAATGTTGATCTGCAGTTCCCTCTCCACTCCCTTAAAGGTGCCCTGATGTATTGAAGCCCCTAGTCCGATCTTCTCTGAGAAATAACCAGGTTTCCATGGGCCCTCCCCCACAGAGCATCGGGCATGCAGACCCCCATACGTTTCAGCTTGCCTAACCCCAGTTCTTTCGGTGGCCCAGGTAACTAGGACTTCAGTGCTCCTCTACACATGAGGTCTATCATCAACTCCCCCCGCTTCCCCCCAAGGCACAGGCCAGCAGCAAAGGTAGGACAGCTCTTTTACCTCCTTATGATACGGGTCCTGGAAGTTCGCACCTGTGAAAGATAATAGCAAAAATGAATACCGAGCGCCCATCCAAGCACTTTACGAAATTGCGACAGCACCTAACGTGCCAGCCTGGGATAAAGGCCGGGACTTACAGGCTTCTGATTGGGCAGAAGCACTAAACGGACAAACAGGGTAGCCAATCGTAGTGAGACTGGGTAGGTTGGGGAAGAGTCTTTTGCTTTGAAAACTAACCCATAAAGGTGGTCGAGGGCAGGCTCGACCCAAACCTGTTAAGTCCACCCTCGACCAATTTGAGTCCGCCCAGCTCTTACTCTCTTGCCACTTCCAGACCCACTACCCCTGGCCCTCTCCCCCTCAGCTCTACACCCATAATTTAAGCCCCGGCCCGGCCCCCTGACCATGCGCCCCGTAAGTGGCCAATCCCAAGGCACTGGCTCCGGACACAGCGCCTAAGCGGCGGAAAGCAGCACCCAGTCCAGCCATGGCTGTAGAAGGTCACGGAATTTAGGAATTCCGGACCATAGACCCGAGGGTTTGGCCAATCCCAATCGTCTATGCAAATGACGTCTTTCACTGCCCAATCCTAGCTGCGTTAATTTTAGCGTGTACCACCTTCACCCCTCAACCAAGTTGAAAAGATTGTGAAGCTGCTGGTGAATGGCGGAGGTGCCCTGCGGGCGGAAGAACTGAAAACCAATTAGGAGGTGGGCAAGGGGCGGGTGGAAGCGAAGAGACACCACCTAGGGTGGACTCAAAGTCCGAAATCACTCACTCAATAACCCCACCTACTCCCACTGGCCCCGCCTCATGTGCTGCAAATCCTGCCTACCTTTGGAGAGACGATTTTGGTCCCTATTTCTTTTAGGCCCCACCCACTGTCTATAGGGCTCCTCCTTCCTGCCTCCAGAGACCGGGAGGTCTATTTTTTCCGGGCTCCCCCTGCTCTTCTCTCATTGCCCCCTGCCCAAGTTTACTAGAAACCACACCCAGACCCCCTCGTCCCGGCCTCGCCACAGCCCAGATCTCCAGGGCCAAACCAGAGCATAGGGCAGAGGGAGAAGTGTCCAGAAGAGGGAGCCACCCCCACCCCAACCCCAGGTACCCCTTGCATCTTCTCCCTTCAGCCCCACCTGTCTCGCGCTTCCTCCTCTCCTCACCTCCTTCTCTGTTCTTAGTCCGACTAGGTTCATTCAGCCTATTCGATGCCTCTAGGTTTCTATTTGTCACCGCCCCTCCCTCTTTCACTCCTTTCTTCCACCTCCATCCCTGATCCCCACTTGCACTACCTCTCCATGGTCTCTGAAGGAGAAAAAGGCGTGGGAGAGGTGGGACCAAAGTGGGGAGAAGAGGCGAGGGGTACCTGAAGTTGGGGTAGGGGAGGAGAAGGAGGAAGAAAGGGGGTTGGGAGAGAAGCGGGGAGGCGGGAGCGAAGAAGGGAAGGGATGGGTGGAGGGAAAGAGGACACCAGAGTGAGGGGATGCAAAGCTCTGTAGGCCGGGAAAAGAGAATGGAGGGAGGGAGGGAGGGAGGGAGGGAAGTAGCGAGCTCGAGCGGGGTTGGGGGGAGGGAGAGGGGAGGGGGAGGCAGCTGGGCTGTGACGCGCGTGGCTGCTGCGGCTGCTCCGCCGGCGGCTCATCACTCTCGGGCTGGGATGGACGAGGGGCGGGCGGGCCCCGGCTCGCAGAACCAGGAGTTCGGGCCGCCCAGCAGCTAAGCGCTTCCCCCACCATTCCTCTCCTCTACCTCCACCACCCCCCAAGGGACACTGTCCCTGCTCTGCCTTCCCTAATCCCAGGATCTCTGGAACCCAGCTCCCAAACCCCTAGCCCAGGGTTGGGGAGGTCGGCAAGGGACCCAAAACCCGACCTTTTCTGATCTCCCCTGGATTTTCTTCTCCCTTACTCGAGGAGTGGATCCCTCCTCCTCCTTCGTAAGGATTCCGACCTAATTCCCTCCTGTTCAGAGGATTCAGCGTGGGGCCTTCCCGACAGCCCTCAGATCCCTTAGGATCTCCGGAGACTATTCTCTCCCCCCCCCCATCCCCGATCCCTCAGGATCCGTGAGATCCGCCACCTTCTCCCCATTTTCAATTCTTCCTCAATCAAGTCCCATCGGGAGACGCCCCCAGCCCCATTCGAAAATCTCCAGGGATCCAGCGATCTCCAATCCATCGTACTCTACCCCCGCTGCGGGATTCCTGGTTCCCAGCCCCCTCCTAGGCGGGCATCTGCTTCTCCTTTCCCTGGCCTCGTACCCTACCTCTCCTCTCCCTGGGAATCGACTGGATCCCCTACCGCCTCCGGGGCTTGGGGTAATCCCCCTCCCCAGTAGGGTGAGGCGCTGTGGGCGGGGGGCCCGGTCTGCCGGGTTTGGAGGCTCTAAGGCCCCTGCACCCCTAAGGACCCTGTCTGCCTCCCTCCTCCCCCACTCCGAGCCCCAGATGGAGAAGCCACGGCCCCGGGGTTGAGGCAGGTAAGAGACTGGGGAGGGGCCCCAGAGGGTCTGCCGTGTGCCTGTCTCTGCATCTCTCTCTGGCCATCTTCAGTCCCCATATCTCTGTATCTTCATTTCTCCCTCTCTTTCTTGGTCTTGGTCACTTTGTCTCTGTCTCTTTGTCTCTCTCTCTCTCCAGCCCATGAATGATCCTTTCAATGGGCCCACAGACCCCGTGTGTTCCCATCTCCCCCTCCTCCTCCCCCTTCCTGGCCAATCCATTTCTCCACTGCAGGGGAGGGGGCTGAGGCCTGAACCCCTGCCCCCCAACTCCCTTTGGGTTTGGGGAGTCAGGCCTGAGCAGGTGATGGAGGGAGGGAGGGAGAAATTGGAGAAGAGAAGGGGGATGGGGAAGGAAGATTGGAAGAGAAATGGAGACATAAGATGTGAAGAGAGAGATAGGGGAGAGAAGAGTATAAGAAATAGAGGGGAGGGAGATATTGGCGGAAAGGAAGGGGAAAAAGATATGAAAGAGATGGAGGAAGAAATTGGGCAGGGGAGAGAGATGGGGACAGACTGAGGCAAAAGGGAGATGCAGGGGGAAAGTGCATAGAGATATGGAGGGAAAGAGAGGAAGATGGAGAAAGAAGGGGAAGGGAGAAAAGGATGTAGGTAGAAAAGGGATGAGACTGATGGAGATTAGAAGTGTTGGAAGATGGAGGGAATAGGAGGGAGAGATGTAAGGAAGTAGAAGAAACAAAAATGGGGAGATGGGATGGGAAGAAGCCAGAAGGAGAAGAGCAGGGAGAACTAAAGAGAGATTGGGGAGTGGAGAAGTAGCTGAATGGTGGGGATGGAGAGCAGTGAAACAAGACCCAAGTGAGTTGGGATATGAAATGCCAGGAGAGGGCAGGGTCCTGAAAGAATAGAACAGAGAGTTAGGGGTTGGGGGTGGGCAGGAAAGGTAAGGTGGGAAAAGGATAGTACTGGAGTGGTATTGGGAATTCCTATATCCTCATCTCCAGAATAAATTGACACCTGCAGAAAGAGCTGGTCTGGCAGGCATGCAAACATTCCTGGCTCCAAAAATGACCCAAAGAAATCTCCTTGTCAGCAAACAGCTTTGGCAATGGGAAGGGAGGGGAGGAAAGAGTATGTAAGAATAACCCAGGTGTCTGGGTCCCTAGACCCTGGATTTCCCCCCTTCCCTACATCCTGTTTTTTTCAGGAGACCAAAGTGCTTCACCCACAAATATTATTTGATAATTGGTTCCATCTTAGTGAACTGGGAGAGGAGAGGTAAGGGAGGCAGATAGGCTGCTTGTCTGAGCCCTAGAAAGGAGAAAAGGCTAGATTTGGAGCCAGTACAGAAGTGGGGTACTAGATTGAGGTGGAGCGATAGGTGAGGCATGTAGGTGGCAACCCCAGTGCCAATAAGGAACCTCCAGCTCCTTTTTGAGGGGAAGTGATCTAGAAGAGTAGGGTGGACAGAAACTAACACTGTCAAGGGGCAGTTGCTATATTCCTCTCAAGCCTTCTACTCCACCCCCCACCATTCCAGCATCAGTAGTTCCCCCTCCCTACCTATTCACCAGAGTCTGCAGGCCTGGGTCACCAGTGCTATACTAGGATTGGCCAACAAGGGGGGCAAGAGGCGGGGCCTTCAGGCCTCTTGACACCCCCCAACTCCTCCCCCCCAATATAGGCTCTTTTATTTTAGCTGTAAGGGTGGGAGGGACCCAGGAGTCTGGTGTCCCAGTCCTTGCATTTTTTCCCACTTTTACTCCTCCAACCCCTGTTTCTAGTAGAGACCCCAGCATCTCTGGTCCCAGAGCCCTTCATGCCCCCCTTCTCCACCCCCTAGCCTCCTTCCAGGGTTAAAGCTGCAGCTGGTTGCCGCGGTAACATTGCGGGGCAGCATCCAGTTGTCCTGGCAACCAGTACCAGGATCACACATTTTTCCCCAGAAATTGCCCCCCACCCCCATATAAACCCTCCTCCCCAGTCAGAAGATCCATGCTTTTAGTTGTCCGGTCCCTAGCTCACCAGAAACCCTTGAACTTTAGGGGAAAGAAAGAAAGCAGCTATGTGAAAGATGGGTGACAGCTGTAGGGTTGGATACCCAAGTCCCCTTGGGTACTGAGGGATGGAGAAGAAAAGAAGCTGGGAGCTTGGAAACCTGGGTCCCAGGCACTACCTCAGAGCAAGGGTGGGAGTGGGGAGTTTGCTGTGGTGGTGAAATTATAGCTCCAAAGTAATTAACACAGATAAACAAAACCACCACTTCCTGCTAATTAATGAATTGGTATTTTTATTTTCTCCTTCAAGTCTATTTCTCTCCTCCCCCAGACCAACACTGTGTGTGTGTGTGTGTGTGTGTGTGTGTGTGTGTGTGTGTGTGTGTGTAAACCTGGACACCCCAGTCCCTTCTGGAAGCTAGAACTAGGAAGTATGGAAGCCCTATGTGGGGACCTGAATCCCTAACCTCAAAGAGAGTGGTGCTGTAGGGATTCAGGCTGACCTGAGTTCCTTCCTCAGTGCCTTAACCACTTAATGACCATAACCTGGCTCTTCTTGTCTCTCGCCCTGTGTCTGTTCTGGGGGTGGTAGGGTTGAGGGGTTGGTGGGAGGGATGGGAGTAATGCAGAACCTGAGTTTTAACTAACCACTTGTCTCTTCTCTCTGTTTCCCCCCTCCTGTTTTGCTTCTATCTTAATCCTCCCTTCCTTTCTCTGTTTCTTGTCTCTTTTTTTTTTTTGCTTCTATATCCCTCCCTCTTCCTGTCTTTCTTTTTCTGTATCCCTCTGTCTCTCCATCCCCAAGCCTGCTCTTTTATCTCTTTCTAGGTCCTGCCGTCTCCCCCCCACTTATCATCTAGCCCCCCCCCCCATTCCCCACCCTTTGCTCTCTCCATGGAGCGCAACAGACCTCTCTCCTCCCCGATCTAATTCCCCCTCCCTTCCTGCCCCCTTTCCTTCCCCCTTTTCCCCCTCCCCATCCTTCCCCCTGGGGAGAGGGGGGGACCTCCCTCCCTCTCCCCCCCTGCTCTCTCTCTCTCCGAGGGGGGGATCCCGGGGAGGGAGGGGGGTCCCCCCCAATCAGCATGTGGCTCTTGGTGCTGTGTCTGGTGGGGCTGGTGGGGGCTCAAAGGGGAGGAGGGGGTCCAATAGGCGGTATCCCAGGGGGTCCTGGGGCTGGGGAGGAACGATTCCCAGTGGTTGGCACCGCGTATGGGCGTGTGCGGGGAGTTCGCAGAGAACTCAACAACGAGATCCTGGGCCCAGTGATGCAGTTCCTGGGGGTCCCCTACGCCACACCCCCTCTGGGGGCCCGACGTTTCCAGCCCCCTGAGGCACCAGCCTCTTGGCCTGGGGTGAGGAACGCTACCGCCCTCCCGCCTGCCTGCCCCCAGAACCTCCACGGCGCCCTCCCAGCCATCATGCTCCCGGTCTGGTTCACGGACAACCTGGAGGCTGCCGCTGGCTACGTGCAGAACCAGAGTGAGGACTGTCTGTACCTCAACCTCTACGTGCCCACTGAGGATGGTAAGGGCAGAGACTGGTGGTACAAATCTGCCCCCTTCCCTAGGTCTGACACATACATGCCCCTTCACACACAGATCCCATACTCCACCCATAGACACCTTCTCTCTGTCTCTCCGTCTCTCTCTGTCTCTGTCTCTCTATTTCTCTCTCTCTCTCCCCAGATATACTTAGGTGTTCCCATACACATAACTTACACCACATCCCTATCCCAGAAAATACACTAACATTTCCCATACACGCATCACACAGCATTTCCCAAAGCATGTTATACACATATATGCCTCAACACTCCCAGAGCATATTATACATATATGCCCCCACACTTCCATATATATTCACTTCATAAACAAATATGCCACTTGGGCCCTCTACTATCCTAAAGAGAAAACCACAGCATTTGATAAAGACGATTTTTCTACCTGAGGAAGCTCTCCTACCTCTCTCCCTTCCCATTTCCCTCTCCTTCCTCCTTTACCTGCTTCCAACTGTCCTGCCTCCCCAGCCAAATATTCCTGAAGGATATAGGCATTTTCTAAACTATTTACCCCCTCCAAGATCAAGTAACCCCCTGAATCTGACACTTCTCAGTGATTATTACCTTTAAGAGGAAATCCAACCCTGGGCTCAAAAATCACTCCTCAAGATCATCAAGGAAGCAGAAAATACTCTCCAAATACTATATGTCATAGGACCAAACCCCACTGAACATTCACAATTCACTCTCTAAATACTGTTTAGACAATCCAACTTCCAAATATCCAAATGCTTTTTGACCTCCTGACGTAAACCACTCCAACTCTCATATGTCATCCATCCCCAACACCCTGACACATGTACACAAACTACCTTTGACAATCCCTGCAAACAGATTGTCTATCCCCACAATTACCTCTGCATTCACACAATTTAGTCCCATGCATTTACACAATCTAATTCCCATATATACTATTTAATTTACACCCCCCCCAATTCTACCTGTGAGGCAAGTCCAATTTATCCTCCACATTCTCCCATACTCAACCTACCCTCATATCTCCTTAAACATACATCATAGCCCCCTATAAACTATTGCCATTCAGTATTCCCCTATATGCACACAATCTACTCTAACACTTCCCATACATGCCTATAATTTATTTCCTGACACTCATAAACAATTCCCCCACATTCCCAGTATACATTTAGTTTACCACCGATATCCACTTAGCTACCTACACAATTTATCCCTCATATCTCATACCCACACAAAGAATCCCTAGCATCCCCCATACAGACACACAATCTACCACTTACGCTGTAGACCCACATAATTTACCCCCAATATTGCCTCCCACAGTACCCATCAATCCCCTTGCACACAAATGCCCCTATACATACACACACAAAATCTTCATACACATATATGCAGTTTATCCCCATCATTCCCAATTCAACAAGAATATCTCTAGCATCTTCATAACTTACTGCTCCAGACATACAATCTACTACTTAGACACACATGATCTACCCCAACCTCATGCATATGTTCTACAGCAAAACTTTAAAAGTATCTCAGCTTCCTCCCATGCACAGTCTAGCCTACAAATGCCTCACAATTTACCACCCAACATTTCCCTTTGCCCCCACAATATCACTCAGATACAGAAACTGCACCCCCTCCAAAAGGTCTTCCACTGACACACTAGAGTAAACCTATCTGTCCTGTGAAAGGAAATGGTCCTTCTCCCCACCCTGTCACCAGAGAGTACTTTGTTCTTAGGTTGGAGAAATGCACCCAGAGTTGTGGTCTCTTTTGGCCCATGCCCCAGCCCGTGAATCACGATGCTAGATGATTGGCTTTCCCAGGGATTTGGGACCCTGGTTTCTATTCCTCTCTAGTCCTTACCCCTACCCCTTTCTTCTCTGGAGCTTGTCCTTCCTTGTCCCCTAAGTACCTCTCTCATTCCATGCACTCCTTCCCAGGACAAATAGGCCCCTTCATCTTCTAAGGTCTGGGTCTCTGAGAGTGTGGGGTTTGGGAATGACACAGTGGGTGGGAATGGAAAGTGAGGTAGGAAGTTTAGGGTTATGGACTACTCCAGTAAGCAATTTCCACTTTCTCCTTGAAGAGAGCAGGATCTTGGAAGAGGGTGAACTGGTCCCCCAGGGAATGGCTTAGATCCCTGAGAGGGAGGAGGGAGGGCAAAGCTTAGATTATCCATTTCTTCTTTTTATCCCACCTTGAGTTGGAGAGGGGACTCTTAAAGAAAGGGGCATTTGGGTTGGGGCTGTGAAGTTGGAGAAACTAGGACTGTGAGTCAGGAAGGAAAGGAAATGCTAGAAGTAAAACTACTGCTGACCTGAACCCCAGCCTTGGGCAAGTGGTACAGAGGGAACAGGGTCATGCTTCCTGCTTGCCACCCTCTTGAATATAGAAATGCTTGGGTCTCCTTTTGCTTCACCCTCCCCCATACCCATCCAATCCAACTTGGGAAAGGAGAGGAAAAGGTGGCATTAGCATGGGGATGGTAGGGAGCAGGGTTTCCTAGGCAGGGCTTCCCCTTCCTCCCTGTTACCCCATCTCCTAACATCATTTAATTTTCCAGCTATGAGCCAACAGACTGAATGAAACAAGTCCTTTCCAATCAAGTTCAACATATCTCTTAGGACAGGTCTAAGCCCACCCACTTACCTCCCACCCCAGGCCTAGCCACACCTGCCCCCTCCATCCCCACCCCCACAAAAAAGAATAAACAGCCTTTTTTGGGTGTTTTTTTCCCGAGGTGGGGGGAGCAAAATTGGGATGTAGAATCATTTTTATCTTTTCTTGGTTTCTTTTTCTTGCAAACACATTTTGCTTTTTTGGCTCGTTTTTTTCCCCCTGCTTTCCCACCCCACCCCCTTTTCTGCTTTCTCCTCTTCCCTCCCCATCCACTACCTCCCCACCCCCCCATCTTTCCCCACAAAATTGTCCTTTTTTCTCTGTTTTGTGTTCCCGGTCTTAGGTCCGATCACAAAAAAACGTGACGAGTCGACGCTCAATCCGCCCCCGCCAGACACAGGTAGATTTTTTTAAATGCCGCTGCTGCATGTGGTTGCCGACAATGACACACAGGATCCCTGGCCCACCATACCCAAAACAACCCCGACTCAAATCTCATAGTCCCTAAGGTCCCTTTACAATCATTCTTTACATTCAGACATACACATATATACAGAGAGGAAAAGAGAGAAAGAAGGCGAAAGGAGAGGAAAAGAGAGGAAAGGCAAGGCAAAGAAAGGAAAGGAAAGGAAAGGAAAGGAAAGGAAAGGAAAGGAAAGGAAAGGAAAGGAAAGGAAAGGAAAGGAAAGGAAAGGAAAGGAAAGGAAAGGAAAGGAAAGGAAAGGAAAGGCAAGGAAAGGCAAGGAAAGGCAAGGAAAGGCAAGGAAAGGCAAGGAAAGGCAAGGCAAGGAAAGGAAAGGATTATGAGCAAGGATTTTTTTTTAATTTACAAAAAAAGTGAATTGTATAAACTTTTGGACCCAACTAAAAATGTGGATGAAAAACAATAATTTCGTTAAGATTTTTAATGAAAAACCATCAAAGGAAATTATAGTACTAGAATCATGAAAAGAATCAAGAAAATTGGAATATTTTTAGAGCTTAAAAAAACTGACAAAACTTTGGTACTTTAGACATCTTTGGAAATATAAAATCTTGGAGGGATTTAATTTTGAGTCAACTGGGGAAATTTGAAGGAAATTGGAAATTAGGGACAGTTGGGAGAATGGAAAAAATTTTTTAAATTAGAAACTAACACAATTTGAAGTATTGGAAAACAAGTGAGGTTCAGATAACAGTGCCATTTGAAACCAGTCATAAAAAGTGGAAACTTTTTAAAAACGGGACCCAAATTTTGCTACAAAATTTTGAAAATGAAAATAATTTTTTTTCTTTTTCTCCCCCCCCCAAAAAAAAGTTTTTGTTTTTTCTTTTCTTGTTGAATCTGGCCCATGATTTTCTTGCTTTTGGGGTTTTTTTCTTTCTTTCTTCTTTCTTGATCTCTTTTTTTGTTGTCATTGTGGTTTTTGAATTCTTGTTGCCCCTTGCCCCTACCCTTCCCTGCCCTGCCTTGCACCCCTCTGCCTCCCCTTTCCCCCCACACTGGGAGAGTGGTGGTGCTGGGCTGGGGAGGGCATGTTGGGGAGAGGGGATCAGCACTAGGAACACAGGGTACAGCTATGACTTTTGAGAGAAGGCAACTGATTTAAGGAAACTCTCCTGTGATGCAGGAATTTGGGTAGATGGGAGGGTCTGTGTCCTTCATTGGAAATGTTGGATTGTTGGGGGAAAGGAGTTGGGGCTAGATAGCAAGTGAAAGAGCAGGAGGGTCTTCTTGGTAAGAGCATTGACATATAAATCAGAAGGCCTGAGTTGTAGTCCTAATTTTGTCACTAACTCAGACCCAGTGCAACTTGAAAAAGTCATTTCTCTGGGCCTCTGCTTCCTACTCTGTTGAAAGAAAGGGTTTAACTAGAAGATGTCTCTATGGTCCCTTTCGGCTCTGACATTCTATGCTTCTCTGACCTAGGATGAAGAGTTGGGAGGGCAGGTAAAAAGACAAAAGGAAGGACAGATGATAAGAAATGTCCTGAGTGGGTTCAGTCTTGTCCAAGAGCAAGGGGAAAGGTGTTTTCACAACCTTTAGAAGATGAACAGGAAATTGTGAGGAAGTGTATTTTAGGAGTTGGACAAAGTTTTAACAAGGGGACCTAAGAAAGAAGGTATATAAAAATTTGGGGTAGCAAGTATGCCTGAGACTTGGGAAGCACAAAAATTTAAGAGACTTCATATCTATTTTTGGAGTACCAAGGGTCTGGGCAGGAATGGAGTTCCTGCAAGGGAGAGAAGAGCATATTGGAGAGCTGTGCTGAGGTCCCTGGGATAAGTAAGGGCATTCAGGATTTGAGGAAGCTCCTGGGCTCTTCTGGCTGATGTCCTAGAATTAGATAACAGTCACCTCTATCCTGGTTGTTAGCTTGTATAATTTTGGGGAGTGAGTGAAGAGGAGGAAGGAATCCCCTGATGTTAAATTGGCCCCTTCTGTTTGTGAGGTGCCATATCTTAGAGATCCCTAAAGTGGAGGGGAAAATTAAAGTTCCTAGGCTCTAGCTAATTCCCTGGGGGTGGAGGGTGAAGAAGAATAATCATAGCACTTTAAGATATGTAAATTGATTGACATACATTATCCCATGGGAGATATGTAGAGAGTATGGGTTTTTGATGAAGTTTGGACACTCACTGACTTCATTAGCCCATTCATATCCTCTCCCTAACACTCCCTCAGCCAAATTAATTAGGCTGAGGGTGTTGCCATGACAACTAGGGAGATGCCCTAGAAAGGAATTAGGGTGAGGAGGAGGCTGACCCTCCCCCCAAAACCCCAGAACCTGACACCCTCCCCTCCCTGCCTTGCATCTCCTGAGGGAACAGTAGAGGGCTGGGGCCTATGGAAATGAACATCCTGTAACTTCTCTCACCCCGTTCTGAAAGGGTCTGCTCCATTTTAGCAACAAGAGTTCCTTTAGAAATAAGGAGGGGGTGCAGGAAGTATAAAATTATGTTGAGAGGTTGGGTAGGAGATGCCCTGCCATGGAGTGGTAGACCTTTTGACTTGGGGATATTCCCTTCCCGTTGCTAGATTACACGGTCACCCTCCTGCTGGACCCCATAGCCCTGCTTCTGATGGGGAAACAGTAGGACAGGCCTGATTAGCAAGGCACAAGGCACCAGATCTGGATTTGGGCAGCGGTAGATCCTGGGTCTGAGGTTGTGTGCATACCTTATTGGGGTCCCTTTTATTCAAAGGGCCACCTTGTTCTCTCTGAGATAAAGGTCCCTCCAGGGAGGGTAACTGGTCTTGATCTACACCTCACCCACTCTTCTGGCCCGGCACCCTCATTCTGCCTGCCTTTCTGGAAAGAGAGCTATTTCCCTCTGAATTACCCCTCACCCTCACGTAGGATTGGGAGCCAAATGCAACGCGGTCTTCCCCAGAACACCTGTATTCACCTTGCCCCTCTCTTGGAGTCTTTCATATCCTCCCCACACCCTTTTTTCTTCTGTTTCCTTCCTCGACCCCACCTTTTTCTGTGACCCAACCCCTCGTTGTGGTTCTGCCCCTACCTGGCTGCTCACTGTCTTTGCCCTTCACCCCTCCCTTCGACGTGGCTCCACCCTCGAACCCACCTCATCCCCATGGCTCCTCCTTGACCCCACCCCTCGCTGTGGCTCCGCCCCTACCAGACATCCGGGACTCGGGGAAGAAGCCGGTGATGCTGTTCCTCCACGGGGGCTCCTACATGGAGGGAACGGGGAACATGTTTGACGGCTCGGTCCTGGCCGCTTATGGCAACGTGATTGTGGTCACGCTCAACTACCGGCTCGGTGTGCTCGGTGAGGGCGTGATGTGCGTGGGGTCGAGAGCGCAGGACTTGCTGGGGCTGGATGGGAGGATGCAGAGAGGAAGGGAGGACAGGGTTGGGATGTTCTGGACCAGTAGGGGCGTGTCTTATCCAAGAAAGGGTGTGGCTAGTCAAATACGGGTGGGGCTGCTCTAAGTGCACGAGGGACGTGGATGAGGTTTCCCCCAGGAAGGGTCGAGGGAGTTCCATCACTTTTCCTGAGATCTTTCTCTCTCCCCACCTTCTGACCCTGCCCCAGGGTTCCTCAGCACAGGGGACCAGGCTGCCAAGGGTAACTATGGGCTTCTCGACCAAATCCAAGCACTGCGCTGGCTCAGTGAAAACGTGGGGCACTTTGGAGGTGACCCAGAGCGAATTACCATCTTTGGCTCTGGAGCTGGAGCCTCATGTGTTAACCTGCTTATTCTCTCTCACCACTCTGAAGGTACTGGCATGTTGTTTTGGGGGGACCCAGGTGTCTTCATCCCTGATCCCTCCTAGGCCAGTCCCAGGGATCTCTGATTCCCCTCTCCTAAAGGTTTCCACTGTTCTGCTCTCCCTAGTCCCAGTTGAATTTACCTGGGGGACATCCTCCTTTTCCTTGGCTCCTTCCCCCTCAGCTGAGCCGCATCTAGCTCTTCTAAGAAGTCCTGAGTATGTCTTCCTAGTCCCGTCCCTGCTGCTGGTGAGTGTGGCAGAGATCCCGTACCCACTGCAGTCCTTCCTCTGTGTGTGTGTGTCCATTCCCTACTTCCCACCACCAGGACTGTTCCAGAAAGCCATTGCCCAGAGTGGTACAGCCATCTCCAGCTGGTCTGTAAACTACCAACCACTCAAGTACACGCAACTGCTGGCAGCCAAGGTGGGCTGTAACCAGGAAGAAAATGCTGAGGTCGTGGAATGTCTTCGGAGAAAACCCTCTCGGGAGCTTGTTGATCAAGATGTGCAACCAGCTCGGTATGGGGGAGACCAGTGCTCCTAGTTCCCAGCCAGGGTCTGGGGGGACAGGACTCATCCTGTTAGCCATTCAATAAACATTTGTGAAGTGCCTACTATGTGCCAGGTATTGAGCTAAAGGGCCAATTTGGGGATACAAAGAAAGATAAAATCCCTACTCTCAAGGAGCTTGTAGTCTAACAGAAGAGACAGTATGCAGACAAAGAAGATATATACAAGAATAATTAGAGATGATCAATAGAGGGAAGGCACTAGAGCAGGAATGGGGAACCTGCAGCCTCCAGGCCACATGTGGCCTTCTAGGTCCTTGGGTGTGGCCTTTTGACTGAGTCCAAGTTTTACAGAACAAATCCTTTTGTTAAGGGCATTTGTTCTGTGAAGTTTGGATTCAGTCAAAGGGCCACACTTGAGGACCTAGAGGGCCACATTCGGCCTCCAGACTACAGGTTCCCCACCCCTGCACAAGAGTTAAGAGGAATGGGAAAGGCTTCATGTAGAAGGTAAGATTTCAGCTGGGACTTGAAGGAAGCCAGGTGAGCTAGGAGGGAGGGAATTGCAGGAATGGGAGACAGCCAGTGAAAAATGCCAGGAGTCAATAGATGGAGTATACTGGTTGAGGGACAAGTAGACCAGTGTTGTTGGACCAGAGCACATATATGGGGGGGGAGGGGAGGGCAGGGAAGGAGGAGCAGTGTCTAATGTATAAGAATCCTGGAAAGACCCTCACTTGGTCTTGTAGTTGGTGGGCCTGTGGCCTCACCAAGCTAGGAGGATTCAAGAGTCTCCCTAAAGGCCTGACTCAGCTTTCTTCTTCTAGCTACCACATTGCCTTTGGTCCAGTGGTGGATGGTGATGTGGTCCCAGATGATCCAGAGATCCTGATGCAGCAGGGTGAATTTCTCAACTATGACATGCTGATTGGTGTCAATCAGGGTGAGGGCTTGAAGTTCGTGGAGGATTCAGCAGAGAGTGAGGATGGTGTATCAGCTAGCGCCTTCGACTTCACGGTCTCCAACTTTGTGGACAACCTCTATGGCTACCCTGAGGGCAAGGATGTCCTGAGAGAGACCATCAAGTTCATGTACACAGACTGGGCTGACCGGGACAATGGTGAAATGAGGCGGAAGACACTCCTAGCTCTCTTTACTGACCACCAGTGGGTGGCCCCAGCCGTGGCTACCGCAAAGCTTCATGCTGATTACCAATCACCCGTCTACTTCTACACTTTCTACCATCATTGCCAGGCAGAGGGCAGGCCTGAGTGGGCTGATGCAGCTCATGGTGATGAGCTGCCCTACGTGTTTGGGGTGCCCATGGTGGGTGCCACGGATCTCTTTCCCTGCAACTTCTCCAAGAATGATGTCATGCTCAGCGCTGTTGTCATGACCTACTGGACCAACTTCGCCAAGACTGGGTGAGGGGGAGGAGGCAGAGGGAGGGCAGGGTGTCCATTTGTGGAGGAGGAACAAGGGATAGGGAGGTCCAGGATGTCTCCCTGTTCCCCCTCCCCGTGGTGGAGTCTATTCTTTATTTTTCTGTGTATCACTTCCTTCCCCTCTCTTTTATTTCCTCCTTTTCCCACATTGTCCTTTTCCTTCTCCCTTCTTTCCTTCTCCCCTTCTTCTTGTTTTTTTTTTTTGTCTCCCATGTCTGTCTTCCTGTTCCCTTCTTAGTGTCCATCCTCTTGCGTGACTCTCCCCATGTATTTTTTTTGTTTCCCTTCTCCCCTTCTACCTCTTTTTCCATCTCTGGCTCTATTTGTCTCTGTGTCTGTTTCAGTCTTTCCCTGTCTTCATGTATTTTTCTGTACCTATCTCCCTCCCTGTTTCTGCCTCTTTTCTCATCATCCACTGCCTTACCCACCTTTCCCCAATTCCTCTGCTCACTCCTGTTCTCTTCCTCTCATTTTCTTTTTCCTTTTTTCTCATCTTACTTTACCTCCTTTTTCATCCCTGTCCCATTTTATTGTGCCACCAGCTATGCTTCCCTTTTTTTTTTAATCTTCCCCTTTCTCTTGTCTTGTATCTCTAAGCTTTTGGATTCTCTCTCTATGTTGGTCCTTTTATATTGCTCTGTCTTGCTATCTCTCTATTAGCTTGGTAGCCCTGCTTATTTTTCCTTTGTTTTCATCTCTCCCTACCTGTCTCTTTCTCTTTTCAGCATCTTTTTCACAGTATATATCTCTTTGCTCTTGATAAATCTCTTTCTATCTCTGTCACTGCCTCTCTCTCTGTGGGCCTTTGAATCTCACTCCTCCACTCTCCTTCCCCGATCCCTGCAGTGATCCCAACCAGCCAGTTCCCCAGGATACCAAGTTCATCCACACCAAGCCCAACCGCTTTGAGGAAGTCGTGTGGAGCAAGTTCAACAGTAAGGAGAAGCAGTACCTGCATATAGGCCTCAAACCCCGAGTCCGGGACAACTACCGTGCCAACAAGGTGGCCTTCTGGCTGGAGCTGGTGCCCCACCTCCACAATCTGCACACTGAACTCATCACATCCACTACCACCCGCCTGCCACCCTATGCTACGCGCTGGCCCCCTCGTCCACCACCTGGGGCCACAGGCACTCGCCGGCCCCCACCACCAGCCACTACTCCACCTGAGCCTGAACCAGACCCAGGACCCCGGGCCTATGACCGCTTCCCAGGGGATTCACGGGACTACTCCACAGAGCTGAGTGTCACTGTAGCTGTTGGTGCCTCCCTCCTCTTCCTCAATATCCTAGCCTTTGCTGCCCTGTACTACAAGCGGGACCGGCGACAGGAGCTACGATGCCGGCGGCTCAGCCCACCTGGGGGTACAGGCTCCGGAGGGCTTGGTGGGGGCCCCCTGCTCCCCACAGCTGGCCGGGAGCTACCTGAGGAGGAATTGGTGTCATTGCAGCTAAAGCGGGGGGGAGGCGTAGGAGGGGACCCAGGAGAGACCCTTCGCCCATCCTGCCCACCGGATTATACCCTTGCCCTTCGTCGGGCACCGGACGACATGCCTCTCCTTGCCCCTGGTGCCCTGACCCTGCTGCCAAGTGGTCTGGGTCCACCCCCACCCCCTCCACCTCCCACCCTTCACCCTTTTGGGCCCTTCCCTCTGCCTCCCCCAACCACTGCCAGCCACAACAACACGCTACCCCATCCCCATTCTACCACTCGGGTATAGGGGGCGGGATTGGGGGAGGGAGTGCACACCGCTCAGCTCTCCCCACATCAGACAGGAAGGGAGACTCGGTAATGATCATGGAGTCTAGGGGTTGGGTTGAGAAGAATTATGGGTGCTGGGATGCCCACCCAAGCATGTCAAAGCACCTTATTAAGGTGGACACAAGTTTCCACATCAAGATGTGCGTACTCTGCCCGTGGAGATATGTTTTCTTATCTGGACATCAGCCTTTAGACTTGTTGTGGGATGACTTTTCATACTGGAACACAGGTCTTATGGTGTGTGGAAGTGTGTTTTCACATTTAAGGCCTGCTTTTTCACATGGAGGTATATTTTCCTATAATGGGGCATGTTTTCCCATGTTCAGAGTGTGGATTTTTTGGGCCACCCTGGACACTGGCCCTCTCAAGGAAATTCCTTCCAGGGTTTGGACCCCAGAATCCTGACCTCTCACCCTCTAAAGGAGACCTTGGGAGTGGGCATTTTTACACCTGTCAATGTAAGGTTGAAATGCCTATCAACCCAAGGGGTTGACACCCAGGAAAGATGGGTGAGGTGATCACAGGGATACCCAGTGAACCATGTTTTTCCTAATGGCATTGGTCTGATGAAGCATGTTCTCCTGCGTAGGCATGAGTCTTCCACATATAGGCACAGACTTACCATTGGGTGGGAGGGAAAGGAATGGATCTATGCGGACCCATGCTGCTTGTGAGCGTCAGACATGCGGTTTCCCATATGGACATGTCATATGGGGAAAGTACGTTTCCTGTGTGGACATGTTACTGCATGTGGATGTGTGTTTTTCCATCTGGATGCCCTTGTCTGCCCAGGACTCCCCTAATCCCCAAACCCCATCCCCAGTGAACTGGCTCTAGTCCTAAATTCTTCCCTGGACATTGGATAAGAAGAAATTCAAGGCCAAGAGAAATCATGGGGAGTTAGCTGCAGACAACATAATAAAGTTGCCCTTTATTTTGTACAAATTCTAGGGGGTGGGGAGGAGATACACACACCCCTTCCCACCCACAGAGACGTTGAAGTAATAGGGGGCTGGGGTGGATGTGGGGACCAAGGTGGCAATGCATGTTTGACCAAAGTCCCAGACCAGGGTCTAGGGGGCAGTCCTCCCCCTACCCCTCTTACCAGCATTCATCTGTGCCAAACTTAAGGGTTTGAAGTGTGTCAGACCCTACCCCCAAGTGCCAAGGACTCTCTTTCCCAGGGAAGGGGGAGGGAGGAGGCTCTGGGGTCCAGTGAGATATATGGGGAGGGTAAACAAAGCTAAGAAGTCCTAACTTTGTGCACCTACCCATCTCTCTCTCTGCCTCAGTTCCTCTTCTCTGAAAATCTCTCAATTTCTCTCTGTCTCTGTCTCTCTCTGTTTCTCTGTCTCTCTCTGTCTCTCACTTTGTCTCTCTTTCTCCCCCCCCTTTCCTTCCTCCCCCCTTCTCTCTCTTCCTCAACTCTTTTTATGGTTTTAATTTTTTCTCTTTTTACATCTCTCTTTCTCCCTTTGCCTAAGATAAATAGACTTTTTTTTTTTGCTTTCCTACCCTCCCCTTCAGATCCCTTGAGCCCTTGGTTGGGCTGGGTGGGCAGTTTGGGGGTGGAAATAGACCTGAGAATAGATTTATCAGCAGAGAACAGAGGTCTAGTACAGTGTGGGGCTTACATGGGAGGTGATACTGGGGTAGGAATAGGGAAACCCATTCCAGGGTTGCCAGGAGTATCCAAGGGAGGCATGAGCAGGAAGAATTTGAAAGCAATAAGGTAAAATGGGGTTTCTCCTCTGAAAAATCCTAAAAAAGAAGGATTTGGGTCACCAGTGGGGAAGAATTGAAAAGGGAGATGACCAAAAGTGGTTAAGGATTTGGAGGGAACAAGGAAAAGGAAATTTAAATTTGCTCCAATTTCTTGGGGGCATTTGGTGCCAAACCAGTTGGGGGCAGGGTGAGCTTATTCCCTTCCATTGATACCCCAAATCTAGGCTTCTCATCCAGTGTGCCCAACTTTTGACCTAGAACTTGCCTCCCTCCTCATAGACCTCCACCATACACACTTCCTGGTCCCCAACCTAGTCCTTTTGATCCCTAGTCCTTTCTCTGGACAGTCATACACCCAGATTCTAGGGACCTTGACCCTGAAACCCAGGAGATATGCCTCCAGCATTGAGGCACAAGAGAAGAGTTGGTATGGACCTGGGGTATCCCATGATTCAGCCATGGACTCTACCACCTGGCCCCCAATTTTCCCCTAAGTCTTCATCTCTCTCCTGCCCCCCTTGCCCACAAACCCCCTGCCCTAGCAGCTCTGTACACATTTTTAAACCTGGCAAAAGATGATGAAGAGAATTATTGTAAATATAAAAGTTTAACTGTTAGTCATGCCTGCTATGGGGGATTGGTGCACATATGGGTCTCTGAGGGAGACTGGTTTGGGGAGTGGGACTGAGTTTCCTATTGAGAGAAATGCACAGCAGAGGAGGGCAGAAACACCCTGGGACTGAAGGAAGTAGGTACCCAAACTTCGCCTCCACCTACCTACGACAAACACACAAAAATATTCAGAAAACCCAGTTTCGCAGAATATCAAGAGTAAGAAGGGAACTTAGAGGCCATGTAGTCTAACCCCTGATCTAGGAAGAGAATCCCTTTGATGAGATACCTGACAAGGTTAGTTGTCCTGTTTTTTCCTCGAAGGCCTCCAGTGAGAGGGAACTAATCATTTCTTGTAGCCGCCCAATCCATTTCTGATAACCCTAATTGTTATCTTCACAACAAACCTAAATTTTCCTACAATTGCCATGTATTTGCTCCTAGCTTTCCCCTCTACAACCACAGGAAATAAAAATTCCTCAGTTACTTGAAAAGATATGAAGATAGCTAGTATCTTCCCTCGGTCTTCTCATCTTCAGGCCAAATTGCCTCAGTGCCTTCAAATAATCTTTATGTAATCTTTCCACCATCCTCCTTTGGACCCCATCCAGCTTATTATTGTCCTTAGAAAGCACAGAACCTCTAAACTGAAAGGGACCTTAGAGATCATGTAGTCTAAGCTGTCCCTGAATAAGTAGGAAATGTTTATACCACCTCCCAGCCCTCTTGCCAATCACAGAATTTTCCTTTGCCTATCCTTATGTGGTGGAGCTAGGACAGTTAAGATGACATCAGTCAGTGCAAACCCGATGCTGTAAAGGGACAGAGTCCTCATCAAGGGAAGTTACCACCCAGTCCAGGAGATAGGACCCTCCCTTCACCCAAAGGAAAGGGAGTCATCTAAGAGCCTTTAGCTGCATCCAAATAACTGCAAACCATCATGCAGAGGCTAAGAATGCAAGGGAAAACAGATCAGAACTCTGTGAAATTAATTGAAGGAGCTTCCTGAAAAAAGGGGGGACATTGAAAGTGTGAGGGGTGTGGTCTAGAGATGAAGATTGGCCTACTTGAAGGCTTGAAAGAGGGAAAAGGGGAGGCAAGAATGGGTCATGTCTGGGGAACATTTAGCCTCACTGGGACCACAGCAGAAGCCTAGTGATGGGGAAGCCATTAATACCTTGGTAGCCTGGTTATTGTGATGCCTCCCTCCCATTGTGACTCACCTCTTCCCCATAACTGCTGGCTTCCAGAACAAGTTCATAATAGGGTGGAGGGTTGGGGGGGCCCCAGGTGGCCCTGGGACCCCCCATTATGGGTAACCCTTTCCAGCAAGGGACCCATTCCTGTTCAGGTCCTGGCCCTGAGAGCTGCCAGAACCTAGGCGAATATATCTTGATCTTTCTGGGCTTCATCATCTCCATCAACATTGGAATCAATGTGGTGACTCTGGTCAGGGCCTGGGTACTAGGGTCTCTGGGGGAGTCAGGAAATAGGTCAGGGAGATAACCAGAACCTTGGGTGGGGAGGGGTGGAGGAAGGGAAAGCCATGGGCTGGAGACCATGTTACAGGGTCCTTAGTGGTGAGAGGACCAGGTTGCCTGGTGTTTACTCTTTCCTTCTCCCTGACCCTCAGCTCCGGTGCCACCTTGGGGGCTCTCTGAACCACATATTCCATAATTTTTTTCAGGAAGGTAAGTGACAGGGTCTTGAGTGGGTCCCGGTCTACTTCTTTATCCCTCTTCCCTGGTCAAAGATGCAGGCATTCCCCGCCTCAGACCCTGGCTCTTTCTCAAGAATTCATGGTCTCCCTCAGGGATCTGTATGCCCCAGTAACTAGCCCTTGGCTCTGACATGGTTCCCATTTCTCTAGGGGATGTATGACATTTTCCAAGCTTCCGCTCACCTTCCCCTTCCCATTCTGCAGATAACACGCTCGAGCTGGCCCCAATCATTCCCAAGAAACAGCTCATCTGCAGGCCTCCAGCACTGAAGCAGACACGGAGACCTCCTGCCTATCAGGACCCTCCTGTCTGTAAAAACCCTCCTATTTGTCAAAATCCTACTATCTGTTGGAACCATTCTGTCTGTCAGAATTCTGCTGTCTGTCGGAATCTTGCTGTCCATCGGAACCCTGCTGTCTGTGACCTCTGCACTATGGACTCTGTGACTCTTGACCTGGCCCCCCCAGGCTCCTGCCGTCGGCACTCAGTTTTCTCACAAGAACCTAACCAATGTCTAGATGCCAGGCTTCCCAATGGAGATGACAAGGTTTCCCAGTCCTGGCACCCTGGATGTTGCCCTGACAATTGTCAATGTGACTGGGACTCTCCAATGCCTCAGGCACAATGGAAAGGGTTATCAGCTTGTCCCCCATTCCCTGGGGTCCATTTCCAACAATACCTGGGAAGATCAGCCAATGGGGTGGAAGCAAAGCCCAAGATGGGGCTGGAAGCTTGTGTGTACCCCATTAACCCCTCATCATATAATGCCGAGTCTCAGAGCTGCAAAGAGAGTACAGAACCAGACATGTATGGATGTTCCCCCCAGTTCTTCCACCGAGTAACAGTCAGCCCTCTAAGCTGCAAACCCTTGCCCGCCACAAACCATGTAACGTACAATGGCTGGAAAAAGAAGAGGCAGGTATGGGAAGCAAGTAGGGGTGTTGACAGCTTGCCCCATGCATGCCCCCCAGACTCTCTTGAAAAGCCAAGCCAGGACTGGGTGTACTACTCCCTGGAGGAGTAGTAGTGGAAAATAATAAAATAGAAAAATAAGAGGCAGCTTGCAGTTGGTGTCTGGGATTCCCTTGATCCTAGATACTGAGGATGATTTCATGGTGATAGAGCCTCATGGCCATTCAAAGTTGATGTGGTACTTTATAGCTTGCACAGTGCTTTCTTCACACCAACCCTGTGAGGGGGATGATAAGCCTTATTTTACTGATGAGGAAGCTGAAGCTGAGTGGCTAACGACATTGGGCTGATTTGTTTAAGGTAATAAAGCTAGCTAGGAGCAGAATGAGCCTCAAACCTAGATCTCCTTGACCCAATTGTATTTCTCTTCCTATTATTCCACACTGCCTCACACCAGATTAGAAATAGAGGGATAGATATGGAAAGATTGCACCTTCATTCCATACCATGAGCCATACCAACAGAGCCCAGAGGTCATAGCCTGCCTTTCTTTTCTGATTTCCTCAGAGCTACAGGGCCTTGTAGCTTTGTTCCTGTGTGGCTTAGAGCCACATCCTTTCTCCAACAGAAATTGAGTTAGGCACTCAGCCACAGTTCTTCCCCATTAGCCTCTGTCTCTTATACCTATACACCAACACCCTCAACCTTCCTCCCCCTTACATAGTGTTCTGATACTGTCTACATGAATAGCAGCAAGATCAGATACAGGCAAGTTTCTATATTCTTACTCCTAAAAAGAGAGATCTATTTATCTATCTATTCATCTATCTATGCCCTGACAGTCCCAATGAAGCCCTAGACCTGTTTTCCCAGGGGTGATATCTTATCCCCACCTCTACCCCAGAATCTCAGGATGTTATCTGAAGACTATGACACTCACAGTCCCTGGGTTGCAATTCACCGCTTCCCTCTTCTTCCTGTCTAAAATTCCTATTTCAAAATTGAAAACATAGGATCCCATTTCCCCCTAAAATGTCTAATTTTCATGCCCTGGATACAAGACTATCCTTAACTTAACCTGAGTCTTGCCCTTTCATCCACCTTTCAGAAATGGTTAGGTCATCCCCTACCTTTCCTTCTCACATAATAGTCAGAAGGAAGCAGCAGAGAAATGTAGCTGCCAACTGACAGAGGGAAGCTTTCATGAGGATGCTTCTGCTTGATGTTGCTTCCTCCCTCAGATTACTATCATTCTCCATCCATGTCTATCTCAATGTATCTCTCCACTATCAATTCAGATACTTTGTCTGCTAACCATCACTGCTCTAGAGACATTGTAGCTGTTGCTTCACAGTCCTCCCAAGATGAGTTAACCTTTCAGAACTCACAAGGTTTCTGGCAGGCTTGGTCTTACCTTGGAATATTTGTTTGCTTAAGCAAGCAAAGAACAAACACAAGAGGTAGAGGTAACCATGTGATCACAACTACATGGAGGCTGAGTGGGAGAGGCAGTCATGCCCTCCCTTACCCAACACGTGGAACAATGTTGAAATAGTCCACAGACAGAAAGCAAAAGAGAGAGATGGTGGGGAGGGGAGGTTTCATGTTGCTTCCTTTGTAGATCCACTGAGTTCTGTCTTGGCAATGAATTATGCTTTGTCATCTCCCATTTCAATCCCCTGAGTCATCAGCTCCTCTGTATTAGCAGCCAGTTAGGGGATTCTTCACTATCACACAGGGCAAGCCCCTCAGCAAGGAATCTCACATGGCAGAACCAGCTTTCATACGGTCAATTGGACCGGTACCAAGAGGGGAATATCTGCTTGCTCCAAGGAATCATCCCTATTGGCCAGTTCACTCATATTACACAAGTGGAAATGAATATAGACAGAAACCTGACTTTATACCTTTGCTTGCTGCAATCCTAGTAAGTTATATGTAGACTGAATCTTTGTACATCTAGTCTTTTTTCCCACAGACTTACATTAGCATTGTTCTTTATTTCAAGCTCTGTTGGGACTAATCTTTCATTGCTGGTGGCTCCCAACATTTAGGTTCTCAAAGCTTCTCTTACTGACCCTAAACCTTTATTTACCTTGTTCCCCTATCACCAGTTTAAGGACATGTAAGCAAACACTTCAAGTCCAGGAATCTTGTAGTGATGTCACACTAGTTGAATAATGTCCCACTTACATCTCTCAAGTTTTGGATTTCAGAGTTTCCTTCCAACTGTGTGAAGGGAGCACATCATATCTGAGGAGGGGAGGAATAAAAGAACAGTTAGTATGGGGTGTGGCTATTCAAAGAAGATGTTTTCTGTAAGGGGAACCTTGAGGTGAGTTTGGAAGGATAGCAAAGGGAAAAACTTGGATTGGCAGAGAGGAAGGGAATGGGAAAATAAGGGAGAATTACTGGAGACAGATGAGCTAAAAGAACCAAATCTGTTAATGGAGTGAGAGGAGGAAGCTAGAGACTGTGACTGAAGATTGGATCTGGATTAGACACATTAGCCGATAGCAAAGAAACATTCCCAGGCTAGAAATGGGTAGCAGGAGATCTGAAGGCATCTAGAATCTCTAGAGACCAGGCAAGAACATGAGGCAGCAGAAGAGAAGTAGAAGTGGGCCATTTCCCAGCAGCCCTGGAGTAGGGGGCTCCTTAGACCATCAGGGAGGGGAGGACTTACGGCCAGCTGAGAATGCTGGTTCCCTGTAATTTAATCAAAGTAACAGTAAGGAGCCACTGCAAACAGTGCCCTGTGGTAGACTCTGAGGGTAAAAAGATGAAACATTTTACAGGCCCTGACCTCAAGGAACTTGTATTCTCCTGGAGGGCAGGATATGGTATGTATGTGAATAAGTATAATACACTCTAAGGAGTGATGGCAAGAGATCCAGAGCAAGTTCTCCAGCAGAAATTGAGGAGGGTTAAGAACAACCCTCATAGCTGGGAGGTGAGGGTGGAGGGTGGGGAGGGAGAATAAGAGCACTGAGCTTTGAACTCATATTTCTGAAAGACACACATGAGCATGGGGGGATAGTTTCTGTTGAAAGACAACATGTCAAGTTCAGAAAACAGTGAGTAGAGAGTCCAGCTGGACTGAGGTGTAGTGTGAAAGAAGGAGAAAAATATGAAGTAAGACTTGAAAGGTAGTTTGGAGGCAGATTGTGGGGTTTTATTTAATGTCATGCTGAGAGTTCATGCTTTATCATATAGGCAAAAGGGAGCCAATTTCATTTTTTTGAGCAAGGTGGTAACAACGATTAGGCTTGGGCTTTAGGAAGATTATTTTGGATTGTTGGGAAAGGATGGATTGGAATGGGAAGCAATCAATCACAGAATCATGGAACTTCAGAGTTAGACCATATCCCTCCAAAAAAGGAAACCCTATTATGACTATAATACCTACCAGAGTTCCCAGTCTCCTCACAACAGCAACTAGTTTTCCCTAAAAGGGGGAAAAACTGTCCCCAAGACAGATTTGCCCCTGATTCTCTTGTCACAGTTGTGATCAACTAAGTGTGTGAAAGGACCCACCATATGGAATCAGGGCACCTTTTACTTGGTGGGTATCTGAAAACCACTCAAATCACCATACTCGACTAGACAAATTTCCATGTGGAGATGAGAGAGAGCGTGTGTGTGTGTGTGTGTGTGTGTGTGTGTGTGTGTGTGTGTAAAATATGCTACAACTGTATCCTTATTGAATATCTTTGCTATGTTAGGTCAAAGTAAATCTCCTTTTATTAACTGTTCAATGACTCACAAGGCTCTTATTTTATCCCCAAATCAAACCTGAGCTATCAAGATGCTAGCATCAGACCTTTACCTGATATTTGACATAGCCGGTAATTTGGACAAGAGGAAATGGCTTCATGGCTCTCTTCTTGGTTGAATTGGGGAAGGATCTGCAGATACAGCGTTAGATGACTGCATATGACTGCATAGCATACTTTTGATCCTGCCTCAAAACTCCCAAGTGCAGCCTTGCACCACAACAAAATTGGGAGATGTTCAGCAAAATAAATAAAAATGCAATCCAACAGGGTTGGTCCTGAGAAAGTATACTGAAGAAGTGCAGGACAGAAAGTAAATTGTTCCAGTTTTTAGGAAGGAAAAAACCTAACTCCCCAAACCATAAGAACTTGCAAAATATAAGTGACCAAAAATTATATTCCAACTCACAGAATACCCAAATGTAGCAAATGTAGTGTGATGAGTGGGCCCCATGTGTGTGCAAGGAGGGCTGTCCTTGATAGGGGTAGGAGTCACATGTATAGTGAGGCTCACTTGTGGCAAGGAGGGAGGCAGAAAAGATATCTGTAGCCTCTTTTCTCCCCACCCTTCTACAAGGGAGACTTTTATTCCTATCAAGAGGGAACGCAGGAATTTGGGGGTTTAAGACACCACTCTGCTCTCCTCAGATAGAGGGAGTACCAGTCTAGAAGTATGTCTATCTGCTCCCCTTAATTGTTGTTAGTCTAGGGAGATATGATCAAGTTCTGTCTAATTTTTTTTATCATTTTGTCATTTCTTCAGGGTAAGGAGACCCCAAGCTCTCTATCCAAGATTTGACCCCTTTCCCACCAAATACCATTTCCACAATAAACATACATAATGAATAGCAAAGAAGCCCTTTTATCCAAATCCTAGCAAAACAGAAATCAGAGAAGAATATGAACCAAACAATATATATAGTAAAGGAACTCTCAGGATAACTCAGCTTAACCAAGAGATCTTGATCAATCCAGAGTACTTGATCTCTCCCAAGGGGAAATTCCACAAACTCTCTAGAGTAGCAAGCTGAGAATTAGGAACAGGAAGGAGACTGCCAGCTCCTCTTGTGTCTTTTTTTTTCTTTTTTATTTAATATATTTAGTTTTCAGCATTGATTTTCACAAAAGTTTGAATTACAATTTTTTCCCCGTTTCTACCCTCCCCCCACTCCAAGATAGCGTATATTCTGGTTGCCCTGTTCCCCAGTCAGCCCTCCCTTCTGTCACCCTACTCCCCTCCCATCCCCTTTTCCCTTCCTTTCTTGTAGGGCAAGATAAATTTCTATGCCCCATTGCCTGTATATCTTATTTTCTAGTTGCATGCAAAAACTTTTTTTTTTGTTTTTGAACATCTGTTTTTAAAACTTTGAGTTCCAAATTCTCTCCCCTCTTCCCTTCCCACCCACCCTCCCTAAGAAGTCAAGCAATTCAACATAGGCTGTATGCATATCATTATGTATAACCCTTCCACAATACTCATGTTGTGAAAGACTAACTATATTTTGCTCCTTCCTAACCTATCCCCCTTTATTGAATTTTCTCCCTTGACCCTGTCCCCTTTCGAAAGTGTTTGTTTTTGATTACCTCCACCCCCATCTGCCCTCCCTTCTGTCATCCCCCCCTTTTTTATCTTCTTCCTCCTTTTTTCCTGTGGAGTAAGATACCCAATTGAGTATGTATGGTATTCCCTCCTCAGGTCAAATCTGATGAGAGCAAGATTCACTCATTCCCCCTCACCTGCCTTCTCTTCTCTTCCTACAGAACTGCTTTTTCTTTCCACTTTTATGCAAGATAATTTACCCCATTCTATCTCTCCCTATCTCCCTCTCTCAATATATTCCTCTCTCATCCCTTAATTTGACTTTATTTCTTTTAGATATCTTCCCTTCATCTTCAACTCACCCTGTGCCCCCCCCCTCTCTATATATATACACACACACATATACATACATACACACTCACATATACATATATATACATAAACATATATATATATGCATATTCCCTTCAGCTACCCTAATACTGAGGTCTCATGAATCATACACATCATCTTTCCATGTAGGAATATAAACAAAACAGTTCAACTTTAGTAAGTCCCTTGCAATTTCTTTTTCTTGTTCTCTTTCTTGTTTACCTTTTCATTCTTCTCTTGATTCTTGTGTTTGAAAGTCAAATTTTCTATTCAGCTCTGGTCTTTTCACTGAGAAAGCTTGAAAGTCCTCTATTTTATTGCAAGTCCATATTTTGCCTTGGAGCATAATACTCAGTTTTGCTGGGCAGGTGATTCTGGGTTTAATCCTAGCTCCATTGACCTCCGGAATATCGTATTCCAAGCCCTTCGGTCTCTTAATGTAGAAGCTGCTAGATCTTGGGTTATTCTGATTATGTTTCCACAATACTCAAATTGTTTCTTTCTGGCTGCTTGCAATATTTTCTCCTTGATCTGGGAGCTCTGGAATTTGGCAACAATATTCCCAGGAGATTTCTTTTTGGGATCTATTTGAGGAGGCAATCAGTGGATTCTTTCAATTTCTATTTTGCCCTCTGGCTCTAGAATATCAGGGCAGTTCTCCTTGATAATTTCTTGAAAGATGATATCTAGGCTCTTTTTTTGATCATGGCTTTCAGGTAGTCCAATTATTTTTAAATTATCTCTCCTGGATCTATTTTCCAGGTCAGTGGTTTTTCCAGTGAGGTATTTCACATTGTCTTCCATTTTTTCCTTCCTTTGGTTCTGTTTTATAATATCTTGATTTCTCATCAAGTCACTAGCTTCCACTTGCTCCAATCTAATTTTTAAGGTAGTATTTTCTTCAGTGGTCTTTTGGACCTCCTTTTCCATTTGGCTAATTCTTCCTTTTTAGGCATTCTTCTCCTCATTGGATTTTTGGAGCTCTTTTGCCATTTGAGTTAGTCTATTTTTTAAGGTGTTGTTTTCTTCAGTATATTTTCCAGTATTTTTGGGGGTCTCCTTTAGCAAGTCATTGATGTGTTTTTCATGGTTTTCTCGCATCCTACTCATTTCTCTTCCCAGTTTTTCCTCTACTTCTCTAACTTGCTTTTCCAAATCTTTTTTGAGCTCTTCCATGGCCTGAGACCAGTTCATGTTTTTCTTGGAGGCTTTTGTTGTAGGCTCTTTGACTTTGTTGACTTCTTCTAGCTGTGTGTTTTGGTCTTCTTTGTCACCAAAGAAAGATTCCAAAGTCTGAGACTGAATCTGGGTGTGTTTTTGCTGCCTGGCCATATTCCCAGCCAACTAACTTGACCCTTGAGTTTTTTAGCAGGGTATGACTGCTTGTAGAGTTAAGAGAACTATGTTCCAAGCTTGGGGGGATGTGCCAGCTCTGCCACACCAGCACTCCTCCTTCCCCAAGAACCCCCAACCTGGACTGGACTTAGATCTTCAGCAGGCTCTTCACTCCTGCTCTGATCCACCACTTAATTCCTCCAGGTGGGCCTGGGGCTGCAAGCAACTGCAGCTGTAGTTCTGTAGCTGTCCCACCTCCGCTGCCCCTGGGGCGGTGGCCTAACCATGAACTCCTTTTTTCACTCTGTCCCCAGCAGCTTTTCCCACTAACCTTCTCTGTTGTCTTTGGTGTTTGTGGGTTGAGAAGTCTGATAACTGCTGCAGCTCACTGATTCAGAGCACTAGGGCACGCTCCACCCGGCTCCTGGTCTGGTTGGTCTGGGCCGCCCATGCTGGGATCTGCTCCGCTCCGCTCCGCTCCCAGCTCCGTGCGGGATAGACCTCACTCAGAGACCATGCAGGCTGTCCTGGGCTGGAGCCCTCCTTTCCTCTGCTATTCTGTGGGTTCTGCAGTTCTAGAATTGGTTCAGAGCCATTTTTTATAGGTTTTTGGAGGGACCTGGCAGGGAGCTCATGCTCGTCCCTGCTTTCCAGCTGCCATCTTGGCTCTGCCCCCCCTGCCTTGTGTCTTTCCAGAGTCTTTTCCTTCTGCAACCTGAAGTGGCGTTGGCTTCTTCCATCTTCTCTCTCAAAGCTGGAAGTCCACTCAGTGCTACACTTTAAGAAGATTCTGGCTTGGAGAGTACAGAAGGAGAACTCCCAGGTGAAGAGTCCCCAACGGTGGGGACTGGCTGAGAATTGAAGCTGTTCACTCTCACCAACTCTATCTTTCATGAAGGGCAGGGCCTTCATCTCCACCAATAAAGAGAGAGTCCCATACCAATAGGCTTTGGGACAGGGACTGAGAGCATAATGTTAATTTGCAGTTTTCTAAACCAATATCCCATCCCACACCTCATCCCCATCCATTTTCTATTTGAGTTTGACAGCACTGTTGTATGGGAAGTCCTCTCATTGGGATAAAGAGCAGGCTCCTACTCATGTGAAGCAATTAGTGTTGGAGGAAGCCACCTGAAAAAAGCCTTGGTTGTTGTTGATTGTTCTGCAGAAGCTGGATTGCCAGCACAATAAAACTAAAAGTGAATTGGCCCAACACTTGATACAGCAACTAGGGACTAGATGCAGCAACTAGGGACCATGCAATGAAAGCTGAAGGGCAGCTTAATGGAGATAGTGTCCAGGACTGGCCAAGGCACAGCCAGACACCTCCCTCCCATATAGTCTCTGACCCAGAGATTCAGTTTCCAGAGGTTCCAGTTCTGCTGTATCCCTCTGAAATTGAGAGCATGAAAAATAAGAGTAGAAGTGAGGAAAGTAGGAATTTTTTTAAAAAGCCCCAGAATTACCTTATTATTACACCTAGGAGGAGGAAGATTCCCACCCCTGAGGGAGCAGGAGGTAATGGAACTGTGTGGTTGCGGGAGTTCAAACAGAAACCTGATGAGTCACCTGAAAAAAATGGCTCCTGAAAGCAAGGTCTAATGGAGCCAATGCTGAGGCACTCAGCTGAGTTCCACTGGCTTAGGCAGGTTAGCTAAGGATTTGTTACAGTCAGCTCAATTTATTAAGGGCCCCAGATGAAGACTGCCTTTTGTCCCTTTTTAGGCAGCTGAGATGGGCAATTATTTGGACTTGACCCCACAAAGATGAATTCTTTTTCCAGTCTATTCCCCCATAGACAGTGAAGTTCCTAAGGGACATTAGTTTGATAGATTGGATTTACGTCCTGCCCACCCCACACATAGACCCCATGGCTTGTCACAGCCTAAGACCAGCCTGTCTCAGAGGCAATCAGATCCAACCTTCTGAATAGAGCCCCATCAGAATGACTTCAGGCTTTAGCCATGGATCTCCTGGACCACTCTACAGGTGAGAAAGATGTCTAAATAGCTATGACTTGGACAAATAGTGCTGTCATTATAAATAGGCACTCTGGAAATGGGGAGAGGAGAGGACAATGACACCCTCTCCTAGGGGGAGCATTGGGCATGGCTCCTGAAACAGGAAAATAACTGCTAGTCAGCCTGTGGAGGTGCTAGTAAAACTGTAGGGGGAAGTTCAGCACCAGAGCAATGGGGGCCAGAGCTATGGTCCCACCCAAGTCTAAACCTTTAAATCTCCTGCCCCATTTAGATCGTTCAGGGGAGGTTACAGAGGACAGGGCTTGGGGAGAAGTGGTATACTGAACTCTTGGGAATCAGTTTCTGTGCAGAACCTTTCAGTAATCTCTGTGCATGTTACTGTGGGTAGTGCTAAAAGGCAACCCTTAGATTTATTCATATAGTTAACACTGAACAATATCAGGTCCCCAGAAGGGGAGAAAGATATTTCTTCTCCGGTGATGGATAAATCTGGCCTCAGACACTTACTAGCTATGTGACTCTGGGCAAGTCACTTAACCCTCTTTGCCTCAGTTTCCTCATCTATAAAATGAACTGGAGATGGAAATAGCAAATCACTCCAGTATCTTTGCCAAGAAAACCCCAAATGGGGTCACAAAGAGTCGAACATGACTGAAATGACTGAACAACAGCAAAAGCGATGGATACTTCATAATACCAGTTGTTCCTACAACAATCCTGTGTTACCAATGAGGAAGGCAAATGGCACCTAGCAGCATATAGTGAACTATAGGAGACTCAACCATTATCATTTCCATCATAGCAACTGTTCTCAACCTTGCCAACGAAGTAGACCAAGTAGCCCAGATCCAGGATTATTATGGGATTCATATGGGATTATTGACCTCACCAAAGCCTTTTTCACTACTCCTGTGGCTGAAACTAGTCAGGATCAGTTTTTCCCTGGGAAGGAGGCCAATATCTTCACTGTCCCTCCCCCAGGATACCAGAACTCTCTCTCATACTGCCAACATTATGGTAAGCCCTAGACTTTTCTGAGGGCTAACATGATAACTGGTCCAGATGCAGCCATGGTGGCAGAGGCCACAGATCAGAGGGCAGCTCATGTGAGACAAAGGGGTGGGAAATCAGCTCTAAGAAAATCCAGGGTCCAGCTTGTTCAGCCAAGTTTTGAGGAATATTGTGGAATATATTGTTGTTGTTGTTTGTCATTTGTTTTTGAAGAGGACCAATAGCATTACAGGTGATGTCTTGACTTGCTCTCGAACTGGATTTAAGTGAGACAGAGTTGCACAAAGTCATCAGTCTCACTCTCTCTTCCAGAGTCACTAAAGTCCAGTGGCAAGACAGAAGTCAGGATGATTCGTGTTGGCCCAAGATATAATGGATGACTTTGGCATCTTCAAGCATTCCACAGCAGCTGCTTTAGCCTTCTTCAGTACCATTGGAACAAAATGTTTCATCTACCCATTCCACCAGGGATAGACTGCACAAGCTTGGGGTGACCATCTTCCTCACTCACCAACAGGTTTGAGACCTGTCAGCAACCTTCAACCTAGTTTAGCCTACCTGCTGAGGTGGGGTGTATGGGATGTTCAAGGAGGACTAGCACCTCCCGTGTGAGAGCTTGCTGAGCCCTTCTTCAGGGCTGCTCATCCACCTTTGGCGTTTGTCTCTCACCCAACTCTCACCTGTGGCTCCAAGAAGCTGGAGCACTTGCAACGGCCATATATAAAGTTTTGGGGAAAAACCCAGATGATTTTAGGCATGATCTGGAATAAGCTTTTGACACATTCTTCCTTATGATATAAGAAGGAATCCCACAGTCTTATTTAGGTTTTAAAGAATCTACAATCCCCACCTGAGTATCCTGATGACCATCATTTACCAAGTCACCCACAAAGTCTTCCTCTTTCAAGTGGGGCCCAAGACACACTACAGCTCTCTAAGACCTAAAGCAGGTGGGGCAGCTAGATGGCAAACTGGCACTGGAGTCAGGAGGACCTGAATTCAAATATGGCCTCAGATTCTTGACACTTTAACTAGCTGTTTGACCCTGGGCAAGTCACTTAAACCTGATTGCCTCACCATTTAAAAAAAAAAAGACCTAAAGCGGGTTTCCCATGGCCTTTTCCCTTGAGTTCTTATGACCATGCAAGGCCTACTGTTCAGCTTCTGGTGCTGCAAAGCCCCAAAGAGGGCACTCAGCATACCACTTTTGAAAAGTTATTGCTTAGTTCCCTATCACTGGGCTCTAACTGCTACTGAATAAAGAATACAAGGTCGTACGACCACTCTTTGTCTAGAGCTGCCTATTATGGGTCGAATGGTACAAGGAGGTCTTTCTAATAAGATGGAGAGGTCACAGGGGGCTTCTAGTCTTAAATGGAAATGGTACATTCAAAAGCATGCCTGCCTGTATCCCTCCGATGATAGTGCCGTTCATGAAGAGGTGGTGATTATGTCAGACACAGAACCCTCTAGTACAGACCTTGGAACTCTGACCCTTCCTCCTGTTCTAATGGGCTCCTACCAGGAGTGTTCTGAGTTTCCAATGAGATTATGGCTATAAAGTGATTCGCAAGCCTTAAAATACTTTCTCACAGACTGCACTCTATGGTCTCCAGAAACTCATCATCCTGCAAGATAACATCAACTCTGAAACTCACACTTTCTCAATACACAGGGACCCTGGGGACCGTCTGATTGGGGAGGTGAACTTCAGGGAGTTCCTTCCATATCTTCCATTTAGGCAGGGCACCCACCTCAGCCATCTCATCATTTCTCACCCAGCTGCAATTTTTCTGGACTTCATCACAACCCTACCAGGTGCCCTTTTTCCCCTCCCCACTCGCCTTCTCAGCTTCTTTTCATGTGTCATCTTTACCCATTAGATTGTGAGATTCAGACTGTGAGAAGCAGAAAATGTCTTTTGCCTTTTTTGTATTGTAAGTACTTAGTACATAGTAAGCACTTAACAGATGTTTATTGACTATTGACTATATAAGTGCCTCAGAGACCTCTCTTGGGGTGAAGATTTTGTTTTCTTCACTCTACCACTTTCCTTCCATGGAGATCCACGTGGGATCCCTGATTGGTCAGGCAAGGAACAATAAGTATATTGGGCGATCTGGTTCAACTCTCCCTAATCTGTGATGAGTATTAGTGACTATGTAAGAAGTTCCATCAGGTAGCTATATGGTGCAGTAGATAGAATACCCGGCCTGGAGTCAGGTCTAAAAATCATAGTAAAATGGGATCTTTCCCTAATATAGTATGTATCTATAAGCAAAAACTATATATAAGGCAGAAAAGTTAGAGGCCTTTCCAATAATATCAGGGGTAAAACAAGTATGCTCATTATCACCACTCCTATATAACAATACAACAAAGCGCTAGATAGCAGTGACAAGAAAAATAAAGTGAAGAACTAAGAATAGAAAGACAACTGGGTGGTTCAGAGGATAAAGCACTGAGCCTGGAGTCAGGAAGGCCTGAGTTCAAATCTGACCTCAGACACTTACCAGCTGTACTAGCCTGGGCAAGTCATTTAGTTTCAGTTTACCTTAATCCACTGGAGAATTTTCTTTGCCAAGAAAACTCCACATACATCACTGGTGAGCTATGATCCACAGGGTCAGGAAGAGTTGAACACAACAGAACAAGAATAGACAAAAAGAAAATAAAATTATCATTCTTTTTTACTGCTGATGATTTGAGAACCATAGAGAGTCATTAAAATTCATTAAATAATTAATAACTTTAGAAAACTTTTAGGATAAGATAAACCCACATAAATTATCAACATTCCTATAATCAACAAAACCCAGCAAGAAGAGCCAGAAAGGGAAATGCCTTTCAAAATAAGAAGCTATAAAATACTTTTGAATGTATCTTTCAAGATTCTCTCATGGACTATCTGAGTCTAACTATTCTTTGTAGAAATAAAAACTGACTTAAAAATCGGATAGATGTTAATTGTTCATGGGTAGGTTGAACCAATATAATAAACATGATAATAATACCTAAATTACCTTATTTAATACTGTACTAATTAAACTCCCTAAAAAATATTTTATAGAGTTAGAAAAGGAAAACAAAATTCCTATGGAAGAACAAGAAAGAATAGTAGGAAGTACTAGTCAACAGTCAACAAGCATTTATTAAGTGCTTACAGTGTTCCAGGCACCATGCTACATTCTGGGAATACAAATACAAGCAAAAATGAAAGACAATCCCTGTCCTCCTTATATTCTAATGGTGGAAGAGAACTCATAAAAGGAAGGTGAGAGGGGGGATATATGGACAAATTGAGGATGATGGTGGAAGAAAAAGGGGTATAGAGAAGGTATTTGGCCCAAAGCATGATGGAAAAGTCCAGGGAGCACATAACTAGGTAGGAAATGAAGAGACAGTTGGCCTGGATGCCCTCCTGAAGTGGAGGTTCTGGAAAGAGTCCTTCACCTTCCACCCTCCACCCTCTAAACAGAGGGAAAGACCCAGATCTCAAACTGTACTACGTATTTGTAATCAGAAAAATGACACCCAGAAATTCAAAGGACATAAAATCCAAGAAAGGAACCAGTAATAACAACCAAGGCTCAAGTGTGCCTGTTCACAAATGTCCAAAGTTTAAGCAACTGATATTGAAGAACTAAAGGTTCTCAAGGGAGCAAACTTAACCTCACACATATCACTAATGTGCAGTGGGATGAAACTGTGAATAAACCATGACCACGTGTGGTTATGCATCATTCAAAAGAAACAGGATAGGTAAAAAAGATATATGGGGTGGGGAAGGAGAGTATCATGTATTTAAAAGGTATATCTATGTATTGGTAATTAAGGTAATTTTTACTGTTTTAGAACCCTAAATTAACTAAGTGCCTTTGATTAAGTCTTACTAGGTGCAAAGCTCCAGGCACACACCCTTTTGTTGATTAAGTACGAATCCTTCCAGCCCTCCATAGGATACAAAAACTCAAAGGTTAGCATTTTGTCTGGGGCTCTCACTCACTGGAGGAGTGTTGATGTGGAGACTCTGGGAAGCCGTTGTTAAGAGCCCCCCAGCTTTGAAGAAACCCAGATGTTTTGTTTGGGGGCTCCCACTCACTAGAAGAGTGGCATGTGGCTCTGGGCAAGCCATTGTAACTGTCCCCTGGCTTTGCTAACCCAGATGTTGGTTCCTATTTGGCCTGTTTATAATGTATGTTTATAATTTGTTTGTATTTGCTCTGAAGTTCAGGTTGCTGGCTTTTCCTCCTGGACAAAGTGAATGATAGTTGTATGTTGGATTAAAGTGAGATTGTTAACCCCTTAAAGTTGCTTTCCTTAGAAAAGCTGATCAAAAGAACCTGTGCTGGCAGCTCCTGTTGCTGGTCTTGTTGGGTCTTATACCCCTACAGCAGCTGCTAGCCAAAATTGTTGCTACAATCTATGTGAACAAATCCAGGATTCAAATGAGGTCATCACAATGGAGGGTAGTTTGGGAAAAGGTCAAAAGAGAGAAAAATAGAAATAAGTTTGTCATTGGAGTGCACTACAGACCACCTGGATGGAAGGGAAACAGATAAGGAATTTGGGAAATAGATCACAACTCTGGCAGAGACATGACATAGTAGTATAAGGGATTTCAATGGCTTAGACATCTGCTGGAGCTCTCTCTCAGCCAAAAACAGAGCAGTTAACAATTGCTTCACCTTGGTGATAATTTTATCCTTTTAAAGGTAGAGAAAGTAATGAGGGGAAATTCTATTTTGGATCTAATCCTCACTAACAGAGAGGAATTTGTTGCTGGAATTGGAACCTTGGGAGAAAATGATTACTTTGTGATAGAAGAGAGGAAATTTAGGCATAGTCTGACATGTACTCTAGATTTTGAGAAATCAAATTTATTTTTAATAGATTTTATTGATACGTTGTTTTTATATGGCATAAATTTCTTCCTTCATCCTTTCCTTTCTTGCCTCTCAGGGAACCATCCCTTAAATCAAGAAGTAAAAATTAAAAAAAAAATAAAAAGAGGAAGAGGAAAAATTTTTAGAAAAACCAATTGACACATTAAAAAAAAAATCTAATGTCCTAGGCTATGTTCTGTTGACCTTAAACTCTGTAAATGAGGGGTAAAGGGAAAAGAGATCTTCTCATATCTTTCTTTTGGGGCCAAAGTTATTCTTTATAACTTCAAGACACTCAGTTTTGATTATTTTGTAGTTGTTTACATTGTTGGAGTCATAGTGTATATTGTTTTCCTCACTCTGCTTACTTTACTTTGCATCAGTTCATATAAGTCTTTCCATTTTTCCCTTTATTCATCATGGTTGGCATTTCCTACAGTGGTGTATTATACTTCACAATTGATGTATATCCACTTTTTTCCAACTCTTTTCTACCACAAACAGTGCAGCTAGGACCTGTGTACCCATAGGTCCTCTTTCTCTGTTCTTTGATCCCTTCATAGTAGAGACCTCCTAGGAGTACAGCTATGAATGATGGATGATCTGTTTCTCTTCTAACTTTTTATGGTATGACCTTTAATATCCATATTACATATCCATTTTGAATTTGTTGTATAATATGGTATAAGATATTGGTCTAAGCCTAATTTCTTCTAATTGTACTTTCTAATTTTCCCACTAGTGCTTATCGAATAGTAAATTCTTTCCTAAGTAATTTGTGTTTCGGGGTTTATCAAACATTAAGTTATTGAAGTTCATTGTTTCTGATTCTCCTTTGTCTAGTCTGTTCCACTGATCTCATTTTTAAGCAATACCATATGGTTTTGATAACTGCTGCTTTATACTATAGTTGGAGGGCTAGAAGTTCCATTTCCCATTCATTTCTACCTCTTTTTTTATTTCCCTTGATATTCTAGATATTTTGTTCCTTCAAGTGAATCTTGTTTTTATTTTTATTTTTTTATTATTATAACTAGAACTAGATGCTGTTTATACCTTAAGCTTGCTAGAGCTATGGAACAGGAGACAGGCCTAGTAGAGTCTGACCTCCTCTGAATATTCAAATTGAACCTACTTTCCCCTAGAATCTATTTTTGGGAGAGTGCTCTTGGGGGAATGTTTGTACTAATTGTTCTTATTGTAAAATCTTAGTAAATACCCATTTCTAAAAACTGACTAAATCTAGCTGATTAATTAATATCAACTGATAACCAATGGGAGCTCCTGAGCTATGGTACTAGAAAAACTTTCAGGCCTGCAAGGTTATCCTCAGAATTCTAATGGAAAAAGTAGCCAGCCATCTTCTAGGGACCTAGCCTGACAGTAAGATTATGGTGTGCGTGAGTAGCCCCAGAGTCTGTACTTCAGTGTTCATTCATTTTTCAGTTGTGTCTGACTTTTTAGAACTCCATTTGGGGTTTTCTTGGCAAAGATACTGGAATGGTTTGCCATTTTCTTCTCCAGCTCATTTTTATGGATGTGGAAACTGAGGTAAAAAAAAGGTTAAGTGACTTGCCCAGGGTCACACAGCTAGTAAGTGTCTGGTCACATTTAAACCCAGAAGATGCCTTCCCAACTCCGGGCCCTGAACTCTATCCACTGCGCCATCTAGCGGCCAAAAGCCTGTACTAATGTGTATTTTATATTTTGTCATTTGTAATTGCTTATTGTAAATAAAATAGTTTGTCATTTTTATTGTAAATCTACCATTTGGTTAGGAATTTAACCTTGATACATACCTGTGAAAGATATATGATCTGCTTCTCTTCTAATTTTTTTATGTTGCAGTCTCTTATGTTCTAGTCAAATATCCATGTTGAATTTAATGTGGAATATGACATAAAATATTTGTATGAGCCTAATTTCCACCTCTTGGCTTTCCAATTTTCCCAGAAGTTCTTATCAGTTAGGGAGTTCAGGTAGAGCCGAATACCAAGGATTTATCAGATAGGTAGAATTCCAGGTCCTAAAATGCTTCTGGCAACTCAGCCCCAGGATGAACGGGGCAAAGCTCAATGAGGAAATTATGAAGATAACAAAGAATTCCAGTGAGGAGGGAAAATAGGATTTGTCCAAAGAAACTGATTTGAATGCACAGGGAACTCGCCCACTTACTTAGATTTTTAAAAGAGATGTGTAGAAGTTAGAAGCAAGGCCCAGTAGCAAAAGATGAGTATAAGGGGCTTCTTTGTTTTTGCTTTTTTTTTTTTAACCTATATAAGAGAAGCATGTGATATAGTCCATACAGAGCCAAAGAGATCTGGGTTGAAGTCCTGCCTCTGATGCAAGACACTGACCCTCTTAGTTCGCCAGGGAACTTACAGTTATAAGACCATACATTGCAGAACTGGCACTGACCTATCTCTACTGGGTCAATGTCAGGAGTTTCCTCATCCAGGTATTCCCTACAACAATTAAAGCACAGGCCCAGGAATAATCCTTTTGTTTCTTTTTTCCTCAACAGAGTAGAATTATTTCTCTACTGGGAATAAATAGAAAAAAGAGGATAAAACCAGGAAAAATAGGTGGAAATTTCGATGAAGTAAATATAGGCTTGATGTTAGAAAAAAAAATTTTTCCTAAGGATGGGGTACTCTGAGATATGGTGGGTTCTGCCTTATTTGAGGTCTTTGATGGATGACCCAGGGATATTATAGAGAAGATTCCTTTTGTTTATGTGTTGGATTAGATGGTTTCTGAAGCCCCTTCCAACTCTTAAATTCAGGGATTCTGTATGGGCCCTCACCAAGGACTACTCATTTGGGGTATGCCTATGGACTGTGACAAGGGTACCATTGAAAAGAATTTTGCACACTTCTACTGGCTCTGAGGTGGTGTAGGTAGTGTATTCAGAAAAGAGGGCAAATATAAACTTGTATGCCTTTTTTGAAACCTAGGTGCTACCCCATATCCCCAAAGAAATATCTGGAAAATGAGGTGCTTTGAAATTAGTTACTAACTCTTCTTTTTCTGACCACTTCTGATATTACAATCCATCACAGAGAAGGCAGGATGGATTGCAGATTATAAAAGATCCTGCTAGGGAGGGTAATACCCTCTTTCCTCCTCAGTCAGATGTCTGATGCCAGCAGAAGGATCTCAGCCTTTGAGTCAGGCTATCAATCAAGCAGCATAGTCCAAGGGTATCCACCACAGAAAAAATGATTATTTTCAAGGGGAAGGATGCATTTGATACCTAACTCAAACTGCCACCAGATATGAAGCCAGAATGGCTGAGAGAAATTCAAGTGATTAGAGAGCCTGAGAGGATCTGCCTTTGAGATCATGCCTGGCAATGCAACATCTAGAAGTGACAGAATTAAAATGCTTGCAATTTTGCCACTGATGGTATAGAAGACGTGCATTTTTGCGAAGTTCCTAACTGACCCACAAGACAAAGAGAATCTCTCCAACTTTGCCCCAAAGTCAGACTATTCCAGAGACCAGTGGCCGAAGGTGGAGTGCATAGTTTACACAAAGTGGACCCAAGGTATTGGGGTAGAGATTTTAAATCTCAAACTACCACTGTTCATCCCTGAGCATTGGGGACAAGACTCCCAGCTCCTTCAAGTTGAATGAAAAAGGAGAGATGAAAGAATGGACTGAAAGAGTACTCAAAGGTGAAAGAGGTGGATCTTCAGTGGCTCAAAGCAACTCCCTCTACAGTAAGCTACTTAGACCAAAGCAGATGCTAACTCAGACCAAACAGGCCTCATGGAAGGAGCCATGTGTCCTGGGAGTCAAACTGTTGTTCAGAGTCACTCCTTGTAAAACAACAGAAAAATAGGTCTGGTTTCAGAGGCAGGGGCCACCCGATTTGGAAATCAAATAAAAGATGTGTTCGCAAAGAGTCAGAATAGCATATTGCTATAATTATAGACAAGATGAGGACATGCATGCTAGGTTTGCTCAAGAGAAGATTTGTTTGCCAGATGGCTACCAAAGTACATCAGGACAGAGGGTTTGGGGGCAGTTAGGTGGCACAGTGGATAGAGTTCAGGGAGGACCTGAGTTCAAATCTGGCCTCAGACACTTGACATACTTACTAGCTGTGTGACCTTGGGCAAGTCACTTCACCCAATTGCCCTGCCTTCCACCCTCAAAAAAGAAAAAAAAGGACAGAGGATTTGGGACACAGGTGTCCTTCCCCAACCCTAGGCCCCTAAAGAACTCACCCCTGCCCATCAACCTTTCCTGGGTTCTTTCCAACTGGACTTATAGTCCCCTGTGCAGCTATGGACTGAAGGCATTAACATCCTGACGTACTTGACGTTGGATCTCAACCTGACAATTCTGTTCCAGTTGTTTTATGAAGATTACTGGAAACATAAATCTCTACCCCCCATGTAAGGACGTGGCCTACCTGTGTTTGTATTACATATGATATGTTAGGAATTTCTTAGTGGGGTCCTGGGTACTAGGGGAGAAGTGGAAACCATTGCCTTATAATATGTAGACCCGAGAAATCCATATGGAGTTTTGGGGTTTTGGGTTTTTTTGGAATAACTTTAGGCTGTACTGGTATTGGATGTGAGCTAGGTCTCAGTACTTAAATAGCCTTTCCATTCATCGCCGAGGACAGCAATAACAACAAACATCAAGAAGGCATGAAATTCTCTTCTGCAGGGTTGGAGCAGGAAAGTTCTACTTTGGAGACTTTTGGTATCAAAAGATGCCATCTGAGGATGAGAACCAATCAATTATTCAACAAGCATTTACTAACTACTATGTGTCTGGTATTTGCTAGGCACTGGGATACAAAAACAAAGAATGAAACAATTCCTGCTTTAAAACAGCGGTGTCACTTCAGATAGAAACAGATCCCTGCTGACGGCAAATTAACTAAGAAAATCACAGATTAACATTATGTATTGGGAATCAAGATGGGCTGTTAGCACTTATTCAACCAAGTGCCCTTGAAGAATTTGGTCTTTGTTTCCTTGACTAAATTAGGAGTCCTTGATGACCTCTTTGCCTGTTTGAGTGACATGTTTGTGACATCAGAGGCTTTTAGACCACGTGGGTTTAAGTCACATTTTTGTGACGATTTTAGGTCACGTGGGTCCTAAGGGGAGTTGCTAACTCTGGAGCTTAAGTTCTGGTGGCTCAGATGACGTTTGATGATGGCTAAAGAGTGCATAAAAAGGGAAGACAGAGCTATTTGCTTAGGGGTCTCACTCTTGGTGGTTCGCCGATGTGGAGACTCTGATGTGGAGGCAGCTGTAGTTAAGAACCCTCCAGCTTGTAAACCCAGTTGTTCGGATTTTGTTAAACTCTGGTAACTATGAATTGAGATTTGAATCAGACAAGGTCTGTCTGTTGATGTTTGTAATTTGTATTTGCTCTGAAGTTCAGGGTGCTGGCTTTTCCCCCTGAGCTGAGTGAATGATATTTGTATGTTGGATTAAAGTAAGATTGTTAACCCCTTAACATTGCTTTCCTTAGTAAAGCAGACCAAAAAAAGTTGGCTTGCAGCGTTCTGTGTGCTGGTTGTTATTGGTTTTACACCCCCCACAGCAACGGCTAGCCGGATTGTTAAAACACATTATTCCCCCAACACTTTTCATTTCTCTTTTATGTGTTGTCTTCCTTGATTAGAAGGTAATCTACTTGAAGACAGAGTCTTTCTTTTATTTGTATTCTCAGCATTTACTATAGTACCTGATACTATGCTAAAAAAAAAATGCTTTATCTATTTATTTAGGAAGAAAGAATAAGTCTATGATAATTGCAAGCAGAGAATCAAATAGGGGGGAAATGAGTTTTCCACAAGGACTATATGAATACCTAGAAGAAATGAAGCAAGAGATTTTAAAAATGAGCTAAAAATTCTAGAAGAAAGAATTAGGAGAATAAATAACTTTGAATAGAAATGGTAAACTTTGCCCAAGTAACAGATTCCTTAAAAAAAGAAAATCAAAGATCCATGATATAGTCAAAAAAATTTTTTGAACAAAAATCAAAGATTATGAAAATAGAAAATTTAAGATAGCTACTATTATAAGTAACTGACACAGAAAATAGATCCAGGAGAGATAATTTAAATCATCAGACTCCCTAAAAACCATGGTTTTTTAAAAAAGGACTGAACAAAAAATAAAATAAAATAAAAAATAAAAAGGCCCAAACAAAAAAAATAAATTAAAACTAGTCAGATCTTTTGGAATCAAAGAGAAAAACTAAAATAGAAATAATACATCGATCAGCTCCTTTAAGAAACCCCAAAAGGAAAAATTGCAGGAATGTCATCCAAGGCTTTTGTGTCAAAGAAAAATCCTACAAGCATCAAAAAGGCAAAGTTGAAGAACCAAGGAGGTACAGTCAGAATCACGCTAAGCTTGGAAGCTTCTGCTATAAATGAGAGCTCTTGGAATACAACAGTTCAAAAAGCAACTCTGAATGTAGTACTAGAGGAAAAAACCAGAGCAGAAGAATGCTGAAATGCAAACGCAAGGGTCAAGAGAAACTTGAAAAAGTAAATTTATTTCAACATTTGAAAGGAACTATATGATGAAGAAAGGCTCATATTCTAATAGAGAGAAAAGAAATAATGTTCCTTTACAACCTTAATGTCTTCAAGGAAGTTAAATAAGAAAAACAGAGGACATGAAAGTGGATTGGTTCTATCATGAGGGTTTTAAGAGATGAAATTAAATGGAAGGTAAAAACGAATGCAGTGGTGTAGAAAGGAGGAAGAAAGAAGTGAAATTTACTATTTCTCATAATTGAGGTGTGTGACAAGAGTCTATAAACATTGAAGAAGAGGTGATAGGAAGGACATCAAATAAAACTCATTCTTACCTAAGCCGGACAGCAGAGTATTAAACACATGCAAACATACACATATGCCACATACAAACACACTACACACATAAAAAATTTCAAACTTAACAGGGAAACAGGTGGGGAAAGGGGAGTTGGGTTTAAGAGAGAAGATAATACTGTGAATGGCAGTCACAAGCAAAACAAACTTTCTGATCCTTAAGAGGACATAAAAAGGGGGAAAAAGAATAAAATAACTTGAAATTAAGGGGGGCATCCATTAATTGGGGAATAGATATATGAACAAGTTGTATTGTATGAATGTAGTGGAATATTGTTGCACTCAAAGAAAGGATGAAAGAACATCCTAGGAAGTATGAACTGATGAAGAGTGAAGTGAGAAGACAAGAAGAGCAATTTATACAATGACATTATAAAGAAAAATAACTTCGAAAGACTTAAGAATTCTGATCAAAGGCATGGCCAACCATATCTCTGGAACACCAATGATGAAGTATGTTACCAACCTCCTGACAAAGGTATGGAAGAAAACATGCATTTTTGAATGTGTTCACTAAATGGATTTGTTTTACTAAATTATGTGTATTTGTTACACATCAAACAGGATTTTTCAGCTGTTTTCAATTAGGAGAGAGAGTGGAGGATAATGATAGTGATACCAAAAGAAAAAAAGAAAAACCATTTTAAGAAGCACATGGGGAAATAGAGAAGAAAGTTCAGAAAGAAGCGCAGACAAGCAGGACCATTTTTTATATATAATTTTTATTTTTTCTCAATTACATGTAAATAATTTTTAATATTCATTTTTTAAAATTTTGAATTTCATATTTTCTCTTCCTCCCCTCTCCCCTCCTTGAGAAGGGAAGCAATTTGACATAGATTATACATTCTCAGTCATGAAAAACATATTTCCGTATTAGCCATGTTGCAAAAGAAGACAGACAAAAAATATCTCAAGAATAATAAAGAAAATGAAAAAGTATGCTTCAATCTACATTCAGATTCCATCAGTTCTTTCTCTGGAGGCAGATGGCATTTTTCATCATGAGTCCTTCAGAATTGTCTTGGATCATTGTATCACTGAAAATAGCTAAGTCATTCATTCACAGTTGATCATTGTACAATATTGCTGCTACCATGTACAACAGTCTCCTGGTTCTGCTCATTTCACTTTGCATCAGTTCATATAAGTCTTTGTGCTTTTCTGAAAGCATCAGCAGGACCATTTTAAAAGGAACAAGATCAAATCAATTCATTATGTATTTTTAATGTACATTTAATGTATAATCTTCTTTTTGTGTTCTATTTTGTATATGAAAATGCTTGACTATTTTCAGAAAAAAAAATTTTAAAGAAAATTACTTTGGTGGCAATGTGGAAGATAGACTAGAGTGAGGAGAGATTTCAGGTAGGGAGAATAATCAATAAACTATCGCAGTAATACAGATAAGAGGGGGTGAGGGCCTGAACTAAATTGGTGGCAGTGTGAATTAGAAGAGTGATATTTGAGAGGTGTGGAGGTATAAGGAGTCAGGATAAGGCCCAGATCATCAACCTGGGAAACTAGAAGAATAGCAGTGCCTTTAACAGAAGTAGGGAAGTTTGGAAGAGGAATTAATTAGGGAGGGAGGGAGACCATGAATTCTGTTTCAGAAATATTGAATTTGAAATGTATATGGGACATCCAGTTTGAAACATTCAGTAGGCAGTTAGTGATGTAAGAGTGAAACTCAAAAGAGATATTTTGTGTATTATTTATTTATTCATCTATCCATTTATTTATTTTTAAGTCACCTTCATAGAGATGACAATTAAACCCATGGGGGCTGATGAAGTCACCAAGAAAGAGAGCATAGAGAGGTAAGAGTTCTCAGACGGAGTTTAGGGGAGCACGCATAGTTAGAGGGCGTGACTTGAAACAGGAGCCAGCAAAGAAAACTGAAAAGGAACAGTTAAAGAGATGGGAGGAGAACCAGGAGAGAGTAATGTAATGATAACCCAGAGATGAAACTGTCTAGGAGGAGAGGTGGGTCAACAATTCCAAATGCTAAGTCATGAAGTCCAAGGACTGAGGAAATTCCATCAGAAGAGCCCATTGTTGCTGCATGCTTAGGCTATAGAGGATAGTCTCCCTCAACGACTTCCAGCCTTTTTGAGAGAAGTCACACAAAAATTCCCCTCTACAAGTTGGACGACCTCACGTGACCTGTAATGACTTAATTCTCACTTATAATTTCTAGTCTTATCATTATCCTGGATGTAAATAAACATCCAAATATTAATCCAAAACCAAACAACAATAATTGGGGGAAAAAAAACATCAGTAGCTCTCTCTTGCCTCTATGATAAAATGGAAAGTCCCCATCCCGGCATTTAAAGTCTTTTATGATCTGGGTCCAGCCAACATTTCCAGAATTATTTCACATTACTCCCTTTAATAAACTCTATATTCCAGACAAGCCGCTCTGCCTTCTCCTCCTCAAACTTGTCATTCTATCTTCTGCCTCCATAACTCTCTACCCATTGTCCCGAATGCCTGTGTTAACAGAACTATCCAATAAACCCAATTCTTATGAGCCTGTGCAGAGGGCATCAGATTGTCTGGCTGATGCAATTTCCCATATGTGGAAATCCTGCTTCTGGGACAGTCATGATGTTTACACGTGGAGATGCCTTGGAGAGATTGTGCAGCACGGGTAGACATTCCGTAACTGGTTCATGTTGGTTAACCCCGTGGTAAATGGCAGTCTCTTTAATTGGCTTCAGTTGTGGAGCAAGAGCTAGAGGCATCTTTAAAAGGCCTTAATTGGCCTCAACCACTCTCTTGGTTGGATCTCTGTCTCCTTCATTGATGGCACTTGGTAAAGACAGTTTTGTAAGGGGAGAAATATACAGTCTTTTCTCCACCTGAGGCCACCATGTAACCTATAAAAAAAACTTTCATTCTTTACCTTGGAGATTGTGTTTTTACTGTAGATAAGATTAATTTGGAGTCTCTAATCTTGTGAGTTTCTAAAGGTCAAGGGAACGATATTCCCAAAATCTGAATTGATTGGTTTTATAGCCAGCCCAGCACATATGCCCCCAGCAGGAACTAAAACCCATCTAGCAGAGATTCTGCATTTTGAGATGAACTTGGTAGGATCAATGCTATATAGAAACTGTACTAAAAGTCAGCTCTCTCACCAGAGACTGAAGTGGTAGAGGAGAGAGTATGTCCTTGTACTGCAGGAAAAAATGTTTGACTTTTGTCAAACATTTCAAAGTAAATATCCATTTGTAAAAGCTACTTGATGTTAATAAATTAAATGGAACTGGGGTGCTAGCAACTCACCGTTAGCTAACAAAATTATAAGAGGACACAATTGGTGACATTTTGAGCTGTGATGGCCTTAGAGAAGTGATATCCCAATCCTTCAGTGGTAATACTAGGAGAGGGGGTCTGGCCTGGCCCTAGCAGAGTGAGCCAGAGCATACTTACTACACCTTCATTTAAGTTTTTTTTATGAAAATGTTAAGCAACATAGAACTGTGGATAAATCCCGGGGGCACTCTATTAGAGATCTCCTTCTAAGTTGATAGCTATCCATTAAAAGAGCTGTGACATGTGAAGAGCCCAGGGCTTTGCCCCAGAACATGAACATTTAGAGGGTCCCAACAGAAAGGGGATGGACTCAAGATACAAAGTGAGGCCTACATTTTCAGACATAGCCATCATGGGTATTTGTTTTGCTTGACTACAGATGTTGGTTACAAGCTTTTGTTTTGTTTTGTTGTTGGATTTGGGGTTTTTTTTTTAAGAGGAGGAGAGTGGAACAAAGAAGTTGGGATATAGAGAGGGTTCCTTTCCCCAAAAAAGAGAAAAGAAAAAAAGTCAGAAGGAATCCCAAATAAGCAGAACTCTGAAAATTATGTTGAATTTATTGTATATTTAAGAAGAAAAGGTACACTATAGGTAATAGAGACCTACTGTTTCACATATAATCCTCTCCTGTTCTATAACGTATATAGAAATGCTTGTGGTATTTGGTATTTAAGTTCAGAATAAAAATGAATGCATATTTTAAAATAACAATTGGCTGTGGGGCTGGAAAAATTGATGCTACTGGATTTTTGAGCCAGAACTGAGTGAATACATGAAAGGGATAGTCTTTTTCCTCTGAGACTGTGAGAGGAGGCAAGACTATACTGAGCTGTTTCCTAGCCTAGAATCAGGGAAGAGAAGGGCAGTTGCTCTGACTCCCACCCAGACAATGACGGCCATGAATACAGGGCTGTCCCTATCTCTTTAGTGTTTCTTCTCCGAGAAAATAACCAAGCAGCAATTTCAAGGTGGACATGTCCAGGCAATGCCTTTTGAATTTGAAAGGTAGCATGGAAAGGGGGGCAGAGTCCCACAGAGGCTAAATGGCAGTGGTGGTAGTGACCATCAGAGTGGCACTGGCTAACATAACAGGAGTGAAAACAACTGCAACAAGACCAACAAGACCACTGAAGATGAATAGATATGAACTTCAAAGAATGTGACCCCTCATGGCAGAGAGTGCTGACAATGAACTCTAGAAGGTAGGGATCCTGGGAGCCAGGTAGATACAAGTAGAGAGCTACTCCTAAGGGAAACTTCATGAGGATTCCATAAAGGTAGAAAAGGATTTCAGGGCCAGGAGTTGGAAGATACCCCTTTGCCACACATATTCTCCATAAATGTGCCTCACTACCATTGTGCTCTACATTTGATTACATTCTCCCCATGGCTATTGCGTATATTTGTGGTAGAGTACACCTCAGGTTTTGAGGAAGATGTTTTTTATCTTACTATCTCTTCCTTGTAAATACTTTTTTTAAATAAACTAACTTTAGACGGCTAAATGGGGATTCACACCAGTGGGGGCTCATGAACAGTAGTACTAGAAACCCAAACCTTCTGGACTACCCCTAGAACCCTGAGAGTAGTGAGTGGACTCCAAACCAAATGTAAGTGCAGATTAGAGGAAATGTTACACTAGAGATTCTAAATGGTGAGGATAAGGAAGAGACTGGGCTTGTGCAGTCCAATTTGGTGGCCATTGTTGTTGAGGGGGTGGGAGGAGGAGGAGATCTTTTCAAGAACTGAACTATGGAAGAAGAAGGGTGTAGCATATGTAGAAAGGGTACCCCACATGTGACTCCTATCCCTTACATTCCTCCCCTGGGCCAAAACTCTACAGTTCCTTGCAAAGGGTGAGGCCACGTGTGTGATGAGGGCTTGCCCCCTGCCTGTAGCAGGGGGTGTTGCTGTATGGCTTGAAAGGAGGCTCTCCCCCACCCCCTGCCTTTCTCCAAGGGAGATTTTAATTTTTACCAGGAGAGGAAACAAGACGTTGGGACTGAAGGCTACCACTCTGCTCTCCTCAGAGTGGGGTTACTGGGCTAGAATTATATCTATCTGATCCCTTAAATATTGTTAGTCTAGAGTATATGATCAGATTCAGCTTAACTTCTGATTGCTCTGTGTCATTATCAGGAAAGGGGAACCCAAGGTTTACATCCAAAACTCAACCCCTTTCCTACCAAATACCAGTTCACAACAAACATACTTCGTGAATAGCAAAGAAACCCATTTATCCAGATTGTAGCAAAACAAGAAAATATATACTAGAGTCAAAGGTGGGGAACCTGCGGCCCGGAGGCCACATGTAGCCCTCTAGGTCCTCAAGTGCAGCCCTTTGACTGAATCTAAAACTTCAAGGCAGCACAAGGGGAAGCTCCCTGGTTTCTAGTGTAGCCAGTTGGGTGACAGGGACATGATGGAGTTCCTCCCATGTCTTCCCAGAGTCTTTTCCTTCAGCAGCCTGAAGTAGGGTTGGCATCTTATAACTTCCTTCTTGAAGCTGGAAGCCAGAAATGCCCAAAGCGAGTAGGAGCTGGAAGAGTCCCAAAGAAGACTAAAGAAGGCTAGAGCTCTCCTGCTCTCACCAGAGTATCATCACCATCCATGAGGAGAGAGTTCTATATCAATGGGCCTTGGGACTCCTATCCCTTACATTCCTCCCCTGGGACAAAACTCTACAATTCCTTGCAAAGATCAACTGGAGCAGGTCCAAAACCTGTAAATAAATATACAGTATCAACACAAACATCGGTGCTTTAAAATAATAAATATGATTTTTCTGACATCCCAGGTAACCACTGAAACTAAAATAAAATAAATGTCCATTACAGTACATATTAGAAGGACAATATGCCTCGCTACATATAGGACATATAACACGTGCCTGTCAATAGCAAATAGCAATCATTCAAAAGCAATAAGCATCGCTGATTAACAAAGCAAAGCTAGCTGCAGCCATAACACATCAATAGGCCTATCTATAAAGTACAACTTATCTCTAAGCATTAGCATTTATGCACAACAATTAACAAACACATTGCTGTAACATGAAAGTAACACAAAATACAGTCAAATGAATGAGAAACAAAATAAGAAAAACAAGCATACAGATATATTAAATGAGAGAGAAAGGAAGGAGAAACATTTAAGTGATTCTAATTTGGAGATGTGGGAAGATGGTGGAGCTATTTCTCTGAAGAAAAGGATAATGATGCTGAAGACGACATCGATGGGAAGAGGTGGAAAAGATTCATCAAGGCAGCTAAAGGAGATACTATAAGACAAATGAATTGACTGGTGAAGGGATCAGAGCCCTCAGTAGCTTACTCTTCATTGTGACCCCTGCTGCCTATCCCCATTATGACCCAACCCTACCCCCTTCAGGAACCACATCTCCCTCCACATAGGAAGCCTGGCCTCCTAGCTCTTGGCATGTGTGAGCTGTGGCCAGGGCCCGGGGTGGGGCCAGGTGACCCCGGGACCCCCCCGCCATGGCTGAGCAGATGCACTCTGGCAATAGGCCTGCAAGAAATCTTGATCCTGTAGACTTGATCCTTCTGCTCCTAAGCCTCATCATCTTGCTCAACCTTGGAATCAACGTGATGATCCTGGTCAGGGATGGGCCCTGGGCTTCTAGATAAGGATGGATCCTGGGAGGGCGGGAGGAGACAGCTTGGGGGCGGGGTGGCGCGAACCTGATGATTGGGAGAGAGGAGACGGGAAGGGATCAGGGGCCAGGGGCAACAGCCTTAGCACGATTCGCTTTCCATCCTTTATCTTCTTTGATCCCCCCACCCCCACCACAATCCCTCAGATCTGGCGCAGTCTCACGAGGTCCTTAAATGGAACATTGGGTTTATTTCAACCTAAAGGTGAGTGTGGGGTCTGGGGAGAGACCCTGATTTCCTTCCTTTTTGTCCTCTGACACTCCCAACCCTGTCACCTGCCTGCTTCAATTCTCAAAGTGACTCAGATGTCTGGCCCTATGGCCCCCCCACACCCCACACAATCATTCCCCATAGGGAACCTGTGTATACAGCCCGTCTCCCCAACTTCCCTGCCTTTACCCTACTCCCAATAGGTAAGATTCCCAAGCCTTCCATTAAGAAGCCATCAGGGGTCCCAACTCTGTGCATCCACTGCACCTTGGACCCTGTGGCTCTAAACGTGGCCCACCCTGCATCCAAACGACATCGCTGCTACCGTCAGCACTCAGGAAGTGGCCGTGGCAGTTACTGGGGAAGCTGCCATAGTCGCCGACACCGTGGTCGCCAACGCCGTCTTCGTTACCATCGCCACCCTCGAACATCTTTGCCCCCACCCCCTCCTCCTTCACCTGCAACCTCACCCACTTCCTTCTGTCACCAAGAAACCTGGGACACAGAATTAGAAGACAATAAAGAGCCCTGGAACCAAAAGTCCAACTACCAGCAGAGTTGGGACGAAACTTCTCATCCTGGAAACGTTAGGCATTACAGGGGATACTGGAGCAGTTACTATCCAGGGGGATCAAATCTCTCTCCTCAAGACCTGAGGGCTCCCAAAAGGGTGGAAGCAAAGTCTGAGTTGAGACTAGAGACTTATTATCAGTCATCTCCAAGCAGCTGGCCTCAGAATCTAAAAGAGAACATGGAACCTGGCCCAATCCCCACCTCCCCACAATTCATACACCGGTTCCCCCCTAACCCATCTTGGATGCCTGGCACCCACAACCCCCTTCCTCCAGGTGGCCGGGTTTTATGTGACAGCTGGGAGCTGAGACAAAGGGTCCGAGATGGAAACAAGAGAACCGATGTCCCCAAGACACCCCAGTCTGCACCTCGAAGCCCTGAGCCCCAAAGCTATGCTGAGAATGTTGTATCTAAACAGTCTGTGCGGCGGACCACAGTGCCCCTCATCTCAGCACACATCCCCCTCACTCGGACTCACGTCTCAGCAGGACATTTGCCCTTCAGCAGCCGGGATAGGCCAGAGGTAAAACGACGAGATGGAGACCACAGAGAACCGTTGCCCCACCGGACCACAATGGGCTCGTCCCCCTCCTTCAACAGACTCCCCAACCATGAGACACAAAACCACTGTGGTTCTGCCCCAAATGAGAGCCTGATATCCGAGGTCACCCAGCCCTTGTCCTATGTCTCAGCACGTGCTCCAGCCAGAGTTCCAGCTCCTGACCCAGGCTGTGCACCTGCCTTCATCCCCCTTAGTAGGAGCCCAGGGGGCCTCACCAACTACCAAGTGTATGATAGCCAGGAGCTGAAGCGGCAAATTCAGGAAGGCCATGGGTGTCGAGGTGAGGCCTTTTCCTACTCCCCTGCCACACCCCGCACAGGTCCTTCCTCATCCTGGCATTCTCTACACAGAACCAAGGCTGGGAGGCTGAACTGAAAACCTTGAGGTCAGCCGATCCATGGAAGGAGAGACACTGTCAGAGACGGAGTAGGGAATAAAGAGGCCAACAGGGATTGCATGCTTCTGTCTTTGGTAGGGAAGGTCAGGAGACCCCTGGCTAGGGAGTTATTCCTGGTAGGTGTTATTCCCAAGACCTGACTCCTTTACCCCCCAACCCCCCAGCCCACAGGTTTCCATTCTTCCAGCCATGGTTGCTAAGTCAAATGATAGGGAGGCGAGGCAAGGTTCCCTGCCAATAGGACTTAATAATTTCTTACCCAATCACCCGAACTGGCCAGGAGTGATACCCTAGGGCCCCATCATCCTTCCCTTCTTCTTTGGATTCTGTCCTCCAGTATATCTAGAGGACCCCATCAACTCTTTGTTCCTTCCCTCTGCCTCCACTAGGGATTGTATATATCTACTGGGGTTGTAGGAGATAGTGTTCTCAGGCCTCAGTGCCCTCTTGTAGGGAGACCTGAGGCCTAGACCCTTCAAGATTAAGTTATAACAGAAACCAGGAGACTTCTCTCCCCCGCCCCCAAATTAGTTTAGATGCTGACTCTGGCACCCAAAAATGAGTAGGCCACCAAAACATCTAGTACTGGTTTAAGAACTCCAGGCAGCACAGCTTAAAGAATATGTATGGGAGGTCAGGTTTCTGGTCTCCACTCTGCTCCAAGTAACTGTGTGACCTTCAGCAAGCCACTGACCTCAGTTGTCCTCACCTGTAAAATGAAGGAGTTGAACTAAATAGGGCCTCAAGTCCCTTCCACCTTTGACATTCTATGCTCTGTATATAATTGCTTATTTGAATGAATGAGTCAGCCCAGAAGCCCTGGGAGGAACTGGCTGCTAAGAAACAGGAGGCCTGGGAGCCTAAAGCTGAGGGAGGCTTGACGTGGGCTCCCTTTATTCATCTCCCACCCTCATTGTGACCCTTCCCATTGTGACCCGGTGCCTCCCCATCTCCTGCCACAGGAACCTCAGCTCCCAGGGTATGCGGGCAGGGGTGGGGGCTGGGGCATCCCAGGAGGCTCTGCGACCCCCAACATGGGCAAGCAGGTCCTGCAAGTGGGCCCAAGTATACTCAAGACCCAACCCCAGGAAGTGCCAGGACCTGGGGGACTCGATCCTGTTACTTCTGGGGAGCGTGATCCTGCTGAATGTTGGAATGAATGCGGTGATGCTGGTCAGGGAGGGTACAAGGCCAGAGTCCCTGTAGATAAAGCAGGGGCTGGGGGGAGGTAGGGTTAGGGAGGCGGAAGACAGGGAAATGGGGCGCTGAGGGAGGCAGGATACCTGGGGTCCCTTAAGGGCAGTAGAGGGTAGAGGTGGGGATAACAAAAATGGGAACTAGACAACATATAGCTATTTGAACCTGGAGGTTCAGTCACCTGGATTTACCCTTGTTCACTCTATCCTCTATCCTCTTTGCTCCCTAAACCCCCAGCTCTGGCATCATTTGAAAGCCTCCTTCCGAATACTGTTTCATCATGCTGGGGAAAAATGTGAGTGTGGGGCTTAGGGAGGCATGCTGAATCTATTCCCCTTGTCCTCTATCCTTCTCCTCCTCCCCTTTCCTATAATGGCCCAAATTCCCCTTAAAAACCAAGGCTTCTCCTTCCTCACCCCCAATTTCATCCTTCTCCCCTCTCTCAGACCAGCAACAATGCCACCCAACATGTATCTGCCATACCATGGACCCCAAGAACCCAATCCCTCGGGGCTCTCCCCACACCCATCAGCATCAAACCTGCCCGATGCGCCCTCCTCACAGCCCGGAATGGGCTCCAGACACAGATGATGATAAGTTCTCACAATGCCGATGGCTGCCGCCCCAATGTGGCCACTCTGGAGGCCCGATGATCTCCCATGGACCATGGAGGCAGGGAGAAGGATTGGGGTGCAAGGCAGGAAAGTTTTCCCATTCTAAGTCTGCTGGAGTTAGTACCACCCCACTCCTGCGCCCTGAGACCCTTTTCTACCCTGGGCAAAGGCCTCAAAGCTCAAAGAACAGCGAGGAAATAGAGTCTCAGTCTGCCAGAGATATTCAGAAGCCATGCCAGGTTTTCCTCTCCCCTTTCCCTGTTCCTCGTCCCCGAGCTGGCCATGTGGTATATGACGCCAGGAAGATGAAAGGCCCAAACTACCCAGTGGGAGAATTTGTGGAAGCTTTGTCCCTTTCCACAGGGGGAGGCTCCCCGCCAGAGCTCAGTAAAAAGGGCCAAAATCTCATCTCCCCGACCCTGGAGAGGCCCTTCAATCTGCCCACCTTCCCTGTTGACCACCCCATGGAGCACATAGAGTACAGGGAGCAGAGAGCCAGCTTTCCTGAAGGAAGGAACAAGGACACACTCTCCTGCAACTCCAAGTCCCATGCTGATAAAGGTTATTCTGAGAGGAAGATTCTACTTTCCCCAAATACTGACTCTTTACAGCTTTCTGACTATCCCACTTCTCCTTGCCGTCCTTCTACCCCTTCCCAGTCACCCAGGCCTTCTGAAATCCCCCTTCCTAGCTGGACTCCATTGCACCAACAGAAGCCTTCAAAGGTTCTTGTAGAACCTCTAGAAGTTTCAAAGGGTGAGATGGCTTGTGATATACAGAAACTACCAGAGGTCTCCACTCTCACTCAGACCCATCACTCCCGAGGATGGAACCAAAACTGGGTGTACAAGTCTCTGGAAATGCCCATGCAGAATCAGCCATCCCTCCATCAGATGCCTCCGAGCAAGGGATCTGGTTTCGCAACAGGTCATGTGGTCTTTGATGCCAGGCAGCTCAGGCTAAACAAGGATCATGCCAGAGGCTGTGTCCCCAGGGCTTCCTACAGCCCTAAAACCCCTCTGACTGTTCCAGGGAAAGGCAGAGGGGAGACTGGGAATACCAGTCCATGACAAACACTTGGGGGAAAGCACGGCAATAAAGGGACAGGTGTAAAAAGGAAAAAGATTTGCACAGTGGTATTCAGGGTCCAGTGAATTTCCAAACCTGACTAGAGTTTATGATCACAGAGAAGAGTCCAGACCAGATCTTTGAGGTAACTGTCCTTTCTTACCTCCATCTTATTTAGATCCCCTTAGGTAACCAAAAGGCCTCTAGAACCTCTAGAACCCTATGCGTGTGTGTGTGTGTGTGTGTGTGTGTGTGTGTGTGTGTGTGTGAGAGAGAGAGAGGGAGGGCGGGGGCAGGGGGGGGGTGGCACAGAGATAGAAGACACAGGATGGTAGGATTTGGAGCTGGAAAGGCCTTACAGATCAATTTGGTCCAACTTCCTGATTTTAAAGTGCAGAAACTGAGGCTCAGTGACTGGCCAAGTAGTAGGATCATGTAAGTAGCAGAGCCAGGATTTGCAGGCTATTCCACTCATCTCAAATCGGAATCAATTGGGTTGGACTAGACAGCCACTGAGGTCCCTTCCAGCTCTCCAATTCTGTGATTGTGTGAAATACGGTGCTCTTCCAACTACATAGATCATCCTCCAATAAGTCATAGACCGCCATAAATCTGGATATTACCAGTCCTCACTTGTCCAGAGGCTCCAGGACTTCCTCTTCTCTTTCCCAATTCTGGGCCTGGTCTGCTTTGTCCAGTGAGGCAGGATCCTTCAGCTGTTGTCCATATTTGCCTTAGGGACTCCAGCTTAGCTCTAAGGCTAAGAGAGGAGAAAGGCACTTTCCCAGCAATGATGCTGGGCCTACAGAGAGAGCCCTGTGAACATTCCCCTCATTAGAGGTCAGCTAGGTGGTTCAATGGATAGAGCCACTGGCCTGGGAGTCAATAAGACCCGAGTTCAAATCTGGCATCAGATATTTATTAGCTGTGTGACCATGGGCAAGTCACTTGATTTCTATCTCAGTTTCCTTAATTTGTAAGATGGGGATAATAACCCACCTCACAGGGTTGTTGGGAGGATCACTTTTAAAGCACTTGGCCCAGTACCTGGCACATAGTAGGTGCTTAATAAGTGATTGTTCCCTTCCCCCTTCTATCTTCCTCCAGGACAGCAGAGTGTTTACCTGGATACTTAGACCCACAACATAAGCCTTTTTAACTTTGACTGAAGTGCCTATTTAAGCCTCAGCAGCAGCCTTTCCCTCATGAGACATGGTACAAAAATCCCCGGATTCTGGAATCAGAAGGACCTGAGTTAATCTCTGTCCAATCTCTCTGTTCAACTTTGGGCAAGTCACTTTCCCTCCTTGTAAAAGGAGAGAGGTAGATTATGGTCCCTCTGGTCTTTTCCAATTATAAATCCTACGATCAATATTATGGCCTTAGCCAGAGGAGTAGTATCTGGCTCAGAGTCTGGAGTCCTTTGAGTCTGAAAGGACAGGCAGATCAAGGTTCGCTCCTTGTCAACCAGTCATTTATTAAGTGCCAGGCACTCTGCTAAGTGCTAGGAATGCAAAGAAAGGCAAAACAGTTCTTACCATCAGGAAGCACCCATTCTAGTGGGGAGACAACACAAAAACAACTAGGTACATACATGATATGTAAAGAGTAAACAGAAGGTAAGAGGGGTGGGAAAAGCAACAACAGCTGGGCACCCCCATCCCCACCAAAAAGGGAGGTGGGATTTAAGCGATCCTGGAGACAATGGTGATTTTCCCTTTTTGGGGTTTCCTTCCTCCGGCCCTTGTTCTCCCATTTGCTGAGTTCCCGCCATCATCCTCCCATTTTCTCAGTGCCAGGAGCCTACTCCTTACAAGCCTCATGTCTTAGGTCTGTGATTCTAATTTGAACCGTTCATGTAGACTTCTGGTCATCAGTGGTGAATACCAAGTTCTGAACTCTGGCTGACCTTATCCTTTCCTCTGGGGCATATGATCCTGACCTTTCCCATCTGGTCTAATGCAGCCTCTAACCCAAGCCCTAGTTAATACAAACACTTACCTTTTTGTCAAAGCATTTAGAGCTTAAAGGGATCTGTTTTTGGGGATTTCTAGTGTGGCAATTTTCTCTTATCAGTACACAAAGGCAACTTTGTGTAGCAAACTCTCGGAAAATTGCTTGGGGCACTCAGAAATTAAGAGTGTGTCCATGACCACACAATCCAAGAAGAACTTGAACCTGACTCCAGGTTCGACCCTCTAGCTCCACTAAGCTCTGTTGTCTCTATAAGAAGGTTTAGAGATTCATCCAGATCCTTCATTTTACAGACAGGGAAACTGAGGCTCAGAGCAGTTAAGAGATTTTTCACAGGTTCACCTAGTCTTCCTAGATCTAACCATGATTATAATGGGGAAACCAGGGGCTCAGCTATACCAATATCTTAAAAATTGTAGAAAATGGGAGAGGTGCAGAAATAGAGAAGGGCACATGTCCTAATGGAGAGGTGTGACCTAGATAGTTCTATACAACCAGAAAAATTCAATGCTGATTCAAGGCATTAACAGTTTCTATGTCACTTTAGCAGAAAGTCTCCAATGGAGAACCCCAGGGAACCATGCTTGGCCACATTCTGTTTTACATTTTTATCAGCGCCTTTGATAGATGGCATGTTTACCATAGTGATAAATATAAAGTATTACATTTGAATTCAATCGACCAACTTCATAAGTACAAGTAGTTTGTCAGGAAAAATTTGGTGGGTATGAGATTTAGTGGACTGTAAGATCCCTCATTGTGTGATGCGGTGACTCTAGTGGTAAGATAGGAGTATGATAAGTTAGTAAAAAAAAAAAAAAGCCTGTGATCTTGGGGTTCCTTAAGACAGCTTCCAGGAATAAAGAATGGATAGTCCCTCTGCCCAGGTCAGGCACTCAAATGGCCTACTGTGTCCTGTTCTGGTCTCCTGCAAAATGAGGATACAAATAGCTACCACTCAAATTGTTAAAATAACCTACCTCTCAGGGTTATTGTGACGGTAAAATGTAAAAGTGTAAAGTGTTTTTCAAACCTTAAAACACTACATAAATGATATTACTGTAATAAGCTTATTATTATTATAATGGTCCAGAGCAGAGCACCCAAGATTGAGAAGGATTGAGCTCATGATCAGCTAAAGGAACAGCGGATGTTTTAACTTAGCAAGGACTTGATGGTTGTCTTCAAATATTTGAAAGTTATCGTGTTAAAGACAGATTAGACTTGTTCTGTTTCGCCCTGAAGGGCAGAATCATGATCTGGATGGAAGTTTCAAAGGCACTTTTAAGGCCTGATGTCAGAAAAAACTTCTTAATTGTTAAGTATTTTCAGATTCTTTGTGACCCCTTTTTGAACTGTTTTGTTTTGGCTTTTTTGGCAGAGATCTGGAATGGTTTGCCATTTCCTTCTCCAGCTCATTTTACAGATGAGAAAACTAAGGCAAACAGGGCTGAGTGACTTGCCCACGGTCACACAAGTGTCTGTGGCTGTATTTGAACTGGTGTCTCCCTGACTCAGGGCCGGCAATCTATTAATTAATCATACGCAGAATCTTTAAGATTGCCACTTGTCCGGTAGTTTTATTGTGAGGATTCCTTTGGAGGTTAGAGTTAGGACTTGATGTCTGCTGAGGTCCGTCGAAACGCTGTAAAATTCAGTTTATCTAAGACGCTCCACCCATACCTTGACTAGACAGTAGGGCGCAGCAGAGGACCAGCAGGCCTGAAAAGACCACTCCCAAGCACGGCTAGGGTACACAGAAACTAAACTATAATTTCTAGCAGGCACCCTTTGCCTCCCCACCAAGTGAAGTCTGAACTCTGTATTTACTGGAAAGGGCTGGAACAATGGAGGGAAGGACCGTGAGAGAGACTTCAATTTCCATGATTATTCAGAAACGTCTCAGGAACCCGGAGCTTCGAAAAAACAACCAAGGCATAGGGTGCGGCCAGAACTTTTCGAGTTGGAGTCTAGGCAGAGAGGGGTGTAGCCTCAGGTAAAAGGGGCGTGCTCTGGTGGAGAGTAGGAAGTTACCGGTAGGATTTTCTCCGTAGCTTTCTCCCGCTTTCTTTTCCCTCCCTGCGGTCGCCTGAGGTCCTTTGCCATCATCCCCCGACCCCACCCCCAAATAGCAGGTAAGGGAAGGGAACACTAGGGGCTGACAAAAAGATGTTTCTGGCGCTCAGAACTAGGGATAGGACTGGACTGCCGAGTCCCGGGCTGAACTTAGGGTGGGGTAGGAGGAGAGACAGCTCCTTTTTTTTAACCACCTGTCAGGTCTAAATGGTACTTAGAAGACTAGGGAGTTCGGATGCTGGGGGCAGGGTGGGGGTGGGGGAGAGATCTGGGGACATACCTTGAGGGAAGGGGAGGAAACAAGCATATTTGTGCATTTTCCATTTAAATAAACAAGAAGTCCGTAGCCGCCCTGGGATAGGCACCTCTAGAATACCCAGTAGGCTGGGGTGCAGAGGAGGGAAGGAGTGGGTGGACCTGGCCCGAGTTACCAGAAGGAATTGAGCCCCATTTTCTCCCCGCCGCGTCCTTAGCTTCAGCCCCCATATGGCATCCGCAGTCTGGGGGGGCACCCCCTGGTGGGGTCCGCCACCCCCAGCCCCTGCCCGTCCCCTCACGGACCTCGACTTCTGCTCCGGAGCGCAGCTGCAGGAGCTGACTCAACTGATCCAAGAGCTCGGGGTTCAGGAGAGCTGGCACGGTGGACCAAAGCCCGGGGCCGACCTCCTCCGGGCTAAGGACTTTGTCTTCTCTCTGCTCAGTAAGTGTGTCACCTTTGGTCCTTCCTGTCCTCTCTCCATTGCCCCCACGCGAGTTCTCCATTCTGCCCCATAGAGAGCCTCCGCTGACCCCCTCCCCTTATCCTCAGGTCTCATCCACCGACGGGACCCCCGGGTTCCTGAGCAAACCGAGCTTCTGCTCCTCCGCGGCGGAGTCCGCGAGGGCTCTCTCGATCTGGGGCCTGGACCCCTAGGGCCCTACGTGCGGGGGCCCCACTACGACGCCGGCTTCACGCTCCTGGTACCCTTGCTCTGGCTGGACTGCGAGGGGGTAAAGCCCGACCTCGAGCTGGAACCTGGCAGCGCGTGGCTCCGCCTCCAAGCGCGCGGGGGCGGGGCCTCGGCCCTGGAGGCTTGGTGCGACTGCCTAGGGCCCTCCGCCCCGGCAGAGCTAGGCGGGGAGGGGGCGGTAAAAGAGGCATGTCCATTGGAGAAGCCTCCGTGTGACGTCACGGGGCCCCAGACTGCGGCGACGGCCGGGCCAGTGCGAGAAGACTCCCACCCCCAGTCGCCAGCGGCCGCGGAAGAGCCCGGCGGCGACTCGGCGGATCCGGCAGAGCTCCGCTCATGGAAGGAACCGCACAGTGACGTCACAGAGCAACTCCCTGGACAGCCAGTCCCAGAGCCTGAGGGGCGGGGCCCTCAGGAAAACTGGCCCTCTTTGTGCCCCACCCAAGTGGCCGCCTGGTTTTTTTCCGCCCTGTCTGCCGTAGCTGTCTCCTTGACCCCGGACCCCGGTGCTGTACGCCTGGTCCATGCCGCCCTCCATGCCGGCGTCACTACCATCCTTCTGTCCACTCCAGGCCCTCCCCCCCGGCTGCTGCTCTTTGACTTGGTGCCAGGGGTCTCCGTGGCCGGCTGGCCCGCGAGAACCCGGACCCACGCGTGGATGGGTCCCGTCGCCGCTGGGCCTACCGCCTGCTACCTCGTGCCGGGCTACCGAGCCAAAAAGGAGAATGGGCTCTGCTGGCGGATTTGCTTTGCCCGCCAGGAGCTGGCGCTCAAGGCCCGCATCCCCCAGCCGCTACTCCAGGCACACGCCGCCGCCCAGGCCTTACTACGCCCCCTGGTGGCCGGGGCCGGCTGCGCGGCTCCCTACCTCTTGCGCACCCTGCTCTACTGGGCCTGCGAGCGCCTCCCCGCCCTCTATTTGGGGCGGCCCGAGAACGCCGGGGCTTGTTGCCTCGGGCTGCTGGACGAGCTAAGCCGCGGGCTAGAGGCTGGGGCACTGCCTGACTACTTCCTGGAAGGGCGGGAGCTAGCGGCGGGGGAGGGGGCCACGGAGCTGGCCGGAGCTCTCGCCCGACTCCGGGGAGACCCTGTAGGGGCTCTCAGAACTGCGGTGGAGGAGGCCAAGACTGCGCGGAAGGGGGGCGGGGTGGTGGGCGGGGGTCATTAAAATATTTGCAGTTGGATGGACACAGAAGAATTTGGGTTCTTTTTTTTTCCAACCTCCTTCATTCCCACCTCTCCCCAACCGGTGACATGACTCATTCTGGGGGACTTAGCCCTCGAACTTTCTGAAGCCGCTGGCTGTCTTGGTCCTGACCCTGAAAAAAAAAATGTTGGTCCTGTCCTCAGCACCGTCACCCTCGTCCCAAAATGCACACATCTCCCATCAAGACCCTGACCCAGGGACTCGTCGTCCTTTCCTTGTCTATTCTTGCCCTCTCGTTCCAAATTCTCTTGGAATTTCTCCTATGTATGACCCTAGGTGGGAGCCAAGTAAAGGGGTTTAGGCGAGATGCTGACACAGCATGAGAGGATAAATAAAATGGGGCCCGGCCAATGTGATCAGGTTGGAAATATCAGAGAAAACAGCCACCACTTCCTGGCATTGGATCCCCTCCTCATCTGCTGCACAGACACACACACACACACACACACACACACACACACGCACTGCTGTGTTCAGCCACAGTTCAATTTCTTCTCCAGTACTCAGCTAGCCCCTCCCCCTTTTCTCATGCATTTTCTATACATTTGTCCCCCAGAGTCAAGCTCTGCACCTTGTTCCCCCTCCTGGGAGTCATGACTCGCCTCCCACAATCAGCTTGTTTGTTTCCTCCCTACATCCCCAGCCACTTCCATTTCCAGGTTCTCTAACAGATCCAGGAGTCCCTTTCCACCGTCCTCTTTTTGATGCTGTCTCCGCCCCCTGCCCCGCCCTCGAATAGGGTTCTTGGGCTGAGGTGGGGGAGCAGGACGCGAGTTTGCGGCTGCCGCTAAGGCTACCGTTACTGCTTCTGCTGCCTGGGCTTGCTTTCCAGTCAGTCCTGCTGCTGAGGCCTGGAGTGCCGCCATCGGGGGACTGGGGACGCCCTGGGAACCCACCCCTATTTCCCTGGGGGGGAGGGATAGAGAGCGCCGAGGTGGACCGCGCGGGGAACCCTCTGCTGACAGGGGGACACTGAGGGAGGAGAAAATGAGAGCCTGAGCCATCCATCACTGCCGGCAGCAGGATCAACAGGACAGGTTTGGGGGGTCTCACGAAAGAAAGTGGGGTGTAAGCAATCGCTTAGGAACGTGGACGGGGACCCTGGGGAGCACGGAACTGCGTGGGGGGAGTCCAGCAGGCAGGTTAATTTGGGGAGTACCAGGGAGAAAGTGGGGTGCAACACTTTGGAGTAGCTTAGCTGGAGGTCAAATAACTGGAAGACTGCATCAAGACTGACTCCCCAATAACATTTTGTGGGATACCCAGAGTGAAGTTAAAGACTCGCTATTTGGGGGTGACAGAATGTAAGAAGGGACCTTCCATACCCACTGCACCTTGATAACCCCTGAGTTGCTGGAGCTGGAAGGGCGTATTTGGAAGCACCAGGGAAGAAGTAGAGGTAAGGATAAGTTTAGAGGATACCTGGTCACCAGAAGCTAGGGCCTCTAGGGATTTGAGGAGGTAGATAGAGAGTGTTGACTTGCTGAAAAGGGGAGGCATAAGCCAAGTTTATGGTTGATTTGGAAAGAAGCTCAGTGCCCAGCAAATGGAACCTCCCAGAAGTTCTGGGCTATAGGTTTTGAGAGTGATGGGAAGAGGTAGGAGATACATTCCAATCTGGGGACTAAAGGGTGGCAAAGAAGACCCCCAGTTCCCTTTAACCTCGTCACAGCTGCTGTACTAAGTGTTGCTGCCATGGATGATTTGGGTATGTTGTAGCCCTGTTTCCTTCTCACCCCTTCTAGATTTCTTGACCTGACAGGGAGGAGCTGTGAGATTCATTTCTGTCATTTCCCATAGCGAGTTAGGGTCTGCAAAGTCTGGTCAGCGGAGATTATATGGAGAGGTGCAGAAAAACGGGAGCCTTTGAGTTACATCGATTTAGGGCCAGAACAGTGAAGGAAAGGAGAGAAAATTTGGGGCTAAGAGGAAAGGGAACCCAGAGAATTGGCGGCAAAAGCTGGGGATTCACAAAGCTTGAACCAAGTAAGAGTTCAAGGATTCCCATCAAGTTTGGGGGTGACAGGGGGAGAGGGCAATTGAAGGGACCCTTTTGAAGTACTTAAGGGGGAGGGCTCTTTGGGATACTACTTAACAGCAAAGAATCCAGGAACACAGAGGGGAGTATCTGGGATAAATTAGGGGGTACGACCCTGTTTGAGACAAGAGATTGGAGGGTGCCTTCCTGGAGAAAGGAAAGGGCTTTCATCCTTGAACTATCTGCCAGTTCGGAGTGTTTTTCAATTGGGGGAGGGGGCATTCTGGGAGCCAGATTGAGATTGAGGGTTGTGTCCTATTGAGGTGCCTCCATACAATTTGGGTTGTATACCTCCATTGTGAGAGTGGCGGTGTTAGGGGATATCGTAGGGAGATTGGACTGTCCCCTAAAGGGAGGGAAGGTGGTTGGAGATGGCGGCGCTGGCCAGCAGCCTGATCAGGCAGAAGAGAGAGGTACGAGACCCTGGGACAAGTCGACCGGTGTCAGCCCAACGGCGAGTGTGCCCGAGGGGTACTAAGTCCTTGTGTCAGAAGCAGATACTGATTCTGCTCTCCAAGGTCCGTCTGTGTGGGGGGCGACGGGCGCGGCCGGACAGGGCCCCGGGTGAGTGTTAACAGTTGGGGTTTGGGGCTCCTGAGTAGGTTGAGGTGGGAGCTAGACTAAAGGAGAAATCTCAGAGATGGAAAACCGAATACCCGGGTCCCCAAGGAGAGTAGCGGGGCGAGGAGAGCCAGAGAGAAAATACTTTAGAGGGCTGAGCTGATGGTTGGATAAGATAGACGAAAACTCCTAAATGAGAGTTGGGCAATGGGGAGACTAGAAGTTCAGATACTCTCCCTTTCTGCTGCTTCTCAGTTTCCCTTCTCTGTTCCCGCATAAGCCCGAGCCTCTCTCTTTCTCTTCTAAAGCTAGGGGAAATGTGAGAGGTTTTAAAAGAGCTTAACTAACCCCCGCCCTTCTCAGGAACCCAAGCATCCTGTTTCCCCACCCACCCCCTCCCAGCATTGCCAGGCTACGTGCGTTTCTTCCTGTCCTTTTGCTGCTTTGCTTCAAGCCCCAAACTGAGACTACCCAGGACTCGGAACGCCTGGGTCACACAACCTAGTTTCTTCGATTCTGCGACGCTCTTTTCTCTTTCCCCCCAGTTTAGCTGGTCACCCCATACCCATTCCTCTGTTCTTCTGTTACCCCACACTCTAGCTTGGGTCTTTCTCGTTTAACCTTAAACCTTCCTAACTCTCCCTAGGGTGTTCTTGCAGATCAGCCCCTCCCCCACCCCTACCTCCCTGCTTCCTCCCCCGCACCCCACTCTGCTCTCCCTGCCCGATCCCAGAACTCTACTGTGTCCTCCCTCTTTCCCCTCCTTCACACCCAGGGGACGGAACAAGGAATGTCCTCTGGATTCTCCTCCCCAATTCTTTTCACACCCCCAAGTTCTGCTTCCATCAAGAACACAAAGACCTGGCACCCGCTGGACTGGCTGCCCCTCCCCACAGGAACCCAGGCGTTCAGAACAGATTCTGGGGGTCTAGGGGAATGAGGAGGCGGGGAGTGGGGGGGCAGGGGGACGGGGACAGGAAAGACTGATTGGGACTGTACCACCCGCAGAAGGGCAGGGGGTACTATACGAAATTCCTCCTGGGGAATTATATTGTGAGAGAAAGGGGTGAGGAGGAGACGACCCTTTCTCAAGAAGGGGCGCTGTCCCTGTGCTCCCTTCCCCACTTTTTCCAAATTGATTAGGGACTGAGAGTTTCAATAACCCCCACCCCAAGTTCTCGTTGAACGATTCCTCTCCCCACCCACTCTGCCTTTTTCTGTGGTACAGTCCAGAGCCCACCCTTTGGAAATGTCCCTTTGCCCTTCTGTTCCACACCCCTCTAGCCCTTACTCACATACATACATTTACACTCAGTCCTTCACTTAAACTCATCCTTTGTATGCGCCACTACAAATCCTCCCTCCCCAGCTTGGAAGTCCGGGGTCCCTAACGCTAATAGGGACTGGAGAAGGGGAAGAGGCTGGAGCCCCCTGACTCCTGGTTCCTCAGGAAGACAGGCTTGTGGCAGTCTGATTAGTGGCACAGATGACCAGGCAGACGGCAGAGGCCCAAACCAGGCTGGGCAGCATCAGGTGCTGAGTCAGCAAGCTTGATTCCAGCAGAGTCAGCTCCCTGCCCCCCATAGCTTGAGCAGCCCCTTCCCCCAACGACCAACCTGAGATTACCCACCACAAAAATTATAGTGTTTCTGCCTGCTTTTGTCACTGTCTTTTCCCCTTATCATAACTCCTTCCCTTCCCCCTCTAGCTCAGCTATTGAGCAGGAACTAAACTATTTAAATAAATTTCAATAAATTAAACTAAGAGCTAATGGTGGGGGCAGGGACTGGGTGCAGACTTCCCCAGGAGACAGAGAGCCCAGAGCTAGAGGGTTACACACAGAGAGTTAGTGAAAGAGCAAGTTGACCTTAGTTCTCCCTAACTACTTTCCCCACTTCTCTCACCCCCCATTTCTAGGATCAAAATTGGAAAGAGAAATCTTCACCAAAGATTAATGTCAAGTTCTTCCTGTCTCTCTCTCCTTAGAGCCCCAGCTCAAAGGCATCATCACAAAGCTTTTCTGCCGTCAGGGTTTCTATCTCCAGGCCAATCCAGATGGGAGCATCAATGGGACACAAGAGGATACCAGCTCCTTCAGTGAGGGGAGAAGGGAATTTTTGGGGTGTGGGGAGTTAAAGAGGAGAGGAGAAATGGGTATCAGATGCTTAGGGCTTCTCTTCTCTCACTGTACCCTTATGCCTGAGGCAACTGGGCCCTTGAAGGAATGGCTTATCTATTTCCTATCCACCCAGTTATTCCTATTTCAGTCTGTTTCTGTCTGGCATTGACATCCAGGAGTGGGGATGGGCCAGAGTCAGAGTGGTTGTCCCTGAATGGAGCTGATGGTAGGCTCAGGGTTTTGTTGGTTTGTTTGTTTTTTTTTCTTGAGGGGGTGGTCACAAGGCATCTGAATTCTATGTACTTAAGGATTAAGGTCTGGGGTTGGATGCCTTGGATCTCTAACTCTCACTTTACCCTCCAGCTCAGTTTAACCTGATCCCTGTGGGTCTCCGTGTGGTCACAATCCAGAGCACCAAGCTGGGGCACTATGTAGCCATGAATGCTGAGGGACTACTCTATAGCTCGGTGAGACTCCTCTCCTCACTTTCCTTTGTGCTGGTGAACCACTTAACTGGGACCCTCCCCCTGCCCCTCCTTTACCTGCTGATCCTACACTTGGCCCTCTTCTCAATCCTTCAGATCTTATTACACACACTCTACAACAGTCATCAATCTCAAAATCATTTCCCTCTCTGAATTCCCTAAATTTTTTCGAAGATTTACTCTCCCATATCCTACCAGGACCCATTTCAACTCTCTCCTCAGTAACCTTTCAATACCATCATCATATCCCCTCACTAGACAAGAGGCCCTTGAGGGAGATTCCTTCCAAATCCCTTTATAGCCTCTGCAAGGGACACCCTCACAACCACATGCCTAGGACCCCTTATGGCTTCTCTCTTCTGAGTACCCCTCTATATCTCCACATTTAGTAATGATTAGGAGAGCCAGGCAGGGCATGTGGAGAGAGAGACCTGAGTTCTTCCATAGCTCTGCCAAGTAGTGCATTCTTTGACCAAGTCATTTGCACTCTCCGAGACTCAGTACCCTCATCAGCATAAAGAGAGGATCGAACTAGAATATGCTAGAATCCTAAAACTAGAGCCAGAGAGGACCTTAGAGGCCATCTGTTCCAATCCCCTCCTTTTACAGGTGAAGAGACTGAGGACTGACTTGCCTAAGAGTCTGTGTTTATTTCCTATCCCCTCCCTCCAGTTCAGAGCCCAAATATACTGGAGTGGGAGTTGTCAAACTTTTTGCTCTTAAACATTACTGAATAATCCAAAAAGTTTTTGTTTACATGGGTTACATCAATCAATATTTAACATATTAGAAATTAAAACATATGTTTTAAAAATATGTATCAGTTCATTTAAAATAACAATACTAAACTCAGTACGTTAACCATCTTAGGGCAGCTAGGTGATTCTGTGGATAGAGCGCCGGGCTCATGTTCCTGAATTAAATTAAAATCTGGCCTCAGATACTTACTAGCTGTGTGACCCTGGGCAAATCACTTCATCCTGTTTGCTTCAGTTTTGTCATCTATAAAATGAGCTGGAGAAAAAAATGGCAAACCGCTCCAATATCTTTGCCAAGAGAACCCTAAATGGGGTCACAAAGACTTGGACATGACTGAACAACAACAAAAGCATGTTAACCAACATAAATAACATTTTCATGAAAAATAACTCTTATTTTCTAAAACATAAAAAATGTAGTGAGAAAAGTGGCATTATGTTGCATATTTTTGCAAACTTCTTTAATGCCTGGGCTTAATAGAAGACAGCTAGGTTCTCATATATACTTCTGTATTCAATCTGCTGTGATATGTTTTTTGGTTAAAGTATCTGAAGACATATGGTCTCACACAGATATGCAGTTGAAAAATTGAGGGGTATATTTAATAGACAAATAATTTCTTAGTATTATTACAAAAATAGTTTGGAACTTTGAGGTCCCCTCTCCCATTGGCTGACTCCCAAGGATCTATGGTGTAGACCACACTTTGAGAATGGCTATACTGGAGGAAAAGGAAGAGATTGGTTAGAGCGAGGGGGATGGGAGGCGGGTTGGAGAATTAGATACAGGAATATACAGAAATCCAGCCCCAAACCCACAAGCATCTGGGTTCCCAGAGCTCATCTTTTTTTCCTCCCCTCACCACTCAAAGGATTTTGGTTCCACACTGTAGAGTTTACATATCACTTCCTAATGGGGGGGCTCAAGACTAAGAAACATCAGCCTCTTAACCGTTAATATAAATCTCTCTTTCTTCCACCCTTTGTTTTCTCCTTCTGCGACCTCATCCTCAAGCCGCATTTCACAGCAGAGTGTCGCTTTAAGGAGTGCGTCTTTGAGAATTATTACGTCCTTTACGCCTCTGCCCTCTACCGCCAGCGTCGTTCGGGCCGAGCTTGGTATCTGGGTTTGGACAAGGAGGGCCGCGTCATGAAGGGAAACAGAGTTAAGAAGACCAAAGCAGCCGCCCATTTTGTGCCTAAACTCCTGGAAGGTGTGAACACCCTGTCAAGTACATTTCCATGGCCACAGAGAGGCTTCTGTCTACCTTCACATCCTATGGGGGCTATACATCAAATATCTCAGACTAGGCCATAACAGGGAGGAATGAGGAGCGGGGAGATTTCTGTCCTCGGTCACTGTGTATGTCGAGGCTTCTGCTTTTGTTTGTTTTTTCCAATAAAGATATTTTATATTGGGACAGAAAAGTTGTATAGTGATGATAGAAGAGAGAGAGAGAGACGAAGAGAAAGAGACGAAGAGACCCTGTTGGAGCTGGAAGTTTGGTCTTGAAATAGTGAATGTTTGTAAAGTGGGGTCTGTGAGGCATCGGGGAAAGGGGGGGGAGTTGAGCTAGATTATCTCAAAATTGTAAGACACGCTCTGTCCAGAGCTCACCTGGAGGGAGGAAGGGAGGTCGTATTTCAGGTGAACAATAGTAACACAGAAGCCAACCAAGCATTGACACAGTGATAGCTCCTTCGCAGAACCATAAAATGATAGATTTTAAAACTAGAAGGGTCCTTGAAGATCATCTAGTCCATGGGCTGTGGTCCTATCTTCATATTTCTCCACTTCTTATTTCTGTGTTTCTTGATCCTTGACTGTTTCTCTTTCTGTGTTTCATTCTCCTCACAGTGGCCATGTACCGGGAGCCTTCCCTGCACAATGTACCTGAGACGTCTCCTACGAACGACGAGCCTCCTCCAGTCTCTTTTCCTCCAAAAACATAACCCTGTTGTTTGGGAGCGCCCCTCAAGTCTTCCATCAAGACAGCCACGCAGATCCCGGACTGAACCAATCATTCTGGTCTCTCATCTTGTTCCGTTCCTTCCTTGCCACTCCCCTGCCACAAGCCATAAATTCCTGACTTAGAATATTTCTTTCTGACCTTCCTTGGGTAATTTAGGGAGGACTACCAAAGTGGTGGCCATTATCGGCTGCCCAACAGCTATCTGAAAGATTAAGGGTGACTCTTGGGCTATTACTGCAGAACCTAAATCCTAGAAAGATCTTCTCTTTGGCAATTTTCTTTATCAAAGGACCCTTACAGGGGATCTAGAAACATTGCTATATACCATTAAGGGGCCTGGCTAATCACCGTATTTTATCCTTTTCTGCACAAGCTCTCAGAAGATTTACCGAGAGATGAAGCTGCGGGTTCTAAAAATGGCTAGACAAAGCCTGGTTTCCTTGCCATTCTTCTACATAACCACAGAGCCACAGTCACCCAGAGCACAGACCTTTTTCTCTTGCTTATCCCCTCAGCCTTCTGACTGTTCTGGATGTATTCGAAAATCTGGACCCTACCCAGTCAATTTGGCATCAAAATCTTCTGTATTATAGTAGAGTCACATTGCTACCTTCTGTTCTGGGTCATTGAAGATTAATGTTGTTAATCAAGAAACCCACATCTAGAGCACAGCACAGACATTGTCTTGGTCTACACTGAGCCCAGTTGTAGACTACCACCATCCTAACCTCTGGCCAGGGAAGGACCCTGTTTTAGAATCTGTTATGATGTCCTGTGGTTCTAGTTTGTAGTTGAGGTCATCCCCTTTCCCTGGATGGAGCTAGAGTCTGAATAGTCACATGCTTGCTCTAGGAGATGTTCTAAACAATGGATCATGCTTCTTCCATAAATGCTACTTGTGATCCAGAGAGAATTACATTATATATGGACCAAAACCCACCTCCTTTTTTGTCTGTAGAAAGTTTTCTAAAAATCTTATTCTTCCATATAGAAAAAACCAAATCCATCTTCTTTTTAAATACCCTTTCTAAAACTTAGGATTCAGTCTGTCCCTAAACATGAGTATTTGCAGGGCAATAGGCTGGGGAGTCTAGGGGTAGGGGCCAGGAAAGAAAATTCATATTTAATGAAATTTCAGGGCGAAGGTACTGAGACCCAGATACTGTGGGTAGAGAAAGGAGGAAAACATCTGTGGTTGGGGCGGGGAGGTGGGGGCTATGGGAACAATTTCTGAATTATATGGAAATACGAATACTTAGCTACCTCACCAGGGACACCTTAGGGGTCCTCCATAAATAGCATAAAATCCTCAATGTCTGGGATGGGAAGAGGATAATGAGACACTGGTAGAAGCTGTCCATACGAGAGCAAATAGAGAACCCTCTGAATCAGCAATAACATTCTCATATTGGTCAGGTAATAATGGGAAAATTCAGGGAACTTTCATTCTAGATCTCACTATCCCCAGATTTTTAACCAAAATAGAATAATTCTGAGTTTCCTAAGAATTTTTCCAGGGGATCAAAATCTCTGGAAGGTCTTAATATGCAGAGGCTTCAAGTATGCCCCAGAGACAGGCTTTATGCCTATAGTCCAAAGATTTCTCTGAACTCAGAGAGGTCCATCACCAGGTTATTTTCAAAGGGATGAACTTTTCAGCTAAGACAAGTTTCAAAGTCTATTTGTTAAATTGCAGGGAGGTATGTAAGTCATGTTTATGGAGATTTTGATAAGATCACAGATCTCTGAAGTATTGAAAAGAGAAGTTAAGTCACAATTCAACAAGGTTGAAAGTAAGAAAGGGATGCTTGGCAGATGGAATAAATACAACTAAAATGAGATTAGAACCAATCAGTAGTGAGTTGAGAAGGCGTTTGGAGGGGTGGGGGGAGGGTTGTACTGTGACTCCCTGGGAACACTAGGGAGGAACTAAGGTGATGGGAGAAAAAGATTCAAGAATCAGTAGGAAGCATTAGAGAGAACTGGAAGTCACTGGGAAAGAATTTAGAAGAACTGAGATCAGGATGAGGAATTATCTCTCAGAACCTATTTCAGCTTCCCCAGACTGTTGCATGATTGGTAGAACCCCAATCCCACCCCACTCCCTACCATTACCCTGCTGCCTGTGGATCCTCCCTCTCCAGGGAACAAGGGTCCTTCCCCTGCTCATTTCTTCGATTAAAGGCAATTTGTACAATCTCTGTGTCAGTTCTGGGATTGGGAAGATTGAACGCTTGGAGTGGGAGAGGGTGCCTGAAAGGAGATAAAATTACTTTAAGTTTTTAGAGAAGGGGGCAGAAGACAGAAAAGGGGAGGGGAAACATTTGGGTTTTAGGGCAAGGGTCCCAGCAGCTGCAGGCAGAGGAACAGGTGCACATTCCTCAATGCCTAGTCATTTCCTCTGCCACCCGATCCCAGCTCACTTGGGCTGTGGAGCCAGCCACGGGAGAGCAGAGAGACAGTGGCAAGCATGACTCCAGGAGTGTTGCTGCTGGGGACCCTGGCGGTCCTGTTCTCCATAGACGGTAGATAATGGGACTTTTGGGTACTGGGGTGAGTTCCTTGGGTCACTGAGAGGGGAGATTGGCACGAATATGTGTGATATGACTGGGAGGGCCTTCATGGTCCCATTTTTAGGGGCAAGCGGCACGTTGGCGGAGGGTCAGCTCCTGGAAAAGCTTTTCTCGGGTTACGACAGCTCCGTGAGGCCTGCCCGGGACCCTGGGGACCGTGTACCCGTCAGCATCGGCCTAACCCTAGCGCAGATCATCAGCTTGGTGAGCTAGAGGTACCGGGCTAGGGTTGGAGGTGCGGTTAAGGGCAAAAGAAGGTATGGGGCCTAAAGAGTGATGGATTAGGACGTAGGGACATAGCTCTGGAGTTCGTGGGGGAGGGGCCCTCAGGAGGAGAGGCTTAAGGATCATTTCTAAGTATACATAGAAGGGGTGGAGCCAGAAGCCGGCGAGACCAGAGGGAAGGGGCGGGGCTAGCTATGAAATGGGCGGGGCCAGCGGGGCATCTGGAGAGTGGAAAAGCTGAGTGGACGGGGGAAAGTAAAGGAGGGGATTCTAAGAGTCGGGAAGTTCACCTTTACTGGTTCTCTCCTTTAGCCCCTTTAACTCCTGCTCCTTCCCTGACAGAACGAGAAGGACGAGGAGCTAATCACCAAGGTGTATGTGGACCTGGTACGGAGGAGATCGTATGGGAAGGTTGCGGGGGTGGGATTGACTGGGGAGGAGGTCTTATCCCCTATTTTAAGAGCCTCCTTACCGTAGAGGTGGGGTTCTTAACCTGGGGTCCACAGACTTGGAGGTCCGTGGAGAGATCTCGGAGGATCCATAAGAAAAAAAAATCACATCTTCTTTTTCATTAACCTTTAACTGAAACTGAGACTCTCCTCCCATTGCCAGTGGAAGCAACAAACATAATCTGCGAACGAGTCCATAGGTTTTACCATACTGCCAAAGGAGTACTTGAGGCAGAAAAAGATTAAGAACTTGGCACTGGAAGGACCCAAGCATCTGACAGTTCCCTCCCCATCCCACCCCCGCCCCAAGCAATTCAGTCAACAAATATTTATTAAGCATCTAGTGGGCATTGGACTTGGGGTCAGAAGACCAGCATCCAAATACTGGCTCTGATACTAACTGTGTAACTATATACGGATGACATACGTCACTCCACCTCTCTGGGCCTGTTTTCTTTTCTTTAAAATGGGCATAATGATTGCACCCCCTGACTCGCAGGATTGTTGTGAGGAACCGGCTTCAGGACCTTAAAGCGTGATATAAATGCGAATTGTTAAAAATTGCTGTGTGCAGAGCACCATACCTTAAGTTAGAGGTCCCTGTCTCCAAGAACCTTACTTACGGTCAGAGATAAATTGGTTGCCCAGCGAACGCTAAATCGCCACCATTCACCTCTCTAGGTATGGACGGATTACAGACTAAGCTGGAACCCTGAGGAACATGAGGGGATAGACTCGTTAAGGATTGCATCGGATTCCGTGTGGCTCCCGGATGTAGTGCTCATGAACAAGTAGATGACGGGGGTGGAGATGGTGGGGAGGAGCGACGTGGTCACTAAGAGGGAGGGGGGTGTAGGACAGGGACCCAGGGGGCAGGGTAGGTGGGAGGGTTTCTGGGCTAAGCTTGTAAAAATATACTTGGCTGATCCGGCTCCGCCCTTCAGCAATGATGGAAACTTCGACGTCGCTCTAAATATCCATGTGTTGGTGACCTCTGATGGCTCCGTGCGCTGGCTGCCCCCTGCCATTTACCGCAGCAGCTGTAGTATCCAGGTTCCTGACTTCCGACCCCTTCTTCACAGGAATGAGCAATGATTCGGCAATAATACCAGGCCCTTCCAGTGATGCTCCCCAGTCACCACTAGTCTCCAACTAACTTCACGTTCCTCCCAAGGACCATCCCCGGGGATTCTCAGTTCTCCAGTAACCCCTCCTCCAAACTCCCAGTCCCTCCCAATGACCTTCCCATAGCGCTTTATCCCTCTCCTTCCAAGTGACCCTTCCCAGTGGTCCCTAGTCCCAGTGACCCAACCAAGCCTCTTAGTATCATCCTAACCAATAGCTGGGGAATATCTCTCTGATGTTTCTTCTCTCACCCTTCAGGTCACCTACTTTCCCTTTGACTGGCAGAATTGCACTATGGTCTTCAGTTCTTACAGTTATGACAGCTCTCAGGTCAGCCTGAGCCCAGGGCTTGATCTGGATGGACAACAGAGGAGTGAGATCTACATCCATGAGGGAAACTTCATTGGTTTGTGCTTGACACAGATAATTAGGGAAGGATAGAGTGGTATATACATTGGGTACATGCACCACATATGCATGTCCATGGCCCATAGGAAGGAGCAGATATGATTTTCCTACTTAAATGAAACAGCTAGCACACACATGTTAGTGGGAGATATGTAGCACACGTGTTATGTAGCTATCACACAGTAAACCTAAGCTGCTGTCACCTATATACCTTTGCCTACCCACTCTTCCAGAGAATGGCCAGTGGGAAATAATCCATAAATCCTCAAGACTGAATGGCCCCTCAGGAGAGGGACAAGGAGGGAAGGAAGGAGAGCGCCAGGATGTCACCTTCTATCTCATCATCCGCCGGAAGCCACTCTTCTACCTGGTCAATGTCATAATTCCCTGCGTTCTGATCACTCTCCTGGCCATTTTTGTCTTCTACCTACCCCCGGATGCTGGTAAGGGAAATCTGGGAGCTGTGGGGGAAGAGAAGATTTAGAAAAGAGTATTTGTGATCATCTCATCATCTGCCGCACTCCAGATTCTCCCCTTTCCCCAATTCAACCTTTCTTTCTCAAGCCTGTTCAAAGATTCTCCTTCTACAGTCCAAACGACTAAAATCCAGCCCACAGCTAATTACTGAGTTTCCCCTCCTACTGGGCCAGCTCTCTCTGCTTTGAATGTCCTAATGTCCCTCCACCATCCTGCCACCATCTGGACCTCACAACAGGACCTCACAACTTTCCTATTCCCTGTGAGACCAATGTCTCTCGCCTTCTCCCTCCTGACTCTCTCAAAACTGAATTCCCTCTTTAGCAACCCCCTTTATTAGCATCCTCAGCCTAAGAAAGAGAAGGGAGAGCTGAAACTTTGAGTTCTTTTACATGGAAAACTGCCTTCTTCCCCTGGAACACCATATAACTTCCTCGGGATGGGTGGGCTAACCCAATTTGTTCATTTCATCTCCCACTCACAAACAAGGGGAGAAGATGACACTCTCAATCTTTGCCCTGCTGACCCTGACGGTGTTCCTACTGCTGCTGGCCAGTAAGGTTCCTGAGACATCCCTGGCTGTCCCCATCATTGTCAAGTACCTCATGTTCACCATGATTCTGGTCACCTTCTCAGTCATACTCAGTGTCATTGTCCTCAACCTGCATCATCGGTCCCCTCATACCCATCAAATGCCCCTCTGGGTTCATCAGGTAAAAGGGACTATTCCTCAGAGACATAAATTTCCATCCTTGGGACTTAGCCATTCACCTCCCTAATTTGTGTGAAACTGTGTAAGAGGGTAGGGGTGGGGGGGAAATAGATTTTAAAATGTGAGTCCAGCATCCAATTAATTTCAACAAATAATAATTTCTTATGCCTTCTGTTAGGCGACAGAGGGGCTAAAAGTTTTAAAATGATGCAACCCCTGCTCCCAAGGAGTTTATAATTATTCAATCAACTATCCATTTCTTAAGCAACTTTGTGCCAAGCCCTATTCTCAGTGCTGAGAATGGAAAACCAAAAAAGAAATAACTCCTGTTTTTAAGTAGCTTATGTTCTATACCACGTTAGAAAATAATTAAGTAGATGGGGGTGGGGGTTAAATCATGTGACATAAGAGATTTAAGGAAGAATGGCTGGATATAGTGCAAAAAGCATCGGCCTGGGTTCACATTCCACCTCTGCCACTTACTACCCACATAACTATTATATGAACTCCACTTCCTCATCTGCAAAGTGAGAGGTGAATTAAATAACCTTTGAGGCCCCTTCCAGCTCTAAATATAGGATCTGATGGTTAAGAGAAGATATGGAACTGGGCCTTAGAGGAATAAATTCCAAAAGACAGGAGATGGGAAGAGGGAGTTCTTTCAGGCAAGGTGATGGAGGTAGGATGAGTTTAGAGAGCTGTTTGGCTAGAACATGGAGTGTCCTGTCAGTGTGGTCAGGGTCCTACTGCTAACCGCACTTCCCCTGTCCATCCTCATGTTCAAAGTACAGAAAACAGCTTGGAATGGGCTGCACTGGGGTTGATTCTCAGCCTCTACCCCTCTCTAGATCTTCATCCACAAACTCCCCTGGTACTTGGGTCTGAAGAGGCCCAAGGTGGAGCGAACACGGAAGCCTGAACCTCCAGTCTTGGCGCTCAGGGACTCCCCAGGCAGCGGCTGGGGTCGAGCCACAGATGAATATTTCATCCGGAAGCCTCCGGGGGATTTCTCTAAAACCAACAGGTGAGTCTTGACCCCACCCGGGTTTTGCAAAAGATGCGAAAAGTACAGAATTAGAAGCTGTCCGGACCAACGCCGCTGCCGCAGGGAATCGTGGATGTTGTAGTTTTCAGCGTAGGAGGGCTTGGCAAAGGGCCTGGACCTTTCCAGTTCCTTCCCTCCTCTTCGGGCTTTTGGAAAGGTCCAAAGTTTCTCGGGGGTGGAGTGGAAGGTCTTTATAGGGAGCGTGTGGCCCGCTGGAATAGATCCCCAAAGAAGAGGGACAAGGAGGCAGGGGCAGGGAAACTTCGGAGGGACCTGGGCTTTGGGCAGCTGTCCAAGCCAAATTAGCCCTGCCTCTCAGGTTTCAGCCTGAGCTCTCCCCTCCCGACCTTCGGCGTTTTATGAACGGGGGTCCGAGCGGGAGTCGGAGGCTGCCCCCAGAACTGCGGGAAGTGGTGAACTCCATAAGCTACATCGCTCGCCAATTGCAGGAGCAAGAGGACTACGAAGACGTACGTCTGAAAAGGGGGTGGGGGTGGCGTGGAGGTTCGCTGGTCTTGGCTCCTTACAGTTTGATGGAGGGGATTTGGAGCCAGAAAGACCTGGGTGCAAATGCTACCCTTAGATGTCCTAGCTGTGCGATCCTGGCTAAGTCTTTTAACTTCTCTGTTCCTCGGTGTCTTCATCTCTCAATCTACGATCCCAGGATTTCCTTTTCGGCGCCCCACTCTCCTAGCTTGGTCACGCTCCCTCGCAGGAGCTGGATTGTCATTGCAGGGGATGAGGGAGGAGGTCCCTGCCAGTTGGACTGGTAATCAAGGTCTGTGAGGTTGGAGTCTAGGCTGACTCTTCTCGTTCACCTTTCCCCCTCTACCCCCCCCCCCCCCAGCTGAAGGAGGATTGGCAATATGTGGCTATGGTGGTGGACCGACTCTTCTTGTGGACCTTCATCATTTTCACCAGCGTGGGGACACTTATAATCTTCCTGGATGCCTCCTACCACCTGCCGCCTTCCGACCCCTTCCCCTAGAGTGACGTCCGAGCCCCAAGTGTGGAATATTGGAATGTGTGGTGTGGAATATTCCGCGGGAGCCCCGTGCCTGGATCGTCTTCCTTCCCCCCGATTTGCTCGTCGTGATCCAGACTCCCGATTTAATAAATGTTTGTCGTACGACAAAACCAGTCTTTTCTTGCTTCTTAATTTTCTAAGCTAGGCTGCTTTACGAATGGATGGCTAAGCGGGTATCTACTTGTTGGATGAGGTTTTGGGTAGCACACAAGACAATTTTATAACACCCAGAGATGCCTGAAAATCTGTCATCATAGACTTAGTCTTTTGTTCATGAAAGCTTTCCTGGGTTCGAAATCTCTATTCACATGAGCTCGGGTTAGGTGACACTAGATCGTACATGGCAGAGCTAGTCACAGGAAAAGGTAGGAAGGAGTCCTAAGACTTCTCAGTTTTATTTCTGAGGCCAAGATGAGGGACATTTAAGGGGTAAGGAGAGAAGAGGGGAGGGAGGAGCTAGGGAGACAATAGGGTTGATCCTCAGCCTAGGAGAGGTTGAACCTGACCTATTTCTGTGGTCTCCAAAGGTGAGAGAGAGGATGATCCAAATACCAAGGTTAAAACAACAGAGGAATAAGGGAAGCCCGGAGAATTGGAAGAGGGGTGTTTTTACCCCACCGCAGAACCACTCTTCGGACATAGCTAGGATTTCCTAGTTCTAGCGACTAAAATGCTGAGCGGTATTTTGTCAAGGGCCACTGGGAGTTGGCTGCCGTCATCTTAAGCAATTTATTCAGGGTCAAGGAGTGCAAGGACCTGAATGGGGGTAGACCCCCTAAGCCCCCAAGGAGGGAATGGTGTGGGGGACGCATCCTCACAGAGCAATCAGTTTTCAGTTCCCAAGTACCTCCAGGTGTTCAGTAGTAATTCCTTCTTTCCCTGTGAACCTCTTGAATCACCCTAAGACCCTGTCCCCCTCACCCCTTCCTATGGAAATAAGTGCAAGAGGCATTCCTAATGCAGAGCACAGTCCATTTGTCTCAGTTTATTGACCTAGAAGGTAGAGAGTTGGACACACACAGATGTGGAAAGATAAATATAATCAGTTTTTCTAAGTCTGTTTCCTTAAAAATATAAAGCTAAAAAGTTTCTTTTATCTTAAATCTTTCCTTTCTCTTCGAAGCACTGATCTAGAAGCCTTCCCCCTCTTTACTACAATGGCTTCCCTCTCAGTGAGGGAGTGAAAGGGCTTGGCACAACAGGGATCACAATCATTTTCAATCTAAAATTTCCAATATCTGGTATTTCCACAATGGCAAGATGCCTCATTCTAAAGAGAGCCCTTCCAATTTCCTACAATCTTAATTTAGTCAAAGCTTCCAAATTTTGGAATCTGGATTTTCCCAAACACCGACATTGCCAAACCTTCAAAATGCCTGGACTCTTAATTGTTCCAGAATCTCTACGTGTTTGGAATGTCAATCTATTTTGAAATGAAAATTATCTAATCATTTCTCAAGCGTCCCTAACTCTCCTCTTCTTTCTCCCCTACTCTCTCTGGAGAAGGGTAAAGGTTAAGAGGGGAGGGAGGCCCATAGTGCATCTACTCCCTGCCTCCAGGCATTCTTCAGTCTCTTTTGTGGTTCTGCTATATAGCTATGTATACACACATATGTATATATACATATACATATATGCATATTTGTGTGTAGATATATATTTATTTTTTATTATGTATTTTCCCACAGTTTTTCTCTAAAGTGCCAGAAACAATATCTTTTTTGGAGGGTGAGGGGGGAATATTTTCCTGTATTTTTAGTTTTTTCTTTAAACATTGGGACTTGGTACATTCAGTAGGAAACTCTTTACTTGGGTTTTGGCCAAGACCAAAAAAAGTGCAAAGAGAGAGGGAGGACAGAGAGAGAGGAATGATACTCCTTAACGTATAGGGAGTGAGGCAGGCCTTCTCTCCCACCCCAATGCCCCTGATTGTTTTGCTTGTGGGAGAGTAACAAGCAGTTTGGAATCTGCCGGAATAGTGCCTACACTCCAAATCCACCTGCCTCTCGGAGTCACTACCTTGACTTCAGCAGCACAGCATGCTAAGGGTTATCTTGACCCCTGACCAGTTGGTGGTGGCTGGAAGAAAGTCTGCTGTTTTAAGCAGAAAGCAGCTTTTGCTCTTTCCAAATTACTTCCCGGCCATCAAATTTACCCCCCCACCTGACTCTCCTTGTTTTGTGTTTTCATTTAGACATGGGTAGGGGAAGTTATCTTTCATCTAATTTTAGACAGGCCCAATTTGAGAGGTGAATAGAAATAGGGTTTTAGCTCCAGTTCCCCAGCATGGGGCTGACATCAGGAGCAGATTATTTTCCATGGGCTCAAGGGATTGGGGAATAGTACCCATTTTCCCTACTGGGAGGGAATGGGGTACCCCTTAATGGGGTATCACTAGTGCAAATTAGAGGCTTGGGGGCTACTTGGGAGTCCCTCGTTCCCCATCCCTTATGTAGGATTTTGGGGAATGGGGAATTGGGTAAGGTGCTCTTTTGGATGGAAAGGGACCTCCTGAATAGGGAAGTTGGGGGGGGGGGGCTCTAATACTCAGCCTGGGGAATAAGACAGTTCCACTTGGATCCATACCAGAGTGTTTGTGGATATGATATTGGGAGAAATGGAGTTGTTGAAAGGGTGGGAGGGCATGTGCAAATTTTAGTACCTCCCATACCCAGACACTACTCCAATAGTTTTCCTGGCTACTTAATCTGGTCTGGGTGAAACCATCACCAAAAAAATAGAGGTGATTTCTATTATTCCCCACATCCGGCTGAGCAGAGAAAGAGCCTCCTATATGGCCCAACCAGTAACCAAATCTTTTCACTTGAAAGAGTCTAGGAATCACCAACATTGAATTTGGGGGACAGGAGAACATGACTATTGCTCTGGACAGGGAGAAAAGATTCCCCAGTAGCACAGGAAGAGTTGTTTCAGAAGGTCCCTGGGTGTGCAGGTGGTGGGTATTACAATGGTTCTGGCACTGGGCCATACTACCCTGTCAGCTGTACTGGGAGGGGGGGAGGGGAAGAGAGAGAAGTGCTATGGAATGTGCTGGGAAAAGTTTTTTTGGAGTGGTAGGAAGGAAACAGTAGAGGGAAAGTAGGTTACAGGGTGAAAGGTGGTGTCCCCCTAGATCTAGAAACCACAAGTGGCATTTCTGAGGGGGAATATATACACACACACACACATATATACGTATATGCATATATATATGCATGTGTGTACACCCACATGTATCTATGTTGCTCCAGGAGCTGGGGATCTGGGTAACTACGTTGATACAGCAAGATACCCTTCCCATAGGGACCACCCTGGGCTGATCATGGTGAAGCTGTGGGAAGGGATTTGGGGAAGAGGGAAAGACATGGTGAGACCCACCAACTATCACTTCCCATGAAATGGGAAAATTGCTATAAACCCCAAATCAGCCTCAACCCAAGAGATCTCAGGAATCTTCTCCCCTGTATTCCTCTCATATTAGCAGTTATAGCACAGAGGCTACTTGAGATCTCCAGGGCAGCTGGGGTACAGGCTAGGGACAGTGGGGCAGGAGCACGAAGAAGGGTGGGTACAAAGCAAGGGTGGCTTCCGGTGGAAGGGGCTAACCAAGTAATGAGTTCACCCCACATCTCCCTTCTGGGCCCTCTCAATTCCTTCCCCGCCCCCATCCCCCTTGGGGGGGACTGGTGAAGGCATAGACTGAGGGAGAGGGGGTGTCGGGGGTGCTGCCCGAGGGTTCACAGCATAGCTGAAGACCCCAGGCAAGAAGGGTAGCGCACCACCACCCTTCTCATCAGGCAGGACCATGTTGAGGGCAACTGGAAGTGCAGCCAGGTTACTGAAGTTGTAAGGGTAGGCAGCAAGGAGCTGAGGACCGTACACCAGGGGGTAGGGCTCAGGGTAGAAAGTGACTTTGGCCGGTGCAGTCCCCTCCACACCGCCCCCAATCAGTCCCTCAGCTCCAGCCTTCTCCACACCATCTGAAACCTCCTGCTTATCTTCAACCAAGGCCAGGGGGAACTCTTGCACCGGAGGATAGCTACCACCTCCCATTGCTAGGGGTTCCTCCCCTCCTGAGATAACAGGATCCTGGAGAGAGGCAGCCTCAGGGCCCCCCCCACCAACCGCCCCTCCCCCACCAGCCTCGCCACTGGATGAGGACACCTGCATTTCCTGGGGGGCCTCCTCCTTCACCCCACTGTCACCTAATCCCAGTCCTGACCCAGCCCCACTTCCTCCCCTGCTCTTGGAATAGGCAATGACAGGTGTGGGGGTACCCCCCGGCTGCTCCCCAGTGTGCCTCTGCCCATGGCGGCTCAGGGCAGCTGCTGTCTTACACACCTTTGAACAGTGGGAACAAGCAAATCGGGTCAAAGGCTTCCGGCCGGCCCGGGGTCCCTGGATCCCCCCACCGCCATGGGCTTCCTGGTGTTTGTGCAGCTTCCTCAGGGCTGAGAAAGCTTTGCCACAGTCTCCGCATTGATGTTTCCACTCATCGCTGGCCTGTCCAGAGGGGCTCTCGGTGGATCTGGACTCTTCCCAGGCTCGTCTTTCAAACTTCCTTCTCCAGCGAGGGCGTCGGCACTTGGGGGTCCCACCACCACTGCTGGTCCCGCTACTCCCCCCACCGGTGCCAACCAATTTTCGTTTAGGTTTATAGGAATAGTATGGCCGCCAGAGCTGGTCCTCACTCCCGGCCTCAGTCTCCTCTTCCTCCTCTTCTTCCTCCTCCTCTTCCTCTTCCTCATCTTCACTGTCCTCTCCTTCTTCAAGGCCGCTAGCCTCTCCAGGGTGGAGGTCAGTCTCAGAAATTCTTCGAGTGACAATAGCCTCCTCACCTATTCGAACTGTGATCTGGCACAGTGGTGGGGGAGGCTGGGGTTGGGAAGAGTCTCCGCCCCAGCTAAGCCCCCCAGAAGGGCCCATTCCCCCCCCACCAGCTGGCTTGGCTGTATATGTCAGAGTCTTTCCTGCCCGGAGATTCCTACCCTTGGTCTCTTCTGCAGTGGCCCCCGTTGTGGCTGTGGCCGGGGTGGATGGTGTTGCCGTGACCACTGCTACTGCTGGCTGGGGGGGAGGGGGCGGGTATTCACGTTTCTTGGGAGGCCTTGGTGGAGCTGTGTAGGCAATCACTGAGGCAGCCTGAGCTCCAGTTGTGCCAATCATGCTACTTCCTGCGCTGCTGCCTCCATGTACAATAACTGAAGGGGCTGGGTGGGCAAAGGCAATGACAGAGGGTGGGGGGGCAGGGTTGGGGGGTGGAGGAGGAACGGGTGGTGGAGGTGGTGGTGTGGGGAGGAGCGGAGGGATGGTCGATGCAGATGGAGTGGGTTCTGGTGACAAAGGGGCAGGAGCAGGGGCAGAGGGTGCCCCTTGGCTATAAGTCTTATAGGGTCGCTTGGCAGACCGCATAGGGAGAAGACGGTATAGTTTGAGGGTATTCAGCTTGGGTTTGTAGCCACCATTGGGGGTCTTCTCACTGGCCAAGAGGCCTGGGCTGATACCATGGAAGGCTCGCTGGTGAGTCTTCAAGTTGTAATAAGTGACAAATGTCTCCCAGCAGAAGATGCACTGGTACCTGGACAGAAGCAACAGGTCAACAGGAAACAGTGTTACCTGGGAAACAGGTCCAGGTCATTGAAGGCTGTTTCCCCAGGGGTCAGGATTTCAGATTCCTTACTCATTTTTGTTTGAACAGGCTTCCAGCTGTCTAGAACATTGTCTCATAGGGGCATTAGATTCTGAAGTTAGAAGGGGCCTTGGAGACCCTTTATGTCCAGCCCTTTCATTTTGTAACACACACACACACACACACACACACCCCTAAGGCTTTGAAACTAGGTTCTCTAACTCCAAACAAGACTCTCTTTGAAATACAGAATCTTAAAAAGACAGAACCCACACACATCCCCATACACACTCACCACCCCCACCCCAGGACCTCAGAATTCCTGCTGTATCGGAAGGGAATCTCTGGGTTATGTAGGCCAAGCCTCTATCCTAGATGCAGAAGTACAGATACAGCTTCAAACTCTCTTCCTTCCCCCCCTTCCCCCCCCCCCCCCCCGCAAAGTCTGAGGTCCCAGGTACTCACCTCCGCTCCCCTGTGTGCCACACCTCATGCTTGGTCCGGTATTCAGCCAGGGCAAACACCTTTTCACAGTAGCGGCAGGGATATTTCCTGCGCCATGAGTGGACATTACTATGCCGCTTCAGACTCGAGAGTGTCACATAGGAGCGTTCACAAGCCCCACATACATACAGCACATGACCCCCCACCACCTTCACCACATGCTCTGGACCCCCTCGGAAACTTGTGCTAGGGGAAGCCGATGAATTTTGGATCCCTTCTGGGCTCTCTTCCTGGGAGCCCCCATCCCCTTGCCCGCCTGCTGTCCCCCGGGCCCCTGTCCCTCGTCTACACTGTGCCTCATGTGTCTGCAGCCGTTTAGCATGGATAAAACTCTTCCCACAGCGAGGGCAGGGAAGAGAGCGCCGGGGAAGGGAAGTCTGAGATGTAGGAACTTCACTTCCACTTCCCTGCCACTCCTTCGAAGGCCCAGTGGTAAAGCTATCAACCTCAGGTGGAGCTGCAGGGGGTGGAGCAGGAGGAACCCAAGCATCCCCACTTTCACTGAGACCCTGAAGTCGTGAGATACCCAAACGCCGTCCCAAAGCCCCAATTTCTGCCATAGCTGCCCCGTCCCCACCACCTCCAGGCAGCGCCAGTCGGGCACTGTAGATGAAATTGAGGACGTCAGAGAAGGCAGCTGCTGGGACTCCTGGCAACTCTAGAACTCGGGGTGGGTGTGAAGCTGTAGGGGAGGAGGATGGTGGAGGTGGAGAAGAGGAAGAGGAAGAAGAAGAGGAAAAGGAAGAGGAGGAAGAGGAGGAGGAAGAGGAAGAGGAGGAGGAAGAGGAGGAGGAAGCAGAAGAAGCAGAAGGGTTAGGGGCAGGGTCCCTTGTCACAGGTGGCAGTGGTGATGGGGCTTGGGCCAGTAAGGCCTCTCTGAAGAAGGGGCTGGAGGCAGCCAGGACACTTCGATGAGCTGGGAATTTGGTGTCTCCAGCAATGAGGGTGACGTCACAGAAGAGGCCACGGAGACGCTGTTCATTGAGTTGGTGCAGCACAGCTGGGGCATGGGACGGGTCTGTCACCTCTGCAGGGGGGGGCATGGCGCCAGCCTGCAGAGGGAAGAGGGAAGGGCAAAGAAGATTCAATCTAAGGTTGAAGGAAGCTGTCCAGGAGGTTTTGGGACAATGGGTGAGAAGGATGAGTTAAACCAGAGGGGGATGGGATACCAGGGGATCAGGGATGGAGTCAGGGGTTAAAAAAGGGAAGGGAGTCAGAGGAAGTGCCAGGGAGACAGCAGTCAATTGTCAGAGACTGGGGAGGACAAATGTCAAAAAAGGAGAAAGGTAAAGGGAGTCAAAATTAATGGAGAGATAAATTGGGAAGGGTCAACTGTTGTGGCTCAAAGGGCAAAAAAGGAGGAAAAAAAAAAGAGTTCCCTGAAGCATGGGGTCAAAGGTGAAGAATAGAGTGTCCGATATTGGGGGTTCCAAGAAACCAAAGTAGAAAGGCTGATGGTCAGATGAAAGTCAAAGTTCAAAATGCTGGAGAAATACAGATTTTAGGATCTGGAGCTGGAGTAGGGCCTTAGAGATCTAGCCCAACCCCCTTATCTTGTGGAAGAGGCTCAGAGAGGTTAAACAGCTTGCCCATGATCACACAGGTAGCAAGTAGCAAAACCAGGATTTGAACTCAGGACTTCTGACTACAAATCCAGTGTTCTTTAAATTAGACCACAACCTGATCTACTCAGAGGCCGTTTCCACCAGGTTGGTTAGAGGGTTAGAGGGGCTGAGTAGTTGAAGTGGTCAGAGCTCACAAGGGATGAGGGTCTTGGACAATGACAATCACCTTTCTAATCCCAAGACAAAATGCCCATTTCCCCGCTTGGCACACTGTTCCTGGCCTCCCCGACTTCCCTATCCAAATTCCAGATCTTATACCAGGATCATCTGCCCACCTCCTTCTCTTGAGACTCCCCTATCATAGCCTTTACCTGAGGGAGAGGTCAACATGGAGTGGAGGGGGTAGTTCCTTCAGCCTGGTTTCAATTTTCTGTGGAGAAATAAAAGATGAGAAATCAGTGGGATCTTATGGAAGATGGCAGGGGAGCAGAGAAGAAAAGGGCAGAAGCTAGAAGCTACAGAATGGGTGAGGGGCGGGGCCGGAGGGGAGGTGTTAAAGTAGCCAGGCTGGTTTGTCTGCACACTTTCACCTCTACAAAGATAGCCCCAGTCAGGTTACTTGCACAGCACAGTTTTACTGGCTCCAAGAAACAAGACAATTTATTTGCAGAATCCCATTACTGATCCAAAGAAGACAGTTCATTTGCATTCTGCAAAATTACTGGCCTGAAGAAGTCTAGTCAGTTAATTTGCATATTACCATCTCAATGCCCCATACTGCTTCACGTACACAGCCCAAATTTGTTCACAAGCCTTTAGCCAGTCTCACTGTATTGGTTATTTGACTTACATAGTGCTAACCAAGTATTAAAGAAAACTTGAGATTTGTATGTTGCCTTCCATGTAACAGATTTCTTTTACGCTGAAGATGATTTGCATAATCTTTTCCACGGGTCCCTTCCAGTTCTAGAATTCTATGGTTCTAGCTTTCAATGGGCTAGTGTTTATCAATACCCAGTTATGGGGAGATTCAAACCTATGTCCACAACCACAGACCACAAAGTTTGTTCCATCACAAAGACTTTAATAATAGGCCAACCAGGAAATTTCAGTTTGGGTCACCAGTCATTCTCTATTCTTCCCAAAGGAACAGTTCCAAGATTGATGTTAGCCATCATCAAGAACTCTGACAGATCTCACACACATACATGTCCATATAATCTCTATTTCCTAGCGATTTAAGGGAAGAACACCAAAGCAGCAGTTGAGACTTGGGGTTCTAACCTTGAATCTGTCATTTATTATAATATTAATATTTTTATATAGTGCTATAAGTTTTACAAAACGTTTGCTTAAAACAACCCTGAGGGGGCAGCTAGGTGGCACAGTGAGTAGAGCATAGAGCACGGGTCTCTCCCTGGAGTCAGGAGGACCTGAGTTCAAATCCGGCCTCAGGCACCTGACACACTTACAAGCTGTGTGACCTTGGGCAAGTCACTTTCTTTTGGAGGGGGGAAGGCAGGACAATTGGGGTTAAGTGGCCTGAGGCCACATTTGAACTCAGGTCCTCCTGACTCCAGGGCCGGTGCTCTACTCACTGCGCCACCTACCTGCCCCTTGGGCAAGTCACTTAACCCCAATTGCCTTCCCTTCTCTCCTCCCCCCACCCAAAAAACCCTGAGAGGTGGGTGGTGCAAAACATATCATTCCTATTTTACAAATGACAATCCTGGGGCCCAAAGTGGTGAAGTAACTTCCCCAAGTCCACACTTAAGGCTGAACCAAGGTCTTCTGACAGCAATTTCAGTTTTCTTTTTGATAACTAGCTTTGTAACTTTAACTATACAACATGAAAGAATACCTGCCCTTACTACATCAAGATTCCATGAAATAATATACGTCAAAGGACTCTGTAAAACTTATGGCACCACATAAACTTGAAGCATGATGATCCTCTATATGCTACAGCCCTTAGTATGAAAAATACCTCCACACAAATGATCTCATGTGACCATCACAAGGACTTTGTCAGGTAAATTGTGAAAGGCTTATTAGCTCCGTTTTACAGATAATCAAATTGAAGCCCAGGATCAAACACCTACTAAGCGGCAGAACTCAGTCCAGAGCTCTATCTCTCTCACTTAGACACACCCTCTTTATAAAAATGCCTTTTGGGAGGTCTTTTAGACATCCTCATATACAGCTTCCCAGTCTTCTCTTAGGCACATACCATCTTACACACTTAAATATTCCCCAAATATGGTAGCTTTCAGGTTTTTGCACATTTGGTTGAATTAAATATTAAAAATTAGAAACTCATTACAAACTATATGAACATATAATATGTATACATATACAGCCTCTTCTCATGGACAGACTAGCCTTTCCTGCAAAAAGATACAACTTCCCAGAGAGACATATCACTCTTAGACAGAAAGGGAGAGAGACAGAGATGCAACGAAAGAACAAGACAGCAATATACTGGTAGAGGAGCAGCTAGAAACAAGGCACTTAGGTATACCAATACTAGATTATAAGATCCTTGAGGCAAAGATAGTATTTTATATACCGTTATATCTCCCTTAGTGTCTAGGACAGCTTAGGCCTCAAGGCCACATGTGGCCCTCTAGGTCTTCAAGTGTGGCCCTTTGACTGAATCCAAACTTCACAGAAGAAATCCCCTTAATAAAAGGCTTTGTTCGGTAAAACTTGGACGCAGTCAAAAGGCTGCACCCAAGGACCTAGAAGGTCACATGTGGCCTGGAGGCCATAGGCCCCCTACTGGTTGTACATATTACATGCTTCAAAAATACTTGCTGAATAAATGTTGTATTAATGTGGAGATTTTGCAGTTACTAAGTGCTTTTCTATGGCTATAAAACGTTCCACTTGACCTTCACTAGCAACTCTGTGAGACATTACTATCCCCATTTTACAGATAAGTTAAGTGACTTGGCCAAGGTCTCAGATCTGGTACATGGTAGAACCATGCCTAAAGCCCAAGTCCAATTCTAAATCCAGTGTTTTTTCCATCCTCTCACACACAAAGAGAACATGTGTGTGCGTGAGCACTTATTCAAGTGTATTTTCTCCTGTACTCCTTTGGAAGTGGAGCTACTACCCAAATGTCCACATTATTATGTATAGCCATCATCATCTCTACATGCTAAATGAAAGGCCTGGTGGTAAACGATAGGTATGCATGTGTTCATGGGACAGGTATACAGCTCACCATCTGGGCAAACTGAGTTTTACGGACAACTGGACCTAATTTTCTCCACCTGTAAAATACCTACACCACCTATCTGTCAGAGTTGTCATGAAGAAGGCAATTCATAAGTCTTAAATTCTGAAGTGGATCAAGACCTCATACAACTCCTCCATGCCTTCTCATTTTGTTTGATCCTTGTCTAGGTAGTCCGCAGAAATCTACCACAAAAGACGTACCTGACATACTGGAGGTGACTCAAAGTCTTTCAACCTTCCACAGGTACCAGTGTAGCATCAGGCTGCCTATTTCTTATTCCTTGTTCATAACATGACTGTCCCACACCTTTTTTTTTCTCCATCACATAGTCAATATTTTTACACCATTTCTTGTGCACATCATTGTTGATAACCGACTTATATTCACCATGCATCCCTTCATTGACTTTCATTGACCTTCATGTTGCTCAAATTTTGATTCTTCAGAGTTCCCTTTATAGCCACATATTATCACAGAAAAACACTGGTGTTAAAAAGATGTGATTTTTGTGTTAATGAGCAATTTGGAAGTATTAAAAAAATTGCAGCACTTTTCAGCTTATTCTCAACTTTCAGTCCCCCAATTAGGATGTCATCTCCCTAAGAGCAAGGGCTGTTTTTTGCCTCTTTGTATCCTCAGTACTCAGGACAGTGCCTGTGAAATAGTAGCTGCTTAATAAATACTAGTTTACTAGAGACTATTCAATGGTTGGACATGTTGCACTGTTTCTCTGAGATATATGAACTGATGGACTAAGTCAATGTAATTCAATTACACATCGTAGATATTTGTCATCCACTTGGCCTTTCCTATGTGGATTGTTAGGCAAAACTCTTTTGAATCTTTGAATCTCAATGGGACGCTCTCTAGTATTTTGGGACATGATGCAATCTGTACAATTTTATTTGTAAACACGAACATCCGGAGGACCTTACCATCTAGAAGGAATCCCTCCTCTTCCATTTGAACTTTCCCAGGACATCCTCCACAACTGGTAAACAACTCTGGCAAGCATACATTTTCCTGTTTTTATTCCTTGATTGACTGTGTAATCAATATATTCAATGAAACATTTATCTTTGTTTCATCTATTTTGTGATCATATATCATCTTAACATATGCATGAGAGACAATCTGTTGGCGTATTGAGGATGTAATTTGCTCTGTCATGTAAAATATGTTCTCATAATAAAAAAAAATAAATGCAACGGGATGTCATGTTCTGTCTTTTAATATAATTATGTAAATGTGGTCTTAAACCTTAAACTTCTGCATATTTTTTGCTTTTAAAAATGGTTTATTTTTTCAATACATGATTTTATGATTTTAATCTGTCCCTCCTACTATCTCTAACTGAGCAGAAATTTTAAAAACACCCCCAGAATAAAAAATAAAAACAATAAAAACTTAAAGAACTTAATAAAAAAGTTGCACAGTTTGGCAAAACAAAGTCTCACATTAACCATGTCTGAAAACGTGTGTTTCTTTCTACATTTAATTTCATCACCTCACTGTCAGGTGAGTGTTGTTTTATCTTCATTCCATTGGCCTCATGGTTTATCACGTCATCGATCAATTCTTTCACAGTTGTTTACTACAGTGTTATCATTGTATCCGTTGTTCTCCTAGTTCTGCTTCACTCTGCATCAGTTCGTAGAGTTTTTCCCACTTCCCTCTGAAATTGTCCATTTCATCATTTTCTATTACATTCATATTCAATTCAATAAAATTGTTAAGGCATTCCCCAATAGGAGGATACTCCCTTAATTTTCAAGTTTTAGCTACCATGAAGAGAGCTGCCATAAATATTTTTGTACATTTATTTTTCCTCTTTTACTTCTTTGTGGTACAGGCATAGTAGAGGTATAGCTGGTTCAAAGGATATGCACAGTTTAGTAATTTGGTGGGCTTCCAAATTGTTAAAGCTCTATACAAACGTATTTGCATTAATCCTTGCTCTGCCACTAACTTGTTGTGTGACCTTGGGCAATTCGCCTCCTCTGTTCAACTTCATTTATAAAAGAAGAGATTAGACTAATGATCTCAAAATTCTCTTCCAGCTTTAAATCCATGACACTACGAATCTGAGTTTCTTCAAACTCATTTATCATATGACTCTGTGATTAATCATATCCTATTTGGGCTTTTCCTGTCTATCTTCTGGAATCCATGCTTTCTAGCCCATTTGTTGATCCTTCACCAGAGGAAACTGCAGGAGGAAGAGAAATTTTAACAGGTCTCCTATCAGCTCTAGGCAAAAAGTTGGGAGGGAGGAGCACTGGGAGGGGTGGAGGTGGTAGTAGAATGAAATACATGGGATGGTATTGGCGTAAAAGTGGCTTTGTATCACCTTTAGCTTTCAATATTTTCAGTTCCTCTAGCCCGCTCCCTCTATTTCCATCCCCACTTTTCCCAAGTAAGGTATATGAGAGAAGGAATTGTTTACATGGGAGAGATTAAAATAATTGCTCGTCACTGGGGGGGAGGGGGGAGCGGGGAACCCAATAGAATTCAAACACTTGGGTTCAAATGCCGGCCCATGTGACCTTGAGTTAAGTCACCGTGTCTCTCTGCGCCTTAGTGTCCTCACCTGTAAAATGAGAGAGATAGTGCCACGATACAGTACTTTACAAATAACTTTCTCCTTTCAATAGGCAGTTTAAGTATCATGCCCATTTTGTGAAGGAGAAAACAAGCTCAGAAAGGTTTTCACTTCTTTAATTCAATCTGGTAAGCATTAACTGCCTAACAGTCACTGCTAGGCACTGGAGACAAGAAGGAAACAGCACCCACCTTGAAAGAGCTTACATTCTCTTGGACTCATACAGACATTATGTCTGAGGACTCAAAGCCAAGTTTTCTGGGGTTCTTTCCACTGTATGATGCCATTTTGCTAGTCTCACCAGAATTTAGCTGTGACCTTATAAGACGTAGGGTGAAGTGACTTAAAGGGATAACCAAGAGTAGTAAATTTCAAAGGAGGCAGAAGTGAAAACCCTGGAAAACTAAGAGTATTCATCATGGAGCCACCAGGGAAAAATTGGTAGAGAACCTTTGTGGGGCTATGTGCATGGCGGGGGCGGGGGAGGTAAACTGCCAACTTCAAGCCAGTCCAACTTGGGTTCTTTTCTTCATGATGGCATTTGTTGTTTGGTCCCTACTTATCTTCCTTATCATCAACAAATATTTATTGAGCACCTACTGTGCTCAATATATTCAGAATATAACATTCTGAAAATATAAATACAAGTACTGGGAATAGTCAAAGTTTTGTGGAAGAGATGGTACTAAAACTGGATCCTGAAGTAAGACTCAGACTAAGAAAAGGTGAGGAGAGTGGATCATACTGCAGGCAGAGGCTCCATGTACAGCCAAACCTGCTCTCTTTCTGTTTCTCATACGTGAGTCACCACCTGCCATCTCTATGCCTTTCCAGTGACTGTACCCCATGCCTGAAATACATTGTTGCTCCACCTCTATCTGAGAATCCCTAGCTTCCTTCAAAGTTCAGCTCAAACGCCACCTCCTATGAGAGTCCTTTCTTGATTTTCCTGGCTAATTTTCCCAATAATTTGCCTTCTCCCCAAATTACCTTTGTAACTCTTGTTTAAATACTTATAGAAACTTTGGATATTGTTCTATACAAAATAGAATCTGGGGGGGGAGTTACAGTTTGTGTCATTTAAGAGTTAACTGTCACATGTGAAAGAGACTGTGTGAGTTACTAAGAAAGAACCATAAGAACATCTTTCCTGAGAGATTGAGTTAACTGATATCCTTAAAGAATATGGAAGAGATATTTTGAGAAAATTTTGTTTAAATTTTTTTTAACTCATCCTGTAAAGAGAAGAGATTTTAACTGCCCTTCTGGGAGAGCTGCATCCTGGGACTATGTTTTCAGTGTCAAGAGAAGCCAGCAGTTGCAGCTGATGGCTAAAGGGGACTCTCATATTTTCTAAGAGCAGATACATTGTCGAAAAGTCTAAATATGTTTTTTGATTGTTTGCTGCTGATCTCCTAATAAACTACATAGGCAGCAGCACTCATTTAAGGAAACCTATAAGAGCTGCAAAGAGGCGGGGGGGAGGGGAGAGGTGGGGAGGGCAGAGGAGGGGGAAGGAAAGGGGTAAGGAGAGAGGGAAGGAGAGAGGGAAGGGAAGGCTTATAGGAAAGGAGGTTTATCCAGTTTACAAACTGTGGTAGCGACTCAAACAGAATTAATGAGATTGTGTGTTTCTATTAATTTATGAGCAAATATCAGAAAATACCCTTTAGTTAAAGGTATTTAGAATCTTGGTAAAGAGTAAGGAAGAGCCCGTAGCAGTTAGTGAGGGGTGATAACTGGTAAAGTAGTTGACAACCACACCACAATGTATCACACAGCCAATCTGACTCCATCATGCTACACGAGAATTACTACACCTACACCTTATTACATCTTTTATTTATTTTGTATATATTTTGTTTATACTTATATGCATGCATGTTTTATCTCCTCAGAGAATGTATGTTCCCTAAGGGAAAGAAATGATTCATTTTGGTCTTTGTATATCTGTAGTGTTTAGCGCTTAATGTGTTGATTTACTGATGTATGCTTTGTGGAAGATGTGGGACAATTTTTAAAATTGGTCCTTAAAAATTTTTTTAAATTAAAAAAAATAAATAAAATTAGTCCTTAAAGGACAAATAGTACTTAAACTGGGAGAAAGGGTGAAAAGCAAAGGCTTTGAGGGGCTCCTGACATTTTCTTCCTGGGATAGGGATGCCTGAATGGCGATGAGGACCAGTGCTGGGAATGCAGGAATAGGGACAGTTCCAAACTAAGGCACATACATCCATACTCAGTAAAACCTTAGATTTATATAACACTTCAAACTTTACAAAACTGTTTCATATATTTTATCTCATTTCATCTTCAGAACAATTTTGTTGCATTTGGGTAAGCAAGGTTTTATTATCCCTGTTTTACAAATGGGGAAATTGGAACACATAGGGTAAGTGGCTTATCCAGAGTTAAATAGCTATGTAGTGAGAGCTAGGATGTATCCTGAGTCAGTCCAAGTCCTGTGCTTTTTTCCTTTCTAAACCACACTGGTTCACACACAGCTGTTCACACTCAAGATACTCCTTTCCTACATAAATAGGCATACCAAGTACACATTCATACTCACATCACAGATTTGCCCCCAACATATCCTCTCCAACACCCATCCATCCCATTTAGCACGTACACCATTACCCATAGATAGAGACACACCAAGTGTGTCTAGACCCAGATACCACCACATACATACATATGCACACATGTCTCTCATATGAGCCATCATTCACACTCACACACACACTCACACACATTCTGTTTCTCTCTCTTCTCTCTCTCTCATGCATGTAAACCACTCCCACACTACATATATATACCTATATAAGGAAGACCAATCCAAAGACCTGAAATACAGACTCTAATCAGGAACTGAATTCCCCTTCCTGTCCCCAAAGGCTCAAGATTCTGGCTGGTTATTATTCAGAAAAGACTATACAGACACAAGGAGAGGGAGTCACAGAGCTAAAGGGAAACAGCCTGAAAACTTCAATTTGATAACAAACCACGTATGCATTTGAACCCAGAGGCCTACAAGTGCTAACACATACACATACACACACACCCCACCCCTCCCCCTTACTCTAACCCCAAACTTCCTGTCCACCTTTCTTTCTCCAAAGTCCACTGCTCTTCACCAGCTAAGGGGTCTGAACAGACATAACATAGTCCCAACAGTATGTGCACAGGTAAGTTCAGGAGCACATTGTATACAAAGGTGATAGTAGTCACGTGAATGACACCTGGCTCTGCCTGTTTCACTGTTTCCCTTATATACATATCTATGTTTGGACAGCATTCTTTAAAAACACAAACACAAACAAATACACACTGCACAAAAGTAAAGAATAACACAAGACAGATATATATACAACACAAAAAACACTTCCATCCCAGAAGCACACACCCAAACCAACCTAATTACTTTCCTCCTCTAAACTAATATGCATTCACCAACAAGAACTTATTATGTTCTTATTCTGTACCAGGAACTGCACTCCAGCCCCTACGTCAGCACTGGGGCTATAAAGACAAAAATGAACTAGTCCCTACCCTCAAGTTTAATTTTATAGGGGGATAAAACGTGCACATATATAACATACACAAAACATAGAAAAAATACAAGTTAATTTTTCTTTGTTGGCAGGAAGAAGATATTAGTAGCCAGGGGAATCAGATGGGGCTTTACGTAGAAGGTGCCAAGTGAGCTGGATTTTGAAACAAACCAAGGATTTGAAGAGTCAGAAGTGAGCAAGGAGTGAATTACAGGCATATAAGGGGTTAAGTGGCATCTTTTTGTAGAAAACTTCTAGATCTGTATTTCCAACCCCAATCTCTTTCTTGAACTCTAATTTCACACCAGTAACTTCCTCTAGACATTTCAAACTGAGTGTTCTGTAGGCATCTCAAACTCAACACAGCTTCTCCAGGGGCTGCTTTTTAGGAGAGATATATTGTATAGTGACAGAGTACTGGACCTGAAGTCAGGAAGACTTGGGTTCAAACCTTATTTCAATTACTTATAAGCTGTGTGATCCCGAGCGAGCCCTTGGCCTCAGTTTCTCATCTGTAAAATGAGACCGGTTGGCCTTGATAGCCTCAGAGTCTGTTTTAGCTCTAAATCTATGACTCTTTGTCCAAAATTGAACTCATAATCTTCTAGGCCCCCACTCAAACTCCACCCCTATTCTGAACTTCACTACTTTTTGCAGAAGACACTATCATCCTTCCGGTCATCAAGTGTGCAACCTCAGTGTTGTCCAACTTCTCACTCTCGTTCACCCTACATATCCAGAGAGTTGCCAAAGAGTCTTTCTATTGCCGCAGTATCTTTTCCACTATAGTCTTTCTCTCCACTAGCAAAGCCACCACCCTAGTTCAGGCCCTCATCAACTGTCTCCTGAACTACTATCACAACTTTTTAAGCAGGCTATCTGCTTTAAGACTCTCCCCTATTCACATCCTACTTTTCCATTCTTATCATCCCCTCCACGCATTCTACAGAACAGCTAAACTGGCCATCTTCATGCCCAGTACCCACAAGGTACTACTTCCCTTCTCTGGGCCTATTTACTGACTATCCCCCATGTCCAAAAACAACTCCCTCCTCGCTTCCCCCACCTCTTGGAATCTCTGATTTCCTTTAAGACTCATCTTAAATGCCATATTCTGCTCAATGAATCCTCTGCTGGCCCCCTAGTTGCTAATTATCTTGTATAGAAGGCTTTTTTGTATATACTTATATAAACATACATGTTATCTCCTGTCTTAGAATGTTAAGTCCCTGAGGGCAAGGACTGTTTGGCTTTTTTCTTGGTATCCAGAGGCTAGCAAAGTACCTAGCACATGGGGGTGCTTTAATAATTGCTTGTTGATTGAGTTGGTAAAATGTGATCAAGTCGCCTCTCTAAGCTTCAGTCTCCTCGTCTATAAAATGAGAATAACACGTTTACGTAGGGTCGCATCTCATTAGACAGCTGAGAGGCTTAAACGAGGTAATGTATATTATCTCACTCGGCAAACCTCAAAGTTCTGTGTATATGTCAACTATTGCTTTCATCCTAGGAGTGATATCCATTACACCACAAGGGGACACACAAACGCTACAAGCAATACAGACACACTTCCCGGGAGCACAGAATCACAACACATCTGTCTCATCACACAGGGATGGTACACAGACACAACTGGCTGACATATTACCTAGCTCAAGTTGTTCAATTTCCTTTCTACAATATGTAGGGTTCATAGTTGTATATAAACAACACAGGAGGCCATGAGCAAGGAGGGGGATCTTACGGTGCCAGGCAAAGAGCTATGGTGGAACTAAAGGAAGTTGAGTTTGAATACTGACCTTGGGCAAGCTACTTCAAACAATCAATAAACATTTATTAAGCTCCTATTATATACCAGGCACTGTGCTAAGCACTACTCAACCTCTCTAAGCCTAGGGATCCTCATTTGTAAAATTAGAAGGTTGGACTAGATCACCTGGAAAGTCTTTTCCAGATCCTCGATCTTATGTACATTTCAGGGAGAGACAAATGGCACTCGGCATCCTCGTATTAAGTCAAACACATGGATATGAGACACACACATGTACACATGGTAATATCATAGAACACCACACAGTCTATCCGTATAACAAACTATGTTTGGTAATGTCGAATGTCACATACACAGACACACTGTAATATAGCCACGCAGCACTCTACACCACTCCACACCACTCCACCCTCCCCACTCGTGGGGGGGGAGGGAATAGCAAGACCCCCGTCCCCCCCAACACCACCCCCCCCAGGCTATTCCTCTTCCCCACCCAACAAATCTTAGAGCCCTGAAGAAAACAACTCTCAATGCCACAACACACACGTCACGCACTATACATACTGGACTCCCCAGCCGAATAGACCCCCCACCTCTTACTCTAGCTAGTCTTCCATCCCCCTACATCACAACTCCATTCGCAGGCTCCTAACTCTGCATCCCCTCCCTCCCTCTCGGCTACTACGCCATCACCCTCCCAGCAGAGAGCAGAGCCCAGACCCGGCCCCGCCCCACCCCCACCCTATCCCCTTTGGAGGAGGGGGACGAAAGAGGGAGGAGAGAGACCAGGTTGCATAATTAACCCTTCTTCAGCCATATTTCCCCCCTTTAATGAGGGGGAGAGTCGGTAGCCCCCCACGACCTAGGCACAAAGGCATCCCAGCAGCTCGTTCTTCCCAGTGGAGAGGTTGCCCACCAGATGCCACTAACTCGGGGTCCGTGTTGGCGGTGCCCCGGAAAGGAGGCGGGTGCTCCCAGCGGGCTCGGACCAAGAGTTCTGCGCCTCCCTGGGCGGAGCCTGGAGGGGGTCCCGGGGTCTTCCCCGCCCGGACCCCCCTAATCTAGGGCCCACAATCCTCCAGCGCCCCGCGGCCTGGGGGCTAGGGGAGGGCCGGCCGTGCGCGTCCGCCTCCGGGGAACGAGGCCCGGACCGGTCGGGGTGAGGTGAGGCGGGACGCGGGAAAGGGGCCCAGGCGTCCCTGGCTCCGGCCCACCTGACTATGATGGCGCCTCGTCCGCCAGGCCCAGTTCATCGCCTTGGCCGCTCCCGGCCACTCCAGCTAAGGCCACTTCTCGCTCCTGCTCCGGCTCCTGCTCTGACTTCGGTTCCGGCCCAACCCCCCCACCCCCCCACCCCCCCCCAGTGCCCGGCCCGGCCCCGGCCCTGCCGCCGCTGCCGCCACCGCCGCCGCTGACATCATCGGTCCCCCTCCCTCCTCCCCGGTCCCCCCTCCCCCCGGAAACACCCCCCAACACCCCCCCCCCCAGACACACCGTCCCCCACCGCCGCCGCCGCTGCCTGGCCTTGAGGGGGGGGGCGCTCAGCATACACAACCCACACACTCACCCCAGCGCGCTGGGTCAGCAACAACAAGCACAGGGACACAGTGCTACAACTGGGAGGAAAATGTAACATGTTACTCGTGGTGACAGACAGCTGTGCCCCTAACAACATTACACAGCAATACCCACAGTAACCACTCTCCACCGGGCTAGGCCAGTGGGCAAAGGAGCCGTGTAAGGGGCAGCACCTTGTGCGGATGAAACACAAAGCACTTGAACATGGCTCTGCATAGAAAGGGGGCCACATTAGAGCATAAGGAAGGGGGTGGCAGTCAGAGGAAAGAACACGTATCACACAAGGTTCACATAATGCACCAACAGCAGGAATAGAAACACAACCGTGCCAGAGAGAGACAAAATGCACAATGCAGGCATAAAAACACAATATAAAGGGACACAGAAACCACCCCTGCCCTCATGACTGAGGAACACTGGTATGGAGTTCCGCAGAAAACAAATGGACAGACAGACACATGACCACATGAAGACCCTACCAGTGCGTCATAGGCCATAGCAGGAATGGAAAACAACAATTCTCATACGGTGGAGGTTGCAAGGGTTGGGCCAATACACTTACATTCCAAACACCTAACACCAGGACACAGTGAGATCCCCAAAAAACTTGCCCTTCAGCCAAAGCACAAAATATACAGATTCATGTGTGTTTCTACACACAAAAATATACCAGGATAAGTATCCATACATATAGCTAATAAACTTGATGGTTGAGAAACTTAAAGTACTGTCAACTCAAATACCCAAGCAAAAAAATTATACGAATGAGGAAATTACAGCACGGAGATAAGCGGGTCAGAAGCTGAGAAACATAGAAGCTGAAGTATACTTGTAAAAAATTTGTAGAATTAGAAAAAGACACATTATAAGGAAAAGAAGACCCAACAGTATTCTTCAAAAGGCAGAGTTAGGTAGTTAGTTACACACTCATCCTTCCAGAAACATGTGAACAGCAGTAAATGACTTAGAGATAACAGGGAGAGAGACAGCAAATGGAGATCTATAATATTTAGACACTTAGAGGTCAGGAATGACAATACACTTGGAGACGAGAAGGCAGGCTCAGAGATTCAGACAGAAAGAGATAGTCACAATTAGAAAAAAAAAACCCTGATAAATCAGAAAATATTAGGAAATAGAGTTAGAGACAGGGACACAAAGATATCTTGTCTCTCAGGGATGCCCCCCCCCAACCCCCACTCCAAGGAGATTCCATGGGAGAACTTGATCCCCAGCCTGAGGTCATAATAGCCAATGGCTGGAGCTCTGAGAAGCCAGGAAGAGCAGCAGAAGGCAGAGAGCAAACTATGGTGTCTAGAGAACCATGGTGAGTGTGAGGGCCCAATAGGGTGCATGCTAACACTCAATCTCAATCTCTGGGGCTGCTTCCCCTCTTCCCCCAGTCCTAAGCTCCTTTACCACCCAGGACTCTGATATGTTACACATATCCCTCCATCAGATTGTACACATAGACACAAAATGTCCCTGGAACACACACATCACATACACATGTGACATCTAGGACCTCCTATAGCCAAGAAAGCATGATATGGAATACCACACTTATCTAAGGAAACAAAATGCACTACCACTTTTTCACCACCCTTTTCACTTTCCCCATCCATGATCGTAGTGAATCAGAGCAATAAACATCACAACATCCTTCATCCTCTAGGTTCTTCCTACTCTGAATCCCCAGGGTATCAAACTCCCTTTTCCCCACCCTCTGAATTCCTAGCCCTTCCATGCTATATTGGTAACAGGGTCATTGCCACAGAAGACCTTGGAGAATGGGAGGGGGGAGAAGGAAGAACGTCCACTAGGACCACCTATTGCCCTCCTTGGCTTTTACATGCCCAAAAATGTCTCTGCCCTAACCATTTCCATGTACCCCAAGGGACCCGCTATTGCCTCTGTCCCTCTATCCTTCCTGCTCTCTCCTGCCCCCCTCCATTTCCCCTCTCCCACAGGTTGCCATGTACCCCTCCTCTTTGACCCTGGATGACTTCACCCAACCATCACCACCCCCCTCTCCACCAGGGGAGGCAAGGGAGGAGAGCCTACCCTGGCACCAACGATGCCGCCCCACAGATGCCACCAAAGGGCTGCTTGTGGCACTGCTGGGTGGAGGCCTTCCTGCAGGCTTTGTGGGGCCTTTCTCTCGAATGGCCTATCAAGCCTCTCATCTACCCTCCCTTGAGCTTCTCCTTTGCCGATGCCTTTTCCACCTTCCCATCGCCTTGCTCCTCAAACTACGAGGCTGTCCACTACTGGGGCCTACAGGTAACCGACACAGAGCCTGGCTCCATGCTCTCCTCAACGTTCTCAGCATTGGCTGCGCCTACAGCGCTGTCCTGGTTGTACCTGCTGGCAATGCAGCCACTGTCCGAAAAGGCTCCTCTACCGTCTGTTCTACACTCCTTGCTCTGTGTATGGAGAGCCAGCGACTTAGTAGCTATGACTGGTGTGGCCTGGTTGGCAGCATCCTGGGCTTACTTATCATTGTGGGCCCAGGGTTGGGCACTCTACAGGAGGGATCAGAAGGGGTCTACACAGCCCTAGGCTACGTGTTGGCTGTCTTGGGTGGCCTGGCCCTTGCCCTGGGGCTTTTGATTTACAGATCCCTGGATTTCCCTTCCAGCCTACTGACTGTGGCATTCCTCTTTGGAGTAGTAGGGGTGATGGGGGCCTTGCCAGGGCTCTTCCTGTTGCAGACACCCGTGATACCCCATGACCCACTGAGTTGGAGCTGTGTCTGGGCCGTTGGGGTCCTGGCCCTCGTTTCATTTGCATGTGCCAGCTATGCTGTCACCATGGCCCACCCAGCACTGGTGTGTGCTGTGCTACATTCTGAGGTGGTGGTGGCACTGATGCTACAGTACTATGTACTCCGAGAGACTGTGACACCATCTGACATCATGGGGGCAGGAGTTGTGTTGGGTAGCATTGCCATCATCACTGCTCAGAATCTCAGTTGTGATCGGGAAAGAGAGAGTCTTAAGGAATGAGGCAGAGTGTGTGTATGTAAATATGTGTATTGGGGAGTAGGAAGTTGGGGCTTGGGAGATCTGGGACTCAAAGTTAGTGCAAGGAGGAACTCAGGTGTATATAAGGGGGTAGGTATTAGTAGTGTAACTGGGAGACAAAGAACAAGACAATGTTGAGAACTTGACTGAGATTACTGAATAACAACGTTCTGGAGGACCCAGGAAAGAGAGGCTTAAAGGAATATAAGGGACAAAGTAGACCTGGAACAGTAAGATTGGGGGACAAAGGGGATGGGTCTTAAAAGGCAAGTGGGCGAAGCTTAAAGAGCAAGAGAAATGGAAAATAGAAGTTGGGGATCCCAGGTGGGACAAGGGATGAAGGGCACATTTTCTGTATGGAAGCTGGGGAAAGGAGGCATCCAATCAAAAGGAGAATGTGATAGGACATGGTGGGGAATATGGGAGAGGGGTTGGTAAGGATTGACCTGGAAAACTGGTACGTGGGAGAGACAGGATGTTGACTTCGAACAAGGAAGAATCTAAGTGACTCTGCCCCTGGTGTCATCTCTGCTTTGGGATTGAGGTGGGTGGGAGGGATCAGCCAATCCCTCTCCAAGGGATCCTGAGTGTGTGTAGATCGAAGGTCCTTCGCTGTCTCGTAAAAATAAAATTTCTTAGTGACAGAAGGGAGCCACTCTGGGGTATCTCCATCCCTTTACTTGGGGATATGTACCAAAAGAAACCCTCGGATTTTTCCACTGATCTCTGCTACTGGAAAGGGCGTTTGGTAGACTAGGCCTGGACTCCTCGCTGTGGAACAGGCCCCTGAGCCGCGGGCCTTTCCTGGTGTCGTAAGGGCTCGGGAGACCGGGACTCTGCGCGCGCATCTCCAGGCGAAACCGAGGAGCGACGGCTCACTCGTTCTCCGAGGCCCCTACGCCAAAGCCGCCAACTTCCGGACTTTCAGAAATTAACCCGGCCATCTCGCTCCGGCAAAACATCTACGACGTCATTAAATATTCATGAGCGTGAGGTGGGCGGGGGGGGGGGAAGAGAGGCGACGCCCCCTCCCAGGCCATTTTTTTTCTGGGCGGAGTTTGGGCCGGGCCGCTCCCACTTTAGCACTCACGGAACAGACCAAGTTCGGTCCTGACGGTGAGAGGGAGTAAGTGCCGTTCGATGAAGATGAAACAGTGCTCCGCCCTAGGAAAAACAATTGGTATCCATTGGCCCTTTCTATTTCAGATCTTGAGAGCTTAATATTTAAGGGAGGAAGAGCGGGAACGGGGGTTCAGGTAGCTGCAATGAGACTACAATCGGTTCTCCCCCCCCTTCACTTTACTATTATCCAGAAGGAAGACGAGTGGCCCGGAAGAGAGGCTTAACGTCCAAAGCACGCGCCCCCTACGTATCCGCGCTTACGGCCTCCTGGCGCAAAGGAGGACGGGAAGGGAAGGGGCGGGGGAAGTGAGGGGGGGGCGAGTCTATAAAGGATGGTGCTCTGGGGCGCTCTCTTCAGAAGCGCCGAGAGCGCGGCTGGGACGGTTGGCGAGGAAGGGTTCCCGGAAGGCGAAGAGACAAACTGCTGTCGCTTCGGCCGTTAAGGAGCCCGGTTACTTATTTACTTATTAATATTTCCTTTTTCTGTCCCAAGGACTTTCCTTTAGCCCCTTAAAAGCATTTTTTTGGGGGGGAGGTAAAAGCCCTGGAAAAGGGAAGAAGAGAAGGTTCCTTTCGCTTTTTTTCGTACTTCCCCAGGTCCTTTTCGTCCTCCTTCCCTCGCCTGCGGGCATTTCCTCTCGACCCCGGGAGGTCTTACCCGGTGGCCGCCCCGGCGGGGTCTGGGCGCCGAGGCAGAGGCAGCGCCGGGTTTTTGTAGGGAGGTTTGCGCCTGCGCGGCGGGCCTGCCTCAGCCATGCACGGTGGGGGACCTCCCTCTGGGGATAGCGCATGCCCACTACGAACTATCAAGCGCGTGCAATTCGGAGTCCTCAGTCCAGATGAACTGGTAAGCAACACCCGTTACTCGGGACCTAGCCTCGGGTTGTGGCGGGGCATGTGTTGAAACATGTTATGTTGTATCGTATTGCCCTTTATCGGAACCCTCATACGTCGACTGCAAAGTACAAGAGTTGTCATGAAGGTAGTGCTAGGTCAGCCCTGGAGACGTTGCATCAAAGACTTAGTGAGCACTGAGCAAGCCGAAGGGCTGCCTTGCCCCTGTAAAGTTGGTGGGATGGGGTGCAAGACTTGCAAAGTTCACTGTTGGGCTGGGATACGCATCTTTGGAACTAAGAATCTGGGTTGCAGTGCACCTCAAGTCGCATCTACTAGTATTACTGATTAGATTTTGGGGAAGGGGGCGGTGTCGTGTGATGTAGATTGTAAAATTGGGGATTGGGAAAATAATGGAGATTCGAATCCATGTGGATATCGAAAAGTGGTAGCTGTTGTCAGAGGCGGAGTTTGTACCTGGATCAGAACCTCAAATAGGGCAAGGAGGCAGCGTGAGAATAGACACGTGTGTCTTTATATTATACATCTTATTTAAAGGATATAAAAATGATTTATATTACCCTTGTTTAAGAGACTGGGATGGAGGCCCTCATAGGTAGTAGAGAATTTTTGTTTGTTTTTGAAAAGTTGAGAGTTTAAAGGGGGGCGTTCTGGGTTTATGTAAAAGTTGGGTACGGGGCAAGGAATTATTAAAATACATGGACAGCAGTATGCAGGTTGATACTGAAGAGGACGAATGGAGTTTGGCACGGAATTAAGGAAGGCTTCCAAAAAGTGAGCAGGGGGATTGCTGAGAGATGGGGTATTGATTTGAGGTGGGTGTGGAGAGAAGGCTTATTTGAAGGGCCTGTGAGCTTAGCTCTATATCTCCTTCAAGGACTGATAATTTTTTCCAAGAATCCAGAGTGCTCAGACTTCCAGGTCTTGGGTAATTTCCCCAAAATGGGAATAATAGTACCAGTAATTTTTATCTTGACAGGCAGTATGGCTTAGACCACTGGCTTTGGAGTCAGGAGTCTGGCAATCAGTAGACATTCCTTGAACACCAACTATGTGCCTAGCATAGGAATGGGCTGGGCTCTGGGGATGCAGATACAGGAGACAGTTCAGGGACAATGTAACTCAGGAAGGCCTCTCCAAGCCCTGCCTCTTATACTAACCTCAGTATCTCAGGCAAATCTTTAAGATTTAAACTGCAGTGGAGTTGATCTTATGGTTAGAGAGAGATTCTACACAGAGTCCTCTACTTATTTACTTAAGGGTTGTTGTGAGAATGAGATAATAATGAACATGAAGCATTTTGCAAACCGTAAAACACTATATGGTATCTGCTGTTTCTAGTTTTCACTAGAAATAATTGGCTATATAATTTATGGGAACCCTCTAGGAGTCAGAAGATAAAGGAGAACCATGTGATCTTTGATCCTCTTCACTCAAGCATTTACTTTAACTCTGTGCAAATACGAAGATAAATCACTGCTATCAAGGAGCTTACATTCTAAAGCGGGAGACAAGTACATGTATAAGTGCATGCCAAAGATGATTTTAAAGATAAAAAGATATATATAAAAATATAAAGATGATTTTAAAAAGAGGAAGGGAAGGCATTAAGGGATCAGGGAAAGCTTCATGATTGAACTGTTTCCTAGAAGAATGGGGATTTTTTTTTTTAACATTTGCTTCTCATCACAACTCAAAGTGCTAGTGCACTTTCTTATTTTTTTTAATTTTTTTATTAAGATTTTTTATTTTTAGTTTATAACACTCAGTTCCGTATGATCCTGAGTTCCAGATTTTTGCCCCCCCCCAACAGCATGGAATCCAATATATCCTCTACATCTAACTTCACATTGAGCTTATTTACACAATAGTCAAATTGTAAAGAAGAATTATTACCAGTGGAATGAATCATGAGAAAGAAGAAACAAAACCAAAAAAAAAAAACCCAAAAAGAGAAAAAAAAAAACAAAAGAAAAAAGAAAAGGAGAGCAAACAGTTTGCCTCAATCTGCATTCAGTCTCCATAGTCCTTTCTCTGGAGGTAGATATCTCTCTCCTTCATGAGTCCTTTGGAGTTATCTTTGAACCTTGTATTGCTGAGAAGAGCTAAGGCTATCAAGGTTAGTCATCACAGAATCCATGTATCTGTGGTTGTGTATAATGTTCTCCTAGTTCTGCTCCGCTCACTCAGCATTATATTGTGTAGGTTTTTCCAGGTTATTATGAAGTCCTTATCTTCCTCATTTCTTATAGCACAGTAGTATTCCATTACACTCGTATACCACAACTTGTTCAGCCATTCCCCATTTGATGGGCATCCAGAATGGGGATTTTTCTGAGGTGAATTAGAGGACAGATTACGTACCAGGTGTGGGGGGTGGCCAATGCAAAGCATGGAGGGGAAGAGATGATGACCCATGCAAAAAGGACAGAGAGACTGGAATGCCAGGTTGTTGGATTGAAAACTGTAGTAGGAGAGAAGTAACCAGGAAGCTGGGAAAATAGGTGGGGGCCAGATTTGAAGGTTTTTAAAAAGCTAAACAGAGAAGTTCACATTTGATCCCTGAGGTAAACGGAGAACCACTGGAGCTTACCAAGTATGAAGGAGTGGCATGGTCAGATCTACCATTAAGGAAAAGTCACTTTGGCAGTCATGATGAACCGGAGTGAGGAGAGTCGTGATAGAGAGACCATTGCTGTTGCAAAGATCTAGGTGATGAGGCCTTGACCTAAGGTGGTGTTTATGTATATAGAGAGGTCAGATGAGAGGTATTTTGTGGAGGAAGGAACAAGATTTGGCAACTGATCGGATATTTGGGATGAGTAAGAGTGAGGAATTGAGGATGACACAGACTTGAGAAAAGATAACAAAAATAGGAAATTTTGGGGGAGAAATAATTCTATTGGGGATATAGTGGGTGTGAGATGTTGGTACATCCAGTTGGAAATGTTCAGTAGGCAGTTGGTGACAAGAGGTTGGAACTCAGGGAAGATAGAGATGAAGAATATGGATATTAAACCTGTAAGAGTTGATGAGGTTATCCATAGACCCTGGGACCAAGCCTTGGAAACACATCTACCTTTCAGGCCTCAAGTTGCTCCTCATGTTGCTAAGCTCTTGATTTAGAGTCAGAACATCCAAATTCTGCAACCTTAGGTAGTCATTTAACTGTTTTGACTCAGTTTCTTCAGTTGTAAAATGAGAGGACTGGTCTAGGTGCCTTCTGATGTTCCCCCTTAGGCTCTCAATCTAGGCTGATCATGTGGCCCAGGTGAGGAATGTCAGGTACTCCACTGATACCCTCACAATGTCACAAGCTCAAATTGGTGGAAAGACATTAAGTGTCTGCACAACTGGAGACAGCATCCATGTTGATGAGGTCACAGATCTATTTGAACTTGAATTTGAGCTTCTTTTCCTACTCCCTTCACTTCCTCACTTTCTTCCTTTCACCCACCTCCCTATTCTTGAGGAAATCCTATTTTGAAGCACCAGCTCTTTTCTGATTCCATGTATAGACCCTAATATGTTTTTCATCTCGTCCCTGTGTGTCCTTTTGCTTCCCTCCAGTATTCAAATGTTTTACCTGCAACTCAAGTTTATTTTCAACAGTTTAAAGTCAGTAATCTATGTTTGGGATTTTGGAGGATGGAGGGGGAGGCCATGTCTGCATAAATAGGAAAGGGGGAAAGTCTACAGTCACTCGTTGACCAGAGACCCCCCCCCCCAAAACTCTGTAGCACCAAACATGTTTCCAAAAAATGTTGTTCTTTGCCTTTTCCAGCCTTAGAAAAGGGGACATTTGAACTAAAGCGGGGGAGTTGGGGGGCAGGACACCTAGGCCATATTAGCCTACTAGGACCAAATATATGTGGGTTGGTACCATTTGTCATCTGGTAACAAAGGATTATTAATTACTAATTCCTTCTATGTACTAGATTCTGGGGATACAAAGACAAAAAACATGAGGTTAGGGAGGCAATATGTACATATATGTGCTGGATTTTGTTTATTAATTTAGTAAACTGAGTACTGTATAAGAGCTGTAGGTGGAGCAGATGGGATGGAGAGTTGAAGTTTAGATAAGGCAAGGTCTGGGAAGCACAGTGGCACAGGAAAACCTGGATTCAAGTTCTGCTTCTGATACTGGCTTTATGACTATAGGCAGGTCACTTAATCATTTCTCTGGGTCCCAAGCAAACTAGTTATAGAGGAGCTGCTGGTCTTCATAGGTAGAGGGAGTCTGCATACTAAGAGTTCCTCACAGATTTGGAGCTTATACTTTTGTAAGGGAATATGATAGGAATTTTCTAGTATACAAAATAATAAAGTGCTGTGAGAGGTTTGAACAAAGTACTAGTTATGGTGGGGAACTCAGGGTTGAAGGGATCAGGGAAGGCTTCAATGGAGGATGGGAATTGAATTTTACGTGGTTTTTAAACTGGTGGGATTTTAGTCAAGGAGGATGGAAAATAAGGAGGACATTTCAGTTCTAGGGAACATGTTGAACATAGAGGCAGGAAGCCAAGCTAAAAGGTGCACACTCTGCTTTCCATTGTTTATTCCTGGGTCCACATAGATTGGTCTTATATCTCTTTAATGATGTCTTTTATTCCACTTCTTTTGCTTAATTGTCAGTTAGTGACGTCTTGTAGCCTGCTCATCTCCACTGCCTTTTGAGGTGCTGCCCAACTCTTAATTCTTTGGAACCTGTCCCAATCATAGTATCACCATCTTGTTTTTTAAAAGGTGCACACTGATTTCAGGGAGATGTTTGGGGTTATTAAAGGACTGCATTTTCCCCAAGAGTTAATTTCAGTCTTTTCCCCAGTTAATTTCTAGCCCAACTCATTGAACATCACCCCATGTACGCAGATCATCAGCTCGTGTTTTTTGAGTTATGTATCTCGTTTAGTAAATTCTTTAATGTTCTGCACAATTGGCGCAATGTCATCTGCAAACGGGAACATTTGTATGACCTCACAATCTATAGAGACTCCCTCTTCATGTGGACTCTTGAGTATATAGGTAATTAATCTGTCACCTTTTTTTCGGTAACAAGATCTCAGATCATTTTCTAAGCCTTTTGGTACCTGCTTTTTGCTTGAGCATCAATCTCCAACTCAGAATTGTGTGCTTCCTATTCTGGGTATAGCGTTCTTCCAGACTTTGTTTTTGCCATTACCTTCCTACTTCCTCATGCAAAAGTGCTGCCAGGTTAAAAATCCAAATGTGGTGATTACATTAAGTCTTGGACCCAAGTCCTTTATGAGAAAAAAAAATTATTATAAAAATCTTTATAGATCTTTCCCATTTAAAAAAAATGTGTTCTCTTTCCAGTTTTCGTTCTTCATTGCCATCAGGATGATTTTGCTGAGTTGGTTCTCTCCAGACTTTCTATAAACTTTTTTCCCTCCACTGATTCTTGTAGTTTAATGAAATGATACTGCTTTTAACCTTCCTCCATGGAATCTTACAAATGAATTTTTATTCTAAACCAGTGTTATTCTTGTGTCTGTACATGGCAAGAAAATCAAATGTTTGACATCAGGCATTTCTGGGCTCTTTTGTGCTAATTGATTTACATTGATTAATCTTAGCAACATCTCTTATTTCCCATTTTTCTTAGTCAACAGCAAAATATGTCAGAGTAGTGGTGTCTAAACTTCATATCTTGTCACTTTTATTTTTGAACTTTTAGAATTGATTTTAATCTCTACTCCAATAAATTGGTGGTCCAACCATACAAAGATGGCAGATTTGGAAATGACTCCCATATGAGTAACTAGTCATCTGTCAAGATGTAATTAGTTTCATTTTTTGTGATGTTATTTGGTGCTCACCCTATCTACTATCTTCTAACCCTGTCTTCTCAAAGATATCCTTCATGATATATAGCCATGAAGCTTCCTTCTGTGTAGTCTAGAAACCTTTGGCTTCTTTCATTTCTTACTCCTCAACCATGTTTTCCTGCATATTTTTGTGGTATCACCTTTGAATGGAAGTCACTGAGTATTAGAATATATATGGACATAATTTAGAGGTTCTAATTGAGTTATTCAAGAATTTCGCCACCTCCTTACTTCTAGTGTGTAATCATCTTCAGTTTTTTTCATGATAGCCTTTCTGCAGATGTTCCTCACAAGGTAATTCAAGATGACCAAAAGAATGTTTGGGGAGGGGAGGAACTCTCCAAATGAGTATTTTTATTCACGGCTACTTCATTTGTAATAGTGAAAAGCTTGTAAACAGCATACACATTCAGTGATCGTGGAATGGCTAAATAAACTGTGGCACAGGTCAAGGTAATGGGATACCATTGATTCCATTGTGCCATTAAAAAATTTAAAATTTAAAAAATAAATATGGAAAAGAGTTATAGAAAGTAATTTGTAGCAGAATTAGTAAACAATATTATTGACTATGGTTATATAAAACAAATAATGGCAATAAAACTAAGTACACAGAGAATAAATTATTTTGTTAAAATTATATTTGCATTTTAATCAAAATGTAAATAATTTGGATAATATGGTTCTATTTTGGATTTAATTTATTTGCAATTGTTGAGTGTGTTATATTTTACAATTAAAAACTCTACATTTAGATTTAATATGATTGTACATATATATAGCCTATATCAGATTGTTTGCCATCTTGGGAAAGGGGTGAGGGAGGGAGGAAAAATATTGGAACTCAAAATATTATAAAAGTGAACGCTGAAAACTATCTTTACATGTAATTGGAAAAAAATGCTATTAATACTGTTAAGTGGGAAAAAAATAATAAAATGTAATTGGAGGAAAAAAACCTATACATTTAAGAACTGGAGGAGGATGGCAGGGTATTAGGATCTAGAGGAGCTTTGATCTCTTATAAACAACCCAGTAAAATTGAAAATGTACCAAAAGGAACAGTGATAAAACCAAAGAGGAGGGAGTATTGTAGGAATGTAGCAGAGGAGCCAAGACCACCAACACACACGCTCACACACATCCCAGTAAAGCTCTTTAAATGTACCAATTTAAAAAAGAATTAGAATTACCTGTAGACTCTTCAACCCAGCACACAGATGCATGGAAGGATGGTATAGATCAGGCTAGAGTGACAGTGAGTTGTGAGGCAGGAACACAGCATAGAGGAGGTTGGGGCAGGCTCAGAAACCAGGAGAGCCCCAGCCAGCCTAATGCAGGGGGCCCTTGAGACTCTAGGGCAAGAGGAAAGTCCTAAGCAGAGCCCAGCCTGGGAGCAGCCTTTGAGTCCCTTGGTAAAAGCCTGGCAATAACAAGGAAGTGGCCCCAGGCACTAAGGGAGTGGCCCAGAGCCTCGTGGCAAGAGTCAAGCTTCTCTGCAAAAGAAAGAGAGAGATGGCCCTTGTTTGATCCCTGGGGGTAGGCAGCCATAAGTCCTACAGTAACAGGTGGGGGGTCTCTGGAAGACTGGTATGGGGGTAGCCTGGGAGATTTAACAATTGCAGGGGAAAATTACATTAGTGACAATGCTGCCAGGAACCTCTGCGCATTAGAGGAGGATCCTAATTGGCATCCAGGGAGCCTGGGCCTGTGCAGCAGGAGACAAGACCAAACAGTTCTACAGGAGGGGCCTGGTCTTAGTCACCACATTCAGGAACAGCCAGGGCTTGTTCATGACATTCGGTGGAGCAGAAGCAGATCCCCCAACCTAGACGTTGAGGCTGTTAAGATTAGGGCATCAAGTTGAATATGTTGCTGCTATTAATTAGGAAATACCTTGGACTAAGAAATGCCCAGGGGGTAAACCTTGAGGAGGAAGAACCCCACAATTCCCAGTAGAGCCTCAGAGGAAAAAAAACAAAAACAAAAACTTGGCCATGAAGATTATAAAGAGTACCCAGAAGAAAAGAAACAAGAGGGAAACACTGGAATATCTAGGATAATTGACACCAGAACAGGTGGTGGGAAAACTTACTTAGGACTCGAATGCATTGAAAATTAGAATGGACCAAAATGACTCAGTAAGACCAACAAATATTAAAACCAAGCTATTTAAGAAAATGCAAGAAATATAAGTAATCCAGGCCAAGGACAGATAATTGAAAACCCTTAAAGAAATAGAAGATTTCTAAATATTCCTGATGAAAAGGTTAGAACTAAGTAGATAACAGTAGCCAAGAGAAACATAGAAAGGCACACACTTTTTTAATTGTAAAGGATGTACAGGGATGGATTGTTTACATGCTATTGGGGGTTAAGAAAAAAATGTACTCAATCATAATATATAGAAAAAGAATATAACAGAGGATCCATGGGTGGCTTTGTTCTGTTTTGATGGTCTCAGGAGAAGCTAGAGATGGGAGAGACAAGAGATTATTACCTGGAAGAAAGGAGTAAGGGAGGGGAAAATATGATGACGTAATAGAGGTACATGAGATAAGTATTGAGCACATTTATACGTCTTCTCCCTACACATGCGTATGTTGGTGTGGAAATAAGAAAGAACAGGGGAGGGGTATAGAGGAGAGAGGGCAGGATTCGTGAGGCAATAGTCATAAGCAAAACAAACTCTTATGTTGTAGAGAAATGGCAATGGGTGGAAGGTGTCAAGGAAAGAAAGTAAAAACCTGGGTTCAGGATCAAGCCAAAAGAAAGAGAAGAGCTTCAACAGAGCAGAAAACAAGCTGTGTCAGGCAAACTCTCTGTTGCCACCTTATTTATGAAGAAAAGGGTGGGAACAAAGAAAAAAAAGGCGCAAGAGTACAGACTGGAGGAAATAGATGGCTAACAATCATAACCACTTAGTGAATGAATTGAGTTTGTCTTGATAATGTGTTTATAAGAAACATATTTAAAATAAAAAGATTCACATATAGTTAAAATAAGAGGCCGAAGCAAAATCATTTCATGCTTCAGCTGAACAAAAAAAATCAGGTAGTAATCATGATTTCAGATAAGGTTTGGTAAAAATTGCTCTGTGGGGAAATTACTTTTTGCTTAAAGGCACCATAGATAATAAATCTGTATCAATACTTAACATAGCATCTGGATATGTAAAGCAAAAGTTAATGGAATTGGAAGAAGAAATAGTAAATTTATAGTAGAGGGGAAATCTTACTGTATCCCTTTTTAGACCTAGACAAATCTAATGACAAGATAAGTTAATCACCTGACTAGAATGCTAGAAAAATTAGAAATAATAAGTCTCTGTTGATTATTTCTCAGTTGTATATTTTACCTTTTAAAAATTGATAATGTTTTGGGACATCACCAAAAAATGTAGAGAAGTAAAAATCCTAAATAAATAATTTATTTATCATAATTCAATAAAAGGACCTTAAAGGAAGAATTTAAAAGCAGTTGAAAATTAAACATTGTAAAGAACTGGTGGGTCAAAAAACCAATTGATAGAAACAAGACTATCTCATGAAGAAAATGACAGTAGGTCTCCTACCAAAGTATAAGAGATACAGCTAAAACAATTCTTAAGACAAATCTTACATCTAAATGTTTAATTCAGAAAAGAGGGAAAGAATAAATCAATGACTTAGACATAACAACTTAAAAAACCTGAACAACACTTCAACGCCCCCACTTCCACCCCCCAACTAAGCAACAAAGTAGAAATTCTGCAAATTAAAGAAGAGATAATAAAATTGATAGCCAGAAAGCCCCACTGAATTGATTTTTTTGTTTTGTTTTGTTTTTTGGAGGGAAGAAGGCAGGGCAATTGGGGTTAAGTGACTTGCCCAAGGTCACACAGCTAGTAAGTGTGTCAAGTATCTGAGGCCTGATTTGAACTCAGGTCTTCCTGACTCCAGGGCTGGTGCTCTACTCACTGTGCCACCTGGCTGCCCCGTTTTTTTTTTGTTTTTTTTTTTAAGGAGCTGGGGATGGGGAATGGAGCCTAATAAATTAGATTAAGTTAGTCTGATTGTTTAAAAGAGGGTATTACATAAACTCTTTGCTGTAATAGAAAAGACCTTTTCAGTCTTTTTCTGTGTTATACAGTCTTTATACCTAAATCAGTGAGAGACAAAACAGAAATAAACCCTAACAATAATCCTAATGAGCATTAATACAAAAATTTTAAATTAATATTAGCAAATAGGCTAATATATTAGATTGTACAATATGATCAGGTTGGATATATACCAGGAATTCAGAGTTGGTTCAACATAAGGAAAACACATAATTTTAATCAAATAATAAGGACTGCATAATTATATCAGTATACACTGAAAAGGCATTCAGCAAGCTTCCAACACCTATTTTTGTTTAAAAACACTAGATTCACAGGACTAAATCAAACTTCCTTTATAGTAAAATGTAAAACCAAGGGCAAACATTATAATGGGGGAAAGTTAGAGGCCTTTTAAGGTCACAAATAAAGTATGCCAATTATTAATAAACAGCTATAACAATAAGAAAAATTATATCAAGGGAAGACACATAAGCAAAGAGGAAGCAAAATGATCACTTTTTGCAGATGATAGAACATTTGGCTTAGGAAACTCTAGACAACTAAATAAATTCAGCAGAGTTGAATCATCAGCATATTACCATATTACCCTACCTTCTGCAGGAGGCCTTTCCCATCCCCCCAGTAGTGCTGGCCCGCTGATATTACCTTTGAATCCAAACTTCACAGAACAAATCCTTGTTCTGTGAAGTTTGGATTCAAAGGGCCACACTCAAGGACCTAGAGGGCAGCAAAAACTCAGCAAGACGAGAGAGAAAAATAACTATGATTGGGAACGTATCTACCAAGACATACCCAGGAAAAAACCATATGAATCCACCTGTAAAATTATTCAGAAATAAAGATGGACTCAAGTAATTGAAAAGATATTAATTGCTTATGAGTAGGTCAAACTAATATGACAACACTGCTGCCTAAATTTATTTGCTTATGAAGTGCCATACCAAACTACCGAGGATTACTTTATAGAGCTAAAAGAAATGATGAAATTTATATGGAGGAACAAAACGTCAAGAATCTCAAGAGTAATAATTAAAAAATTAGGAAGGAGGCGCCTAGCAGTAATACAGAGCAGTAATCATCACAGTGATTTGGTACTAGTTAAAAAATAAAGAGATAGATCGGTAGAACATATTAATTGCCTAACATATGGAAACAAATGAACATAGTAGCACTATTTTTGATAAGCCCAAAGACCCCAGTTGCTGGGGTGAAGACTATTTTACAAAAACTGCTAGGAAAACTGGAAAGAGTCTGGCAGAAATTAGCTATGTATACCAAGATAAAGTTCACATGAATAAATGATGAACACAGAAAATAACAAATAAGAAGTGCAAGGAAGAAACTACCTTTCAGACCAGTAGGTAGAGAAAGAATTACTGACTAACAAGTAATAGAAAACATCACAGAAGATAAAGCACATGATTTTGATTATATAAAATTTAAGAGTTTCTGCACAAATTTAATGCAGTTAAAATTAAAGGGGAAAAGGTACCTGAGGAAAAATCTTGGCAGCCTCTGGTGGTGGTCTCTTATCCAAAATACGCAAATTGGCTTTCTAGCCCCCCGCAAAAGTGTTTCCCCCTAAATGTACACACGCTTTGCTTGTTAACTGCTTCATTTATTTTTGATAAAGTGAAGATGTCACAGTTATGGACTGGTAAAGTGTATATGTATTTTTTTGTATACCTTATTAAATAACAGAATCAAATTTAAAAGACTAAGAACCATTCTCTAATAGCTAAATAATCAAAGGCATTTTTCAAAGGAGGAAATAAATCTAAGCTATCAACAGTGGTGAAAAAATACTCTAAATCACTATTAAATAATGAAAATGAAAGGTTCCGCTTTTACCCATCAGATGGGCAAAAATGACAAATATTGGAAGGGCTACTGGTGAAAAAGCATATTAATGCATTGTTGGCGAGACTGTGCTAGTGCAGATATTGTGGAAAATTCAGTTTGGAACTGTGCTCCCAAAGCTACTAAACTTTGACTCAGTTGTACCACTTACGCCCCAAAGATATCAAAGGAAAAGGACCATATGTACAAAAACATTTTTAGCAGACCTTTCCATAGTAACTGGAAACTAAGGGGGCGCCCACCAGCTGGAGAAAGACTAAACAAACTGTATGTGAATGTAATGGAGTATTATCTTGCAATGAGAAATAAGGAAAGGAAACCGTTTCAGAGCAAACTGGGAAGACTTCTGCAAACTGATGCAGAGAGAGTGAACAGAACTGAAACAACCAACAGCATTACAAATTTATGATAACAAATGACGTTATAAAAACAAACAACCTGGAAAGACTTTGCACTCTTGATAAAGGCAGTGATAAACCAAAAGTCCGGAGGACTGATGATGAAACACACTAGTCACTTCCTGCCAGAGGGGTGATAGACTTGTAGTGCAGAAAGAAGCATATGCACTGTTTTGCTGGACTTTGCATATGTCTTATGAGGGTTTAGTTTTTTCATTAAAAATTATTTAGTGGAGGGGTAGTGAGAGGTCTATCAATGCTTGCACAAGTGATAGAATTTTTAAAAGGCAACCTTCATCCTGTCCAAGACAGTATAAAAAGACTGCCAAAATCGTATTTGCGGACGACAAACTCTCAAAAGGAGACAGGGCTGACAGAAGATCAAGATGGCGACTGGAAAACAGGGACTAGTGTGAGCTCCCCGCCAGGTCCCTCCAAAAACCTATAAAAAATGGCTCTGAACCAATTCTGGAACTGCAGAACCCAAAAATAGCAGAGAGAAGCAGGGCTCCAGCCCGGGACAGCCTGGATGGTTGCTGGGTGAGATCTATCCTACACAGAGCTGGGAGCGGAGCAGAGCAGAGCCCAGTGTGGGCTGCATGGACCAACCAGACTAGGAGCTGGGCGGAGCGGACCCTAGAGCCTGAATCAGTGAGCTGTGGCAGTTGCCAGACTTCTCAACCCACAAACACCAAAGACAACAGAGAAGAACTGCAGAACTCACAAAATAGCGGAGGGAAGCAGGGCTCTAGCCCAGGACAGCCTGGATGGTCTCTGGGTAAGGTCTATCCTGCATGGAGCTGGGAGCAGAGCGGAGAGGAGCAGAGCCCAGCGTGGGCAGCACGGACCAACCAGACCAGGAGCTGGGCGGAACGTGCCCTAGCGCCCTGAATCAGTGAGCTGCGGCAGTTACCAGACTTCTCAACCCGCAAACACCAAAGACAACAGAGAAGGTTAGTGGGAAAAGCTGCAGGGAGTGGAAGGAGTTCGGGGTTCAGCCACCGCCTCGGGGGCAGCGGAGGTGGGGCAGCTACAGAACTACAGCTGCAGTTGCTTCCAGCCCCAGGCCCACCTGGTGGGAGGAATTAAGTGGCGGATCAGAGCAGGAGTGAAGAGCCTGCTGAAGATCTGAGTCCAGTCGGGCTTGGGGGTTCTTGGGGAAGGAGGAGTGCTGGTGTGGCAGAGCTGGCGCATTCCTCCCCAAGCTTGGAACAAAGTGCTCTTTACAAGCAGTCATACCCCGCTGAAAAACTCAAGGGTCAAGTAAGTTGGCCGGGAACATGGCCGGGCAGCAAAAACGCACCCAGATTCAGTCCCAGACTTTGGCATCTTTCTTTGGTGACAAAGAAGACCAAAACATACAGCCAGAAGAAGTCAACAAAGTCAAAGAGCCTACAACAAAAGCCTCCAAGAAAAACATGAACTGGTCTCAGGCCATGGAAGAGCTCAAAAAGGATTTGGAAAAGCAAGTTAGAGAAGTAGAGGAAAAATTGGGAAGAGAAATGAGAATGATGTGAGAAAACCATGAAAAACAAGTCAATGACTGGCTAAAGGAGACCCAAAAAATACTGAAGAAAATAACACCTTAAAAATAGACTAACTCAAATGGCAAAAGAGCTCCAAAAAGCCAATGAGGAGAAGAATGCCTTGAAAGGAAGAATTAGCCAAATGGAAAAGGAGGTCCAAAGGACCACTGAAGAAAATACTACCTTAAAAATTAGATTGGAGCAAGTGGAAGCTAGTGACTTGAGAAATCAAGATATAAAACAGAACCAAAGGAATGAAAAAGTGGAAGACAATGTCAAATATCTCATTAGAAAAACCACTGACCTGGAAAATAGATCCAGGAGAGATAATTTAAAAATTGTTGGACTACCTGAAAGCCATGATCAAAAAAAGAGCCTAGATATCATCTTTCAAGAAATTATCAAGGAGAACTGCCCTGATATTCTAGAGCCACAGAGCAAAATAGAAATTGAAAGAATCCAAAGATCACCTCCTCAAATAGATCCCAAAAAGAAATCTCCTAGGAATATTGTCACCAAATTCCAGAGCTCCCTGATCAAGGAGAAAATACTTCAAGCAGCCAGAAAGAAACAATTTGAGTATTATGGAAACACAATCAGAATAACTCAAGATCTAGCAGCTTCTACATTAAGAGATCAAAGGGCTTGGAATACGATATTCTGGAGGTCAATGGAGCTAGGATTAAAACCAAGAATCACCTACCCAGCAAAACTGAGTATCATGCTCCAAGGTAAAATATGGACTTTCAATAAAATAGAAGACTTTCAAGCTTTCTCAGTGAAAAGACCAGAGCTGAATAGAAAATTTGACTTTCAAACACAAGAATTAAGAGAAGCATGAAAAGGTAAACAAGAAAAAGAACAAGTAAAAGAAATTGCAAGGGACTTACTAAAGTTGAACTGTTTTGTTTACATTCCTACATGGAAAGATGATGTGTATGATTCATGAGACCTCAGTATTAGGGTAGCTGAAGGGAATATGCATATGTGTGTGTGTGTGTGTGTGTGTGTGTGTGTGTGTGTGTGTGTGTGTGTAGAGAGAGAGGGAGAGGGCATAGAGTAAGTTGAAGATGAAGGGATGATATCTAAAAGAAATAAAATCAAATTAAGGGATGAGAGAGGAATATATTGAGAGAGGGAGAAAAGGAGAGATAGAATGGGATGAATTATCTCGCATAAAAGTGGCAAGAAAAAGCAGTTCTGTGGGAAGAGAAAAAGAAGGCAGGTGAGGGGAAATGAGTGAATCTGGCTCAGTTCAGATTTGACCTGAGGAGGGAATACCATACACATTCAATTGGGTATCTTACCCCACAGGAAAGAAGAAGGAAGAAGATAAAAAAGGCGGGGATGATAAAAGGGAGGGCAGATGGGGGAGGAGGTAATCAAAAACAAACACTTTCGAAAAGGGACAGGGTCAAGGGAGAAAATTCAATAAACGGGGATGGGTTAGGAAGGAGCAAAATATAGTTAGTCTTTCACATCATGAGTATTGTAGAAGGGTTTTACATAATGATACGCATGTGGCCTATGTTGAATTGCTTGCCTTCTTAGGGAGGGTGGGTGGGAAGGGAAGAGGGGAGAGAATTTGGAACTCAAAGTTTTAAAAACAGATGTTCAAAAACAAAAAAAAAGTTTTTTCATGCAACTAGAAAATAAGATACACAGGCAATGGGGCATAGAAATTTACCCTACGAGGAAAGAAGGGAAAAGGGGATGGGAGGGGAGTGGGGTGACAGAAGGGAGGGCTGACTGGGGAACAGGGCATCCAGAATATACGCCATCTTGGAGTGGGGGGGAGAATAGAAATGGGGAGAAAATTTGTGATTCAAACTCTTGTGAAAATCAATGCTGAAAACTAAATATATTAAATAAATTAAATAAAAAAAAGAAAGGAGACAGGGCCAGAATGTCCAGGGCCCATTTGTGTTTGTCATTGAAGACTTGTGAGAGCTGTTCTAGACGAGTAAGGATCATGCATAGAAATTCTTTTTCATGAAGTTGGGGGGGTAAAAATAACACATTAAGTTTTCCAGAGTGTTTATACAACTCCCTACTTTGTATTTATTCTGTACAGGTATGTATTGTCTCCCCTGTTAGAATATAAATAAGCTTCTCTAGAGCTTCAGGATTGTCTTTGTATGCCCATCACTTGGCACAATTCCTCACATTTGCTTATAAGATGCCTGTTGATATTATCTCCTTTGATTCTTGCAACAGCTCTAAATTTACAACAGGTGTCCTTGTTTTACAGATGTGGAAAGTGGGACTTAGAGTAAGGTAAAGATACGACTAGTAATTGTAAGAGGCAGAATTTTCACACGAGTCTTTCTCCTGTTTAAATCCTGAGCTTTTCCCACTACATCATCTTATTAAATATTTACTTTGTGTGTTGGAATGTCCTACTCTGTGAAAGGGAAGAAAGTGATGGGATGGCAAAGGGGGGTACGGTAGAAAAGTTCAGGAAGGGTTTTAGGCAGATGGGAGGGAGCCAGTGGGGAGAGAGATATGTGGGCTTCATAAGAGAGAAGTGGTGACTGTTGGAGTAGGCAAGGCCAGAGGGAATAGGGGCACCTTTAGCCAAGCTCTGCGCATCTGAGTTATATAGCACCAAACCCTAAGGGTTTTCTTATCCCTGAACTGTGGTAGCTGTTTGGGCCAAGCACATAGATTGATATGTTCTAGCCTTCTGGTGTAACTAAACAATAACTAAAAGAGACCTTCCTAGACACCTCTTTCTCTCCTAAAGACAAAGGACTGTGACTTTTTTAACCAGTTTCTATTCTTTTTATGTGCTTTGCATATAGTAGGTGCTTAATAAATGCTTTATTCATTCCTCTCAGGTCCCATTTATTCTAATGAACCTAATATAGAATTTTGTGTGGCTACATCCACCCATCTCTGCTTCAGGAACTCCAGAAACCCAGACATCTTAATTCTTCTTTTTCTTTGTTCCTCCCCTCAGAAACGGATGTCCGTGACCGAAGGTGGCATCAAGTACCCTGAGACAACGGAGGGGGGGCGCCCCAAGCTTGGGGGACTGATGGATCCCAGGCAAGGCGTGATTGAGCGGACAGGACGCTGTCAGACGTGTGCAGGCAAGTGCTAGGAAATCAGGAAATGGTTGTTTAAGGAAAGGGGACCTTGGTACATTGTGTGCATGCATGGGTTGATGGGTTGTTGGGGGAAAATGAAGGCTGGGGTCAGAGAGCCTCTGAAAAGAGGGAAGTGAATTGAAAGGCTGAGTTTATGTGGTCCTACAGGGAACATGACAGAATGTCCTGGCCACTTTGGGCACATTGAGCTGGCTAAGCCTGTGTTCCATGTGGGTTTCTTGGTGAAGACAATGAAAGTTCTGCGCTGTGTCTGCTTCTTCTGTTCCAAGTTGCTTGTGGACTCAGTGAGTAGGGGAGTGGGCTCAAAGGCAGGGGTGGAGAGAGATGATGGCAGTGCAGTCTCCTTGACCACCCTGGTCTTTCATCCTCAGAACAATCCCAAAATCAAAGATATACTGGGTAAGTCAAAAGGACAACCAAAGAAACGACTCACCCATGTCTATGACCTCTGCAAAGGCAAGAATATCTGTGAGGGAGGTGAGGAAATGGACAACAAGTTTGGAGTGGAGCAGCCTGAAGGCGATGAGGATCTTACCAAAGAAAAGGTAACAGATGCTTTCTGGGGACCCTGAGGGAAGGAAGGGCTTTGGGAGAAAAGAGAAGAGACAGGATCCAGCTAGCGACGAAGGAGAAGGATGGGGATGAGAAAGGGGAAAGGTAGTGAGGCAGGGGAATAACAGAGGAAAAGCCAGGAGAGGTAGTATGCCTTGGTTCTGACCCGTTTTACTGCTCCTTTCTCCTGCAGGGCCATGGTGGATGTGGGAGGTACCAACCTCGGATTCGGCGCACAGGATTGGAGCTGTATGCAGAGTGGAAGCACGTCAATGAGGACTCACAGGAAAAGAAAATCTTGCTAAGTCCTGAGCGTGTACATGAGATTTTCAAGCGTATTTCAGATGAGGAGTGTTTCGTGTTGGGCATGGAGCCACGCTATGCTCGGCCCGAGTGGATGATTGTCACCGTGCTCCCTGTTCCCCCTCTCTCTGTGCGGCCTGCTGTCGTTATGCAGGGCTCTGCCCGTAACCAGGTCAGAATGTTGCAGGGAAGGAGGGGCAGGGAGAAAAAATGTGGTGGGGAGAGCCCATTGATGCCCGAGTCCCCTTAAGCCTTAAGCTTGTAGCCTCTTCTCTCCAGGATGACCTGACACACAAGTTGGCTGACATTGTGAAGATCAACAACCAGCTGCGGCGGAATGAGCAAAATGGAGCCGCTGCTCACGTGATTGCAGAGGATGTGAAGTTGCTGCAGTTCCATGTGGCCACCATGGTGGACAATGAGCTGCCTGGCCTGCCCAGGGTGAGTAAAGTATGTGGTCTTGGGAGACAGCAGAAAAGGAGATTAGGAGTGACTAGCTAGTAAGAGTCGGTAAGACCTATTAGAAGATGAGACTGGCAGAGTGAGGACTCCTAGAGCTTGATAATGGGGGGAGGAAGCACAGAACAGAGATTTCTAGAAGTCTGAGCTGAGAGATAATAAGAATTGCTGGACTCACTCTCCCCACTTTGATCTCTTCCCCTCAGGCAATGCAGAAGTCAGGTAGGCCCCTCAAGTCCCTGAAGCAGCGGTTGAAGGGCAAAGAAGGGCGAGTCCGTGGTAATCTGATGGGCAAGCGGGTGGACTTTTCAGCCCGCACAGTCATCACACCTGATCCTAACCTTTCCATCGACCAAGTGGGCGTGCCTCGTTCTATTGCTGCCAACATGACCTTTGCAGAAATCGTCACCCCCTTCAACATTGACAGGTGTGACCATAGGAGCCATGGAAGATTAGGATCATGGGTACTTTTAAGAGAAATGCTTAAGAACATATGAGGAAACTTGTCAGGGTGTCCAAAGTGACTAATGTGATTAGTGTGGTTTTTTTAAGAGGAGAGAACAAGGATGGAGCTGGGATTAGGGACAGAGAGGGGAAGGCATGTGAAATTAGGGAGGAGTTAATGTTATTCTTTCCCCTTTCAGACAATGGGGATATCCTTAGGAAAGGGAAGCCTTATTTGGTAGAAAGGGAGAACCTGAGCCATATCTTCCCCTGTCCTTAGGCTTCAAGAGCTGGTACGGAGGGGGAACAGCCAGTACCCTGGAGCCAAGTACATCATCCGGGATAATGGTGACCGAATTGATCTACGCTTCCACCCCAAGCCTAGCGACCTCCACCTGCAAACTGGCTACAAGGTACTTAGATGCCTCTGTCATGTTCCTCAACTAGGATACCTCATAGAATGGCTCTGCGTCCCATAGTTCATAGCGTTAGAAGGTTATTGAGAAATCACTTTGTGTCTCCATCACCCTAGAGCACATAAGGAGATACTACCATTGGGCAGTAGTCATGCATAGTGAGTAGTAAGGGTAAAGGAGACAGAACTGAAGGAAAAAATAGGAGTCTCTAGGGATTACAGATGGAAACAATACTGTTTTATTGACACATTTCCCACCTTCTTCCTCAGGTAGAGCGTCATATGTGTGATGGGGACATTGTCATCTTCAACCGGCAGCCAACACTACACAAGATGTCCATGATGGGTCACAGGGTCCGCATCTTGCCTTGGTCCACGTTCCGCCTGAATCTCAGGTCAGTTCAAGGATCAAACACTCGAATCCCTTAGAGAAAGTAGTACTGGTGAAAAGAGTAAGGATTAGAGTAATTTGCTTAGGCCCTAATCCAGATATTGAATCCATGTGTTTTCATCAGTGTGACAACACCCTACAATGCAGACTTTGATGGGGATGAGATGAACCTGCACTTACCACAGTCTCTAGAGACTAGAGCCGAGATCCAGGAACTGGCCATGGTGCCCCGAATGATTGTTACACCTCAGAGTAACCGACCTGTCATGGGTATTGTGCAAGATACACTTACAGCGGTGCGAAAGTTCACCAAGAGAGACGTCTTCCTAGAGAGGGTGAGTGACTTGGGAGTTACAAAAGTTGAATTGATCTTTGGCTCAAAACTACCTTCTCCTCTTCCTCCTCTTCCTCATGCTTGGTTTTTTGTCAGTAGACACTGATTAATTCTGATTCCTGCCATTGATCAAGTTGCCTGTCTTTGGTGTAGTCGAATTTGGGGCCAAGTTTGTGGGGTATAGACCTGTGAATTAAGGCCTTGCATAGTGCTCAAATCTTCCTTTTCTCCCACAGGGTGAAGTGATGAATTTATTGATGTTCCTTTCAACATGGGATGGGAAGGTACCCCAACCAGCCATATTGAAACCCCGACCTTTGTGGACGGGAAAACAGATCTTCTCTCTTATTGTGCCTGGGCACATCAACTGTATCCGAACCCACAGCACTCACCCTGATGATGAAGACAGTGGTCCTTACAAGCACATCTCTCCTGGGGACACCAAGGTGAGGCCAAATGCCAGGATTCACGAAGGGTGTAGAAACGTTGAAATGTAGGCGACCAAATTGTTAATTGCTTTGTTCCTAGGTGGTAGTGGAGAATGGGGAGCTGATCATGGGGATTCTGTGCAAGAAGTCTCTGGGCACATCAGCTGGATCACTTGTCCATATCTCATACCTAGAGATGGGCCATGACACTACCCGTCTCTTTTACTCCAACATTCAGACAGTCATTAATAACTGGCTTCTCATAGAAGGTGAGGATACAGGGCAGGAGGCTTTTTATTTAATGCTATCTCTCCCACTCCTTGCTGCTAGCTTTCTTTACACACCTCTTTCTTCTCACCTTCTTCCTGGGTTCTTTCTATACCCACTTGGGTCTTAAAGGGTTCTCCATACTGACTCCTCAAACTGTATAGCTCATCTCCACCCCATGTGGGGAAACTGTCTCTGATATTACTCATGAACCTTAGGTCATACCATTGGCATTGGGGACTCCATCGCTGATGCCAAGACCTACCAGGATATTCAGAACACCATCAAGAAAGCCAAGCAAGATGTAATAGAGGTGAGAGAAGAAGGGAAGGTTGTGGAAATGACAGGGGTGGTAGACATTATAGTCAGAGATTAAAAGAGAAAAATGAGGAAGGCAAAGATGTATGGTGAAGTGGGGGCTGGTTTTTTAAAGCCAGGCACCTCTTTATTCCATGTCCTTCTCATCCCCTACCTTCTAAAATAATTTCCTTAGGTGATCGAGAAGGCACATAACAACGAACTGGAACCGACACCAGGAAACACTCTTCGGCAGACATTTGAAAATCAGGTTAACCGAATCCTTAATGATGCAAGAGACAAGACCGGCTCCTCTGCCCAGAAGTCCCTGTCTGAATACAATAATTTTAAGTCCATGGTTGTATCAGGAGCAAAGGGTTCTAAAATCAATATTTCCCAGGTGAGGAGACTTTTTTTTTTCTTCATAGATAATGGGGCTGTATTGATATTAGGGAGAAGGGGGAAAGAGAGAGAACCCAGGCATTTGGAGTAAAAGGGAGAAACTTGGTGTTAAAGATGAAAGTGGAACATTCTTATTCTTAAAAGGACAGCAGACATAACCTCACTCTTTTTTCTCAACACTCAGGTTATTGCAGTAGTGGGACAGCAGAATGTAGAAGGCAAGCGGATTCCCTTTGGCTTTAAACACCGGACCCTTCCCCACTTCATCAAAGATGATTATGGTCCTGAGAGCCGAGGCTTCGTGGAGAACTCCTACTTGGCTGGTCTCACACCCACAGAGTTCTTCTTCCATGCCATGGGTGGGCGTGAAGGGCTCATTGACACTGCTGTCAAAACAGCTGAAACTGGTGAGGCCTTCACCTAATCCAGAAATCTTGGGAGGACTGAGAATTGTAATTCCCTCATGAAGAAATTTAGTTTTTTTTCACCCAGGGCCTTTAGCTCCCAGCAGCCCATGAGAAGATCTTCAGAGGTTGCTGGAAGCTATCGCTGTTCCTGTGAATCTTATGTAACAACGTAAAGCAAAAATACGCCCTTTTTGTTACTTTGGAGAGGGCTGAGGGTGAGCGTCTTAGGCAGCTTCATGCCAGAGATGTTTGGGGGACTTATTCTCATTATGTATCTGCCTTCCAGAGGTTTAGTCTCAGCCTGTTAGAAATATGTAATGGAGACATTTCCACATCCTGGAACTGTTGATGATTCAGTCCCTAAGCACATATAGGCTAAGAGTTGTGGTTCTGCCTCAAGCTTATATAGAATCATATCTTCATCAGGCTACATCCAGAGACGTCTGATCAAATCAATGGAGTCTGTGATGGTGAAATATGATGCAACAGTGCGCAACTCCATCAACCAGGTGGTACAGCTACGTTATGGTGAAGATGGACTGGCTGGTGAAAGCGTTGAGTTCCAGAACCTGGCAACCCTCAAGCCTTCCAATAAGGCCTTTGAGAAAAAGTGAGTAAGCAAAGGTCTTAGTGGTGGCACAGTCCTAATGTCCCTGAGTATTGAGAACTAGGTGTGGAATGAAACAATACTTTCTCTTTCTTGTAGAGTGCCTTTCATTTTCTTCTAAAATTTTTGGTTTTATTTTTAATTTAAACAAACATGAACATTTTAATATACAAAGACTAAAAGAAAAGAGGATTGTTTATGAAATAACTTGGATTAACACATTTGGCAAGGTATTTTAACAATATTAACAAAACTACTCTGTTTATCTCTTTATGAATAATTTCTCATTTCTTGGAAATTTTTTTCATGTGTCACTGACATTCTTTTTTTGTGTCACTGATGCTCCTATCCTTAGACACAGCATGATGTAGTGTGGGTATACCTCAAAGCCAGGAAGACCTGGATTCAAGTCTTATTTATAACATATAGGGGCTGGGCCAAGTCACTTAACAGCATCAGTGGCACCTCTTTAAGAATCTAAGTTGTAGAGAAGGTTCCATTCTGCATTGGTATGAGGGATTTCCTCACCCAGACACTCCCTGTACCAACAATTCCCTACATTCCTTTGCAATAAACAGTAGTGAAGGGAAAAAAAGAACATATTGGGTTATGTCTGAAGATGTGTCATTCCATGGCTCGAGTTTGTCACTTCTTTGCTAGGAGGTATGAGACATGCTCCATCATCAGTCTTCTGAAGTTAAGTTTGGCTGCTTTACTGATCAGAATTCTGCCGTCTCAGAGTGTGTTTTATTTACATTGTTGTGGTCGTCCTGGTTCTGCTCACTTTCTCCATAGAGCATACTTTAATTTCTTACTGCGCGCTCTTCTATCACATCCTAATCCATAATTTGTTCAGCCATTTCCCAGTTAATGGGCACCTACTTTGTTCCCACTTCTTTGCTGCAACAAAAAGTGCTACTCTAAATACTTTCGTACCTGTCCATCCTTTCCCTCTGTGTGGCTCCTAAATCGTGCCTTACGCTTTGCAGCTCGCTTGCGTATGGGTGACCCCATTTTGTTATCCCTTTACTGTGCAATAAGAAAATGTTGAGCGAATGAGCCTTCATTCATAGAAGCAGAATACTTTGCTCAGTGACCACACAGGGCATTGATAATGCTTTTCCCATCTCTCAGGAGGGTCTGTCTTGTAAACGCCTCAAACTCTAGGGTGCATCAGTTTCTCTGTCTTTGGTCCCACGGCACAGGTTCCGTTTTGACTACACTAATGAGCGAGCGCTGCGGCGTACCCTGCAGGAGGAGTTAGTGAAGGATGTGCTGAGTAATGCCCACATCCAGAATGAGCTGGAGCGTGAGTTTGAGCGAATGCGTGAGGACAGGGAGGTGCTTAGAGTCATCTTCCCTACTGGAGACAGCAAGGTAAGATGTAGTTTCGTGGCACACTTGGTGAGGGCAGAGGTTGAAATGGGGAAGTGTGGAATGAAGGACTCTGGTTTGGTGGTTAGCAAGTAGTGTCAGCTCAGCTCATTGGCAATCCTGCCACCACCCTTTTCTCCATAGGTGGTTCTTCCCTGTAACTTACTCCGTATGATTTGGAATGCCCAGAAAATCTTCCACATCAACCCCCGCCTCCCCTCGGACCTGCATCCCATCAAGGTTGTCGATGGTGAGTGGGGAGTCCGGACACCTGGACTCAGAAAGAAATGGAGTGTGGGAGCAGAGGTGAATAAGTTGGGCTGGGGGCTGGAAGACAGGTGTCCCAGTCCTAATGTTCTCCCATGTTCTGTACCTCAGGTGTTAAGGAATTGAGTAAGAAATTGGTGATTGTCAATGGAGAAGACCCTCTGAGCCGTCAGGCACAGGAAAATGCCACGTTGCTCTTCAACATTCACTTGCGCTCCACTCTGTGCTCAAGACGCATGGCAGAGGAGTTCAGACTAAGCGGGGAAGCCTTCGACTGGTTACTAGGGGAGATTGAGTCCAAATTCAACCAGGCTATTGTAAGTACTGCACCTTTGCCCACAGTCAGCCTCTTTAGGATCCCTAGGACAAAGCTGTCCTTTAACTACATTTTGAGAGTTTTTTTAAAAATTGAGATCTTTTGTCTTTACTTTTTCCCAATATGTTCCTTTACCCTCCACCAACCTGAGGGGGGATATATGTGGAAATATATGTATTTTGGTATAATATCTTTGACCTCCCAGGAATAAAAAAGAAAAGCAGTTCAGCAAAACTCACCCAACATATAACGCAAGTCCAGCAGCATATGCATTGTTCCACATATGTATTCTTCTCAACTCTGCAAAGGGAGAATGGTATTCTCACAATACTTCTGATTAAGGCTTAGGTGTTAGAATTAGAATAGAATAGAATAGAATTAGAATAGAATTTCATTTCCCATCAGTTCTATTCCATATACTCCACCTCATTTCATATCACAATTTACTGAGCCGTTCCTCAGTCAGTGCACTTCTGTTTGGTTCCTGTTCTACAGATGATTTCACCTTTCAAAAGGTGATAGAACCAACAAAGAGAAATTCCATTCTGGATCTGATTCTCATCAATAGGGAGGACTTGGTTGCTGGAGTGAAATGAAAGGAATCCTAGGAGGAAATGACCACTCCCTTGTAGAATTTGGGACAGAGGAAAGGAAATTTGGCGGTAGTTTGAGATGCACCTTTGATTTGAGGGAAGCAGATTTCATAGAGTCCAGAAGATGGATAGGAGCCAATGGACTAAAGTTCTCTGGTGAATTCAGTCCAGGAGGGATGGGTTATGCTCAAGAACAAAATTCTGAAAACACAAGAGGGAGACAATTAGGAAGGAAAAATAGAGTTTGTCTAAAAAGACTTCTGTGGGTGCAAAGGAAACTCAGTAACCAGTGTAGGTTTGTTTAAAAAGACATGCAGAAGAGGGCAAGTAACAAAGAATGAGCGTAAGCGCACTGGCTGTGATCCCACAGTGTTAGGAGTGTTTGAAGAGCAAGAGGAACTGGGCATTGAGAGAGAATGTGTGGCCTAGAGGGGCACAGTGCCGTTTGCTTTGCTTGGGGTAGATGGGAGAATAACGACTGGCAGCAAAAGTGGCTCCATTTTTATTTTGCTTGTTTCCTCTGCTAAGAAGAACGGCCATTTACAGGGGAAACGACAGAACGAAAATGACTAACATGTTGACAACAAGATAAATGAGGAATGAGGAGCTGACCCATGTGAAAGGACATCTTAGGTACTGAAAGGACTGGCAGATAGGATTGCTAAATCACTGAAAAAGCATAGAAAACAGGAGATGTGTGCCACAAGATAGGAAAAGGACAAGTGCTCCAATTTCAAAAAAAAGGGCAAGAGAATACAGTTTGTGAATTAGAGGCCAGGGAACTAGATTTCAGTTACTGAGAAAATTCTAGAATAAATAATAAGATGGTTAGTGAACATCTAGAAAAGGGAGCAGTGACTGCAAAGAGCCAGCATGACTTCATCAAGAATAGGTCATGCCAGCCTAAAAGTATTTCCTTTTTTTGACAGGGAGGGTGGATAAGGGGAGTGTTCTAGATCAGGAGCTGGCACACTGTAGCCCAAGGGCCAGATCATCTGACTTCCCACCTGTTATTGTATGGTCCATGATACAACTTTTATTTTAAAATGGAGAACTATTTAATATCAGCTTGTGGGCTGTATGAAAACATGTAGTGGACCAGATGAGGCTATAGTTTGCTGACCCATGCTCTAAATCAGCAGTGTCAAAAAAAGGGGTCACTAATCCATCCATAAGGATCCATGCAGGCCACACAATAACTTAGTTGTAAAGTATAATACTTTTTATGATTTATTGTATTTTTATTTTGTTCAGTATTTCCCAGTTGCATCACAGTCTTGTTCAGGTAACAAGTTTGGCACTCCTCCTGTAGATACAGATAATAGCAAAACTGTTTGTGGAGAAGAGAGGCACCGACTAGATGATGGTACATTTGAACGGCTTCAGAATTGGTTGACTCAAAGTAGTTTTTGTTGATTCATTGTTAACATAGCAGAAGGTCTCCAGTGGAGTACCCCCAGGACCTGTGCCGCTTAACAGTGTTACCAAAAAAGTATGCTTGGTATGTTTCTCAGATTTACAAATCATGCTAAGCTGGGAGGGATAAACTAACATGCTAGATGACAGTCAGGATCCAAAAAAGATAAGCTAAAGCATTGGGTTGAATTTATTTACGTGATATTCAGTAAGATTTTACAACTGGGTATCAAACAGTTATCATCTTCATAAGTGAAGGTGTTTGTCTGGAAAAGATCTAAGAGTTTCAGTTGGCTGTGTTAGCTCAATAAAGAGTCAGATGTGGTGTGATGTATTAGTGAGAAAAGTTAACATGATCTTGGGCTGTGTTCAGAGAAGGCATACCTTTCAGCAGTAAGGAAAGTCTTTTTGCATTCTGCCCTCTTCGAATCTCATCCTGAAATGCTATATTCCGGACAACACAGTTGAAGAAGGACATTGAAAATCTTGGATGAAGAAGAGCCTTGAGTTCATGTCATATAATGGGTTAAAGGAACTGGGAATATTTATCCTGGAAAAGAAGACTCAGGAAATGTGATTGCCGGACTGTCAGCTGGAAGAGGGAATACATTTGTTCTGTTGGAGCTTAGAGGGCCAAACAGCAGCCCAGGCGGAAGCTGCAAAGGGGCAGATTTAGGCTTTAGGCTTCTTGACAATTCAGACCCTCCAAAACTGGAGTGGACTGCCTCACAAATAGTGGCTGCCTGTCTTTAGATACTTTCAAGTAGAGGCCAGATATGTCATTTATTTATTTATTTATTTGTTTGTTTGTTTATTTATTTTTAGTTTACCACACACGGTTCTACATAGTTTTGAATTCCAGTTTTTCTCCCCTCCCTCCCCCCTCCCTCCCCAAGACGGCATGGAATCTCATATAACTGTCATGTATAACTTCGCATTGAATTAATTTATGCACTAGTCAAGTCGTGGAGAAGAATTTTGACCAATGGAATGAATCATAAGAAAGAAGAAACAGAACCAAAAAAAAAAAAAAACCCAAAAACAAAAAAGAAGCAAAAAAGGCGAGCATGTAGTGCGCCTCGATCTATATTCAAACTTCGAAGTTCTTTCTCTGGATAAAGATAGCATTCTCCATCGTGAGTCCCCTGGGGTTGTCCTTGCCCCTTAGGTTGCTGAGAAAAGCGCAGTATGTCAGGGTTGGTCCTCACGAAATCCATATATCTGTGGCTGTGCACAACGTTCTCCTGGCTCTGCTCCGCTCACTCAGCATTATGTCGTGTAGGTTTTTCCAGGTTGTTATGAAGTCTGCATCATCCCCATTTCTTATGGCACAATAGTATTCCATCACCTTCATATACCACAGCTTGTTCAGCCATTCCCCAATTGATGGGCATCCCTTTGATTTCCAATTCTTGGCTACCACAAAGAGAGCTGCTATAAATATTTTTGTACATATGGGTCCTTTTCCCGCTTGTGTGATTTCTTTGGGATACAACCCTAGAAGTGGTACTGCTGGGTCAAAGGGTATGAACATTTCTATAGCCCTTTGGGCATAGTTCCAAACTGCTCTCCAAAATGGCTGGATCAGCTCACAACTCCACCAGCAATGCAACAATGTTCCAATTTCCCCACATCCTTTCCAGCATTTATCATTTTCCTGTTTTGTTATTTTAGCCAATCTGACAGGAGAGATGTGGTATCTAAGAGTTGTTTTGATTTGCATTTCTCTAATCAGTAGTGATCCAGAGCATTTTTTCATATGCCTGTAGATAGCTTTAATTTCTTCCTCTGAAAACTGCCTGTTCATATCCTTTGACCATTTCTCAATTGGGGAATGGCTTGTATTCCTATATATTTGGCTCAGCTCCCTGTATATTTTAGAGATGAGGCCTTTATCAGAGATACTAGTTGCAAAGATTTTCTCCCAATTTTCTGCTTCCCTCCTAATTCTTGTTGCATTGGCTTTTTTTGTACAAAAACATTTCAATTTGACATAATCAAAATTATCCATTTTGCATTTTGTAATGCTCTCTATCTCTTGTTGGGTCATGAATTCTTTACTTTTCCACAAATCTGATAAGTAAACTATTCCTTGCTTTCCCAAATTACTTAGAGTATCAACTTTTACTCCTAAATCATGAACCATTTTGACTTTATTTTGGTATATGGTATAAGATACTGGTCTATGCCCAGTTTTTGCCCTACCATTTTCCAATTTTCCCAACAGTTTTTGTGAAATAGTGAATTATTAGCCCAGAAGCTGGCCTCTTTGGGTTTATCAAAGAGTAGATTGCTAAACTTGTTGATTTCACCTACTTGTGTACCTATCCTATTCCACTGATCCACACCCCTGTTTCTTAACCAGTACCAGGCAGTTTTGATGACTGCTGCTGTGTAGTACAGTTTAATATCTGGTGTGGCTAAGCCACCATCTCTAGCATGTCTTTTCATTAGTATCCTAGATACTCTAGACCTCTTGTTTTTCCAAATGAATTTTGTTATTATTTTGTCCAGCTCAGTAAAATAATTTTTTGGTAGTTCGATTGGTATGGCACTGAATAGATAGATTAATTTAGGTAAAATTGTCATTTTTATTATATTAGCTCGGCCTACCCATGAGCAACTGATATTTCTCCATTTATTTAGATCTGATTTTATTCGCGTGAAAAGTGTTTCATAGTTATGTTCGTATAGGCCCTGGGTTTGTCTTGGCAAATGACATTGCCAAATATTTTATAGTGCCTTCAGTAACTTTGAATGGAATTTCTCTTTCTATCTCTTGCTGTTGGGCTTTGTCAGTAATGTATAGGAATGCTGAGGATTTATGTGGGTTTATTTTATATCCTGCAACTTTGCTAAAGTTGTTTATTATTTCAAGTAGTTTTTTACTTGATTCTCTAGGATTCTCTAGATAAATCATCATATCATCTGCAAAAAGTGATAATTTAGTTTCTTCTTTTCCTATTCTAATTCCTTCAATTTCTTTTTCTTCTCTTATTGCTACAGCTAATGTTTCTAGTACCAAATTGAATAATAGGGGTGATAATGGACATCCTTGTTTCACCCCTGATCTTATTGGGAATGCATCTAGTTTATCCCCATTGCAAATAATGCTTGTCGATGGTTTTAGGTAGATGCTATTTATAATTTTGAGGAAGGTTCCACTTATTCCTATGCTTTCTAGTGTTTTTAATAGGAATGGGTGTTGTACTTTGTCAAAGGCTTTTTCTGCGTCTATTGAGATGATCATATGGTTTCTGCTGGTTTTGTTGTTGATATGGTCAATTATGCTAATAGTTTTCCTAATATTGAACCAGCCTTGCATTCCTGGAATAAATCCTACCTGGTCATAGTGTATTATTCTCGTAGTGAGTTGCTGCAATCTTTTTGCTAATATTTTATTTAAAATTTTTGCATCAATATTCATTAGAGAAATTGGTCTATAATTTTCTTTCTCTGTTTTAACTCTACCTGGTTTGGGTATTAGTACCATATTTGTGTCATAAAAAGAATTTGGTAGGACTCCTTCACCTATTTTCCCAAATAGTCTACAAAGTATTGGAATTAGTTGTTCTTTAAATGTTTGATAGAATTCACATGTAAAACCATCTGAGGCCAGATATGTCATAATGGAGATTGTGCTAGACTGATGACAACTGAAGTCCCTTTCTTTTCTCAAAAGATGTGATTATGTAGAATAGTACTGCTCTAAATGTTTTGGTATAAGTGGGCCTTTTTGTTCTGTCTTTGACCACATTGGAGTACATACCTAGCAATGGGATCCCTAAGTCCAAGGGTATGGACATTTTAGTTGCTTTGTCTAGTTCCAAATTGTTTTCTAAAGTGGTTGGAGCAATTCACAGTTCCACTAGCAATATATTAGTGTTCCTGTCTTTCTACAACCCTTCCAACATCAACTCTGAGGATTTCAAAGATGAAGATAATAGGAGTAGGGTCTTTAGACCAGGAAAGGATCCTTTTACCAAAGAGAAAACAGACCCTGAGAAGTTGAGTGATTTGCCCAACATCACACAGGTAAAACAAGTAGAAGTGGGATTCAAAATCAGGTTCCATGATTCTAAATTCAGTGGTCTTTCCAATACACCATGTTCCCCTCTTTGAGAGCTCACTTTTTGCAGAGTACTATTTTAGATGCTGGGAGGATATATGGAATTGGGATCAGAAAACACTTTTCCTTGCATTAGGGGAGACTCAGTAATTCCTTACATAGGTATATTGCTTTACTGCTTACTGTTTTAGAGCCCCATTTTATAGATTAGGAAACTGAATTAAGTGACTTCTCCAAAGAAAGCTTATAGTAAACTTTTTATGACTATTACTGTTGTAGATTTGTGATTACACTCTCCCTAAAGCAGAGCTTTGCACATGGGTACTTAACGTTTAAAGGAAGTAGTAGTATAGCATACATAAATAAGCAGCAGACATGTCAGGTGCTAAAAAAGTTCTGTCAATGCTCAGGGAATAATCCATGAAGGCTTTGATTTGTTAAGCTCCTCATTCTTCCTGGACTTGAATCCCAACTTCTTGAAGAATTTGGGAAAGAGGGAGTGGAGAGCTGCATCCTCTTCCCTCACTTAACAGTGAGATGAAGGAAGGATTAGTTTCTGTTTCATCCTGTTAAAACTGATTTTTCCCACCCACCAGGCCCATCCTGGGGAGATGGTAGGAGCTCTGGCAGCCCAGTCCCTGGGGGAACCAGCCACCCAGATGACCTTGAACACTTTTCACTATGCTGGTGTGTCTGCCAAGAATGTGACGCTGGGTGTGCCCCGACTCAAGGAACTTATCAACATTTCTAAGAAGCCCAAGACACCCTCACTTACTGTGTTCTTGTTGGGTCAGTCTGCCCGTGATGCTGAGAGAGCCAAGGTAGGATTGGAAAACCAGGGAAACCACTGACTGCAGCTCAGAGGGATGGCTAAATCCAGCTGCTGGACAAGGCATTTGGAATCCTTTCCAAGGGTGGTGGCCATTGTAGACTTGGTCAAGTTTTTAATGCTGGCTCCACCCATGGGTTCTGTGTAATATCATTTCTAGGCTTTTGGGTATCTAGTTCTTTTCTCACATGGGTGGTAGATAATTGAGTTCCATGACTCTGTTGGGGTAGTCATCCGTGTGCCTATACTTTGTCCAGGATATTTTGTGCCGGCTGGAACACACAACTCTGAGGAAGGTGACAGCTAACACTGCCATCTACTACGACCCTAATCCCCAGAGCACAGTAGTAGCAGAGGACCAAGAGTGGGTCAATGTCTATTATGAGATGCCCGACTTTGATGTTGCTCGGATTTCACCCTGGTTGCTGCGAGTAGAGCTGGACCGTAAGCACATGACGGATCGAAAGCTGACTATGGAGCAGATTGCTGAGAAAATAAATGCAGGTGAGCACAGAAAGCAGGGGTCAATTCAGCTTCATCACCTTCCATAGTTAGGACTGGTGACATCTGCAATCTGGTTAGACCCATTCATGTGGGAGACACCATTCCTATCCTTGAGATCCTGGAACCTCGTTTGCATTAACTTCTGCTGTGAGACAGGGCGCTAATCATCCTCTTTCATTTTACAAGTCCTGCTTCTGGAATAGAAATGTTAGTTTTATTTCCTTTCTCAGCTATCTCTTCCAAGTAGTTTCTTCTACTCTTAGTTTCTTCCCCTTTATTTCAATTTTCTGCCCCATTCCAATTTTCCTCACAGTTAATTGTTTACCTCATTTGGTGTGGGGTTCTAGAAAGTTAAAGGAAAGACCTAGTTTTTAAAGAAGAAGCTCTATTTGATGTAAAGAGATGTGTTAGTAAAAGCAGAAAGAAGAGCAGATAGGAGAAGCAATTTGGGGGCAAGAGGAGCATTAAACGACTTTACCTTAACAGGTTTTGGTGATGACTTAAACTGCATCTTCAATGATGACAACGCAGAGAAGCTGGTCCTCAGAATTCGAATCATGAACAGCGATGAGAACAAGATGCAAGAGGTAATAGGGATTGTGAAAATTGGGCATCTTGGTTCCTGAGGAGGATAAGGGTTCTGTGAGCTGCCCAGAGATTCAGAAAGTTGGGTGCAGGGGCTTTGAGAGGATCGAAGTTTAGAAGACGAGCAGAACAATGTGGACATGACTTACCTTTTTCCTTTCTACTCTCCTCAGGAAGAGGAAGTGGTGGATAAGATGGACGATGATGTCTTTCTGCGCTGCATCGAGTCCAACATGCTGACAGATATGACGTTGCAGGGCATCGAGCAGATCAGCAAGGTTCTCCTCTAGGCATACTGCACTCGCTGTGATTTCCCCCTTGCCTGTCACCCTCTGACCTCACCCCCTCTTCCCTAGGTCTACATGCACCTGCCTCAGACAGACAATAAGAAGAAAATCATCATCACGGAAGATGGAGAGTTCAAGGCGCTGCAGGAGTGGATTCTAGAAACGGACGGAGTGAGCCTGATGCGCGTACTGAGTGAGAAGGATGTGGACCCCGTGCGCACAACCTCCAACGACATCGTGGAGATCTTCACGGTGAGGACCCTCCCTCGGGGTCGGCTTGAGCTCTTGGCTATGTTAGGGACTTTCCAGGAAAGACGTGATTGTGGTTCCCTTGGCTGCAATTAGAAAGCTATCCTGGAGTCCGAGCGTGATCCTTGCCGTGGTCGAAGCTCATCTTTTTTCCCTATTATGAATGACTTTTGTGCCGTTATTTCTCTTCCTCTTTTATTTGCGTTACTTTCCCCAGGGCCCCTGCTTCAGGGAAGCCTTCCGTGAGCTCGTAGGAAAAGGAGACACAGAGGAGATAGAAGCGGGTGTTGTCTGTCCTTCACTCCCGTCCTTCACTCCAGCTCAGTACTCCAGCTGTCATTTAATAATGTCTGCGTAGGAGTCTCTTTAGTTTTGAGTCTCCTGTTATCACTTGGTCTGAGAGGAGTGCAGGGCAGAGCCAGGCAGCTACTGAGTCAGCAAGCTTTTATTAAATGGCCTAATAAATGCTACGCGCTATCCTCGATAATGGGAATGTGGAGTTCTTAATCCTGACTATCTATCTATCTCCTGACAGGTGTTGGGCATTGAGGCTGTGAGGAAGGCTTTAGAGCGGGAACTGTATCATGTGATCTCCTTTGATGGGTCCTATGTCAACTACCGCCATTTGGCCCTACTTTGTGACACCATGACCTGCCGTGGGCACTTGATGGCCATTACTAGGCATGGCGTCAACCGACAAGACACTGGACCCCTCATGAAGTGTTCCTTTGAAGAGACGGTAATGGCCGATGCTGCTGGGGAAAGGTGGAAGAGAACAGGGTAGGCAGGGAGCCTTGCCAGTAGTGAGAGCTCTGAAGAAGTAAGAAGAGAGAGCCTAGGAGAGGCAAAAATGAATTTTGCAGTCTCTTCAGTGTCTAGGGATGGATGACTGGAGCTGGGGGCTATTAAACTGCTTTGTGACAGTGCTGTCAGTCCTGTGCTCTTAACCGTCTCTTTGCCCCTCCATCAGGTGGATGTGCTGATGGAGGCTGCAGCCCATGGAGAAAGTGACCCCATGAAAGGTGTATCTGAGAACATCATGCTCGGCCAGCTGGCCCCCGCTGGCACGGGCTGCTTTGACCTCTTACTGGATGCTGAGAAATGCAAGTATGGCATGGAGATCCCCACTAACATTCCTGGCCTGGGAGCCGCTGGACGTGAGTATTGGGGTGCCCCGTTGGCGGGTGTCATAAGACGCTTGGATTTGGGTCAAAAGGCCCAAATCCCAGCGGAGGACCTAAGAGCCTGACATTTTATTCTATTTCTTGACAGCTACTGGCATGTTCTTTGGTTCAGCTCCCAGCCCCATGGGGGGCATGTCTCCTGCCATGACTCCCTGGAACCAGGGGGCCACCCCTGCTTATGGAGCCTGGTCCCCTAGTGTTGGTGAGTAGCCTCAGCCCAGGGAACGAGTTGAATGAACCTCTCTCTAGGCTGTGCACATCTCAGTGGGACAGCTTGCCAAATAAAATGTCATCTGTTGTTTCCCAGGGACTGATTTTGAATGGATATGGGGGAGTGATAATAGTGGGGGAGAAAGCTGAGGAGAGGTAATTGTAAGAGGAAAGGGAAGAACATGTGGAATTTGTCTCTAACCTCGGTTTTGTTTGGGTGGGGGTGTTTCCTTCTGAATGCAGGGAGTGGGATGACTCCTGGAGCTGCTGGCTTCTCCCCTAGTGCTGCATCAGATGCTAGTGGCTTTAGTCCTGGCTATTCACCAGCCTGGTCCCCTACACCTGGCTCCCCAGGATCTCCAGGCCCTTCAAGCCCTTACATCCCTTCACCAGGTGAGTGTGCACACCAGGATGTGTTCATATCTTTACATGACCATTCTGAGTCAGCATCTTGTTTATATTTACCCCCTCTCTTGTCTCCTTTCTCACAGGTGGAGCCATGTCTCCCAGCTATTCACCAACATCTCCAGCCTATGAGCCCCGGTCCCCAGGGGGTTATACCCCTCAGAGTCCTTCTTACTCTCCCACCTCTCCCTCCTACTCACCCACATCTCCCAGCTACTCCCCAACCAGCCCCAACTATAGCCCCACGTCTCCTAGCTACTCTCCCACCTCTCCCAGCTACTCCCCCACCTCTCCCAGCTACTCCCCCACCTCTCCCAGCTACTCCCCCACCTCTCCCAGCTACTCCCCCACCTCTCCCAGCTACTCCCCTACCTCTCCCAGCTACTCTCCCACCTCTCCCAGCTACTCTCCCACCTCTCCCAGCTACTCCCCCACCTCTCCCAGCTACTCCCCCACCTCTCCCAGTTACTCCCCCACCTCTCCCAGCTACTCCCCCACTTCTCCCAGCTATTCCCCCACATCTCCCAGCTACTCGCCCACATCTCCCAGCTATTCTCCTACTTCCCCTAACTACTCACCTACCAGCCCCAACTATACCCCAACATCACCCAGCTATAGTCCAACTTCGCCTAGCTACTCACCCACCAGCCCCAACTATACACCTACAAGTCCCAACTACAGTCCTACCTCCCCCAGCTACTCTCCAACCTCCCCCAGCTACTCCCCAACCTCCCCTAGCTATTCTCCCTCGAGCCCACGCTATACACCACAGTCCCCAACCTATACTCCGAGCTCTCCTAGTTACAGCCCCAGCTCGCCTAGCTATAGCCCCACTTCACCTAAATATACCCCAACCAGTCCTTCCTATAGCCCCAGCTCACCAGAGTATACACCGACCTCCCCCAAGTATTCGCCTACCAGCCCCAAGTATTCGCCTACCAGCCCTAAGTACTCGCCCACTAGCCCTACTTACTCACCTACCACCCCAAAATATTCACCTACATCTCCTACCTACTCGCCAACTTCACCGGTTTATACTCCAACCTCCCCCAAGTACTCTCCAACCTCCCCCACTTACTCACCTACCTCCCCCAAGTATTCACCAACCAGCCCAACTTATTCACCCACCTCTCCTAAGGGTTCTACCTACTCTCCCACCTCACCTGGCTACTCTCCAACCAGTCCCACCTACAGCCTCACCAGCCCAGCCATCAGCCCAGATGACAGTGACGAGGAAAACTGAGGGGGTGCTAGGGAAATTGGAAGCCAGAGGAGGGGAGAATTCAAGGCCAGGTTATCTCCATTCTCTCCCTGCTACTTCCAAGATGATCCCCAATGACTTCCCAGTTCCTACCCTGATTTTTAATCTCATTATAGATGGGTATTTTTTCATTTGTTTCTTTGATTGTGCTTTCTTGATATCATCTGTTTGTTCCTATCTTCCGCACACCCAGCTCTAGCCTAGAGACTGAGGGTGGAAAGAGCAACCAAGGACACACCTCTAGGCCTCTCCCCAATAGGGCCCTAACTTAATTAGTTTGATTGAAGTGGGGACAGGAGATGCAGGTTTTAAAACCTGAAGAGGAGGAGTAATACTTGTCCGTGGGATCCTATGCTCTTCTCAGGCAGCAAGAAGCTGCCTCTCGTCTATTTTATTTTACTGAAGTTTAAATAAAGTTTTACTAATTTTGACCAAAAGTACGCGTTTGGTGCTTCTTCTTCGATGACAGGAGAGTGAGACTAGGGAAATGATAGGGCATTTTTAAAATTAGATAGCATCTTCACTGCCTGGAAATGAGTTGTCCTCACCTTCCTCCCTGGGCCTGTGCTGACCTCTAGTGGTTAGGTGGCAGCAGACTAGAAGGGGTGGGAAGAATTTGGACTAGAAAAATTAACATTAAAATTTCACTGGACATTGAATATTTTTTTTCATGAATCTTAGAACCGGAACAGACCTCAGAAGTCATCTCGTCCAAATCCCTTATTTTATAGATAAAACAGCAGACCCAGAGAAGACTTTGTTAAAATTGGTCGTGTCTGACTCTTCATGGCCCCATTTTGGGTTTTCTTGGCAAAGATACTGGAGTGGTTTGCCATTTCCTTCTCTAGCTCATATTATGGATGAGCAAACAGGCAAATAGGGGGATTTGCCCAGCATCACACAACTAATACGTGTCTAAGGCTGAATTTCAACTCGTATCCTCCTCATTCCAAGCCTTTCTCTCCACTCGCTCCACCTCATTTCCAAGAACTAGGACTTTTGACTAAGTTTCTCAAATCCTAGTATCAGTATTTTCAATACGAAACCTCTTCGGGCCCCTAAACCTGGATACACAGGGACGTCGACTAATCAACCTTATGACCTAACCTAAAGTTTACTTTTCAAACAAAACAAAACACCTGCTAACCTTAAGAAAAAAATGACGAGCACTGTAAATACAGGGCAGCTAGGTGACACAGTGGATAGAATGCCTGGAGTCAGGGAGACGATTCAAATCCGGCTTCAGATGCTTGCTTGCCGTCCTTTTTGCCTCGGTTTCCTCCTCTGTAAAATGAACTGGAGAACTGCTCTGGTATCTTCACCAAGGAAATCCCAAATGGAGTCACAGTCAGATACAACTGACTGAACAAGAAAAACATCTATAAATATATTTTTATAATTTTTTTATTTGATGATCATGGTTGTAGATTCTAGGAGTTCTTGGTCAGCTGCCACTCTTCTACATGCGCCATCTGTACCTACAGTCTTAGGCCATTTTTTCTTGCCCATCACGTTTCCCAAAGCTTCCTTTGCCAGCATCTCAGGAATGCAAACTGATATATTAATATGCTAATACTGAGAAACTAGAATTTGTACTCAGGTTAAAGAATGCATTTGAAGGTAGAATTTAAAGGATGTGGAGACTGTCGTCTAGAATGGGTCTAGGTCTTCTCCGGTGGCAGCAACAATAAACTGCTAAACTCCACTACATCTTCCACTCCAATTGATAGTTCTAAAGCCTGTCACCCCGTTCAGTAAACTCCATTGGCTCCCTGTTAGAACCAGGATTAAATATAAAATCCTTTGGCTTTTTGAAGCCTGCCTAACCCGACTCCTGCCTTTCAAGTCTTCTTACATTCTTACTCCCACATCAGTCAATAAACATTAAGCATCTATGTGCCTGGTACTGTGCTAAGGATATAAATAGGAAAAAGAACTAGTCCCTACCCTGAAGAAGCTTACAGTCTAATAGAAGACAACACACAAAAGAGAGCTAAACGGGAAGAGGGCTTTGTGGGGCTGAGGTGGGGGGAGTACCTGATAGAGATTTGGGGAGGAGCTCTCCATCCTCCAGATCAGGAAGAGTCCTCAGGGGCAGAGGGTCCTGGTGAAATGTGGGTTCTAGGGCTAAAGTGATCTTCAGGGTGAAAAAGCCCATTGGCTATGAAGGAGAAATCCAGAAGAGTGCAGCCAGTTGGTTAATGAAGAGATGGTTGGCCTGGTCCCCATCCCTAAACGGAGGGTCTGAAGAGGAGCTCTCTGTCCTCCAAACTCTACCCTTCGGTACTCTATGATCCAGTGGTGCCGGCCTTGCTGTTAACCCACAATATTCCATCTCCTTATATGACTGACATTTCCTTGGCTGTTCCCCATGTCTGGGATGCTCCTACTCCTCATCTCTGCCTCCTGGTTTCCAATTAAAATCCCACTACTTGCAAAAAGCCTTCCCTACCCCCACTCCCTGTAAGATTAGCTCCAACTTGGCTTGTATATTTTATAATGTTTGTACCTAGTTATTTGCATATTGTCCCCCTCCCCCTGTTATACTGTGAGCTCCTTGAGGGCAAGGACTGGGTTTTTTTGGCCTTTCTATCCCTAGCTCTTAGCATAAATAGTAGGCTACATTATAAATGATTGTTGCAAGGTTTTAGTTTTCAGTTGTTTTATATGAGTAACAGCATGATAGTGGATCCTCCACCTTCTATCCCCTGGTCTCAAAGCTAGAAAGACTTGAGTTCAAGGTCTGTTTCTGACAATGTGTGACCCTGGACAAGTCACTTAATTTCTCAGTGCTGTAAGCCATTCTCTAATAAGACTCTAAGGTATGAGTAGGTACCAACCTGCATTGGTAAAGGGAGTTCCCTCACCTGGGAGCTCCCTAAACCAATGAAATTACAGATCAAGCTCCTATTCGTATATGTGCATAAGTGAGACACAAGGAGCGAGAGGATGGTGACCTGCATAACTGATACTGATCCCTCTAGTGTCCCTCTCCCAATTTAGTCCTCGTCTCAGCAGACCCCAGGCCCTGCCTTAGCCAGCTAACTTGAGCATTTGGGTTACTTCTTGGTACAGTGGTGATGGTCTCTAAAAGCTGATGATCCTACTGCACTCTGAAAAGGAAAAGTTTATTTTAAAACCAGAAACGATGAGCAGAGGCAGCTTGCCAGTAGAAAAATTGAAAAGCATAGCAAAGCTGGGGGAAAATTCTTGAACCATCGTCACCACCAAGTCTAAATCTCCCACTGATATTACACAGACCAGAGTTAGGAATCTTCTTAGGACAAAAGCCATAGATGCTGGAGAAGATTCGGTTCAAGTGTGGGTAGATGGTGCTACCAAAGTGGGGCAGCTAGGTGTACCAAATTACCACAGCCCTGATCCGCTCCTGAGACAGAAAATGGGTAACCGCTAGCAAGCATCAAAAAGGCAGTTTTAAAATCTGAGTGAAGTTCAAAGATTGCCAAATCTAAGATCATATAGTGAAAATGCCTGTGAAGACTAGAGAGACATTTTAGCAGGGGGAAGACATTGTATGAGGGGCTTGCAAGGTAGATACCATTTGGTGAAAAATGGAAAGGCCCTCTGACCTTGGTGTTTGGATGGTCTCCCTACTACTGCAAGGTTAAAAGGCCTGCAAGATTATAAAAACAAGCCTTATAGCAATTGTTCAATTCAGTCCGACTCTTCGTTACCCGATTTGGGGTTTTCCTGGCAAAGACACTGGAGTGGTTTTGCCATTTCTTTCTCCAGCTCATTTTACAGATGAGAAACAGGCAAACCAGATTAAGACTTGAGGAGGATCACACAGCTAGTAAATGTTTGAGGTCGGATTTGAACTCAGGAAGATGAGTCTTCCTGATTCCAGGCCTGGCACACTACCCACTGAACCACCTAGCAGTCACCCTTATATGCTAGAATTGAAGAAGACGTAATTTATCATGAGTTACAGGGAGCAAAAAAACTATTGAGAGATTGGTCTTTGAATCCAGAAAGCCGCCAGGTTAAGGAAAATCCAAATTCAACTAACTCTGGAACATCTCACAGATGGGCCACAAATCAAGAGACTGACTTCCAGTGGTAACACAAATTTAAGGCCAGGAGCCTACAGAAAGTTTTAAAAAATGAAAATGTTAAAAATTGTTTTTACAAGCAACTGGGGAATAAGACACACAGGCAATGAGGCATAGAAATCTAGCTTACCCTGCAGGAAAATAGAAGAAGAGGATAAGAGAAGGGGGTGTGGTGATAGAAGGGAGTACAGATTGGGGGAAGGGGCAATCAGAATGTATGCCATCATGGGGTGGGAGGAGGGGAGAGATGGGGAGAAAATTTGGAACTCAAAACCTTGTGGAAGTGAATGTTGAAAACTAAAATAAATAAATTGAAATGTGGAAAAAAAAAAGTCACAAGAGAAAAACATCACCAGCAGGGTACTTTGAAGAATTGTCTCTTGCTACCACCGAAAGGCCTGAATGGACATATGAGAAGCCCCTGACAGAGTGATGTACCAGAAACTGGTAAAGTGGTTTTTCGTCGGAGTTTTTAATCTTCTGTGAGTGTGTGCCCATTTCATATTTAGATCTTTGAACCACTTTACATTTGGCCTGCAAGTAGGTAGGCCTGCATTACAGAACCTGAACTTGTACATGGCTCAGGCCCGCCATTAGCATCCTCAAACACAAAGCGCTTTGTCTTTGTACTCTAGAGGCCCTCACAGCTGAAGCACCAGGCAAGAAAGGAGGCATTTCTGGGGTCAACCCACCTTCCCTGTATAAACTGAGTTCCCTTTCAGTGTGAGACAGAGTTAGTAGGATACAGTACATGGTTCTTTTTTTCTTTTTAAAAAAATTTATTGACATCTTTCATTTTCATATCATTTTCTTTTTACTTTTTTTAAAATTCACATCATTTTCTTAAAAAAAAATAAGTATTGATATCTTCTGTTTCTTACATGATCATAGTTATCTCGTTTCCCTCCTCTTCCCCCTTCCAGAAAGCCATCCCATATAACAGAATATTTTTTAGAGAAGAAAAAAATTAGCACGGCTAACAACACATAGAAAGAGTCTTAACATATGTGTAATGTGTAACACCTGTGGACTTCCCACTTCCACAAAAAGGGAGATTGGGGCATCCTCTCATATATCTTCATTTACAGTGCCTTCTTAATATGAAATAACCTTTGGAGCTACCGCTTTGCTCATATGGGCTTAATACAAATAGTAGATGGTCTTTTCGCCTCAAAGTTGGGTGAACTAACCGTTCATCACTTCTTTCTAACGGACTATAACTCACTACTGCCCCTAGGATCCAATAGAAACTCCCTTCACAACCGGCCCGGCTGTAGCCTACCTTTCCCACCTGATTGCATTTTTTTCTTTCATGCATTCTAAGGGTCCAAACTGGCCACTCACACACACACACACACACACACACACACACACACACACCTTGTGGTCTTTTCTGATCCCACTCAGTTGGGATCTGTTCCTCACCCCGATCCCTCCATACCGTATATATATACATATATATATGTCTATGCCTCTCAATACACACATACATATACGCACATATACACATACACACAGATAGACAGATAGATAGATTGGTGTTGTTGGGTTGTTTCAGTGATGTCTTACTCTTTATGACCCCATTTGAGGTTTTCTTGGCAAAGATACTGAAGTGATTTTCCATTTCCTTCTCCAGCTCATTTTACAGAGGAGGAACTTAAGCAAATAGAATGAAGTGACTTGCCCATGGTCACACAGCTAGTAAATGTCTGAGGCTGGAATTGAACTCAGGAAATTGAGTCTTTTACACACACACACACACACACACACACGCATGCACACACACATGCACACATGCACGCAAACTCATGCACACCTTATATTTATTTACATATCTTTTAATTACTTATACGCATATATGTTGTTTCCCCATAGGATAAACTTCTCAAGGGCAAGGATTGTTTCGTTTTTGTCCTTGTATCCCCCCACACCTAACGTGGTGCCTAGCAATTGTTAGGCACTCAGTAAATGTTTGTGGGTTAATCGATTGGTCCTTCTAAACATTCTCAGATCGCCCCTTACTGGTGGGTTATACAGAACATGTTCAGATGTTCATTGGCTGGTTCTAATCCAGCAGATAGAACTTTGGGGAGCTAATTGCCATTAATACCTCAGCAGTAGATACTATGTGATGACAAAAAAAACCTTTTCTAACTGGCTTAGGAGATAGGATTGGTGACTCAGCAGAGGCAGCGAAGGCACTGAGTGTACTAGGTGCAAGGTGATAGCCCAATCTCAAAAAGAGTCTCATGCTTTTATATCTACTTAGATATAAAAGTTCACATTATAAACAAATTACGGGAGTAAAGAAGTTATCTTTCAGATTATGAATCACATAGGACAAAAGGAACAATTTTGGAAACATAAAATTAAAGAGTTTCACAAAACAAATCTAACGTAACAATTAGAAGAGAAACAGCCAACTCGGGGGAAAATCTTTGCAAAACTTTTCTCTGATGAAAGTCTCACTCCCAAGAATAAAAGTGTTGGGGGCGGGGCCCTAATGTCAACCCCTTCTTAATGCAGGTTCAACATTGGGACAATATGAGGCACTAGCAAGTCACTGAACGTTTAATAAAGGGGAATTTCTTAGCCCTAATACATGTGCAACAAAAATACACAGAGCTATTTAGCTTCTAACAGCTAAGTGGCACAGAACATAAAGTGCTGTGCCCAGAGTCAGAAAGACCTGAGTTCAAATACGGTCTCTGATACTTACTAGCTGTGTGACCCTGGGCAAGTCATTTAACCCTGTTTGCCTCAGTTTCCTCATCTGTAAAATAAGCTGGAAAAGGAAGAAAACCTCAAAAAGAGTCAAACACGACTGAACAGCAACAAAATTTAGCTTCTCTTTCCCTTCATCTCCATCTGGAAATGTATCTGGTCAGTAGGTATGGGCATCAGAATATGGAAACTAGTGTGGTCCCCAGCACTTAGCCTTTCTGGGAGGCTCTGACTACACCAGACAGGGACCTTTTATGCCCCCAGGCCCGGAAGCTATACCAGGGAAGTTGGGTCCATGGGGAAGCGAGGACCAAAGAAAGCTACATCAGGAAAACACTTGCCCTATCACAACAGGGAATTGATTCAAATTTATAAGAATAAAGGGATGCGAAAAAGGAAGTTTTCAAAGGAGGAAACCTGAGCCGTCAATAAGCATAGGAAAAAAACAAAAACCACTACAAATCACTAATAGAGGAATGCAAATTAAAAGCCACTGAGGTCCCACCTCACACCTATCAAACTGGCAAAGATGACGAATAGGAAAATAGCAAACGTTGGAGGAACCGTGGGAAAACAAGCACATTAGTTGTATATTGTTGGTGAAGCTGCGAAGCGGTCTAGCCATTCCGGAAAATAATTTGATGCTATAACTCAGAAGGATATCAAACTCTGCATAACCTTTGACCCAGCTTACCACTACTGGGTCTATACCCCCAAAGAAATCAGAGAAAGAGGAAAAAGATTTCCAAGGTAGCCAAAAATGGGAAACTCAGAGTGTCTCCTATTGGAGAAGGGGCAGACCAATTACGGTATATGAACGGAACGGAATGTTATTGTGTCATAAGAAGTGATGAAAACGGGCAGTTTCAGAGGAAACCGGAAAGACTTCTATAAACTAATGCCCAGCAAAGAGAACTTCAGAACTAGAGCAGCGTACACAATATTAACAAGATCACAAAGAAAAACAGTTCTGAAAGATTTGAGTGCTCCGGTCGATGAAATAATAAGCCACGAGTCCAAAAGGATAAAAATGAAATACCAACATTCACCTTCTGATAGTGATGCAATAAACCTAAAGTGCAAAGAGAAACATCTCCAGGCATGGCTAGTTGTATCAGGAGGGCAGAGTTTATAATCTCAAAGAGGATCATATACATGTCTGAAGGGTTCGGAACCGCCGGATATAAGAAACCCTCAAAGTAGGAGGCAGAAGAATCAAAGCGTGTATTTAGGCTCCACAGTAACCAACCCATGAACCAGCACCCCCATTTTGGTACACTGATCAAAAGCTTCCAGGCCCGTTTTTGGTCACCAGCGCACTAGTACGGGAATTTGCTCGGTCAGACCCTTCTGATACACATTATTGACTTCATTTTTTGCTGTTGTGGTTTTTAATTTGCTGGGGGGGGGGGGGGGTTGAGGGACAAATTAGTTGTAAAATGTGTGTTTATTTAAAATAATAATAATAGACTGTTTTTAAAAAAACTTTTATAAAAGCCAATTGTTGTCAATTATCGACTTATATTGGTGGGAGCATACCAGACCAGGACTTTGGGGCCATAGCGTCGGAGCGAGGATTAGCAAACTATAGCCGGGTGTGGGAGGTGCAAAGTGCGAGCCCAGTCTCAAAAAGAGTCTCACTCTTTTATATCTACTTAGATAGAAAAGTTCACATTGTAAACAAATTAGAGGTGAAAAGAAGAAGTTATCTTTCAGATCTGTGGATCACAGAGGACAAAAGGAACAATTTTGGATACATAAAATTAAGGAGTTTTACAAAACAAATCTAATGTAACAATTAGAAGAGAAACAGACAACTCAGGGGAAAATCTTTGCAAAATTTTTCTCTGATAAAAGTCTCATTTCCAAGAATAAAAGTGTTGGGGGAGTGGCCCTAATGTCAACCTCATCTTAGTTCGGGTTCGATATTGGGACAACAGGAGGCACTAGCAAGTCACTGAACATTTAATAAAGGAGAATTTCAAATCAGGCCCACCACAGCCCACAAGCTAAAAATGGTTTTTACATTTTATATGCTAAAAAAAAATCAGAAGAAGAATAATATTTCATGGCACGTGGAAATTATATGAAATTCAAATTTCAGTATCCATAAATAAAGTCTTATTGGAACACCACCATGCTTCTTCATTTACATTTTGTCTATGGCTGCTTTCCCTGACAGAGATTGTATGTGACTCTTTCCTTGCTTGACACATTATAAACTGCAGTGATCCAATTATAATTGACCTCACAGTTACAACTCAATATTTCAAATGCAACCCATGTCATTGTTTTCATGACCAGTATATACCCATTATGTCAAAACAAGAGAAAAAGACAAAAAAAAATTATTACTTTTGTTTTTAGCTCAGAGACTAGATTGAGATTTTTCTAAGTGAGAACCACTATAATTGAACACTGACTTTGGAAATTAGCTTTTGCTATAGGTTTGATAATGTTTCTTAATTAATTCAATCTAAAATTACGAGGCAAAACAGTGCTTATACATGAAACTTGTACCTGTAGTAAAGTAAATTTGTCAACGAACAATCACAAGTAATGTTTTATATACTTCACATGTTGTCAAACTTCAGAACAACAAGAGACATCTCCATTTCCACACAAAGACAACACAGTTATACAGTTCCAGCAGTGTCTTTCAGACCTCAATGCAAAGGTAAAAGAAATTTCAGAATTGCAAGATCCATTTAACTGTGCAATCCCACTGAACTTTCATTAGAAGGGATTAATCTGCCAAATGAGATGGAAAACATTATGATATGCAAAATGAATGATTTTGATTACATTAAATTAAAAAGGGTTTGCACAAACAAAACCCACAAACACAACCAAGATAAGAAGGAAAGCAGAAAGATGGGAAACAATTTTTACAGCAAATGTTTCTGATAAAGGCCTCATTTCCCAAATATATAAAGAACTGAATCAAATTTACAAGAATACAAGTCATTCCCCAATTGATAAATGGTCAAAGGCAGTTTTCCAATGAAGAAATTAATGTTATCTATAGTCATATGAAAGAATACTCTAACTCACTATTGACTAGAGAGATGCAAATTAAAACAACTCTGAGGTACCACCTCATACCTATCAGAATGTCTAATATGACAGAAAAGGAAAATGATAAATGTTGGAGAAGATGTGGGAAAAACTGGGACACAAATGAATTGTTGGTGGAGTTGTGAACTGATCCAACCATTCTGGAGAGAAATTTGGAACTATGCCCAAAGGGCAATCAAACTTTCATCCAGCAATACCACTACTACATCTGTATTTCAAAGAGATCAAAGAATAAGGGAAAAGAACCCACATGCACAAAAATATTCATAGCAGCTCTTTTTGTGGTGGGCAAGAATTGGAAATTGAGGGGATGCCCATCAACTGGGGAATAGCTGAATAAGCTGTGGTATATGAATGTAATGGAATACTATTGTGCTATAAGAGGTGATGAGCAGGCCTATGTCAGAAACAACCTGGAAAGACTTAAATGAACTGATACTGAGTGAAGTGAGCAGAACCAGGAGAACATTGTACATAGCCACAGTAACACTGTGCAATGATAACTGTAATTGACTTAGCTCTTCCCAGCAATACAATGATCCACAACAGTTCCAAAAGAGTCATGGACAAAATATGCTATCCACGTCCAGAGAAAGAACTGAATGCAGACGGAAGCATATTATTTTCACTTTGGGGGGGGGTTTGTGGCTTTTCCCTTTTGTTCTGTTTCTTCTTTTACAACATGACTAATGTGGAAATATGTTTCCATGATTGCACATGTATAACCTATATCAAATTGCTTGCTGTCTTGGAGAGGGTGGAGGGAAGGAAGAGAGGGAAAAAATTTTGGAACTCAAAATCTTATAAAAATGAATGTTGAAAACTATCTTCATATGTAATTGAAAACATAAAATACTATTTGCCAAAGAGAGTGATTAATCTGAACTATGACATGCTAAAAGGCAATTGTCAAGAGAAAAATCTAACAGAATTCTATAAATGCCTTCCAAGAGATGGATATGCTCAATTAAAGTTAAATATTTGTGATCTGATATCAATATTTGGAAATACCTATCTATCTAAAAAGATGTTTTTAAAGATGAGATATATAAAATCTCATTACAGATTATCATTAAAAGATTTGCAATCAGTTTTGATAATAAAGAACACTAATTTTGAATCCCAATTAAGTTAAAAAAAAGAATTCCACTCCTTTTATTAGCAGAATTGTATTACCAAAAATGTACTAGATTATTATATTTTAAATTTCATCAATAATAAATTTATGACAATTTGTTTTCTCTTGTTATCTAAGTACTTATCCTTGATTTTGCCTCTTGGCCTGCAAAGCCTAAAATTTTAGCCCTTCACAAAAAAAAAAAAAAATTGTGTGAGACTGGAGATTGGGAGAATGAACCCGGAGGGGTTGCCGCATATAGGATGTTTGTCTTTATTGGTGTTTTTTTCCACATCATTGTAGTTTTCCCCAGTGCTCCTGTGCCTCCCAGACAGTCATCCCAAATAATAAATAGTATTTTTAAACTTTAAAAAGAAGAGGAAAAAAACGTATAACTTATCACTACGTTGAAAAAAGTCCAAAACCTCTACAACCTGCAACACCTCTAGACCTCCCACATCCTTAAAGGAGTAGGGTGAGGATGTCACCTCATATCTCTTCTTTAGAGTCATGTTTTATCTTTATAATTTTGCAATATTCACTTTTTTTGTGCATGGCTGTTCTTTACATTTACATTGTTATAATCCTTGTATATGTTGTTTTCTTGATGCTGCTTATTTCATTCTGTGTCAGTTCATGTAGATCTTTTCTCGCTTCTCTGTATTAATCATTTCTTACAACACAGTAATATTCCATTACATTCATGTAGTGCAATTTGTTTAGCCACTCCTCAACCAATGGGCATCTACTTGGTTTCCAATTCTTTGCTATCACAACAAGTGCTGCTCTACACATTTTGTTGTTTATGTTATCACTTACTTCCTTGGGAAACAAGTCCAATAACAGAATTGCTGGGTCAAAAGATACAGACATTATTATTCCTTTATTTGGATAATTCCAGATTGTTTTCCAGTTCATAGCTCCACCATCAGCATGCCTGTCATCCTCTAACCACTCCTCCCCCAACATTGATCATTGACATTTTTTGTCTTCTTTTCCAGTTTGCAAGGTGTAAGGTGAAACCTTAGGGTTGTTTTCATCTGCATTTCTCTTCTATTTAGTGATTTGGAGCATTCTTTCATGTGATTGTTAATACTTTACAATTCTTCTTTTGAGAAACTGTTTATTCGTGTCATTTGACCCCTTATCTATTGGAGAATGGCTATTGGGAAGTAGGTCTTGGATAGATCTTGGACCCTGTGAATATTCAACCCCCATTGTAAAGATTCTCTCCCTGGGAAACTCATTGTCAGATGCCCTAGTCTTCAAGATTCACTATAGATATTACCATATTTCCTCCCTTTTGTTTTAGACTGTAATCACGCAGTATTCAGTTTTTTGTGTTTCCTTACAAGTCAAACCAGTTTCTTTGTGACAATTTTTGTTGATTGGAATGCTCATGTAGTGATATCTGTCATTTACTGTACTCATTTGTGCAAGATCACCCAGTGCCTAGATCGTACTAGCATAGTCCATAAAGGTTTGATATTTGGTTTTTTCCCCCCTTTTTTGCCTTTAAAAAGATATTGAGACTGCTTACCTTATTATATGATCCTTATGGCCTACAGGTCCATAGGATAAAATTTAGCTGCTGGCCTAGAATCCCTAGGTTTTCAAGTGCTTACTCTCTTTTGGGAGCCCTAGATGCATTAGTGTCTTGTCTGACCCTGTTTTCTTTCTTTATGAACTGAATCTGCTTGTCCTAATGTTGAGTGTGTTTGGAATTCTAATCAGATCACCTTTACAGAGATAGGGATAGATCAGGGAAATTTTAGGTATCCTTTGGTATAAGAACCTGGAGGAAATTGACTGGATCTCTAAGAGGATTGTGTATTTCAATAATCCCTGGGGAAATTTTGGTCTGCCATATTGGATATCCCTATGAGCTGAGGCATCAATGGAAGAGTTTTCACCCAGAACTTGTGCTTTAGGAATAGGAATTTGGCAGCTGTTGGGAGGATGGATTGGAGAAGGGGGAGACTGGAACAAAGTAAACTAATGAGGAGGCTGCTGCAATAGTCTAGGAGAAAGGTAACCAGAGTCCGAACCAGGGTGATGGTTATGTAAGTGAAGAAAAGGGAACAGACGCAAGAGGTATTGCAGGACTAGATTTGACAAGATTTGGTAACTGATTGGATATGGGGGATGAGGAAGAGTAATGATTTGAGGATAATTCTGAGGTTATGAATCTGGGTGACTGCAAGAATAGTAGTGACTTCAATAGAAATAGGAAAATGTGGTAGAAGAGGAATTTTTTTTTTGGAGGGGAAGGCAGGGCAATTGGGGTTAAGTGACTTGCCCAAGGTCACACAGCTAGTAAGTGTGTCAAGTGTCTGAGGCCACATTTGAACTCAGGTCTTCCTGACTCCAGGGCTGGTGCTCTACTCACTATGCCACCTAGCTGCCCCCTGGAAGAGTAAATTTAGGGGTAAAGATAACGAGTTCTGATTTGGACTTGTTGAGTTTCAAATGCTTGTGCAATATCCAGATGGAAATGCCAACCAGGCAGTTAGAGGGAAGGGTAAGATTAGAGTTTGGGATAGAGATAAAAATCTCTAGAGATCTGGGAGGCATGTGCATAGAGTTGAAAACTGAATTTATGAAAGTTGATAAGATCATCAAAAGAGGATGTAAAGAGAGAAGAGGGCCCAGGACAGAGACTTTGGGGGTCACCAGAGAGCAGGAAAGAACCTCAGAGTCCACCAACCCCTTCATACCATATATGAGAAAATGGAGGTTTACTGACTTAGGCTGTGTGGAAAAGTCAGGAAGAGATCTTAGTTCAAATCCTGGTTCTGACATTGTGTTTACAAAATAAATTAGGGAATTTTACACTTCCTCTGTGGACAATCTATAGTGAAGTGATGACACTTTATCCTCCTATGGTTTTAAGGAAGGCGAGCAACAGGCTCCTATGACTTTTTCTCAATGAGAACATTAAAGAATATAGATATTTCTCAATATTATGTGGTACCTTTACAAAAAGAGACTATGTGCTAATGTACAAAAAAATTATTTGTAAACATTAAAATGCAGAAATATTAAATTCATCGTTTGCATATCATAATGCAATAAAATAGTCATTAATAGGGGAATGCGAGGAAAAGATACTGACCTAAGTGGAAACCTAAGAATGTATGGCTCACTAAGGGGCCCAATCTCTTGAGCATGAGCAGTTGGCTTTGCCCTATTGCCACCTCTTATAGCTGCTCTTAAGGCACTTGGGGTTCTCACCAAGAATGACCACCAAGTGTACACATTACCCACACCACTTTCACACCTTATTCCTCTCTCCAAGCTGGCCTCTACCCTGGAATTCACACATTGGAACTATCCTCTGCCCCTGCAGCCCCTCCTTCTGAACCTTTTCCTTCTGAACCTTCTCTCAGAACTTCCATTTAAGGTGGATATTATGGCCAGCCAAGTCTCATTCCTTCTTGTGGTACAGTCAGGACTTCCTCAACCATGCTCCCTTAGCAACTTCCCCTTTTTAGGTTCTTTTTTTCTCATTTTTTTTGGGAGGGGGAAGGTAAGGCAATTGGGGTTAAGTGACTTGCCCAAGGTCACACAGCTAGTAAGTATGTCAAGTGTCTGAGTCTGGATTTGAACTCAGGTCCTCCTGATTCCAGGGAGGGTGCTCTATTCGCTGTGTCACCTAGCTGCCTCCCTTTTTAGGTTCTTTATATATTTTTTTCCCCTATTAGAATGTAAGCTCCTTGAGAGCAGGGACCCTCTTTCTTTTCCTTTGAATTTTTATTCCCAGTGCTTAGAGCATATAGTAAAAGCTTAATAAATGCTAGTTGACTGACTGACCTCATTTTACAGATAAGTGCTAATGATATGCATAAAGAGAAACATTTAAGTAGGCATGAAGGACTCAGATGCAGGGGATGAGGATCTTGAGTCCTCTGAATCTGTAGTGTGGAGTTAGGAAGGAATTCTGTCCAGTGAGGGGTTAGGAAGTGAGGAATATGGGGGTAGATAAATAGGCCCAGGATTTCTCAACATCTCTTAGGAGCTGTCATGGTTTAGAAGAAAAAGCAAAGGACTCAGGTTCTAAGTTCTATCATTGACCCTAAATGGCTTTGTTAAGTCAACACGGTTTATGATCCTCTCCAATAAGTCCCTTAATTTCTTTATTTCACTGTCTCATAATATTTTTTTTGAGAGAAAGAAAGTTCTACAAAACAACCAACATATCAAAAAGACTTGACGTTATATATGCAGTATTCCACAGTCATGGTTCCCCACTTCTGTGAAGAAGTGGGTAGTGGTATATCCTCATATCTCTTCTTTAGGGCCAAACTTGTTCGTTATTTATTTAATTATTAATTATCTCTATGGTTTGTTCTTTGGTTTCATATTTATTCATGATGTTATTGATACAGAGGATAGACCAATAAATACATCACAGGTCCATTTGAGTATTTGAAAAAACTAAACAAAATGTTGAAGAAGTTAAATCTGAAAAACATACTTCTGAATGAGAACATTAAAGAATATAGATATTTCTCAGTGTCACATGATACCTTTACAAAAAGATGCCGTGTATTAATGTACAAAGAAATTATAAGTATACATTAAAATGCAAAAATATTAAATGCACCTTTTGCATAATATAATGCAATAAAATAGTCTTTAATAGGGGAAGACAAGCAAAAGATACTAATCTAAATGGAAAACTAATAATGTATGGACCACTAGGGGGCCTAACCCCTTGAACATGAACTCTACCTGGTGGCCAGTCACACAGTCTCTTGAGAAGCCTGATTCCAGAAAAGTGCCCTCCGCTTGAGAGAAGGTGCAGAAATTCTGTGACTGTTTCCTACGTGTTTACCGAATGGCAAAAAAAAAAAAAACCTTTAAATTGGCTGCTGAAGACAGAACTGAGTGTGCATACAAGAGGCACTAATGGGATAAAACATGTTTTCTTTCATGATGCAATTGAGGGAAACCATATTTTCAGCCTCTGAGTGGGGAGAGAGGGGCTGGGACTGGGCTTTCTCCGTCCATGCAGTATATGACCCAAGGATGCATGGCTCTGCCCCTGTAGGGGACCTAATGCAGAAATGATGGTAAAAGTTAAGAAAGTGTATCTCAAGTTTGCCATCATTTCCAACCTTTTTATAAATAAATTTTATAAGATATTTCATAACAGTATTTGCAAAAATTTTGACAGGATTTAGATGTGGTGGATTGAGTGATAAAGACTATCTGTGCCTGGAATACAATAAAGTGAGCTTGAGATTCCCTAAAGAAGTTATTGCTGTCAACAGGAAAGTAGACACTGTACTTCTGGCATGTCTAGAACCTCCAACGTTCAGTAGAGTGCTAGTACTCATCGAACTAGTTCTTGCCTTTTCAAAATTCTCACAGGATGCAGCAGGCTAGGACTCAGTACTGGTACCCTTTGACCATCCATGCACATTGTACAGTAACTTGGAAGAGAGTAGAGAAAAGAGGTACCAATGAATACCACAGGAACACTGACTTTTTAACCTCTGGACTAGATAATAGTAACTAGCAGTTACATAGAACGTTAAGATTTGCAAAGTATTATAAATACATTATCTCATTTTTTTCATCACAATAACCTTGTGAAGTAAACACTATTATTATCCCTATTTTACAAATGAGGGAACTGAGGAAGACAGAGGTTAAGAGCCGTGTCCAGGGTCACAAATCTAGTAAGTGCCTAAGGTCAGATTTTAGCTCAGAGCTTCCTGACTCCAGGTCTAGTATTTTATCCACTGCACCATTTAGCTGCTTTGGCGCCATCCTCAACTCTTCTCCCTTCCCTATCTTGACTCCTGGGTGAACCAGTTCAACTCTACACTGCCTTCTTTCAACTCTCTCACCTCCTTATCCTATTAAAGATCTTGCCCTTCCAAGCCTCAGCCTTAGATTGCTCTCATTATCTGCTGCCTTCGCTCTTCTCACATAATGCTAAAAAGAAGCTGGAGAAAATCATGTAACCGTGTTGACTAGGTCCACCACCAAATTATGTTACGTATTCTCAACTGGGCTTTCAGTGCAGCAAGGCAATCCTTTCATACCTCACTAATGGATTCGCTATCCCACTCTCCACAGCAGCTCTTCTAAACCTTTTCAAACCTCCCATGGGAACTTCCCCCCCCACCCCCATTCTCTCCACTGAGAACCCTGCGTTATATTTCACTAAAAATTTCACTTGGCCATCTGCCAAGTGAAACTCCCTTCCTCCTCATCTTACATCACCCAAATGCCTTCTGCCACTACTTCCTCCTTCATACCTGTTTTTCACAAAGAGGTGGCCCTGTTCCTTACAAGCCAATCCCCTCTACGTGCATAAGTGATTCCATTCCACCATGTCTTCTCTAGCAGATTGGCCGCTCTTTCATCCCTACTCTTTCACTAATCTTCAAGCTTTCCATGGCTACTGCTTCCCTTCTGCCTGCAAATATTCCCATATCTCCTCCGTCCTCAAAAAATCCTCCCTCCATCTGTCAATGCCATCTCATATCTCCTTTTTTTTTTGTATGCTGTTGACAGTTTAGATTTCTTCCTTTGAAAATTTCCTGTTCATATCTTTTGGCCCTTTGTCTACTGAGGAATGGCTCCTATTCTTAAGAATTTGAATTAATTCCTTATATATCTTAGAAATTAAATCTTTATCAGAGAAACTTGTTTCAAAGATTTTTCTTAGTTGCTTGTTTCCCTTCTAATTTTTATCGCATTTGATTTGTTTATGCAAAAACTTTTCAATTTTAAATTTCAAAATTGTCCATTTTGTTTTATCATCTTTATCACTTGTTTTGTCATGAATTCTTCCTCTATCCACAGATTAAAAAGATAGCTTTTTCCTTGTTCCTCTAATTTATTTATGATGTGACATTTTATATCTAGGTCATATATCTATTTGGAGTTGTTATACATGATAGACCAAGAAGTGCATGGTGTAAACTGTCAATCTAAATGTAACTTCTGCTAGACTGAAGTCCAACTTTCCTAGCAGCTTTTGTCAACTACTTCTCTTGTTCCACCTCTCCTTTTTTGAACCAGCACAAATCATTTTAGTGATTACTGCTTTGTAGTGCAGTTTGAGCTCTAATACTTCCTTCCTATTTTTTCATAATTAACCTTAATATTCTTGACCTTTTGTCTTCCATATGAATTTTGTTATTATTTTTTCTAGCCCTATAAAATCTGCTTTTGGGAGTTTGCTACAGAACTAAGTTAATTAATTTAGTTCTCATTTTTATTATATTGGTTCAATGTAATGCTTCTCCAGATATTTGTCTTTATTTTTGCTAAGACTATTTTATGTTTAGATTCATATAACCCCTGATTATATAGTTATTATATTATTATATAATATATAAGTAATATTATATAATAAATACATAACATGCATTATTGTGTAATATATTATATTATATATGGCTTCTATAGTTATTTTGAATGGAAGTTCTCTTATGAGCTCTTCTTGTTAGGATTTATTGGTTACTTATAGGAATCTTGATGATTTATGTGGATTTATCTTATATCCTGCAACTTTGCTGAAGTTGATTATTTCAATTAATTTTAGATGACGTTAGAGTTCTCAAATATAACATCATATTGTTGAGGTTTAGGGGTGCTTGGGACCCCAAAATACTGACATTCCAGGTTCTGCCCTATGAAATCAACCCAAACTTTCTTTCAGCCAAAGACAAAGTTTATTAAAGATTCACCATAGTGAGCAGACTCTTTTTTTATAATTAGATTTTTTATTTTTAATTTACAACACTTAGTTCTACATATTCTTGAGTTTCAAATTTTCTTCCCTTCCTTCCCCTCCCCCCTCCCCCTGCAAATGGCATGCAGTCCGATACAGATTCCACGTAAACCTTCACATTAAACTTATTCACACAATAGTCAAGTTGCAAAGAAGAGTTATGACCAATGGAATGAATCATGAGAGAGAAGAAACAAAACCAAAAAGGAAGAGAAAAAAAGAGAGAGCAAATAGTTTGCCTCAGTCTGCATTCAGACTCCACAGTTCTTTCTCTGGATGTAGCCAGCTCTCTCCATCATGGGTCCTTTAGAGCTGTCTTTGAGCCTTGTATTGCTAAGGAGAGCCAAGTCTATCAAAGTTAGTCATCACAGAATCAATATGTCTGTGGTTGTGTACAATGTTTTCCTGGTTCTGCTCCTCTCACTCAGCATCAGATCATGTAGGTCTTTCCAGGTTATTATGAAGTCTGTATGTTCCCCATTTCTTATAGCACAATAGTATTCCATTACATTCATATACCACAACTTGTTCAGCCATTCCCCAATTGACGGGCATCCCCTTGATTTCCAATTCTTTGCTACCACAAAAGGAGCTGCTATAAATATTTTTGTACATACGGGTCCCTTTCCCACTTGTGTGATCTCTTTGGTATATAGCCCTAGGAGTGGTATTGCTGGGTCAAAGAGTATGTATGTTTTTGTAGCCCTTTGGCCATAGTTCCAAATTGCTCTCCAAAATGCCTGGATCTGTTCACAACTCCACCAACAATGTATTAATGTTCCAATTTTCCCACATCCTCTCCAGCATTTATCATTTTCCTGTTTTGTCATGTTAGCCAATCTGACAGGAGAGATGTGGTATCTAAGAATGGTTTTGATTTGCATTTCTCTAATCAGTAGTGATTTCGAGCATTTTTTTCATATGCCTACAGATATCTTTAATTTCTTCCTCTGAAAACTGCCTGTTCATATCCTTTGACCATTTCTCAGTTGGGGAATGGCTTGTATTCCTATAAATTTGGCTCAGTTCCCTGTATCCTTTAGATATGAGGCCTTTATCAGAGACATTGGTTGTAAAGATTTTCTCCCAGTTTTCTGCTTCCCTCCTAATCTTTGTTTCATTGGCTTTGTTTAAACAAAAACTTTTCAGTTTAACATAATCAAAATTATCCATTTTGCATTTTGTAACACTCTCTATCTCTTGTTGGGTCATGAATTCTTCTCTTTCCCATAGATCTGATAGGTAAACTATTCCATGCTCTCCCAAATATATTGGGCAGACTCTTAAGGAGGCTGAAAGAGTAAGACAATAATAACAATGTAGATGATAATTGTGAAAATGCCTATGTGGTTCTGTATCACAAAGTATACGAGACTCTCCACATAGAAGGTAGAAGAAGTAAACCATTTATTCAGACACCAGAGAACCATATCCCATAACTAAATGCTCAGCTCCCATAGCCAGTCAGTCCACTTCATCATAACAACAAGGAACCCAAAACATTCAATACAGAAAATCACAACATTGAGCCTCAACATCCTAAAACCTCTCTGACCCCCTGCTGGGGTCTTCCCAAAACAGACTCACAGTACAGCTAAATCAGCCTGTTCAGTTCTAACAATCATGAAGGCAACCACTAGCAGCCTCCAGCAGGCATAACATCTCTCTCTCTCTCTCTCTCTCTCTCTCTCTCTCTCTTTCTCTCTTTTCTGTGATGTAACTTCCTTTTCTTGTCAGGAAGCTCCCTCCCATCACATATGTCTTAGGCTTCCTGTGATATAAGCAGGTCACATGGCATATTGATGGGTGGAAAAGATCTTCAAATCTAATTGCTACTGCAGAGCCTAAGCATTTGTATTGCTAATGCCAGCAGGCCAGAATGAATCTGAGCTAGATTGAATCTGAGCACCTTCATGGAGGCAAGATGGATCTTATATACAGAAAGATTGAGGGAGGGATCTAGGAGTGCCCAAGTAGTCTGGGATGATGGGAGGAGAGGTCTAGGGAGGGTCTTGAGAAGCAGTCTAAGAAGGATCTTGATGGAACTGAGGTGATGAGAGATCAGACTCCAGGAACCAGGAGAATGGGATTAAGTGTGAGAAGTAGTTGAAGGCTACCTGGAGATAACCCAAAGGAGGGCTAGACTAGTTTAGGGTAACAGATTTGGGCATAGATGAAATGATAGGATCAACGGTGGGAAGTAGCTGGAGGTAAAGAATAATGGAGGGCTAAGCTAAATTAAGGGTAACAGATTTGGGCATGAAAAGCCAGATCAAGTGGGAAGATTCCAGGAGAGTTAAAGGTGGAGTTTTCCAGGATCTATGGACAAATGAGACTCAAATTCTTTTGGGGTAAGGGGTGAAGATTTCAGCGTGAGCCTGTACCCTGTCAATATCATCAGCAAATCATGATAATTTTGTTTTTTCTTTTTCCATTGTTATTCTTTCAATTTATTTTTCTTATCTTATTTCTATAGCTTGTATTCCTAGTACTTGCTTTAATAAAGGTGGTGATAATGGGCTTTATTCCTGATTTTATTGGAAAGGCCTCTAACTTTTCTCTAACATATATATTTATATATCCTCTTAAATTTAAATAAATACTATTTAGCATATTATGAAAAGGTCCATTTTTCTATGATTTTAAGTTTTTAATAGAATTGTGTTTGCATGTTGTCTACCTGAAAGTTTGGTTAAAAGAGGCAAACAGGCTAGGTGATATATATATTATTTATTCCCTGTAGTAGCAATTAGATTTGAAGATCTTTCCCACCCATTAATAGGCCGTGTGACCTGCTTACGTCACAGGAAGCCCCAGTTACACGTGGTGGGAGGAGCTTCCTGACATGAAAAGGAAGTTATGTCACAGGAAATGCTGAGAGAGAGAGAGAGAGAGAGAGAGAGAGAGAGAGAGAGAGACAGATATGTTATGGCTGGCTACTAATGGCTGCCCTCGTGATTGTCAGAACTGAACAGGCTGACTTAGCTGTACTGTGAGTTTGTTTTGAGGAAGACCCCAGCAGGGGGTCAGAGAGGTTTGGGGATGGTGAAGCTCCGGGTTGTTATACTGTGTGTAGAATGTTTTACTGCTGTGATAGACTGGATAAATGGCTTGTGGGGTCTGGTTCTCTGGTGTCTGAATAAACGGCTTACTTCTTCTACCTTCTATGTGGAGAGTCTCATACACTTTGTGATCCATAGGCATGTTTATGATTATCACTGGTGTTGTGTTTATTGCCTTACCGATATATTCCCTGAAAGACAGCAGAATACATACATGTATGTACCCAGAAGAAATCTGACTGTCTGAACAAAAGAATGACAAGGCTTGAAGACATTTTAGAACAGTCCCAGCTCAGCATGTCTGTGTCACTCAAATTTATAATCTCCATGTATGTTTAATTATAAAGGAACTTTCAGAATTTCAGAAAGGAATTTTCTTAATTGAATGTGGTAAATACAGTAAGAGAGTTGACCAAGTGTCAACTGAAATTAGGATCCAGAACATGTGTATTTTCTTTACCATTAACATACCATAATATAGTATATGCCCATAAAATATTAAGATAAGAAAAAGGGGGGTAACTAGGTGGCCCAGTGAGTAGAGCACTAATCTTGGAGTCAGGAGGACCTGAGTTCAAATCTGGCCTCAGACACTTGACACACTCACTAGCTGTGTGACCTTGGGCAAGTTACTTAACCCCACATGCTCTGCCTTCACCCCTGAAAAACAAACAAACAAACAAAAAAGGTAAGAAAAAGGGTCTCATCCTTAATGGCCATGAACTGAGGAAAGAATTCTCTAAAGTCAGCCCCATTTGGCCTTGTTGACACAGGAAGAGGTATTCTCTGAGTTTACTCAGAGAACAAAGAGGCTGTTAGATCCAGGTTCTTCTTCTGGTTGATTAGTTCAGGCTCTGGTCCTTATTGAGATTACTAAATTGATATTATATGATTATCAAGGTATAATCTATGTCAAATTGCTTTCCTTCTCAATGAGGAAAGGAGGGAGAGAGAGAATTTGGAACTCAAAATTCAAAAAAAGAATGTTAAAATTGTTCTTACATGTAATTGGGAAAAAATTAAATGTGAAATTTTTAAAAATAGAAATGAGTGGTAGATTTTGTCAAAAGCCTTTTCAGCATCTATTGATGTAGTCATATGCTTTTTAGTCTTTATATTATTGACATGGTTTATTATATATGCAAATCTGAATTCAACCTGAATTCCTAGTATAAACCCAACCTGGTCATAGTGGATATAATCTTTCTTTGTAGCCTACTTGATAGTACTTTTACTTACAATATTTGCATCAATATTCATTAGGAGTATTTGTCTATAATTTTCTCTCTCTTTGTCTTTCCTTGGTTTATATATCAACACCATATTTGTAATAGCATTCTCTTCTTGTTATTTTTGTATTACACAATAGTGTTACATTTGAAAATTAAAGTAAATTAAGAGACATGATTTAGAGCTTGATTAGCTTATTAGTTAGGCTATCAATAAACAATAAATTAGGTTAATGGCATCTCTCAATGACCAAAGACCCTGAGTAAGGGCAGACAGGGTTTTTTAAGCCTGGGTGTGTCTTCCTTCTGATTGGCCTTGCATGAGATGGAAAAAATCAAATAATTGGAGAGACATCTTTAGGAGAAGCAAAGTGAATTTATTTTACAAACCTCATGAGATTTGGGCATCACCTCCATTAGGAAACTAGTGGAGGGAGGCAAAGTACAAAGGAAAGGCAGCAATAGATATACTCTTAATGCAAAGATTCCCGCCCACCTCTATCCCCTCTCACCATTGGCTGGGATGTGGGCTTACAATCTAGGCACGAAAATACAGAGCCAATCCATACATACTTTCCTTATTTGGCTACTCATGTGGCTATGATATGGCTAAAGAGAAGGAATGAGGAAGGAGAGGGGGACCTTCCTGGAGCAGAGAACAAACAGCTCACAGGTAGTTCATTATCTCCCTATTTGGTAAAATTCTTGTGCTAGCACCTAGAGAGGGAAGGGAGGGGCACCCACAGCTTCAGGCCCTGGCTTTCTAGAAGTTAGCTAAGTCACTACAAGGTTAAATTCCAAGCCTTTCCTACTCCCTCAGACATTCCCCATTCCAGAAATATGAGAAAAGAGTAGCCCCTATATTTTTACCCTGTGAAGTCTTCACAAATTATCCTTCTCACTCAGCCTGACAGTACATCATTTTGACCTCCCCTTCCAAAATCCTGATTGGTAGACATTTTAATGAGGAGGCTCTTCTCCAATACTTCTTTATTAAGAGATAAGTATAATCCTCAGGTGATAGGATTAGTCTGCAGGCATAGGTATAATCTATAAAGGCTGTGATTGAATCAATTTGAAATTGAGTTAAGTAGGTGGTGGGCGAGGTTATAAAGGAACTTGCACATGAGTTAAGTGGATGATGGGTGAGGTTACAAAGGTGGACAATATCAGGGTGGAGACTGTTATTGTCATTCCGTCTTTTTGGGGGGTGAGATCCTGACTACAACTCTTCATGACTCCATTTGGGGTTGTCTTGGCAAAGATACTGGAGTGATTTTCCATTTCCTTCTCCAGCTCATTTTACAGATGAGGACACTGAGGCCAACAGGGTTAGGTGACTTAGCCAGGGTCGCATAGCTCGTAAGTGTCTGAAGCCAGATTTGAACTCAGGAAGATAAGTTTTCCTGACTCCAGGCCTAGTACTTTATCCACTGGGCCACCTAGCTACCCCTAAGGTGGAGATACAAATTAAAATAATAGAATTGAGACTCAAAAAGACTAGAAGCTGCCGGAGTAAAGGGTGGAGGTAATTACAAGGCAAAAGCTTGACCTTTAAGGCATGTTTTTTCCAGAATGTAGGTCAAGGATGAAGTTACTAGGGTAAGGAGTTTAGACTCACAGGCGAGGGAGTATTAACTTATGTCAGCCTAAGTCTGAAAAATAGAATTAAAATTAATTTTCAATTTTACAATAATATTGTACAATATCATTATTGTAAACCATTTATGTAGCATTGGAATTAACTCTTCTGTGAATATTTGGTAGAATTGACTTGTGAATCCATCTGTTCCTGTAGTTTTTTTCTTTGAGATTTCATTTGAATAATTTGTTTTTTTAATATTGGGCTATTTAAATGAGCTATTTCTTTTTAAAAATATGGGTGTTTTATATTTTAAGCATTATGTATTTCTACTTGTTATTTAGGTGGGGATTTTTAAGTTTAATGTTCAAATTTTTAAAACTGTATCCCCAACTTATCGATTTGTTCTTCTCTCTCTTTTGCTGATGAAAGCACCTAGAGATATAGGATTTCCCCTCAGAACAGCTTTATCTGGATCCCCTAGCTTTTGGTATTTTGTCTCATTATTATCATTTTCCTGATATAATTTTCTATTGTTTCTGTTATTTGTTCTTTGATGGACTGCTTTAGAATTGTGTTATTTAGTCTCCAATTTTTAATTCTTCCTTTCAGGTCCCTTTGTTGAATTTTATTTTTATTGCATTATGATTAGTAAGTGATATGCTTAATATTTCCACTTTCCTTCATTTTTTTTTTTAGTGAGGTCTTTATGCTCCAATTACTGAACAATCATGTTCATTTCACATGCCAGCAAGGTTATGCTTAAGATTCTGCAAGCTAGGCTTCAGCAGTATGTGAACCAAGAACTACAAGAAAAGCAGGCTGGTTTTTAAAGAAGCAGAGGAACTAGAGATCAAATTGCCAACATTTGCTGTGATGAGGTTAGGGAACCATATGTCTTTTGGGGTGCTCGAGACCCTAAAATACCAACACACTGGGTCCTGCTTGAATGAATTTAACTAAAGCCTTCTCACAGCCAAAGAAAAACAAATTTGTTACAGATTAGCCATATTGTGGCTAATCTCACCATTTGTGATGCTAGTGGGCTAGATTGAATCTGAGCACTTTCATGGAGGCAAGATGAAACTTATATGCAGAAAGATTGTGGGAGGGCTCTAGGATGGTCCTGGGGTGAGGGGAGGAGTGGTTTAGGAGGAGTCTAAGGAGGAGCTTGATGGGACTGGGGTGAGGTCAGACTCCAGGAACCAAAAGAATGGAATTAAAGGTGGGAAGTAGCTGAAGGGTACCTGGAGATGACAGACAATGTAGGACTAGTCTAGTTTAAGAGTAACAGATTTGGGCATAGACACTTTGATAGGATCAATGGTGGGAAGTAAACAATGGAGGACTAGGCTAGGTTAAGAGTAACCTAGAGATTTGGGCCTAGCAATAATGAAAGGCTTATGGTCTCAGGCCAAGGCTTCATCAAGTGGAAAGATTCAAGGAGAATTCAAGGGGGCTCCCAGATCCTGTACCCCATCAGCTGGATCATGGAGAAAGTCAGGGAATTCCAGAAAAACATCTACATCTGCTCCGCTGACTGCAGCATAGGCTTTGACTGTGTGGATCACAACAAAGTGTGGCAAGTCTTCAAAAAGATTGGAGTAATGATGGGGCACTAATGGTGGACCCCCTAAAAGGCCCTGCACTTTTCTACATGGCCCAGTGTAGGGGGCTAGCTCTGAGATGGTCCATGGTAAGAGAGGTAAATGACAGGTTTTCCTTTAAGCCTGAGCCTGTTCTAACTACCCTTGAGGACGTGGCAAATGGCATGTGGAGATCCAACTATATCTTGGTAAGCCTCCTAGGCCTGTGCAAGGCAAGACTGTACAAGATAAGAGGTCGTGGGTCCGGAACCACCCTTGCAGCTGTGATCCGCATGGGAAAGAACAGAAATGTTTCAGTACGGGTATCTGCATGGGAATGATCAGGAATGTTGCAACATAGTCAGCATCTACGCATCGGAGCTACATAGGCTACGTAGACACGAGGCAGGATGTCCCAGTAAAGTAACAAGGCAATGCATTAGGTAATGGTTCAGAAGCATTAGGTAATGGTTAAGAAATGGTATAAAAGTCTGTTGCTTGCTTGAATAAAATTGACTTCTGATTCAGACTCCACCTGACTCATGTCATTTCTCCTGAAGCTGCTGGTCAGCTTCAGCCCAGGTCCCTGGCATTCACCTGGGGCACCTGGCCCTTCCCAGTTAATAATCCTTTCAGCTGCCCTTTTCATTGTCTGCACCTGGCCCCACCCTAGACCATCACTCCTTAATCTCATCTAGACCCCTTCTTTGTTATCCCAGATCTGTTACCTCCCAGTCACCCCAAGCTTTTGGCCACACTATGAAAAAGGTCAATTGCTTCCACCAAATTGCTCAGATTCCTTAAGAGTCTGGCCCTTGACAAGAGTCACAAATAGGGCTGGTTCTTAAAAGTCCAGACCGCTTCTATTGGTGAAACAATAAACCTTGTCTCTGACTGAAAGTTTGAGTCGAATTCTCTCCAAGCAGGACCCGCATCTTTTGCTCTTTAATTTCAGGGTTCCCAGCACCCATAGACCACAACAGTACCAGATCACCTTACTTGTCTCCTGAGGAACTTGTATGCAAGCCAAGAAGCAACAGTTAGATGCGAACATGGAACAACTGATTGGTTTAAGACTGGAAAAGGAGTATGGCAAGGTTGTATATTGTCACTTTATTTATTTAACTTTATGCAGAAGACATAATGCAAAATACCAGGTTTGATGAATCAAAAACTGGGATTAAGGTTGCTAAGAGAAATATCAACAGTCTCAGATATGCAGAGATGCACTCTTATGGCAGAAAGGAAAGAGGAATTAATAAAGCCTCTTGACGAGGGTGAAAGGGTGAGTATAAAAGCTGGCTTGAAGCTTAACATCAAAAAAAACCTAAGATCTTGGCAACTGCTCCCATCACTTCCTGGCAAATAGAGAGAGAAGAAATGGAAGTAGTGTCAGATTTTATATTCTTGGGCTCAAAGATCATTGTAGATGGTGACTGCAGTCATGAAATTGAAAGACACTTGCTCCTTAGAAGGAAAGCTATGGAAAATCCGGACTGCATACTAAAAAGCGGAGACATCACCTTGCTGATAAGGGTCCATGGAGTCAAAACTATGATTTTTCCAGGACACTTACATGGCACAGTGGATAGAACGGTGGGCTTGGAATCAAGATTTGTCCTTTTGAGTTCAAATCTGATCTCAGACACTTATTAGCCGTATGACCCTGGGCAAGTCATTCAACCCTGTTTGCCTCAGTTGCTCATCTGTAAAATTAGCTAGAGTTGGAAATGGCAAACCAATATAGTATTTTTGCCAAGAAAACTCAAAAATGGAGTCCTAGAGAGTCAGACATGACTAAAAATGATTGGACAAAAATGGCCGAACAACAATACTTCAAAAAAAAAAAAATCAATTCAGGCTATTCACTGAAAGGACAAATGCTGAAGCTAAAGCTTAAATACTTGGCCACATGATGAGAAGATGGGACTTACTGGAAAAGACCCTGATGTTGAGAAAGATTGAAGGCAAAAGGAAAAGGAGACATCAGAGGATAAGATGGACAGTGTCATGAAAAAAACAAACATGGACTTGGACAGACTTGGAAATATATTTAATTCATTGTTAGATTTGTTTAGATGTGAAAAGAGTAAATTGAGGTTCCCATTATCATAGTTTATTTCTCTCTCCAGTTCCATTAATTTTTCCTTTTGTTATGTTCTTTACTTTATTTATTTATTGTTATTATTTAAGATGAAAATATTTATTATCTTTCCTTATTTCCTTGTTACTAGGTATTGATGTTGATTCATTATCTGTGGTGCCTTTGAATATAATGCCTATCCCCATTCATCTTTTTTAAAATCTTATACATATTTACTATAGCCTTATTTGAAATTTGTGATTGCTACCCCTGCATTTCTTTTTAAAACTGGAGTTCCAAATTTTCTCTCTTCCTTCCTTACCTCCCTCCTTCCTAAGACAGTAAGCAATTTGATATAGGTCATATATGTGCAACCATGTAAAAACATATTTCCATATTAATCATGTCGTGAAAGGAAAAAACAAACCAAAAGAAAAAAAAAACTAGAAAAGTGAAAAATAGTGCTTTGATCTGCATTCAGACTCCATCAGTTCTTTCTCTGGGTGTAGAAAGCATTCTTCATCATGAGTCCTTTGGAATTGTCTTGGATCATTGTATTGCTGAGAATAGCTAAAGTCTTTTGCAGTCATCATCCTTATGATGTTGCTGTTACTGTGTACAGTGTTCTCCTGGTTCTGCTCACTTTACTTTGCATAAGCTCATGTCTTTCCAGGTTTTCTTTTTCCCAGAAATGAGACTGCTCATCACTTCTTATTGCACAATAGTATTCCATTACATTCATGCACCACGACTTGTTCAGCCATTCCCCAATTGATGGGCACCCCCTCAATTTCCAGTTCTTTGCCACCCCAAAAAGAGCTGCTAGAAATGTTTGCACTAATAGGTCCTTCTCTGCACTGACCCCCACATTTTTATGACTTCCTTGGGATACAGACCTCGTGGTGCCACCCTTGCTTTTCTGGGTTCAACTGAAGTATCAAGGCTGTTACTCTAATCCCTCCTTTCTGAATGTTTACATTCAGAGTTATGATTGTTTGTCATCTTTTCACATCTTTTCATTCCCATTTCTTTTTTTCTCTCTTTAATATCCTCTCCCTCTTTACAAATACGATAGTGGTAGAAGAGAGAGAATTTGCATGGCATTTGTAATTTTATAAGTAAAACAGTGCATTTCCTCTCCGTTGAAGCGATTTTTTTGTCCTTACCCTGTTCCAACCCCAAGTATTTCATTTTTTTCCTTTTCTTTTAATTTTCCTTTCACTTTCATCCAATCAACATTCAAGAGGTTTTGCTTATCCCCTTATCGCTCTCACCCTTTCTTAGATCCTTCTCTACTTCTCTCTTGACCCTGTCCTCTTCTATTTCTATTTTTAGTTTAATGTATTTCTATGCCATCTCTATGGGGGTAAGTGTGTGTGTGTGCCCAAGCAAGTTTGTGTGTAATTGTATTCAATCTTCCTTTATCCATTTTAGAAAAAAGTGAGGTTTATGGGCTGTCCACTCCTCCAACCTATTCATCACAGCTCTATATTCTTTATCTTATGTATCTCTATTAGGCAATAGTGACTTCCCTTCTCTTCTTCCTACTGCCCTCTCCAGTAAAATTCTTGTCTTGCCTATCTTTGTCTTCTCCTAAAACCATTAAAACAGAACAAAACCACTCAAGCACCTTGTGTCATTTTAACTTTTCTCTATGGTTCTTAAACCTTCTGAGAAGACAGGAACAACTCATCCTCTTTTTCCATTTATACAAATATGTGTACCTTTCTACGCTTCTCTTGGTACCTGCATTACCACTTTCAAATGTCTATTTAGTTCTAGCCTTTTCATCAATGACAACTGGAAATTCTTTATTTCATTAAAGGTCCATATTTTGGTATACATAGAAACTTTCTTTTTGTCAGTGATCTCTTTGGGATATATACCGAACAATGATCAAAGGGTACAGAGCTTTTATTTTATTTACACGATTCCAAATTGCTTTCCAGAAGGCTTATAATAATTCACAGCTCTAACAACAATACAATAGTGTACCTGTCTTTGCACAATGCCTCTAGAATGAACTATTCCTATTCTTTGTTATCTTAGCTGGGTGTAAGGTGTAAACTTAGGGGTGTTTTGATTTTCTTTAATATCAATAATTTAGAGCCTTCTTTTAGATGGCTCTTAGTTTGCAATTCTTCTTTTAAGAACTACTTGTTCATAGCCTTTGAGGTTTGGTATTTTTTATTTTCTTTATCCTGAACTTAAACAAAAAAAAGCGAATTTCCATATACGCAGCAGAAGACAAAAAAAGAATTGTATATCAAACTATGCATTTAAAAAAAGGATATAATAAATTCCACATGACACTTTTTTAAAATTTTTTTAATTTTTTTTATTTAATTTATTTAATATATTTAGTTTTCAGCATTGATTTTCACAGGAGTTTGAATTACAAATTTTCTCCCCATTTCTACCCTCCCCCCACTCCAAGATGGCGTATATTCTGGTTGCCCCATTCCCTAGTCAGCCCTCCCATCTGTCAGCCCACTCCCCTCCCATCCCCCTTTCCCTTCTTCTCTTGTAGGGCAAGATAAATTTCTACGCCTCATTGCCTGTGTATCTTATTTCCTAGTTGCATGCAAAAACTTTTTGTTGTTGTTGTTTTTGAACGTCTGTTTTTAAAACTTTGAGTTCCAAATTCTCTCCCCTCTTCCCTTCCCACCCACCCTCCCTAAGAAGGCAAGCAATTCAACATAGGCCACATGCGTATCATTATGTAAAACCCTTCCACAATACTCATGTTGTGAAAAATTAACTGTTTTGCTCCTTCCTAACCTATCCCCCTTTATTGAATTTTCTCCCCTGACCCTGTCCCTTTTTGAAAATGTTTGTTTTTGATTACCTCCTCCCCCCGTCTGCCCTCCCTTCTATCATCCCCCCTTTTTTATCCTCTTCCTCCTTCTTTCCTGTGGGGTAAGATGCCCAACTGAGTGTGTATGGTATTCCCTCCTCAGGTCAAATCCGATGAGAGCAAGATTTACTCATTCCTCCTCACCTGCCCCGCTTCCTACAGAACTGCTCTTTCTGGCCACTTTTATGCAAGATAATTTACCCCATTCTATATCTCCCTTTCTCCCTCTCTCAATATATTCCTCTCTTTTCCCTTAATTTGATTTTATTTTTTTAGATATCATCCTTTCATATTCTACTCACCCTGTGCCCTCTGTCTATATATATATATATATATATATATATATATATATAGACAGAGGGCACAGGGTGAGTAATACATACACCTACATATATATATATACATAGACACACACATATGTATATATATGCATACACACACACACACACACACACACACACACACACACACATATATATATATATATATATATATATATATATATATATGCATATTCCTTTCAGCTACTATGATGTTGAGGTCTCGTGAATCATACACATCATCTTTCCATGCAGGAATGTAAACAAAACAGTTCAACTTTAGTAAGTCCCTTATGATTTCTCTTTCTTGTTTACCTTTTCATACTTCTCTTGATTCTTGTGTTTGAAAGTCAAATTTTCTGTTCAGCTCTGGTCTTTTCACTGAGAAAGCTTGAAAGTCCTCTATTTTATTGAAAATCCATATTTTGCCTTGGAGCATGATACTCAGTTTTGCTGGGTAGGTGATTCTTGGTTTTAATCCTAGCTCCATTGACCTCCGGAATATCATATTCCAAGCCCTTCGATCCCTTAATGTGGAAGCTGCTAGATCCTGTGTTATCCTGATTGTTTTTCCACAACACTCAAATTGTTTCTTTCTGGCTGCTTGCAGTATTTTCTCCTTGATCAGGGAGCTCTGGAATTTGGTGACAATGTTCCTAGGAGTTTTCTTTTGGGGATCTTTTTGAGGAGGTGATCTATGGATTTGTTCAATTTCTATTTTACCCTCTGGCTCTAGAATATCAGGGCAGTTCTCCTTGATAACTTCTTGAAAGATGATATCTAGGCTCTTTTTTTGATCATGGCTTTCAGGTAGTCCAACAATTTTTAAATTATCTCTCCTGGATCTATTTTCCAGGTCAGTGGTTTTTCCAATGAGATATTTCACATTGTCTTCCACTTTTTCATTCCTTTGGTTCTGTTTTATAATATCTTGATTTCTCATAAAGTCACTAGCTTCCACTTGCTCCAATCTAATTTTTAAGGTAGTATTTTCTTCAGTGGTCCTTTGGACCTCCTTTTCCATTTGGCTAGTTCTGCCTTTCAAGACATTCTTCTCCTCATTGGCTTTTTGGAGCTCTTTTGCCATTTGAGTTAGTCTATTTTTTAAAGTGTTGTTTTCTTCAATATTTTTTTCAGTATTTTTTTGGGTCTCCTTTAGCAAGTCAATGACTTGTTTTTCATGGTTTTCTTGCGTCATTCTCATTTCTCTTCCCAATTTTTCCTCTACTTCTCTAACTTGCTTTTCCAAATCCTTTTTGAGCTCTTCCATGGCCTGAGACCAGTTCATGTTTTTCTTGGAGGCTTTTGATGTAGGCTCTTTGACTTTGTTGACTTCTTCTGGCTGTATGTTTTGGTCTTCTTTGTCACCAAAGAAAGATTCCAAAGTCTGAGACTGGATCTGAGTCCATTTCTGCTGCCTGGCCATGTTCCCAGTCAACTTACTTGACCCTTGAGTTTTTTGTCAGGGTATGACTGCTTGTAGAGCAAAGAGTACTTTGTTCCAAGCTTGAGGGGATGCACTGTTGATTTCAGAGCTATTTCTATACAGCCAGCTCTGCCACACCAGCACTCGTCCTTCCTCAAGAACCGCCAACCTGGACCTGACGCAAATCTTCAGCAGGCTCTGCACTCCTGCTCTGATCTGCCACTTAATTCCTCCCACCAGGTGGGCCTGGGGCCAGAAGTAACTGCAGCTGTAGTTCTGTAGCTGCACCACCCCTGCTGCCCCTGGGGCAGTGGCCAAATGGCGAACTCTGTCCCCCACAGCTTTTCCCACTAACCTTCTCTGTTGTCTTTGGTGTTTGTGGGTTGAGAAGTCTGGTAACTGCTACAGCTCACTGATTCAGGGTGCTAGGGCCTACTCCGTCCCGCTCCCGGTCTGGTTGGTCCTGCTGCCGCCCATGCTGAGCTCCATTCCCCTCCTCTCCGTGCATGATAGACCTCATCCAGTGACCATCCAGACTGTCCTGGGCTGGATCCCTGCTTCCCTCTGCTATTTTGTGGGTTCTGCAGTTCTAGAATTTGTTCAGAGCAATTTTTTTATAGGTTTTTGGAGGGACCTGGCAGGGAGCTCATGCAAGTCCCTGCTTTCTAGCTGCCATCTTGGCTCCACCCCCAACATGACACTTTCAAAACAGTCCTGCTACCTCAAATAGATGAAAAAAAAAGGAAAAAGACTCAAATGTACCAAAAAATTTATAACATCTCTTTTTGTAGCGGCAAAGAACTAGAAGCTAAGGGGAGACCCTCCTATTGGGGAATGGCTGAATGAATAATTATGATGTATAAATGTAATAGAATATTATTATACTGGAAGAAATCACAAAGGAGACAAATTCAGAGAAACCTGGGAAGACTTTTATGAACTGACAGAGACTGATATGAACAGAATCAGGAAAAAAAATCCATAATAGTATTTTAAAGACTTAAATCTTTGAAAAATTTTGAAAGACCTAAGAACTCTGATCAACACAATGACCAATTATGATTCCAGAGGACCAAGGCTTAAGTATGCTACCCTACTTCCTGACAGAAAAGTTAAGAAGAAACAAATTGAACTTTATATTTTTTGTAAATGGTGATGCAGGAATTTAGTTTGGTTGACTATGCATATTTGTTACAAAGCTTTTGTTTTTCATTTTTTCAGTGGCAGAGTAGGAGAGAAAATAGATTTTTGTTATCAGAAAAAAACTTTTTAAAACTATTCTACAGTTATTGTTGACTCTTTTTTTCCTCTGTAAAAAATATTGTCATACAGCATGATTCTCTGGGAGGGATAGAGGGAGGGATACATGGGATACCATGGTGATGCAGCTTGTTAGTGCAGCAGATAGAATGCTGGGGCTGGAGTCAAGAAAACTCATCTTTTTGAGTTCAGATCTGGTTTCAGACGCTAGCTGTGTGACCCTGGGCAAGACACTTAACCCTGTTTGCCTCAGTTTCCTCATCTGTAAAATGAGTTGGAGAAGGAAATGGCAAACCACTCCAGTATCATTGTCAAGAAAACCCCAAATGAGGTCATGAAGAGTCAGGTGAGAATGAAAACTACTGAACAACAAATGGTGATGAAAGAAACAGAAGATATCAATACAAACTTTTTTTTAAAGTCTTGATTGACTGTACTTACTTTTGAACTTCCTTCAGTGAAATTTAAAAAAAAAATCCTTCAATGGCCTTCTTTTTTTCTCCTCATAGAGGAAAAAAAAACCAAACAAGCCTAATTGACTACAACAAATCCACATAGTGGCCATGTCCAAAAATATGGGGGTTTTTTGCTTTTCATTTCATTCAACTCTCTCTCAGGAGGAGGAAAACATGCTTTATTCTAGATCCTCTGGAGATGTTGCTGGTCCTTGTTTTCATCACAATTCTCAAGTCTTTTAAAGCTGCTTTTCTTTACAATGTTTTCATTGTATAAAGTATTTTCCTGGTTCTGTTCAGTTTACTGTCTATTACTTCATTCATCAGTTCCTAGGATTCTAGTAAATTTCTTTCACGATTTTTTATAGCACAATAATATTGCTTTACTGTATCCATAGGTCCATATACCACAAATTGTTCAGCCACTCCCCAACTGATTGCCCCTCCCTTAGATTCTAGTTCTTTTCTTTTTTCCCAAAAATTCTCCTTTCAGGGTTATGAAATTTGTTCTGTTTTTGACTGTTACCTACCTGGTATCATCCTCTCTCTGAAACCTTCCCTTCTGAGATTGGTATATTTCTACACCAGTGTGTGAGTGTGTGTGTGTGTGTGTGTGTGTGTTCACACATTTTTTGTCTGGTTCAGATATAACTGTAGTTCGTCTGATGTGTGTTCCCCTTACCCTTTCCTCCATGTTTGTAAAATCTCCTTCTCAAGCACATTGATTATAAGAAATAATAAGTTGGGTTTTTTTAGTTGAATCAAGCTCTTTATTTAATGTTCCAAAAAATATTTAGTCAAACAGCCCAAAGCCTATGTCATCATCGGACTCCTCAGATTCTTCTTTTTTGCTTCCCCTTTCTTTTTCTCCTCAGCTGGGGCAGCCGTGCTAGCAGGAGCAGCCGGTCCAGCAGGGGCAACACCACCAGCTGTTCGGGCAGGTCCACCAACTCCTACATTGCAGATGAGACTTGCAATGTTTACATTGGACAGGGCCTTTGCAAATAATCCAGGCGGGAATGGTTCAACATTTACACCCGCTGCTTTAATGAGGGCATTGATTTTATTCTCCCTGACTGTAACCTCATGTGAAGGATGAGAGTAGAGGAGAGGCAAGCTGGCTCGGAGGTGGCCATTTCAGCAGAAGGATGAGGAGAGACTTGTTTGTAGAGGTGCTAGTCGCCAGCTGAAGTGAGGGTTCACTCCAAGGCAGCCTTAGCTTCCGAAGAAGAACTAAGCACCTTACAGACAGAAGAGAAAGCGAAATAATAAGTTCTATCCCCTTATTCCTCCTTTCTATATTAGTGCATTCCTTTTACTTTCCCTTCTCTTTTTCCTCTTAAAACCTTCAGAACAGAACCAATCTACACCTCTATTTTTAACTTACTGGAACTTCCCTTTAAAGACACTGAAGTTCTGAAAGGATCCTTGTTTCTTCTCTGACATTAGCATGTTTAGCATGACAACATGACCTTTTCAATTGCTTAAATAAATTTGCCATTCTAGTTTTCTCTAGGTTCTTGTGTTTCTTTTTCTTTGTGTTTCTATTGATCTCTGGTCTTTTCATCAGAAATGTTTGAAAGTGCTCTATTCTGTTAAAGATTCATTTTCCCCCTATAAGATTATTCTCATCTTTGCACAGCAAGCTATTCTTGGTTGTAAGCCTTGTCTTTTGCCTTTTGGAATATTGTATTCCAAGCTCTCTACATTAGAAACTTCCGAGTCTTGTATAATCCAGACTATGGTTTCTTGATATGTACTTTATTCTTCTTTCTGAGTGTTTGCAATATTTTTTCTCTGATGTATAAGGCTATGATATTTTGGGGACTTTTCTCTTTGAGGTTTCTTTCAGGAGATGATTAGTGGGTTTTTCTAGCTTCACTTTGCCTTCTGGTTCTGATATACTTGGGCAGTTTTCGTTTATAATTTCTTGAAATATAGGGCCCAGATTGGTTTGGTTTGGTTTCTTTTTACTATCATGGCTTTTTGGAATACCGGTGATTCTTAATTTGTCTCTCCTTTACCTGTTTTCTAGGTCAGTTTTTAAAATAGCACATATCTTATGTTTTCTTCTATTTTTTCCACCCTTTTGATTTTGTTTGTTCTTGCTATCTCATGAAGTCATTGATTTGTTTGGTTTATCTAGTTTTCAGAGAGTCTAATTAACACTTGAGTAATGTATTTACCACTTCCTATTCCAAGCTATTTACTCTCCTTCCAATTCTTTCCTTAGAACTTTCATTTCATTTTTTATCTTTTGCTTCATATCTTCTAGGTATTCATGTAGCCCTGAAGGAATTTCCAACTTTTGAGTCTCTGCTTGTAGTTGCTACAAAGTTGTTTTCCTTTTCTAGGCTATATTTTTGGGATCTCTGGATCTATGACAACTTTTTATACTGGTTGGGGTCCTCTTTGGCTTACTCATCTCTCCAGCTCTAGCTCCTGAATTGGGGCTTCATGCCATAGCCAGGCTCTGCCCACCGTTATGCTTCTGGGCCCCACTTTGTCTCATTCTCCGTCACCTGTGTTCCTGTGCAGACCTCCACCCCCTTGGCTTAGGCCTTGTTGGATCTTTTAGGTTCACAGCACTGGCTCTTCAAGGTCCTCTATGGCAGAGGTATCAAACTTGCTGCTGGTGGACAGAAGCAGGTACCAAATTAAAATTGTGAAATGTTCAATGAAATAAATAAAAATGTAATACAACATAGATAATGTTAATTTATGATTTTCTAAGTCAGTACGCAGCTACCAGGGATCTGTTTCTACCTGAGTTTGACATCATTGCTTTATGGCATCTCAGGACAAAGTACTAGGGACCTTGGAGCCCCTAGAATATCCAGTTACTATAGGTTTCTGATGCCCCTGGGACTTTCTCAGAAAAGTCCTCTGTTCTTAAATCCTCTGGACACAGAGCCCTGAAGGATATCTGGCTCACTTCTATTGGCTTGCTTTCTTGATCTGGCATTGGCTTTGCTAGTGGACCCCTTTCCTTTTGCTTATGGGCTTGTGGCTGACTTTTTGTATAGATCTGGGGCATTCTTTTTTTTCTAATTTTAAGATGTTTTTATTGACATCTTTCGTTTTTAACATCATCTTAGTTATCATCAGTATCCCTCCCAGAGAGCCATCCTATGTAACAATATTTTTTTAAAGACCAAAAAAGAAAAAGAGGGGAGCACCACATTCCCTAATTCTATAATGCGTATCACACAAAGCCCAGCTTTCCCCTCCTTATCTATCATGAACTCTAAGACAACATGGTCATTTCTTCCCATTTCTATTTCAATGATAAGTTCTCCTCATTAAGCTGGGCTCTAAAAGATGAAATTCAGTAAGTGAAAAGAAGCAGGGAAGGACATTTCAACTAAGGGACAGAGAATAGTCCAAGTTGGTTGGAGAATAGAGTTTGAGAAGGAGAGTAACATCTGTTAAAGCAGAAAGGTGAGATAGCACCAGATCACAAAGGGCCTTGAATGTTAGGCAAAAGAATATGAATTTAACTTAGTAGGAAATAGGAAATCACTAAAGATTTCTGAGCAGAGGAACTCAGTTGAATGTATCCATGAGGATTTTTTGTGGCTGCTGTATGATGGATAGATTGGAGGAGGCAGAGAGTTGAGGGAAGAATACAGGCAAGCGGTAAGTGAGGTAGGGTACTATATTAAGATGATGGCAGTGGAAATGGGGAGGAGATGGATTCAAGAGATTTCAGAAGTAAAACAATCAGTTTGGTCATTGTCTGGATGTGGATGGTTAAAGAGAAGGAGGAATCGAAGATAGCTTTAAGGTTATCTTAAGGCAGCGGTTTTCAAACTTTATATAACAATACCCCTTTTTTGTATAAAAAAGGCCATGTTACCCCAACTTTTCATAGAATAATTTACACAAATAAGTTTCAGCAACTTATTTTTTGTAACATGGTTGACTCTGGCCATACTGTCTCATGGTCACACTTATTGCATCTTTCCACTCCCTCAGTATTCTCAGGTACTCTCCCAATTTGGGAGTCTTTTTTCTCTGCCCATCAGCTTGAGCCCTCATTGGCTGTGTTCTCCCCATTTTTAAGGGGCCAATGACTAGCACCCCAGCTCCACCAAACCACAACATCGGACAGCTTTACAAGGCAATGTTTACTTCAAAGGTATAGTAAGAACAAATGGACAAACATTTCCCACAAGTTAGTTTAGTTCTTACCATTGTCAGCAGCTGAATTCTACTGGGCTGGAGACCCCCACTCTTGCTCCTCAGATTGTCATTGCTGGCCTGACTGCAACACCCAGCCTGGACTCTTGGATTCTCAGATTCTTGTGATTTTGCTCCTTGCCCAGACCGGAGACACCACTCTAATAAATGAGTTTTCTGAGCCACATGACCTTGGGCAAGAGGTGTTGGAAGTTGGGAGGCAGAAGGCCCCAGGGTGTGGGTGAAGGAGTCACCTTGCTCCAAAGGTGGGCTGGAGGGAGCTCTAATGCATATGCAAGAGCTAATTGTTAAATTTTCTGTGTGAGCATTCACACTTCAGGAATCTGTACTTATCTGGGTTTGATTTATTGTTTTATGGATTTTCTAGACTTAAGAAAGTGTTAATAATGCAGAATAAACTTAGAACTGTATGGGCATACATCCTCCTCACCTTTGTTAAATATTTCCCTTTGTTAAATATTCTCGTATTGCTGTATAAATCTTGCTTGTGCTCAATAGGAGGGCAGTAGAAGTCTCAGGGAAAAGAAGATATCACCTGACTAAAGGCCTGGTAACTGTAAGGTAGAAATAACAAAGGAGGAGGAGGAGGAGAACAACATGCATTTACATATCATTTTCAGGTTTGCAAAGTGCACTACAGCTATTACCTTACTTAAGCTTTACAACACAGTAGCCTTTCTCCCTCAGGTTGGAATAAGTAAAAGTCCTGGCCCATGCAGACTCAGGCCATTTGTAAGGCAGCTCCTTAGCCAGTGAAAAATGTCTCCTCCCAACCACATGGGAAGCCAACCATGAAGCTCCAGGCGATCATAAGGGAGAATCTCAAAAGGCACAGGGCTTCAGGACATAGGAGAGATGTGGGTAAATGGGTAGGTAGGAAGAAAGGAAGAACAGGTCAGAGAGGTCTTCCTTTTGTACATGACCCACTGGGGTAAAAATTGGGAGAAAACCCCTAAAGGTTATGGGAGTTAAGTGTGAGGATTTCCGGGTACCGATCTTAGAATGGACCCCTATCTATTGGAAGGGTCAACAGGTTTTTGCTCAATTTTTATATATACCAGAAGTAATAGGATCAACAATTCCTCTATGTGGTAATCTGGAAATGCAATTGATGTCACCTGAAATTTATTGTTTCTGTATTTCTAAAATTCTCTTAGATTGTGAAGTTTGAAAAGACCATTATGTGATTTTAATCTGAGTTTGATACATGTGAATTGGGTGCCTTTAAAGGATGTGATGAAAATTTGGTAATTTTAAGCTGTCATATTTGGTTTAGAAATGCATTTACCTAGACTGAAATGAGTAGTTCAAATTTTACATACATAATAATTTTTAGGGCATTATTACATTTCTATAGTATATAGTTGCATTAGGTTAAGAAGTTAGATAATTGCTGTAACCTAAGAAATTATAACTTCCAAGTTTTGTCTGAAATTTCAATTGAAATTGGTTTTGCTATAAATCAAGTATTTATACAAAGGCCTTGTTGGGTCCTCTTGTAATCTCTGTCAATTCAGGATACATTGTGAACTGTTAAAAATGTGGTTTTATAAACAGTAATCTTTTCTTTTACAGTGCTAAGAGTATTGGGGCCTTAGAAATTAAAATGTTACCACTAGTGATTAAAATAATTCCTCTTATAATCTAGATGTTGTTAGATTAAGAATTGTACTTAATTAAGAAATTGAGGTTGTTAACTCAACCAAGGACTTTTGGATATTCAATCTTGTGTAAGTATAAAGGAATTCCTATGGACAAAGCTTTTAAAGTCCTGGTAGACTTTGTTATTGTGATAAAGCTAATTTAATTGGGTATGTAATGTATAGAAATTAAGTGTTTTCCCCATTACAACACCTTTTTGACTAAAGAATTTTTGTGATATCTAGAAATTCTGTAATAACAAAGAATTGAGTTGTCATAATACTTTGAAAAATATAGGGGTGTGATTTTCAAGCCTATATCATCTAAAGATATATTTATGTATGTTAATCTGGAGGGTTATGGACTAATTTGTGATGGCACTTTGGGAATTTGTGAATGAATCCCAATGTTTAAAGGTTATTTTGTTTTAAGAAGGAGAGAGACACATCTCATTTTAGAGCTGTCCAAATAATTTTTCTTCATGAAAGTTTAGTGACAATCCCTGTTTATTATATCAGGATCTATAGAAGCCTTGGGGGAGGGTGGTTGAAGGCCCATTCAATGTCTTATTCTAGGTTTTTGACTGAAAGAAAGAACAGTAGGGGTCAGAAGCCTCCAAACTTGGCTTCTTAAAAGTCAGCAGATAAGATTAGATTTGAGATGGGATTTGGTTCGGTAGTTTTCATTAGTGAAACTTGCCATCTGATGTAAAAGAACCCACTCTCGAGGTGAGATGATATGACGATTTTTTTATGGCAGATCTCTGTAATCAGAAATAAGCCCGTAGTGACAAAAGGGAAGGTATCTGCCAGAATCTGTTACCATTGTGAAAGAAGTTGGTTTTATGGAGGAAAAATGGAAAACTGGATAAATGCAAATATGTGAAATCTTGTTGTTTTTAATCAAATGACTGATTACATTGGTACTCTTGTATAGCCAAATGAAAGATAATATGGCTTCTAAAGTATTAATGGGAATAATTTGAGAAAAAGGGAAAGGAAGTTTTATGAGACAATATTGTTTACAAATGTAAGGGTGACTCATTATCCTATAGACTAAGGCTGGGATTTAAAGTTATATTGTATCTATGTGAGATAGAGTCCTTAGATGTTTTAAAGTGATATAAGAGCAATTAGGTATTAATACAAATAGTATAATTAATCACTGGAACTAAATCAGAGACGTCTTCAGTTTAGGGAAAGGAATTTGTAGAATATTTCTGTATTAATGGGAAAAGTTAAATGTGGATTTTCTAAAACATAAAGATAAAGTTATGGTTCAATTCTTTCAGATCAGGTATAATTAGAGAAGAATAGAAAAATAGAGGAGAAACTGATGCAAACGTGTTAGAGCAGTAGCTTATGATCTTAATGGGAAGATTTTATGAACAAGGGAGGAAATGCATGCAAGTTATTTAGAGCTAGCTTTAAGGATGTTCCTTAGGTAATAGTCACCGATCATTGGAACTTGTCATTCAAAGACTTAATGGGACTGCTAACTGACTGTTTTTCTGAGTCTAACTCCAGGTGTGAGTATCCAAGAAGGCTGACCCAAGATGCCAGCAGCCCTGTGGGAGGGCAGGCATGAGCTGCAGGTATGATTTCTTGGCAAAGTTGAGGGGGCAATTGTTCAGCATGTGCTGAGGTGGGACCATCTTGACCTGATGCCTTAACTGAAACCTGGCAGACTAAGCCTGGCTCAATGCAGCTTGCAGTTTGACACAGCCTCTGCCTCTGCTTGGAGTTGATAGGAAGCTAGGGAAAATACGGTACCCTTACTCTAAGTCCCTACTCTCTTGGTGGCAAATTTCTATAATCAGAAGGTTTAGTAAGTCTATTAAAATAATTGATTATGGAACATCTTAGATTACTATAGGACTGGGACTAGTGTTGTTAGGTTTTTTTCTTGGCAATGGTGTGGAGACAATTAGGTCAAGGGCTTGTGAGAATATTTTGTTATTTGGTTAATATCACGCTTGTCTAAAGCTTTGTTACAATTAGTAATGTTAAAAGAAGAATGGCTTGTGGTTTATTTTGTAAATGCCATCAAAGAAACATGGCATGACTAAAAGTTTATGATGTTATATGTACTGTGTTAAGAATTGGTTATCTAATGTATTTATGTATGTGCTGGAGTCGGCTGGCTGTTAATTCCTTAGTGAAATATCATCCTCCTGGTGAGGAAATGTTAATGTAAAGTATGTTAAGTAAAGTATATAAAGAGTTAATGTAAAGTATGAGGAACTGGGTTCTGATGTAAATTTCTCAAACATGGCAATTGGCCAAAGTTCCAATTTTGAATTTGTAAAAATGATCAGGGTATAAGGATTAGAAAATTGTGCCAAGGTAACTTTTGTAGGAGAATGGAAAGAAAGCTGGTTCCTACAAGAAGGCAAGAAGATGCTGGAGATGGCTGGAACAAATACCAAGGACAGAGGACTTCACTGATGTTGTTCCCTGCCAGACAGCCTTATGGGAAGAAGACTTTTGAATCTTAAAGGGACAATTGCATTATCATTTTCTTTTGGGTCTCTGTATCTGATTTGTCGATGCGTCGATCAATCCTTCCCATATTTAAAGGGGTGATGATTAAGCAGAAAAATTCAAATGAGAAAGAGAGTAAGGGAATATTAAAAATGTGGAAACAAAAATTTGAACAGAAGAAGAGGGGGAAATTGTAAGAAATGGGAGGAGGAGTTTTGTTTCCACAGAACTAAAGGTGTACTTCCCCCGCCTTCCCCACCCCAGCTTTAGCAGAAACCAGGCCTCAAGGTCGGTCAGGTGAGAGGTCAGAGGCTTGTACACATGTGCATGCTTTTTGAGAAGGCAGTCTGGGGAATTAGAGAGGCCAAACCTGCTTGAACCAGTTCAAGCTTATCTAGGGTCTGGTCTTGGTCAAGAATCCAGGCCTACTGATTTGCATAATTTGCATATGTTAAAGAGGGAAAGTAGGGGAAGTAAAAGAATATAGTTTAATCCTAAACTAAGACAAGGAAAATCTAATTAACTTCACTTTTGCTTCTGTATCCTTATTATCCTACCTATATAAACTGTATAACCTAGGAAAATTATGTAAAAAATAAAGATTGTAAACTAACCATAACTCTAGCTGGAGTGGAGGGAATGGTTACCCCTGCTCCTGCAGCTCTACCAATGTGAGTTCCAGTAAGCACTATACCTGCCCACTTGAGGAGCATAATGAAATGCCTTCTTCTTCCCACTCTGGTCTTGAGTTCTTTGGGTAAGAAGGGGCAAATCGCATGGATCTTCATAAGGTCAAGTGAAGGGAAGCAATGGGCAGCAGAAGCTTGTCCCAGATTTACTGCCTGATCTTGCCTTGGTGTGTCCTGTGATCTCTACTGCAGTGTTAAGAGGGCTACCACTCCTGATTCTCTTGGGGAACCCTGTGGTCTGCACAGCCTTCCTAATGGGACATCACTTGGAACTTCCGGCCCTGGCTCAGAAGCCTTGTGATCCTACCACCATCCTAAGGGGCCAGCACTTGGGTCCTCCTTAGGGTCTGACCCCTAGGAGGCCCTGTGATCCCCACAAATTGGGGGAGGCTACCACTTGGTCTTCCTCTGGGAGTCCTGTGGTCTGTACAGCCTTCCCTAGGGATTATCACAGGGTTCTTCCTCAGGACTTTGGCCCTGCCTAGGAAGTCCAGTGATTCCCAAAGCCACATTTCTCATACTCTGTTGTATCCACTGGATATAGGATTATAATACCATATATTTAGAGCTGGAAGGAAACTTTAAGATCATCTTTTTCAAACCCAGTCAAGGAAACTGAGGCCCAAAGGGATTGATTGACTTACCTAAATTCACATGGGTAGGAAGTGTGAGAACCACATTTGAATATAGTTGCTCTGACTCCAAATCCATCAATCTTTCCACTGTACAATGCCAATAGAGAAATAGGGCAGCAGGTGCTAGTTCCCTCTCTACCTCCAATCTTTAAAACTTCCCACTGAGATGTAGTAGGAACCCAGGATAAGGAGTGGCACATGGGCATAAGGTTGCTCCATCTCTGAGTGAGCTCTATTAGGGCCTAGGCTATCTGGTACATATTCTAGGCCTGGCACTGGCCCTGACCTGGCCCAGGGAACTACCTTTACCTTGGGGTGGGAATGGAGGGCCTGGGATTAAATCAGGGAAGAGTAGCATTGGAGTGTCCCATGGAGCAGCTACCAGGTGTAGGGGAAGGGGTCTGGCCCAAGCAACTGAAATACAGGTTGGTGATGCCCAATTATTATGGGGGGTCACTATTATTATCAGGGGTCACCTCGCCATAAGTGCCCATGCTGTGCTTCTAGTGGAGGATTCCAGTCCTTTGCCTTTGTAGCCAGAGCATCCAGAGAGCTAGAGGAGAAGAAAGTTGCCAGGATAAAATGGGTAGAGGAGGGGTTTGGGGGTGGGAGAGGTGAGGGAGGGTTGACACTCCTATAGCCAATGGTTGAGCTGGACACCTACAGCCCAGTGATGGAAGTTCCATTTTTGCCACCCTCCAGCTACTGGGTTGGAAAGGATGCACTGGGTTAACTTTCATTGATTTTTAGTTGAATTTATTCTTATTGGAAAAAAAAAAAAAGAAAAGGACTCACCAAAGATCACAAGGAAATACCTTTTCCTCTGTGTCCCTCAACCCTGCACAAAAAAACCTTCCTTGCCTTTTCCATAACCTGACTCAGCACCTCTCTTCTGCTTTTCTAGGAATAATGCTTCATTCTTAAGCAATCAGGCTCAGTAAGTGGACAATTGGATGACCTCTATACACAGTTCAGTCTTTAACTTGGCCCCGCAGCCATTTCCATATGCTGTCTCTCTCTCTCTCTCTCTCTCTCTGTCTCTCTCTGTCTCTCTCTCTCTCTCTCTCTCCCATTATTCCAATTATTCCAGGTGAGCCTCCTACATTCATTCCTAAGGCACCAGTCTGATTATACCACTACTCTGCTCAAAGCCTTCAGTGACTGCTAGTTACCATATCAGGATAAAATACACAAGCCTTAACCTGACACTTCAAAGCCCTCTATGATGTGGCTCCAATCTATTTTTCTTACCGTATTTCATACTATGCCCTTTGATCCTGTCCCTTTTCTAGCCACAGTGGCTTACTGGCTATTCCTCGATTTCACCTTGTCCATTTCAGCTCCTGTGCGTTCAAATATACAGCCTTTCCTCACATTTGGCATATTCTTCTGGAAGCTTAGGAGAGGGTTGGATAGAGTGACAGACCTAAATCAGGAACAACTGCCTCAGTTTTTTTAATCTGTAAAATGGAGAGTATAGCATCAACCTCCCAGAGTTATTGTAAGGATCAAATGAAGTTAATGAACCTATGTGAAGTATTTAGTAAACTTTGAAGTGCTTCATGAATGCAAGCTAATTATGATGATGATGACCCCCCCCCACCCCAAGCTGAAAGTGGTCACCCCTTTCTCATAAAGCACCTTGGGTACACTCCTACTTTCCCCTTAGACATCCTAATTTGTACCATACTTGTTTTTGTATTTGTAGGCTCTCTTCCCACTATTTGAGTGAGGGTAGGGATATTACGGAGTTATTTTTTTCCCCTCCTTTATAACCCCAGCACCTAATTCAGCGCCTATAGGAACTTAAGGTTTGCTGATTTGAATTGAATTATCCTAATCAAAAACTCTTTGCTGAGCCCTAAATTGGAATGTAAGATATATAGGAATCTGAACACACAGTCATCTAACTAATCATGGAGCTATTCAAGGGAAAATAATGAGTTCTGGGAAAATATAAGAATAAGAGGAAATACACGCAAATAATAGTTAGCCCCTATTGCCTTAAATTAGTAATTGTTCCGACGGAGAGTTCCAGGGAATGGCAATGTCAGGAACTAATCACTCTCCTTCCCAAATGTCCCCTCTCACGTCTATTTGTCACATAACTCAGTTCTGTTTAACAAACAAGTTAATCTCTGTTTGGCACATACTCTGATCAGATTTATGCTCTCTGGGGCAGTTTCACACCCACACAAACAGTATTCTTTATTTTATATTCATCATTGTTTTATGCACTCTTTAATCAGGGATCTAAAAAAAAAGGCAAACATGTACTGAGCTCCATTTCATATAAAAACAAGCATTCTCTAACAAGCTTTCTCCGTTTTTAACACATGTCCGCTTCCTGTCCCTCATCCCCCCTCCTCCCTCCCGTTTCCCTTGCCCCTCCCTCTTTCCAGCCTGCTCCCTCCCACTTCCCCCTCCCCCATTCCCTCCGGTCCTGATTGGGGGTGGGGGGGGGGCCGCTGTGAAGCACAGCCCCCCACCCCCATGGCCACCCGTAGGAGCCAGAGGCGGAAAGGGAGAAGGGGGGAGCTGGGCACCGCCCTGCTACCCACCCTGGTTCTGGCCCTGGGCCTCTCTCTTGCCTGTTTCGGCCTCCTGCTAGTGGTTATCAGCTTGGGGACCCAGGCATCCCCATTCTCCCAGGTGAGATCCCTTTTGCCCTGGGAATAGAGGAGTACTTGGACGGGCCAGGGTGAGAATACTAGACAGAACTGGTCGAAGAAACACAGGAGGAAAATGAAGCATCGAACTTAGTTGGAAGGAAGTGAGGAGCCAGGGGTGAGGAATCAGGTGGAGGAGGGAGAGGGTTTATTTCCCATGTAATGTCCCCTGTCCCCTCTGTAGGACCCAGCCCAGCAAGAGATGGTGGAGGAGAAGGAGGCTAAGGCAGTGATGGTGAGTATGTTTATTTGTGTGAGATCTATCTCCCCGTGTCATTATTTGTTCTATTTCTTTTCCTGCCGCTCTGTGACTCATTCTGAGTGTCTCTGCAGCCCTGAATCTGGTTTAAGGGCAGAGCAATCCTGGATTCCTAAGAGGCACACACTTCTGGATCCTGGAAAGGGAGGAAAACCTGGGAGCAGACCCAGTCTACGCTTTACCCCAAGCCACATTTTTAAAAAATGTAGTGAAAGACTCAATCTTTCCTAAAGTTGAAATATCCTAGGGGAAACATGGTGCTTTCCGAGTCCAGGCTCACTTTCTGAATGACCTTTGGGAAAGTCATTTTCCCACCCCTGGCCTCAGTGGGTTCATCTGTAAAATAAGCTGGTTGGATTAGACGTCTCTCTTTCTCCAACAGCTTTGAAATTCTGTTGCAATGTTTGTCCCTGGCTTTATCTCTAATTATCTCTACACTCAGCCACAAACTTTGTCGGTTTCTCTCATACTGTCTGTTTTTCTTAACCTGTGTATCTCTTTGGTTTGATATTGGGCTGGGGCTACATAGGCCAAGGTTCTGGTTCATATCTGCACTTACTTTCCCCAGCAAATGATTTCCCAAAACCAGAATCTAGCTCCTACCCTGAAGAGAAGAGTACGTCTTCCCCGTGGTGAGTGTCCCACCATTCCAGGCTTGCTTCATCCCGGATATCAACTATGAACAAGATATGGAGGTGGTGAGAAGGAGATAGAGAAGAACAGTGTGTTCTGAGAGGGGGAGTAGGGGCTGGTGAATAAGATAAGAACTGGTTGGGCCTGGGGTGAAGGTCTGAATGCCAGAAAGATAGTAGAGCCTGGGGAAATCAGACCTGTGGGTACCCAGAAAAGAATGCCTTTGTTCATCTGTCTTTTCTTTATTTTTAGCTGTAAAGGGTCATAAAACTCGGACTCGAAAAGCGAATGCAGCCCACTATGAAGGTGAGATAGGAACAGTGGGAAGGGTATGCCTGAGTTGGTAGTAGTGTTGGGGAAACTGAATCAAGAACTCTTTTCCTTAAGTAATAATATCCTTGTGTTTTGTAGTTCGTGCAAAAGCAGGGCTGGACGGAGCTCAGGCTGGTAAGTGATGGACCCCACCTTCTGTGCTGTTTCTTGAAGTTATACAGGATCAGTCTCTTTCAGCTTTTGGCTTTCTGCCCAATTCCTCCAACCTCCCAGCCTCCACTCCTTGGTGAAAGGCCTTGAATGCCAGGCTGTATGTTTTACAGTAGAGTAGTGAGCATAGAAATGGACAGAATGGATAGATGGGGGGGGAGGGAATGAGGGGCAGAAATTGTCAAAGGGTTGTAGGTACTGAATTCCCAAAAGGGAGTGGAGATTCCTTTTGTTTGTCCATGTCTCCTTTATTCTCAAGACTTAGACATTGATTGGCTGTGGAAAGAATGTAGCTCCAAGGTTTTGACTAGTAACTAGGAGAATAGTGGCTCTAATAGAGAAGTCAGCAGGAGCTGGTTTGTGGGAGATCCGATCATACTGGGACACACTGAGTTTGAGGTGCTGGCTAGATATCTAGGCAGAGATATTCAGCAGCTAGTTGGAAATTATGTTCTGGAGTTTAGAAATGAAGTTGGGCTGGAGACATAGATGTGTAAACCATTTACACAAAGAATGAGATTATTGTACTGTAAGAAATGATGAAAGGGATGGTTTCAGAAAAACCTGGGAAGACTTCATGAGCTGATGCAAAATGAAATGAGCAGAACCAGAACACTGTAACAACAGTATTGTAAAGATAATTGACTTTGAAGGCTGTGACTCTGGTGAGGGTAGGCTGGGGAGAGACTAAGCATCAACCACACAGTGACCAAACCACAGTTCCAAAAGACTCCTGCTCAAACATGCTATCTATTTCCATCCAGATAAAGAGCTGATGGATTCAGAGTACCCATTGAAGCCTATTTTTCTCTTTCTTTCTGTTTTTGGAAATGGCTAATGTGGTAATTTGTTTTGACTATACATATTTGTAAGGGGTTTTGTTTTTCTTGCCTTCTCCATGGGTTGGAGAAGGGAGGAGTAAAGAAGAGAATTTGGAACTGAAAATAAAATTGGAGGAAAAAAAGAACGAAGCAGATTTCAGACAGACAGGGAGAAAAGAAAAAGGTCAAGGACAAAACCTTAGGGAATGTCTACTTGTAGGAGAAGTCACTGAAGGACACTGAAAGAAACAGAAGTCAGAACTCACAGAAAGTAAGATAAGAACTATGGTCGAAGTGTCTTGGAAGCCAAGAAAGGAGACAACTTCAAGAAGGAGATAACGTCAAGTGCTATAGACAAAGACTGAAAAAAGGCCATTGGACTTGGTGATTAGGTGGTCACTAAAGAAGTTACTTGGAGAGAACATTTTGATTGGAGCGGTAGGTGGTGAAAGCCAAATTATAAAGGGTTTTTTAAAAAAAAGGGAAAGAGTAGTGAGGAAACTAAGGCACTGAATGCAGACTACTCTTTTTAGAAATTTGATAGTGAAATGAAGAAGAATAAGACCATATTTTGAAGGGATGACAAAGTCAAGTAAAATTTGTTTAATGATAAGGGAGACTTGAGAATGTTTGTAGGCAGAATGGAAGGAACTAGTCAAGAGAGAGAGAGACCGAAATAGACAACAGAAGGAATAATAGGTCCCAGAGGAGGCAGGAGGGGATAGGAGACAAGAACATGGGTGAAAGTTAAATTTGACAAAATGAAGGGATACTTTTGGGTCATTGACATAGAGGGAGGGATGATATAGTACAAAGAGATTTTGAGGGAGAGAGGAGAGTAGGGGAGAGGGCTTATGAAGTCAAGAGATTTCCTTTTGAGGTTTGAAGCTTGTACATTGGGTACAGTGTAGGTAGGGAGGCAAGTAAAGCCAGAATAAGGATGATGGATTGGGAAAATAAGGAGCCAGTGAGAAAATGCAAGTCAAAGTGAAGATTAAAAACTTGTCTGAAAGTAGTATGGGAACAAAAGAAATGTGGTCAGAGAAGGGAATTTCACTTTCCAAGACTTCTCATCCATATCCAGTTAGTCACCTTTGAGTTTTCTTTTATGTCCTTTTCTCTCTACTGTCCCATCCCCAACATAGGTCCCAAAGCCTAATTTATTACACAGTAAGGAGGCTTGCTTCTACTCTGGGCTGTCCCTCCAAACCATACTAGCCATCTCTACCAAACTATTTCATAAACCCCACTTTCATTATGTCCCATCTTTCCTCAGGATCTTTGGATGGCTCTTTGTTCCCCACCGGGGAACACAGGCAACAGCTTTAGTGTTTCTAACCTTATTTCCCAATAAAAACCCTTTCCTCTAAACAGGCCACAAGCACATCTCATTCACTCTTGTTTAGCCAATTCTCACCTATTATTCAAAGTCTAACTCAAATTTTACCTCTTCCATGAAGCCTTTCTTGTTTATTTCAGCCCACATTGATCTCCTCATGTAGACACATAATCTATACCACAACATTTAGCACTTAATTATATAATCATCTTAATTGTTATAGGGGAGGGGAGCAGCGATAGCCTTATCTCTTCAATTATATAGAAAGGTAAAGACTGTCTTATCCTTATTTTGTAGGCCTAGCAAGTGCCAAGCATATAGAAAGATAACAAGTCATCCAGGTGAACGCGTCCAGCAGACAATGGTCAATACAAGAATGGAGTTCAGGAATGTTATTAGGGCTAGAGAGAGAGATTTGGGAGTCATTTATATGGAGATAATGGAGTTTATGGAATCTGATGAGATCGCCAAGGGAGTTTATACAGAGAAGAAGCCCTAGGTTAGAACTCACAGAAAGTAAGATAAGAACTATGGTGTAAGTATCTTGGAAGGGAAGAAAGGAGACAACTTCAAGAGGGAGGTGCTCAGTGTTAGTGAGTGCGACATGGGGGATGATCTGGTGATCCAACAGGTAGAAGGAGAACCAGGAGAGAATGATTTCACAGAAGCCTAGGGAGGAGCGAGTATAGTAGCCACTATATTGAAAGCTACAGAGAGGTTAAGCAGGATGAAGCCATCAAATTTTACAATTGAGAGGACATTAGCAACCATCAACCCAGACTTCCCAGTCCAACACAGGAATGCACAGAGGACCCTCCCTCCACCCCCCATCTCACTGGAGTCTTCCAGATATCCTGGGAGAGACAGGCCAAAGAAGCAGGTTGAAAAGAGGGCAGAGCACATATCTCTGCCACCTGAGGGGCAATCTCAGCACTTCCTGTCAGAGCTCCAGACAAGCCAAACCCTAGAATTCCCTGATTCTAAGGATGGTGCTCCAGGAGATAGACTTTGGAGAGTTCCCATCATGGGTAGTCCCCTGAAATGTAAAGTCAGTGAGAGGAGAGAGCCCATGACAGATGATACTGTTTTGTCCAGTAAAGTAGAATGGGAAGTTCTTTGCTGACAGAGATGGAGTGGGATAGGCAGCTTAAGGAGAGAAGGTTTGGAATAGCCCCTTTGGGAAGTGTGACAGAGTCCATTGGGGAAGAATAAAAACTGCCATGAAGCAATGAGGGTACAGTTGTGATGAAATAACATGAACTTCTGTTGGGCCCAGTTGGCCCAGTTTTGTGACTTCCTCTAGCAGTATTCAGCAGCACTCAAGTAGAGAAAATGATTGGTAAAAGTCACCCAAGATTGGGGTTTGGTCAGGTCTGAGCAGCAACTGGCTGAGGTGGCATAGTAGATAATAGTGCATACTTAAGCTGGTCAACCCTGTGGGCTGGTCTGAAAATAGAGGAAAATGAAGCCAGAGCAGGGGTGAGAGACTGGCAGAACAGGACCGAGTGAAGGGACTAGAGGTCATGGTAAGTACAACGAATAGGTTTAAAAGAAGTGGAACAGTGGCTAAGAATGGAAGAATAGGAAGTTATGACTAGAGAAAAGAATTTCAAAGTTCAAGGTCAAGGAGGGATCTAAGGTATAGCCATCTCCATGGGTCACTAAGGTGACAAAGTTGATGAAACAGGACACCAAGACGTTAAAGGGAGCACCACTGTGTAAACTGAAGTCCCAAAGTTTGAGGGCCAGGTTTGAGGATGGAAGGAAGATTGTGGACCAGGTACTGAACTTCTTGAGAAAGAAAGGAGAATGATCTGGAGATAGATTACCAATAATTGGAACAAGGAATCATTTCAGGCAATAGAGAGGAAAGGCATGAACTTCAAAGAAGGAGAAGTTGTCGAATGATGGTGGCAAAAGAATGGTCTGGAAGTAGCAATGGGGAGCAAGGAGAAGATCAAATCCTCCTCTGGGCCTATAGTGTTGAGGGGCATGAGAGAAAGAAATGGAGAGGATCCTGCAGAGAGTGGCCAATGACATACATCAGTAATAACAACCATGAAGCAGCTAGATGCCGAAGCAGATGGACTCTTGGGCCTGGAGTCACAAAGACACATCTTTCTGAGTTCAAATCTGGCCTTGGACACTTACTAGTTGTGTGACCCCTGGGCAAGGCACTTTACCTTGTTTACCTCAATTTCTTCATGTGTGAAATGAGCTGAAGAAGCAAAGGGCAAACCACTCTCTCTTTGCCAAGAAAACCCCAAATGGAGTCAGGAAGAGTTGGATGTGACTGAAAATGAATGAACTGATAAACATATAGCACCTTAAGATTTGCAAAGCACTTTGCATATTTAACCTCATTTGACTCTCACAAAAGTCTAGTGAGGTAAGAACTACAGCTTATAAATAAGAAACCTAAGGGTCAGGGTTGGCCAAGTGGTTTGCTCATGGTCATTAAGTAGAGGGGAAGACTCCACTGAAATCGGAAGTCATTTCTCCCAACTTCATCTACGGCCCTCTCCCCTGTGACCTAACCTTTGCACAGATTATTTAATAAAGACTGCTGTATTGAGTGCTGTACAGACGTTCTTGCCATTTTGATTTGCTGAAGTGATTTGCCTCTTGAAAACACACACAGCTATTAGAATTGCTTTATTTATATTCAATCACTGTCATGTCGCTCATGAATCCATAGTGGTGTCTCATGAACTCACTGTTCCTGCTTGGTAGGTTTTTTTTTTTTTTTAAATTTCTTTATTTATTTTTAGTTTACCACACACGGTTCTACATAGTTTTGAGTTCCAGTTTTTCTCCCCTCCCTCCCCCCTCCCTCCCCAAGACGGCATGGAATCTCATATAACTGTCATGTATAACTTCGCATTGAATTAATTTATGCACTAGTCAAGTCGTGGAGAAGAATTTTGACCAATGGAATGAATCATGAGAAAGAAGAAACAGAACCAAAAAAAAAAAAAAACCCAAAAACAAAAACAAAAAAGAAGCAAAAAAGGCGAGCATGTAGTGCGCCTCGATCTATATTCAAACTTCGCAGTTCTTTCTCTGGATGAAGATAGCATTCTCCATCGTGAGTCCCCTGGAATTGTCCTTGCCCCTTTAGGTTGCTGAAAGAAGCGCAGTATGTCAGGGTTGGTCCTCACGGAATCCATATATCTGTGGCTGTGCACAACATTCTCCTGGCTCTGCTCCGCTCACTCAGCATTATGTCGTGTAGGTTTTTCCAGGTTGTTATGAAGTCTGCATCATCCCCATTTCTTATGGCACAATAGTATTCCATCACCTTCATATACCACAGCTTGTTCAGCCATTCCCCAATTGATGGGCATCCCTTTGATTTCCAATTCTTGGCTACCACAAAAAGAGCCACTATAAATATCTTTGTACATATGGGTCCCTTCCCCTCTTGTGTGATTTCTTTGGGATACAACCCTAGAAGTGGTATTGCTGGGTCAAAGGGTATGAACATTTCTATAGCCCTTAGGGCATAGTTCCAAACTGCTCTCCAAAATGGCTGGATCAGCTCACAACTCCACCAGCAATGCAACAATGTTCCAATTTCCCCACATCCTTTCCAGCATTTATCATTCTCCTGTTTTGTTATTTTAGCCAATCTGACAGGAGAGATGTGGTATCTAAGAGTTGTTTTGATTTGCATTTCTCTAATCAGTAGTGATCCAGAGCATTTTTTCATATGCCTATAGATAGCTTTAATTTCTTCCTCTGAAAACTGCCTGTTCATATCCTTTGACCCTGCTTGGTAGGTTTTTGAGGCTGCCCTTTGACATGCCATTCTCATTCCAACTTTTAAGCTTCTCTCCTACCTCAGTTGCCTTCTTTCCCTCTTCCTTCTTCTCATCCATCCTTCAAGGCCTAACTCAAGTCCCAACCCCTGGATCATTACACTACAGGCCTTCAACGTAAATATTTATTTTCCCTGAAATAACCTAATTTCCCAGTCACATGGCTTTATAAATCTTGCCTCATTTTATCCGCATAACAATCTTGGGAGGTAGGTGCTATCATTATCCCTATTTTACAGATAAGAAAACTGAGTCACACCGCTACTAAGTATCTGAGCATAAAGTTGAACCCAGGTCTTCCTGACTCAAGGTCCATGGCTCTATCCCCTGTGCACTTCAAATGCCCAGGTGGTCTGGTGGAGAGAGTTCCTCATTCTACTCAATTCCCATGACCTACTCCTCCACCTCACCTCATTTACCCTACATACCCTTAATCTTGACATCACCCACAAATGTTCCACTTCCACATTCACGAATTCTTTGTCTTTTTAATCATCCTATCTTTTCTTATATTTTATGACTACTAACCCTATTCTTTATCCCTACCACGATCTCCACCCTTTATTATTCTCCCAGGCCATCATCCTTACGTTGGCTACAATCTTCCCAATTCCAATGCCTTGATGAACCAGTTAAACTCTACACTATCCTCTTTTCATCAAATCCCTTGCTAAATCCCAGCCCTTGATTATTGTTGACATCTGCCTCCTTTGTTTTTAGTTACTACTGAAAAAGTCATGAAATTACACTGATTGAATCTACCACAAATTTGTTATCTGACTCCAACTGGACTCTCGCTGTAGCGAAGTAATCCTATTCCTCCCTAATCAGTTCTCTATTCCATTCCCCACCGTGGCTGTTCCAAACCTCCTTGTTTGAAGAAGGCTCTCCTTAAGCTTCCCCACAGCATCCTTTTCTACCATTGTTTTAGCTAAAAACCTCAACCCATACTTCATCAAGAAAACTGAGGCCTTTCCCTGAGGGTTCCCACTATTCTTCATTTCATTTCACATCCCTATGACATCATTCCCCCACTGTCTCTTTACTCCAGGCTCTGAGGAGAAGATGGCCTTTCTCCTAGCCAATTCAATCCTTCAACACACACCCCTGATAAAATCCCCTCCTGTCTTCAGCAGATGGCCCCTACTATCACCTCTACTTTCTTTCTGATCTTTAATCTCTATCTACTGATTCCTTCTCTTTTGCCCACAAATATGCCTGTTTACCCCATCCTTAAGGGGGAGAAACTTTGCTTGATCCTACCATCCCTGCTAGATATTGTTTTATTTCTCCTTCCATTCTGAGCTGTACTTGAAAAAAGCTTTGTACTCTGTGCTTCCATTTCTCTCTTTTCATTTTCTTATAAGCTTTCCTCAGTCTAGCTTCTGACATCATTTCACTGAAACACTGCTCTTTCTCAAAAGTCACTGATGATCCCACATCTAATGGCCTTTCCTCCATCCTCATCCTTGACCTCTCTGTACATCTCCTTGTTCATCTCCTCCTCCTGAGTGCTCTTTCCTCCCTGGGTTTTCATTACACCTGTGCTTTCTTGGTTCTCCTACCTGCCTAGTCATTGCTCGGATTCCTCTGCAGAATCTTCATCCAAATCAAACTGTATGTGTTCCCCAAAACCCTGTCCCAGGACCTCTTATTTTCTCCATGCTATGTTACTTGAGGATCTTATGAGTTCAGTTATCATCCCTATGTGGATGATTCTATGGAGATCTATATGTCCAGCCTTAGTCTCTCTCCTGAGCTTCAGTTCCATATCACCATCTGCCTAGCAACATTTCAAACTGTTAGCCTGTAGTTATAGCAAACTCAACTAAAACTGACTCATTTTCTTTATATTACTGTTCTTCTCTCTTCATTCTGCATCTGTTCGTAGAGGACTCAGTTTCCTCTGAAACAGTTTGTCGTTTTTTTACAGCACAATAGTATTCCATCACATTTAAATGCCATAATTTGTTTAGCCATTCATTACCTAATAAGTAGGCACCCCCTTGGTTTCTAGTTTGGGGCCACTATGAAAAAAGCTACTATATTTTTGTACACAATGGCACTTTTCCATTTCTTTCATTTGTATTACTCATAGCATTTAGCACATTGTGAAATACATAGTAAGAAATCAATAAATGCTTCTGAACACTGTCCTTTGTGTCCAATCCAAACACTTCAGCCCAGCCTTCAAGATTCTACCATCAAATGGCTCATTACCCCAGTTCCTCCTCTTTTTCTACTAGTCTACGTCCTCCTTCAAAACCCAGTTCAAAACTCACCTCCGCCAAGAAGTTTTCCCTGATTAGCCTCATTTTTGGTATTGTTTTTTTCTGTTGCTTACATATTCATCTTGCATTAAAATTGTGCCATTTTGTCCTTGCCTATACAGTGGTGTTTGTCATTTTTTTCCATGTGTTTTAACTTCCCAACTATAGAGTAAGTTCCACAAAGAACAGGAATGTTCTTGGGATTCCAAGGGTGAAGATTTTTGTGTGGAATCTTCTATTTCCTTTTGCATAGGTCTCTGCATATCATGGACTGAAGCTTATCAATTATTATTGGGAGTATAAAAGAAAGATGGAGAGGCTTATGAAAGGATCCTCTCTCTCCTCCCCCAGCCCATCAAGTGTGTGTCTTTATACAGGTCTGGATGGGACAGTGAGTGGCTGGGAGGAGGCCAAGATCAACAGCACCAATCCACTCAGTTATGATGCCAAGAACGCAGAATTTACAGTAATGAGGGCTGGCCTCTACTACCTGTACTGTCAGGTGAGGTCCCTGATGGGAACCGAAACTTAAGGTGGAAAGGATGGGCAGGGGAGGGAAGGAGGAAGCCAAAGACAGAAGAGTGGAGGCCTGGGGAGGATACAATGCCCAAGTTGCTAGAAGGCTGGGGTGGGTATAGAGCTAATGGGGAGCTGAAGGTCTAGATTCCACCTGCACTCTTTTGCCCTCTTATATCCCCTCCTAGGTACACTTTGATGAGGGGAAGGCTGTATACCTGAAGCTGGACTTGCTTGTGGATGGTTCCTTGGCTCTGCGCTGCCTGGAAGAGTTCTCAGCCACAGCAGCCAGCTCCCCAGGCCCACAACTCAGGCTCTGCCAAGTGTCAGGGCTACTGCTCCTACGGCCAGGAGTCTCCCTGAAGATCCGCACTCTCCCCTTGGCCCACCTCAAGGCTGCCCCCTTCCTTACCTACTTTGGACTCTTCCAAGTGCAGTGATGCTCCTTAACCCCAAAACTGCTTTCCTAGACTCCAGGAAAAGCTCTCTCCATCTCTCTTCTTGCTCCTCCCCCAAATAACACTGTTCCTCCCTTTAATCAGGCCCTACAACTTTGTCTTTCCCTCCCCCAATTCCTCACAGCACTGTTTCTCCTAACCCTAACTTCTTATAACTCAGACCCTCCCATCTCCAGGCTTTCATTAATTAATTTGCTCCTATCTCCTTATCAGTTACACCCAAACCACTCCCAACATTTGTCCTACTGCACTTGGCCTGCCCTGGCTTTTCCCCTTCCCCATGACCCTTTCCCCTCCATACCCCTACTGCTCAGTTCTGGTCCTCTGTTACCCCGATAACTTTAACTGTTCTACCTTCAGCCTTCCCCCATACTCCTACCACTCAGTTCCAGTCCTGGAGCCCTCAACCTTCTATCCTACCTTGCCTTCCTTGTGGAAGCAATGTGTTTGGAAAAGTCTAAATGCCTGGATGGGGCCCTGGAAGACCTACTTCTCACACAGGGGTACTGGACCTGAAAAGCAGAGAGACTGGGGTGGGGTGTGGGGAAGCTAAGGAGACTTGTGGGGAGGTAGGGTGGGTTCCAAAATTGAGGGGTAGAAGATAAAAGACTATTCTCTTCCCTGCTAAATCCCTGTGGATTTTTAAAAAGATATTTTTATTATTGAAATGAATTCTTGGTAATGGATATTAAAAAGGTAAAGTGACAGCCTCTGTTTGATAGGGTATAGGGGTGGGAGGGGCGGTTTAGGGACCAGAGCAGTACTTGAAGGGAATGAGGGTTTGAGGAAAATGGGGTGCTTTGGAGGGAGGAGGGAGGACATAGAGATTCCTGAAGGTTGAAGGGGCTGGAAGAGGTATAAGCTTAGGTTGTTCTAAGTCCCAAGAGCAGAAACCATGCTGCCTGAAGTGAGGATCATAGGACTTTAAAAGGGACCTATAGACCACCTAGTTCAATGTCTTCATTTTATAAATGAAACCAGCAAGGACGGTGGCTTTCTAGAGTCATACAAGGAATAAATGACTGACAGGATTTGAACCCAGGTCTTCCAACTCTAAATCCAGAGCATTTTCCATTACCCAGAACCCAAACTATGAGAGAGAAATGAGTCCTCTGGCTAAGGTACAACAGAACTTTGCTTCATTTACCTATTAAGCCTGTTTCCTTCTGGAGGGGGAATCCCTTGAGATAGGTGGGGCAGGACTTCCTCCTGGCCGCCTCCAGTAAGTGCGGCAGGTGTTGGCACCGGGAGGAGAGTGAGATCTGACTGAGTTTTTTGGTTTCAGAACAGGGATAGGAGGGGGTGGGGGGGTGTGGGGGGGCTTAGGCCAGCAGACAAGATGCCCTTGGGAAGACTGATCACCTTGTCCAGAGGAGGGAGATTCTGGTTGGGCTACTTCAGTGTCGTTTCTTTCTGGTAGCCTCTTTTAAGAACTTTTCTCTGGAAACAGGAAGTCAATTGCTTGCCAAGTTCAGCACAGGGAGTAACAGGACATGTTCCAACACACCCGTCCTAGCCATAACCCCAGAACTTGGGCCAGTTTATTGCTTCCAAGTCCTGACCTCCTCCCTCCCCCATCATCCTCCGGTGTTAAACTTATCCCCACCTCATCTCTTCCCCGACCCATAAAAGCTGTTTTTCCACTGCTCAGATGAGGGATTCTATCCATCCACAAAACTCTCTTCTTCAACTCTAAGTCTCCCTCCCCCATCTCTGGAGCTGCCCCCACCCCTCCGTCCCTCCCCTTCAGTCCATTCTCCCTGGGTATTGCTGTGTGGTATGTCTGTCGGCAACCATCCTTTCATTGCCTGGGAGACTGATACCCATTCTTTCTCCTCTTGGGGTTGTGAAGTAGGTGTGTTTGTGGGGTGCATTTTGAGGTGATTAGTAGGTCCAATTTTGGGGGCACCTGAGAAATAGGACAATATCTTCTTTCCTCCTCCCTCTTTTTTCAAGTTCCCTTTTACTTTTCCCTTGCGTAACTTTCTTCCTCCTTTCTATCTCTCCCCCCCACCTCCGCCACCCTCTGTTGTGTCACACAGCTGCTGGCAGGGTCCTCAGGCTAGTCATGTCTCCCTCTTTGCTGTCTCCCAGGCCCCTCCCTGGGCAAATAGGGGGTCCAAGCCGGGACCCGGCACTATCGGTTTCCCTTTGGTTGAGTTGGGGGACAGCCCTGGGGGTGGCAGCCTGTATGGTGGCACTACTAACCCAGCAAGCAGAACTCCAGACCCTGAGGAGAGAGGTGGCCCAGCTGAAAGGGAATGGAGGGTCTCACCAGAGGGGAAATAGGCAGCCCTTGCTGATCCTCCACAAGCAGGTGAGTGAGGGAAAAAGGAAGGACACTGGAAAAATGGGACTGGGGTGAACTGAATCCCTGTGCAGTTGGCAGTTGGTTAATCGCTGCCTTTTCATGCCCCATTACACTCTGAACTCTTAACCCTAAAGTGTGGTACTGGGGAAGCACTCTGGTTTGGAAGCTAGGGGAAAGTCCAGGTTTTCGGTAAAAGCTTATCCAATCTAGCAGATGCTGGAATACAGCCATCCAGCTGAACACTTGGAGCCAGATGTGACTCAGAGGGCAGGCTCTGCTTGAGGGGTGAGGAAGAAGGAGAAATTTGATGGGGCAGGACCCCAGGGATTCAGTTTAATCCTGATTCTCTTTTCTATAAGCAGGGCACTGATGCACTGGAAACTTTGAAGGATGAGGAAATGTTTAGAAAGAAGAGAGAAGTCCTCACCCATGAACATCAGCACAAGAGTGAGACTTCATGGGGAAGAAACAAAGACCATGGGGATTGGCCCCTGTTTTAAGGTTGAGGAGTGGGGCTAGAGTTCAGGGCAAGGAGGAGTAGGTGATCCAGCTGAAAGCACCCCTTTTTCTCCCTTAGGAAAACGTTCAGTTCTGCATCTTATTCCCATTAACAGTACCTCCAGAGGTGAGTGTCATTTTGGTTGATGGCTTAAGGAGGCAGGGAAAACTGGGGTCAAGGGGATGGATCCATGGGTCCCCAAGGGGCGCGGAAGCTGTGGGTGGGAAAGCCTTAGTCAGTATGAAATCTCAGGGTACAGAGTAGGGAGTCCTTCTGATAGCCACACCACCCCTTACCTCCAGAGGATTCTGATGTGACAGAGATAATGTGGGAGCCAGCACTGAGGCATGGTGGAGGTCTGGAACCACAAGGACATGTTGTTGGAGTCCGGGAGACTGGAGTGTATCTCCTGTACAGCCAGGTAGTCTCTGAGATACTTTGATCCCATAGCAGCGGTTCTGAACCTTTTTTTTTTTCGGTCATGTACCTCTTTGGCAGTTTGGTGGAGCCCTTGAAAGCCTTTCTCTGAATGTTTTAAATACATAAGATAAAATACATAGGATCACAAAGGAAATTAAGTTGAAATAAAAATGTAATTTTTTCCCATCTAAGTTCATTGATACCCTGAAGTCTATCAGTTTAATAACCTCTTTCATAAAGGAATAAAATGCCATAAGGACCCCTCGCCCATGGCCTTACAAGGTCACCTGTTCTCCATCACATTCCTCAGAATTCCTCTGATCCCTTGGGATCAGAGTCACTATATCCCAGCCCCCCTGCTGAGATCAGAACATAGAGGACCCTTCTTTTCTACTTCCTGTATTATGGTAGAAGGTCTACCTCTTTCCCTTCTTGGGTGACTCAGAAGCCACAAGGTACTGCTTCCCTTCTTTAATGGCCTTTTTGCTCTCCCTACTACTCCCTTATCTGCCAGGTGCTGTTTCATGATGTAACTTTCACCATGGGTCAGGTGGTATATCGGGAGGGGCAAGGAAGGGAGATCCTATCCCGATGTGTCTGTAGCATGCCCTCCAACCTCCACCAGGCCTATAACAGCTGCTACACTGCAGGTGAGGGGGCAAAGATGAAGGCTCAGAAGGGTGAGCTGGGGCAAAACTCCTGGGTCTTAGGAGGGATGTGGGGAGGCGGAATGCCGACTGTGAAGCGAAAAATGAGGGTATCTGGGGTGTGTGATGGAAAACTGAGGGCTGGAGTGATTACCTGAGGCTCTGCAAAAGTAGGAAAAAGTGGGGGGTGGAGTAAGACAAATAGGTGCTGGGATATAGAGAGCCAGGGACTAAAGAGGAGGAAAGTGATGATAAGATATCTGGGTCCTTGAAAGGGATATATGGTTCTCTGAAATGTCTTTCTCCCCTTCTCAGGTGTGTTCCAGCTATACCAAGGGGACACATTGAGTCTCACAATTCCTCGAGCAGGAGCCAAACTTGATCTCACTCCCCATGGCACTTTCCTGGGTTTGGTGAAACTTTGAGCATAGAGAAAAGCGGTGAACATATACATGCTCAAGATAGCCAAAGGGTCGACTAGGCAGAGGGTTGGTACTTTAGAACAGAGATTACTTCCTAATTTTAACCTAATTTTCTCCCCTGTCCTTTTTCCTTCTATTCTTCCCTCTTTTCTCCCAACTCCTATGGACAAACTTGGGGTGGAAGGATAATGGACCTGATCTCCTTATCACCTTCCAGACCCCAATTCTTTATGACATCCTACTCTTCAACCTAGCTTGTACCACTGGAATTCTTCCACAGCAGCAGTACCGCCTAGTGGCAGGTTAGGGACATTACCTTCTCATCCCACCTTAACTCCACAACACCTCACTCCAAAATATTAAATATATTCCTAGTTTCCCATGTTCCATAATTCCTGACTTCAGAGTCCATTCCTTACACATTTTGTAATGCCTCATTTTTCACCTTGTATACCATTCTTAGATTTATTCACTCCATATTTTATCATCCGTATTACAAAAGAATTTATTAAGCAGTTATACCCTTTGACCTCAGTTTTCTCATCTGTAAAATGGAAGGACTCAACTAGATAATCTCAAAGATCTAATTCTGTGATCCTAAGATTCTACTGGCATAAAATTATACACCTGGCCATGTCAGAGAATTACAGACATTAGAGCCAGAAGATTTTTACAAATAAGGAAACTTGAGTCCAAAGACGTTCAGGTAACTCATGCGAACTCACACAGGCATATTAACTGGCCTCCCCCTTTATCCTTCCATAGCACATTCCTTGCCTCAGATACTTCATTTATTGTCTTTTTTGCTCTTCTGGCACGATGCTCCATCATATCCCTCATGAGACTTTACCTCCTATGTGAAGGCAACCGGGTAGCCTTCCTACCACATCTAAACCTTGCCTGGCCCCCGCAGCCATTCTCTCTCTCCTTTTCTGTTTATCCGTCTCGCAGCCTGAATATGAATCAAATAAAAGTGAATGTAGCAGTCTGCTCCGATTGTTTCTCCAAATGCATCACGTGCTTCCTAATCTCCCCCAACCCAACCAACGGCATCGTCCTTAATTATCTCCTAAACACGGTACTTTCTGTCCCTATATCCCATTAACTCAGCCCCGCCACAAGGCGTTCTGTTCACTGTGCCTTATTAGAGTGCTTTACACACGGTCACGTTATCTCATTCGCCTCATCCCTCAAGCCGTCCTAGGCACGCTTCACAAAACCACTCAATGTCAAAGCCGGAAAAAGATTGTAGGGATTGCCTAGTGAACCGCTTCATCTCGCGGGACAGCTGGTCCGTGCCTTACTCCTGTCATCCTCTTCCTGTCCTCTTCGTTCACTCATTCAGTAAATAAAACATTTACTCGGAATGCTGTTGGGCTCGATGCCACGTGTCCAGATACATCCCTACCCGAATCGCTCGCCTCTCACTACGCCCTGTAAAGGGAGGGCTTTGGCTCTCTCTACATCTTCTCCTAGGGGTGCCCCGCACTCTCCCATACTGTTTGACCCCGCCTGACCCCGGCGCCAACCCCGAGCTGCTGCCTGGGGAACTCCTTCCTTCAAACCACAGTTTGACCCAGAGGCTGGAGGCCCAGGGCGTCCCAGCACAATCCGCTCCTCTCCCCTCCCCTACCAGGAATCGGCGGTTGGGACTCGAACAGAAGTGGGTGGGGGAGGGGAGTAAGGGGCCTGTTGAGAAGTGGGCGGGGTCCCAGAGGCGCACGCGCAGTCTAGTGCCGGCGCGGGAGTGGACCGCGGCGGGTCGGAGGATGCTGGTAGAGAAGAGGGCGGGACCAGGCCCTGGGGCTGGCGGGGTATCTTTTGAGAGGTGAAGGACTTTTGCGCTTGCGCTCCGGTGGGTGGTGACGTATTAATCCAGCGCCGTTTTAGTCCCGGTGGCCCAGGGGCTCGCGGGAGGGGAGGGGACGGGAGGGGAGGGGAGAGGAGAGGAGAGTAGAGAAGAGAGGAGAGGAGAGGAGAGACGGTGAGGGGAAAGGGGGGGGGAGAGGAGGAGGAAAAAATAGGGAAAAGAAGGAAAGGGGAAAGGTAGCGGTGGTGGGAGCGAAGGAGGCGGCGGTTGTTGCAAAGCCGAGGAACGTGAGCCCGAGCAGAGGAGGCGAAGCGCTAAGTCCCGTAGGCGACAGGAGGGAGAAGAAAAAGCTGCCACCAGGATGAGCCGGGGAGCCTGAGACGCCTGGGCCCACCTCCTTCTCCCTCCCCGTTACTCCTCCAGCTCCCCTTCCTGCTCCTTCGGTGAGGACCCGGCCGCGAGACCCCTCCCCTCTCCGAATGCTCAGCGCAAACCACACCCGTGCTGGAGGGGCTCCTGCCTCTTTCCAGGGTGAGATGTGAGGTCGAGGTGGAGCGCAAGCCTCCCCCCCCCAAATCGAGGATAGGATCCCCCCGCTCCGTTCCCATCCCCCGCCACCAGAATGAGCTCTCCCCGTGCTTCCCACCCCCATCTTCCTTTCCCCTCAGGTAGAGCTCAACCAGCTTAACCTCCCCGCCCCTCCCCCACCCCCTTCTCCTGGCCCCCACCCAGCGGACTTTTAGGGATTCCCGGTGTCCAGAGAATGAAACGTTTTTAGGCTTTGAAAAAAAGGAGCTGGGGGAGGGGGCTGGTGATGGCGGCCAGAAACGGTATGGAGCTTGAAGATGAAGCCCTGGAGGGTCAGAGGGGATGATGGAAAGAGTGGCAAAGAGAAGGGATGGATATAGGAACTGGGAGGCTTCAGGCTGTTTTTTCGCTTGTTTGTATTTTATCTGCTCTGGGATATTTTTCTCCCATCTGCCCCACCCCCACCCCCCCAATAATTCGGGTTATTTCCTATCTTAGGACCTGATTTCCTTTCTTTAGAGTCATTCAAAATCCTCTCTCATTAAACCAATTTTAGTATTTTATCCTAGCTCCAATTCCCTTTTCCATCCCAAAGAGAAATAGTTTTATCTCTTCAAAAGTTTCACATTTTACCTCTGCTTCCTGATATAGTCACCTGTTAACTTTATTCTCCGTTGTATTCATCTTTTTGAGGACATTGACCCCCTTAAGTCTCAGAGGTAGAATTTTTCAACGTGGTCATTCCCTTAGAATTCTATCCTACCTATTAATGATGCCTGCAATATACTTGAGAGACTATACTTTATGTTATTATACCAGCCAGAGAAACTTGTTTGTAGGTGAATAATAGGAGTCCCAAGATCCTACACCATCACCACCACTGTAACTACCGTGGCCTGAGCTAAGTTCCCCTTGTTTAAAGGGCTAGGTTTGAGGGGAGAAAGGACTGAGAAGAGGAAGTGAAAGTTGAAGTAGAGAGGCTATATGATGGAAGGCTTGGAATGGGGGCCCTTTCAAGAGTAAAAATTAGAGTTTGCTCTTTCCAGAGGGGTGGGGCCCACATTTGAGGGAGAAACCCCTGCATAGATGGAAAGCTGTTTCAGCAGTGGTGGCCTTAATCACTTTTTTTGAACAATATTTCCTATTTGAAATAAGTCTAGATAACGAATAATTAGTTTAAATGTTGATTAGAAATTTCACAGCCAAGTCGACTGCCTGTTTTGGAGATGTGAAGGACAGGGTAATCTTGGGCCCTTGTCTGTCTTGTTACATATGGAGTTTTGCCTCCCATGTGTCTTGCTTTTGATTTTTCCCAGCTTTCTATCTCACAGGATTGTGAGGAAGGTATTTTATTGTAAATCTTAAACTATGACTCAAATATGGAGAGGACATTTTTGTCTTTGAAGAAAATGTTAGCTGGGAAAGGCAAAGGGCAAGGTACTAGACAGTGACTTCTCTCTCTCTTCCTGAAGGTTCCTTGAAGATGAAAGAGACTTTCCAAGGGAATCGGCCCTGGAGGCCAGCCACCCCTGGAACATCCCCCATCTTTCCATCTCCCCGTCGAGAGCGCCTCCGTTGGCCTCCCCCTCCTAAACCACCATTAAAGTCAGGTGGGGGGTTTGGGCCAGACACGGGGACCGGGACCACAGTTCCTGCCCATCGACTCCCTACCCCTCGGCCCTCATTCGATGCTTCAGCCAGTGAAGAGGATAATGAGGATGATGAAGAAGAGGAGGAGGAGGAGGTGGTGGCCTGGGGACTTCCCTCAGGCTGGGGCCCCCTAGGAACACCTCAGCATCCCCGGCCTTCCCGTCCTCCATCCCGTAGAGCTTGTTCTCAGCGTCGCCGACGAGCTATGAGAGCCTTTCGAATGCTGCTGTACTCTAAGAGCTCCTCCTTGACATTCCACTGGAAGCTGTGGGGTCGACTGAGGGGCCGGCGGCGAGGCCCTCCACACCCCAAGAACCTCCTCCCTCCCCGGGAAGGAGGAGCAGCCCCTCCTGCCACATCCCCCAGCTGCAGGCTTGACTCACCAAGAGGACCTCCCCAAGCTGGGCTGGGGCTTTTAGGGGCACTGATGGCTGAAGAAGGGGTTAGGGGATCTCCCACATTGCCCAGTGGGTCATCTCAGGAGGAAGATGGACATGAGTGGACCCAGAGGTCCCCCCAGCCTCTGGAGGGTGATGCAGGTAGGTAGGACAGAAGAGGATTAAACAGAGCAAGATGTCATGGACTTGAGGGCTGGGAAACCAGAATCAGAATGCCTGGAATAACTTCTGGACAGTGGTGATCCTCAGGAATAGGATGTTTGAATGAAAGAAAAGCATTTATTAAGTACTCAATTGAGTCATGGATGAGTTGTGAGACTGCGTGGGGCCTAGAGGATAGAAAAGGTGGATGCTAGCATAGGAATCAGAGATGGTAGGGAATGCAGTAATATCTCACATTTTGTCTGGGTGAGACCTGGGAAACAGGCTATGCAGAAAGTCCGGGCTGGATCCGAGGGTGGTTAAATGGAGGTTATTGAATAAGTTTGCTGGGAAGGAAAGGCATTTTGGAGTGGAAAGAAAACACCCTTTGAAGGAGGGGAATAACCAGTTTTGTGTACCCTTATATGAAAGAGAAGAGATTGTTTCAGCTCACTTCCCATCCCTGGGCTTCCCTGCAGCTTTCCCCAGTTCCTTTTCATTTCCTTTTCCTCGGTCTTTTCCACTGGCTGACTGTCTGTCTTTGCTAATTACTTTTGTTCTTCCAACCTGTAACTTCTTGGCTTTTCTCACTTTGGTCCACCTGCTGTTTACCCCAACCCTATCTCTCTTGCCCCAATTTTCTCCTTTACCATGCAGGTCTCCTTCCATGCTCTCTGCCCAATGGCTTTGGGGGAACCCCTGGACTGGATGGGGAGCTGGGCCTGGCACCTCCTGATGCTAGCATCCTTATCAGTAATGTATGCAGCATTGGAGACCGAACTGCCCAAGAGCTGTTCCAAGGATCTGAATTAGGACCTGCTGAGGAGCGTCCCGGAGAAAAGGCTGGGCAGCACAGCCCCCTTCGGGAGGAGCATGTGACCTGTGTACAGAGTAAGGAGATACCCTGGGACCCTTGGCTTTACCAAGATGTCCCCTTTTTCTTCCAAGTTCTGGTGTTTTCCATGTACCTTTCAGAGTGGAGTCCAGAGGCCCAATCAACTTAGCCCCTTCTCCCCTTCTTTCCTAGGCATCCTAGATGAATTCCTTCAGACCTATGGCAGCCTCATTCCTCTTAGCACAGATGAAGTGGTAGAGAAACTTGAGGACATTTTCCAGCAAGAGTTCTCCACACCTTCTAGGTGAGTCTCAGGATCTGCCCTTTGCAATATCACTAAGTAATGCTTGCAGATTAAATTGCTGTGTCTTTAGGTGGGCACTAGAAGGGGGGAAAGATATTGTTTGCCCATGGGGATGGGGAGGGAACCAAAGGCTGACTGCTTGGGCCCTTAAAGGGAATAGAACCTGCAGGCGATGTTGAAAGAGAGGTGTGGGAGGGGAGGGATCTTGTGTTGCCTGGCACTTTTCTGCCTGTCTCATTCTTCTTGTGTCACCAATCCTTGGACCTTACCAGAAAAGGGTTAGTTCAGCAGCTGATCCAGTCATACCAGCGTATGCCAGGCAATGCTATGGTGAGAGGCTTTCGTGTGGCCTATAAGCGGCACGTGCTGACCATGGATGACCTGGGGACCTTGTACGGGCAGAACTGGCTTAATGACCAGGTGAGGGATAGAATTGGGTGAGGACCTGGGGCAGGATACAGGTTGGACTAGATGGTCTCTGAGATCCATTCCATCCATGAGATTCTGTGATTTCTGAGGGGAGGAAAGTCAGGAAGTAATAAATAGGATACCTCAGTTCCTTGGATAGAATCTTCTATAAAAGGGGAGGGGCCAGGTCTAGCTGTCTTCCATCTGTACTGGGGGAGGAAGGACATGTTTCTAGGACTTTTTTTTAATCTCTTCTAAAGTCATTTTCCCCTTTAATCTTATCTCCCAAAGGTGATGAATATGTATGGAGACTTAGTAATGGACACTGTCCCAGAAAAGGTAGGATGGACCAAATGCCTTCAGCTCTAAGATGAGCCTGGAGTTGGAATGGACAAAAGTTGAAAAGAGGGGAGTGATCATAGGCCTTTGAAATAGTGGTAGAGGAGCATTTGAGTAGGGGGTAAGGGTCCTACTTTTTAGCAGGCAAAAATAGCTCTGGAAGGCACTCCTTAATGCTTCTGTCAAAGAACTGCAGGTTTAAGGCAGGATGGGACCTTTAAGGTGGTGCAAAGGATAGAGCAATTAGGGTGCTAGGCCTGGAAGTCAGGCCTCTGACACTTACTAGCTGTGTGACCCTGGGCAAGTCACTTCACTCTGTTTGCCTCCCTTTCCCCATCTATGAAATGAGCTGGAGAAGGAAATGGCAAACCACTCCAGTATCTCTGCCAAGAAAACCCCAATGAAGAGTCAGACACTACTGAAAAGACTGAATAGCAGGGGGACCTTCAAAGGTTATTGGGTCCACCCACCTCATTTTGCAGGTGAAGAAACTGGGGCCCAACAACAAAGTCTGGAAAGTAGAATAAGTGGCGGAGTTGGGACTCTAATCCAGGTGCTCAGACTCCAAAGCTGCTGCCCCCTTGGGGACTAGTTCTTTTGAAGCATGTCTACTGATTGGGGCGGGGCGAGCTGCAAACATTGGTACCTAACGTTTTCCCACATTTGGGCTATTCTTTCTCCGTACATAGCTCTGGGAACAGGTTTATTTCAATGGAAATTAGATTCCTGAGTCCCCAAAGGGAAGGCAGGCACTGGTAGGTAACTAATGGATGAAGTACATGTTTAAGAGGCCTAATTAGGGAATGGCTTTAATATCTCCCTGTCAGTAACCTCCCATCTTAACTCTCAGCCCTGTTATCCTTAACATTTGCAGCCTTTTAAGACTTAAGTTGAAAGCTGAGCTCTTAACAGAAGCCGCTCGGAAAAGGGAAGGGACTGGGAGAAATGGTAGCTCCAGGAGCTGTGGAGGAGGTGAAGATTAGACAGCCTGAAAAGAGAAACTTTGGGGAAAACGGGTCAAAGGTTGACTTTTAGGTGAATTGTGTGAAAAGTGGAAGATAAAGGGTAATTTTTCCCTTTAAAAGTTCCCCTTGAACTTCCTCCCAAGAGTACTGCTTCTCCCTCCTGTACCCCCTCCCCCAATCACTTAGAGGTTTTCTTCATCTTCATTGGTTCTCTTGGTGTCAGTTCAGGCACCTCTAAAACATTTACTTTGGAGAATGATAATTGTAGCTACAACAATAAGTCTGTTTACATAGCATTTTAAAGTGTGCAAATTGCTTTACATATGTTAATCTCGTTTAATCCTCACATCCACTCTAGATTTGTGCTGTTATTAGACACATTTTTTAGAGGAGGAAACTGAGGATGAGAGAGTTTAAATGATTTAGGGTCACACAGCTAGTAAAGTATCTGAGGTAGGATTCGAACTGTAGTCTTCCTGAATCCAAGTCTAGCATTCTACCTTATGCCAAATAGCTGAGTTTTAAGCTCTGTTTCAGTGGGGTTTTTACCTTCAATAATTACATCCTCTGCGTGGAATTTACCTTCTAATTCAAGTGGGGTAAAGGTCCTTTGCTCATCCATTTGCATGGGAGCAACTGGAGGTACTTGAGGCTCAAAGGTAGGATAGGAGAGAGAGGTGGGCTGAAGGTATTGGTACAGCAGCTGACACCTGGGTCTTTCCACTTGGCAGCTGGTGGCCTGATTACAAGAGGGCTCCCTTCAAAGAAGGTGGGGGAGGGGTGGAGGAGAGGAAGGAGGTATACTTTAGCCTAGAACACCTTCAGCCCTGCTTCATGGGCAGGGAAGAGGACATGCACCACCAGCAGAAGACTCCCTCATTCTTCCTCTTTGTTAAGGAGCCAGTGACCAGGAGGCTGTGTTAAGAGGCCAACCACCTGTCCTTCCTTTCCAAGGACCAGGAAGGATGATCCTGCTATAGGCTCTAGAATATGTGGTATGGGCAGAGGAGGAGGAGACTGGCATTGGAAGGGGATTAGAGGTAAACCTGTCCAAGTCTGGGAGAGTGGGAAGTCTCCAGATGTCTGCTCTGAAAACCTCATAAATCTCCTGTTTTTGGGGAAGACAAGCAAGGTATAGTGGAAAAAATGGACAGAACTATTGGACTTGAGGTATGAACGACTAGGACTTATATCTCTTGCCCTTCCTAGTTGTGCGAATGTGAGTAAGTCATTTAACCTCTGAAATGAAGCTTATTTATCTGTAAAATGGGGGAATGCCTGTAGTGTTTGTTTAGCTCACTGTGTTCTTAGGATCAAAAGAGACAATGTATATAAACGATCTTTTTAATCAACCTGAAGTGTTATGTATGTATCAGTTATTCAGTGCTACAAGTGGTCCATAAGTGTTTCTGAAGGCCATCAACCGTGTATTACAAGGGTTCCCTATTTATTTAGGGAGAATGCCTATGGTAGACTCTGAAACAATTGAAGATGCTCCCATACTCTTCACTCCCCTCATTTCTTGACATAAGGATTAATTGAGGAAAGAGAAAAAAGTGAGGAAAGTATTTCCACTTTTTTTCCTTCTCTACTTCCAAGTGAGATAAGGATGGAATTAGGGATCCTGGCCCTTGGTTCTCCAAAGGTCCAAGGATTAAAGGGTGGTGAATGACAGAGGGTAGATGTTGGGAAATTGGATGCAGGAGAAGGGGAAGGAAAATTTTAGCACTTAAAGACCATCTGCCTAGATCTCTTGAGAGGGAATAAGGACTGTCTGATGGATCACGTATTAGGGACCTAGGCACTTTATCTAACTCTAGCTGGCTCTTGTGTCATTTCGACAGGTTCATTTCTTCAACAGTTTCTTCTATGATAAGCTGCGTACCAGGGGTTATGATGGTGTGAAAAGGTGGACCAAAAATGTGAGTTCAGAATTCTTCTCTTCATCTACCAATCATATTCTTCACTTTTTTAGAAGGAGTAATTATGTTTCTCATTATCCCTTTCGCCCATTCTTCATCCTTCTGATCTTCCCCAAAGATTCCCTGCGAAAGACTAGATCCCTTCCATGGTTAGCAGGATGGACCATTGGTCCCCACATTGTGTGTCTTAGTTCACTGCCATATATCTCATCGCTACAAAACCTCAAAAGGCCCAGGCCTGGGGTTGGGGGTGGGGGGAGGTGCAGCAGCTCAGGGAGATCTGGGCATTCAGGTCATTCCTTCCTGTAACCCAGATGTCCAGGTCCCCAAACCCTTACCTCACCATCAAATACCCAAGGCAGCGTTGCTGGGTGGTGGCAGACGGGGTCGAACCACAGAACCAATGCGATGGCAGGCAGTACTTCTCCAGCTCTCCTTCTGGGGCTTATTGCACATTCCATTGCCTTTTCCTAGGTGGATATCTTCAATAAGGAACTCCTACTGATCCCTATCCACCTGGAAGTACACTGGTCACTCATTTCTGTGGATGTGAGGCAGCGGACCATCACTTATTTTGACTCACAGCGTACCCTCAACCGAAGATGTCCCAAGGTAAGGGAAATATGACATGACCCTAATTCTGGGCAAGAACTAGGGGGAGGGGACTTTAGGGGACATAGCCTCTGGCTACTGATATGGAGAGACTGAAGGATATGGTTAGTAGAAAGGAGAACTTAAAGTATTATTTCCTTTTTTTTGACTATTTGACACTGTGTGACTATTCTGTTACAAATCTTATAACCTAAAATGGGGATAATAATAACTATGGTTTTGAACATGACATGAGATAGTGTATGTGTTTTAGAACCTTAAAACATTACATAACTGTTGCTTATATTCTTATACCAATCCAGCATATTGCTAAGTACCTACAGGCTGAGGCAGTGAAGAAGGATCGGCTAGATTTCCATCAAGGCTGGAAGGGTTACTTCAAGATGGTAAGTAAACCAGTATGGTACTTAAGAGTGTGGGAGGGAAGAGCATCCAGGCAAGATTCATGTGTTCTTTTTCTCCCTACTAGAATGTGGCCAGACAAAATAATGACAGTGACTGTGGTGCCTTCGTATTGCAGGTGAGCCAGTAGATAGACCATATTACCGTCCTCTCCCCTGGATTCTGTCATTTCAAACAGTGGGAGTGACAGAAGGCTGCCTCTGAGTACCCCTACTGCCTTATAAAGCACAGAAGGACTGTGTTCCATTCAGCCTTTTCTCTGTGGCCTACCTTCCATTTTGGGATTTGGAATATTGATTACATTTGATCCCCATGTTCTTGAGTTCAGAAGAGATCTTTAATTGACTACAACCACAGTTATTTCCTGTTAGGCATTTTCTCAAGTTTTTCCCTTGTTGCCCTCACTGTCCCTTTTTTACTTCATACCCAGTATTGCAAGTACCTGGCCCTGTCTCAGCCCTTCAGCTTCACACAGCAGGACATGCCCAAACTTCGTCGGCAGATCTACAAAGAACTGTGTCACTGCAAACTCACTATGTGAGCCTTGGACCCCAGGCCCCTGGACCTATGTGAAGGCTGGAGAACATCTTTCCTCTCTGACCTGCAAAAACCTATTCCTTTTTCTCCCTGAACCCTGTGACTCCCTCATACACCTGTTTGTTTTTCATATTTAAATGTTTTCCTTGGTTTGTTTTTTTTCTTTTAAAGAATCCCTGTTGATTTATGGGGGGTAGGATTGGCACTGGGAACCCCTTTTCCTTCCTCTGTCCTGAAGGGAGTGTGAGAGGGAATGATGAGCCCTTCCCCTTCCATATTGATGGAAACCTGGTGGGTTTGGTGTCTTTTTTTTTTTTTGTGGGGGAGGTCAGGGTGGTGGGTTAAGGGATTCCTCTAATGCCATGCCATCAAACTTTGCCTGTTTGTTTATATACATATATATGTATGTGTGTATGTATGTGTGTGTGTGTATGTGTGTGTGTGTGTATATATGTATGTATGTATATAAACGGTGATCCTACTCTGGTCAATAAAGGATCCTTTGGAGATTGTGTGTGGTAGAGTCTTGCTAGAATGACCAAATGAGCATTCTGTCCTATTCCTTCTCATAGTGGGGTGCAAAGGGATATTGCCAGACTGTGCCCAGGAATTCTAGGTAATGTTTCTCTTCGGGTAACAATAGCTTCCCTTTTACCTAATTCATTAAGGGGACCTTGAGGGCACATCTCAGAAGCCTGTTTTGTCACACATCATCTTCCTGCTATATACACGTGACTCGAGGCCCAGGACAAATGTCAACTTCGAAGGGATTTGGAGAACTAGATGGGGGGTTGGTTTAAGGCAGGAGAGAGAGTGGAAGATGGGACGACTTTGAATCAAGATCAAGGGGGCACTTGGTGCTCCGAGTTTTCGGTCATTTACGCTGTCTCTTCTAGGTTACTTAGGAGGATGTACCCCTTGTATATCCTTTGGCAGCTGCTGTTGCTAATTTTTTACCAGCGAGATCAGCTACACCTCACTCCAACCTCTCTAACACAAGTGGGTGTGTGTGCAGGGATGGGATAGAACGGTGTGAGTCATTTACAAATTAATTTTTCAAGTTCTGAGGCAGTTACTGCTGAAAAGTTAGGAGCTGGGCGACAGGTCCTCGGGCCCGTACGTTAGTACTTTGATAAAGCTAGGGGACTGCCGAGGCATTGTGGCTCTCCCGAACGCCGGAAGTCCCGGGAAGTGAAGAGTCAACCTCTCACGTGACGGTGGACGTAGGCACGTGATCAGGACACTATTGCCGCCACACGTGGGGGGCAAGATGGCCGCCCGGCCTCGAGGCTCACCTCCTAGACGTCATTTCCGAATGGGTGAGAAGGGCGGCATTCCTGGCCAATGAAGATGCGGGGCGGGTCTCCGGTCTGATGTACATCGAAATAGGCCAATGGAAGCTGCACAGCGGGGTGTCCGCGGGCGGGCGTCACGGCGCGTTGCTGGGTGGCGGCAGGCGGGGTCCGGACCACGGAGCCAATGCGATGGCAGGGGCGGGGTTGAGTGCTCTATAAGTTGTCGAGAGGCGGATCCTCCGCCCTAGTTCCCAGGATCATGTCTGCGAGTCAGGATTCCCGGTAAGTAAAAGGAGGGCCCGGTGGCTTTAGGGTTCGATGGTTCTCCCCTGTACTGTTCGAAAACTTCGTGGGGGCGGAGCCGGCGTCAACATCTCAGGCCCACCGAGGTGGAAGAAGGAAAAGGCTGCCGGATGATAGCACTTTGTCAATAGGGAGAAGCGTGCGGCCCTACCACTGGGGATCGGCACGGGGTCGGGAGAGGAAAGCCAAACCCTAGGTCAAGAGTGCCGGGAGGAGGGTGGAGCGAGGGGGAATTGCGGCGGCAGACGCTGGTCTGGGGAGAGCAGCAGTAGAACCCGGGCGAGGAGTAAGCGAGGAAAATTATGTGGAGGAGCCTGCCTGGGAAAGCCCGAGTGGGTGCGATTCCGAGTGGTACTCTGGGCGGAGTATTCCGAGCGGGTCATTTCTGGGCTCTGGGGAATTCGGGTGAAACCATTATGTTTGGAGGGGGGGGGGGGCTAGGTCTGCACAAACTCTGGGGGACATTCCACCTCTCAGCCGATCTTTTTTCCGAATTCCGGGATCAGTATTAAGGTTCGGGAGGGGCGGTTTGTAGAGAGTTTTGCCCCGTGTCCAGTGGGCGGATCCCTCTCGCCCCTTGAGAAGGGGAATGGTGAACTGCGGAGGAGCTGTTCCACTTTTCTACGGGGGAACAGATTGGGGTGTGGGCAGGCGACACCATTTTTTCGAAAAGGGGTCGTAGAATGTGGCCCGTTCCACCCAGTGTTACCGGGGTGGGGGGGAGGAGAATTGGCTGCTAGGTGGTTTGGATTCGAGGACTTCTGCTTATGGTATGGAAAGGGGTAAGCATGTGCTCCTTTTAAATTCTTGATCGGTTTTGTGCCTTCCCCCTCCCATTTCTCAAGGCTTGTGCAATTCCCCCCCTCCCCCCTTAGCCAGCTTAGCTTCATTGTGCGCGAGGCCGCTACTGCTCGAGGCCTCCCACATCCGGGCACACGGCGAGTCGAGGCGGAGGGGAGGAGGGGTCTGGGCGAATTCTAGTTGGAAGGGGGGGTAGAGACTAGGAGGGAAGAATGTAGGCGTCATGACGTGGGAAGTCGGGGCGGGACTTCCCACACGTACTGCGGCGAGGGGAGTCAGGCTCCGGGCACGTGGACTAGGCCGTGTGCAGAGGCTGCCCTTCCCAGCCACATCCGGGCGATCTGGGGGGGGGGGGGGGGGGCTCTGAGCGCTGCCTTGCCTCTTCTTCCTCCGCCCCTTCCCCACTAACCTTCCCAGTGAAACTGGGATAGAGGTGGGGCACCATTTTATTAGGACTTGAGAATATTCAGCTCCAACGTGGAATCTTGAGAACTCTATTAGCTGGTGAAGTGGAAGTGTAGAGAGCAATTTACCCGGAAGAGATACTTGGGAGGGGCTGGCTGGCCCCCACCCTCCCAGAGGCAGGGTAGGGGTCTTTGGGAGGGGCTCCTAGGGGATGGTCTATAATTTCTTTTTTCTCTAGATCCAGAGACAATGGCCCTGATGGAATGGACCCTGATGGTGTCATCGAGGTGATGTGATTGTTTACCTGCTTTGGTTTGTTGTTTTGTCAACAACTAAATGAGATCCCCCGGATCTCGGTACACCTTTGTTTACTGTAAGGATTAGTGCTGGGGGGGGGAAGGGGGTTTGTTTTTTTGTTTGTTTATTTATTTATTTATTTTTTTGCTATTATAAAATTCACTGAAACTCATCTTGTGACCAAGGCCTCTCCCCCTCATTGGATTTTAAGGGGTTGAGTACTGCCCATCTTCACTGGAACCATATAGCATCTGAGACAGAAGGGCCTATAGGGTCAAGTTTATTCCCCAGTTGTAAGTTCCTTAGTATAGGGAACCATTTACCGACATTTCTTGGGTTGTTCTCCTCATGCTCTGCTTTTCTCCCAACAGAGTAACTGGAATGAAATCGTGGATAGCTTTGATGATATGAACCTCTCAGAATCTCTTCTTCGTGGTATATATGCTTATGGTTTTGAGAAGCCATCTGCTATTCAGCAACGTGCAATTCTTCCTTGTATCAAGGGTAAGACTTGTTTTGTTAATGGTTTGATGCCTGTGTCTGTTGTGAGTGTTGCTGATTTCATGCTTTGCTTACCTTCACACTTCCTAAAACAAGTTAAGCAGCTTGTCTTTAGACCTACTTCTTGTTACGGCAAGAGCTTGAGGTTCATCCTGTTGTTGTAGCCCCCACTCATGTCCATTTCTGTATCCTGTTCTTCCAGGTTATGATGTGATTGCTCAAGCCCAATCTGGGACCGGGAAGACTGCTACCTTTGCCATTTCCATCTTGCAACAGATTGAACTGGACTTAAAGGCCACACAGGCCTTGGTTTTGGCACCCACTAGAGAGCTAGCTCAGCAGGTCAGACATTTTTCTGAGGCTGGTCCTACTCTGCCACAGGGAAAAACAAACATGGAAGGAGGCAAAAAAGTTAAAAGATTTTAGAACTTTTGGTGATGATTAGGTATTCTGGTTACCTCAGGTGTGCTTCCTCCTCACAATTCAAACTGTCCCCCATAATTAAAGGCCCCTTTTTCCTGCCTTAAACCCAGCAACCAACGCCTCCAGTTGCCTGACTCAGAAGAAAGTTAGCATTCTGGGTGGAGCACGATAGTCTGGCTGGGCAGGTTTAATGGCCATTTCTGGCTGGCTGTAAGCTTCTCCCACCCCACCCCTGACACTGGGTAGAGAGACACCTCTTGGTGGTGTTCTTCTCATATCAGTCAGGGGCACAGCAGTAGTCCAAGTTCATCCCAGCTTGATGCTTTGCTTGGTGGCCACAGCTGGTTCATGCCCTGGGTACATAACTATCCACTTGTCTCAGGAGGGAAAGAGATATTGGTTACAATTAGTTTCATTACTTATGGTTCTCAGAAACTACTTCTAAAACCAGTGAGAGAACTTCAGAAGTTATGTTGGGGGATGGGGCTGGTATGCCTAAAAGTATTTGAACCCATTTCCTCAGTCGGAGTAGAATGCAAGGATATCATGGGCTATCAAGTTTTTTTTGTTTGTTTTGTTTTGATTTTTGGACCCAGATCCAAAAGGTAGTGATGGCACTGGGAGACTACATGGGTGCCTCATGCCATGCCTGCATCGGAGGAACAAATGTCAGGGCTGAGGTTCAGAAGTTGCAGATGGAAGCTCCCCACATCATTGTTGGCACCCCAGGCCGTGTCTTTGACATGCTTAACCGGCGATACTTATGTGAGTATTCTCTTCCAATTGTGCCCCTAGTCTAAGGAGTCTTATTTATTTGCTCTGTGATGATCCCCCATGCGTGTCAGCTGAGCCCAGCTTCCCCTGTTCTCCCAGGTCTAAGTGGGTGTCTTGCCCTCTAGTCTTTTTGGGCTGGCAGAGGTCTCTGTGCACATGATCATACTTTAATACTGAGAGCAGCCTGTAGTGGGTAGTTCTTAAGGGAGGATATGGAAGAAGACAGTTTCCGAAGTTTTCTTCCCTTTTTTATCTTCCTCTGCAGCTCCTAAATACATCAAGATGTTTGTTCTCGATGAAGCAGATGAAATGTTGAGTCGTGGTTTTAAGGACCAGATCTATGACATATTCCAGAAACTCAGTGGCAATACTCAGGTATGGGGAACAGGCCCAAGTGTCTCAGTGCTCTAGTCAATTACACAGGTAAGCTAAAGCCCAGAGGTCATAGAATCAGATTTAAACCAGAAGGGACCTCAGGTGGTTTAGTCCCACCACCATTCCCCTTGGGGCTCTCCTGCTGTTTCATAGATAAGTAAACTGTCCAGAGAGGGAAAGTTAACTTGTCTGGCATCTCAGAAGATTTGCACCTAGGTCTTCCAATTACATAGCCAGCATTTTCCTTCTCGTGCTGCCTGTTAGGTCGTAGGATAAAGAGTTAAGGATCAGACATGAGCACCATTACTTAGAGTTGTGCTATTTCAGGAAGGGGGGTGCATTTTCACGTTGGGACATCAGTGGGGGAGTGGGGAGGAGAATGGCAGTAGTGAGCAGGTATTGAGGATTTGGGGGTAGGAACAACAGAAGATGTGGGGGATTTTAAAGGAGAGGACAGAGCTCAGATACAATTTTTAATTGTTCTTTTTTTTCTCCTCCGAAGGTGGTACTCTTGTCAGCCACCATGCCCTCAGATGTGCTGGAAGTGACCAAGAAGTTCATGAGGGATCCTATCAGGATTCTAGTCAAGAAGGAGGAGTTGACATTGGAAGGCATTCGTCAGTTTTACATAAATGTGGAACGAGAGGTGGGACCCAGTGGAGAAAGGTGGTGTGTAGCCAGGGGAGGGAAGGATTCTGTCAAGATTCTGGAGCACTGGCCCTGACTGGTTTCTTCCCCCAAAGGAGTGGAAGCTAGATACCTTGTGTGATCTGTATGAAACGCTGACTATTACCCAAGCTGTTATCTTCATCAATACCCGCCGAAAGGTGGATTGGCTCACTGAGAAAATGCATGCCCGTGACTTTACTGTCTCTGCAATGGTGAGTTTCTAGGTGTTGCCTTTTAGTATCACTTCCACTGGACTTTGAGAGAGCTGATTTTTTGATGTATGCAGGTTCTGCAATTGTTTCCATTTCTGGGAGTCTGAGGGCTGCCACAGGGGGAAACTGAGTGAGACTGAAATCAGGACCTGACCAGGGATGCAGAAGGGAGGGGGTATGTGAGATTTTGCTCCCTTCCTTTACAGTTGGTCACCAGCTTGTCCCTTAGGAAGGACAACTGCCTGTCTACCATTCTACTCTGTCCAGTAATAAAGACTTAAGAGCTCAGGGGGGCAAGCTGCTACTTACATAGCTAGCTGCATGAGTGGAATGGAATGAATGGTGGACCAGCAGTCTTAAATAAAGTTAACTTGGCTTTTGTGCCCGCTGAAAAATCTCACCTTTGTCTCCCCACAGCTTCATTCCTGTCCTGAGCCCATGCTTGGTCATTAACCCCTGTGACAGCTCTCAGGACCCCTAAGACTCCCCCACAAATGAAACAATCAGATCCCACTACGTACCTGTCCAATGTTCTTTTGTACTAGTCACCTGGTTCTCTATTCCTACCTGACCTTCTGTTCTCTCCACAGCACGGAGACATGGACCAAAAAGAACGTGATGTAATCATGAGGGAGTTTCGCTCAGGTTCCAGTCGGGTGCTTATTACCACTGACCTATTGGTGAGCATTTAGGAAGATTTTGACATGGTTCTCACTCCCAAGGTTGTGGGATGGAACAGAATTCCTAATGGTGAAGTGGTGGGGTGCTGAATGTTAACACCACAATCTAATTTGTTCCCACAGGTCATACCCTTTCATTCAGAGTTAATGACAAATTTATCAGTAAAATGAGGATAGTGATGCTAACTTAGAATGTGATTGTGACCTTTTTTTTTTTAGGCTAGAGGTATTGATGTTCAGCAAGTGTCTTTGGTTATTAATTATGACCTTCCCACCAACCGGGAGAATTATATTCATAGGTAAGCCTGATGAAGAACTACCCATCATCTTTGGTGACACTTTTAGGGATAGAATTTTATTTTCTCTTGACCAATTTCAGTAATTATTTTTGGGTCTCACCATTTTCTTTTTATTTTGCTCCCAATTATGAGGTTTCTCAGACTACCCTAATTTGTATTCTTATAAATCTTCCTACCCCCAGAATTGGCCGTGGTGGGCGCTTTGGCCGTAAAGGTGTGGCCATCAACATGGTGACAGAGGAAGACAAGAGGATTCTTCGAGACATTGAGACCTTCTATAATACCTCCATTGAGGAGATGCCTCTCAATGTGGCTGATCTCATCTGAGGGGCTTCCCCACCTGATTTAACCCAGGGCCCTGCTCTCTGGGATGGGGGGAGGGGGAGCTGGATGGGAGGGGGGAACAAGGGATGGACACCTTTGTCATTTTTTCCTTTTTTTTTTTTTGACTTTGAATAAATGTCAATTTTTGAGGCAAAAGGAACTGTGAACCTTAGACACCCTTTTCTTTGGGGCAGGTTTATGCCCTTGGCGCCGTTACCTCCCCCAACTACTTCTTCCTTACTCCAGAACACTAATCCAACCCTTCATTGTTTCAAGCCAGTCTGTCCTCCATTCCTAGCAGCCAAATACCGCCTGCCCCACCGAAAGGTAGTTGAGAGGCCATGACTAGCCACTCTACCCCCTTCCCTGTCCATGGACAAAATTTGGGGGGGGGTCTGCCCCCCACCACCATGAGGCTGAAATAACTCATTGGGTTGGCTTCTCTCCTCTTCCCCCCTCCCCCCACCCAGGTCAAGGGAGCAGGGGAGAGAAAGTAGTCATTTTTACGTTGTTTTGTATAGTATTTATTGATTCAGGAAAGAAACCACAAAATTCTGAATAAAATTACTTGGAAACTGCCTGTTTGGGCTTCTTATTTTTTTTATCTACCCCTTTCCTCAACCTAGTTTCTGGGTAGTGTTTACTGGTGTCCCTTTAACAGGATAATATACCCTATCTAGGGTTAAGCTGATCTGTCTCCATTAGCATTGTCAATTCTACTCCCAAGTATTCCCTTTAGAAAACAAAACCCTAAAGCATGACCGTTAACCTGCAGTTGAAAGACTTTTGTATCTAAACTACTAGAAGGTGCAAAGGTGGGAGAGTGTATCATGCAGAATAGAAGTGGGGAGATCCCTGCTGTGATACCTCTGCATATTTTACTATTACATGTTTCTCAATTCTCAACATTAAGGTCTCCCCCCCCCCCCACCCACCCAAAGCCAAATCCACCACCACAATCACAAGCCTGGTCCTTAATGCCACCCCCTTCAGCTTCCTCTTAGTCCGAAAGGAACCTCATGACAGCACTGGTTGGGGCAAACTCAAGATTGAGAAATTCTTGACTCAGCACTGAGTCTGGTGAGCCTGAGGTGCCTGAGTCAGAATGGGGGTGGAGGGTTTAGTTACTAGGAAGTAGGTTTCATATTTCCCTTAAAAGACAAGACAGTAAAGTGAATCAGTCCCTGGGTGCAGAGGAGAAGAGAGAACCCCGGGAGAAAGATCCTAATTGGCAATCCGGTCTTATCATGAGACTATCTCTGCTACTTTCTGGTATCTTGCTGGGGCTGCTGGCAGGTATGGGGGAAAGGTGGCAGGGTTGGGGATTCGAGGGCAGTCCTTATTTTGACTTTCTTCCAGGGCTGATCTGCCCTTACTGTTTTCCCTCAAAGACCAAGGGGCAGGGGATAAGTGTCCCCGGAAGAAGTCTGTTACACTGGTACCATCGTTCACGGTGACGACCATAGCCACAGAGAGGAGTACCACCAGCCCAGAAACCACCACGAGACATGGGAGGACAGCCACAACCCACAGGACCTTCACAACTACCACTACCCCCCATAGTAACAGAACTGCTACCAGTTATCCAACCACAAGTGAAACAACAGCTATCACCCATGGAACTACTACCAGCTCCAGAAACACCTCAACCATCAGCCCATCACAATCCGTGCCAGTCCCACCTTTCCCCAAACCCACCTCTGGCCCCAGTGGGACTGTTGGAGACTACACTGGGGCCAATGGTTCCCAGCTCTGTGTTCGCCTCCGGGCTCAGATCCAGATGAGGGTCCTGTACCAGGGCCATGGTGGAGGAAAGGTCAGGCCCATCGGGAGGGGACTGGATGGAGTGGGGACGAAAGCTAGGGTAGGGGAAGGGTGGGAAGAAGGGAAAAAAACAGAAAGGGAAGATGATATGAAGCAGTAAAATGGACTCCACTTTGTTTCGCTTTTCCTACAGCTTTGGGGCATTTTTGTCCTGAACCCCAATAGAACAGTTCCTCAAGGAAGCTGTGAGGGGAACGACTCAAGCCTAATTCTCTCTTTTCCTGATGGAAAACTCATCTTTGGTTTCAAGCAGGTACAGTTTTAATGGTCAAAAGATAACTCCCTCCTCTCCGATCCTTTTTCCACTACATACGTACATTGCTTATCATCAATCCTAACACCACCCCTTCCAGGACTCAATCAAGAAAACTGCCTACCTGAGCTGTTTGGAGACAGAGTTCAATGCGTCCTTCCCCTCCTCAGCCCGTGAGTACTCCCATGTACTGTCTAGTTTACTGAGGGGAAACGGAAGGAGAGGAAAGAAACACAAGTGGATTATTAGGTTCCTGATCTCTCTGCACTCCTTCAATCAGGGTGGACATTCTCGGCAAAGAATTCATCACTCCAGGATCTCCAAGCACCACTGGGTCATAGCTTCATTTGTAGAAATAGAAGTATAGCCATCTCCCCAGAGATCCACCTTGACTTGCTATCGCTACAGCTGCAGGCGGCTCAGCTTCCCCCAAATGGGGCCTTTGGCACAGGTAAGATGCCCCTCTCCCCCCCACCCCCACCTTTCACCCCACCAGCCACCTTGTCAATTTAATTCAATTAAACATCATGATGAGGCAGTATCTTTTCCAGACAAGTCACTCCTTCCTTTGTTCCTCTTTCCTGCTTTCCCAAATGCCCTCCCTCTTCACTGGTCCTATCCACTGGTGCCCTTGGCATCTCCGGTCCTACCTAAAACACAAATTTAGGCTTCCCAAAGTAACCAGATAGAGAGGACCTAGGCTTGAATTCTATCTAGTTGTGAAATAAGCTCTCTGGGGCTCAGTTTCCCCATCTGTAAGATGAGGTGGTTGGACCAGATGAGCTCTGAGATTCCCCTCCACCTCTACATCCCTTCCCTCTCCCTCCATTCTAAGTTTAATCACTAGGTTTCTCCCTGCAACAGCTCATTCCCGGCTACCTCCCTTTTCTCCCTCTAGCTTTCTACTGCTCTGCCGAGCACAACATCCTCGTGCCTCTTGTGGTGGGTCTCGTCCTGCTCGCTCTCCTCATCCTGGTGCTTGGTGCCTTCTGTATCTCCCGAAGACGCCCACCGGCCTACCAGCCCCTCTGAAAGCTCCCGCTTCCCTTATTTCCTTGGCTGGAGACATCCCTGTACCCCTCTCCCACCCCAAGGTGACTCCTTCACTCTTTTTCCATTTTCTCTACCTCCTTAGTTCTAGGATAGATCTGCAATTCTCTACCTTGGGGAGGTGGGGAGAGAAGGGGGAGACTTCCAAAGGCAGAAGGAGAGGCATTGTGAGCAAGGAGAGTCTTTATTGGATTTGACGGAAGCACCTTCCCAGAACCACATGAGATACATGCATTTTCCTTAACTTCTCCACTTCTGCAATGATTAAAGATCACAATGGCTTTGCCTTATGTCTGGTTCTTCGTGCTTGATGTGCTTTCATGGCGTCTGAGCAGTAGGAAGAGTGTATGTGTGTATTTTTCCTGATGCTCGGCACCGTACATCCCGTGTCTTCTGCGCCCTCCCGCCCTCCTCCTTCGGGGCCAGGAGCCAAAGGCCCTCTGGGTCTCCACCTTGGTCCTAAAATGGGGCTCGCCGAGTTCAGCGGGGAGTCACGTCTGTGGGTAAGGCCTCATCTGCAGAAGCCTCTAGACCCAAAGTCTCAGCTCTGTAATAATACAATCAGCTCCCCGACTAGGGACGTGGATGGACCGGGGTGGGACCCACACCGTGGTAGGCCAGTACTCAGGCAGGGAAAGCCACCTATGTGAAGGCTGCCCAGCGACCTTCTGGGCCACGGCATGGAAGACCACGGAATGGAAGACGCCAAAGAGCCCCCGACCCCCCCCCCCCCCCAGGGCCTGGACTCCGACACATCCCGGCAGTTCGGGTGGCCCCTCCTCCCCCCCAGGAGGGACCTTGCCGCAGCGCAGAGCCCGAGGTCACGGCCCCCACCCCCCAGCAATTCCTTTTAGTCCATGGCCCCGGAGCTTAGAGGGGCGGCTTCCCGAATGCTCATCGAATTAAATGCATTGTCTATTGCTGGTAGCCATCTTGGATCCTTGGGTTTAATTCCATTAAAAACTTTTCTCCCCACTGCATCCCGTGGGCTGGGCTATCGCAAAGCTGCCCCACCGGAAGCGCCCCGCGGTGATTCTGGTACCTTGCCCACCCCGCCCCATCCCCCCACGGCCTCACACGGTTTCACAAAAATGTCAGTGTTTGGGCTTCTCCCTCTTGGCCTCGGACCAGACAAAGGGACCCAAAGGGGAAGGCATTCGACAAAATGGCGCCAGGGGGCCGGGGTGGTGAGCTCCGTCTCATTCAAGAAAACGGGTCCTCAAATAGAGCGCCAACTGCACATGCGTAGATCGCTCTTTTTAAATTCCGTCCACTCCCCCACCCCGGCCCCTCCCACTACCACGGCCACACACCCCGTTAGGCCACAAAAATGGTGTAAGAGGAGCGCTTTGCCCCCCGAAGGCAAACACTTCCGGGGGTGAGGAAGAGCGCCGGCGTACGCATGAGCGAGAGAGGAATCGGCAGTATGGACACGCGCATGCGCGTGCCGACGACGCTACATGGCAGGCCGGGCGGGGGAGGAAAGGCCTGAGCAGGCGGAAGAGATCGGTTTGCAAGATGGCGGAGGAAGCGGAAGGGCCTCTAAAGCGGCTCCTGGTGCCTTTTCTTCTGCCCGAGAAATGCTACGATCGGTTTTTTGTTAACTTGGATTTGCTCGACGGTGAGCCCCTTTCCAGTATCACGTGGTCCTCCGGACGCAGGGATCCGGGGCCGGCCTGGGGTGGGGTGTCAAACCACGAGATTATGGCAGCTGCTGCCGTGACCTTTCGGGCGGTAGTGACTAAGGGCGGCCATGCGGGCAGGGCGGAAGTGCGTGCAAGCCCACGTGGGACGGGAAGCTGGCTTCCTTTTATGGGGGCGCAGGGGGCGGGGGTCGTGATTAATGAGGGCTCCGGAAAGAGTTCGTGCTGCCTCCTAATGAAAGTTTCTGAGTTAGTGAGTTGGTCCCGGAACTGCTGAGGTTCAGTCTGCGAAACGCGGGGTCACAATAAGGAGGGGAGCTGATATTTTAGCGTCCGTTAGTTTGTTTTCCACGAGGTGGCCGAGAGGTGTAAGTTCCTGCCGGCTTGGTTGTTCTATCTAATAGATGAAGGCCGCGAGTGACTCGTCCAGGGCCACACCGAAGGGTTGATACTTGAACCTAGGGCCCCCCGATAAATGTCAATGTGTGTCCGAGGTGGAATTTGAGCTGTGGTCATTAAAGCAGGCTGCCTTCCACACTGTTGTATATTTATGAAACAACCCCATTTCAAAGGGCTGAAATCTGGGAGGTAAGTTACCTCCTCCCGTATCTTTTGGGGAAGGAAATAGAGGACAAGGATCACGGAAGTTGTAGAGTAGTGGGACTGCTCATCAGGTGAGGTCCACGGTGTTAGTAGCACTGCCCAGGAGAAAGCCGAAGCCAACTGGTTGCTAGAATTCAGGCCTGTGGTACAGGGTCCTTCCGCCGTACCATTGTATACCCCTTTTGAGCGGCTGGTATGTGCGATGCAGTGTGCCGGATTGGGGGGAATGTGTGAGGAGACTTCCAAGAAATCAGTACGTGTCCGGCTATCTTAGGATCCTTTAGAACTGAAAGGAAACTGACAGCTAGCCTAACCCTCTTTTGTGTGAGAGGATATGGGGGGAGGTTAAGAGGTTTGCCCAAGCTAAAAAGTATCAGGAACCCAAGTTCTATGACTCAGGCCGGCCCTCTCTCCGCTGCATTCTGCTGCCCTCCAATACATGCAAAACCCAAGTGATGTGGCCGGTGAGGGCTAGAGTCAATCAATACACAAGTCTGCAATAGATACTCTTCTGGCACAGAAACAAAAATGAAACAGCCCCTGCCCTCAAAGACCTTACTGGGGAAGACAGCGTGTGCATATATGAGAATATGTGTGTGTGTTTGTATATGAGACATTTAAGGTAAATAAGAAAAGGCTTATGAAGAAGGCAGAGCTTGATCTGAGTTTTGAGGGAAACTCAGGATTCCAGGAGACAGGTGAGGAGGAAGAGCAGTCTGTATAAAGGCACCAAGGCCAGAGCTATTAGTTCCTTAAGAGGAATGGTAAGAAGCCTGGTTTGGCTGGGCCATTGATTATATGAAGAGGAGTAATGCCACATAAAGCTGGAAAGGTAGGTTGGAGCCAGCTAGTGAGGCTTTTAAATGCCAAACAGATTTCTATTTGATCCTAGAGGTCATTGAGAGCCACTTGAGTTCATTGAGGAGGGAAGTGACACGATCAGAAATTGCTTTGGTAGCTATGTAGAGGGTGAATTTGGAAGAGAGGAAACTCAAGGGACAGGGACCAATTAGAAAACTGTTGCAGTAGTCCAGGAGACAAGTTTCAGCTGGCCTTTAGGTTATCTCTCCAGTTAGGGGATTGTATATAAATGACAAACCAGCCATGTCATCTGAGGAGGAACACTCCGACAGGCAGGAAGAGAATCAAACAAAGGGTAAGATTACTTTGGCCAGAGCGGTCAGGGACAGCTCAGACCCAGAAGAATAGTTAGGGATTGGGGAGGGCGCTCTAAGTGAGAAGCAGTAGTGGAAGCTCCGTCTTGGGAAAAGTCAGTTTCTGTTGGTGAGCCGTGGCGATTACCTTTGAATGACTACTAGGGTAGGGGAGCACATTGACGGTTTCTGGGGAGGTGCATTAGGATAATAGTGGGTCACACTGAGGTTTTCTAAGTACTTTCCTCACAACATCACTGAAGCGGGTTGGGTTGTACAAATATCCTTCCCATTATTAAAGTGAGAAAACTGAACCAGAGAGGAGTGACATAAGGTTTAGAGTTCTGAAGGATTTCCAGATCTTCTAACCCAATCTCGTCATTCAACAGGTGAGGAAACAGACTCAGATGTTCAACTTATTTGTCCAAGGTCATAGAGATAACAACAGAAGATCCAGGTCTCTTAACTTCAAATCCCAAAGTTTTCCTGAGTCAGTGTTGTGCAGGGAGAATTGGGACGTTAGCCAGGGTAGGAAAATGGGGCAGGGGCTGTCATTCTTTACCCTCAGGTGTCCCTAAGACCTCAGAGTCTATGAGACTGTCTTCCAGATGGTTCTCAAGGAAAAGCAGTAGAGAAAGATAGTGTCCCCAAGGTTGGGCCTAGAAAGGGATGATAGTGGAGTGTACACTGTACAGTCTTGTCTGTCCCATGCTTTAGTACCGTTGTCCTTTCTTGGCATTAGAAGGCAGGCAGTATGACATGAGGCTTGGCTTTGTCCTTCCTAGTATCTTAACTCTCTTTGCTTCCTCTCGCCCCGTTCCAGTTCCCTGCCTCAAGATACTAATCAGCAAAGGCCTGGGGCTCGCCATTGTTGCTGGATCATTGCTAGGTGAGTGTCCAATGGGAATTAGCGGTGGTCACCTTGGGGCTCCAATTGAATTGGCCCCTTTTCCTCAAAAACCAAACGTAGCTGGGAAGGGAATTGGTTCTATATTCCCAGGGTATGGCTTTTCTTGTTATCTGCTTGTCCACTTACAGTGAAACTACCTCAGGTGTTTAAAATTCTGGGGGTGAAGAGTGCAGAAGGACTGAGCCTCCAGGCATTTCTTCTAGAACTGGTGGCCTTGACTGGGACCATAGTCTATAGTGTGGCCAACAGCTTCCCGTTCAGGTAACTGAGGGGCCCAGGTGGTTTTGGGAGTGTGATAACCACTTTGCTAGGAATGTGAGGAATTGGAATGCTCTCTACCCATCCCCCCTTAAAAAAACAAAAACAGCTCTGGGAACTGAAGACATTAGACTAGAAAGCTGTGGGAAGGGCAGCCTTGGGTTTCTGGCAGCCTACTTCTGATATAGATGGATGGATGGATGGATAGGTGGATGGGTGGATGTTAGGCAACTCCCTTGAATCTCAGATCAGGCACTTGCTGTGATAGAGGATAACTCTTGGGAGTTGTAGACCTCAGGAAGACCATAGAGGCAGTAAAGGAGGATTGGTCCAGCTCTGACCCATGCCTTGGCTCCCCTTCAGCTCTTGGGGTGAAGCCTTGTTCTTAATGCTACAGACCATCACCATCTGCTTCCTGATCCTACACTACAGAGGACATACCATGAGAGGTAATCTTCCACCACCCCCCCCTCCCCCAGAGGTAGGGGAGGCTCTGGGCTACCATCCTCTATGGGTGGGGCATGGAGGACCTTGGGGCACTGTAATAAACATTGTAAGGATTGAGACTTTTTGTGGGAGGAAAACAGGGGAAGTAGGCAAGTTGGAAGATTGGAAAATGAATTGTCAGTGATCTTTCCCCGGCACCACTTCAGGTGTGGCCTTACTAGGCATCTATGTCCTGATCCTGCTGTTATTGCTCTCACCCCTGATGCCCAAGGCTGTGGTCACCCTGCTTCAGGCCACCAACATGCCTGCTGTGATCATGGGGAGGGTGAGTGTGGGGAGAGACAGGGACAAACAGGTGGAGGTGGAGATGAAGAGGAGGTGGGCAGTGGGTAGGGGTTGGGGGTAAAGAACACACCAGATAATGGGGAAGAGACAGGAGACAGATGAACATAAGAATCTTTTGATTTTCTCCAGTTACTTCAGGCAGTCACCAACTACAGAAACGGTCACACGGGGCACCTGTCGGCAGTCACTGTCTTCTTACTCTTTGCTGGCTCTCTTGCCCGAATCTTCACCTCTATCCAGGTAAGGGTTCCCTCAGAGGACAGTCCCTACCTCCTTACAGACCCTGGTGGTTAAATGCCAACTTACCCCTGAAAATGAGATTGATTAGGCCTTCAGAATGGGGACTGGGATTTCCCTGCCTCTAAAACTTACTCCCTGTGTGGCCTTGGCAAACCATTTAAACCTCTTTGGCTCTCTTCTAGGTAAAATGAACAGATCGGACCAGCTGCTGGCCCTCCAGCGCTGATATTGTTTGTTTCTATTCTATCTTCAGGAAACAGGTGACCCCCTCATGGCTATGACTTTTATCGTCTCCTCCATCTGCAATGGCCTCATTGCCTTCCAGCTCCTCTATTACTGGAATGTCAGGATTCCTCACAAATGGGAAAAGAAGCATCAGTAGTGTCTGGGATGCCACTTCCCTGCCAGAACAGTATCTCAAAGGGCCCAGTTTGAACTTCATTCCTTTTCCTTTGGTCTTCTTGACCTGGGTTCCTCCCACCCCCAAAATTGAAATCCTTTTTTGTTTTGGAGCTGTGCTCCTCCCCACCCCTTTATTCCACTCTATATTGATGTGGTAACTTTTTTTTTTTTTAGATTAAATGGCAGTCCCCAGAATTCCCTGTCCTCCCCTCACTCCCCCGTAGCTTTTTGTTCTCGACTGTGTTGGGGAGCTTCCAAGAGAAGGTTTAGGGGCAGCTAGATGGCACAGTGAGTAGAGAACCAGCCCTGGAGTCAGGAGGACCTGAGTTCAAATCCAACCTCAGACACTTGACGCATTAGCTGTGTGACCTTTTCCAAGTCACTTAACCCCAATTGCCCTGCCTTCCCCCCTCCAAAAAAAAAAAGATTTATAAACCAAGAGAAGGTTTAGCCCTTAGAGCATCCACTGCTAAAGAGGGATTGTGACCTGGGGATTGGGAGGAAGGTAGCAAATGAAGACATGGGACCTCATTAGTGGTGGCTTTGGACTATGAGGATGTCAGCTGTGGCTTATTAACTAGTTTTGTACCTGTGGTCCTAATTATTCATCACCAGGATAGGATCTCTGGCTTCTTGGCAGAACTCAAAGGGAACTTTGTTCCTCCTTTCCATTTGATTCCTAAATATGTTTCTTCCCTCTCAATCCTAGAAGGTATCTCTTCTTGCACGGTCCCCTTCAAACACCCTCTCCCCATTAGGGTACTCAAAGGGGCATGGGCCCAGGAAATGAAGGAAGGTGGCACCTGCAGACTAATACAGGCAGTAACTAAAGACGTGGAAAGAAACAGCTGACCAGAACCTGAGCTAAAGCTGTCTTCTTCAGGTGGGATTCTCTAGTCTGACTCTAACCTTTGACCCTTAGGGCAGTCTCCATCTGTATAGGACTCCTCCCTATCCCCAAGTCTTAGGTGGAGAAACAGATCTGGGCCCTGCTGATGATCCCCTGGGTTGGTGAAGCTGTAGAGGGAATCAAAAAGTGGGGCCAAAACTCAAAGTCTGAATTTAATCTTACAAAACATAGAATATATAAAAATTTGTATCTTCAATACAAAAATAATCCAGCATTCTCCCTTAATTATGTCCCTCAGAATCCAAGTGTCCAGTCACCTGAAGGTGGCATACTTGTGGCGGTGGATACTGCTGTTAAGGGAGGGGGTCTGAGTGAAGGACTAGAGAGGCACATCCCCGGCATTTCGTGGCCCCTGGACCCTAGGGTATTAGAGGTGGATCAGGGGGTGGGACCCAGGAGAGGAGGATTGTAGGAGGTGGGGCCAGGGGAATAAGGGTTGTAGGGATTCAAAAGCTCCCCTTGGAGTGGAGCTCCAAGAGGAAGGGAACAAAGGGAAAGGGCCTCTGGTTTACAGTGATGAGCTCTGCGAAGAAAGAAAAAGGGAAATGTGAGAAGAACCCGGGTGTCTGTTCCCCTCACCACCATGCCATCCCTCTTCTCTGGTATTCCTCTCTTGTTCCCTCCCCAGGAGAGGGTGTGTCAGGGTAGATTTCCTGAGTCACATTCCCCAGCTTTCAAGTTAGACCTGTTCTGGGAAGGCAGGAGGAGCAGCAGCTTGTTTCTGGCTCAGCGTGTAGCACAGATGTCCAGACCCTGCTTGGCATATCAATGGGACAGGGACCTCTAGTGGCTTAGACTACCATTTAGTCTTTTTGTGGCATGTTGGCATCATTTGGCATGTATGCTCCCCTGCTGTTTTTCTTTTCCAGGGAAGACAAGAAGAGAGGTTTGCAATCTCCCTGCCCTAGGGGATGGGAGAGGGACTTGGGTCAGCTAAAGGACAGGACTCTGGATGGAAAGTAGAAGAGGGTGGGGTGTGAAGGCAGTGAAGAGAGAAACTTCCATTTCCAAGCCTTGCCCTGGAGGTAACCCAGAAGAGGTAGCAAACAGGGCACAAGTCTATATTGCACAAGTTTATGTCACACAACTACCCAAAGCTGTTACTTGGGATATAAGGTGGCAAAGTAGCTAGACTTGACTTCGAATTTGAGGAGAAGCCTTCTGCTCCACGCTCTCTGTGATCACGAACCCACCACTGAGCCCTCACTCTGCTCTCCCATCTAGACGGGCTTAGCAACTGAAAAGCCCCGTCTTCCCATCCCAGGTTCTGGGCCAGCCACAGACTTCGCCGTTAGCCGGGGAGCCTGGATGGAAGCCCAGAGCCCAAGTTAAGGTGACTGTAGCCCGGACCTATTTAGATGTTCCGGGGGTCCTACTGCTCGTTATTTCTACAGCCCAAACTTGCACCGGGTTTTGAGAGCGCATGCTCAGTTCTCCCTCCCACGGCACAAGGAGCCCTGGTCCTCTAGGGCAGTACAGATGGTGGATGCCCGGGGCTGGGAAGTCCCACGTCCTTCTTCCTCCACCCCTCCACCCCTGGCCATCACTCACCCGCAGCCTTCGGCCAGATAGGAGGAAGAAGGGTTCTGGGGCTGGTAGCCAAAGCACCCCGTCTCCCAGCCCGGCTCAGCACCGTGGTTGCCGCTGCCCCTGCCCGCCCTGGCCAGCCCCAGACATTCGTGGCCCAGATTGGTGTTCTTGGTCTTGCGGCGCGGCCGGTACTTGTAGTCGGGATACTCGCGCAGGTGCCGCGCCCGGAGACGCTTCGCCTCTTCTACGAAGGGTCGCTTCTCAGCTTCCCCGAGCAATTTCCACTGCGCGCCCAAGCGCTTGGAGATCTCCGAGTTGTGCATCTTGGGGTGCAGCTGCGCCATCTGGCGACGCTGGCCCGAGCTCCACACCATGAATGCGTTCATGGGCCGCTTCACCTTCGGGGGAGTCTCCCCGGGAATCCCTGGGCTCTCGGACTCCGAGGGACGGGACGTGGAGGATGCGAAAGCAGTGGGAGCAGGGAGTGTCAGGTCCCAGGCCTGATGTGGAGAAGACCGGGGCAGCGCCATGGGGATGGTTAACCTGGGCGAGGAGGGGGAGATGGGGAGGAGGCTCAGGAAAGTGCCTGATCTTGGAACGTCGGGTTATCCCGAGTCCGGTATCCCTCAATGGAAGATTCCTTCAGCCCTCACGGACACCCTTACCCTCCCCTCCACCCTCACCCCAGGAAAGTGGAATAAGAATCTGCTACCTTGTCCCCAAATCCGTTGTCTTTGATATAGAGGTGTATGGCCACTCGCAGAGCCAGAGAGCCAGCAGCAGGTAGCTGGCCCCTGCCTCCACAGTGTTCCTTCAGGCTCTTTCCCAAATTCAGGGTCTCCAGCCTTCCAAGTACTTCGCTAAGGTACGAGGGTGTGCTTCTCAGGCCCTGCAGCCCTTGCTTCCCGGGGCCAGTACTGCTCTGGGTTTCGGCGTGTTTCCGAGGCTGCCTTATTCGAATCACCCTGGGGGGTGTGGGGCGCGGCAAGTGCCAGTAGTAGGCCGGTCAGACCCGGGAAAGGCTTTTAAACTGGGACCCCGCCCTACTCCAGGGCCTCCCCTGCTCCCTTTCCTCCGCCCCGCAGCGTGCTCAGGTTTACTCTTCCCAGCCCCCATTTCTCAGGGCTCCACTCCCTAACCCTAGCTCTAGTCCAGGAGACTCTCCTCCCAGCGCCCGCTGCATTTTATTTCCCTTCCTTGAGTAATTTTAGGTCACGAATTCCCTTGATCAATGCTGGATGAGGGGTACAGCGGTACAACACAGCCTTCTCTCTCTTGGCCCCTTCCGAATGGCTTCTCCGACCCAGAGTGCGTCTGGGGAAGATTTGGAGGGAAAGTTTAAGGTAATTTCTCTTCCTGAATCACCCTAGCTTAGCTCAATCCATGACTCCGAATTTCTCTGGTGCCGAGGATTATCCTAACCCTACGGGAGCCATTTCTGTTGTCAGGGCAACTGGGGAGAGGAAGGTTGGCCATAGGAACCGCAGAGCCATTGTTGGGAAAGCTGGGGGTGGGGTGGGGTGAGGAGTCTCACCTTGTGCCCCATCTTCTCATGGCCGGGCCCAGCCCTGGCCTGAGGGGACCCCAAAATAAACCAAACCCATTAAGGCAGTGCCTTGCCTTGGGCCCAGATCTCAACCCCTAGGGAGGGGCATTCCTGAGTCACAGCAGGAGGCAGGGTAGGTAGAGGAGTGGCCCAACTCACTCAGCAGCAAGTTGGGTGGGGACACTGGGCCAGTTCCAGGGTAATTAGAGTAAGACGGGGGAGGGGTGGAAAGCATGAAGAGGAGCATCACATGCAGAGTTAAGGGGCTCTAGAGGTTGATGGTGATATAATGGTGACGAGGCTGAGCTAGGTCCATGGGATACAAGTGACAAGGCAGCACCGTGGCTCAGATTTAATGGGTACATGAGAAACAAGACTGGGGGGGAAAGGGTGCCATTTGGATTTTTTTATTCTCTTTTTAAATACTGTACAGTGAAAAATAAATACACCTTCTCATTAGCCAGACAAAGTCTAGCCCCCTACCTCCCACCCCTAGAGACCCTTAATAGGTCTCTACCCCTGCTTCAAACCCCCCTCCCCATGCCTCCCACCCAATGACACCACCCCCATCTTCCACAGTGATGAGGCCCAGAGAGGGGGGGGGACAGGATGAGAAGAAGGGGTGCCAAGGGAACCCCCCCCAAACCATCAAATTTGGGTGGGTACAGGAGGACCCTCCCCACAAACAGGCCGGGGAGAGAATTAGGGGCCAGGGAAAGATTGGGGCATTAGAGGGTAAAAGGCACATCCAGTCTGATGGGGGGAGGCTCCCCTCACCATGGGGTGGGGTAGACAGAGGAAGAAGAGGAGAGGGTGACCCTGTAACAAGCACACCACCCCACCCCAAGCCCCTGGGGGGTGGGGAAGAACCCACAATGCGGCCACTGTTCCCTCCCCCCTTAGACAAGAGCAGCTCCAATGCGGGTCAGGAAGGGCTTGTTGGGTAGCAAGCAAGATGGGGGGGAGGGGGACAAGAAGGGGTGGCGGGACTTTTATGAGACCCCATTCACCAAGCTGCCCAGTTCCAAAGAGGCAGAGAGCTCCCCATTTTCCGAGGGGCCCTTAGGAAGCTTGCTGACACCCTGGAAAAGAAAAGGAAGGTGATAAGAAGGGACCCTCCTCTATTTCCTTTTACTGTACCAACTCCCAGAGAGGCCAAGCCCTATAAACTCAACCCTCCCCTCCCAAAGTTTGGGGTGCAGTGGGGGGGGGGGGGTTCCAGGGAGGAGGAAGGCGATACATCTACCTTTGGTCCTGAGAGGGAGTCTTCAGAAGGAACATGAGTGGGCTCAGGGGGCGGCCTCTGTCGGCTTTGAGATTCTGCCCGGGAGATGTAATCTGCCACTGTCACTAAGGGAAGAAGGGATCAGATGTCCATGCCCCAAACCTTGCATCAGACCCCAGAGCCCCGCTCTCTCAGGTCTAAGGAAGAACTTTGGCTATTCACCTGGCTGCCGGTCTCTGCTGATGGAGCCATCTGCCCGGTTACCACGGTTGCGTCGTCTACGACTTCGGTTGCGTCGCTGGGGTTTTGATTCCTCTTCTGTAGGGGAGGATAGTGATGAGAAAATAAAGATTCAGAAAACGGAGGAACCCAGACTCTCAAGCCTCATTTTTTCTCAGTGATCCAGGATCACTGCTCACCCAGACCATTTTCAGCCAGGTTAGGCCCATCAGACTCCAGCCCTCCATCTATGATAGTCCGGTCCTCATCTGTGCGCCTACGGCGAGAACGTCGGCGTCGGGCACTAGCTGGAGGTGGCTCTCCAGGCTCAGAGTCAACTGGGGGCTCTGGTTCTGATGTGTCCAGTAGGCTGTAGGGGTTACTGTCAGGATCCTTCAGCACTAAGTAAGGAAGAGAAGGCTTGGCCTTTGGGCATCCTGCTCTCCATTCTCAGCTCCTACCCATTTCCCTCCAAGCCCCAGGTGAATGTTAGGTTGATTCCCTCAGTACCTGAGCTAATGGAAGATGTGCTGTACTTCGTGGGAAGCCGGGGTGTAGGATTGGACCCTCGACCTCGTCCCCCCATTGGTCTCCTACGACCCTCTTCACCCCGACTAGAGGCATCTTGGTCACTGTGTCCAGGCCGGTCAGGCTCTTCTCGTTTTTCAGACTCTGTTTCAGAAGCAGTGGATAGGTCTGAACCAGGACCTAGAAAACAGGAGTCAATTTGGTTCCTCACTTCCAGAAAATATTATTTAATCTCCCTACAGCCCCAAGGAAAAGCCTTTGCATACAATTTGTTCTCCTACAACCCATCTCTTCTCCTTCTCACCCTAGCTACACACCACAATCTCACCATAGCCAGAACTTCCTGTCCTTCGGCCACGGCCTCGACCTCCATAGGTTCTAGTGGCATGGAGGGAAGAAGAAGAGCTTTCATCTGTAGCATAGCCAGTCTTGTCACCACCACTGCTCCCTCGACCACTTCCAGGGGTACGGAAGCCCAGACCAATCTGCCGAAGCTGTTCATCAATCTGCAGCCTTTCTAGTCGAAGCTGTTCTACTTCCTAATTGAGAGACAAGAAAATAGTTGAAGGCAGCAAAAGCAGAAAAATTTAAGAGTCCCCTGCAGAAACTGCACACCACCTAAATTCTCTGAATAGCAAAGAATTTAGCAAAAATTTAGTAAAGAAGAACAAATCCTAAACGTGAACGAATCAGGCATCCCACCCTGCCCTTTAGCACTACCCTCCTCAGAGACAGTCTCCATACACCCCAGCTTTTCTAAAAGTTCCAATTCTCCTCTGGACACTCAGTACCCATTTCCCTCCCAAGGAGACAGCCCTGGTACCTGCAAGTAAGAGAGGTGATATTCCAGTAGGGCCTGAGCATTGCTGATATTCTCCCGGGTGCCAACAAATATGAAAGGAACCATTCCCTGGAGGGAAGAAATGGGTCAGTAAGGAGAGAAGAAAGGTGAGCAAACGTATTTCCCTCATCTTCACATAAGCTTACAGACTGGGGACCCATCCCTGCCCCCACCACACAAGAGTTTTTGTCCTGAGGAACTTGCTCCTCCCCACTTCCCTGAGGAAACCAAAGAAATCCTTTCCCATAATACCTCCTCCCTGGGATTCTTCTTGTCATTATCACCCTCCACTCGAACTCTCACCACGCCAGATTTATCCACAATCTCCTGGATCACTTTCCCATTCTTCCCAATCACTTTGCCTGTGTTGGGAAGATGAAGGAATTAGTTATTTAAAGGATGAAGGAGATAGGCAATAATAGACAGCTCTTTATTTTATAAGGGGTTTATTTCATCCATTCCCCTGTCTGTAACCCAACACAGAAATGATGAAAACATTCAGATATCCTTGGAATTCTTCTAATCTATATCATTTTTGCTGCAGTTTTTGTTTGTCCAATCCTTGGAAGGGGTGGCAACTCCTCGGTCTAATAATAAGCTTAATAATCTCCTTCTTAGAGACCCAGTCATTTACCACCCCCCACATCCTCCACCCCTTCTCCCACTAGTCCCCAACTCTCCACACCCTTTTAATCCCTCCTCCTTCCTGCTCCATCCTGACCACTGGCTGTCTAGACTCACCAACAAGGTTCCGGGGCACTTGAACAGAGTCTTCAGAAAACTCAAGGTAGCTTCGGGCCTGCCGGCATGCCTCAGGGGTCTGGGTAAAGAGTGAGTGGATGGTTAGTGGACACGGGGGCTGGAGGCCAAAGAACTCTAAGCTTCCCTTCTTTTCACTACCCTCTTTTTGAGGAACTGTGCTAACACTAAAATCCAAAAACCAGGAAGAATTCCAGCATATTTTCTGTTTTACCCTTCCTCTCCTTACAAGTCCCAGTACTGACCTCCCCATAAATTCGAAAGGTGCAAGTCTCCTCGCCCAATTCAATGGCTGTCACCCCAGGCACTTTTCGGGCCTGCTGGATATTGGCACCATGAGTCCCGATTGCTAGTCCCATTAGGTCCTCCCGTACTGTAAATTCTTCCTGGAATGCTGCTGCCAGCTGCTTGCTTGTCTGGAAGGAAAGACTGGAAGTCACATGGGACATCTCTAAAGCTCAGATAATACTTGAACCAGGGCTCCTCTCTGTGTGATTGAGAGGGCTGGGGACCAGGTAAGAGAGTGAATTAGAAGGAGTGAAACTATAACATGATATGGAAACAGGAGGGAGTTAGTTTTTATTACCCTGCCAAAAACCAAAGATTCAAGGTGAAGGACACCTGGTAATCGAGTGGTAAAAAGTTCTCTGACATTGATAAGCTGTGTGATTTTGGACAAATCACAATCTGCCTCTGCTCAAGTCACATCTATTAAATGACAGATGCCCTCCTCCCTATCTCAAAAGAGAGTTCTTGTAAAGCTCATATCACATAGGTATTTTAGCCCTTTGAAAAAGCAAAAGCAGTATAAAATACTTATCAAGTATTATCTTACACTTTTCCAAGCAATACAGTCTCTCCCTTACCACAAACTCCAAATAACTGAGGAAGAGAGCTAGAGGAAATCTCAAAATAAACTGAACTGGTCCAACTGCTAGTCAGGTCCTTTGAGACAGTCTAAGACAGGCTGCCTAATTTTTTTTTGAAGGGGGAAGGCAAGGCAATTGGGGTAGCAAGTGTCAAGTGTCTGGGTCCATATTTGAACTCAAGTCCTCCTGACTCCAGGGCCTGTGCTCTATTTGACTGCACCACTTAGCTGCCCCTAGGCTGCCTAATTCTTGAAGGAAGACAGCAAGAGGGCTAGGGGAGAAAATCATGGGTGGGAAGAAAGAAGGGTTACAAAGGGTTCCCTGAACAGGGAGGTTCCCAAAAGGCTCATTTCCCACAGGAAAGGGGCTGAAAGTTGGTATCAAGGAACACTGAAGATGGGCCTAAGGGAAAAGAAAATGCAGGACAAGGGGAAAAGCTTAGGTATGCAAGGCATCCAGGACCTTAAAAGAGGTTTACAAGTCCCCTACAGGAATTTACCAACATTTGGAGCTAAAATTGAATCCAAAAATCAGAAATCCTCAAGGAAAGAAAATAGTCCCTACCCCAAACCCTACCTATTCAGGATGCTCAAGGAATACATCTATGTTAGAACTCAGATTATCTAGAGCAGCCTCTAAACTGAGGAAAGGAAACTACTCAAGTTAACAGAGAAAAGTGGTCATAGAGAGGTAGAACTAGGAGAATAGTATGTCAAAGAAGCCAAGGGAGAAAGCATAAGAGGAATGAGTGAAAAGGAGAAAATGAGATTAAACACTTCTTTGAGAAGCAATGCTAGAATGCTAATCTCTTCCAGAAAGTTACAGTCCAACCTCATTTTGCAAAAGGTACATAGTAAAATGAAAAAAAAAATACTGGAATAAAAATCTGAACATTTTGGACAAGTCACAATTTCTCTGGGCCACCACTCTCAAGTACTTTCCATGATGGCTGTGACAATAAAATGTGAATGTATATGAAGAGCCAAATAAATGTACGGCGTAACCATTACAGAGTAGGCAAAGGAAACCACTGGGACTACAATCCAGGTCTCCCGATTAAGCCAAACGTTTTCTGTACCATGAGTTGATGAGAGAAATCTGGATTAAACCAAGAGAACCTATGTGATTGGGATCTGGGCCATCTGCTCAGTGAGAATGAGAGTTCTTAGGGAAGAAGGGTCCCTGCAGCAGGGGAAAATGGCATCAGAGCTCACCTCTCAATGATCGGAGCTCACCTCTAGATGCTTGGTGGCCTCTTCATTTCGGGACATGAGCAGCAGTTTGGTTCGGAGGCTTCGGAAATGCATGTCACCCAGCAGGGATGCCCGTTTCACAGGAGCTTCTGTGGTTGACTAAGTGGGAAGAGAAGTTAACCAGACTCCCCCCTCCCTCCCCATTCCACAAGGGGATGAGGATAAGGTTTGGGCACCAGGATACTTGGGTCCTCAAGGAAGGTGGGAGTTTATAAGGCTATCTGGGTCCCTAAAAGAAACAGGAAAAGGAGGAGGAAGTGGGGGATATGCATAAGAGCTTTATGTTTACACGAACAGGAATTGTGTTTGTGTCCCTATCACCAAGCACAGTACCTGGCACACAGTAAGCATTTAACAAATGCTTTAATAAATTGCATGAGAGGGTGTAGTCTTATCAGGAAAATGAACAAAGGCTACATTTTAAGTTATACTTGGAGATTCACAGGAAGTTACAGATTGTCAGACTCTAAAAACATACCCTTTGTCCTATGCTATGTTGGACCCTGGGGGTGAGAAGCCTCAGATCCCAAAAAAAAAACCAGGGTCAATCAAGGAGGCAGGGTACTGTCCTTTGATTAAAAATATAAGCCCCCTCAGGTCCCTCCCTCTCTGCTAAGGATCAAAGGTACAAAAGGAGGAGAACTGAAGTGCCTGGGTGAACATGCTCACCAGAATAAAGAGCTCACTGTTAGTGATGTTTAGGAAGATGCAGTTGGCTCCTAAAGCCTTCTTGAACTCTTTGTGGACATTCTCATTGGAGCAGCTGGGGAGAAGAGACAAACTTTCAGATATCAGGATTCAGGGAAAAGTTCAAGGGGACAGAAAGGAAATAACCAAGAAAATGACTTGGTGATTGATGGGAGAAAATGGACAAGGATATGAATGAAGCAGAGAATGGGGTAGGGACAGGGAAAGGACAGGGGAGGCAGTGAAAAAAGGCTTATGGGGACAGGAGGTAGGGTGGGCATGGGAAGAGTCAGGGTTATGGGTAAGGTGTACCCCCTGCGGATAGCCCTGGCACTCACGCTTCTCTCAGATCCTCAGGAACAGCCATGGTGACCTTGAAAAAACTGCCTTTGGTAGCCAGAGGACTGGGATTGACAGGTCGGAGACGTTCCAGGGTCACAATTTCATTGTAGGTGGCATCGCAAGCGGCATACTCTATGACATAGAACTATTGGGATGAAATAAGAAAGACAGCAACCTTAGATGTTTGAGACCAAATCCCCAGTAATCCTCAAACTCTCCCTCCTAACTTTCTTTTTTTTTTTTTTAATGTTTTTTCCCAAATTTTATTGAATATGAAACATATCTCTACAGTTTCTATTGAGGAGGTTGACCACGTCCACGACCAAATCCACCTCTAAATTGGAATTCTGTTGCTGACCCAGCCCCGGCCTCAGCCTTCTTGTCAGCACCAGGAGGAGCAGCACTTCATCTGTATGTGTCTCTGTCAGCTTCACCCCGAGTAAGCCGGGCAGGTCGCTCGCCCTCCAGACCTTTGGGCCTTGGCCTTCCTGTCTCAGGACGACTTCTTCGGAGTGTGGCAGGCACAATCTCAGGGGGCAGGTGAAGGTAATCCCGGAGGTACTGAATGCCCTCATTGGTGAGGTACCAGTAGAAATGCCTCCATGCAAACTGCTCCTTAACATAGCCACGAGACTTTAGAGACTGCATGGCCTTCATGACATGGAGATTGGGCACATTCTTGTCAGCCAGCTCGGGGTGCTTTGGCATGTGGACATCCTTCTTGGCTACCATCACTCCCTCCTTAAAAAGGAGTTCATAGATGGCAATTCGGTTCTTCTTGGGCATCAACATCTCGGCGGTGCGGCGGGTGCTGCTCTAGACGGAGCCCGGGCTAGAAAAGGTCCCTCCTAACTTTCTACCCTCAGTTTCTATTTCCAAGACCACCCGTCCCATTTCCTATCCCTCCAAGGACACTCACATCTCCCTTCATCATCCGAACCCTTGCCAGCCACCAACCACAAGGCTCCTGTTCGTTGGCTCGGGAATAAACCTAGAGGAAATTGGAGAAGAAAACAGAGGTGGTCTTGGAAACTGACCAATAACCTGCAGACAAAGTACAGCCCCTATAAATCAACAGTAAAAGAAACCAGAGATGCATGCTGCTAATCAGAATGGGAAGTCATGAAATTTTGGATATCTCTCTCTACTATCTTAAAAGGATGAAGCTTTTACTGAGATACTGAGATGGGGGCTCTCTCGTGCAGTCTGGCATATCATAACAGCAGGGAAAGGAGGAAGGTTGAAACTACAGCATGAAATATACAAGACCTCAGCAGGAGAGGAGAAGAGAAGGTTATCTATATCTATCTTCTGGGACTAGAAGAAACATGTATTTAAGGGGAAGGAACTTCAGTGCTCTTACCTCCACCTCATCCCCTTCTGTGATCTCCTTGCTATAGTCAGCTGGTGGTGGTAGCCGAACATCCCCAAAGGGAATCTGTCTCTCACTCTGCCAGCTGTAAATGGGACAGTGTGAGAAGGGCCTCAGACTGATGAAGTTCCCCAAATGGGAATGCTCCCATAGCAATTCCCCCTGCCTTCCATTCCTTCAGAATTAGAAGACTATATCTCAAATCCTACTCCATAATCCCTGGTTCCCCCAATATTTATGTACCATTATCCCTCCCCCACCCTAGTTGTGGTCCTTGCTCCTTTCCTGGGTCTACATACCTATCTCTTGGCTCTCTTCCCCAAAGCAACCCTTTTAGGACCAATTTTTCTCTGTTAGCTTTCACCCCCCCTGGAGATCTCTCTGAAAACTAGATATCCTGGATTTTCTTTCCCCAGGTCTTACTTGTTCTCAAAGAAGATGGTGACAGAGTCTTCATGGACATCCTTCACAAAACCCTACAGTGGGTGGCGGAGTAAGGTGAGAAAGAAAATGGAGATTTACCATCAGCTCAGAACTCCAGAAGGGAATAGGGGGCAGGCTGGAAGCAGGAAACCTGAGTTCTGGGGGACAGAAGCAATCTGGGTGAGGTGAGTCAGGAGAAGAGTCAGAGACACACATCCATATTCTAAAGAAGGTGTGTCTGTATTTTAAGGAGTGGGGAAGATATACAGCAAATGGCAAACCACTAGAAGGAGAGAAAATAGCAGGGACTGGGAGGGGTCTGGAATAATTTGGGGACCTGAGGTTGGTGAACCTCTTGAGGTAGGGATTTCAGAGCTGCAGTGGGTTTCCTTCTGGATCCTACAGACCATGCTTTATCCCACCCCCAAAATTCTTCATTTTCTGCTCAACAGCCTGCCACTATCTAATTAAAATACCAAAAATCATTAACCAAAGCTAAGGCTATCCCCAAAGACAAGGAGACGATGTCCTGGAGCACAGGAGATGAAGGTCTGCCTCCTCTTCATAGCAAAATAGACTTTAAGAAACCTGGCATCCCCAGATTGCCCTAGGGAAGGGCACAGATGCCTTGGCCCTAAGAAGACATGGGGGAAGAAGGCAGGACACTATTAGGAGAAAGGGTAAGGATTTGGAGAAATGGGACACTTGGGTACTGAAAGAATAAAGATAACAAGAGGAAAGTGATGAAGGTTCTAGCACAAAGACACAGGTTCAAAGAGCTATGTTTCTAATTTAGTAAATTACCCCTACCCAGATAGAGCAGGGAGAGATTATGTTCTAAACTGAGGTGACCTTAAATAAATATTTGCCCAACTCTTTGTTTCCCCCTTTCATATGATGAAAGTACCCTGAAAGTTTCAAGAAGCTGGCACAGAGAAATTACTGCAGCTAGGCAGTACAGTGTATAGATGGCTGGGCCTGGAAAGACCTGAGTTCAAATCCTGCCTCAGACATTGGGGATAATAATAGCATCTACCTCCCAGGGCTTCTGTGAAGATCAAATGGAATAACATTTGTAAAGCACACAGCACAGTGCCTGGCACATAGACACATAATAATAGTTAGCTACTATTATTAATAGCATAGTGCTTGGCATGTAGTAGGCATTTAATAAATGTTTATTTTCTTCCCTTCCTTAAAGGAATTAAGACTGGGGTTGGGGGGGAGAGGTTTATAAGGGCTGAAATTATCCTAGAAAATGAACACTTTTCTCTGCCTACTCCCCCCACTTCAAAGTGTTCAATCACACTATTGGTTCCCTGTATATTAGGAGAATCTAAAGTTAAATTTCACTACTGAATAAAATCACCTTCAATTTCCTTTTAGGATAAATAATGCAGTTCCCAACTTTTTCCTTTGTACTTTACTAATGCTCAATGTTCTAGCTACTAAATGACAAAGGTATCTAACATTTAAATAGTATATTAAAATCTAAAATGCAGATATATAAAATCTCCTTTCTCTTCCTTACATTCCTTCCCCCATTTACATGACAGTCCCTTTTCCCAGTCCAGAATTCTTTCCTAAAGGCCCATTGCCTCTGGGTCCCCTTCCTTTATATGTTCCTTCCACAATACTCTATTTCAGTAACCGCTTCTTCCACTCTACCTGCCTTGGCTTATTATACATGTAAAATATCTTTGAGCTTCTGTCACTATAGTTCATTGAGATAGTGTCAGCTGTGCTGGAAAGTTCTTTAAGAGGAAACAGGGGAAGGGGAAGAAAGGGCATGGCAGAAGACAAGCATTTGCCTGCTCCTTTCAAAAATGGATCCCTGCTCCTAGTTATTCACAAAGGCTATGCCTATCTATGCGTGTAAACCAATTATTCCCTGACCACTCAGAGCTGGCTTGCAGGGAGAAATACCATGATTACTTTGGTCTTTTTCTAGACATAATCCTTGAAACTGGAATTCTTTTGAGAGAATTCAGACCCCTGCTGCTTAATTTCACCCACTCTACCCATTTCTTCCCTCCAAGGACACCTAGCTCTGCTCAGACCTCACCTAACATCAGGTTGGGAAGATGACTAGAGCATAGTGAGGGCAAGGACAGGCAGAAGCCAGGTGTTCAGCTGTCCAGGGGGTGTTTTGGTCCACTGACTTTGGCATCTCCTGGCTTTGGCTCTAGGAGACTGAGATAGTTGAAGAACCGTAGGTTCCTATCCTGTTTCCCCAGCTCAGTAATATGTACAAAGGATTCGTCCTTCCCTCCAGTCTACCTTCTAGCACCCAATACTTAAAACCAGCTGAACCATACCATCTCACCTGATTCAATGAAGCAAGGGAAATGTCAAAGAGATTGAGGGAAAGGGAGGGAGGGGTGTGTGTGGGGAGGGGGGGGTTCCCTTCCATTGTCCAGCTGGGGAGAATCTAATTAACTCTTACCTCTCCCTCCCTTCCAAAAGGAAGTAGGCTTCTTCCTATTTATTACCACCACTAAGGTCTATTTAACTTTAATTAGGGACTTTCCCAAATAATACAGTCTAGGTAGGAAGCAGCATCTAGGAGAACTGGAAATTGCAGGTTGGGTTGACTGGTTCCTTAGGATAAAATGGAAGGCATGATAGTACAAAGTCCTTCCTATCAGGGAAGCTGAGGTTGCTGCTTTGTGAGCTGGGGAGCTCAAAGCTGCACTGGACTCTGCTGATCAGTCTCTGAACTAAGTCTGGCATGATATGATGAGTTCTAGGGAGCTGGGGGTGGGGGGAATCAACCAGGTCAAAGCTCTTGAGCAGATTGGGGGCTATGTTCCTATCTTAGAAGTGGACTGGAGATGGAATTTGAAATAGCCAAAGATTGAAGTGGAAATATATCTAAGCTCTTGGAGGGAAGGGGGAGAGTCAGGCTGTGGTGACTAAGATCCTGTTAAGGACTGTCATCATGTCAGGTAAAAAAGGATATACAATGGGGTTCCCGTATCCATAAGAGAGGGAAAGGAACCTTATCAGGGGATATAATTCTCAAACAATAGGGCCCCTCCTTACTAACTACCCAGATCTGCTGAGTCATGAAAACTGGTTCTAAAAACAGAGTGGCAAAGTATTCCAATACAAAAGGGTAAGGAGCCCAGCAGAGAATGGTAATAGGGGAAAAGAACAAACAAACTTGCGTTGGAAATGAGACTTAAATAAATGTCAGAGTACAGAAATCCATATGACCTGTTCCCAGCAAACTCCCACTTCCCAAGTCCAAAGCATCCTCACCTCAAGTCAAATTCTCACCACATTCACATTGGCTGAGGAGAAAGAGCTAACAAAATAGAGGAGAAGCTGAGGTTTTAAAAGAAGTTTTAGCCACTTGTGTGTATGAAAAGGGGTGGGGTGGGGGAAGAGGAACCTCCTCTCTCATCTAGATGATCTTACTAGAGACCAACCTTGTCCAGAAGCTGTCCTTAGATACCAGTTAACAAAGGAATGAGAGAAGACTAAATATAACATCTCATACACTACACCTCTGACCTAATCTTCAAACCCTTTTCTCCTAGAACCCAAAAAATTTATGATTGGGGGTTTAGGGAGGATACAAAAGGAGGACAAGGAAACAGTCAGGATGAAGCAGGCATCTGGAAGTACATTTCAACGAAGAAAGAAGGAAACGTAAGGGGAAAAGAGGCTAAAGACAAGCATATGCTACCAAACACAGAAGGGAATTAGGAATGAAGGAATTTTTTGCCAGGGCAAATAGGAATGCTGCTATGGGGTGAGTTCAAGAGTCTATTCTGAGGTATTATGAAGACTCTGTGTTATCACATGACCTGAAATTGAAAGGAAGTCCAGGGTTTAGGAAAGAAATGACAAAGAATCAACTAAGGAACATCTTTTTGCTGAGGAAAGATTTAAGGAAGTTTTCTGGAAATAAGGATTCAGTTTGGTGAGCGTAAGTTTATATAGTTAACTACTTAGATTAGGAAGTGAGCTGAGACCCAGATGACTAGAGATGAAATCTATCTGATGAGAGAAATGAGAGTACACACCACGGCAAACACCAAATCCTTCTTAGTCATAATGTGAGATATGCTTTGGGGAAGAAAGGGAGAAGAATGGCTCCAAGGTATAGGGGTCTATTAGGTAAAGGAGGAGAGGGCAGGGAGGGCAGGATCTCTCCCCACATGTGATGATACAGGAGAAATATCAACAAACATTTATTAAGTAACTATTTTCTAGGAACTGGATAAAGACAAAGATGACAATCTGCCCTCAAGGAACTTACATTCTAGTTCTTCCAGATGTAGGATAGGCTACAATATATGTTCAAACTCAGGCCTGGGAGGTAGAACAAAAACGTTGGCAGGGTATAAGTTACAAGGATGCTCCCTCCCAGCCCCCCCATATTAGAGAATTAAGGGGAAGAAAATTATTGGGAAGCAGTGAGTCTTCAACTTCTGTCATTTTACCTATGAAAGATACCCCAGAAACCAAATGGGGGGGGGAGAGTAGAAAAGGGTGTGGACAATGGGAGGGAACCTCTGCAGAAATGCCTTCGGAGGGGAGCTTGGGTACAGAAAAAGGGTCCTCCAAAGGGCCTCCCTAAAAAAAGAGCTGCAGGAGAATGCCCAAATAGGAAAAGTTACTAGGGAACATTCTAGAGACGGAAATACTTTAGGGAAAAATAGGAAAAGGGTCCGTCTGAGGTCCCCTTTGAGGAGAACACAGGCTCCCGTTTGGGGAATGACATCCATAAGGTAAAGGTGCATACATGTACTGGTCCTTACCCGGATCAAGCAATATTCTAGGTAGGTCTTGCGTGGAAAGTAGAGGTATGGAGGTAGAGGACTTGTATAATGAAGCCATCGACGAATGAGAAAGCAAAATGAATGGCAGAGCACAGAGTTCCTAGAGGTCAGGGGGTGCTACAGCTGTTAGAGCTCGGTTTCGTGTTTTTTCTCCCTCAGTGGGAGGGGCTCTGCCTGAGATAATGGACTGAAGTCTCTCCCAGAGATGGGGGGGTGGGGGTGGGTTACACAAAGACAGAATTAAAGTCTTAGCGGCCCTACGTGGATACAGAAGGGAAGGTCAGCGGTGGAATGAGCAATCAGGGTGTTCCTGCGCGGAGATCCTTTGGGGGGAAGGAGGAGGGACTGTCTCTGCCCCGGGAAGGAGGAAAGAAGCAGACGAGGGGCCAGGAGCAGTCACTGGGGGGAGCTGGGGGTGCGGGGAAGACTGAGACAGGCCCGGGAGTGTCTCCTCGAGGTGGGTCGGGGGGTGGGCAAGGAGGAGTCCCGACAGCCCCGCGCTTCCCCGGCCTGCAGGCACGGGCAGGTGTCCCCGGCCGGCGCGCCGCCTCACCTTGTAGAAGGCCCCGTTGGAGCCACGCACCTCGACGGGCAGCCCCGGCTCCATGTCCCTCCCGACAGCCAGGCCGCCCATGGAGGGACCGCCGCCTGCGGCGGCTGCTACTGCTGCGGCGGCGGCTGCTGCTCCTCCTCCTCCGGCGGCGGCGGCGGCGGCGGCGGCGGCAGCGGCGGCGGCCTGAGCTCGGGCCGGGCCGGGCCCCCTGCGCCGCCCCCCCCGGAAGAGGAGGAGGAGCCGGCGGGGACGCCGCAGGGGGCGGGAGCCGGGCAGGCCCCACACCGGCCCCGCCACAGCCGACGAGCAGGGGGCCGGGGCCGGGCCGCTCCCCGTCCGCCGCCGCCTCGGTCTCCGCCACTGTGAGGGAAATGGCCGCCGCCGCCGTCTCCTCAGCCACTGCCTCAATCCAGGGAAGCCGCCGCTGCCGCCGCCGCCGCCGCCTCCGCCGCCTCCTCCTCCTCCCTCCCCCCCGCCTTCCCTCCCCCTACCGCTGCCGCCGCCGCCGCCGCCGCCGGCGCTGCTACCTACTGCGCAGGCGCGCTCGCCACCCTCCCGCCCCGCGCCCTGAGACCGGAGAAAAAGCACCGCGCAGGCGTCGAGGAGCGCGTGACCGTGACTGGTTAGCGCGCGCACCCGAGCTGGAGCCTTTAACCCTAACCCTAACCCCTAATACAACACACAACACGCAAGCACGCACGCACACTGCTACGCTTGCGCAGAAGGGACCACGCCCCCCCCCCTTTCCCTTCCAAGGGCGTGTCGAAGGGCGAAGTGCCTGCTTATGTCACTTTCTCCCTCTTTCTCTCCTCCAATTTCTCTTTTGTCTGCCTTGTTGCGCACTCATAGATCCCAGAGAAAGGGGCCGAGGAAAGAGTTAAGGGAGTATGTCGAGGTGTGCTCTTAATGCGCATGCGCTTAAGCGGAAGCTGCTGCTGCTCCATCATCACGCGTTATAAACATTTTTTAGCGTTTATTTGTCTTCAGTGGGGCGGCGACGTTTGTGGAAGGGAAGAAGACACAATCCATTGTCCTTGAAGAGCGCAAATCAGTCAGTCATTCAATCAACCAACACGTATTTAGCCACTAAGTGCCAGGCACTGTGCTAAGTCCTGGATGTATGTATGTCCACCACATTGTGCTCTATTGCTTTATGTGCTTTAATATATTAAAGATATATAGAACACACGCATATACAAGATGCATATGTTAAAATATATTTAAAAGCAATATATAATTTAAATTATGTAATTAAATTATTAAATCAGAGGCAGAATAGAGTATGGTCCCTGGCAAGTCTTTTAATTTCTCTGCTCTAGGTAATTCTCTGTAAGTAGTAGTTCCGAATTGGTAGAGGAAGTTTCCTCACCGGGAGTTCCCTACGACAATGAAATCACAACTGCAGTCTTAGTCCCTTTTCCCCAATCAAAAAAAGCAAATGGTCGCTGGAGTGAGCCAGCGAGTTGGAGGGTTGGGGAAATTCAGAGAGAGAGAAGAAAGAACAGGATGTTCACAGACAGTAAGGAGTCAGTAACGTGATTCTGTTGGAAAGGAATGAGTGAAAAGTCTGCGGCCAGGATTGGCAACAAATAAGCCACCCTAGGGAGTGTCTAAAAATAATGCCGGAGTGAGATTGCATTCTTTCCTTCCTCAAATAGAGTCCTTGAGGGCAGGAACTTTTCAAAGTTTTCCCAAAAAAGCTTTTGTTTCCCCAGGGCTTAGTGCAGTGCCTGGCACACAGTAGGCCCTTAATAAATATTTGAACTGAATTACATTTAATAATCACTCTTGTACCAGACACCGTGGTAAGAAATGGGGATGTGAAGATGATTAACACTTTGACCTACGCTCAAGGAACTTAAGTTTTTCAGAGGAGATTAGATCTGTGCACAGATACATAACATGCAAAATAGGAAGTAAGTGCATAGGAATTTAAAGTGCTGAGATTTACTGGGATTTCCTACAAAAGAGATTCCCCCTCCCAAATACCCATCTTGGTCTGGGGCAATCTCAATTCTTTCAGGCTCCAAATCTCAATACTTCAGAACCAATACTTTTCATTCCCTCTTTTATGCTCCTTGTATCCAACAAAGGACACCCTTTGCCTTCTCCCCATGTGGGCTGGAGCAGGAAAGGGGGAGGGGGGCAAAGTTCTTTTCCTTAAAAGGCATTGAAACTGTCCTGGAGACTTAATTGGCTCTTGGACTAAGGCTCAGGACACTTGCATTAGCTTCCTGGTTGCCTAAGTACAAAAAGGGCCAGATGTAGGAGCTTCAACCCCCTCCCTCAGTGTTCTGACCTTGGACCAGCCTGACCAACTTGGTTAGGAAAATTATGCTCAGCTGAATCAACACTGCATCCTCCCTAAATATCCTTCTCCTGCTCTAACAATAGCTGTCAGATGGACTACAAATGTCTCATTTCATCCTAATCTCAAACCTGAGCCACTTTGATGAGGGTTTGGGGTGAGAGGTGCTCGACACCCCAAAGTACCGACACGCTGGGTCCTGCCGAAAGAATTCAACTCAAGCCTTCTCAGCCAAGGGAAGGGATAAAGTTTATTAAGAGTTAGCCAAATAAGCCTGCCCCGAGAGATCCCACCCCTTGCGACGCCTGTAAGGAAAAAGGGCTGACCCTTTTTCCGAGCTAGATTGGTTCTGACCAACCTCATGGAGGCAAGATGGAGATTATATACACAAAGGTTGTGGGAGGGATTGAGGGGTGGTCTGGGGTGACCAGAAGAGGGCTCTAGGGAGGGACTTAAGGATGAGGTCAGACTCCAGGGTGGGGGAAAATAGCTGAAGGCTATATGGAAATGACAGACCATAAAGGGCTAGGGTAACAGAGCTAGGGTATAGATATTTTGATCAGGATTAAGGATGGGAAACAGGATTAAGGGTGGGAAACAGCTGGACAATAGAGGACTGGGCAAGGTAGGCATTTGGGCTTAATGGTTATAGCCTCAGGCCAAGGCCAGGTCGAGTGGCAAGATTCAAGGAGAGTTCAAGGGTTCAAGGGGTTCCTAGAGACTGTGCCCTCATCAACTTGACCAGCCTAGTCAGTTTCCTGTCTATTTGAATATTTAAAAGTCCCACTCCACTCTGGAACTCCTTGATAATCCAGGTTCCAAGTGTGTTTTATGTAATCGTAAGTGGAAATAGGGTTCAAACTTCAGTCCAGTGCCGTAGCTACCAGGCAAGAGTCATTCATTTAATAGCAAACTATTTTAATATGCAGTAATAGCAAAGTAAGTAGCAAAAGAAATTCATGCAGTCGAATCATTTTCCAATCTCCTTACACAAAGGAATATACCCACAGATTCTTGCACTGGGGAGAAAATTCCTCAGACAACTCATATTATTTAAAAAGGGATTCCCAAATATCTTCACTTTAAGGGATGTTTTAGCTCTTTGGTGAGACTACTCTAAGCCAAACTGCCTAATAAACACACTTTTAGCTCTTTTGTTGCACTCAGGCAACTGTCAATACCTTTTTTCCTCCTTTACCCCACACCTCTCCCACTCCACCTCCCTCCACCAAAGAAAGCCCCTCTGTCCTCTAGTTGGTTTAGGGTAAGTGAATTCATTTCAGCTCCCATCATAGAAATGGAAGTTAGTGCTTGGGTCATACAGATTGTCTTGAAATTTCAATAAACCTCAAGGTGTTATTTAGCAAAACGTTTGGGGATGGGGAGGAGATGTGGAGATGTGGGCTTTTGCCCTGTATCTCTGTTTATTTGCAATGGTTCCTGTCCTCCTTATCTGGGTGGTAACCAAGATCTGTTTATTTTTTTCTAAAAATTTTTCTTCTACCCTTTAATAAATATGGACATTTTATTTAACTTTGAGGGCAACCTGTGTCAGACTAAATTATTCTGATTTTTAAGAGGATAATGTTCAAATTCCATTTTCTCATTTTCCCTTGGTTGAGAGGAAGAAGGAATGAAGTTAGATTAGAGATTACATTTTTCAAATCTACCCTTCAGTCAGTAGGCTGAATTTTCCTTTGGCACTGTGTGGGATGGATTTTACGAATCCAAGAATTAAAAACAGAGGCATCTCAAGGTGAAAGTAGAAAGGAAAATTTATTACGATCCCACGGGAAAGGGCCACCCGGATACCGCAGAGCGCACTGGACACAGAAAATTGGGGTGTTTATATAGGTCCCTAACTGCAATTCCCCCTCCCAACCTCCTTCCTCTCAGCTTGCAGACGTAAGCTTTGAGGGTACAATCTGGACGCGATAAATCTATCCCAGGGACAATGGCAAGGAACAAACAGTATGGTTATTTTTGACAAGCAGGTGACGGACATAACCTTCCCACTATTCTTATTTCATTATACTATCAACCTCAAGGTAGTAAATCTGTCTTAATGACAATGACAATGACGATTGAACAAACAGTTCAGTTATCGGTAACAGGCAGGAATTAGTTGTTAGTTACCTCATCTTCACATCTGTGGCTACGAGGGATATCCCCAGTACCCTTACACCTTGTCTCCCATCATTCATACCTGACTGGTCTTGAACGTCTACATTGCACCTGGCTTTCCGGCTTTTCATTCATTTTTCTGCTGAGCTGAGGGTCCCTTATCCTGGGGTCAATACACAGCGGGTGAGCATCCTGTGTCCTATCCTTACTTTCAGAGGATTTTATGGTTGCTGACTTATTCACCTCAACCCTTCTTTCTTTCAGGCCTCTCGCCATTAGGTAAATACACAGGATGTGAGCATCCTGTGTCCTGTTCTTAACCTCGGGGGCCTTACGGTCACTAGCTAAGCTTGTGGAGGGGAAAACATCTAAGTAGAGAAATGGCTTTGATGAGGGCACAGTCTCTGGGAACCCCTTGAACCCTTAAACTCTCCTTGAATCAGGCCTTGGCCTGAGGCTATAACCATTAAGCCCAAATGCCTACCTTGCCCAGTCCTCTATTGTCCAGCTGTTTCCCACCCTTAATCCTGTTTCCCATCCTTAATCTGATCAAAATATCTATACCCTAGATGGCTAACCCAGCCCTTGATGGGTTGTCATTTCCATATGGCCTTCAGCTATTTCCCCCACCCTGGAGTCTGACCTCGTCCTTAAGTCCCTCCCTAGACCCCTCCTCTGGTCACCCCAGACCACCCCTCAATCCCTCCCACAACCTTTGTGTATATAATCTCCATCTTGCCTCCATGAGGTTGGTCAGAACCAATCTAGCTCAGATGGGTCTGGCCCTTTTTCCTTACAGGCGGCGCAAGGGGTGGGATCTCTCGGGGCAGGCTTATTTGGCTAACTCTTAATAAACTTTGTCCTTTCCCTTGGCTGAGAAAGCTTGAGTCGAATTCTTTCGGCAGGACCCGGCGTGTTGGTACTTTGGGGTGTCGAGCACCTCTCACCCCAAACCCTCATCATTTATGGTTCCCTGAACCGGGAAGCACTGCTAATCTCAAGTTCTTCTCCAGCCAAGACTGAAGGTATGTGAGCCTCCCCCTCTCCCAATCTCCCTCCTCGCTCTCCAAACATTTTGGATGTGCTTCTCGGGCCTGACCTCAGCAGGTCCCAGTGGGTTGGACAGCTTGGTCCAGTGGTCTCAGTGAGTCGGACAGTCACACTGTCCTGGTCAACCTGACGCTCTCTGGTGGTTCTCGGTGGGTCGGACAGCTTGGTCCAGTGGTCTCAGTGAGTCGGACAGTCACACTGTCCTGGTCAACCTGACGCTATCAGGTGGTTCTTGGTGGGTCGGACAGCTTGGTCCAGTGGTCTCAGTGAGTCGGACAGTCACACTGTCCTGGTCAACCTGACGCTCTCTGGTGGTTCTCGGTGGGTCGGACAGCTTGGTCCAGTGGTCTCAGTGAGTCGGACAGTCACACTGTCCTGGTCAACCTGACGCTCTCTGGTGGTTCTCGGTGGGTCGGACAGCTTGGTCCAGTGGTCTCAGTGAGTCGGACAGTCACACTGTCCTGGTCAACCTGACGCTCTCTGGTGGTTCTCGGTGGGTCGGACAGCTTGGTCCAGTGGTCTCAGTGAGTCGGACAGTCACGCTGTCCTGGTCAACCTGACGCTATCAGGTGGTTCTCGGTCCACTCGGACAGCTCGGTCCAGTGGTCTCAGTGAGTCAGACAGCCAGGCTGTCGTGGTCAACTCAACCTGACGCTATCAGGTGGTTCTCGGTCCAGTGGTCATGTCGAAGGACATGGACGGATGCCCCATCCGGAAGCATGTGCCAGATTCTTTCAATTGTTTCGGCGCTGGGAATTTGGGAAAGTTTCAGGTACTTTCTGTATATTTTGTTTTCTTGTTTTATTTTGTTTGTCTCCCAACAATTACTCCTAACTTCTCCTTTACTAAGGAGGAAGGAATTTCCAGCCGAAGGGACCCCACGCCCTGCCTCTACTGCAGGCCCTGCAACATCTATCACCATGGGCCCTATCCCCAAGGCAATCCCTACTCAAGTTCCAGCCTCGGGCCCTGCCCTCACGGCAATATCTCCTCCCCTAGCCCCTCTCTCTGAGGTAGCACCCACTTGGGTCTCTGGGGTATCTTCCCCTCTGACCTCTACCCCTCCTCAGGTACTAGCTGATCTCCCTTGCCAGGCAGATGCCCTGGCCTTGCAGTCTAATCTACTTCAGCCCCAAGCTCCAGGTCCCACAGCGCCTTCAAGGCTTTTTCCCCTGAGGGAAATGCCTGCCTCCCCTGCTGGGACAAGGAGATTGCATGTTCCATTCTCCATTTCAGATCTCATCCAAATTAAAGAAAAACTGGGGAGATACTCAGAAGATCCCACTAAGTTTACTGAGGGTTTTAGGGATCTGTCCCTGCAATTTGAACTTTCTTGGTGTGATTTGCATATCCTCTTCTCTACCTGTTGTACCACTGAGGAGAAGAGGAGAATATGGGAACACGCTCAAAAATTTGGGGACAGCTTGGCTAGCAATAACCCCATAAACTATCCCCCAGGAACAGCTGCTGTTCGAACTAGTGACCCAGGATGGAATTATCAAAGGAGTGAGGATAGAGAAAAGAGAGACCATATGGTAATTTGCCTGTTAGAAGGTCTAAGAACTGCATTTCAAAAGCAAATAAATTTTCAAAAAATTAGGGAGATTACTCAGGGAGAAAAAGAAAACCTTGTCCTTTTCCAAGCCCGGCTAGTAGAAGCTATTAAGAAGTATTCAAATTTGGATCCTGATTCTATTGAAGGGGCGGCAATACTTAACATGTATTTCATTAATCAGTCTGCCCCAGATATTAGGAGGAAACTGCAGAAATTGGCAATGGGACCCCAAACACCTCAGGACCAATTACTGGAGACAGCATTCGGAGTGTTCAATAATAGAGACTTAGTCCAGGCAGAGGAAAAAGCCAGAGACAGAGAACATGCCCAATTCTTGGCGGCTGCCATGGCCAGGAGATTGCTGGAGGGTGCTTCTGGCAACTTTGGCAAAGGGGAAACCTGCTTTCGATGTCACAAGGAGGGTCACTGGTCTAAGGAGTGCCCCTCTAGGGCGCCCCCCTGGAAGAAGCCTCTAGGATCCACGCCTCCAGGACCATGCCCAGCATGTCCCCGAGGCTGGAAAAGTGGTAGAGCCTCCTCCCAGCACCCTGTCCTCCAGTCTTCTCAAGACTCGGAAGGAGGGGAAAGCCTGGGGCTTGGCTGTGCTCCCACTTTCTCCACCTCTCTCGCGGAGCCCTGGGCAAAATCGAGGCAGAAGGTAAGGTTACCCACTTTATCACGGCTATGTTCTCTTGTTTTAACTAATGGCTCTGGCCCCACATGCCCCTCGACCCATCAGGTCATGGGCATCAAGGATCTGTTGTCTGAACACTCCTTCTCTGCCCCTGCCTTTTGGGGAAGGGACCTGATGGTGAAATTGGGAAGCCAATTTTCTATAGTTAAACCTCATAACTCCCTTTTCCCTCTGTTTCCCAGACCTCCCCATGTTCCCCCAGAGGCATGGGAGAGGGTTGAGCCAATTGTTTGGGATCAGGGAATTCCTGGGCAAGCTACTTCTGCCACCCCAGCCATAGTTTCCCTCCATTGCCTTCAATATCCAATTAAGCCCAAGGCTTGGGAGGGACTGCAACCATTAACTGGCACTCAAGGCCCTGACTCACTCCCTCTAGAGTGGGGCCCCTACCCAGCACAAGCTTTTGGGACTTTGAAAACTAAACTGACCACCACTCCAGCATTAGCCTTACCTAATCTAGAAAAACCCTTCACTCACTCTGCTGAAGGAAGGAGAGGACAGGCTTTGAGAATTCTAATCCAGTCCTTAGGATCTGACCCCTGTTTTCCAAAACAATTAGATTCTCTGGCTGCTACAGCCATTCCAATTGAGGAAGCTTCTAAGCCTCTAGCAGACCAGCCCCTAGAAGCTCTGCCTTGCCAGAGCACCCTGGAAGCAGAGGGCCACCAGTGCCTGGCTAACCGCAGGCTCACCAAACATCAAACCTTGCTCTTAGATATCCCCGACCTTATTTGGATGTGCTACATACTCCTGAACCCCGAAGCAGAACAAGTGGTTAGGGGAGCTAGGTACGAAATAGTCATCTTTAATTCCCACCAGGGATATTGTCCTTTCTCTGTACTCCTGTACTGTCTGTTTTGTTGTTTGCTTAACTTCCTTGCCAGGTTTGTCTCCTCCAGTCTCCAAGCCATCAACTTCCAGATGACTGTGCACCCCTTGAACTGGACCCATCAAGCCAGCTCTACGCCCCTTGTCAGCAGGAAGCAATTCCAGAAGCTGAGACCTTCGTCCCTGACCCCAAAAGAATTTGGGTCCCATTTGTTTGAGGGGGGAATGATGAGGGCACAGTCTCTGGGAACCCCTTGAACCCTTAAACTCTCCTTGAATCAGGCCTTGGCCTGAGGCTATAACCATTAAGCCCAAATGCCTACCTTGCCCAGTCCTCTATTGTCCAGCTGTTTCCCACCCTTAATCCTGTTTCCCATCCTTAATCTGATCAAAATATCTATACCCTAGATGGCTAACCCAGCCCTTGATGGGTTGTCATTTCCATATGGCCTTCAGCTATTTCCCCCACCCTGGAGTCTGACCTCGTCCTTAAGTCCCTCCCTAGACCCCTCCTCTGGTCACCCCAGACCACCCCTCAATCCCTCCCACAACCTTTGTGTATATAATCTCCATCTTGCCTCCATGAGGTTGGTCAGAACCAATCTAGCTCAGATGGGTCTGGCCCTTTTTCCTTACAGGCGGCGCAAGGGGTGGGATCTCTCGGGGCAGGCTTATTTGGCTAACTCTTAATAAACTTTGTCCTTTCCCTTGGCTGAGAAAGCTTGAGTCGAATTCTTTCGGCAGGACCCGGCGTGTTGGTACTTTGGGGTGTCGAGCACCTCTCACCCCAAACCCTCATCAGCTTTACAGAAAGGAAAATATCTAAGTAGAGAAATGGGACTCACTATCCTACTTATTTCTATTTATCTAATTTGTTCCTTTTTATGAGAGGTCTTCACTCATCCCACACAGCACTAAGGATACAAAGGAAAAAAAAAAGGTCAGTGTTCTTCAGATGGATAAATAAATGAATCTATGGGACTGCTTGGAGTCAGAACATTTTCGTTTTGGGATTGATGAGGGCAGAGTCTCTGGGAACCCCTTGAACTCTCCTTGAATCTTGCCACTGGACCTGGCCTTGGCCTGAGGCTATAACCATTAAGCCCAAATGCCTACCTTGCCCAGTCCTCTATTGTCCAGCTGTTTCCCACCCTTAATCTTGATCAAAATATCTATACCCTAGCTCGCTACCCCAGCCCTTTATGGTCTGTCATTTCCACATAGCCTTCAGCTATTTCCCCCACCCTGGAGTCTGATCTCATCCTTAAGTCCTTCCCTAGACCCCTCCTCTGGCCACCCCAGACCACCCCTCAATCCCTCCCACAACCTTTGTGTATATAATCTCCATCTTGCCTCCATGAAGGTGGTCAGAACCAATCTAGCTCAGATGGGTCTGGCCCTTTTTCCTTACAGGCGTCGCAAGGGGTGGGATCTCTCGGGGCAGGCTTATTTGGCTAACTCTTAATAAACTTTATCTTTCCCCTTGGCTGAGAAAGCTTGAGTTGAATTCTTTCGGCAGGACCCGGCGTGTCGGTACTTTAGGGTGTCGAGCACCTCTCACCCCAAACCCTCTTCAGGACCAATGGGAAAGGGAACATTAGATTCTGTAGCCAACAAGAAATTACTAAAGGCCAAAAAAGGCTTGAAGAAATCTAGAGGGAGAATAGCCAATTTGGAATTTATAAATTTTCTTTTTACTCTAATTTCTAATTCCTTCATGTATATTATTTCTGAATTTGTATGTCTTATTTACCTTTATTTTTAAAAAATCTAGCAAATAGACTCCTGTGCTCTATTAGAGAAAGAGAGTGGTAATAAGAAAAGAAAAGAGGGAGGGCATAACAGACCAGGGTGTCCAGTTAAAATGAAAGCAACTGAAAGTAAGTAATTAGACATTGATTCTGACGGAGCTCTGAATTTAGAACCCCAAGCTGGTTCAGCGAATCAGGAAGATCTGGAGGTGTGGTTCCTCAGAAAAGGGTTAGTTCCAGTTCTATGGAAAAGAGCTGATGCTCCAGGAAGAAGTTTGGTTCTTCACATAAAGCCACCCCTTCCATTCCATTCTTAAATTAAAAAAAATGTAGACAATATTAAACACCTACTAACACCTAATATAATCTACTTAACTTGCTTTTCAACTATGTACATTTAAATAAATAAATGTAAACGCTTGAAATATAACACTTTAATAACTCCTAAGTCTCCATTAGGTTCCCATAATTGTACATTCATTCCCATTTACTTATCTTTTTATATATTTGCAGTTACTGTGTACCTTGTTCTCTGGTTCTGCTTTTTTTCCACTTTGAAGTATTTCATAAAGTTTTTTTTCCATATTTCTTATACTTCTCATGCTTATCTATTTATTTGCCTCTCATACGTCTATTTTTGACAACCTCCTCCTCATTCCTACCACTGCTTTGACTTGAAAACCATCATCATACAGACATCCAAGGTCCTCTCCCACTATAAGGCCTTCATTTACAAAGTGAATTTTAACTTGCATAAGGGAAAGCTTAAGGTGCTTCCAGGAAAGCCACCTCTCAAGTCCTAAAATTACTATAATAGATTGAAACCCTATCATGTCATCTAAATCAACTAATCTACAAACATTTATTAAGCACCAATCATGTCAAAGGCAGTTTTGTTGAAGAGGTAAAAGGTTGAGGGGTGCTTGGCACCCCGAAATATTGACGCACCGGGTCCTGCCGAAAGAATTCGACTCAAGCCTTCTCAGCCAAGGGAAAAGACAAAGTTTATTAGGGATTCACCATAATGGGCTGTCTTAAGAAATCCCCCCCCTTTCCCCTTGTGACGTCTGTTTCCACAAGCGGGCCAGATTCAACCTACTGAATTAGATTGAATCTGAGCACCTACATGGAGGCAAGATGGAGATTATATACACAAAGATTGTAGGAGGGATTGAGGGGTGGTCTGGGGTGACTAGAGGAGGGGTTTAGGGAGGGTCTTGAGGGGAAGTCCAAGGAGGGCAAGGTGAGGTAATGGGATTAAGGGTGGGAAGTAGTTGCACAACAAAGGGCGAGGCTAGTAGAGATTTGGGCCTAATGATAATGTGAGGCTTGTGGCCTTAGGGGAAGGCCAGATCTAATTGGAAGATTCAAGGACGGTTCAAGGGGGCTCCCAGAGACTGTATTCCAGATTCAAGGGGGTTCCCAGAGACTGTGCCCTCATCATTGTTAGGTGTTGGCAATACAAAGACAAAACTGAAACATTCCCTACCCTGAAAGAAGTTACATTTTGATGGAGGCAGCATGGTCATATACGTCAGCATTTATGTATACAAAATATATATAAAATTAATACAAGGTAATGGGATAGGGAACTGGGGAGAACAGGAAAGGTTTCAGGTAGCAAAATTTGAGATGAGCTTTGAAGAAGTCTAGAAATTCTAAGACACAAAGGTGAGGAGGACATGGGTAGGAAATAGAGTGTCAAGTCTTTGACTAGAAGCCTTCCCCAACCCACCTTAATTCCATTAAGTTTGTTATTGCTTGTTTTGTATATATTAATTTGCATATTGTCTCCCCCATTAGATTGTAAGCTTCCTGAAGGCAAGGACTGTCTTTTGCCTCTTTTTGTATTCTCAGATCTTAGCACAGTGCCTGGCACATAGTAGGCACTTAATATTTATAAAGTTTTTGGAAAATCAAAGACAATTTATCTGTATCATAGAGTGACTTATTTGTTTCAACTGTTAATCTCACTAATACCTATCTTCCCGCAGTTATTAAAATTTCCAACACTACATCAGAGGTAAAAGTGGATATTCTAGTTTCGTACCTATTTTTAGTGCGAATGTTCCTACACAGGGTAGATACTTTTTGTATCTTTTAGTGCTTTTCTTGTTAATTAATGTTGGATTTTATCAAAGTGCTTTTATTTATCTAATGATAAGTGGAGAGTGGTGTGGGTTAGGTATACAAATGGTGATGATTCCAGAGCTATATCCAATTGTGCTTTCTGCAATCTACAGAGAAAAGTCTGTCAATTAATTAAACCAACTGGCCGGGAGCATAGTATATATGATTGGCCACCAGGGGGTGCCCCAACTGCACATGAGAAAACTACTCCCCTACCCACCCACACCCACTAGCTTCAGTTCTCTACAACTCCTATGCTTGTCAGTAACACTAGGTTTTACTTATATTAACAGATATGACCTGGAATATGCCCCCAGATTACCAATACAGGAAATCGTCTTATCTCTTCTTTGAGGCCCCATCCCTTCTTTTGGGGACTCCCCTTTCATGACTTCCTGATTTCATTCAAAGGACTTAGATGGTTTTACTTTTTTTTTATTAGCTAAGTGATTTATTGAAATCGAATAATGTAACTATAGCCATAAAACTATAGCATGACAACTGTAATGGATAACCACCTAGTGGGTGCCCAGTTATTGGGAGAATGCACAGCATTGCCTGATGAAATGACCCATTTAGATGCTTAGTGAACTTCTGGAAATTCATGATGACAAGAAATGAAGGGGCCAGGCCCTCTACTTCAGAGAATGTGCAGGTATTATGTGACTAGTTTCAGGCCACTTGCTGCATGTTCAAGGGAAGCTTTTGTGGGAAAAGAGTGGCCAAAGAAAGGCAGTAAATGGTCAGAGATGTCTCTATCTTTCCCCCTGGGTAAGAAAGGTGATAACTGCCATAAGCCACTGGGTATGTCCCCTCAGTGACAGTGTCCTCAGTGACAGGAAGCCAATGAGCACATGGCGAAATTAGTTTTCTGTTTCTGTGTTTCTTTTTTTCCTGATCTTAGGTGAAGGAGTACTGAAAATGGAGTAAACTAGGCATATGTCATGAGTTTCACAAAATGAGAAGAGTATCAGGGATCCCAGAACTGGAATCCATACCAGAGTTTGCCAGCAACCAAGCCCAGATAAGGAGCAGAGCCCTGGGGACCTGCTGGACCAGTCCAGTCCAGCCCAGCTGGAGATCGCCTCCTAACTGATACATTGTATCCTACAAATCCATCTTCATACTGAATTTGACAGCGAGTTTGGTGGGGTAAGTGCTTTGTATCAACTTCTGTAAGTATGAGCCCACTCTCCCAGGGACTGAGCTCGTTGGTATAGGGGAGAGTATAACCTGGTAAGATGTTTTTATGCTTCTGTTCTTGCTGTATCTTTTTTTAGTAAACGTTCCTTTGTAAATATTAATTACATTAAATGATGTTGGGGTGCTAAGCAAGGTCAAGATACAGGGAAGGGATAACTGGCTATTGATAATGGCATAAGAAAGATATTCTAATCCCTAGAATACAGCTGAAGGGGAGATGTAGCTTGCTGCTCTTTGGGGATCTGACTTACCATTGTGAGGAGAAATTAGAGTCATATAAACACATACATACTTATATATACATATACACATACATACATACAGAGAGAGGCTACACAAACAAAAATATAATGAAACTTTCAAAAAGCAAGGTCATAATTGACCCCTCTTCTCTCACACCAATAGGAATAATAAGAGAAGGGATTACATATTTGGAAATTGTGAGAGATTGGCTGAAGAAGCTTTCGTAATAACAGCTAACCTTGACTGTGCTAAGCACTGTACAAATATCATATTCAACTCTCACAACAACCCTGGGAGATAGGTGCTATTATGATCCTGTTTTACAGTTGAGGAAACAGAGTGCCCAGGGTCACACAGCAAGTAATGTTCTGAAGCCAAATTTGAATTCAAGTCTTCTAGACTTCAGGCCCAGTGCTCTCTGTCCATTGCACCATCTAGGTGCCCCATGGTTTGAGGGTTCCCATTGGCCTTAAAGAATAGGGAGCTTGGGGAAGTTCAGAGGTTCATCACCACCTCCTGTTTAAGCTCATTGCAACTGAGGAGGAGATAAGGTTCATGGAAGCTGCCAGTCTGATGCCATCTGCTCTCTGGCTCCAGGTGATCACTACAATTCTCTCAGATCAAAGTAATTCTATATTTCTGATCCTAGCTACATGGAAAACTAAGCAGAGAACTTGGGACCAGGGCATACACAGAATGACTCAAACAATGCAGGTCCATTGAGTCTACTTGTCCAGTAGCCCCTCACCTTGGCATACTCCCCAAACAACTGCATGAAGGGAGGCATCAGTAAAAAAGTGTTATTTGCCTTCCGCATGGTCAACATGGGTAACTTATAACAAGTACTCCAGCTTCCTTCATCTCCATCACTAGAAAGGAAGCATCTTTCATATATATACCAGTAACCCAATACCACCAACTACATGAGATGATTCCATTTAACTCCATGGGTTTACATTCGGCCCTATCCCTAATAACCCGTGTAGAGGTTGCTGAAAAGGTCCAAATGCCTACCTACTCTCAAGAGTCCATAATACCTTTTCCTTCCATGGTCTGCCCTCTATATCCTCCCCTGAATAATCCTGACAGGGCAGGGGCTTTAGAGGATCCCTTAGGCTTGGTTGGAGTCATAGGACTTCCTATTGCCCTAGTGTTGAATTTCCCCGTACAATTTTACTAGCACCCTCGTAGAACGGTCATCAGTTGTTTTCTTATCAACGTGATGTTTCAGGGGAACACTCAAAAAGCTCGCTCCAGGATAGGGTGTCATTACCCTTAATCTACTTAGCAGGGTGCTGTACTCTGTAACTCTTCACCCCATTCCCACAAAAACACTGACAGCAGAATTTGCCCAAGTCACAACTCCCTTTTCAAATTTCACCAGTCGATCAGCCCAGGCCTATACGGTTGTGGCAAGGGACACGCATAGCCAAAGTCTGAAACCATTCTGTTAGAGTTCCATCTTGAAAGCAGGATTTAATAGCAACTGAGGCAAGCTACACATAGGGCTTGGCAGGCTATGGGGGGGACCACATAGATCTAATCTCTCAAATATATTTCCTTCCCCTCTCTCGCAGATCCCTATCATGGATCCAGCTCAATGGTAATTCATATTTATAGCCAGGGGAAAATAAATCCCCACCTCAGTTACATAAAAAGAGAAAAAGGACAGTCCTTGTCTGGAGTCTTTAATTGATTTTGCTGACTCAGTAACACGTTTAAAACTTCAAAGAGTTTCCCAAGCCTGTGGAATTCAACTGTGGAAAGCATCTCAGAATTGGCCTCATTAGACCACGCCATCAGGAGCCATTGCTTCAGCGATTCATTAATTTCTCAGGCAACCACCCCAGTTACTTAGCCATAAAAGCCCACTCACCTCCTGCTTCCACAGTGGAGGAAATCATCCGCCTTCCAGGAGTACTAAAAGATAAGTCTTAGGCTTTTTTTTTTTAAACCATAAGTAGAAGTTCCCAAGTTTCTTTCTCACTTCTATTCCAATTCTTCTGTCTCATGGCACCAGATTTCAGCAGGATCAGTAAAACCTGTTTGATAGAGACCATAGCATCTGTTACTGTTGGTGGCTGATCAGTTTTTACCACCATTTACCTTCACTTGTGCTGACATCAGCTCAGTTTTCTGCCCTTTGACATTCATTACATGGTACTAAGAAATCAACAGCATTGTTTCTAGTTGCTGAAAGTGGTGGGCCAGTTCACTTTAAGTCTTATGATGCCAGCAATCCAACTTCTGAAGGACAGTCAACAACAACCAGGGAATGCTGGACTTGGCACTTCTTTTACATTCCCTAGAAGCCTCCTCCAGTGCCCACTGAGCTCCTCACTACGTGGGTGGGGAGGGACCTGCTCCTTGTTCCATTAGGAATATTCTCCATGTACTATCCTTGCCACCAGGTGCTTCTATGCCAAATTTGCCTATCTGATCACCCCACTTTCCATATTTATAGAGTCCTTTCCCCAACTCGACCAGGAAGTAAGCCACAAGGCAAGTAAAGAAGATTTAGCTATAGCACATAAAGGACTTTCTAGCACTTGGCTTAGACAGGCCCCTCTCTCTCTAACCATATGGAAACTCATCTGGTCATTGGGGAAGTGTAGCAATTTTCACAGTCTTGGGACATCCACCATATATGAAAGGCATTAATTCCATGTGGATGAGCCTTTTTATGCCTTTAGGTGACCCAGAAGCCAAATCAATAAGACCAGAGATAACAGGAAGCTGTGTCAAGGGGAGTGAGGCTTGAGTCTTAGCCTCCTGGCCAATCAAGTCCCAGAGGCAGCTTTGTCACCTTTCGGGGAAAAGCTAACCTATCCATGTTGCAAGAGGAGGAAGAAGCCTGATAGATAGGGGTTTTATTACAAATCTGAAAGGGAAAAGTCCCAGGAATATCATAGCCAAAATCCAGAATTCTCAAGTTAAAGAAAAAATACTGCAAGCATTTCAGAAAGAAACAGTTCAAGTACCAAGGTATTATAGAATTTCACAGGATCTGGACATTTAGTGCTTATTTTTAATTGTAATTTTTTTTCCATGAACAAAAATCTCTTTTCTCTTCAATCTCCCATTACTGATTGAAAAAGGAAAAAAAAAAACAACCCTCGTAACAAATATACGTAATTAAGCAAAACAAATTCTTGCATTGGCCATTTCCAAAAAGTTTGTTTCATTTTGCTCCTCCTTGTCAGAAGGTGAACAGAATGCTTCATTATCAGTCCTCTGGAATTGTGGTTGGAGGTGCATTTGTAATGGGGGTGGGAGCATGCCTGGATTGTCTACTAGGAAGGCACCCAGCTTGGAGGGCTGCACATCCAGCCCAGAATCTTGGCTATAAGGTCCATGGCTGGAACACCTGGGTCTGGTAGGGATTGCCACCAGCACCTGAAACTAAGAAGGATAAATGACACAGAACAGAAACTGAAACCCCAGGCCCATTTCTTGGAGTCCTTCCTCTCTTACCTGTTCAGATCATGGCACGACCATACTGTAGGTGAACTGCAATCTTTATGTTCTGTACGTAGTATTATCCCAGTTTGGCAATTTAAAAAAACACAGCCTGTTCTGACTTTGTAGCCAAAGGAAAGAAGAACCAACCTACTTGATAGGTGAAAACACAAAAGGCAGGAAACTTCCATGTTAGGTGATCTGGTAATATTCTAACCCCTATTACACACTGATCAGAGTTCTCTTGCTTCTGCTTACTTCACTCTGTACAGTTCCTACACATCTGATTGGGTTTTTCTGAAACTATCCTTTTCATCATTTCTTACAGTCCAATATTAATCCATTATATTTACCTACTGTAATTTGTCCAGTCATTCTTCAACTGATGGGCATCCCTTTAATTTTTTTTTGCCACCACAAAAAGAGCTGTATATTTTGGCACTCATTTTTAATCTCTTTGGATTATAGGCCTTATAGCTAGGTCAAAAGGTTTTGTAATTTTGGAGGCATAATTTTTACAAATAGCTTTCCAGAATTGCTAGAACAATTCAGGATTTCACCATTCCATGCATTAGTGTGCCTATTTTTCCTCAACTCAGCCACCATTTGTCATTTTCCTGTTTTGTCATTGTTTCCAGTATAATGGGAGAGAGGTGGAAATTGTATTAATTTGCATTTCTCTAACTCTTAGTGATATGGAGCATTTTTTTCAAATGGTGGTTGATGTTGGTTTCTTCCTTTAAAAACCCTCTGTTCATATCTTTTGACCATTTGTCATTTGGGGAATGGATCATTCTGATACATTTGAATTAGTTTCTTATATATTTTGGATGTGAGACCATTATCAGATAAACTTGGTACAAAGAATTTTTTTTCCCCAGTTACTTGCTTTCTTTTTAGTTGTAGTTGCACTGGATTTGTTTAGGTAAAACATTTTTAATTTTACATAATTGAAGTTCTTGATTTTATTATCCACCTCTTTTTTTATTCATGAGGTCTTCCCTTATCCATTGCTCTGAAAGGTGTTTTTCCCTACTTCTCTCATTTGTTTATGATGTCACCCTTTATATCTACATCATGTATCCATTTGAAATTTTTCCTGGAATATGATGTGAGGTAAGTCTACACCTAGTTTCTATCAGATTGCTTTTTCAGTTTTCCCAGCAGTTTTTGTTGAGTAGTGAATTTTTACCCTGGTAACTGAAGTCTTTGATTTTATCAAACACAAAGAAAAAAAGATTAATACTACAGTCTATGTGTTAGGCAAAAAACTGACAAAAACAATTTTATTTAACCTAAGATTAATCTAATATCCAAGTCATCTCTAGCTTAGAGGGCAATGTAGAGATATGTCCAAACGAGTATCATGCCCTCAGACATTTTCCCCCACCCTAAGACCAAAGATTTAAGGTAACATTTATAAGAATCTTGAACAAGGAAACAATATTAGTTTATTTCTTCTGTTGTTAATCTGAATATTTCTTATTTTTAAGTAAGTGTTCATTTCCTCTAAGTTGTTAGTTTTGTTAGCATATAATTGGGCAAAATAGCTTCTAATAATTTACTTTATTTCCTCTTTAATTGTTTTGAATTATTTTTCATTTTTGAGACAATTTGGCTTTCTTCTCTTTTTAAAAATCTGTTTTTTTTTTATTAGTTTCCTTCCACCTCAAAAAAAAGCCTCCCTAGTTTTATATATCAATTTAATGGGGTTTCCCACACATACACTTTCAATTTCCTTACTCCATTTTCAGAATTTTTAATTGTTGCTTAATTGGGGGAGGGAAGGTACTGTTGATTTGAGGTTTTTTAAGTTCTACACACTGTTGTCCCTCTTCTCTTTCCTATACCCCATCCCTGATCTCAAGATTTTACTTTTGCTTTCCTTTTAATCCCACCACCTTGATGGTCCTCTGTCCATGATGAATGTGTTTTGCTTACAACTATTCTTTTACACAGAGTATTCTCCCTCTTATACCCCAATGTCCTCTTTTCTTCTTGTCCCTTCCTATTTCCCCTTTAAATGTATGTATGTGTGTTTATGTGTGAATGTGTGTACATGGTAGTGCTGGTGGTGGTGGTGGAGGAGGAGGAATTGTGTTTGATCTTTATTCAGCTCAGATTCATGAGATTCATGGGATGTCTGTTTCCTCCATGCCTTAATAAACTCATTGTTGGGATAACCTCATCGTCCTGTAAGATCTCATCAGCCTTGGTTCTCCAACTCATCACTATCTTCTGCCTCTGATTGGAGGGTTGAGCCATGAACTCCAAACCTCTATGTAAGGAGAAAGCTGAGCTCAGATATTTCAGTCCTCAGCTGGCTGCCCTCCTTTGAGACTTCTCTCACTGACTTCTCCACCATGCCCCAGAACTGAGTACCTACCCTTCCTCCTGCTTTTAAGTTTCTTTTTGTATGTTGTCTTCCCTCGTTAGGTTATAATGCCCTTCTTCAAGGCAGGCACCTTTTTCACATTTGTATCCCCAGCACTTTGCACTGTGTCTGACACTTAGTAGGCACTTAATAAATGATTAGTGACAATTATTGATATTGAGTAATTAAACCACCCATGGTTCCTCTATTAGATTTACCTTTATCTATGACCCTAAGGGTTCTGAGAAGACAATTGTTTCTTATCTCCCTATTTGTGTGTATAGTATAAACAATTAATCTTTGCATATTACTTTTTAATTAAACAAACATATATATCTTTCTATGTTTCTTTGACTCCCGCATCTCCATTTTAAAATGTCTGCTCAGTTCTGGCCATTTTATCTGCAATGCTTGGAAATCTGCTATTTCTGTAGTTTCTGTGGATAGGTTATTTTTAGTTGTGTGCCTTTAGCTTTTTTTGCCTTTTGGAATATTAGATCCCAGGCTTTATGGTGGCAGTTGGCAAATTTCATGTGATCTCTACTCTGGCTCTTTGGTACTTGAACTCTTTCTTTTTGGAAGCTTATAGTATTTTTCCATTGACATGGAAGGTTTAGATTTTGCCCACAGCATTCTTAAAAGTTTTCATTTTGGGCTTTCTTTCAGGAGGTAACCAATAAATTCTTTCTAGTTTGACTTTCCCCTCTGTTCTAAAAGTTCTAGACCATTTTCATTTATAATTTTCTTGAAAAATTTTTCAGCACCATTTTCAGATAGTCATAATTCTTTTATTATCTTTACTTGACCTGTTTCTATATCATATTTATTATTTTTCGTTTTTAATCTTTTTATTTTAATATTATACTTGTTTCATTGAGTCATTTTGACGTAGTTTGGCCCATCCTAATTTCAGGACATTCAGTTCTTAGGTAAGGTTTACTATGGTATCAATTCTCGTTGACATTTTTTTAACTGCCTAGTGATTACATTTTGTATCTCTTCTGTCATTTATTTTTTGTTGTTTTCCAGTCATTTCAGTCCTGTTCAACTATTCATGACCCCATTTGGGGTTTTCTTGGCAAAGGTACTAGAATGGTTTGCCATTTCCTTTTCTAGTTCATTTTACAGATGAGGCAAGCAGGGTTAATCGACTTGCTCAGGGTCACACAGCTAGTAAGTGTCTGAGTCCAGATTTGAACTCACAAAGATGAGTCTTCCTGACCCTGGGCTCAGCACTCTACCCACTACACCAGCTAGCTGCTCCATTTCTTTTAGGTATACTCAAAATCTTAGTGTCTGGGACATTTTTTTTTCTCCAAGAATACCTTTGGACTTGTTATGAGGTCACTGTCCCTTCAGGGTTTAATCCTTGGGCATCTATCTTTTCAAGATATTTCCTCATAGTATTTGGTGTTTTCCTTGCTTGGTTTATTCATCACAACAGTTTCACTGTCTAAATTGGGCAGGGGCGGGTGCTTCTTTGCTTGGTCAGGCTATATTCTTGTGCTCCTGAACAAGGCCCTAATCAGTTCAGAGATTAGGCTCCTCCTTCAAGGGACTGGAAGACTATGGTATTGGACTTTTCCTAAGGCCTTCCTTTTGCCCCAGAGCTATAGGGTCATTCCTTGGGTTCAATTCTGATTAGGACCTTTAACTGTGCTTTCAAGCTGGGTTCTACATAGGCCCTCTTGCCACAGGACACTCTTGCCACCCCCAATGTTAAGCTCTGTCTGAGGGCTTTCCCTCAAGTTGACAGGCGGGCATCTTGTCCCCCATCACCATCCTGGGCTATTGTTAGGGGTTCATCTTTGTTGAACTATTCCAGTTGCTAAAAGGCAGCTGTGTAATGAGCTTTTCACCTACCACAGCTTGTGTGCTTCAAGGGATTCTGCAAAATTCCAGCTGTCCTATGCAGCCCTGGGCAAGGTGGAGGTCATTCTCTTTATTGCTTTTTAAACCAGTACATTTTTAAGCTTTGCTGGGTTATTTGCAGGGGATCTGAGCTCTTTTAGGGGCTAGCTTATTGCCATCTTCACACAATCCTGTCCTGACCCTTTATTACCCACCTTCATAAATGTATAGGTCTGGAACGTTTTTTTAAGACAAGAGAAATGTTTATTTCCCAACATTTCTAGTTGAACTAAAAAAGGTTTTAACATACTTCCACAATACTGTATTAATTTGCTTCTGTATGTTCTATACCTGATCAGGTTCCACTGATTGACTTCTCTATTTCTTAATGAGTACCAAATTATCTTTGATGGTTACTGCTTTTTAATATAGTTTGAGATCTGTTACTGCTAGGCCCCTTTCTTCCCTAAATTTCATTATTTTTTTCTAGTTCTATAAACAAATCTTTTGGTAATTTGATTGTTGTGGCTCTGAGTAAGTAAATTAATTTAGGTAACTTTGCTATTTTGATTACATGACTCAGCTTACCCATGAGCAATTATTTTCTCCAATTATTCAGATCTACTTTAATTTTTGCAAAGGGTGTTTTGTTTTTGTAGCTATATAGTTCCAGGGTATAATACATAGCATATAAACTCACAATTATTTCATACATTCTGCAGTTATTTTGAATGGAATTTATCTTTCTAGGTCTTCCTACTGAATTTTGTTGGTAAACACAGAGGAATGCTGGTAAGTTATATGTATTTATTATTTATGTGGACTTATTCATCTTTGTCGAAGTTATTTATTTTAAATTAATTTTTAGTTGATTTTAAATAAACCTTCATGTCACCACCAAGAAGTGATCATTTTGTTTCCTTTTTGCCCATGCTTTTTCCCTCAATTTATTTTTCTTATCTTAATGCCATATACCTAGCGTTTCTAGACCGTTATAGAAGTCGTAACACTGAACATCCTTACATTACCCCTAATCTTAATGGAAAGGCCTCTGGTCATCCCTATGAAACATAATGTGGCTCCCAGTTTTAGATAGATATTACTTATCATATTAAGGAAAGGTCTGTATATTTTTATGTTTTCTAGTGTTTCTAACAGGAATGGGAGTTGAATCTTGTCAAAACCTTTTTTTGTTTGCATCTTTTAAAAATTATTAATATGGTTTATTATACTGATAATTTTCCATTGAACAATCCTGTGTTCATAGCATAAATCTAATCTGGTTGCAGTGTATGATCTTTGTGATAGTTCCAGCTACAGTAGTCTCCTTGCTGACATTTTATTTGAAATTTTTGCATCAATATTGAATATGCTTATTTTTTACAAGGATTCCGCCCCCTCTTTCTACCTGTAAGTATTGGGGGATGGGTGAAAAGGAAGAGGATTAGCAATAGTAATACTAAAAAATGTCCATTTTAACATTTAAAAATATTCACAGAAGAGAACAGAAAGAAGCACAGACAAGCAGAAGAATTTATTATATACTTTTTTTTGAGGGGGGAAGGCAAGGCAATTGGGTTTAAGTGACTTACCCAAGGTCACACAGCTAGTAAGTGTCAAGTGTCTGAGGCCAGATTTAAACTCAGGTTCTTCTGACTCCAGGCCAGGTGCTCTATTACTGTACCACCTAAAATGGTACTGCCCCTAAAAATGGTACTAAAAAAAGGTAGGCAAAAACAATTAAATTGAATCAAATAAGTATAGAGGATATTTTTGGTTTAGGTGATATAGTTGTGAAGGCTGTGAGGGACTGATTTACAAGGTATCTAAATGGGGGAAAGATATTTTAAAAGTGTGTGTGGGGGAATCTCTGACCTTATTGATAGCAAAGGAAAAAAAAGTTGAGAAAAAAACTGCCAATCTAATGCCTATTATTCTATCTATACAAAATATGTATGAGGGCTATCTATAAGTTTTTTTTTTTTCTGTGCATCCTGTCTTTGAGGGCAATGGTTTTGATTTGCTTAGAGATCAGGCATTCTTTTAATATTGATGTCTTTTGCTTCAGCTCTGCCAGATTTTCTTTCACATCAGCATTTTTATTCCAATCTTTTATTATCTTTTTTACTTCTTTGGGAAAATGCTACTCTATGGATTCAATTTTACACAATTTACTAATCAAGGGGTTTTTTTTTGTTTTTAAATTTCTGTATTGAGAATTATATATTCTGACATATTTATTCCTAATTTATTTTCCTGTGGATTGCATTTCTCTTTAGAACCATTCTGGAGTTTCTTATTGCTTTTCCATGCTCTGTTTTTGGTAAACCATAAGATATATGTTTCAGGTTCCTTTGTCCTATGGTAATTGGTTTTTTTTTTTACTTGTTACATTTTTTTTTTTGTAGCTTCTCTTTTTTTTTTAAATTTTATTTTAGACTCAAGGACCAGGACACAAATACAAAATAGAGAAAAGAAACAAAGCATATCATAAACTTAAATATTGAAACTTAAATACAAAGTAAGAAAGGAAAAAAAAGCATGTCGTGTGCATAACAGAACATAAGAGAGGATTCAAAATATGTAACAATAAATTTTCATTTCAAGAAAGCCTGTATGATAAATAATAAACATTATGTTGAAAATTGTCCATCTTTTCTTTGCTTCCTTGTGAGTTTTCTTTTGTTCTCTGCTGTGCACTTTCATTTTGTTCTTTTTTCCCCCTGCCCCCACCCCCAGAAGGCTGCAATATCATTTAGATATGTTTCTCTATAGAGATATATACATACATATACAGACATACACTTTCCCAGACATACTCTGCTCCTGATCTTTGTTTTTATGTTTGTGCATATCTCTTGTTTCTTATTATATACTTTTTAAAAATTAAGCAGTATGAAATCAAAATTTATGGTTTCATCTAGAATCCTTTTTGTGTTTTTCTGTGTAAATATAAATGCTTTTTTTCTGTTTAAGTTCAAAATGAAAAAAAAATTTGAAAAAATCTGACTCCCCACTTTAGGTATAAGCTTTTTTAGGACCAAACCTGGTCCTCCAGTCCAGAGCTAGTGACTCTTCCTGGGAGAGGGTGACCCACATTTCCTGGGCTGGAGGGGGGGGGGTGTCTTCACAAAAGGAAACACTGTCTCTCACAAAGAACTTTGAATAGGAGACCAGCCAAGGCAGCAGAGCAAGAGGAAGCAGTTCAGCCTAGCTACCCTTATTTCAGATGAGTACCAGACTGAAGAGTGATCAGAAATCTAAGAAACCAGAGTGGGTCACTTTTGCAGCACAAAAATCACAAATCTGACCCTTCGATGAGTGATCAGGGGAGGAAATGTAGAACAAGGGTGGGTTGGATTGAGAAGCCAGGGCCACAGCTCTGTTGCCAGGACAGTGGAGGGGATATTGAAGAAGTTGTGAGGTCTCAGGGCTGTTGTACAGATTCCCAAAGAGAGGATCTAAGACTCAGCTCCTAGGCCCAGAAGCTGTAATATTATCAAGGGGATCTTAGCTCTGATTCAGATAAAACAGGTCAGGACCTTACAAGACCACAACAGCCCTACCAGAAGTGTGTAATACCCAAGTATTCTCATATCAAAACCGACTGACCTGGAAAATGCAACAAGGAGAGGTCATTTTAGAATCACTGGACTATAATGAGTATCATATTTCTTGTCTTTTTAACAGACGGGGGAGAAGTGGGGAGGGAGGGAGAGAATTAGAAACTAAAAATAATTTTTTTTTTAATAAAAAAAAAGGCTCATTGGACTACCTGAATGCCATGACCAAAACCAGAGCCAGGATATCATATTTCAAGAAATCATAAAAGAAATTTGCTAATATATATTAGAACAAAGGGGCAAAGCAAAAATAGAAAGAATTTACCAATCACCTCCTAATAGCAACCCCAAAATGAAAATAGCCAAAATACAGAGCTTCTAGGTAAAAGAAAAAGTAGTATAAACAGACAAAGAAAAATTATTCAAGTACTAAGGAAGTCAGGATCACATGAGATTTGGCAGCCACCAAATATTCTTCTATATAGAAGTGGAGAGCATGGAATACCATATTCCAAAAGATAAAAGTCTACTGGACAGAATAAATTGGTTACCTAGCAAAACTAACTAAAATCCAAGCATTCGGTAAACATTTATTAAGGACCTGTTATGTTCCAGGCACTGTGCTAAACCTTGGGCATATGAAAAGAGGCAAAAGTCAGTCCCTGCCCGCAGGGAATTTATCATCTAAATGGGGGAGACAACATGCAAACAAATATACAGAAATCAAGGATATGCCTATTAAGTTGTTGTTCCTCCTTGTTTTGAAGAGAGCCAAGGACATCTTAGGGTTGTTGAGGTTAGGACGAAGTCCAGGAACCCCAGTACTGGACTTCCCAGACAGGGTCGTTGGGGGCGGGGTACCCCTCAAGGACCAGAGTACTGGAGAGGGTCAAGGCCAGGACTCAAGCATTCTTTCAGTCAAGGTAGCAAAGATGTATTATCACTCTTTTCAGTGGGCAAGAGTTCGTAGGGAACCTGCAACTTAGGGGGTGCAGGTAAAGTTTACATAGTTTATTCTATAGTAAAACATGTGCCAAATATGTTAGGTGATTCAGGGCAGGATTAGGGAGTGGTTAAGGGGTGGTCAGTTCTTAAAGGAACTTACACTTTTTGTATCTACTGTGCAGGTACTTTACCCAGAGTTCATTGGGAAATAGCTGGGGGGGGTGGGGGGGAAAGGGCAGGCCCACTACATGGAGGTGTGGTTTTAGGTCAGAAACACCACTAAGTCAACCAATGGTCAGGGCTGACTAGGAAATACCCAGGCTGCTCCCATCAATGTCTCGTTAGACAAGATAAATGTAAGGGAGTATACATATGTTTAGATCTAGCATGCATATGATAGATCAGTGAATAGTAAATATCTCTATGACCCAGTACAAGGTCAGTTCAGCCAGTACACAGCTGGTTCAAACTAATAAATTCTATAGGTACAGCTGGCTACTCTATCAGGAAGAGAGATAAGTGTTTTGCTAGGGCATGCTGTCCTGTTTTGGTAGAGAGAAACTGCTAGGGACAGTGTTTTGAGACTCGGGAGAGATGTGATTTTGGAACTGGGGTCCAAACACAGGCATCCAAACAGAGGCTAGAGAGAAATGTGATGTTAGAATTAGGGTCCAAGCACAGGCACCCAAGCACCACATCAGGATGATGTCTTGACTTGCACATAAATTGCATTTAAGAGAGGCACCATTGCACAAAGTCTTCAGCCTCACTCTCTCTTCCAAAGTCACTGAAGTCCAGTGGCAAGACAAAAGTCAGGACAATTGGTGATCACCCTGGATGACCTTGGCTTCTTTGATGTCTGACCACATTTTAAGAGCTCCCAGTGCCTGCTTCAGCCACTGGAACAATTGTTTTCATCTGCCTATTCTACTGGGGGAAATCTTCACATGCTTGTAGTAGACATCTCCCTAGCTCACCAATCAGTTTGAGCCATGTCAGTTGCCCTGAACCTGGTGTAGCCCATCTGCCAGGACAGTTTTACTGGGGTATAGCACATGCTACAGCTTCTTGGAGCCATGGGTTGGTGGCAGATGGACACCAAAGATAAATGAGCACCTCTGAAAAGGCCTCACACCAGAGATGCTAGTCCTCCCTGAACACCCCATACATAATTAGCAGAGGGAAAGCACTGGAATCAATAGAGGTTGGGGAAGGCTTCCTGAAGAAGGTGAGATGGCATAGTGGGATAGAATGCAGGACCTGAAGTCAGGAAGACTCATCTTCCTGAGTTCAAATCCAGCCTCAGACACTTACTAGCTGGGTGATCCTGGGCAAGTCACTTAACTCTGTTTGCTTCAGGCTCCTCATTGTATAGTGGGCTGGAGAAGGAAATGTTAAACCACTCCAGTATCTTTGCTAAGACAACCCCAAATGAGGTCAGAGAGAGTTGGGCATGACTGAAATGATTGAATAACATAAAGGAAGCCAGGGAAGTCAGTAGTCACTGTGGAGGAGTGAGAGCATTCCAGGCATGAGGGACAGCCAAAGAGAATGCCCAGAGCTGGAGAATGGAGTGTTTTGTTTGTGGAACAGCCAAGAGACCAGTGTCACTGGATTAAAAACTAGAAAGGTAGGAGGAGGCTAGATTATAAAGGACTTTGAATGCCAAACAGAACATTTTGTATCTGTTCCTGAAGGCAATAAGAAACCACTGAAGATTATTGTGTGGGGGTGGGGGTGGAGGGTTGATATGGTCGACCTCTGCTTTAGGAAAGTCACTTTAGTGGCCGAATGGAGGATGGACTAGAGTGGGGAGAGACTTGCGGCAGGAAGACCCCTGCCAACTGATTATTTCAGCAATCAAGGCATGGGGTGTTAAGGGCCTGCACCAGGGTGGTGACAGGATCAGAGAAAAGAAATCAACTTGAAAATGTTGCAAAAGTGAAATTGTCAAACCTTGGCAACAACTTCGATATGGGGGTGGGGGAGCAGGGTGAGAGAGTGAGGAATCTAAGATGAATCCTAGATTGGACTGGACTGGAAGGATGGTATTGCCCCTTCTATTTCCTGATAAAAAATACCAGAACTGAGTAGAAATTTTGAAGTACAAAATGAGAATCAATAAAAACATAAAAAGGTAAATATAAGGAAGCTATTGGAAATGTTCCTTCAAAACCCTAATGTCATCAGGGGTCATGGAGGGAATCAAAGGTTTGGGAAATGGTTTTTAATGTTTTGATGAAGAACAGGAAGGGAGGGGAAAAAAGGATACACAGGAGAAAAAAGGGAGGGAGAGTGAGGGAATTTATTGTCTCACATAATTGATGGATACAAGTAGAAATCTATACAAATGTGGAAGGAAGTGGAGGGAAAGGGTGTCACTTGAACCTCATTTAATCTAAATTAGTTAAACAAGGATAGAATATACAGATACACATGAAGAGTTTGGAAATAAAACTATAATAAAGAAAGGGTAGGAAACAGAGTAACTCAAAAAAGCAAGGGTAACAATCATTATTTCAAAAAGGTAACAGTAAAAAAAAGACTGAAGAAATAATCAAGGAAGCTACTTTTTGCTGAAAGGTATCATAGACAATGAATTAATTTAAATGCTTAATATATATATGCATTGGATGTCTATCATCTAAATACTTAAAAGAAAAGCTAAATGAGTTATAAAAATAAATAAGTGGGGGACCTCAATGTAAACCTTTCAGACTTAGACAAAAATAACAACAACACCAAAAACCCATAAATGATCTAAATAGAACCTTAGAAAAATTAGATATGATAGATCTCTAGCAATTATTGAATGGGAGTAGAAAGGAGAATATATATTCCTCAGGTGGGCTGAACATGGCACTTTAACAAAAATGGACCATGACCAGATCATTAAAACTTCACAAACAAATTCAGAAAGCAGATACATGAAACATATCCTTTACTTACTACAATGCACTAAAATTCTATCCAATAAAAGGATATTGAAGAGAAGATTAAAAATCAATTAGAGACTAAATAATAGTTCAAAAGATCATTGTGTTAAAGAACAAATAGTAGAAACAATAAATAATTTCATTAAGATAATGAGAACAGCAAACGTACCAAAACAGTTCTTAGGGAAAATTATTTATCTCTACATACAACAAAAGAAAGGACAGACCAATGAACTGGGCACACAAATTAAAAGAAAAAACTAACAAACTAACCATTAAAAACCCACAATTAAGCATCAATAGAATCCTAAAAAAAAAAAAATCAAAGAAAAGATTAATAAAATTGAAAGAAAAAATCCATTGGATTAATAAATAAAAGTAGGAAATTTAGGATGAGGGAATAAAAGAAAATTAGCTTATTTGATTAGAAAAAAGGAAAAGAAATTGTCAGAAAGTTAAAAAAATTTCACAACAAATGAATAAGGAATAAAAGATATTAAAAATTATTTTACCTATCTATATGCCAAGAAACCCAACAATCTAAACCAACTAGAAGAATATTTTAAAAATATATATAAAATACCCAGATTAACAGAACAAGAAACAGATAAATTGAACAGATCCATCTCAGAAAAATAAATTGAATAGGCCATAAATGAACTCCTACAAAAACAATTCCCAGATTATTTGCAATTCCATCAAAATTCAAAGAGAAATTGATTTCAATAAGGAAACTGTTTGCAAAAATAGGAAAAGTGATCTCACCAAATTCTGATACAAATATAGTCTTGAAAACTAAGCCAGAGAGAGTCAAAACAGAAAAAGAAAACTACAGGCCAACAGATAATGAATACTGAGGCAAAGATTTTAAATAACAGTTTATAAAAGTGGCTACATCAAAATATCGCAAAGGTCATGCTATAGGTTATACACTATAACCAGGCTGGATTTATACCAGGACTTCAGGTTTGGTTTAATATTAGAAAAACTATAAAGAAAATTGACCACATTAATAACAAGAACAACAAAAATAATAAAATTATATCACTACATGCCAAAAAACCTGACCTTCATAAAATACTCCATTTGTTGTGGTAGTTTTACTTCTCTGCTCAAGACTGTACAATCCTATATAACTTTAAGGCCCTGTGTTACCATCTTCATGAAGTTGTGCCTCAAATCTCTAGGATACTCTGATCTCCCTCTTCATTAAACAGAGAGGGCATTTGCAATCTATATTACACAATTTTTTCACACACTATATAATCTCTTGTGTTATTCTCTAGCAATTTCAGCTATTATTATAATATATTTTTATCATATAATACTATATTATATAAAGGTTAGAAACTTGTTTAGAGTAGGGACTGTTTATTTTATACAGTCATCTTCATTTATTCTACCTGGATTTGAGCACATTTCTGAACACAAACATTGTACAGCGGAAAGAACACTGGACTTGGACTCAGAGGCTCTTGGTTCACATCTCAGCACTATCATTTACTACCTTGGTGACCTTGAGCAAGTCACTTAACTTCTCTCAACCTCGGTTTCCTAATCTGTAAAATGAGGGAGTTGGTTTAGACGACCTCTAAGATTCCTTCCAACTCTGTAATCCAAAGACACGCTCGATTAATACCTGTTGAATGACTGATCTGGCAGCAGTGTAATAGCAGCTGAGAGAGACTGAAAACAAGGAGACCAGCCAGGAGGCTAATTCAATAATCTGTGTGTTGGATGATGAAGGGCTGAGCCGGGGTGATAGCAGTGAAAACAATAGGCTCAAATTGCAAAGGGATATGATAAAGGAAGAAGTGGTAAGGTTTGGTACCTGACTGTAAACATGGGGAACATGGAGAAAAAAAAATTTAAACCTTCCTAAAAGCCACAGAAGGAGGACTCCCAGTTCAGATGGTTTCATGAAAGATTGTAGAAAAGGCCGGCTCTCATACATGTACGGCAGCAAAATTTTAAAAAGAAGATCAAACCAAATAATGATAAAGAAATTCAAAGAGAAATTATAGTAGGTGCTTTCAGCCTTTCCAGGATTTTCCAGGACTAACAAAGTAGCCAGAAGCCTTGTAAGGATGGGGAAAGGGCTCCTTTTAGAAAAGCCAGCGTAACATATTTAAATAAACTGGAATCGTGGATCAGAGATGCTCCAGCAGCGCCTGAATCCTGCAGTAATCTGTAGTTAGAAGAAAGGAGACTGCAGTTTTGCAGAGTAGTGAGAATTCTGTCAGTGCGTATACTGAAATAACCCAGGGGTTTGTGCAGCATTATGAACTGTGATGCTCCAGAGGTCCCCAAAGACCACAACACTTTACACCTAGAATATCCAAAAAAGCCTGAAAGGTTCCAAAACTCTGAGTTGGAACAACATCTAGAGTCAGAAGACCTAGGTTCAAATCTGAGCCTGGGTTCAAGTCATTTAACTTCTATCTGCCTCAGTTTCTTCATCTGTAATAGCACTTACATTCCAGAGTTGTTGTGAGGATCAAATTAAATAATACTTGTAAAATGTTTTGCAAACCTTAGAGTGCTAAATGCTAGCAACTAGAAAACAGCAATAGGAATCCTGGAAATAGAGTTCAAATAGAGAACAAAACAAGGCCCGATCATCAGCCTGGTGCTAGCACAGAGTTCCGAATCAGTAACTGATGCTAGAAAAACAAGTAGACAGAAGAAGATGCTGAAGACTATGATGAAATATTATGGATCCAGAGATGATTGAGAGACAAACTCGGAAGAAGAGAATAATTTCACAACTAGAAGAAGAGTCTCATGGGGGGAAAAAAGCCTTGGCCACAAGGACTACAAGAGTACCAGAAGAAATGAAACAAGAGATTTTAACAAATGAAATTATAGCACCAAAGAACTGGAAACTGGAGGGAGGGATGCCCATCAACTGGGGAATGGCTAAGCAACTTGTTACATATGTTCATGATGGAATATCACTCTGCTACAAGAAATTATGAGCTTGATGATTTTAGAAACACATGGAAAGACTTAAACAAAATAGCGAAGAGCAAAATGAACAGAACCAGGAGAATGTTCTATATAGTAACAACATTATTGTTTTAAGAACAATTTTGAGTGACTAAATCATTCTATTATAAATACCCAAATTAATTGCAAAAGTCCTATAGAAGGAAGATGCTGTTTGTATTCAGGAAAGAACTGACATATCTATCTATATAGATATAGATATAGATAGACATATAGATAAATATGTAGGTAGAGATAGAGATATATATGTATAGATTTTATATATATACATATATATATGTGTGTCTAATGATAGTCATCTCTAGGGTGAGGGGAAGGGAAAAAAGTTACATGATAACTTTGTTGTATATTTGAAAGGAATAGCAAGTTGTACATAATAGATCTGCAGTTTCAGGTGCAAATCTCTTTTTCTATCCTACTTTGTTATGGAAATGCTTGTGTTATTAAGTTCAGAATAAGAAAAAATTAAAATATTAAATACCAAATATTATATAATAAATATCATATTATAATATTTTATAATATATTATATAATTATTTTCTAATATATAAGTAAAATAAGAGCTCTGGAGGAAATAACTCAAGGATAATACAAATTAAAGAACCTTATTCAAAAAAATGGATTCCTTGAAAAATAGAACAGACTAAACAAATATCAGTGACTCCACATGATTGGGAGAAACATTAGAACAAAATCTGAAGGTTAAAAAAAAAAAAAGAAAACACAAATGTAAGCTATCTGCCATTATAGGCAACAGGCCTAGAAAACAAGCCAAGGGAGACTTATGAGAAGATGGAATCATATTAGGACCTAGAGAAGCCTAGATCCTCTACAAATGCCCTGGTAAAGCTTAAAATGAAGCCAGTTAAAAAGAGAATGAGGAGAATTACCTGTGGACTCTTCTACCCAGCCCAGGGTTGCACACAAAGATGGCCGGACTCCTGCAGAAACCATGAAGTAGATAGATTGGGATAAATGCAAAGTGGACTGCCAGAGCTGGGGTGTAGCCATGATGTTTGTGGAATCAATACCAAGCAGAGCAGCTTATGAAAAATGAAGTTGATTACATGCCTAAGAAACAAATGTTTTCTTAGAACCCTAATATCTTTTAGGGTTGTAGAGAAAGATACATATGACAGAGTATGGTATTATATTGTACTAACATAATAGCTAGCACTTACGCAGTTTTTTTGGAAAAGCATTTTACAAATATTATTTCATTCTATTCTCACAGCAGCTCTGGAAAGTAAGTATTATTATCATCCTCAATTTACAGATGAGGAAATTGAGGCAAAAAGAAGTCAAGTGACTGTTTAGTTCTGTTTTCATAGTCTCAGGAGAACATAAAAATTAGTGGGATAGAGGTATTGGTGTAGAAAGGTAGATAAAGGAGAGGCAAATCAATATCAAATAATAGAGGTACATAGTTTAAGAGAATTTAAATATGGATGAATGAGTGCGGGGAATAGACATCCCATGAACTTCACTTTCATCTGAACTGGAAAAAGGAAGAGCAAATACAATTACATATTCACATGCACACACACACACACATATATACATATGTATACACATGCACACATACATATATACACACATACATACATGCACTCATATACATACATATATATCACAGAATCAAAATATATTAAACTCAAAAAAGGAAATAGGAGGGGACAAGGACAAGGGAAGGTAGGATGCATAGAGGAATTGTCGTAAGAAAATGTTGGAGAGAGTTAATCAAGAGAGGATTAAGGAGAAAGGAAGAGTGAAAACTTGGGATCAGAAGAAAGGCAATGGGAAAAGAAGAGGGGCAAAGAGTGGTAAAACAAGCCACTTCATTTATAGATCACATGGCAGGCAAACTTTTTATTTTTTTTTTACTACAGTCTTTTTATTTGCAAAAATTATAGTGGGGGCAAAGAGGAGGAAAAAAAAAGTACAAGATTTCAGGAAGAGGTAAACACACAATTATCAATAATAACTGTGAATGTTAGTTTCAAGAACTCACCCATAAAATGGAAAAGGATAGCAGAATGGAGTTGAAAACAGAATCCAACAATATGCTATTCACAAGAAACAATGCATCTCACATTGTATGCCAGTACAAATTCCAAATACATACATTATTTAAATGTTAAAGCTGACATCATAAGCAAATTAGAGATGCAAAGAAGAAATTATCTAGTAGATCAATAGATAGGGTAAGAGTCCATAACAAAAGGATAGAGAGTATCACAGAAGGAAAAACGGTCAGTTTTGATTATGTACATTAAAATATTTTTGCACAAACAAATCTATTGCAATTAAAATGGGAAGGGAAAGAGGTAATTGGAAATAAGAATCTTTGTAGCAAGTTTCTCTGATAAAGGTCAAGGTATCACAAGATATCACAAAATAAAAATCAAGATATTTGAAATACTGATTCAAATTATAAGACCAAGAGTCATTCCCTAACAGATAAATGGTCAAAGGATATGAAGAGGAAGTTTTCAAAAGAATTAATCCAAATTATCAATAACCATAAGAATGCTCTGAATCCATAATAATTAGAGCAACGCATATTAAAAGAATCCTCACACTTCTTGATCTCTCTGCAGCCTGTGACACCATTGATCACCCCCTTCTCCTTGATATTCTCTCCTCTCTAGGTTTTTGTAACACTGCTGTCTCTTGCTTGTCTGACTGCACCTTCTCACTCTCCTTTGCTGGATTTTCATCCAGGTCACATTTGCTTGCCAACTTTCCACCCTGTCCCCTTTAGCAGTTTGCTTTCCCCACTCTCTCACTTATCTTCAACCTCTCCCTGGCTAGTTGCTGCTTCCCTACTGCTTATAAACATCCCATGTTTTACCATCCTCAAAAATTTTCCATTTGATCCATTCCACCCTAACTAGCTACCATACCCCCTCTCTCTCCTTCTTTTTGTGGCTAAACCCCTTACAAAGACTTTTTACAATCCATGCTACCACTTCCTTTCCTCTGATCCTCCTTTCATCTCTCTTCAATCTGATCTCATCCTTCAATTGGTACTGTTCTCTACAAAGTTGTTAATGATCTCTCAGTTGCTAAATCTAATTACCTTTTCTTAGTCGTCATGCTTCTTGACCTCTTTGAAACTTTTGGCACTGTTGATCACCCTCTTCTCCTTGATATTCTCTCCTCTCTAGAGTTTCATAACATTGTTCTCTTCCGGTTCTTCTCTTATCTTTTTTTGCCCACTCCTTCCCTGTCTCCTTTGCTTGATCTTTATCCAGGACTCATCTACTAACTGTAGGTGACACCCCCTATAAGGGCAAGCAAAGTGGAACTTTTCACTGTTTTTTCTTTTGGAGTACCAACGCAATCAAGTGCCTTTGATTGAGTCTTGCCTTTGTTTGTAGGAAGGCCCACACCCTTTTGCTAGTTAGGTCAGGAGAGATGTGAAGCCCTCCATAGGTGTGAAGCTCTCTGATCCCGAAGAAGTCTATTTATACTCTGAGGTTAGCATTTCGTTTGGGGCTCACTCATTGGAAGAGTGTTTGTTGGTGTGGAGACTCTGGATAGCTATTAAGGAGCCCCCTCTCCCCCCCCCCCCCCCCCCCCGCCCCACCTTGAAAACCCAGATGTTGGTGCTATGGACAGACAGTTAAGAGCCCTGTCTGCTGATTTGTGTTATTTGCTCAGTTTATATAATTTCTGCTTGTAATTTGTTTGTATTTGCTCTGAAATTCAGGGTACTGACTTTTTCCCCTGAACTAAGTGAATGGTATATGTATGTTTGATTAAAGTGAGATTGTAAACCCCTTTAAGTAGCTTTCCTTAGAAAAGCAGATCAAAGAACCTGTGCTAGCAGCTCCCCTGTGCTGTTATTGACCTTACACAGCCAAATTAGTGGCAAGTTGCATTGTTGTTGTGCCCCCTCCCCCTCCTCCCCCCCAAGGTTCTGTCTTGGTCCCTTCTCTGAAAGAGACTTTTTTTAATCTTTGAAGAAAGTGATTAAGGAAGGAAGGAAGTGATGACTATTGTTTGGGAATATTAACTCAAATCTATACTATACCATATTATTATTGGATAAAGAAAGTAAACAAACAGAACCAGGTGAATTTTCTTTTTTGCAATAATAGGAAAGAAAACACCCTTCCAACATTTGTCTATAATACACATATGATCTTATTTTCTAACCCAGGGAGAGACAAAGAAGAAAAAGAAAATTATGAACAAATGTCCCTAATGAATACTGATGCAAAAATTTTAGATAAAGTATTAGTAAACAGGCTACAACAACATATTAGAAAGACTATATACTATGGCCAGGTTGGATTTATACCAGGAATGCAGGGTTGATTCACCATAAGGAAGAATATAAATATAATAAATCATGTCAATAATATAAACAGTAAAAACTTCATGATTATATTAATAGCTGCTTTTGATAAAATAAGAACACCAGAAAGCATAGATGTATGCTTCTTTAATACGATGAATAATATTCAGTAAAACACTGAGTAAACATATATAATAGAAAAATGTTTCAGACCTTTCAAATAAGATTGGGTAAAAGCTAGGTTGTGCACTACAAAGTGCCCACACCACCACTAATTACCAACTGTTTTTGGTGGTGGTGGTGGTCCTTCATTCTCATGAGGCTGATATCTTGGCAAGGTCATCCACTGCAATTACTAACTGCTACTATTACTAACATAATCCTAGAAATACTAGCAGTAGCAGTAAGACAAGAAAGAGAATTATAGGGAAGATACTTAGGCAAAGAGGAAACAAAATTGTTGCTTTTTGCAGATGAATGTGACATTGTAATTAGAGAATCCTAGAGAGTCAACCAAGAATTAATCAAAAACAATTGATAAATTCAGCAAAGTGGTAAAATATGAAATAAATCCACAAAAACCATCAGCATTTTTGTATAGTATCAACAAAACCCCAGAATGAAGGGATAAAAAAGAGAAATTTCTGTTCACAAGAAATACAGAAAGTAGAAAATATTTAGAAGTCTATCTATTTGGACACACCAAGAACTTTGAATCCAAATATAAAACACTCTTTGCAGAAATAAAGACAGACCTTGTGTTTCTTTATATGATTATCCCTTTTGGGAGTTTGACTGGTATAGTGCTGAATAAATAAGTTAATTTACGTGGTATTGGCATGTTCATTATTCTGGGTGAAACTTGTAACTAAAACTTTTAGATCACTTTTGACTTGACATACCCATGTAAAATTAATATTTCTTCAATTATTTATGTTTGCTTTATTTCTGCAAAAAGTGTTATATTGTTAGATTTGTATAGTCACTGGGTAAATCTTGGTAGATATACTCCCAAATATTTTCTACCCTTTGCAGTTGTTTTGAATGGAATTTCTGTCCCTAGCCATGCCTTGTTGAGTTTTTTGTCTATATATAGTAACGTTGATTATTTATGTCAATGAAATTTATGTCCTCTAACTTTGCTGCATCTATTGTTTCAATTAATTTTAGCTGACTCTCTAAGTTTCTTAACAAGTATACCATCATGTCATCTGCAAAGAGCAATTATTTTATTTTCTTTGCCTCTGCATCTTTCCTTGATTTTGTCTTTGTCTTATTGCTATTGCTTTTCTAGGATTATATTAAATAACAGTGGTGATAAGGACTGTTCTTATTGGAATAGTCTCTCATTTTTATGAATTACATGTTTGCTTTCAGCACTATATAAACATTATTAACCATGTTATGGGATTTTGTCAAAAGTCTTTTTAGGATATATTGACATAATCATATGGTTTTTAATCATTTTATCATTTATGCTAACATAATTTATTATATTTATAGTTTGCCTTATGTTATATATGGAGTAGCTACGTGGATAGAGCACTGGGCTAGAGTCAGAAAAGCTGAGTTCAAATCCAGCTTCAGACATTTATTAGCTGTGTGACCATGGGCAAGTCATTTAACCTCTGTTAATAGGTTTCAGTTTCTTCTTCTGCAAAATGGGGATAATGATAGCATCTACCTCCCAGGGTTATTGTGAAGCTCAAATGAGCTAATAATTATACTAGCTTTAGTACTGGGCCCATATTAAGTGCTATATAAATGTTAGGTATTACTTTTGTTGTTGTTGCTATTGAACCAGCCCTATATTCCTGGTATAAACTGTCATAATGTATAATCTTTCTAATAGCCTATTTATTGATAGGCTATTATTTTATTTTAGAATTTTATTTTATTTTAGAATTTTTTATTTAGAATATTTTTTAGATTTTTTTTTTTTAGAATTTTTGCATCAATGTTCATTAGGGATATTAGTCTATAATTTCCTTTCTCTGCTTTGTTTCTTCTCCCTTGTTTAGGTATTAAGGTATTAAGACTCTATCTCTATCACAGGAAGATATTGGAAAAGTGCTTTCTTCACTATGATTGCAGTTAGTACAACATTGTTCTTTGAATGTCTGATTTACTTTTAAGGCCATCCGGTCCTGGAGTTTGTCCTTGGAAGTTCATTTATGACTTGCTCAGTATCTTTATCTGACACTGGGTTATTTAAATAGTCTATTTCTTCTTTTGCTGACTAGGTGTTTTAGATTTTCTAAGTAGTCATCGATTTCCTCTAAATTATATATTTTCTTAGCATATAATTGCACAAAAGTTTGATAGTTTCCTTTATTTACTCTTCAGTTGTGAATTTTCCATTTTCCTTTCTAATACAAACAATTCCTTTTCTCTCTTTTTTCAAAAGAGGTTAGCAGTTTATGTTTATTAGTTTTTTAAAACAACAATGCCTAGATTTATTAATTTATTTTTTTCAATTTTATTAATCTTTAATTTTCAGAAATTTCACCATGTTGCCTAGGTTTTGTTCTTTTTCTTTTCCTAATGATGAAAGCATTTTAAAGTTAAATTTTTACCTTAGAACTACTTTAGCACCCTCAGACACTTGACATATGTACTAACTGTGTGACCTTGGGCAAGTCACTTAACCTCAATTGTCCTACCTTCCCCCTTCCAAAAAAACAAACCAAAACTGCTTTAGCTATCCCCTAAGAAGTCTTGGTACTTGTCTCATTATTGTCATTTTCTTTGTCGAAATTTTGTTGTTTCTATAATTCTTTAACCCACCAGTTCTTTAGAATTATTCTATTTAATCTCCAATTACTTCTTAATTCTTTTCTCTGAGACCGACCCCTTATTGATATAACTTTTATTGCATCGTGATCAGTATATAATATGTTTAATGTTTCTGCTTTTCTACAAGTGAGGTCATTATGCTCCAATACTGGGGTAAAGGTGCCAAGTACAGCTGATATTCATTCAGCAATCACCAGAGAGCTATTGTCTCTGATTTTTCTAAACTTCTATTTAAGTTCTTAACTTCCTATTTGCTTTTTTGGTTATATTTGCTGAGGTCTAAAAGGGGCACCCTGAGGTCCCCTACTGTCATAGTTTTGCTATCTGTTTCTCCCTGCAATTCGATTAACTGTTTTTTCTTTAAATATTTAGATGCTATGCTATTTGGTGCATGTGTATCAATTAATTTTGATTCCTTTTCTATGGGGCCTTTAGCCATAATGTAATTTTTTTACTTATTTTTTAAATTCATATTTATCTTTCTACGTAGCCTGATCTGAAATCTTGTTACATTTACTTTTTTGAGTTCAGCTGAAGCAAAACAGATTTCGTTCCAGCCCTTCATTTTTAACTCTATGTTGATCAGTGAGCTAATGAGCATTTATTACACCCCTCCTATGGGCCAGACATTGCGCCATGCCCTGGGGATACAAAGAATGGCAAAAGATAACCTTTGTCCTCAAGGAACTCACAGTCTAATGGGGAAGAAAACAACTATGTACAACTATGACAGGATAACCAGGAAATAATCGATAGAGGGAAGACATTAGAATTAAGAGGAATTGAGAAAAGTTTCCTACTGAAGATAGGATTTTAGCTGAAACCCTAAGGAAGTCAGGGGATTCAGGAGGTAGAGAGGAGGAGGGAAGAGCATTCTTTGCCTGGGGGATAATCAGTGAAAGTGCCTGAAGCTGAGAGGTAGCCTCTGGTTGGAGTCAAGTGACTTGTCCAAGGTCACATAGCTAGCAAGTGTCTGGAACTTAGGTCCTCCTGACTCCAGGGCTGGTGCTCTATCCACTGTGCCACCTGGCTGCCCTTGGTGTCTTGTTAGAGGAAAAACGAGGGTGAAAGGTTTAAGAAGACTGGAAAGGTTGGGGAGAAGGGAGCTAGCTTAAGAAGGACTTTGAATGACCAAGAAGATTTCATATTGTATTCTGTAAGTGATAGGGAGACACAGGAATCTTTAGTTAGATCATTTTGATAGCTGAATGGAGGATGTAGGCAGACCAACCACTAGGCTCTTACAATAGTCCAGGTATAAGAAGATGAAGGACTGCACCAGGAAGGTGGCAGTGTCAGAGGAGAGAAGGCATATTTGAGAGGTGGTGCAAAGGGTGGGGGAGAAGAGAGTGAGGATCCAAGTCTGACACCTGGTTTGGAACCTAGGGGTCTGGTGTCGTGTGTTTCTTGTAAGCAACATATCCCTGGATTGTTTTCTCATTCATTCTGCTATCATTTTGCATTTTAAGGGTTCTTTCTATTCATGGTACCAGCTATATTTGTTAATTGTGAAATTTCCCTCCATCTCCTCTGGCATTTTTTCTTCTCTTTACTCCTCCCTCCCCCCCACCCCCTTTTACAAATAAGATGATAAAAGATAAGAAGTTTGCCTGTCACATGATCTAGAAACAAAGTGGCCTGTTTCTATTCTGTTGCCCCCTTTCCCTTCCCCATCTCAGATTTTACTTTTTCTTCTCTTCTTTTTAATCCTCCACCCTTGATGTTCTTCTCTGGGGCACTGGAGTTTGTTTTGTTTATTACTATTCCCTTACCCACCTTATCCTCCCTCTCAAACCCAGATCTCTCTCTCTCCCTTGTCCCTGCCCTTCCTTTTAAGTTGAATGCATTTCTATTTATATGGTCTTTAAATGTAAATTTAATTGTGTCTGATCTTCCTTTGCTCAGTTCAGATGAAAGTGAGGTTCATGGGATGGATATTCTCCCTATTTCTTCCTGCATGTTTAAATTCTCATCTTCTTTTGTTATGTGACAGCTAATTCTCTCCTTGTCAGTTCCCTAATCACTAACATTTGTGTTCTCTAGAGACCATCAAAACAGAACTCAATAACCCACAAGTCCTCTAATAGGCTTACTTTCATCTATTACTCTTAAAGAAATTAGGGTTCTGAGAAAGCATTTGTTTCTTATCTCCCTATCAGCATGTTTAAACAATTCATCCCCACATATTCCCTTGTGATTAAACAAATGTATAAGTGTTTCTCTTGGCTCCTGCATCTCCATTTCAAAATGTCTACTCAGTTCTGACCTTTTTAATCTGCAATGCTTAGAAATCCTCTATTTTATTAAAAGTCTATTTTTTTCCTCTGTAGTTTTTCTAGATAGATTATTCTTGGTTTTATGCCTTTACATTTTGCTTTTTGGAATATTGGATCCCAAGCTCCCCTCTCCTTTATGATGGTAGTTGGCAAATTTTGTGTGATCCTTCAGTGTCTCCTTAGTACCTGAACTTTTTCTTTTTGGATATTTGTAGTATTTTTCCTATGTCATGGAAGCTCTGGCCTCTATGACATTCCTGGGTGCTTTAATTTTGGGACTTTTTTCAGGAGGTGACTAGTACGTTCTTTCGAGTTTGACTTTGCCCTCTGTTTCTAAGATTTCTGGGCAATTTTTTTTTTCAATTTTTTGAAATATGGTATCTAGCCCTTTTTTTGGTCATTATTTTTAAATAGATAATTCCTATGTTAAATGAGCTTACATTCCAACAGGGGTGTAGAGGGGATTTTATATCTTCAACCCCTCTACACCCCTGTTGGAATGTAAGCTCATAATATGCTCTTGCCTGCCTCCAACTGAGTGAAGGACAGGACTGTTCCACTTTTTATCTTTGTATCCTTGGCCCTTTCCTAGTGCCTGACACATAAAAAGTGCCAAATAAATGCTTTTTTGACTGAGTGATAGTTTCCTTCCTTCCAATCCCTTTTCTTCAATATTTATTTTAAACTTTTAAAATCATCCTTTTGTCCCCAGTGCCAAGCACACAGGAGGAAACAAATATTGAATTTATAGGCCAGGTCTTCCAGTGTCTCAGCTCCTTTTTTTTTTTTTTTGGCAAAGGTTTGCAACTTTTTCTTTTCCCTAAAACTTCATTAGGGAGGACATCTTGGGCTAACACCTTGCACTGCAAGTATCCTTGCAGACTAATACTAATTGGCCCAAATAAGTCTCTGTGTAAATTAACTCATAACAACTTCCCTTCTGTACCCTCTACCCTTCCACTTCTCATGCCATACTAGAAGATCCTTCCCCTTCATCAACTTTCACCATAAAGAATATCTCCGAATGGAGAGGGAGAAACACTTCCTTCTTTTGTGATATTTTCTTTTATTACTTTAGGACATTTTAAATTCCCAACCATTTTTCCCTCTCTTGAATCAGGTGACCATAGGAACAGGACTCCAATGTACCTGAGTAGAATAAGAGCTGAGGGGGAAAGGAGATCTAAAGGAAATGCCTGGATTCTAAAGGACCCAGACACCTCATCTCAATTCCTCACCAGCTTTCTCATTGCTTCATTGTCAAATCGAAAGAAACGCCAGCCTTCTGCTACAGTGAGGTCTTTGGCCCCTCTGGTCTTGTAGAAGTCCATGGCACTTTTGTTCCAGTCGAGAACAGCTAGACGGAACTGGGAGCAGCCTCTCTCTAAGGCAACCTGCAGGAAAGTCACTCCATATATACCTAGTGGTTAGAGAGGTAAAGGCCCAGATATCCAGTTCTCAGACCCCCCCTCTCACCTCCCCAGTGCCTCCTGTACTCAGAAATACAAGTAACTAACCCCCAAACCATCCACAGGTAGATTTCCTCACCTCAGCCACTTTCTTGACAATCTTGGAACCAATCCCCAGACCTATTGTGAGGACAAAAGTGAGAGAGAGGTATAGACACCTAGATGAAGGAGAATAGACACCTAGTGAGAAGGAGAAATAATAAAAAAAAAGGGGGGGGGAGGGAAACTTTATGTTTGGAAAGTAGTGGAATGCCTGTAATCCAAGCCAGTACCCCGATATTTCGGCATCACGTAGATATCCTCCAGGTACACAGTTCGTCCTGTCCATGTGCTGTAGACGAAACAGTAGAGGCCATAGCCCACCACAGTGGAACCTGAGAGGGCAAAAGGGGAGAGATTACTGGGAGGCTAGGAGAGCCAGGTGAGGGGTGGTGAGGGGCCAGAAAAAATGGAAAGGGGTATGTGCGCACGCACGTGTGTGTGTGTGTGTATGTGTGTGGTGTGTGTGTGTGTGTGTGTGTGTGTGTGTGTGTGTGTGTGTGTGTGTGTGTAGGGGCCCAATATTCAACACATGAGTGCCAAAAGCTGTATGTGGAGTAATGAATGCAGTGATACGTTTTGACCTTGGAAAACTTTAGCGTGAGTCCTGACTCTGCCAATGTTCCTAATGTAATAACTTTCATAAAATAGTTTGCAAGCCTAAAGCATTATATAAATACTAGCTAATATCATTTTGGCAGGGGGGGGGAAGAAACTTCTTTTACTCGTGCAGACTGGCTACTATTTTGAAATTTATAGTCTTAGAGGTGCCTGGAACCCTAAGATTTAAGTGACTTGGCCACAGTCACAGAGGCAGATGGTGTCAGAGGCAGGACATTGTGACTACTCCGCCCCAAGATGCCTCTCAGAGGATCCGTTACTACACCAGCTCTTACCCCGGGCATCCCCAAGCTCCGGAGGAATCTCAGCCACCAGACAGTGAAAAAAAGGATTTTCACCAAAGCCATCAGTTTTTAGGGCTGCAGAGAGAGATAAAATATATAATATATAATTATAGAGGCAGAAAAAGATTGGGTGACATGGAGAAAATAAAGGAGGGAACCAGGGTTCTTCGTGTCCCCGTCCTATCAACTCCCCCCACCCCCTTTCAAGGTCTCCCCACCTCCTTCGCTGATCTTCACTTGATCTGAGAGTTTCTCAAACTCTGCTAATTCCTGTAAATACATAGAAGGAAGAGGGACAATATAAAAGAGATCAGGAGAGTCGTCTGGAGTGAAATACAAAGTAAGCTCCTAGAGGCCTGGGACTTCCCCCGCCCCCCCCCCCCCTTTGCCTCCTTAGCATCCACACTTAGCACATAGTAGGTAGGTGTGGAATAATGAGATATTTTGGGACACAGACAATACAGAGATTTGGTTTGCTTGACTTTGCCCATTAGTTACAAAGGTTTTGTTTTTCTTTAAACCTAGGAGGAGGGGTGGGGAGGAAAAGGGGAGAATGAAACCAAATACTTTGGTGCCACACCTGAATTCAAATATGACCTCAGACACTTAGTGTGACCCTGCGCAAGTCACTTGACCCTGTTTGTCTCAGTTTCCTGACCTGTAAAATGGAGACCATAATAATACCTACCTCCAAGGTTGTCACGAGGGTCAAATGAGAATATTTGTAAAGTATCTGGCACACAGTAAGCACTATATGGATGTTGGCTATTGTCAGTAATTAATGGTAATTGATTTTATTGAAAAATAAAATGACAACTATATTCGGGACTTGACCCACTGGAAGTGAATGCCCCAGGTTTGTTAAAGTGCTCGCGGGATCGGGGGCCATGGCTTGGGGGCCACTGGGGGTGCGGGCAGTCTGAGCTACTCCCACTTAGCTCTCTCCCTGTGGGGCCCGGGGAATCCACGCTTCCCCCGGGGGCCTCCACCCCTCTCTCCTTCCCACCCCCGGGGAGCCAAGCCTCAGCCCCCAGGCCCGCCTCCGCGCGCCTTTCACCCGTATCATCTTCAGGATTGCCCCACAGTCTCCCTCCGTGGCTTCCCGGATCAGCACGGCCGCCATCGCTGCCCAGCTGCAGACCACGAGTTCCGGGGCCCCTCCTCCTGGCAGAAAGGACAAAGTCCGGGCCGCAGCCCTCTCGGCCGCTCCGAAGCAGGGGCTCCGGATCTCGTCTGTGTCCCGGACCCCGGTCGCCTGGCGAAGCTACGGACCGCTACTCCGAACAGCGCTTATGAATGCACAAAATGACGCGCATGGGGTTGCCGAGGAAACCAATGATATTGACATGCAGTTATCAAGCTACTAAAAAAAAAATGGCTTCCCACCCCAAGGCTCAGCCAAAGTCCCACTTTCTGCGGTAAATAGAGTCCTGGTCCTGGAGAAAGGAAGACCTGAGTTCAGATTCGGACTCGGAAACTTCTTAGCTGTATGACCCTGGGCAAGCAGCTTATCTCCCAGAGTTGTTAGAAGGATCAGATGGGATAATTGTAATGCACTTAGCACAGTGCCTGACACGCAGTAGGCACTTAATAAATTAATTCAGTCGATTGACTGAATGATCCCCCAACACCTATCTACATTCTGGGACCTCAGGTTAAGGCCCCCCTGAAACTGGGACTTTCAGACCCCACGGGTCTTCAAAAGTGAAGGGAAGCAATTGGAAGCCTAGGGTCAGAAGACAAACTAGAAACTGGGGCTGGGGGAGAAAGGAGGCGGGGAGAGCGCAGAGTAGCTACTACAGGCTCCCCATAAAACTACACTCTTCATAAAACCACTATCCTTACTCCCAGGCTGCCTTGGCTGGGTCTGAAGACAGGCTCCTGGGTCTTAAGAGATCACCCAACCCTCTAATTTTACAGAGATGGAAACTGAGTCCCCAAGAGAGACCTTAAACCTTAAACCTCTTGGCCTCCCTTTCAGTGAGTCACTTATGACCCTGTGAGCCACAGGTATAAAGTGCTAAGCAAAGGTTTCTCCACCTTTCTTCCTCTTTTTGGTCAAATCCTAAATGCATCATTTACTATGTGACCTTGAGAAAGTCACTTCGGTTTTGTCCACTACTCCTAGATAAATACTTCCAGGCCTCAGTTTGCTGATCTGTGAAATGTGAGAGTTGGACAGCCTGATTCCAAAGGTTGCTTCTAAGCTCTATCTATAATTTGATCATATAATTTATAATCTTATATAATCCTGTCTCACCAGGTCCCGGCCTGCTCCTTAGGCAAACCTGAAAGATAAAGAAATTCATGTTAAAATATTAGTGACTTCATTAATCAACCCCCCGAGTATTTAAATGTTAAAAGTGTATTCTTTGACAAGAGGGAGGCCATGAAGCTGTAGCTGGAGGATTTCAGGCACTGAGGCATGGAAGCAGGTCCTTGCAGATGCTATGGGAAGATACAGAGGAAGGAGCCTGTCGGGGTAGCAAGAGTATTGGATTTAGAGCCAAGTAACCCAGATCTGAATCTAGTCACTCTAAGTAGTGCCTCTGGCAAGTTACTTTCTCTCTCTGGGCCTCAGTTTCCTAATCCATAAAATACTGGAGGAGAGGCACAGTTTGAAGCTGGACTACAGAATCTCTAAAGTCCCTCTCAGCTCCAAACCCTACAATCTTATGAAAGTTAGACTGGATAGACACAATCTGATGGAGGAGGGAGGGTTAAGGAAGGTAGATCAGAATACAAAGGGTTAACTTGAAGGAAGAAGAGCCTAAGGGTGGATTTCCTTCTTAGGTTGGAAAAGGAGGGGAACTAGTGTAGTAGACAGTTTGGAGAGTTCCAAATAGGACTTGCTAAAAGGGATTGGGGTAACCTTGTTTTTGGTTTTGGTTTTATCTTGGGATTCCTATCATTTAGTACATCGCATTGCGCACATAGTAGGCGCTTAATAAAAGCTTAAGAGAGATGGGGAATCCAAGAGGAAGGCCTTATGGACTGTCCCTCACCCTATTTGTCCTCAGAGGGGCCGGAGGGTCAGTGCCCCGTCTCCTACCCTCCCTCCTTCCCCCCAGGGCAACCTTTAACCAACTACCTCCCATGCCCAGCAGAGGTGCCCGCCTCTCAGCTGACTCCCTAGAGTCATCAGAATCACAGAGCAGAGAGAGCTTCCCCACAATGGAGGGTCTGTGCTCACTAACTCTGCTGCTGCTGTTGCTGTGGCCACCTGAGACCTGGGAGGGACTGGCTCCTAAACCTCCCCTTGCCACAAAGGTGCATGATTAGGGTGAGGGTGGGTTCTGGGGGAGACAGGTCTGGATCCAGTGAGGGCAGGGGTGGGTGGGGGGGCAGAGAATTCTGGAGTTCTGCATTTGTTTGTGTCTCCTTCAGTCTCTCTCTTTCCTGGGCATTATCTCTCCTTTTCAATAAATCAGCTAGCAAGGGTGGTGAAGCACGAGCTCCCTGGTAAGCCCTAGCCCAGGGCCCAGGGGCACAAAGACAAAATGGAAACAGCTTCTGCTCTTTCCTGGTTCTTCCCCCACAGATCTCCAGGGATCCTGATGTTCTCCACCTTGGCAGTGGGACTGGGCAAGAGCCTGTCATCATCATGACTTTTAACCTCACCATGGTCACTAGGTAAATGAGGACCCTTGGACTCTTGCTGCCTTCTTCTTCCTAAATTCTACCTTTTCCTCTACCTTGCCTCCACCTCTCCTTTCCCCCTTCTCTACTTTACCCACTCTTTTTCTCTTTTGAATCCTCTCTCTGCTCTGCAGTGTGTCACACACACACACACACACACAAACATTTCTACATATACACAAATATAGTTCAACAGCTCCTGCCTCCTTTCAGAGCCATCTCCTCCTTTGACCTTCGGACCTGGGACCCAGAAGGAGTGATTTTTTATGGGGATACAAATCCCAAAGATGACTGGTTTATGCTAGGACTTCGGGGTGGTCGGCCTGAGGTACAGATCCACAACTTTTGGGCCCAGCTCACTGTGGGAGCTGGTCCCCGCCTGGATGATGGATGCTGGCACCAGGTGAATGTTTTTTATGAATGAATGAAGTGTTGAGTAAATCAATGAATGAATATAAATGAGGGTGAGGAGTAGATTCCAAGTACCTGGGGGACTTGGTGAACATACAAGGGTGTGGTGCATAACTCTGATGCCCTGTTCTACCTTTTCCATGCAGCTGAAAGTCAAGAATCAGGAGGATTCTGTGCTCCTGGAGGTGGATGGGGATGAGGTACTGAGGTTGAGCCAAGTCTCTAGGCCCCTGGAAGGAACTACTCTCCCCACAATGAGGATTGCTGTGGGGGGCTTGCTCTTCCCCCCCAATGACCTTCGTCTCCCGGTAATAGAGGAGTATTGGCTGTGAGGTTTAGAGGGGCATTAGCTAGGAGGTGGAATACTTAAGTTCTTAAAGGGGGAAATTAGGAGGAGGGGACATAGAAATGCGGATTGGCGGTATTGAGAGGACTTCACCCCCTCACAGATAATGTACTTGTCTGTGAGGGGATGAAAAATTGGGGAGACCCATGGCCTGGCGGGGGAAACACGCCTATTTCTAGGACCCCATGGTGAATCCACCTCCACCTCTCAGCTGATTCCTGCCTTGGACGGTTGTCTACGACGACACATCTGGCTGAATCAGCCTGGCAACACTGGACCCTTCAGTCACCCACCTCGGGGGGCTTGCAACCCTGAGGCCCAGCCAGGAACCTTCTTACCCCCAGGTGCCCACACAGTGTTCAGCCTCAAAGGTAAATTCACCTCGTAACGTCTCCAGATCTATTTCTCCATAGTTTTCCGTATGCATTGTTTCATTTACCTCTGTCTCTCTCTGTCTCTGTTTCTGTCTCTCTGTCTCTCTCTCTCACTTTTCCTCCTCCTAGCATAAGCCTGTACCCTTGCTGTCATAGCCTCAGCTTTTTCATTTCTTTCCCCAGACCTCCCCCAGCCAGGTGTGGACCCCTGGGCCTTCTCCTTGGAGCTCAGACTTCAATTTTTCGGGGGCTCAGGATGCCTCCTTGCCCTGGGTATCCTGGGAAATCAATCCCTGCTCAGCCTTGACCTTCAAGACCAAGTGAGAGAGATAAGGCCTCAGAGTAGGGCCTGAGGAGTGGGTGGGGTCTCCAGGCTGGGTCATCTAGTAAAAAGCTCATAGAACCGGGAAGTAAAGAGGTGTAGTTTCTAGTTCTGGTTCTGCCACTAATTTCCTGTGTGGTTTGGGACCAGTAACTTTCATCTCTGAACCTCAGTTTCTTCTTCCATAATATGAAGATTCGGATAAGATAATCTAAGATCCCTTCTACTTCTGAAATTTTACGTTTCTATAATTAGGAAACTATAGTACATATCGGCACTCCAGGGAGCAAATAAGGCTTGGATGGAGGAGGAGGAGCTAGGGTGGTGTTTGGACAATGGATGTGGCCCACTGTGACTCTCTGTCTGTCTGTCTCTCTCAGATTTTGGTGCTTTCTGCCAGGTCACCACAGAAGCTGGAGGTACTCTCTAAGTCACTGCCTGTGAGCCCAGGGCCTCTGATTCAACTTGAGCTGGGCCTGACCAGGGTAGCACTGAGTCAGGGGCTACAGGAAGTGGTACTTATTTTGCCCCCTGCGCTCCTAGTCTCCCTTCTAGACCTCTGGACACAACCTAAGGGGAGCCTTATTCTGGGAGTGGCACCAGGTACAGGGGACCTTTCCTAATTTCCTTCTACTCTCCCCACCCCCTATACATTCATACCTGGGCACTGAAAAGGGTGTCTATCTGGAAGGAGAAGGGGAGCAATGATAAGGACCATGGGAAACATCTCAGGAACTTAGAAGAATATCTAAAATAAAAATTCTGACGGGTGGGGTACTTATGTGGAGAAAAGGGGAAAAGGCCACAGGAAGAGGGACTAGTTAGGTATTTATAGGGTAATATGGGAGGAAGAGATGGAGAAAACATCTGGAAACAGAATAGGCAAGGGGGTACAAATTTCTTTTCTCAGACGTGACATCCCACCTCCATCTTCATCCAGGAGAGGCCTCTTCTGCCTCCTTCTGTCTGGATGGGCTTAGGGTACAGGGCAGGGAGCTGGACGTGGATCAGGCTCTGAGCCGAAGCAAGAACATCTGGACTCACAGCTGTCCACGGAGTCTGAACAACAATACTAACACACCTCATTAAACTTTCTTGAAAAGAGCCCCTTAAATTGCCTCCTCCTGCTTGCAGCCCGTCTCTCCTTTCCCATCCTCCAACCCAAAGGCCCCAACGCCAATCCTGAAATTAAATCCCAGCTCTACTGTTTACTACCTGTGTGACCTCAGGGAAGTCACCAGTGTGCTAGATGACTCTGATGGTTTCTTCTGGCTCTAAAGTTCTGTGATGCTATGACCCTTCCCTCACTCCACTCCTACACCTAGCAGCTGGGCTCCTCCAGCCTTCTAGGACTTGGGCTCCAGTCCAACAATTTTTTTATGGGAAAGGAGGGAAGGAGCCTTAGTATCCAAGATGAGACCATATCTTCAAAATGGGTAGAGAATTTTCTATCATTGGAAGTCTTCCAGCAGAGGCTGACTGACCACTTGGAGATATCGTGCAGTGAATTCCTGTTTAGCTATGGGCTGGACTGGGTGACCTTCAAAGTCCCCTTCAACTGATAAGATTTTGTCAATCTAAGCACTTTCTTGCTGCTCTTTAAAAAAAAAAACTATACTAGGAGGATAGCAGGGGGTATGAGAGGGTGATAGAGAAAAAGGGGTGGGGAAAAAGCCACTACTTTTTGTTCCCTCCTCCTCGGTCACCTAGTTGCATTCCTAGACGTCTTCACTCCATTAAACAAGGAACTAGCCTGTGCTGGTCCAGAGCAGGAACAATATGCAGACTCAGGCATCCCAGGCCCCTCTGCCCTGAGGGGACCTGGTGTCCCTGCCCTGGCTCCTTTAGATAACCTCGATGTTCCAGCCCTTTGGTTCCAACCCTTAGGGACTCTATATCTTAGGTCCCCCACTTAGCAGCCTCCTCCTCCACTTTACTGGCGTGGAATAAGAAGGTTACTGGACTAAAGAGAAATTTTCAGGGCAGGGCAGAAATGTTTTGGTAGGAGAGAGTGCCTTAGGCTGCAGGTAGTTAGTAAAGGAGGCCTAAGGAGGGGGAGGTGAGATGATTTCACGGTGCCCCAAAGAGTTCCCTAAGGTGGATGCTAGAAATGTACCGAGTCTTCCCCACTTTGTTAAACTAGTTGGCAGTTTCTTTTGATTGGGGGGTGAAGGAAGTGGGAGAGAGCCAGCCCAAGATGCTGGAGTTCTAGTGATAGTTAACCCTGACCCCCCACTGGATCAGGGTGGTCTACCTGGATTCCTGAACTCCAGAGGGCCTCTCCAGCTCTCCCGCCCACAGTCCTAGACCGTTTTAATTCCTAGATTTCTGCTTATCTCCCAGTGCTGTCCACACCCTCTAATAGAAGCAGTTTTTGGGTTTGCACGTGATTCATCTATCCCACAGCAAGGACATCCAGGGGTAATTCCCTCCCCCTTTTTCCCCTTAAACCTGCCCAGAGTTAGCTTCTGCTAGACACTAATCAGTCCTCCTCTCACAACAAACCCTTTAGGTTCTTCTCTCTGTCACTTCTCTGCCCCTACTTTTCTCCTTAGGGATCCCTCCTTTCCCCCAGCGTCACTGTGCTCAGAGACTGAGATAGCCAGGTCAGGGTACAGAGGGAAACAGACAGGGTGATGAGTGGTGGGATCATAGCATTTGACGTCTTTCCACCTCCCCTAGCCCCATTACCATTAGTAGTGGCCTGCAAATCTAGGTAATGGGCAGTAATTGATCTTGCTCCCTAGCTTCCCTAAACAGTGTGGAATGGACATTTTGTTCACCCCTCACCCTGATGTACTAATCACAAATGCCTCCTTCCTCCAATCTCAGATTGTTTTCCAATAAACTGTAATCCTGATTTTGGTTAGAGTTTTTTTAAAAATTATTTTTCAATTAACCAAAGTGTATTTTCTCTCCTCCCAACCTCTCTTCATCCATTACTTAAAAAAAAAAAAAAAGCACCACCCTTGTAGCAAATACTAATAGTAAAAAAAAAACCAAACCACCAAATTCCTGGGTTGGCTCTGCCCCAAAGTACAGATAGGTCTCATTCTACACCGTGTTGATTTTTTAGCCTTAATCATGAAAAAAACCCATGAGATCATAGAATTGAAGATTTAGGATTGGATGGGACCTATAAGCATCATCTCATCTCGTGAGATTTCTTTTTTTATTTATTTTTGGGTTTTGTTTTGGCCCCAAATATTCCTATCTAGCCTAGGCTGGAAGTCCTGTGGCCACTCTCAGGTCCAGTCCTTACCACTAATTGGCACAGAAGCTTTAACTTCTGAAATGGGAGGGCTTGCCTCTCATTAGCTGGGTGGTCCTTTTCTCTGAGGGGTCACCATATTGATGCTGGATATTATTAGCCCAATGCAGCTTAGACCTGGAACTCAAGTGGTCCACCAGCTTCAGCCTCCCCAGCAGCAAGAACTATGGGTATGTGATGATACCATGCCTGGTTATAATTCCTCATTAAAAAAAAAGTTATTTCTTTTTTTCCTTTTTTCAAATTTTTAACTTCCACTAATATCTTTACATTTAATATACATGTGTACATATATATGCATATACATACATATATATGTATATTTCCCTTTCTCCTGACCATAAGGCATCTCTCATAATAAAGAATAAAGTGAGAGGGGGAAAAGCAGTTCAGAAAAACTGAAAGTCACTTCAGCCCAGTCTAACAGTACATTAAATATTATACCCCTACTGTACCTCACCTCTGCAAATAAGCGAGGGAGGTTCATTTTCTCATCTCTTTCTCAGGGCCAAACTTGGTCATTATAATTACACAGTTTTCAATTTTGTGGAGTTTTCCCCTCCTGTTCCCCTCCCCCCTTACACTGTCATTCAATAAATATTTATTAAGTACCTACTATGTGCATTGTGCTAAATGTTGGAGAGCCAAAAAGAGGGGAAGAAAAGTAGTTTCTGCTGGCAGTTTGTTTATCTGTTTCTCCATCAATAGGTATCTGTCTTGTTTCTAGTTCCTTGATACTACAAAGGATGCTACAAAAAGTGCCACTATGAATATTTTAGCTTATATGTGACCTTTTTCCTGCCATTGGAGAAGAATCAGGGGAACAACAAGGCATCCTGAGGGAGATACACCGTGTGTCAGACAAATCAAACCACTGCCACCACCTTGACCACCAAGTCTCTTTAGATCCAGATGGGGACAGCCCCTGTGTTCTTGAACCCAAGATACATTGGAAGTACCAGTGTCTCCAGTCCAGTGTCCTTAGACACCATCTTGGGAAGCTGCTTCAGTGGAGATTTGGTCTGGTCACAGCTCCTAAGGACCTAGAAAAGAAAGTTCTCTTCACCAAAGTCCTAGGCTTGTCAAATGATTCAACATCAGAAATTGATATGATCTGCTCAATGGAAATTACATTAAAGCAGAGCCCTTTACCCTTGGCTTTGCTGCTGCAGCCCAAGGACCATTCAGCCACTAAAGAGATTTTCCTAAAACTCAAGTCACCTCCCTGTTCAGTAAACTCCAGTGGCCTCAGATTGCCTCCAGGAACAAATACAAAATGCCGTGTTTGGCATTCAAAGCCCTTACAACTTAGTCCCTTCCTACCTTTCTGGGGGTTCTTTTAAGTTAGTTCAGGAGTGGGAACCTGTGGCCTCAATGCCACATGTGGCCTTCTAGGTCCTTGAGTGTGGCCTTTTGACTGAATCCAAGTTTTACAGAACAAATTCTTCTATTGAGGGGATTTGTTCCATTGTTCCATGAAATTTGGATTCAGGCAAAGAGCTGCACTTGAGGACCTAGAGGGCCACACGTAGCCTGGAGGCCATCGGTTTCCTCACCCCTGCCTTAGTCCCTAACACATACTCTGGCCTCCAGGCTGTTTCACAAATAAGACACTCCCATATTCCAGCTCTGGGAATTTTCTCTGGCTGTCCTCCATGTCTGAAATGCTCCCCCTCATCCACTGTGCCTACTGATCTCTCCGGTTTCCATTATGTCCCAACTAAAATCCTACTTCCAGCAAGCCTTCCCCACCTCCTCCACTGCCTTTTCTCTGTCTTGTATACAGTTTGCTTTATATACATTTGTTTGCATGTCTCCCCCATTAGACTGTAATCCCCTCCAGGGCAGGGACTGACTCACCTCTTTTTTTTATCCTCAGCACTTGGCACAGTGCCTGGAACATAATAGGTTCTTAATAAATGTTTATTGAATTAAATTGCATTTAAGAGCTTGGAACTTTTTCTATCTGACTTGGAGCTGAAAGCTACCACATGTATTGTCTTCCCCATTAGAATGTGGAGCCCCTTGGGAGCAGGAACTTTCTTGCTTTTTTATTTGTATCCCCAGAGCTTAGCACAGTGCTTTGCATATAGTAAGTAAAAGATACTTCATTCATTCATTCATTGACCTGTTTGGGGATACAGGTTTAGCAGTGGGATTCAGTGGGATTCTACCTAATTTTTTTTTGTTTAATTTAATTTGCTTAATTTACAGAGGAGGTTTTTGGTGGAGTATAAGCTCGACAGGTCATCTGTGGGAGAGGGCATCCAAAAAACTAATACTACCTTAGACTTCGGGTTTACTGGCTAGATGTCTTTCTCAAAAACCAAGCCTTAAACCCAATTCAATCTGGAGCTCATAGATTGGACAATAGTTCCCTGCCCTCCTAGCACAGAGTGAATATAAATATCAAATAGTAACTGTTTCTCTTTTGGCCTGGAACCCTGAGGATCTTCCCCTCCCAGTTTGATTTTTTTTTTTTTGAGTTTTGATTAAAGGGGCCATCCCTCTTAAAGAGGCCCATTCAGTGAATGGGCATTACCTCACTCAAAGTGAGAACCTGAAGAAACCTTACCCTGAAAGAACCAGGGTCTGGCAATGAATCCTGGGCCATCTCCAGTCATCCTGATGAATATCAGGCCACTGGACCCAGATGGCTTTGGAGGAGAAAGTGAGGCTGGTGACCTTGCACAGCCCTCCCTCCCTCAGGTCAAAGTCAACTGCAAGTCATGTCATCATTTCCCTGATACCATGGTCCTCTTCAAAAAATGAAGGACAAACACAACAATAACAACCACCTTAGGCTGCATTGAGAGACACTGTATACAGAAGATACCTGTTTTCCTTGGTCAGATCACATTTAGAATATTAAGTTCGGGGCTGAACATTTAAGAAAGACAAGTGGAAAACATCCAGAGGAGTGTGACCTGAATGGTGAGGGCCTGGAGATCATCCCACATGATGATGATCAGTCCAAGAAATTGAGGGTGTTCTGGAAAAGAGATGCCTATCTGCACATACTTGAAGGACTGTCTTGAGGAAAAAGGATTAGATTCATGCAGCTTGACTTCAGAAGACAGAACTGGGAAAACCAGGTATAAATCAAAGAGATTCTGATTTTAAAACCAGGTATAAATCAAAGAGATTCGGATTTTAGTTCTCTTAAGAAAACACTTCCAAACAAATTTTACCCATCCAAAAGCTGAACCAAGTGCCCCCTTGCTGGATATCTGCAAGTGGAGCACTTGTCAAGAATGATGTGTAAAGGGTCTTTGTATAGCTCAGATGGACCAGATCACCTCAAGAAGCAAGGAGGTGCTCCTTCCATATCTGAGATTCTGTAGCTCTGTGACACTGAGGCCCAGGGTGATGAATGACATCTCCAAAGTCACACAGATGGTAATTGCCAGAACCTGAACTAAAATAAACCCAGGACTCTGACTCCAAATCCAGCTTTCTTTATATATCACAAATGCCCCAAGGTGTAATCAGTGGGGGCAGGGACACTCAGGCTTCAGTAACTTGTCTTAGGAGCCTCCAATTTCTCTTTTGTATTATATGTTCTATTTTTAACTACAGTCATCTATAAATGGACCCAGCCCCCTGACTAAACTGACAGCTCTCTGAGGACAGGTACAGCCTGGGCAAGCAGGTCGGGGGCAGACTGTGAAAGACCTTGAATGACAAACTGAAGACTTTGATCTTCACAGAATCACAGAATTTAGGAGTTGGGAGTGACCTCATAGTCCAATCCGTCTCTGAAAAAGAATTCCATCTACACCATCCCCCAAAAGTGGTCATCCAGCCTCTGTTTAAAGACATCCAGTGAAAGTAAACCCTTTACTTTTTGAGGCAGCTCCTGTTCTACCTCTGGATTACTCTAATTGTTAAGAAAATTTTCCTTACAGGAAGAGGCAGCTGATCTGTGTCAGTAAAGGGAAGTCTTGGTTTGGGAGATAACATGGATTTAGCCTGTCTGTGATTTAATGGATAAGTCCTGTGGAGTTGTTTGAGGTGTCAGAGGTGAAATTAGAACTCATTTCTTTCATTCTATCCACTATTCTATGCTATCTCTTTCCCAACCCTTTACATCTAGCCCAAATGTTCTTCCTCATAACTTCTAGCCATTACACCTACTTCTGCTATCTGAGGTCATCAGAAAACATCAAATTCCTCTTCTGCATGACAGCCCTTCAAATAAACTCCATGAAAGTAGGAGTTATTTTTCACTTTTGTATTAGTATCTCCAATGCCAAGTCCAGTCACTGGTACATAGTAGATGTTTAATAAATTATTTTTCATTCAGTTATTCATTTGCCTGTTATGTGTCCCTTACATTTTCTCTTCTCCAACCTAAATATCCCTCATTTTCTTCCACCAGTCTTCCTGTGGCACAATTCAGAGGACTTTCACTATCTTTAGTAGCCCTCCTCTGGCCTCTTTCCAGATTATTATTCCTAAAATGTGGGATCCCAAATTGAGCAGAAGATTCCAGATGTGGTCAGACCAGGGCAGAGTACAGCACAATTGTACCTTCTTAATCCTTAGTCCATGCCTCTTTTAGTATAGCCCAAGATCACATTAGCTTTAGGAGTTTCTCTATCATGGTGTTGATTTCTGTTGAGATTTTTATTCTATAAAACCTCAAGTTCTTTATCAGAGGAACTACTACTAGTCACACCTGCCCCATCGGGCACTTGTGATATTGATTTTTTGTACCAGAGTATAAGATATTACATTTATTCCTATTAAATTTCATCTTCTTAGATTTAGGCACCATTCTAGCCTGTCAAAATCTTTGGGATCCTGATTCTCTCATCTGCGTGTTAGTGATTACTGCTTAATTTATTCCATTTGCAAATTCAATAAGGCATCCCTGTTATCCAAGCCTACATCTAAGTCATTGATTAAAAAGAAAAAGCTAAACCACCCCAAGCGAAACAGATTCTTGGGACATTTCCACTAGAGATAATGTAACATCAGTTAGGTTCAACCAGCATTTACTGATTTGTTGATAACTACTCTTTGGGTCTAGTCATTCAACCAGTCTGGAATCTGCCCAGCTATGCTATAATCTAACCCATATTTCTAAGTTTTGTTCAACTAGAATAGTTTGAGTGATTTTATCAAACACTTTGTTAAAATTTAAGTGGATATCTACAGAATTTCCCTGCTCTACCAGGCTAGTCTTCCTGTTTCAGGGGATGTTTCTGCAGCACATTTCATCTTTGTGGAGAATTTAGAAGATTCTGGAAATTCTCACAGGGAAATAATAGTTGTAAAACACTGGGAAGTGATGACACCCACATGTTGGCTCACACGTCTTGGATTTGTTCCTTTTCCTTCCTGCTGGTCCTAAGAAACTTCCTATTTCACCACGTTGAGCCTCATGCTGCCAAATCACAGAACCTTGCAGCACCCTCACAGGGCTGTCCTTCAGTGCACCACCCACAGGTCAACTCAAAAAGCATTTATGAAGACCTTCTATCATGCACCGTGACACATTATGGGGGATACAAATGAAAACAAAACAAAAAAAAACGATCCCTGCCCTCATGGAGTTTACAATCTAATGATGGCGGGGGAGGAGAAGAAAACTTGCTGACATTAAGTGCAGATGGGATATAGACTGTTTAAATAGGAAATAATCGACAGAGGGAAGACAATAGAGTTAAGTAAAGACTTAAGGGAAGCTGGGAAAGCCAGCTTTTGTTAGGCGCTCTTCATCTTAGGCCCCGAGCCTTTCATCCTTACATGTTTAGACATGGTTGAGAAATTCAAATCCAATTTTAGGATACTAACTTGTTAACCTGTTGTTCATATCCACGATCTTTTGGGAGTGCTTGGCTTTGATAGACGGCAGGAATAAAAATGCCACCTGCATTCCTAAAGTCTTCAATTTCATGCACAAGATTTCTGAACCTAAGCTGCAAGCAATGGCAGCCATTCCTCACAAGAGTAGCAGGATGAGAGTGGTGTTTTAGGAATATTACTCTGCAGTAGTATTCAAGACTGGTTGGAAGAAAGAGAACAGAAGCGGAATGATGAGGTAAGGAGACTACTGCAATGTCCTGGTTGTGAAGAATTCAGAAAATTCAATAAATTTTAATAAACACTTCTTGCAAGACACTGTACTAGTCACTGGGGATACAAAGATGAAAAGCAACACAGACCCTACCTTCATTGACCTTATCATGTCTGAGAAGGGGAAGGAAGGAATAGATACTGAAAACGTTTAAAAAATTTGTCAGTAGGGGAATGGATTTAGGAAGGAAGCTGAATTTATTTTTGGACATGTTAAGTTTGAAGTGACAGAGGGACATCTGAATGGAGATATTCAGCTGGCATTTTGAGAATCAGGTCTAGAGTTCAGAGAGAGGCTGGGACTGGAACTAAAGATTTAAAAGATCATGAAGTCCCCTATTTGCAGGTTTTGAACTGGAGTTAGCCTGGGACTTAAGAAAGAAGATCTGTCATAGTCCAAAGGGTGAAGAAGAGAATTCCAAGCAGCAAAAAGCTCTCATTCCATTCACTTTCTCCATGGCTCTCTCAAGGTATATTCTTTATTCCATTGACCACCTTGTTTAACTCTTTATGTATGCCAAATCTCTGATGTTCTCTGCCTAGATCTTAGTTTTTTTCCCCTCTCACTTTTTTTTTGTTTCTCTTTTTCTCCATCTATTTCAGTTTCTATTTATTTTGTCCTTCTACCTTACTGCTTTCTCATTCTGAGTATTTCTGCAGTTCTTTCTTTTTTTAAGTTTTATTTAGTATTTTATTTCCCTCCAGTTATATGTAAAAACAATTTTTAACATTCATTTTAAAAAATTTGGGTTCCAGATTCTCTTCCTCCCCCAATTGAGAAGGCAAACACTTCGGTATAGGTTATCTGCAGTTTTTTCTTACCCTGAGAATGACCTTCCCACTTCAACAGCTTTCCCCTGTCTTCCCACTTCCTTCCAATAGTTTAGCAGGGTCCCATGAAGTACTTTTATACTAATATGCACTCACCAAAGGGTTTAGAAGGGGTAGAGACAAATTGGTAGCTGAGGTGCTGGCATCCCCAAGTGGGATCCCCTTCCCCTTGATCCCATTCACCTCTTCCATGTCCCAGTGTATGGGGGTGGGGGGGGAAGAAGAGGACCAGAGATATGAAGGTGAGGCTGTGAGGATGATGATAGCAGGAACAGAACAGCCTTGCCCCCTGGCCAAGCCTGAAGGGGCGTGGCTTCCTATATTTGCATATGCATGAAGCTGGCCTGACCATAGACTAGGAGGTGGAGCCTCTGGGGGTGGGAAGGGGGCGGACCTCCCCCCCCCCTCCCCAGCCAAAGCTGCCTGGTATATAGAGCAGCAACCGCAGCCCCCATTCCCGCACTGCTGAGAAGCTGAGCCTTCAGCCTGCGACCCCCACCCCAAGACCTTGGCTGCTTCCCGCACAGCTGCGCCCTCCTTCCCAGTCCCCCTCCACCCGCAGCATTCAGCCGCCGCCACCTTTGCCTGCCTCTTCCTTTCACCAGGGGCTCTGTGCGTCGTCGCCCCTGCTGCCTTTGCCTTCAACCGCTCTAACTCAAGATTTCGGGGACCTCCTCTTTACTCCACGCCGCTTCTTCGCACCCCAGCTCTCCTCGCATCCTCGTCGGGCCGCTCATTTAACACCCACTGTTGCTTCTCCGGACTGTTTTGGGAGGCATCGCTGCAATCCCCCCTTTGGGCTTTGCTCCACTCCACTCTGCGTTGACTGCACCCCCCTTTTGTTGCCTTTAGTTTTGTGCCTAGCGCCTTTTTCTTCATCCCCGCTGTAGCCTCTGGTGCTCCGCTCCCTCCGCAGGGCATCGCACCCAAGAATCCAAGGCACAGCCTCCGGCCAGACGGGCTCGGCTCCCTGGGGGTCTACCTAGCCCATTGCGCATCAGCTTTCCCGAAGGTCCCCCCACCTAGTGCCCCTGCTAGCGCCCCGCCTCCCTGCCTCTCATCCCCCTTCTCCAGGCCTGCCTAGCCCCCAGCCCCAGAAATGGTCAATGAAAAGGAAAAGAAGACCGGTGGACAGGTGTTGGACGAATGGAAAGAGTTCGTGTGGAACCCGCGGACTCACGAGTTCATGGGCCGTACCGGGAGCAGTTGGGGTACGAGATGGGGGTCAGGGGTCTGGGTCTCTGAAGGCAAAACGACGAGCGAGGGAGGGGTGAATCGGGTGCCTGGGTCCCTGAGGACGGCGAGGTCTGGAAGAGACAAGAAAAATCGTCTGCCTTCCTGGCCCACTGTGAAGGAGATCGGGTTGGGGGGTTTCAGAGATCCCGGATTAGGCCGGCCAACCTTGTCCCCACTCGGGACCCTGACATCCAGTTCTTTCCCCGCTGGGGCTTTGGGCTTTGGGATCTGTATTCATTGGGTCTAATCTTCCCGGCTGCTGCGGAGGTGGAGAAAGTAGGTCACGGCTGCCTTCCCACCCCCCATGGAGCCCCCACAAGCTGGGGTCCCCAGCGTTCACATTTTCTTTTTTTTTCTCACTGGATTTCTTCTAAAATGTTTTTCTCTTTCCTTTCTAACCCCCCCCCCCATCCCACTTATCTCTACGCATCATATATGAAGGAACCCACCACCAAACTGTGTCTATTTTTAGATCGATCCCACTCCGTAATTCCTAAGTATTCATGAGTGGGCAGGTCCTGGATCACATGCTGGTTCCCCTTGGGTCCAGAGAGTTGGTTGTCAGGGTTTGTTGGTGGGGATGATTTGCCTCTACAGTTTGTATCTAGCCCAGATTATTTTAGACATCTAATGTGGACAGAAGGTGCTGGAAAGTAGGGGGTTAGGGTTGGAGTTGAATTGCCTGTGAATCTGAAGTCAATATTTGAGCCTTTTGAAGTGGAAGTGGCCATTGCATTTGGATTGTGGGAGTTGCATGCTTGTATTGAAGTGTGTGAGGTTGTGGTGGGAGTTACTGGTTATTGAGTGGTGGGATATGCACATCGGGGTGGGCTTGAGGGATTGTAGCAGTATCAAATTGTATCACTTTCCTTGGCCCTAGGCTTTCCTGCTATATGACTTGAAGTCATTTCATGAGAGCAGTTTGGGGTCTAGATCTAGTTTGAATAGACAGGGTCTTGGTGCCTCCTGAGTTGGGTGATTGTGAGATTGTTTGACTTAAGAATAAGATTGTGGAATTTGGATAGGTTTGGGAGGGTAAGAGTTGTTAACATTTGTGTAGTTGTCAATAGAATTAATTGTGCGGTTTTGGGAGGAGTGAGGAGCAGGAGGAGTGTAATTGGAGTCGAGTGTATTTTTGTGGTATGTGTACATGTGTTGAGGGAATTGTGTGAGGCTGCTGGCTCTGAGTATTTTTTTTTTTTTACAGTTGTGGCCTGGAGTGGTAGTTCTGGAAAAGTTGGAAGATGAGTTTGTGGGGCTGGGACGTGTTCCCACGCAAACCTGTTCATGCCATCCACAGATTTATACACTGCTCTGCTATGCCTTTCTTTTTGAGGGAAGGCTTCCTGAGGGTTAGTTCTGAGGGCTGTGCTCTAGTAAGATTGAAAAGGGTTGTGGTAGCAGCAAAGGTGGCAATCAACTAGTATTTTTTCAGGCTTTACTGTGTGCCAGGAGTTTGGGTCCATTGCTCTTGTGGGTTCTCCACAGAATTGTACTGTGCTGGCTTGATGTGCGTCCATAGGGCTCTCTGGTTGCCCACCATAACCTTATACATAATATGAGCTTGTGCTTCTTCATGTTGGGAAGCTGGGGTTGTGTGTGGGGCTGATTTTGTTGCTGATCTGTAAGCCAGCAGGGAAGGAGGAAGAGCAGAGCTGAGTACAGCAGGGAGTCAGGAGCTGGGGCCAGATGCTTATGTCTTGAGTGACCTTTGAGGTCTCTTCCAACATCAGTCTTTTAACCCTTGCTTCTCCTTTTTAGCCTTCATCCTCCTCTTCTACCTCGTCTTCTATGGGTTTTTAACTGCTTTGTTCACCCTTACCATGTGGGTCATGCTGCAGACTGTCTCAGACCACGTTCCCACATACCAAGACCAGCTTTCAACACCAGGTTAGCAAATTTTCCTTTTCTCACCCCAGGGTTGGCCTACCTACTTGACCACCCCTCCCTCGAATGTAAAGGGATTGAGTCTGATCGCAGGCATCAAGAGTTCCTCCTGAGGTCTGCCCCACTCCATTGGAAATTATGTACTAGGGAAGGTGATGGTGGTAGCGTAGTTACAGCCCCATGGAGATGCCTGTTTTTAGTACTGACCTCCCTCACCCCTCACCGGAACTTGGATTTAGCTTAGCTAAGTTCCTCTTCATTCTTTTGCCTCTGTATCTCATGTTTCCTGCACCCCTCATTCCTCCTTTAGGCCTGATGATTCGTCCCAAGACAGAGAACCTTGAGGTTTTGGTCAACCTAAGTGACACCAAGAGCTGGGACCAGCATGTGGAGATGCTCGATAAATTCCTGGAGCGTGAGTCAGGGGTTTGGGTTCTCAAGTTCCTGAGGGAAGGGACAAACTTTATCTTCATGAGTGGGGATGGGCAGAGTGCTGGGAGGACAGAAATCCAGACATTCGGTCCACAGCTTTCTTTACTCCTGCAGCCTACAATGACTCAATCCAGGCCCAGAAGAATGATGTCTGCCGCCCAGGGCACTATTATGAACAACCGGACAATGGGGTTCTCAACTATCCCAAGCGGGCTTGTCAGTTCAACAGGACACAGCTGGGTGACTGTTCAGGGCTTAGTGACCCTACCCACTATGGCTACAGTACTGGCCAGCCCTGCGTCTTTATCAAGATGAACCGGGTACTACAGGCAGTTGGGTTCCCTAGAAGAAAGAATTGCGGCTTGGGTGGTGGTGGGGTGGGATGGAACCACAACAACAGCAGTCTCTAGAACAGTCAGCTCCTCTGCCCAGGACCTAATGGAAATGGTGGTTTCTTTGGTTGCTTGGCTCCCCAAAGGAGAATAGGGGCTTGGGGAAAGGGGTGTGTATGGGTGGATGCGGAAGACAAGCTAGGGGATACCTGACATTACCTTTCCCTGCTCCTTCCAGGTCATCAACTTCTATGCAGGAGCCAATCAGAGCATGAATGTTACCTGTGCAGGGAAGGTGAGACTGGGTAACTTCCAAGTTGTCCCTGGCCTCATTATGGTTCCTATCATTCATTTTTCTCTCTTTTTCTTTCTCTCAGAAGCCCCGAAACTACAGGGACAAGGGGGTAAGAGAAGCTAGTGGCTAGACTGAAGGAGAGTCTTAGATCCTTCTCAGGTTGGCCTGGACCCTAAGGTGCTTCCACACTTGCTTAGTCATTGATTAGGATAGCTCCTGAGGCATTAGAAGCTTTCTAATGAGTAGAGACAACCCCCTTCCTAAAGCCTAAGCTTATTAATGTCAGTAATGTTTCTTCCTCTTCATTCTCTATTTTTCTGCCCTCACCAGCTTTTTCAGTTTCCTTTAGCAACCAAGTAGAAAATGGACGCCTATTCTCTATCCACACCCATTTACTTAGGGACTGCTTCCCTGTCCGTCCGTCCCCCTTTACTTTTGCTTGTTAACCCTCTCACATTTATATTCTTTTTTGGCTCTGCTCCAGAATGGCTTCTCTGAGGAAGGGGTAAGAGCTCTAGGAGTGTGGGTAGGGAGGGTAGAAAGTTAGTTCCGTGCCCACTGGAATGGAAGCCACCTCAGTCTGATGTGATAAATGGAAGAGAACCTAGGTGACCTCACGTAAGGCTTCTGATAGGGGAGACACAGTGCACAGATATAAAAGAGAAAAAAGAACAGGTTACAACAAAAGCTGAGACAGATTATTACCTTAGAGTTGATTTAATTTTCATTTTTCTAAAAGTGATTAGAACAATTTTTCATGTGATTATTGGTAGCTTTGATTTTTTTTCCCTCTCACGACTTCCTGAGGCAGAGATTTATTTTGCTGGTGAAGCCAGAGCCCTGTGGGCTTATCCCTGTGGGTTGCTCGGGTCTTTCATCTTTAATGATGTCATCCCCTGTCATTCATTCTCCAGCGGAATGAAGATGCCAAAAATCTTGGTGACTTCACTATGTTCCCTGCCAATGGCAACATTGACCTGATGTATTTTCCCTACTACGGCAAAAAGTTCCACGTAAGTCCAGTGGGTGGTTGGAGTAGGGTCTGGCATCCCCCACCTTCAAGGACAAGGGTGATTGTTTAGTTTCCTGAAGGGGACTAGGTTATCTTGGGGCTGGGGAGAACCCCAAAAGCAAGGGTTGAAGTTAGATGTTGTGGTTCCTTTACCTACTTCTCCTGTACACCTCCACAGGTGAATTACACACAGCCTCTGGTGGCTGTGAAGTTCATGAATGTGACCCCCAACGTGGAAGTCAATGTTGAGTGCCGAATTAACGCAGTCAACATTGCCACCAACGATGAGCGGGACAAGTTTGCTGGCCGCGTGGCCTTCAAACTCCGAATAATAAAAAAGACCTGAGTCGACTCCCTGCCACCCTCCCTCTCCCCATCTCCCAGGGCTTTATGGAATGTGCTTTCTGGATGCCGCCTTCCCTGCCTGCCCTCCTTTCCCAGCCCCTCCTCTCCCTGCTCCTTGCCCCAAAGGTATAATTCCATCCCCACTCTTTCACAACTCCCATCCCTGTTGGGTGGTAGCCATTTTGATTCCCTGGAAGAATAGCTTCTCCCACTGTTGGTATGTGAGAGTTTTAGAGCAGGGAGGCCATCTTTTGCCCCTTTACTGACGTTTTGTTTCCAGTGCCATCCAGGTACTTGTATGACTACTGGTGAAACACTCCTACAATTACCCCTGCCTCCCTCCTTTTTCTTGTTGCTATGGACTTGACGAATGCTCCCTCTTAGTTTTCATGCTTTCCCTGGTAGTGGTGGTGAGAGTGTCCTTCGGTGAGGGTCACTCCTCTGGCTTCTATCTCCACTTGCCCTTCACTATTCATCCTAGTGACTTGCAGATAAGATATTTGGGAACCTGTCTGTCTTGGGCCTTCCTTTCTCCTCAACTTAATCCTGCCCTTTTCCCCATCTGCACTCCTCACTAAAAGATGTTCAGGTGGCCATTTTTGACTTGAAGATGGGCTTGGTCCAACTTTTTTTCCATACTCCACCTCCTACTGAAGCCTTTACATTGCCATTGCTGGGTCTCCTTGTTCTTCCAATTCCCTACCCCCGTCTCCATGAGGTCTGAGCTGAAAAATGGGGTGTCCTCTCCCCTCCCTTGGGCTCCAAAGGGGGGTATTTAAGAATAGGGATGCCATTTTGTTGATCGAAAGTTCGTAAGCTCTGTCCCTACCTCATTCTTTTCTGATACTTTCCATAACCTGGTGTCTGCTTGTCCAAAAGACAATTGGACATAATATTTGGTCAATTTTATCCATGTATAATTTCCTTATAAACATTTTCCTAGAGCATTCCTCCACCTCCCACCCACAGCTCCATTTTCCAGTGCTTTGGGCGGCCATCTTGAATTGGGTTTGTCCCTGGTGGCCATGGTAATAGGCCACCTTCTTTCCCTGTGCCCCCCAGTCTAGTTTTTCTCAGCAAATCATTGGCTAATTACTAGCGCTCCCTTTCCGCTTAACATCAACCTGAAAGTTTTAAATGCCCCTCTCAATCTGAAAGTGGCTCCCTCTCCTCCAAACCCCCTCTGCCTTTTTTAGCCCTGTAATTCCCATAACATGTTCAAAGAGGCCCCTGCTCAGAAATATTTTTTTAATCACAGAGGTGTTTTAATACTTTCCTTCCTCTTTTCCGTCCCAAATCTATTCCCTACTAATGCTGCACTCTCCTCTTCCTTGGATCTGACCCTTTTCTCTTGAAATCAGGCAAGGCCTGGGTTCAAATCCTGCCTTTGATACTTACTACCTGTGTGACCATGGGCAAATTTTCTTAATCTTTGAGCCTCAGTTTCCTCGTCTGTAAAATGGGGATAATACCTGTAGTACCTATCTCACAGGGTTGTTGTGAGGTTAAATTGAGATAATGTATGTAAAACATGTTTCAGAACATAACTAGATCTATAAATGTCAACTCTTATTCTCTCACCCACCTCTGTTCCCACTTCCCCTTACCTCAGACCCTCAGAGGGGTCTCTACAGTTATTTAATGCCTGTGTCAGATCTACTGTAAAAGATAAAAGTACAATACCATGAGAGATTATATATACATATACATATATATATATATATATATACACCACACACCCAACTTGTCTTGTGTCTTGTATCTTGTATCTTTTTCTGTGGTTTCAAGGGACAAACGGAGAGTATGGGAAGTAGGCGAAGTAAGATCAACCGTTGGTCCGCAGCCAGGTTATCTAGGCCACCTTTCGTTCCTGGCGTATTTCCTATTCCTCACCTTCTCTAACGTGCCCTTGATTCAGTAGCATTGGATCTGGAAAGTACACATTTCATTCAGCCCATTCAAAAGAAGGGCAGACACTCTAATCGTGGTTCCTGGACCCTAGGGACTGACGCTCTGTCGACAGCATGCTCACGAAAGAACTGGAGAGCGCGGGTAGACAGATGATGGAGCTGTATGTGAAGTGAGTGAAGACCACCACCTCGGGAGTCGAGGGGCTTGGGTTTGGAATCCAGTTCTGCCAATGCTTTTGGTTAGACTAGGCCAGCATCCATGGGGGGGGCGGGGGGGATTGGTGGATTCTAAGTAATCTCTTCTCGTGTGGTAGGAGACAGAAGCAAAGACTGAATGAACCTTGGGAAAGGTGGGGGGGGATGCGGTATAAGGGAGATCTTGCCTTAAAGATTCAAAAAGATAAAAAAGTGATGCCTCTCCCTGATTCAACAAGGTGGCAGGGGGCTCTTGTACAGTTCAGGCATTTGGCTTTAATTTGCCTGGCAAGGTTTCAGATTTAAGGGGGTCAGCAGATTCCTAAGGTTTTCCCTGTAAGAATCCAGAGGTCCTAGTGTTCGCTTCTCGTGCAACAGCAGGATACTTTGTCCATGAGTGAGTGGGGGGTGTTCTTTGGTTATGGATTCTGAGGCCTAAGCTCTAGACTAGATATTGATCTTGACCACTTAGGTGCCCCTCTTTTAAGATGCAGGGAGGAGCAATCTCCTGTGTAAGCTGGATAACTGGGAAGAGGCAGAGTCCCCTTCCCTGCCCTACTCTCCCCAACTGTCAAAATTGGGAACAGAATGGGGAAACACTAAGACTCCCCCTAGACCAATCCTGCCCTCCCATCCCCAAAAAAGTCTTTTCAAAGGTTTTCCTGGCAGAGTTTAAAGCTTCAATTCATCTAATCGCCTGGCACTCAGCCCAGCCTGAAGAGATGCCAGATTCCTTCCCTGCCCCCATCCTAGCTCCCAGCTCTCACCTCAGCTGCCCCTACACTCTCTGGGTACAGAAGCCCCCCAGCTCCTGCCTCTCAAGTCTCCACTCTGCTCCAGGACCCAGGAATCTTGCAGCCCCATTGTTCCCATCCCCCACTCTCCTGGGGAGCAGATGGCCACCCTAGCTGCCTAGATTTGCTAAATTGGACCCTTAAATCCCATAATCCTTGAGGAAAGGCAGATGAAGGGATAGTAGTTCCATCTCTGGGGAAGTAGAAAGGGCAGAAGCCCGGAGTCCCTCCCCCTCTAGTCTTGCCCTCCTGGGGAAGGGGACAGTGGAGAGGACCTAGAGTTATGAATAGGACTGGGGGGGGGGGGAGGGGTGCGAATAAGACAGCCCCCCTCATTGTCATGCAGCCTGCAGACTGACCCAGTCCCCATGCTTTGTTTCACTCCTGGAACTAGGAGCCTCCCCTACGAGGCCCCCCCCCCCCTTTTCTGGTTCCTTCCCTCTGCTCCCCCCAGAGGCCCCTAGCATTTTAGCATCATCAAATGGACAAGTATTAACTCTTTATTTGAAAATTCCATAAAAATAGCAAAAAGGTACAAAAAAAGGGGAGAAAAAGGGAGAAAATGAGAAAGCCAGAGTCTGGGGGTAGAGAAAGTTCCTGAGAATCTGAGGCTTGAGCTGGGGTTCTTAACCTTTTATGTCAAACCCCTCTGGCAGTCTGGTGAAACTTATAGCTCTTGCCTACATTCATCATGAAAGGAAATGCTAAATAGAGGTGAATGAAAGTAAAACTGGAGTCTAGCTTAGTCTAGAAGGCACAAAACATTTTTGGTGGAAGCACATTCCAGTAGGTATTTCAAAGACTAAATCCTGTGGGTGGGACAGCTTATTTTATCACAGATGTCAACCCATCAACAACTACTTGTGACCACCCACTTTCCTGACATCCTTCCGCCACCCTACCAGGAACACATACCTAAGTGAATACATTTTCCCAAATGGCAGAAACACAAGTAACAGTTTCAAGAAACCATCATGGCTCTAAGCAAGGCCTCCAGTCTAGAAAGGCAGTATGGCAGTTCTGGGTTTAAATCCTACTTCTCACTGTGAGAAAGTAAGTTGTTCTCTGGGCCTTAGTTTCACCACCTAGGGGGCCTTTGAGGTCCCTTCCCTCAGGTCTAAGTCTAGGATTCTAATGCCCCTAGTATTTTTATTCACAACACTTTTCTCAAACAGCACTACCCTCTCTCTTAGAGGGACACTAAAGTGAGGGAAGGCAGCTAGGTGGCTCAGTTGATATAAAGTGGTGCCTGCAATCAGGAAGACCCGAGTTCAAATTCACCTCAGTGGCTGTGTCACTTAACCAAGTCACTTAAGTTTGCCTTAATCCACTGGAGAAGAAAAGTGAGGGAGCATGGCCTAGTAGAGAAAGGCCCCACTCCCCCTTATTTTATCTGTTTTAGCAAAGAACAGCTTAGTACTGTTTGAGACAGATATTCGAGCTGAAGAAGGGGGTGGGGACTTCAGATGGGGGATCTCTACAAGTGAGACTTTAGAGGAGAGGAGGCATGTGGGAAATAAAAAACAGGGTTGTCTGGGGCGGAGGGGATTATGTTCAGTCAGAGTCAGGAACTTCACTTTTCACCAAAAGTCTTTTGCCTTGACAGGGGGTAGAATCTCCTTTCTTGGACTTCAATTGGCTGCAGGAAACACACAGTTTAGAGGAGATCAAGCTGGGAAAAGTCACAGAACTCATTTAATAAGCACTTATTAGGCATCACCTGTGTGCTACTAAAAGCACAGCTAGACTTGCACCAGATGCACACGTGAAAGAGGCCAACTACACAAACAAGGGCGAGCCTAAGTGCTGAAGACATTTGGGACATTCTGGGATGGAATTGATCAGGAAGAGGGCTTTATCCAGGCTATTTTCATCTTTGCCCACTGCACCCTGACTCCCACTGCCAATCACACCTCCCCACATACTGTGGCCAGGGTGGCGAATCTACGACATCTTTTCCCTCCGAGCTCGCTCAGCCAAAGGTCAGAACTTCCTGCATGAGCAGGCTGGTATAGGTTGGCAGGGACTTAACTCAGCAAGTGGCAGAAGCTGGACTGGGCACCCACCTGCGGTGGGGACAGCTCCCCTCAGGCTCTTTCCCACTGTGAGCATCTTTCAGTTCCAAGGCTTCATTTATTTCCCGGAGAAGCTCATAGCGTTGGCGACCTCGGATCTAGGTGTTTGTGGGGAGAAGTGAAGAAAATGCTTTAAAATCTGTTTGAAAATCTATCTGATTGTTGTAGGCACAATTCTCTGGTAAAATTTTGTAACTATTAAATTCTATAAAAGAAGGAGAACTTAACATACAAACCTTGTTCCTACGTTTAAATTCCATTTGGTAAAAGAATAAATGGCTAAGAATGCCTGAGTTCAAATCTGGCCTTAGACACTTACTTACTAGCTGTGTGACCCTGGGCAAGTCACTTAACCCTGACTGAAAAAAAAAAAGGAATAAAAATGGCTGTTAGAAGGGGCAATAGTTCTCTTTTCTTTGAGTAGAAAATTCCTTCCTTCTGAAAAAAAGTGGTTTGCATGGAAAAATATTTCCACGAAATTTCACATTGGTTTTTTTTGTTTTGTTTTGAGCCAGCCTAGGGCAGCTCCTGTCAAAGAGGTGGGAGCAGAGTTCTTCAGCTAAGGGAATTCATTCCACAAACATTCACTGAGCACCTAGAGGTAAGACCTGTCAAAGATCCTGGCTGAGGAACAGGGGCTGTAGGTGTCTGAGCTTAGGTCAAGCTGCAGAAAGTTTGGGGCCAAAGTTAACAGACTTAGGAACATTCTAATTAAGTCTGTGTAGAACACGAAGCTTAGAATTGAAGATGGTTAAGATTCAGTGAGAGGCTTTGTTTTGCAAGCTTTGCACTGTACCCCTCCTTCCTCCCAGAAAGCCAATGCCCAGCTATAGCTCTCTGATTAATCACATCTTAAATGCCCTTCTCCTTCAATGCCACCTAAATGTCTACATTTCATTTCTGGATTCTCATTGACTGGTATCTGAAAAGGCAGTAACAGCTGTTTACGTGCAGTTTAGGACGGTGCCTTATGATGAAAGAAACAGTCTTCACTTTACAGGAGCTCTATTTTTATGAAAAAATGGGAGAAGCATTAGCAGGATCTTGAACTCCTGTCTGTTAGCTAAGATGGAGACACAAGCACCACCTGGTGGCCATGCATCCTAACTGCAGGCAAAATACAGGTAGGAAAGAGGGAAAGGCCAACCTCACTCAGTGCTGGCTTTATAGACAACCCACAACTTACAGTGATATAGTTCCTAAGGTTTACAAAGCTTTTCTCCCTGAGCCTTATGTAGGACAGCTACTGTTCCCATTTACAGATGGATAAACTGTAGGTCAGAGAATTAAATGACTTGCCCATGATTACACAACTGATCCAAGCTGGATTCTCAGGTAAGTTTTTCCTCACTCCAAATTCTGCACTTTTCATCACACCACATGAACTCTTGTTGGTAGAGATCAAAACTAAGAAAGCAAGGTGGCAAACCCTGCAAACCTGAGACCAGCCGAGAGACAGAGCTGCTCTGAGGTCCCCGCTTGACTTCTTCGACTCCTGGACAATGGTGATGGGGTGGGTTGGTGTGGTTTTACCTAGATGGTCACCTGTCCTACCCTAGATCCCCTAGTATTCTGACCTGGAAAGGGCCACAGACTTGCCAGCGAGAGGGTTAAAGAAGAACTTTGGCTATGAGGTGAAGCTAGGAGAATGTTTAATAATTTATCATACCTGGAGGGTGAAATATTCTCCATCCATTAGCTTCTTTTTAGTCTTGGGAGTGCTGCCAGGAGCAGTGGGCAATGCTGGAAGACACGGACGAAGGGGAGTCAACATGTGACTCCTATTTTATTCGGCTGTCTCCCCGGCCCCCAGTACTCCCAACTCAATCTCTTCCTCACCCATACCACGCTTATTGCTCTCAGAGGGCGGCTGTAGGTTGTGACCTCCCTTCTTGCGGAAATTTTCCTCCTCAGTCCGCCGGTCTCTTCCAGGACAGGCACAAACACGTACTTCAAAGCTTCGGCGTCCAAGAAGCTGACCACTAAGGATGGGATGGGGTAGAGGAATATATATATATTTTCACGTCTGCCTCATATTTTTCTTTATTCACATTGCCCCATCCCCCCAAAAGAGGAAACAGGCACAGGAGGAAGAATCATAGTTCAAAATGGAGCTGAGAAGTGAGAGAAGATGAAGAGGAAATCTGAGTGGATTGGGAGTGGGTGGGGAGGAAGTCCAGAAAGTTAGGATCTTTAAAAAAATCATTAATGGTTTTTAATTTTGGTGCAACTCTTATAAAACAGCTTATGACAAAGTTCAAATATAGGGTGTCCAAAAAAGTCGGCAAAGCTATTAAGGTTTAAAACTGCATTAATAACCTTTAATGTTGCTGAAATGCATATTGCCATGTGCTCAAAAAGGAGTTAGTAAAGGTTGACTTTTCCCCCCTAATTCAGTTCAATAAACATTAATTAAGCACGATACAAGGTACCATGGCAGGCGACGGGAATACAAAGATGAAAAACAAGGTAGTTCTTGCCCTCAAGAACCATACACCTTAACTGGGGGGTGGAAACAGATGAGACAGAGCTTTAACACAAGGCAGAGTTTATTTGAGCTCTCACCAATGTGCTATGAGACATCTGTGGAATGAATCATTCCTAGCTGAAAGATGAAGGAAGGATGCATAGAGTGGGTGACAGCTGAGCTGGGTCAGGAGGGGTTAGCTTTGAGGGACATGAGGAGGATGGAGACACAGGAAGAATGGAGGGGGTAGTTGGACTTTGAAGACCGAACAGAAGACACAGACACAAAGAGCGAGAGCGAGAGTGAGAGAGAGAGAGAGAGAGAGAGAGAGAGAGAGAGAGAGAGAGAGCTCTCGAAAGAGCGGGGGCAGACATCACCTGGAGTCTTCCAGGGTTATGATGGTGAGGATTGGGCGCCGGTTCATGCCCCCCATGCAGGAACTGTTGCACATATAATTGTAATGAATGGTAGTACAATCACAGCCGACCTGGAAGTGAGAAGACCCAGTATCTGCTCAGCAGCTCCTCCCCAATAGGTCACCACTGCTGAGAGCCAGCCCCTAACCCCTAGAGACCCAGGTGCCCCGAACCATACCTCTGGGGACTCATAAGGAACGGACACACTCTGTCGCATGGTGGTGGCATCACTGAGGTATTCAGCCCGTAGGTTTCCTTCCACCCGGATCAAGTGCTGTGGGGGTGCCAGGGCTACAGGGCAGGTAGGAAAAAGTGTTAGGAGGTTTGAAGCTGAGGGCAGCAAGTTCCTTCTCCACTCCCTGTCCCATCCCCACCCCCCATGTTGGGGTGTCTCTGGCCTCACCATCTATGTGCTCAGTGCATCGTTCGTGGTGAGGACAGCGCTTAACCACCTCGGTCATGTGTTCGGACTTCTTATAAATAGCCATAGCGCGGACTCGGGCACCAGCAGGTGGTGGTGAGGTGACCCAGAGCTGGACAGGGCAGGTCTTGGCCAGTTGGCAAAATAGCTTATTCAGCTCAGGAGAGTACTGCAGGGAAAGCCAGAGTAAAGCGGAGTAAAGGTCATGGGCCCGTTCAATTAAATATTTATTGAGTGATCCCTATGTGCAAAAGATACAAAACAAGACGGTACCTGCCCTCATGGAGTTTACAGTCTGCTAAGACACAAATAATGTACGACTACAAGGTGAAGGGTGGTAGGACATAAATGAGGTGTGAGAGTCTATGGGATCGCCTCCAGCTCCAGATCAGAGGTGGGCTCTAGGGAAAAGGGGGCATCGAATTTGAGTTACAAGGGATTTTGAAGGTAGAGATGGGAAGGAAAGGGTATTCCAGGCAGGGGGAAAAGAATACGTATGAGTTTTAAGGGAAAGTGAGTGTACATGGGGGAAAGAGCTTGGTCAGCGAGAGTATAAACTGTGTGTATGTTCAGAAATATAAAGAAGCCTCAAGAGGCAGGTAAAATGATATATCATGGAGGACCTTGAATGCTAGACTAATATTTTTATCCTTCTAAGGACAAATAGGGGCCCACTGAAGATTTAAAGGAATGATCGATGCATCTGTGAATTAGTGAGATTACTCAGGCAGCAGTGTGAAATATGAAGGCCCTATTATAGGAAGGATTGAGATTGCAGCCAAGGAAATTTAAGAAAGGGAGCTTATCATCACCACAGTCCAGGCCAGATGTGATGAAGGCAACTAGAGTGGGTGGCTCTGTCAGTCAGCAGAGAGAAGGGGACAGACAGAGTGATGTGGAAGTGGAATGAGTATGATGTTAGGAGGAAAGGCAAGGTTATCGGTGTCATCACCAACAAATATTTAGTCAGAGCTGAGCCCTGCACTGTGGCAGATAGAAAAATGCTTACTAAAGCACTCCTCCTGCCCACCAGGCAGCCGCAGGTCACAAGAGGAGGTGAGATACAAGATGAGGAGAGCTATCTATTCTCTCTCTCTCTCTCATTCCTCCCTCCTCAATTCCCTACTGACCGTGCAGGTGACAGATTTGGCTGTTCCAGATTGTAGAAAACCAAGCTTGAAGCCGTACTCCCCAGGATAGTCCTTTTGGGATGGAACCGTAGATGATGTGGGCAGGTTAACTGGGGGTGCAGACACAGGCAAGCCAGGGCTTTCTTCCTCATTTCCCAGCCAGCTCATATTGTCTGGTGAGGCAAATGGTATATCATCTATGTTCTAGGGATGAATGGAGACAGGGCAGGGAGATCAGAAAGTGAATTAGAGAAACCCAGGTTCCCATCCCCCCCCCCACTCCGGGCCCCCTTTATTCTTCCCGAGTCCCACAAGTTCATACCGATAAATCGTCCGGCAAATTGTTCCATTGTCTGAAAGGCAAGAAAGAAATAGCTGAAACCACCCTCACCAGCTGTCATTTATGTTGGGGCGGAGCGGGGGGAAGGGGGAGAGGGAAAGGGCAGGGACTGGACACACAGCCTAACAAGGGGAACAGCGGAGAGAACAGTTCACACATCTACAGAAAGGAAAGGGCTGAGACTCTAAGGACCTAACTCTCAACTCATCTACCTAAGATGAGGGAGCCAGAGAGAGAGAACTTAGTGGCATTTATTAAGAAGACTCACGGTTGATAGGTACGTAATGTTGGAAGTTTCATACCCCAGCCCTCACTCACAAATTCCATATGTCTGAGAAGGTTTCTTGGCTCAGTGGGGGTTCCAGATCTGATAGGGATTCCTCCATGGTAGGCCTCAGCAAAGCAGTTTTGTGTCTGGCAGGGTGGTGAGGGAAGGGGGGGGACCTGTAGAAAAGGAAGGGAGAGAAAAGATACTATTAGGTCTGAGCCTGCCCCTCAGTACCCTGGAGCTTCCTGAGGTTGGAACTTTAAGGCCGGTCTCCTTCCATCACACTGAATTTTTTGGGTTTGACCAAGAAGAATGTGTTGATATACAGCTGGGATCCTTAACTGAGCTACAGGTTAGAGACTCCTGGACCATGGTGCAGACTTCTTATCTCTGCCCCAGTCTCCCTACTCCTTTTCTTAACTTCCCCATTATCACTGAGAATCCTACGATCCTCCCAGACACCTTCCAATTCTCTTAGCCCCCGTATCCAATCAGCTGTCGAGTCCCACTGTTCTACCCTTGTCACATCACTCTTGATATGTTGGTACAAGCCTCATCATCTCACGACTGTACCGCTGCAATAGCCTGATGGTTGCCAGTCTCCCAGCCTCATCTCTCCCCACTTCAATCCACCCTCTACTCGGCTGTCAAAACGATCTTCCTAAAGTGAAGGTTTGACCGTATGCCACACCCCATTCAATAAAACTCCCCAATGGCTCCCTATTATTCGAGGGATCAAATATAAAATCCTCTGTTTGGCCTTTAAAGCCCTTCCTACCTTTCCACTCTCCTTAAACCTTATTCCTCCCCTCCAGATACTTGACAGTGCAGTAACACTGGCCTTCCAGATACCCCATGGTGTCCTCCATGCCTGGAAGCCTCTTACCACCCCCCAGGTCTCAGCTCATGTCCCACCTTCTGCAAGAAGGCTCTGCCAGTCCTCCTTAATCTCAATGCCTTCCCCCTGAGACTATCCCAATTCATCCTGTATGTATCTTGTCTATATATCATTCATTGTTTGCACGTTGTCTCCCCTCTTAAACTATGAGCTCTTTGAAAGCAGGGGCTGTTTTTTTTTTTGTCTTTCTTTGTATCCCCAGTGCCTAGCATAGTGTCTGGCACACAGCCAGCATTTAATAAGTGCTAGTTGACTATGACTGTGAATTACCTAATATCCTCATTAAAGCAACTCCTCTGGGTCAGATTTGTGCTTTCAATAAATATACACTCTGTATCTATTATGTACAAAATAGACACAAAGTGAGTGAAAGTCCACCCCCGCCCTCAGGGAGCCTCTATAGTGTACTCACTAATGGGACGGTCCACACAGATAGCAACAGCGAAAACAGTGACTACAATAAAGATAATCATGTCAAAGTGCTGGGTGAGGCAGGAGGGAATTAAACGCAATAGCTTCAAAATGTTCACGTTTATTATACATCTTTTGAGCACCCTTACTTATGCCCCCAATTCTGTGCTAAAGATGAGCTAGTTTATTTCTGATCTTCCTCTCTCCCTCCCTCTCCTAAACCCTCCCTGAGATGGCAAGCAATTTGATATAGATTACACACATGCAACCACACAAAACATATTTCCATATTTCATGTGAAAGAAAACACAGGCAAAAACCAACACACACACACACACACACACACACACACACACACGAAAAATAGTATACTTCAATCCGCATTCAGACTCCATCAGCTCTTTCTCTGGAGGTGGAGAGCATTTTTCATCACGCGTCCTTTGGAGTGGTCTTGTGTTGCTGAGGAAGACCTAAGTCATTCACGGTTGTTCATCACACAACATTGCTGCTACTATGTGCAATGTTCTCCTGTGAACTTTCTACTATTAAATACTCCTATTACTATACATCTTTAACCTTGGAGTCAGGATCCCTGGGGACTAGTACTGGCTCCACCGATTATTCACCAGGTGACCTTAGAGAAAGTCCTTTCACTGTTTCCCTAGCTATAAAATACAAAGATTTCCAGTTGTACTATGTTCCATATAGGACCTAGTGAGGATCCTAGAGAAATGCCGCATATGCAGGGCTATGTAACTGTAAAGAGCCAAAGAAACGTAAGCTGTTATGATGCACAAAGAGAATGAGGACCACTCCATTGTCAGAGGAAGCAGTTTTCACACTGTTGATCTCAGGACCTGATTCCACTCTTAAACACTGCCGAGGACTGCCCCCAAAAAGCGTGGTTTAAGTGGGTTCTATCTATCAACATTTACCCCATTAGAAATAAAAACATCTTAGTGTTACTTTTAAAATAGTTTTTAAATGAAAAGTTTGTGGGCCCTCTGAAAGTGTCTCAGGGACCTCCAGGGATTGAGAACCACGGTTCTCAAGGGTCTCTTTACTGTTAAATGTCTAAGTGGCTTTGCTCAGCAGGGGCTTCTAATCAAATTGAGTGTAGAAAATTTTCAGCAACCCTGCCTTCTCATTTACGTCCTAGGAATTGGGAGAAACGAGGGGAAGGACCAAGGAAATGCAGAAGCCATTATAACAAAGGAGATTTTCCAAGGGGAAAAGTAGAGTCGTTCCATATACATACTGTGGAGGGGGAAAGGGGAAATAAGTGGATAGTTGGTCAAAAAGTCATCAGAAGAAAACAAGGCGCCTGAATACACTGTTGATGAAGCTATGAACTGGTCCTCCCGGTCGGGAAAACAATTTGAAATTATTTGTGAAGTGATTAAATTTCACCCGGTGATTTCCCACAAGAAGAGCAAAGACAGAAAGGTCCCATATACACTAAAATATCTACAGAGCAACACTTTATTTTATTTTTTGCAGTAACAAAAAAACTGGAAACAAAGTAAGTATCCATCAATCAGGCAAGGGTTGAACAAACTGCGGCCAATGGCTATCACCGTACAGGACCAATGGACGAACTCAACAATCAGTCCTGATGGCACAATAACACAAGTACGTCCGAGAAACAGGACGATCTGTACAGACGAATATACAGTAAAGGAGTGAATGAATGAATGGGCCACAAAATCTCCCCACCGCACAGTGGGCAACTTCAAACAGAAACCAGCACATCCTAAGTGCGGCAAGAGAAGCAATTCCCAGCGAAGGAAACCCCAAGCGTTAGGATGACTACAGCTACAGGAGGGGAGTACACTTTCTGTGGTGTAGACCCATCTCCTTGGCAAGGAGGACTGAACAGCATGGCTCAATTCATTTTTTTACTGTAATTAAAAAAAAAATTAACAAACATTGGGGCAGCTAGGTGGTGCAGGAGGAGAGCACCGGACCTGCAATCAGGAGGACCTGAGTTCAAATTCGACACACTTACTAGCTGTGTGACCTTGGGCAAGTCACTTAACCCCAATTGCCCTGCCTTCCCCCCTCCAAAAAAAAAGATTTATAAACAGGCATTTATTTTTTTCTCCCTTCTACCTCCCCTACTCTTATTGGGGAAAAGGGAAAAAAAACCCTTTTGTTCTCCTGGTTCTGTTCTATATGGGTTCATCCGAGTCTTCTCAGGTTTCTCTGAAGGCATTCAGAACTCCATTTCATTATTTGCCCTAATTCGCTCAGCTATCCTCCAAATTGATGCGCACCCCCTTAGTTTCCAATTCTTTGCAACCCAAAAAAGGTACTAAATTATTTTCGCACATACGAATTCCTGTTCTCTTTGTTTCATCTTTGGGGTACAGGACTAGAAATGAACTGCAGAGCTTTTTTTTTTTCTTGACAAGACTCTTAACCCAGGCTCAGCTCCTCGCTTCCTGGGAACGCCCCTTTCCACAGTCCAACACTTTCTCCCATCCCCAGACCAGGACGACCGGAACGTACCACCCAGCTCCAGGGGATGGGAGGGGGAAGAAGAGGATAGCCTCCCCCCATAGGCAAAGGTCGAGTCCACTCTCGGCCAAATTACTCGGAGAGCGGCACATACCATTCGACGAGGGGTAGAAAAGCATTTTAAAGTAAGAAAACCTTCCTCTTTCTTTCCAAAATGAATCCTTCCCCTCAAAACAAAACAAAACAAACCCCCTATCTATGACTGAAAAAGTGATGAATTTGTCACCATGGGTTACTGTATAATCTCGTCTACCCTTCACAGACAGAGTTGAGCTAACCTGGGTTAATCCAAAACAGGAAATGAAAGATGGGGGGAGTCGGGAGGGAGGAAACACAATCTGGGCCCCAAAGACAACAGACAGAGAAAATTGGGGGCACAACAGGGATACTCGCTTCTCCCAGGAAGTGGGTGAGTTGGGGGCTCGTAACCCACAATTGTTGGATTTGTTTGTATTCACTCTCCCTCCTCCCCCCGCCCTCGCCCAGCCCCGGCAGGAGCGCCATAGTCCATCCCGCTCACCTCAGTCCCCCTCCCCCCCCCAGCTGTATTTCCTGAAGGCAAGGGTTCCCCAGACAGGAGAAGACGATCTTGCCCACCTCCTAGACAAAAGGTCGCCCGACAGTTGGTCTTTGTTTCCTACAGCTCCAGGGCCTTTACCTGCAAGGTCTGGGAAAGTAACCTAAAGGCCTTCCGGGAGTGGACCGCCTCGGCCCCGTAACGTGGCGCGCTCCCACTCCCCCTCTCCCGAAATGTTCCCTTTAGAAGGCCCCGGCCGTCGACACTAACGTTCCTATTAACTTCAGGGAAGCTGGCTTCTCAGAAGTCCTCCGGATGGTCGGGCCGGCCATTCACAAAGCATGCCCCACCCCCCTCCGCCCCCGGGTCTTGGCCTGGATAGAGAGACTAGTAGGTGACCCCCAGGGAGCGTGGACAGCGTGGGGGAAGAAAGGGGACCCTTCCACTCAGGCACAGCCACTTCACGAAGTCCCCCTCCCAGAGAGCTTCACCTGCCGGGGAAACCCCATCCCCACCCCCATCCCCGCTTCCAATTATTCCAACCTCCAAAACCCGCATCGCCCCGGGCTGGTGCTATAACCACTCCCAGAATCGTCCTCGACACTTAGTCTAAACAGGGGCAGCTCCTCCTGGCCCCCCAAACTGCGGCCAACTGCTACCTGGAGAAGGGCCCCGGGGAGCCCAGGGATCCCCTACCTGCTCTCTCGACCACAGCTTCCAACTTTGAGCGGTATAAACTTACCGCCAGCCAGCGCACACGCGACTGGAAAGCCCCAATCCCAGCAGCCCCAGCGAGGCTGTTGGCAGGAAGCCGGGCAGGCGCCATGGCAAGTGAGGGCAGGCGGCGGCAGCGATGCGGATTATTCCTTCACTGGTTAGTTCCAGGTTGTTGGAAAGGATCCTTGGGACTCGGGCTCTGGTTCAGTTCCCTTCTTTCCCAGGTGAGGAAGTAGCTCCGGACGGGTCGAGCGATCCGAATGGCAGACGACTATTCAAGTTTAGACTCCAAGCCCACGTATTTTACTTTGTACCTTGGATTATAATCTCCCTGCTACAGCCCCGTAATAATATTTAACGACCACAATAATCATGGTAGCAAACACTTGTGTAGCGCTTACAGGCCAGCACGCGTCTCATTTGATCCTCACAACAACCTCTGTTATCTCCATGTTACAGATGGGGAAACTGAGGCCTTGGAGAAGTTAGGTGACTTGCCCAAGGTCATTACTGATTTCAACTCAGGTCCTATGTCCACTTGCCCCTCAGCCTCTCCTTTCTTCTGTGTATGTTTTGCGTATGTGTTGTTTCCTGTCCTTGCAGGAGAATGTACCATTTTTCTTCCTATCCTCCAGTCTTGTAAATAGCTATTAGATACACTTTGACCAGGTGAGTTGAATTGGAACAGTAGTCTCTCCAGTGCACCACACCGCCCCTCAGACTTGTTTTGCTGTCTGGGAGGGGAAAACTAGAAGCAAAGACTTAAAGTTACAGGTTTCAGCTCAGCATAAGGGGAAAAAACCTGATAAGTGAACTCTTTAAATATGGAATGGGTTGCCTTAAGAGGCTGTGGATGGGATCTTAGAGGCCCTCTAGTAATAGGATCATAGATTTAGAGCTGGAATTCAACCTCCTAATTTTTCAGATGAGGAATGGGGATTAAGCGCCTCCTATGTGCCAATCACAGTGCTAATCAATAGGGATACAAAGAAAGGCCAAAAAAAAGTGGTGATCACCTTTTATATAACTGGCATTTGGTAGGAAGAAGTCAAGACTGTGGATATAAGCTTGGGCTGCCCTTTCCCTTTGCTTGGGCCCTGATTGGCTGAGAGTGAATGTAAATATCAATTGTTTCTGTTTTGGCCAGAAACCCATATTGATTTTTTTTTTTTGGACTAGGTAAAGGGGCCAGTCTCTGCCTCATTTCTTACCTAGCCTTACATAATCACTGAATGGGTGCTGCCTCAGTCAAACTGAGACCTGTTAAAGACCTTAGCTTGAAAAGGGCAAGGTGTCCCATTGCATCCAGGTCTATATCCCTGCCATAGTCATCTTGATCTATATCTTGCCACTGGACCCAGTTGGCTCTGGTGGAAAGAGGTGACTTTGAACAGCCCTCCCTCACTTAAATCCAATTCACTTGCATGTGATGGCATCACCTCCCTGATACATGGTCCTCTTTGAGAATGAAGGACAAACAACAACCACCTTTCCCCTTTAAGGGATAGTGATGAGGAAAGTGGCTTGAGCCGTTAGGGCTAGCAATATTTAGGGGAGCAGATAGGCGTAATTTTAATCTGTCGCTCCACTCTCAGAGAGGCCTCTTGGCCGCTTTTCCTATTCCTCTCCAGGATAAGAATCAAAATCTGCCTTGGAGGGGAGTAGGCAAGGTCATAGAGATAGTTTTCACCCTTCCCTTGAGCCGCATTTAGCCAAACCATATGGACATGATCATGACTTATTTGGGCAGCACACATATCCTACATATGGGGTAAATGCATTCTTTCCATCAATGAGAGTCTTATTCTAGGCTTGAAAACCTGGGTTACAAACCATTTGACAAAGACAAAGACTTTCTTTCCTGGATCTTCAATAGTTGAGGTTGCTGAGGAAGTAAGGTAATCAGGTGGCTCAGCAGACAGAGAGCTGGATCTGGAGTCAAGAAGACTTGAGTTCAGTCATGGCCTCACACACTTACTGGCTGTGTGACTCTGGACAAGTCACTTAACTTCTGTTTGTCTTAATCCACTGGAGACAGAAATGGCAAACCGCTCTAGTATCTCTACCAAGAAAACCCCATGGCCAGCATTAGTGTGCTATGGTCCACAGGGTCATGAAGAATTGGACACAACTGAATAACAAAAGACTATATAATACTTGGGAAGCAGGTGCCAGGCCCTGTCATCATTAGGGCTTATTCTCTGGGATGATGGCTTTAGGGGCTGGGCTAGAAGCAGGACCAAAGAAGTTCCCACTAGAATGATCCAGGAAGGCAATAATAGACTTGTTTGCAAGGGAGTGGTGGAAGCATAAGGAAAGAAGGAAAAATAAGATTTTGGAAAACCCTTTGTATATTTCATTTGTTGTGTAACAGAGTTAAAGTCCTAGTGCTTACATTATTTTCCAAATTAACACACAAAATGCAAGTTTTAACAGATCAGTGGTTAAGTCCACTGACAGGTCTTGACAAGCAAGTGTTGGCAGGCAAGTGTGTTTACATCGTTGGGAAGTTCAGCATGCATGAGCAGGAATAAGTTCATGTAATGACTTGTTTACAATACAATACTATAAGGTTACATGACACAAGTATTGTGTCATCAAAATTTCAATGCAGAAAAACCCCACACATTTACAATAAGTTTTTAAATTTAAGATGCATCATTTAAAAAAATATGTATTTTTGAAATGATACAAATTTCAAAAAAAACTTAAAAAGTTAAAGATTTCCTGGGGGGTACTGAGTAATTTAAAAAAAAAGGGGGGGTAGGTCAAATAAGTTTGGGAACTTCTGCTCTAAGAGAGAAGAGGTATTACAACTATGATGCTTTGGGGCCTACTTTCCATGGGTTGCAGTTGGTCATTGGTTGGTGTTGAGGAGTACAGGCCCTTTTACTGTGATTGCTCCCAACAAATGATACAATAATCTATGGGGCCCTGCTATTCTCATGGCTCTTGGATTCAAGGTCCTAAGTTTTTTCCATTGGAGTCTGAAGGGAGGCAAGAATTGAGATTTGACTCACCTGGCTGGCACATATCAACTCCCTACATTCTCAGGGTGCCTTTCTGCTTCAGCTAGGTTGGCTTGCCTTGGATAGGTGGCCCCTTCTCCACAGAAGTGTCCACACTTTTGAGCGTCAGAAGTGGGAATTTGAAACCAGGTTCTGTGACATTAGAAGCTGTCAGGCAAAGACTAGATGATTCACTTGTCAGGAATGTTGTGGAAGGGATTCCTGTTTAGTTGTGGGTTGTACAAGGTGGCATCTCAGGTCCCCAACCGAGATTCTGTGACCTTAGGATATTTCATGCAAACTAAGTACTAAATTTTGGTGGAGGCTGCGGATATGAAGACAAAGTTTCTACCTTCTTCTTATTCCTACTCTGAACTAATCCCTTATAATTGGGGAGTGAGAGGGAAAGGTTCTTGGAGGTTTGGGCCAATGTTTTAGCTAGTTGGCACTCATTGTAGATTCTTAAATTGGGAAGGGAATGCAACACTAGGTGTAACTGTAGAGTCATTGTTCTTTTCCCTCCTCATCAGGAAGGAGGCAGAATCAATATCCTACTAGGCCAACTCAGAGGCTGGACTTTTTCCTCTATCTACCTCCTCCTCCCCTCTCTCCTCTCTGTATCTGAGAGAGGGAGGAATCTTACCTCTAGCTCTAGGCATGTTTCAGTTCTTGGCCACTGGGGTTCCAGCTCAAATCAAACTGAACACCTGAGTTCAGCTAAGTAAATGCCCAGGGAATATATAACCCCTCTCCGTTGGAAGCAGGAATTTCAGGTACATTGTTATACTGCTACTCAACCCAACATACTCAAAAGTTAGGGCACATTGTTATACATAATGATACTCATGTGGCCTATGTTGAATTGCTTGACTTCTTAGGGAGGGTGGGTGGGAAGGGAAGAGGGGAGAGAATTTGGAACTCAAAGTTTTAAAAACAGATGTTCAAAAACAAAAAAAAAGTTTTTGCATGCAACTAGAAAATAAGATACACAGGCAATGGGGTATAGAAATTTATCTTGCCCTACAAGAAAGGAAGGGAAAAGGGGATGGGAGGGGAGTGGGGTGACAGAAGGGAGGGCTGACTGGGGAACAGGGCAACCAGAATATATGCTGGCCTGGAGTGGGGGGCAGGGTAGAAATGGGGAGAAAATTTGTAATTCAAACTCTTGTGAACATCAATGCTGAAAACGAAATATATTAAATTAAAAACAAAGAGAAAAAAAAAGTTAAGGCACGTTAATGCATTTCTTTATTGACCACACTTAGTGAGAGAAAAGGCAAAATCAGAGAGCAAATCACAGACACTTGTTGATACACAAGCAATGGGAATGAGAAGGGAAGTTTTATACCGACAGCCCAGTTTCTCACCATTCGACTGGAAGGGAGCTCCTTGAGAGCAGGGAACATTTTCCCCCCTCTTCTTTCTTTGTATCCCCAGCACTTAACATAACACCTGGCACATAGTAGGTACTCAATAAATGCTTGTTGACATGACCCTTCCCTGCTAGGCGTCTGTAACCTGCAGAACCTAGATTATATGTCATGGTGGAGATCAATCACTGTAACCCTCTGATAACCATGACTGACTTCCTGTCTGCTTTCTCAGGACCAGGGCCAAGGAATCTATTCTATCTCTACTGCCTTTTCTCGGAAGTCTTAACCACAGATCTTCCTGCTGCTATCAGTGCAGCTGGAGCTGAGGAGAGCAAGCCTAGTCACCTCCAGCTCCCTCAAGGATTCCTCCTCCCTTTTTTCAGCTCTGTCTGGTATGAACATCCCCTTCTGCCCCATTGGACTACAATCAGACAGCTTAGGGTCCCTGAGCTTCTTCCTGTCTTTTTTTTATACAAAAGAGTCAACTCTATGTCATTACATGTTTTACTTCTATCTCACTATTACTTATAATTGTGTTACCCCCATGACCCTGAACGATGAGCTCTTCCCCTCCTCTCTTACCTCTCCCTCATGAATCCTAAATCTATTCTTCATCTTCCCCAAAACCTCTAGTCACTTCTCACCCCTTTCTGTACCCCAAGGGCCACGTATGCTGGGGCCTTATTTTCGTCCCCCTTCAGTTTTGAGACTCTAAAGTTGATTGTATTCTCCTCTTCCCTTGAATTCCTTGCTGTCTTCTCCAATCACTGCTGTGTTTCACCAAAAGCCACCTCTTAGTCACACTGATCATGGCCTTCTTTGCCAGCAGAGGAAGTAACAGGGTCACAGGGTTTACTACATATTTTTATCTAATCTGACTTGAAGCCTTATCACTGTTGGACTATTCTTTTCCTCTTCCCTGGTGGATGAACCTCCTACAGTCGTGGTTTTAAATCTCTCTGCTCGATCTCCATGTATCATACCCCTTCCACTCTCTCTCAGCAAAGAAACTTCCTTTGATTGAGAAAATAGAGACCACAGGCTGGGACCTCCCTCTCCTGTATTCCATAGCTTAAAACCCTCCTCAATGTTATCCCATTTCAATTCAGCTCTAGGTAGTATGCTGTGATGGGAAGTCAAACAAGAGACAATCCCTGCCCTCAAAGGAGTTTACGTTCTGTTGGAGGAAATATAACAAATATGTGGATAAGTAAACAGCAATAAAAACTGAAGGATCAAGTAAGGCCTCTTGTAGGAAGTAGCATTTGAGCTGGATCTTTAAGGGATTCCAAGAGGCGGAAATGAGAAAACATTTGAGGGGATGGAGGTGGGAAATGGAATGCCACGTACTGGGGAAGGAATAAGCATTTATGTCTCGCCTACTGTGTGCCAGGCATTGTGCTAAATGCTTTTCACAAATATTATCTCACTTGAGATTCAAAACAACCCTTTGATGTAGGTGCTGTTGTTGTCCTCATTTTACAGTTGAGAAAACTGAGGCACGCAGAGGTTAAGTGACTTGCCCAGGGTCACACAGCTAGTAAGTCTCTGCACTTAGATTTGAACTCAGGTCTTCCCGACTCCAGGCCTGGCACTCTATCCGCTGCCCAGCAGCTAGTAGGCCCATTCGTCTGGAATGTGTAGTCAGTCTAGAAAATGGTGAGGAGCTGGGAAGATGGTGGTGCATTAGGAGTTAGAAGAGCCCACATACCTGAGAAATACCCTACTGGAGCTTTGCAAATGCAGTGGATGGAAAAAAGAATGGGCAGCCCTGTGGCAAGAGGCGCACAGGCCCCAACCCAGACATGGAGGCTATAGATACATCTGAGCAACAAAAACAGCAGCAGCAAATACTTTAAAGAAGTATCCCGGCCTGAGAAATGAGGCCTGAAGGGAAAATGCTGAAGAGGAGAGTTACACCTACACACCTGAGAAAGGGAAAGTGAGGATGGAGGGAGCCTCCGGAGGGAAGTGGAGGAGAGCCCTGGCTGCGGCTGATGGGAGAAGGCCATGCAAAGCGCTGCCTCAGCTTACCTGCCTCCTCGTGAGCCCCTGCTACACCTTGAGGGCTGACTGCAAAGGGAGAGCACCGCGGCTGCTCTGATTGGAGAGAGCTCTGTCGCTTCAGGCGCCTGATTGAAGAGAGCAGAGTCCTGTGGTACCAAGGGCTACCTGGGCTCCTATGGATTGCTCTTTCGTACCTTTCACAGTTTTAGAAAGGGAAGTTTCTCAAATCCCAGAGGGTAGACCTGAGGAGGTTTGCAATTTACTGCCTCAGGAGAACCGCTTGTCACTGAAGTAGTTTTATCTCCCAGCCAAAGGCGCAGCCTTGGAAAACTGAGACCTGCCCTGGAGGCCTGTTTTACTGAAAGAGCACAGTGCTCATTGTTTTGTCATTTCCATTCGTGTTCCACTCTTCATGATCTTTTTGGGGGTTGTCTCGCCCAGATATTGAAGCGGTTTACCTTTTTTCTCCACCTCATTTTACAGATGAGGAAACTGAGGCAAACAGAGTTAAGTGACTTGCCCAGGGTCACACAACTAGTAAGTGTCTCAGGATTTGAACTCAGGAGTATGGGTGGTCCTGACTCCAAACCCAGCACTCTCTCCACGGCACTACTCAGCTGCTCTGTAGTAGTAAAATGCTACTATTTTATTAGAAGAGCTTAACATTTTTTTCAGCAGCCTGTGGCTAGCAGAAAAGTAATTTTTGTCTAGTGGAAAAGTATAGAGAACCAGAAGGTAAGCATCCACATGTGCTACATACTGTTTTCTAAAGAGATCAAGGACATGGCCTGAAGTCCAGAGCACTGAACTGTCCCAGGGCATATAGGTTTCCCTACTCATATTTTGTTGCAAGGTTTATAGACATTTGGGGTCGTTTTCCTCCCCAAAGATGGGGTTGATTAGAGGGAGGGTGTGACCCATTTTTGTGATATTGACTATTCCTGTAAATATTTTGCTTAAGATTTAATGGTGTCATTGTGATGGATTTTATGTAAACAGGAAGCAAAATAATGGTGGTTGCTCCTATGAATAATAGAATTGTGCTCCCTCATACTGGGGTTACTCCTAGGACAATGAAAGTGAGTTGTAGCTGCATTGGCTGCTCTCTATGGAGCCACCTCAACTTAATAGAATAGTGGCAAGTGGTGGGATGAGCAAATTAGCACCAGTCAAGGAAGAAAAAGAGGGGAGTGGGGTAGGGGGAATGAAGATACCATGATAGAGCTTCTGGGTATTTTGTGTTTAGTATTTCTTTTATGTGCAAGAAGTAAGTGCCTGTCCCATATCTGTTTTATAATGTATGTTTGGGTCTCTTCTCCTTTCCCTATTTAGGAATGAGGCCTAGCCATGACCTTAGACATGAGCCACACCTATGCTATAGGCACACTTTTCCTAGGGGACTGGAAGTGTGTTGTACTAGGGGCACCAGCCAAAGAATGCAAGAAAACGAGTCAGACCCCACTTCTTTGTGGTCAGGTTACCTATTGTGGACTGAACTTCATCCAGTGGTTGGACTGTGAGTGGGTGCTCCTTGCTCCCCAAGAGGGGCTTCTGATTAGAGAGGGAGAACGTATAGTACCACAGTCCCCCAGCAGTGAGTCCCAATTGTTAGCGTGAGAAGACCTATAAATAATTTGTAAGTCTTTTCCCTGTTTGATTCACTTGTTCTTTTCCTTACAGTATTCATCCTGAATTGGAGGAAAATACATTCTTAACGTTTGCATGGAGATGCTGCTAAGAAGAGTCAGGAAGGGTTGCACATACTGGTATAGACACCTTTCAAATCCCTTTTCTTTTTTTTCTTTTCTAATCTTTTTTCTATTCTTCTATTTCTTTTGCACTTGAAAAGATGTCCTATGTCTATAGGAGAGAGAAGGAGAGAAGCAGAGTATCACACATTGTTAGGCATACTCACTTCAGGGAGCGGTTGGCCACTGCATTCACCCTAATGTTTTTGGTCATAGCCACTACTCCACATGTGAGAGGAATAGCCCTAATTCTGAGACCCAGATCCAGAGAAGAAAGCTTTCTTCTAGGAATACAGGGAGAGTCAGCACTGGTGGTGGGGTGAATCAGTTTGCAGCAGAGAGAGCGTGCCTGAACTAGCAGTTTTTCAGAGCCAAATCAGCTGGTGAGATTGAAGGAAGATAAATTAGCTTGTCCCACGTTTCCTTGCTCTGGTTGACGCCTTTTCACCTTTGAAGAAAGGCCTCAGATATATCCCTGGGAATCATCTGTGTAGAGATGATAATTAAACCCATGGGCACCAACACCATACCTAAGGGTAACATCCTGAGGTCTACAACCAAAGTATTTCTAGGAGCTGTGAAGAGAGCTCTTATGTGAAGGAGCTCTTATGATCTATGGGTTACATGTACTTTGAATGCCTGAGCTCACTTTCCTGTGGATTCTGTAAATACTGGAAGGAGAGTGTGTTGCAGACTTTTGGTAGGAATGTTTGTCTCAACTATATCAACTATGCTACCTTAGTCAAAACTCCTTTCTAAAAGCTAATTAAGTTGGGCTAATTGATATCAATTGATAATCATGGTGTGAAACGAAATGGTGGGGGCTTATGAGACAGCATTAGAAAGACAACCCTCACCTGCTCATGGCTAAGCTAAAACCCTAAGGGCGTGTACTAGTCATGCTTAGAGATGGGTCACTATGCTTGAGAAGGCCCTGATTTGAGGCAGATGAATTAGATTGGAGAAAAGATCAGAAGAATAAGGATGGCAGCCAACTGAAAAGAGAAATGGATGAGAGAGATAACAGAGCAAAGTAGAGGAGATCCAGAAGATGTAGGAGGTAAGGCTCTGGGGATCCAGCTCCTCAGCTTAATTGGGAATTGGGAACACATAATGCATGTACCTCCTTTGGATTCCTAGTGCTTAGCACAAACAATAAATATGTGCCTCTTGACTGACAACTACATGTAGGACAAACTAAGGTGGGAGGTACTGAAAGGGCCATGAGTGGATGGGAGCAAGTTTTTAAGCTTCATAGGTAGGAGCCTGGTTCAAGCTAGTAAAAGGAGTACAGTCAAATATTCTAACCATGATGAAATCTAGGTAGACCTGGGTTTTTTTACAAGCAAAGTCTAGGGCCATTCTCCTGAAATGGCCAGGGAATTTAGAAAGAAAAGATGTAGGCTGGCTCCAGAGCCAAGACTATGGTCTTTTCTTTTTTACCCCTCAGGGAGAATAATTACCTTGTTTCTTCACCTGCTTCTCTGCTAGTTGGTTAAGAAGATCTTGCTTTACTATAAGACCAACTGGTTTTGCCTAAAGTGATCCTTACCTTACTCTGGAGCTTGGCATAACACACTTAGGGAAGGGAGGGAGGGGTAGGGTGGGAGCTGGTGTCCAAGGTAAATTGATTCACTAAGAGTACTTATATACCTTCCTCATCTGCTGGGCACAGCACGTTAGGAAACCACTAAAGAGCCAAGTATGGCCAACATGATGGGTCTTTTTTTTTTTAAATTACATACAGGTTTATCTAACTCAAAGGGCTAAATGCTATAATCATGAATATAAAAGTGAATTGAAGCTTACCCTACTGTTAAGTCAGATTATGAAGTGTTCACAAGGATGCTGCTGGAAGTCAAGGTTTTCAATGTTGAATTTATGCAGCCTACTGGAAAGGCACTGGCACCTAACCAGTTTGAAGTAAAAGGACAAAGTAACTTTGCTGGTAATCTCTCTCTTGTCAAAAAAATAAAAGTACATTTGCCCCTTAAGAGCAAAAAGGCTGTACTTTATGGTAATGTTTACCACACACAGGACAAAAAGATAGGCATGTACATGAATCCCTATGGCTAGTTCTGATGAATGTTTTTCTCGAAGGACCTGGAAAAATCTTGGCAGGGACTGGGATGTATTGTTACCTAAGCTCTGGAGCATCTAGCTGTCCATATGATTATGTACTTCCACTTGTCAGTCAGCTGGCCAGACAGTGAGCCTTGGTAAGTGCTTACCTCACTGGAAACAAAGGTGTTCTTTTAGAAGGAAGTACATACTTAGTATACAAAATGCCAGTAATGGGTGATGTACAAGTTGTTACCACTGATAATATATGTATGGCAGCACATACACATTGCATCCTTGATACAGAAAAGCATTAAACTCAAACGGAAAATAGGATGGACAGGAAGGGGGGAGGAGGATGAAGGAGTTCAAAAGGATGGGCAGAACAAATAAGGAAATAGTTATAAGTAAAACAAACTCCAATGTTGGAAGGGGGAGTTTGAGGGAGGGATAAAAAGAAAAGGAAGAAAGAGTAAAAATCTAGGATGGGGCATGTAGAAGAGAAAAGGGACAATAGACAGGAAACAGGACATTTCATTTATCCATCACAAGGGTTAGGTAAACTCCCTTTCCTTTGCCACCTTCTTATTTGTAAAGAGGAAGGGGATAGAAGAGAAGAAAAAGTATAGGAGGAAAGGGTGAAGGAAAAAACACAATTAATAATCATAACCATGAAGGTAAATAGGACGAACTCTCAACCATAATACAAAAGATGATACCAGAATTTATTAGGAAAAAGTATCAACAAAATGTTTACAAGGAAAACAAGCTTGAAACTCTATGTGAAAGGTTCACATAGGATTAAAGGGAGCGACTGGAGCAAAATCTGTTGTGCTTCAGATGAACTCAGAAAAAGAAAGGGGTGGAATCATAGTTTCAGATAAAGCTACAATAAATTTAGATATAAAAAAAACAAACATGGAAATTACTTTATGTTTGGAGGCCCTATAGAAAATGAATCAATATCAATATTTAATAAAGATGCACCACATAATATAGCATCAAAATATCTGAAGGAAAAATCAATCACATTGCTGGGAGAAATAATCAAATGATAATAATAGGAGTCTTCAGTGCACCCTTTTCAGACCCAGAGAAATCTAACAAAAAATTAAACAGGACAGAAGTTAAAGGACCTGAACAGAACTTTAGAAAAATTAGAGATGATAGATCTCTAATGATTACTCATTGGGAATAGAAAGGAGTTTAAATAATTCTTAGCCATTCATGGCATCTTTACAAAACCTGACCATGAAAATGCATAGAATTAGAAATATTAAAAACATCATTTACTAATCACAGTACAATAAAAACTATATTCAATAAAGAGTCTTTGAAGAAAAAATTAAAAATCAATTGGAGACTAAATAGCTTAATTCAAAAAATTTGGTGGACCAAAGAATAAATTATAGAAACAACAGAAGCTTTCATCAAGGAAGATGACAATATAACAAAATTTATGATATGCAGCAAAAGTAGTCCTTAGGGGAAAACTTAATTTTTCCAAATGCTTTTATCAAGAATAGAAAGAAAAAGACCAATGAATTGGGTATTCAACTTAATAATAATAATAAAAAAGAGCAAGGGAAACCATTCCCCTAACTAAACAACAAAGTAGAAATTCTGAAAATCAAAGAAGAGATTAATAAATTGAAGCAAAAAACACTTTGAATTGATAAGATGATGCTATTTAAAAAAAAAACTAATAAAATAGCTAACAAGTAAACTAATCTGATTAAAAAAAAGCAAGGAAAACCAAATTGTTCATTTAAAAGAATGCATAGAATTGAAGAATAAAGGACATTATCAGAAACTATTTTGTCCAATTATATGCTTATAATTATAAAACATAATTTAGAGAAAACAAATCCTCCAAAAAATGCAAAATACCCAGATTAACAGAAGAAGAAATAGATTAAATAAGCCAACATCAGGAAAAGAAACTGAACAAGCCATAAAGGAACTACTTAAAGTGGGAGGAAAAACTCCAGGAGCAAATGGATTTATGAGTTAATTTTAATCAAACATTAAATGGATAATTAACTCCAATATTACATAATCTGCTTGCAAAATTGGAAAAGAGACCTTTCTGATCTCTTTTTTGGAAAAAATTTAGTGTTTATATGCAAACCATGGAGAGGCAAAAGCAGAAAAAGAAAACTAAAGACCAGTATTCCTAATGATCGTTGAGGCAGGTTCTAAATAAAATATTAGCAAATAACCTTAGAAAGACTATATACTATGACTGTATTGGATTTTATACCAGCAATGCAAGGTTTGTTGAATATAGGGAAGATTATAAATTAACTGTTGATATAACAATTCATAAAAGCCACATGATTATAATGATAAGTACTGAAAAGGCGTTTGACAAAATCTAACACTTATTTCTCTTAAAAGCATAGGAATAAATGGACTTTTGCTTAATATGGTAAATAGTAGCTATCTGAAACCAAGAGCAAATGTCATAGGGTGAAAGAAGAAAAATAAGAGCCCTTTCTAGTCAGATCAGGGATAAATTAAGGATTACCAGCATCACCACTATTATTTGACAATGATAGAAATGCTAGCAGTAGCAACAAAGCAAGAAACAAATTGAGAGAATAAGCTTGGGCAAAGAGGAAACAAAATTACTGCTTTTGGTAGATGATGTGATGATTTAGTTAGGAAATAGTAAGGAATCAGTTTAATTTAATTTATTTAATATATTTCGTTTTCAGCATTGATTTTCATAAGAGTTTGAATTACAAATTTTCTCCCCATTTCTACCCTCCCCCCCCACTCCAAGATGGCATATATTCTGGTTGCCCTGTTCGCCAGTCAGCCCTCCCTTCTGTCACCCCACTCCCCTCCCATCCCCTTTTCCCTTCCTTTCTTGTAGGGTAAGATAAATTTCTATACCCCATTGCCTGTGTATCTTATTTTCTAGTTGCATGCAAAAACTTTTTTTTTTGTTTTTGAACATCTGTTTTTAAAACTTTGAGTTCCAAATTCTCTCCCCTCTTCCCTTCCCACCCACCCTCCCTAAGAAGTCAAGCAGTTCAACATAGGCCACATGTGTATCATTATGTATAACCCTTCCACAATACTCATGTTGTGAAAGACTAATTATATTTTGCTCCTTCCTAACCTATCCCCTTTATCCAATTTTCTCCCTTGACCCTGTCCCTTTTCCAAAGTATTTGTTTTTGATTACCTCCTCCCCCATCTGCCCTCCCTTCTATCATCCCCCCTTTTTTATCTTCTTTCTCCTTCTTTCCTGTGGGGTAAGATGCCCAATTGAGTGTGTATGGTATTCCCTCCTCCGGTCAAATCTGATGAGAGCAAGAAGGAATCAGTTTAAAATCAATTGAAACAATAAATTCAGCAAAGTTGTAGTATATAAAATAAATTCACATACATCATCAGTATGTCTACATATTACCAGTAAAATCCAGAAGAAATAGCTATAATGAGAAATCCCATTCAAAATAACCATAGACTATATAAAATATTTGGAAGTCTACTTATCAAGTCACACAGGAATGTATGAATCTAACTATAAAGCACTCCTTACAGACATACAGAGCTAAGTAATAAGAAAACTATTAATTGCCCATGGGTAGGCTGAGCCAATAAAACAAACATGACAACTAAATTAAGTACTGTACCAATAAAACTATCAAAGGATTATTTTATAGAGCTAGAAAAAATACCAAATTAATCTGAAGAAACAAAAGGTCAAGAATCTCAAAAAATAAAAAAGTGGGGGGAGTAAGAGGGCTTAGCAATACCAAATCAAATTCTGCTACAGAGTAGCATTCTACTTTGTACTGGTTAAAAAGCAGAAAAATCTATTAATGGGAAAAATTCGGTACACAGCATAGAAGGAAATGAATATGGTAGCCTGGTGTTCAATAAACAGAGACTCCAGTTACTAGAGTAAAGACTCACTATCTGACAAACTCCTTGGAACACTGGACAACAGTTTGTCAGAAAATAGGTACAGACCAACACCTCTCATGGTATACCAAGATAGACAGCAAATGGTCCATGATGTAGACATAAAGAGTGATGTCACAAGCAGATAAGAGGAACAAGGAAGATATTACCTTTCAGATATAAGGCTAGGGGAAGAGTTCAAGACCAAATAAGGGACAGAGAGGATCACAGAAGATCACCATTTTGATTATATAAAATTTAAAAGGTTTCGCACAAACAAAACTAATTCAGTTAAAATAAGAAGGGAAACAGTTAACTGCAGAAAGCCTTTGCAGCAAGTTTATCTGATTAAGACCTCGTATTCAAGATATACAAGGAACAGATTCAAATTTATAAGACTAAGAGCCCTTTCCCAATACATAAATGGTCAAAGGATATTAATAGGAAGTTTTCAAAGGAAGAAATCTAAAGCATCAAAGAATTATATGAAAAATATTCTATTTCTCAATATGGGGAGGGAGGAGGTGGGAGGGAAAAAGGTAGACTTTTGTTGATTGGAAAAAACTGTAATATATGAAAACATTGTCTAAATTACTAATAGTCAATAAGCATGTATTAAGCATCTACTGTGTGTCAGACACTGTGCTAAGTGCCGGGGATAGAAAGAAAGGTAAATGACAATCCCTACCCTCAGGGAGCTCACAGTCTAACAGGGAAGACAATATGAAATAAACTATGTACAAACAAGATGTATACAGAATAAATTGGAGATAATCAGTAGAGGGAAGGCACCATCATTAAGGGGGGATCAGGAAAGGTGGGGCTTTCGAAAGTGAGATTTTTAGCTGGGACTTGAGGGAAAGCAAGAGATAAAGTTGAGGAGGGAGAGCATTCTAACCTAGTCAGGAGATGGAATAAGCTGTAACAAGCCTGGAAAGTTAGGAGGGTACCAGGTTGTGAAGGACTTTGAATGCCAAACAGAGGATTTTATATTTGATCCTGGGGATGATAGGGAGCCATTGGAGTTTACTGAATAGGGAGTAACATGGTTAGATCTGTGTTTTAGGAAAATTAATCTGACAGCTGAGTGGAGGATGGACTAGAGTGCAAAGAGACTTGAGGTAGAGACACCAACTAGCAGGATATTGTAATAATCCAGGTGTGAGGTGATGAAGATCTGCATCACAGTAGTGACAGAGGCAAAGAAAGGGATGCTATCAAGGTAAAATCAGCAGGACTTGACAACAGACTGGATGGGAAGGGGGTGAGAGAGAATGAAGACTTCAGCAAGACACCTAGGTTATGAACCTGGTTAACTGGAAAGATGTTAGTATCCTTGACAGTAAAGGCTAGATTCAGAATGAGGGAAAGTTTTTGGGGAAAGATGATGAGTTCAGTTTTGGACATGTTGAGTTTAAGATGTCTGTGGGACATCTTATTTGAGATGTCTAATAGGAAGTGAGACTAGGGATTAAGCATAGAAGATTACTTAAGCCACGGGAACTGAAGATCATCAAGTGAAATAGTAGAGTGGAAGATGAGGAAAGGACCCAGGACGGAGCCAGGACACCTACTTTTAAAGGCCATGACCTAGATGAAGATCCAAAACAGACCACAAAAGTGGTCAGACAGGTAAGGAGAACAACCAGGATAGGATGGTCACTGAAACCTAAAGAGAAGAGGGTATTGAGAAAAGAGTGATCAGTAGTGTCAGATCTACACAGAGGTCAAGAAGGATGAAAACTGAAAAAAAGGCCAATAGATTTGGCAATTAAGAAATGATTAGTTACTTTGGAGAAAGCAGTTCTTGTTGAATGATGAGGAAAGCCAGAGTGTAGATAGTTAAGATGTGAGAGAAAAGGAAGCAGAGGAACTTATTACAGGCAGCCTTTTTTTTTTAATTTTAATCAAAGAAACCCATTTTTCCAACTCAAATCAGAGAAAGCATATAAACAGAGGAGAATATATGCCAGACAATATAGAGTGAAGGAGCTCTCCCATTGGGAATGAGATAATTCAGCTAAGCCGAGAGAGTGAGTCTCAGATCTCACCCAAGAGGAAGTTCCTCAAAGCCTCTAGTAAAGCAAGCTGGGCATAGCTCTAAATTGCTCTTCAGAATGGTTGGATCAGTTCACAACTCCACCAATAGTGGATTAGTGTCCCAATTTTCCCACATCCCCTCCAATATCCAACATTTTCCTTTTCTGTCACATTAGCCACTTTGATAGGTAGTAGGTGGTACCTCAGAGTTGTTTTAATTTGCATTTCTCTGATCAATAGAGCATTTTTTTAAAAATTTATTTAACATATTTAGTTTTCAGCATTGATTTTCACAAGAGTTTGGATTACAAATTTTCTCCCCATTTCTACCCTCCCCCCCACTCCAAGATGGCATATATTCTGGTTGCCCTGTTCCCCAGTCAGCGCTCCCCTCTGTCACCCCACTCCCCTCCCATCCCCTTTTCCCTTCCTTTCTTGTAGGGCAAGATAAATTTTTACGCCCCATTGCCTGTGTATCTTATTTTCTTGTTGCATGCAAAAACATTTTTGTTTGTTTTTGAACATCTGTTTTTAAAACTTTGAGTTCCAAATTCTCTCCCCTCTTCCCTTCCCACCCACCCTCCCTAAGAAGTCAAGCAATTCAACATAGGCCACATTTGTATCATTATGTGTAACCCTTCCACAATACTCATGTTGTGAAAGACTAACTATATTTTGCTCCTTCCCAACCCATCCCCCTTTATTGAATTTTCTCCCTTGACCCTGTCCCCTTTCGAAAGTGTTTGTTTTTGACTACCTCCACCCCCATCTGCCCTCCCCTCCATCATTCCCCCTATTTTTTTTTTCTTCTTCCCTCTTCTTTCCTGTGGGGTAAGATTCCCAATTGGGTATGTATGGTATTCCCTCCTTAGGCCAAATCTGATGAGAGCAATGTTCACTCATTCCCCCCTCATCCGCCCTCTCCCCTCCTCCCACAGAACTGCTTCCTCTTGCCACCTTTATGGGAGATAATCCATCCCATTCTATCTCTCCTTATCTCCCTCTCTCAGTATGTTCCTTTAGAGCATTTTTTCATATGACTATAGATAGCTTTGATTTACTTATCAAAAAACTGAATTCATGTCCTTTGACCATTCATCAATTGGGGAATGACTTGTATTTTTATAAATTTGACTTCTGTTCTCTCTATATTTGAAATATGAGGCCTTTATCATAGATACTTGTTGAAAAATTTTCCCAGTTTTCTGCTTATAATTTTTGTTGCATTAGTTTTGTTTGTGCAAAAACTTTTTAATTTTATAAAATAAAAATTATCTATTTTACATTTGTAATATTCTTTATATCTTCTTTGGCCCTAAATTCTTCCCTTATCCATAAATCTGAAGGATAAACTATTCCATGCTCTCTTAATTTACTTATGGTATCACCATTTATATGTAAATCATGTGCCCATTTAGAACTTATTTTGGTAGGTGGTGTGAGATAATGGTCTATACCTAGTTTCTGCCATACTGCTTTCCAGTTTTCCCAGCAGTTTTTGTCAAATAATGAGTTTCTGTTCCAAAAGCTTAGATCTCGTGGTTTATCATATACTACATTACTATGGACATTTACTGTAATATAATTTGTACCTAATCTATTCTATTGATCCATCACTCTGTTTCTTAGCCAATACCAGATTGTTTTGATGATCACCACTTTATCATATAGTTTGAGATCCATTTTGGCTAGACCACTTTCTTTTGTATTTTTTTTTTCATTGATCCCCTTGATATCCTTGAGCTTTTTTTCTTCCAGATGAAATTTTGTTAATATTTTTTCTAGCTCTAACCAGGAGGTAAAGTTGAGGAGGGAGAGCATTCAAGCCTAGTCAGGAGATGGAGTAAGCTGTAATAAGGCTGGAAAGGTATTACAATTATATTATCAAAAAATAATTTTTTGATTGATTGGCATGGCACTGAATAAACAGATTAATTTAGGTAGAATTGTCATTTTTATTATATTGGCTTAGAATACCCATGAGCAATTAATATTTTCCCAGTTCAGATCTGAATTTATTTATGTGAAAAGTTCACATAGTTCCTGGGTTTGTCTTTGCAGGTAGACTCTGAAGTATTTTATATTGTCTACCGTTATTTTAGATAGAATTTCTCTGTCTCTTGCTGCTGGACTTTGTTGGTAATATATAGAAATGCTGATGATTTAAATAGCATAGTTCTTTTAAAAAAACTGTGACAATAACCACAAAATCCCAGAAAAGTTAAGTCTTTAACATCCCGTGAGCATAGCCACTTGAGAAATGCTTCTACCGTTTCTGGATCAGTGTTCACATCTTGTTGGGAAACAGTGTGGCCATATACATATTTTGCAGAAGCTTTGCAAAATTGACATTTATCAATTGGCAGCTTCAGACTAACTTTCTCTGACCAGTTTAACATTTCATCACTCTCGCCTCATGTCCCTCCAATGTCTTAAAGTCAATGATATCATCAAGATATACTAACACTTCAAGGTAGTTGATGTCTTCAACCACTTTCTCTATCAGCCTTTGGAAAATGTCTGGTGCACCTGAGATGCCTTGAGGCATTTACCCGAGCTGTCCAGCTGGACAAATGAAAGCAGTCTTTTCCTTGTCTTCCTCAGACATAGGAATCTGGTTGTAGTCACTGTGCAAGTCCAAAAGCCACTGGCAGCTTAGCAAATAATCCAGCGCCTCTTGTAGCTGTGGCATAGTGCAGTGGTCCACATCAGTCCATTTGTTAAAAGTTCAGTCATCAACACACACCTGCATTTTTCCATTCTTCTTAGGCACTACCCCTATGGAGCATGCATAAGGGCTGCTGTATTCTGTGATAATACCACTAACCAGCATTTCTTTGAGATGGTTTCTGAGACCTTTAATCATAGAGTAATAGCCCTAGATCTTTCTCTGAATGGTTGGAAATCAGTGAACCGGACCTGTGGGTTGAACTTCAAGCACAGCCCACATCCTACTCATGCAGTGAGAACATGCCTGACCTCTTGCTGAGTTTCAGCTTCAACCTTTCCTTCCATTCCTGTGGTATTGAGGAAAGTCCCCAAAGCCAAATACTTCAGGATCCAGCTCAGAGTTAGGGCTCCTTTGATGTTCGCTGGAACCTCTTGCCTCTATCCCCTTGTAAGCCTTTGTGGTTTGCAAGAATAGTCAATGTATGCTGGTACTGGGTCACAAACAGCCTTCTCAAGGAGTTTAGCTGCAAAAGGGAAAAAAGATATAGTATGACTGCTAGTGGAGGTGGGAGGTTGAGGAGAGGGACTTGGGTAGAGGAGACATGGGCATGTTTGCAGGTATCAGGGAAGCAGCTAGTAGAAATTGAAGATAAGTGACAAAGCAGGGATGATGGAGGGGAGCAGTCTGCTGGAGAAGATGGAATGGAATGGGGTCATTTATACGTGTACAGAGGCTTGCCTTGGTGAGGAGAAGGGCTGCTTTTTCATGTGAGATGGGTGAAGGAGGAAATACTGACAGAAGGCATCAGGGTGATGTGAGATGAGGAGGAAGGGAGAAGCAGGTGGTCTCAGGAAATGGCCTTAATTTCTTCTGTAAAATATGAAGCAAGGTTCTCAGCCAAAAGAGCTGGGGGAGAGGGAGCCATGAGAGGCTTGAAGAGGGACGAAAAGGTTTGCAAGAATTGCTATGGTGAATGGGATAGTGAATCAATTATGTAAGAGGATTGCCTTGCCCTAGTGAGAGCCCAGTTGAGGTTATGTAATATAAGTATGTAGTGGACCCAGTCAGCATGATTTTGTGATTTTCTCCAGCTTTGTTCAGTGGCACATGTGTGTAGGAGCAAAGGTCATGGGTGGTATGAGTGATCCAAGGTTGAGGTTTGAGCAAGATTGGCATTAGAGATGATGACAGTATGGAGTTGAACTGGTTCAACAAGGGGTCAAAGTGGAGAAGGAAGAGAGTGTAGCTAGTACAGGGGATGAGGGACTGGGGATTATGGTGAGGAAGAAGAACCAGGTTTGAGGTTTCAAGGCAGAGGGAGAGATAGAACGACAACGGATTGTGATCAGGTAAGGGACTTTCAGAGTTCATGAACACAAAAATGGCGTGTTTGTCAGTGCTGTCAATAGTTAGAGAAATGCAAATTAAGGCAACAACAGGATTCCACTTCATACTGATACTGTTGGCAAAGATGGAGAGAGAAGAGAGTGACAAATGTTGGAGGAACTTTTTGAAAAGACACATCGTTGATGGAGCTGCGGATTGGGCCAGCCACAGCAGGAAGCAATTTAGAACTATTCTTTCAAAGCGACTAACCTGTGCATCCCCTTTGACCCAGTAATACTGCTACTATGCTTTGGCCCCAGTGAGATCACAGACAAAAGGTAAAAAGCCTATATGGATAAAAATATTTATAGCAGCTCTTTTTGTACCAGCTAAAAACTGGAAACTCTGAGTACTCACCCATTGGGGAGTGGCTAAACAAATTATGGTACATGAATGGAATGGAATGTTATTGCACCATAAGAAGTGATTAAATGGACAATTTCAGCGGGAACTGATTATACTTCTGTGATCTGACGCAGAGTGAAATGAACAGAAGTAGAGTACAGTTTACACAATGATAATGTTATAAAGAAAAACAGTTTTGAAAGACTTTATTTAGAACTCTGGTGGATGAAATGACAAATCATGTTTCCAGAGGACCTAAGACGAAGCAAGCTTTTCACTTCCTGCCAGAGACATGATAGATAGATTTTTTTTTAAAGTTAAAAATTCCTTAATTTTTTATTCCTGGTACCACTACCACAATTTACAACATACTGATGTAATGAAAAGAAAAGACAAAGCTACAACAGATAAAAGACCTCAGGAATGTACCTCTAAATGACACTACATCGCATTGATCAATAGCTGCACTTTTTGCCAACTGTAGCTGTGACAGGCCTGAACAAGAAGGGTTTCCTGTTTAAGCTGCAGTAACTTTTCTGACTATGGATCATCTTTCCTTCTGTGGCAGATTTTTACAGTTCCTCTAATGCATTTGGGACGACTGTCTCAAAGTAACCTGCAGCTTTCCTGACAACTCTTCGCTCTCTCTCCTGCTAAGAACTGTAGCCCTCTTCTGTTGAGTTTTTAGAACCTTCTGCTACTATATCCACCACTTCTACCACCAGATCCATAACCGTCACCATAAGGACTGCCTGAGCTCCTTCCACCAAAACTGCCTCCTTTCATAGGTCCATAATTTGATTGCTGCTGCCTACTATAATTTTGAAAATGATTATAGTTTCCACTGCCACCATAGTTACCACCACCAAAATTTCCTCCTTCATTGTAACCATCATATCTTCCTCCACCTCCACCATATCTACCACCTTGGTTTCCATATCCAGGTCCTCCACCACCACCATAACCCCCTCTACGACTATAGCCAGGACCACCTCCATAGTTGCCACCATCACCATCAAATCTATTTTACCCACCATCTCCACCTCCATAACTGCCTCTGCTGCCACCACCACCACCACCATAACCACCTCTTCCACCAAAGTTTCCTCCTCGACCCATAAAATTGCCTGAGCCACCTCCACGACCCCTTTGTGAGCCAGCAGATTGCATCTCTTGCTTCGAAAGGGCCTTTTTCACTTCACAGTTATGCCCATTAATAATATGATATTTCTGAACAATTTTGTCAATGATCATCAAAAGTTACAAAAGCAAATCCTCTCTTCTTTCCACTCTGTCACTCTTCCGTAAACTTCTATAGTTTCAATCTTGCCATACTTCTCAAAGTAGTCTCTTAAATTATATTCTTCTGTATCTTCTTTAATACCTCCAACAAAAATTTTCTTCACGGTTAGATGTGCGCCAGGTTTTGCACAATCCTCTCTAGAAACAGCTCTCTTTGGTTCTGCTACACGCCCATCAACCTTACGTGGCCGAGCACACATTGCTGCATCTACCTCTTCTACACAAGAATAAGTCACGAAGCCAAAGCCTCTGGAACGTTTTGTTTGGGAATCTCTCATCACCACACAATCTGTGAGAGTGCCCCATTTTTCAAAGTGTTCTCTTAAACTATCATCTGTAGTTTCAAAGCTCAAGCCACCAATAAACAGTTTTCTCAACTGCTCTGGTTCCTTGGATCATGACCCTCCTCCCCCCGGCTGTGGCAACGGTGGTCAACAGGGGTCGGCCTGGGGGCAGCTGGGCAGCTGTTTTACCACCATTTTGAGACCTGACTCGCTGCCTCCAACTTGGGTTCAATGTGGTGATAGATAAATTTTTAATCTAGAGTGAGACATACATTTTTTGGACATGGCCAATATGAGAACTTGTTTTGCTTAATTATGCATATTATGATGTTTGGGAAGGAGAAAAACATGTTTGTAAAAAATGAGCTAAAAATGAGATAAAGCAAAACTTAAAAACGAAAGATAGGCAGGAGCTCTGGCAATTGTGGAGGGCTTTCATTGTCCAACACGTGACTTTGTATTTCATCTTAGAAGCAATATGGAGGCATTGAAACTGCCTGACCAAGAGAAATGGTTAGGTCTGTACATGAATGGTATCAATTCAGAAGATGTGTCAATGATAGGTTCAGAGAGATGAAAGCCTGGATTCAGGGGGCCAATTAGGAGGCTGTTGATGGTCCAAGCAAGAAGTGAGGAGAAAGTGAACAAGGGTAGTTGTGGTAAGTGGAGAGAGGGAAATGGATGTGAGAGCTATTGTAGGGTTAAAATTGAAAAACCTGTGAGGAGATGAGTGAGAATGCACAGTCAACAGTCCTAAGTGTAAACCTGGTGGTGCCCTCGATAGAAGTTAGGAGGAGGGGAAGGTTTAATGGAAAAAAGATGAGTTCATTTTTGGATGTTCTGTTTGAAATGCTTACGGTACATTTAGGTGGAGATATTTAGCAGGTGGTTAGAGATGCAGACCTGGGATTTAGGAGATCGAAGGGGCTTGGATATGTAGTTCTGATAGTCATCTGAATAGAGATGATAGTTGAACCCATAGGAACTATCAAGAATAAGAGAGAGAACAGAGAAAGAAGTAGCAGGGGAGTCTTGATGTGTACCCACACATGAGGGCTGAAGCATGATCATGTAAAGGAAACTGAGGAGGAAGGAGAGAACATCTAAAAGGAGGGACTGATCAACATTGAGGTCAGGAAGTATGAGGACTAGGGGCAGCTAGGTGGTACAGTGAGTAGAGCACCAGCCCTGGAGTCAGGAGGACCTGAGTTCAAATCCAGCCTCAGACACGTGACATACTAGCTGTGTGACCTTGGGCAAGTCACTTAACCCAATTGCCCTGCCCTCTAAAACAACCAAACAAAAAAAAAGTATGAGGACTGGGGAAAAGTAGATTTAGCAAAACAGTTATCATGAATGATTTTGGAGAGGGCATTTCCAGTTGAGTTCAGAAGTCAGATCATAAAAAGGTTGAAAAATGAAAGGGAAGGTGATAAAATAGAAGCAGCAGACAGCTTTTTCTAGGATGGGGTTCTTAACCGTTTTGTATCATGAACCCCTTCTTAAAATAGCATTTTTAAATGCATAAGATAAAATATATAGGATTACAGTTGAAACCAATGATGATGAAATAAGTATCAAAATGTTACAAAAAATATACATAGACCCTCTCACCCCTAATCCTTGTTTATGAGTTTTACTTTCAGAGGGGGAAAACATATAGGATTATATTGAGGGGATGGGTAGGATCAAATAAATGTTTCTCACAGATAGGAGAGATCTGGGCATGTTTGTAGGGAGAAGGGGAAAAGCCAGTGGATAAAGAGAGATTGAGTCTCTAAGGAAGAGAACCTTACCCCTGCCTGACTTGTACTTTTGTACTCTTGATTTATCCCCTTTCGTCTCCTTCTGTAACTTGACTCTTTAATCATTCCCTCCTTCTCCTTCAGTCTTGAGTTATCCAGAGTTAATACTTCCTTACCACTGCCTGCAAAGGAGGGCAGGTGTCTCTCTCATCATTAAAAAACAAACAGCCCTTTACTTGACCCTGTCAGTATTATTCTACCTTTGTCTCTCCCTCCTTTCACAAAGTCCTAGCAAAAGTTTTCTACACTTGCTTTTCCTACTCCCTTTTCTCTTATTCACGTTTCAATCTGGATTTTGACCCCATTACTCAATAAAAACTTTTCTCTCCAAGGCAAATTATCATCTTACCACTAATAAAATCCCATGACCTTTTTTCAGTCCTCCTTGTACTGACCTGTCTACAGCTTCTGACACTCTGTGTGTATCACCATATCCTCCTGAGTCTTATCACTTCTGTGACTCTCCTGGGGCTTCTCCTATCTCTGATTGCTTCTCCTGTCCCCTCCTTTGCCGGATCATCATCATAAGAAAGGCTCTGAATTTGCTGACCAAAAATTGTATTTATCATTGATGGGAAGCACAATGGTTAGGCCTTGTGAGCTTTAAATGAGGAAGACCTTACACTTCGGGTTTAGGAAAGGCATTTGAGCAGACCTTGCAAGAAGCTAAGGAAAGAGCAGGAGTGTAATTTAAGCCCCAGAATCTTTATGGGTTCTAGAAAGGAGTATAAACTAAGGCTATAAAGTTAGGTCAGAACCAGATTGTGGAAGACTTGAAATTTGCATTCTATACTAGAACCTATAAGTCATGGGTGGGGAACCTGCAGTCCTCTAGGTCCTCAAGTGCAGCCCTTTGACCGAGTCCGAGTTTTACAGAACAAATCCTTTTATTAAGGGGATTTGTTCTGTGAAGTTTGGATTCAGTCAAAGGGCCTTGAGGGTGCGGGTTCCGCACCCCCGCTATCGGCAGTCAGTGGAGGGGTACCCCTCAAGTCTCCATCCTCTTCTCTCTCCCTCCACACTCTGATGATTGGGTCCAGTGATCATTTCTATGGGGATGATTCCCAGGTCTGTATGTGTGTGTGTCTGCACACACAGACACAGACACACACACACAGACACACAGACACACACACATCCTCTAGCCTACACGTTTCTTTCAGGGGCACCGGGGTTCACCATCATTCCTGGACAGCCTTCCTTCTCACTGTTCCAGTCTCACGTTCAGTAAATTACTGAGTTGACATTTCTGTTTCTCCGGCGTCTCTCCCGTCTCTCCCGCCTTCTTCACTCATCCCTGGCTGTCCTTCCCACTTGGAGTACGGCCATCGCGCCCCAGCCGGTGCCCTCCCATGCGTTCCGTCCTCCGCGAGCCGCCGTGACGGTCCGACCACGGACTCCTCAGCGTGTCCAGGGTAAAAGGCAAGGCCAGCGTTGAGCAGTTGATGCTCCTCCATCTAGCTGCCCTTTCCAGACTGCGAGCGCTTACACAGTGCTCTGAGGTTTGCGAAGCGCTCGTTTGAGCCCCGCAACAACCAGAGTGGGTGCTGTTGTGATCCCCACTTTACAGACGAGGAAACCGAGGCACAGAGAGCGTGAGTGATTCGCTAAATATCAGCACTATGAGCTGCATTTATTTCCTTTCTGACCTTCTCCTCTACGCACGCAGCGACATCGACATCGCCCCCCCGCCCCCCTGCGTTTGTACACACCGCATCCGCCGCATCTGGAACCGACTTCCAGATGCTGGAGACTGGCCATTTTCCTCCTCAGAGTTCCGGCCCCGCCCCCCCCCCCTCGCCCTCTTCAGTGCAGGTGGCCTAAGTGTGTAGTCAGGGCGTCCCCTGGAGGTGAAACGCGGGAGGGGAGGCTGCGGGAGGGAGAGCACCTTCCCTGACGCAGCTAGGAACTACAACTCCCAGCAAGCACCAGGGGGACAGGGGAGGGGGGGGGGAACCCCGGAAGACTGATGGGGATTGTAGTCCTGGCACGGCCTATTTCCGTCCCGGAGCCCGTTCAACTAAGGACCAATCAGAAGGCCTGGGGAAGTCTCGCAAGAAAGAGACGGCTCGTCTTGCACGAGCCCAGCCAGTCCCGGACCTGGCGGGCGGCAGCTTGGCTTTGGATGCTCGCTTTAGCAGGAGCCTGCCTGCCCGGCCAGCCCCTGGAGAGGAAGACGCCCCGACCCCCGCCGGTCCCCCGGCCAGCGCACCGCAAAGTCGGCTCTTGTTGGCGCCACCACTTTTGTGACCTTAGGCAAGTCACTTCCCCCCACGAGAGAGAGAGAGAAAGGGGGGGGGGGGAGAGGGAGAGAGTGTGCTGTGGTGTGTGTGTGTGTGTGTGTAAGCTCCGCACTACCGTTATTAACCCCCAGGAGACTCCTGAGGCCGCCCCTCACGCCCACCTCGCCCACGTTCTTGCTTAGGTTTCCCAGGGCCGAATAACCCTAACCACGGAGCCGGCACCCGATCCCTCCTGTAGCGATGAGCCCCCCCAGGCTGCCCCCGAGCCAGCGGAGCCCGCGACCCCTTGTGTGGAGCTGGGGGAAGACCGGGGTCCTAGGACCCCTGTCCCGGAACAGGACGGAGAAGCCCCTGTGGAGGAGGTGGTTACGGGAGGAGCAGGGCAGGAGGCCGCCCAAACGGAAAGCCCTCCCGAGATTGACGGGGCAGCTCCCGAACCTGCGTCCTGGGAACCGGTGGAGGAAGTGTTGAAGGAGCCAGCCCCAGAATGTGAGGGGTACTAGTAAGTGACGCGGAGGGGAAGGGGGGGTCTGCCCCTTTTGGAGGGTCTGTCTTCCCCTCCCACCCCCACTCGCTTAAGGGTCCTCAGTCCCCGATCCTCCCAAAGTCCCTATCTCCCGCAGGGAGCCAAGCTTCTACTCTCCATCTCCCTTCCAGTTGCTGGAGCTACAATTTCTCCCAGCCCCCTCGCCTTCTCAGTGGCTCCTGGTCAGAGTTCAGCTTTCAGCCCGAGAACTTCTTAAAAGGCTGTAAATGGTAAGGACACTTGGGGTGGGGGTGGGGTAGGGAAGAGAAGGGAGATTCTGGGTGAATTAGATGGGGAGGGAGGCCGTTGGATGAGAAGGGACAAGATCACATTGGCAGGGAGGTGTTGGATCTGGGCTAAGAGGGTTAATTAGTGTTCTTCGAATTGAGTCGAACTGGGTCTTTATTGCTCAGTTCTCTCCCAGGACCCCCGTGCCTGCCATTTCCTTCAGGGACTCAGGAGTTCCTATCTCCCCACTCACTCAGCTACCAGGCATCCAGCCTAAATCTCCTCTGCCTCCAGGGCCCCAGATGGCTCCTGCCTCTTGACCAACAGTGCCGACAACATCCTGAGGATTTATAACCTACCCCCAGAACTGTATAATGAAGAGGAAGAGCTCAAGAATACAGAAATGGTGAGTGTAGGGACCTGCTCCTTTTCCTTCCCTCACCACTACAGAAGGTATTCTGTTATGTCTGTTCCTCCTGGTTGCCAATAGTAGGTTCTTTATACAAATCTGACCCACATCACATCTTTGTACAGAAACATTCGTTGGACCCCCTGTTGCTTCTAGGAGAAAATGATGCCAGTTTAGAATTTTCCACTATCTGGCCATAATCTGTCTTTACAGGCGTAGTTCATATTATTCCTTTTCTACAACCTATATACATCCCAGCCAGACTGTACATTTCTTCTTGGACTGAAAAGCACTCCCACATTTTCCTTAGCTTCTCTCAAGGTCTGCTCAAGTTTTCTAAGCCTTTCCTGATCCCACAGTTAAAATCTTCCCCATATTATTTTGTATTTTTTTTTACCTGTGTCCTGTATCCTTTCCTCCTAGAAGAGTATAAGCTTCCTGAGGGCAAAGGAGGATTTTTTTCCTTTGTATTCATTTGGCATATGCAATGTGACAGTCAGGGTCCCAGGTTTTGATAAGAGAACAAGAAAAATAAAACTGTTTCTGTCCTTCCCAAGGACCTTTCTCTTGTTTTAGGGGAAGTAACACATACATAGAAAATTTATATATACATACACATACATACACACATATGCATATATGTGTGTGTATAAACTGACTTCTTCAGGCATTGGGGGGGTCAAGATAGGCTTCCTTTGAAGGAGGTAGCTTTTGAGCTTAGCTTTGAAAGAAGCCAGGGATTTATTTCTATTGATGTTACCACTATCTTCCTAGTCCCCAAGGTTCAAAATCTCAGAATCATTAAGCTCTCTCTTAAACACAGTGTCTCTTCTGGCTGGGAGGCTTTATTCGAGTTCTTAGGATCTCTCTGACTCTGGAGCTGGAACTTGACTCTGGATTGCCAGAGCTAGCCCTCTTGAGTCCATAGCCGGTTTCTCTCTTTTGCTTCGACACCTGGGTCAGTCATACTTTATTCATAAAGTTAGTTCTGGATATTGAGTGACCACTTTTCTGAATCATTGTCTGGAGTGTGTCTTTTGTCACCTCGGCTCTGTCTCAAACTGGTTTTTCATCTGTTGGATGTCTCTCTGGACAGATAATTCTATTGCCACGGCCTGTTGGTAAGGGAGAGAGAAAATCCCTTCTCCTAAGATGTGAATATCTAAGTTCTTCCTTGATTGCTGGTTCCTGGCCTTGATTACTGAACTCTTAAGCTGCTGGTAGTCTCCAGGGCTTAGCTATTTAAAGACCTTAGGGATGTGGCCAGTTTTCAGCTTAGTGGAGTTACCCCTTATGATTTAGAGAGGTGTTCATGCTTCACAGAGGAATTGAGTATTAACGTTCTTATTCCCACTTCAGTTTCTTCATATCTGTGAACTCTTATCAATTGAACTAGGGGTGAGGGCAACAAATCCCCCTTCCTGTTCACTTACGTTCAATTAATCACCAAGTATTATTGATTTTATTTTCCTAATACTCTTTATCTGTTTCTTCCTTTCTACTTTCATTCTGGTTCAGGCCTTTGATCAGCTGTAGCTTGGACTATCGTAATAGGCCTCTTACTGGTCTCCTTGCTTCCAGTCTTTCTCCAGTCAATTAATCCTTCACCCAGTTGCTGTCAATCTTGCTGGGTCTGGGGTTGTGATCACAGTACTTTTCAGGTGCATGTGAAGACAACAACATTAACTGCTCCCCGCTCCTCACTGATATTGACACTTCATCTTCAGAGGCAGTCTGGTGGCTGTGCTCTGGTATATTTTCATTAAATAACCAAAATTACAGAAATTTTCTGCGATTGGCTTATCCTGTACCCTGGAGTAAAACCAGAGAAATCTCTTCTCCCATGGGATAATTTCCTGTCTCTCAATCTTGAACTGTGAACTTAGAAGCCTAGACAGAAATCACTATTAATAGTCATGTAATTTATTAGCTGTATCAAGTAACTTAAAAATACAGATAAACTTCAAACAACTCACTCCTTTATCCCTTCCTGTAGCCTCCTCTTAGATGGTCTTATGAAAGGTTTTTGAAAAAAGAGACTGAGATTTAAACTCTTGAGTAGAAATTTCCTAAGCACTGTCCTCTTGAAAAACAGGAAAAAAAGAAGCTATTGTCCTAATATCTGGTTTGGTCTGGTCTCATCTCAAGTCTACTCTTGCCACGTGACCGGCTTCTCTCTTCTTGTTCTCCAGTCTGTGTGCTCATTCACTTGGGCCTCACTCTTGCTTCTCTGGTTCCCATTTAGCACCCTAAAACTTGGGCAGAAATTCTCTCTTTGAGGCCACAAGACTCATCTTCTCCCTCCAGGCAAATAGAACTCTATTGAATGAATTAGTCATCTTGGGTATATCCCCCAAAATTTCTGTTCCTGAAGAGGTACTGCAAAGTTTTTATGATTCTGTGTCTTGGCCACATAGGGCAACCCTGATGCACATGTCTTATGGTAATCCTTGGCTGGCTCCCCATCATCTGTAAGTTAAATACTGGTCTCCTACAGTCTAGTTGCTACCTACATTTCCCCTGTTATTTCATACTCTTCTCCTTAACAAATGTTTTGGCCAGGTTGAACTACTGGCTGCCTTCTTGTTTTCATCCTGCCTTTTTCTCTCACATGAGTTCATGCATACCATCCCTTTTGCCCAGAGCCAACCTTCCACACCTCCACCAAGAGGGAGAAGATGGGAAGGGGCCAGCTTAGGTGTCCTTTTCTTTACTTTCTCTCCCTTAATCCATCAACTAAAGGTGATTTTCCTTCTCACATTTCTTACAACTCTTTTGCTCTCTTCTTTGCCCTTATCATAGTCTCCCTTCCATCATATTTAAGGAATTCCTTTTCTATTAGGAGAAAATAAGCTCCTAAGGGACAGGGACTATGTAGTTTTTCAGTTAGGTGCCCTTGTAGCCTGGAGCTTTGCATGTAGTAAGTGGGTTCCTAATGGTTATGAATGGAGTTTGGGGAAGATTACTCTAGTGGATTATATGGAAGGGAGGCTATTTAGGAAATTAACTTGGTATAATTGAGCAGTGAGGTTACTGGGGCCTGGATTAAGTGGTAACTGTGGGAATAGGAAGGATTCAAAGATGATGATGATGATATGGTTTTCAAACCAGGCTTGACTGGGAAAAACAGATTTTTTCTTTCATTCTCCCCCTGCCCCCAACTTTGCTGGCTTAGTACATTTAATTCCTTCCCTCCCTCATACCCAAGAAGAAATATTTCTTCCTCCCTGCTTGGTCCCATGACTCTTTCACACATCTTGGAGAAATCCTATAAGATGGAGGGGTCCAGTCCTCAAGACTCAGGTGTTGCCCTTCTTTCTTGCCCAGGTCCCAGTTCTGCGCATGGTGGAAGGAGACACTATCTATGATTACTGTTGGTATTCTCTGATGAACTCGGGCCAGCCAGATACCTGCTTGTAAGTCTCGACATTTGATCATCTTTAATCTGATGGGGACAGACTCGGTGTCTCTTGATATTCCAAGAGAACATCTTGGGGAAGTGAGGAGAAGGTGAGAGTGCAGTCAGGGAAGCCATGGAGAAGAGGAAGATCCTGTCCATCTTTCAGAGGGGAGCTGAGAGGCCCAGTTTGTTTCCTCCGTACACCTTCTTTAGTAACTTTTCCTTCTTGTCCCTGTTTTCCTGACAGTGTGGCCAGCAGCAGCCGTGAGAACCCTATCCACATTTGGGATGCCTTCACTGGGCAGCTTCGGGCCTCCTTTCGGGCCTACAACCACCTGGTATGAGCACCTTTTCTTCTTTCCCAGGGGCCCATCCAGGCCCCAAGCTGCCTGATCTTTCCCTGCCCTTGCAGATTAGAGTATCTAACATTTCAGTTTCTGGTGATCATCTTCCTTCTCCTTTTTCCACTTCAGGATGAATTGACTGCTGCCCATTCTCTCTGCTTCTCTCCGGATGGCTTGAAGCTCTACTGTGGCTTCAACAGAACTGTGCGGATCTTTTCCACATCCCGACCTGGGAGACAGTTTGAAACAAGACCCACATTTGGTGAGGCTCAAGACAGCTTAGCTGTCAGGTATCAACAGTGGCCCCAAGCCCCTTGCCCAAAGAGGATTTTAATGGGGTTTTCTCAGGAAATTTCTTCCCAAAGCTCAAGTTCCTTTTCCCAAGGGCATTCTCAGCTCTGTGTCCTGAGTAGGGAAGGTTACAGTTTGGTTACAGGTAAAGGAAGGATGGATTATGAGGATTCTGTCTCCCATTAGACTATCAGCTCCTTGAGAGTAGGCACTTAATTGATTTGACTCCTTCGAGAGGGTAGGAGGAACTGGGAAAGGCAGGGTGGACAGACTCTTATTGACTGGGTCCACTCTCAATTTATCTAATCTCAGCTGGGTCCTCACAAGGTAGTCATTCAAACCCTCCTTAGTTGATTCTCTATCCCATTACAAACACACTGTCTCCCTCCTTAAACAACCCATCACTAGGGGGTATTGCTAGATACCATCACTGTATCATGTATCTCTCCTTGCCTTCTTAGCTAAACTGCTTGGAAAAGCTGTCTGTACTTGGCAGCACTGCTTCTCACCTAAACCAGGGGCGGGAACTGTGGCCTCAAGGCCACATGTGGCCTTCTGGGTCTTTGGGTGCGGCCTTTTGACTGAGTCCAAGTTTTGCAGAACAAATCCTTTTATTAAGGGGATTTGTTCTGTGAAGTGTGTGTGTGTGTGTGTGTGTGTGTGTGTAAGCCTTGAAGCTGCAGGTTCCTTGCCCCTGTCCTAAACCCTCTGCATCCTGGCTTCTGGTTCATCACTCATCACATTAGGCAGCAGTGCTGGGCCTGGAACCCGGAACACCTGTGTTTGAATCCTTCCCCAGACACTTCCTAGCTGTGTGACCTTGGGCCGCGTCACTTAACCTCAGCCTGTTTCCTCACCTACAAAATGAGGAGAATGGCACCTACCTCATAGGGTTGGAGAACACGAGGTGCTTTGCACATCTTAAACGTCACATAAACCCTGGTTATTGTCACTCGGTTGTGAGTGCTTTCTCCAGAGTTACCGGGAGTCCTTTAGTTGCCAGATCTAATGGCCTTTTCTCAATCCTCTAGGTTCAAATGTAAAATCTTCTGTCTGACATTTAAAGCTCTTCACAGCCTGGCCCCTTTCCGGTCTTCTCCCATATTATTTCTCTACCTTTGCTCTGTGGTCTAGTCAGGTTGGCCTAGATGCTGTTTCTCACCCATGGTGCTCCATCTCCCATCTTTTTGCCTTTAAAGGTACTGGTTGTCCTCTGTGCCTGGAGTGGTTTCCTCCCTTCTGCTTTCTGGAATCCCTCGCTTCCTTCAAAACCCAGCTCTAATGCCACCTTCTGGAGGCTCCTCCCTCTCCCCTCCAGCTGCTAGTGCTTTCTCCTCTAAGGCTGCCCTCATAGCCTGCTTTTTATGTCTTATATATACACGTATATACGTACACACATCCATATACACGCACGTTGGATCTCTTGTACAAGCACCTTAAGGGCAGGAACTCTTTCGATTTTTAATTTGTGTCCCTAGTACCTCATTAGTATAATGCCTGTAACATCATCGGCACCTAATAATTACTTAGTGATTGATAGATACTTGATACAGATCCCTGAAGAGAGACTGGGGATGGGAGAGAAGCCCAGTTCTTAGAAGGGAGTTAGAGGGTTTTGAAGGGGTGGCCGTGCCTTTGTCTTCAACTTACCCTCCTTCACTCTTTCCCACACTAGCCAAAAAACAGGGCCAGAGTGGGATTATTTCATGCATCGCGTTCAGCCCAACCCAGCCTCTCTATGCCTGTGGCTCCTATGGCTGTTCCCTTGGTCTGTATTCCCAGGATGATGGCTCTGCTCTTGCTCTGTTTGCGGGGCATCACGGAGGCATCACCCACCTTTGCTTCCATCCTGATGGCAACCGACTCTTCTCAGGGGCCCGGAAGGTGAGAGTTAGGTGCAGGGGGGTAGGGTGGGTGAGCAGTTGCACAGATATGAGTCAGATACAATTTTATTGGGAGGGAAAGTAATACTAATTGCTAAGGTGTGATGGGGCTGGAGACCTGGGCTGTGAGAGGAGTCGGTTTGGGTGTTTGAATTCACTGAGCGGCTCGGCTTCACCGCAGGATGCCGAGCTCCTGTGTTGGGATCTCCGGCAGCCAGGCCATTTACTTTTGTCCTTGAACCGCGAAGTCTCTACTAATCAGCGCATCTACTTCGACCTGGACCCGTGAGTAGCCACTGTCCTCTTCCTCTTCCAAGTGACCAAAGAGCCCTTTTCCCCATCCTCTGAGGGAGATCGCAGGGCGGATCCCTGTGGGTGAGTGGCACCTGGGAGGAGCCCAACCAGCTGTGCTAATGAGGATTCTACCCTTCTCTTCAGGACAGGACAGTTCCTAGCAAGCGGCAGCACTGATGGAGTTGTGTCAGTATGGGACACCAGTAGGACTGGGGTAAACCAGCAGGAGCCACTGATGAGTTTTCTACCTCAGAAGGACTGCACCAATGGTGTTAGGTAGGAGGCCTGGATGTTTTGGGGAGTATTTGGAGTCAGTCAGTTAAGTGCCTACTACGTGCACCTACTGTGCGGAGCGCTCTCAAGGAGCTTATAGTCAGTCTAATGGGAGATAGAAAATGAAAACAGCCATGTACAAGCAAACTATACATACGATAGATTGGAAACAAGCAGTAAAGACAAGACACTAGCATTAAGGGGGATTAAGAAAGACTTTACATGGAAGGTGGGTTTTTAGCTGGAACTCGAAGCCAGGAAGGAGGCAGAGTTGTGGAGGGAGATCATTCCCAGGCATAGGGGGCAGCCAGTGAACATGCCCAGTCAGGAGATAGACTGTAGCAAAGGAGGTCAGTGTTACTGAATTGCAAAATATATACTGGGGGAGTAAGATGCAAGAAGATTGGAAAGGTAGGAGGGAGCCAGGTTGTAAAATCCTCTGGCTTTGAATGATCCTAAAGGGAAGGCTGATATGGTTATATCGGTGTTACATTGGTGCTTTAGGAAGTTGAATCTGATAGTCAGATGGGGAGAGACTTGAGGTAGGTGGACCAGCGGGCTGTTAAAATAGTCCCGTTGTGGTGAGGGACCAAACCAAGGTGGTGGGCAGTGTCAGGAGAAGGGGAGCTTATATGAACGATATTACAGTGGGAAAATCAGCAAGACTTGACAACAGATTTTATATGGGAGTAAGAGGTGAATGAAGAGTGGAAGAGGATGCTCTTAGCTTGTGCGCCTGGGTGACTGGATGGAAAGGAGGAAGGGAGGAAGGTTTGGGGAAAAGAGGAGTTGGAGGTAGATACTTTGGGAGAGAAGCAGCTGGAGTGGGATGGAAGAATGCTAGGCTGGGACTCTAACATCCCTCTTTCCTCTCCACTCCCTCCCTCTCTCCCCTCCCTAACAGTCTGCACCCAAGCATGCCTCTGCTGGCCACAGCCTCTGGCCAGCGTGTTTTCCCTGAGCCGACAAACAGTGAGGATGAAGAGGGGCAGGCGAATGGGGTTCCCCTGCTGTCGTTGAGCCATGCCCATCCCGACTTTCGCCTCCAGCTGTGGTGGTGTGGGGGTGCTTCAGATATAGAAACCCCTGACTGCAAAGAAATGGGGATGGAAGACAGTCCTGGGGAGGGGGAACGTGGGGTTGTATAAAAGGTTTTTTGAGATAATAGACTGAGTACTGTGTTCTTTTTGGGAGGAGGGTGCCTAGTTTTCCCTCCTGAGCCTAGTGTGATCTGTCACTTTGTGCCTGGACCTGGGAGGGATCAGGGATGGGAGCCAATCCACAGCAGAGCTCAGTGTGAGGTCACTCTTAAGTGTGGGTGGGGTTTCCAGTCATTGTTCCCAGAGTTGCCAGGCAACCTGGTAAACTGAAGGGGGTGTGTCTTCAGGTTTTGCTCCCTAGCATTGTGTGTGTGATGTGGAGCTCTGCTATGTAGCCCCACAGGGGTCTGTTTGAGTGGGACTGAATTGATGTGGCGGGTTTCTGTGATTGTCTTAATATGGGGGGAGGGAGGCATGTGTGTGTTTCGGAGTGTGAGATCATTGAGACAAACATCAGCTCACGTACACTGAAGACCATTAATCATTTTTTCAAGCACCCAGTTGGGCTTCACTCCCAGTCTTTTTTAGAGGGGGCGGTTGGGAGGAAGAGCAAATTCCCCCTCTCCCCTCTTGGGGTCCCTACCTACCATAGCCCTACAGCTGTGGAAAGAGGGTGTGAAAAACTAAAGGTGATAAATAATGGAAGTAGGATGAATATTCACACAATCTATAGAGCTTGTACAAGTGCCTGATTCAATAATCCAATAATTGGGTCCCATCTCCTTGTTTCTCAGTCCAAGCAATCAGTCTTGGGCTTCACATTCTTCTACACATGGAAGAAAGAGGGTTGGAAAGGTTTCCATCTACTTCTGTATGCTAGAGTCGCTCTCCTCTCCTCCCCGCCCCCAACTTATTTCCCTTCTCAATAAACTCCTAAACTTAGGACTCAAGCATTTCGGATCCTATGCCATATTCATTGCACTTGGGGAGGGACAGAGCGTATTTCTTTCCCAGTGGGATTTCCTAGTTTAATGAGAGAGATTAATCCAAACTGGAAAGAAAGACAAGGATAAACTCTGTCCATTGGTGCTGAAATGGGGGCAGGGGGCGGACCCTATCCTGGCTGTCCCCCACTTTCCTGTTAGATCTGTCATCTCCTGAGCTCATTGCCAGCCTACTTCCAGGTTTCACTTTAACCTGCTGGGCTCTTGAAATCATTTGGGTGCCATTCCTCCTCTCCCCCTCCCCAATAGCACAAGGCCCTTATATGTGCAAAGCTCTTAGAGGAAATATCTTGGGCTTTCTGAGCTTTTATACATATAAAGGAAAGGTTTTCCCTCCACCTTCCCTCTGCTGTGTCAGTGTTTACCTTCCAGCCACACAGAAAATGATAACTGAGACTTCTATTGTGATTATAAAATCATTTGCTCCTCCTTAAAACAACCCTGGGAGGTAGGTAGGGCTGGTATAATCCTATTTTACAGGTGAGAAAAAGAAACTCAAATCACTAGCTAGGAAGTGACTATCGTAAAGGCTACTGCGCCCAGCAGGGGAAAGTGTTCTGTGGCAGGATCAGAACCCAGATCTTCTGGTCCAGCCCTCATTTTCCCCCACTACAGTGGGTTTTCCTCCCCTGGAAGGCAGTGAACTGCCATGGTTTTCCCTACCTTGAATTTATTTCCTTTTGCCATTTTCCCCTGCCTTCACATTTCCCTCCCTGGCTGGGGAAAGGTCCTTTCCTTCAGAGTTTCAGATTCTGTTCTCTCTCTCCTCCCACATTTCACTTACTAAATGATAAAAACAAAAAAAACTGGACTGCTACACACTAGTGAAGCTGTGATTGTTGGGTTTGGGGGAAGTGGGGAGGATGCTGCAAGACTGAGGGAGGCTTAGTTCTCGGGGTAGGGAGGGCTGGGCACCAGCTAACGGCCAGGTTCTTTTAAAGCCAGCCGGAGGAAGCTGAAAGGTCCCGGTGGCTGAGGGTGAGAGGAGACAGACAGAGATGGAGAGAGAAGGAAAAAGAAAGTCGACTTAGAGAAACAAAGAGAGAGCAAGAAAGAGTTGGGCGGGGTTGAAGCCAGCACTGGTGGGAGGTGTGGGTGTTGTGGTAGGGAAGTGGGGTGTGGGATCCTGCCTCCCTTACTCCAGATCCAGTTTTTCCCTTCATCCCTCCCTCTCCCCGCCTCTCCTTTAACTCCCCCCTCCTGAGCTCTGGACTCTAGTCTCCTCCCCTAGCCTGCTGCCCTCAGTCCCCAGCTAGGCTAGGGCTCCAGCTCCATTCCCAGCTTTGGCTCTCCCTCCCTCTGGCACCCCCATGCCTTCCCTGCCTGGCCCCCCACTCCCTCAGCCTCCCCCAGCCCCTCATTAGGCCCCCTCAAAAATCCCGGGGTGCTGAAGTGTGGGCAGGGGTGTGTGTGTGTGTATGTGTATGTTTGTCTATGTGTGTGTGCCTGTGTGTGTAGAATCTGCAGGCAGATTGGGGGGGAACCTTGGAATCTCGTGGGGTTGAGCATTGTAAGGAAGGGGGTTGGAGAAGAGTAGGGTAGGCAAGTCAGGGGGAAATTGGAGGTGGGGCAAGCAATCAAAGGGAAACCGGGAAGCTTGAGCAGTATAGGTCAGAGACTGGAAGGAGGGGGGTTGTGAGACCCCTGTGGGGTGGCCCAGGCTGTGTGTGGCTTTGGGGGAAGTTGGTGCCTCCACCCCCCCAGGCCTTGGCAGGGGGGGTAATGGGGGCCCTCCATCCTGGGCTGGGGGGCGTGAGAGTCGGGGGGCTGCTCCTGGGCCTCTTGGGGCTGGTGTCGGGGCTTAGCCTGGAACCTGTCTACTGGAACTCGGCGAATAAGAGGTGAGCTGGGTGGGGGGGATTTGGGGGGCTAGGTAGCCACTGCCACCACTACCACAGCAGAGAAGTAGTCATTGAGAGGATTATGGACTTTGGGAGAGCTGGACATCTGGGTGAAGAGATCTTGGGCTAGATAGAGGACAGAGTTCTGTGGTCCTCAATGCAATTAGAAAGATGCCATTTGAAAGCTGAGAAACCAGATGTTTGAGCCCCAAATGGGAGATGTAGGCGTAGGTGATCCGAGATCTGAGGTGTAGGTAGGGGAGAGAAGAAGGAGTGGGATATCTAAAGTTTAGAAGACCCCATAGAGGAGAGGGCTATGAAGTTCAGGGGGGAGGGGAGATGCATTGGGTTTAGGTAGGAACAAGTTGGGGTGTCTGGATTTGTGACTGACTTGTTTAAGAGGGCTGGGGTGGGCTAAAGAGTATCTGGTCCATCCATTTGTTAGATATAATCAGAGTAATATTTGGAGCCTCAGGATCTCAGGGAGGGTGCCTTCCCTCCGAAGGCAGCATGGTTTGACTGAAATGTAGAGTAGAGAAGGAGCTCAGTCCAGTGGGTCACCCTCCATCGGTTGTACTATATTACCTCTGTCCTCTCTGCCTCCTTGTGGATCTCTTCATGATGGGAAGCCTTACCCCACCCCAAGATCTTCCTCTTACCCTCTTTGGGTGGGCTTAGCCACATCTCTCTTGGATCATTAGCTCTGGGACATCCTACTGTCTCTCCTTTTACCAAGAGAAGGATCTAAGGGTCAGAAAGGACCGCAAGCAAAACAGGACAGACAAATCATTCCTTTGCCTCAGTTCAGGACTGCCCCTCCCCTAGACAAGAATTGTTTTGAAAACCACCTCTTTCCCCAGCTGCCAAGTCAGAGTCTTCTTCACTGTACTCCTTCCCCATGGGCTAGCCACGGTACCCCATCCTCATTAGACTCCTTTGGGTATAATTTCAATGCTTCCCTGCTCAGCTCTATTCCATCCACCACTGGAGGAGCTAAATAAATGGGGGGGGGGGTTGGACCTTCTCAACATAGGGAGATAGGAACTCCTCTAGCTCCACTCCTGCTCCTCCTTTCAGTGTATGGAAAAGAGTGAGCAATGCAATTAACTTCGTGGACTACTGCAAGTAGTTCTCCTCTGTGCCTAACCTACACACCAGCTATCGTGTACAGCGGGGAGTACGTAGGTCAGACTTGCAGGGCTCGCTGACAAGGAGAGTCAGAGTCCTGTGGGTCTCCTTCCTTGGGAATTGCTACGCATGCTGTGAACTCCTGGGTTGGAGAGGGAGTTGGCCAGGCAAGAGAAGGCAGAGGAAGACACAGAATCTCCATGACCCTGAAAGGCTCAGTGTTTAACATCCTGTTCTGTCATCGATGTGGAGAGAATATGGATAGGAATAGATGGTTTAGTGTGTGACGGGCCTAGGGGCTGGAGGATCATATGAGGGCAGGATTGAAGTGAGCCATGAATCTCATTGTAGGGCCAGTATTATTTCTCCCAGCAGGGAGGTGGCCGCTAAAGCTTTAGAGTTATTTTTCTCAAGGAAATGAAAGTCTGGGATGAGAGGGGACAGAAGCTAGGGAATGAACTTGGGCATTCAAGTCCCAAGCTCTGGTTCTCATTAGGGGCCCAGGTCTCGAGCCCCAAACTGGTCCCATCTTCAGTGCTTTATTTCCTCTGATCACATTGCCATGGCAACCACTGTGATATCACTGGGCTGGCATTGATGGGAAGAAATCCCCCCTTCCATCCCCATCTCTCTTTCTCTGCCCTGATGCTGCTGAAGTTACCTTGAGAATGAGTGAGGTCACCTTGGAAGGCAGTGATGTCACTGTGATTGCCTTATGGCATTGGGGTTGGGGTGGATGCTGTGACCTCACGCTTGGTTGCCATAGACTACAATGATTAAGTCACCAGTGAGGGGTGGGCCCCATGACTCCAGAGAGGCCAGCTCCTTGGCAACTGGCATCCTGTTACCATGACAACAGGCCAGGTGATGGAGCTTGGATGGCAGAGTGTGTATAGTTTGTCGGGGGAGAGTATTGAGTAAAATACATCTGGACATATTGAGGGGTAATGAATCCAAGTGTCTGTCCCATTTCTTTCTCCCTAGCTTTTCTCTTTAGTCTCTGCTCCCTTTAGGGGCCAACATATTAAATCTATTAGTATATAATTTTTGACTTGGCAGTCAGGAAGCAGGAACTGATACCTGGGGAGCTGCCGGATTCTTGAGGGGAGCCGGAGCTCTCTGGGGATTGGGCCCCTGGACCCTCTTTTTTCTGTTCAGGTTCCAGGCAGAGGGTGGCTATGTGCTCTACCCCCAGATTGGGGACCGACTGGATCTGCTGTGCCCTCGGGCCCGGCCCCCCGGCCCACACTCATCCCCAGACTATGAGTTCTACAAGCTGTACCTGGTCGGAGGAGCCCAGGGCCGGCGCTGTGAGGCACCCCCATCCCCTAACCTGCTCCTGACCTGTGACCGGCCTGATGTTGATCTTCGATTCACCATCAAGTTCCAGGAATACAGCCCCAACCTATGGGGACATGAATTCCGTTCACACCATGACTACTACATCATTGGTACTGAGGCTGGGGAAGTGTCAGGGAGGAGCTAACTGGAGGAAGAGGAGTGGGGAAGGGAGAGCGATAGGAGGGGAATGGGCCAATAGGGCATGTGTTGGATGCAAGATACAAATGTGTCTCTATTTACTGCCCGATGCCGAATGGAAGAGGTTAGGGTGGGATGGGCTGGATGGGCTTGATGGGCTGAGTCAGGATGCAGCCTCTTGGGTAACCTTTCACACGTTTTCTCTTATAGCTACGTCAGATGGAACCCGAGAGGGCCTGGAGAGTCTGCAGGGCGGGGTCTGCCTGACCAGGGGGATGAGGGTGCTTCTCCGTGTGGGACAGAGTGAGTAGAGGCTGGCTGGGGTGAGCTGGGAAAGTAAGGGAGATGCCAAGGTATTTGGAGCTCCAAGAGGATCAGAAAGCCAGCAGAGGATCGCTGAGTGGAGTAGGGGTTTGGATATGCTGACTCTTCTTTGGCTTCCTCTCCAGGTCCCCGGGGAGGGACAGCTCCTCGAAAACCTGTCTCTCAAATGCCAATGGAGAAGGACCGAGGTGCAGCACACCGCTTGGATCCCAGCAAAGAGAACATGTCAGGTAGGACTCCAGATATCCAGTCACCTACTTTTTCTCCCCCAATGTCTACACTATTCTTACTCTCCCTTTCCTTCTCTCTGCAGAGACAGAGAGAACAGGGGAGGGACTGAAAATAGGAGGGGGAAGGAAGCTAAATGAGGAAGAGGCTTAATTAGAGCTAATTAGCCAAGTCATGGCTTTAATTAGCACTGTGAGACAAGGGGGGAGGGCCTGTGGCAAAGAACCGAGGGGTTGGACACCTGGGTTCTGAGTGGAAGTAAAGGGGGAGGGAAGCAGGAGATTAAAAAATTCAGATGCCTTGGTCCCAGAGGGGACTGGAGAGTGGCAGGGAAGTCCCTGTGCTTGTGTGGCCAGGTATCTTAGATCCTTCTTCAGCACCTCCTGTTCTTCTTTTCTCTCAGGTGATCCCTCCAGTAATGCAACTTCCCGGGGTACAGAGGGCCCTCTTCCTCCCCCTAGCATACCAGCAGTGGCTGGAGCAGCCGGGGGACTGGCCCTGCTCCTCCTGGGTGTGGCAGGGGCAGGGGGTGCCGTGTGTTGGCGAAGACGACGGGCCAAGCCTTCGGAGAGCCGACATCCTGGGCCAGGCTCTCTGGGGAGGGGAGGATCTGTGGGACTTGGGGGCGGGGGAGCAGGAGGAGTAGGTCACCGAGATACCGAGCCTGGGGAGTTGGGGATCCCTCTGAGGGGTAGTGGGACTACCGATCCCCCCTTCTGTCCTCACTATGAGAAGGTGAGTGGTGACTATGGACACCCTGTGTACATCGTGCAAGATGGGCCGCCTCAGAGCCCTCCAAACATCTACTACAAGGTGTGACGGTCCCCATGCTACTCATGAAACCTGGGTTTCCCAGAGACATCCTAGGGATGCCCTGCAGTCTCAATCATGGTTTGAGGGAATTCCTTCTTCCCCGGTACTTTCTCTTTGAACCCCAATCTGCTGCCCCTTCATTCTTCTGAACGTCTCCCTGTGTTTCCAAGACCCCCCAGAAGACCCTCCCATCAAGTTTCTGCTCTCGTCTGCCCCCTTAAACCATTGCCTACCCTCCAGCTTGGGGTCCTGCCTTCTTCCTGGCTACAGTGAAGACAGAGGTAGAGACAGGATCCTTCTCTGCCTTGGTGTCGTTACTGGCGGTGCTTGCCTCGCCCTCTTGGTGGGGGCAGAATCTCAATTCTCTGGCGTTGGATGTCTGTCTCTTCTGTATCGCATAGTTGATTTTCCTGTCATTCTCTCTCTTCCTCTTTGTATCTCTCTGTGCCTGTCTTTGCTATTCCTCTCTTCTATCGCTTTCTCTCTTCCATATCCCTTTCTTTCTGTCCTTTCAACTTCTCATCTTTTTTTTCCATCTCCTGGGGATAGGGCAGCGTCTCTGATCTTCTTCCTCCTCCATCCTTTCACCTCTCAAACTGAGAGCTTCCCTACAGCTCTCCAAAGATTGGGGCCTTAAGGAGAAGGACCCAGTCTCCAGCCCAGCTTGGGGGTGGATAGCAGATTCTCCCTCCTCCCCTCAACGCCCACTCCTTCAAATCCTCTACTCCCTTCAGCCATTTAGGACAACAGGGCAAAATGGTGACTGCCTTCGGAGGGAGTGACCCATTTTGCCTAAGAAGTGGCCAGGGCTGGGTGGGAAATGACTGTTGCCGGGGCAAGAAAAGGAACTGTCCTGGAGAGGAAGCAACAAAGCCTGGCACTGCATTGAATGGGCCTCTGCTGGAACAGATGTGAAAGGGACCCTGCCTTGATGGGCATTGACAAGGCCTGAACAGAAATGTTCTCTCAATTGGCAGGAAGCAATGCCCTTGGACTAGGAAGTGCCTTCAACCAGGATGAGAAGGGACACTTCCGATTCGGGAAGTGTGGCTGTAGCTGGAAGTGATGCAAGCTGGGTGGGTGGGAGGTGGACAGTGTTTCCTCTTTGGAGGGAGGTGGGATTCAGGAGGAAGCTGGAGTTGACTAATAGGAGAAGGAGGTGAGGGAGGCAGGTGGGGAAGTGGACCGGGAATGGGATTTTAGTGAGGGTTGGCAGTGAGGGTGGTGTTGGCACCACCATCCCAGAATCTCCTTCACCTGAACTTCATCTACCTACTCTGCTCATGGCAACTAAAATGATGCCTGTCTACTGCTACCACAGACAAGTTTCAGCTTGTTCTCATTCTTCCTTCAAATTACCAACCGACAGGACTGCCCTAACAAGCAAAATGTGCCCTCCCCGGCCCCGTGCCAACATGGCTGCGTTGGCTCATGGTACCCTCCATTTTCCTACCCAGTCCCTCCCCAACCAACAGAGTTTCTTCCTTAGCAACAGAAATGGTGGCCTCCCAGCTGGTTCAGCCCGCAGCAGCCCTTAGCCACTGCAGATGCTGTCATAGTTATCAGCCTAGGCCTCATCCTGCTCTCCAGTACAACTGTCTCAATTGGGTGCTGCCTCAGTTTCTTCTCAGCTCACTTCCAGGGTGGACCTTGGCTAACAAGATGGTGACTCTTGAGAATAATGATGACTCCCCTAGTCACCAGCCAAGATAGCTGCCCTGGCCATTGGAGACCAAGTCAGCTCTCTGGTTCTGCAGCTCTCAGTTCCTTCCTGGTTTTTTTTTTTTAGTCCCTTCCCCCAGGGAACAGGAAGTTGACATTGCCATGGAGGAGGCAGCAGGGTAGGGCTGTCACCTCAATAGTTTTACTGTAAAAGGGAAATTTGAACAACAAAAGTAAAAAAGAATAAAAAAATACAAAAGCAGAAGAGAAGGCTGGAGGATGAATGGAATGGGGCTGATAGAGGAAGAGCTGGTGGTCAGAGTGGCTTCTAAACTTGGTCTGGGGTGAAGAATTCAAAGGGAAATGAAAAAGGGAGAAGGGTTTAAGAATGTGAATTGCAGCATGCCTGAGGAGCATGACGATGCTGCGTTAGAATGATATGATGTAAAAGCAGAATCTGCTTTTCCCCATCTAAAGGTGGGGAAAAGGTCTGAGGTTGCTATGGGAGCCACCATTTGAAACATCTTAAAATGGTTTAGAGGACCTGCACGTTGCCATGTGTGTGAAAGGTTTTAAAGTCATGTTGGAAAATGGAGAGTGAAAGGGACCTGGAGTCAAGAGAAATAGACAGACAAAAATGTGGGGTATATAGTCTTGAATGACCTCCAGGACCCATCTAGGTGGCTCAGATTTGGGAGAGGTTCCGTCCCACCTGGTTACTAATGTGTGCGTGCGTGTACGTGTGTGTGCGTGCGTGTGTGTGTGCGTGTGTGTGTGCATGCGTGTGTGCGTGTGTGTGTGTGTGTGTGTGTGTGTGTGTGTGTGTGTGTGTATGTGTGTGCGCGTGTGAGCGGTACCACTCAAGAGCTCGGGGGTCTGGCTCTTCAGCTTCTGGCTTTTCTACTCCCCTGCTCCCAGCCTCCATTCCTCTAAGCAGACCAGGCATCTAGCCCCTGAAATTCTGGCTCTATTCTCCTGTACAATAGTAGCCATCAGGAGCATCACTAAAGCAGACTGGTAGGGGTCATGCCCTCTGCCCTCTCTATCCCTGCCATGATTCCAAGTTCCCTCCCTATTTCCCATCTGCCTGGATGTTATGGTCCTCTTCCCTATGCTCTGTTCAGTGGGCTCTTGCACCTCATCCTGACAATTTCCCCTCTCCAACCTCCAGATCAAGAAAGGGACGGGATCAGGGACATGGTACCATATGCCCAAGTGCCTGAGGGACACAAGGGCTGCGAGACTGGAGGGGATGGGGCAGGTCAGATACCTAAGTTTGCCTCCTGAATTAACTCTGGACCAAAGCATCGTATCCTTTAAGGCAGCCCTTTGCCAATCCTGCGGTACCCCCACCTCACTTCAGTTGCTTAGAGAGAGGGATTCTGAGGGGATGGACCCTGATTCATGGGGGGGGGGGTGTGTTACCATGGCAACATCCCCTTCTTTATACAATGGGAAGCCTCCCACTCTGATGGAGCCTACCGCCCCAGCCCCAATCGCTGGCTATCAGCCTCAGGGACTTGGCAACTGTCACTACGGCAACCTGGAGCCCAGCAACAGGGCCTTCGTGGAAAGGAGGGGTCCAGACACAGGGGCTGGGCTGTTTGAGGGGACTTAGACTGACAAGAATAAAGGCAAGAGGTGATAAAGAGAGGCAAGGGAGAGGTGGGATAAATATACACCAAAGAGACCACCCCAATAAGAAAGAGAAAGAGAAATACCTGGGGATAGATGCACTGCCATGATGGCACCTCCCCACCTTCCTCCCTTTCCCAACGTATCCACACACACACATATGTATATGTATGTATGTACACACACACATGCACACACAGACTTGCAGACTTGGGTGGGACTGTTGGCTCAGTCCCCCAAAACATTTTATACATTCTGTAACACAGACAAAGAAACAGATGTGCACACACCCCTTGTTTTTCCACTAGGATACAAAGACACCACTCAGACATCATACAAACACACATATACCCAGGTGATAAATACAGAAATGCTTGACTTTACTCGCGGAGATAAATGTCGCTAGATTAGTACCTGTAAAGACACATGGAAAGGCAGAAATACAACTTGAGAGTATGCAACCACAGGAATTTACACACACAAATTGCTAGATCAGCCCCTTGGAGTTTTCTGGGGGGCTTTGCATCAGGAGCAGACCACAGGGTAGCAAGACATTTTAGGTGATACCATATTTTTTTCAGAGGGTACATTTTATTTGGACACAATAGGCACTTTTCAACAAAAGGACTTTTCCTGCCCGAATAGCACCTTTCCATACAAAATAAATAGTTAAACAGAATCATTTAGTACATGTAGTGATTGTGCACTGGCAGGATGTTAATTGTGACTTTTGCAGCTTGCAGTTTGCTAACAGAAAGGATGTGTGCTTCAACTTTATTCTGAATTTTGTTGCCTTATGGAGGTGGTGACATGATAATTTAAGGAGACTACTGGGTTTTAGGTCAGGAAGACCTGGGTTTGAATTTTTTGTCTCTGTCTCTTGTCTCTGTCTCTCGCTTAGCTTTGCTTTCATTTGAATTGTTGTAGTTGGGTAATATTATCCTTTTGGTTCTGTTTTCTCCACTTATATCAATTCATTCAAGGCTTCCCATGTTTCTCTGAAGTCTTTATATTCGTCATTCCTTATGGCACAGACACATGTCATTACATTAATATACCACAATTTGTTCAACTATTCTCCCATCTTTGAACAGATGATTTCCCTTTCCCTCTCCCCTTGCCCCTCTCCCCTCCAAATTACAAAGAAGGCTGGTAGAAACATTTTTGGCACGCAAAAGACTTTTCTTTTATTGACCTTCTTGGGGTATAAATTCAGTAATGGTATTGCTGAATCACGTGGGGTGAACAATTTCATAGCATTTCTCATGTAATTCCAAATTGTTTTCTAGAATGAATGTATCAGTGAATTAGTATGCTTGTCTTCTCACAGTTCCTCTGACATTGACTTTTTCCATTTTTTCCTATCTTTGTCAATTTTATGGATGAGGTAATAGCTCAGAATTGTTTCAATTTGCATTTCTCTAATTATTAGCGATTTTGAAGACTTTCTCCTATGATTGTTGAGAGTTGATAGTTCTTCTTTTAAAAACTGTTTATATCCTTTTGACTATTTGTCTATCAGAGAATAGCTCTTATAGATTATAGATTTCGGTTAGTTCCCTCTAGATTTTGAATGTTTGACTTTCATCAGAGATTCTATAACACATTTTTGCATTTGATAAATCCAATGGCCTTTTCTTAGTACTCATCTTCTTCAGTAATGTTGACTAACCCCTCCTCTGGGATGCTCTCCTCCCTTGCTGTTTATGCCATTGTTCAAAGTACATGCTAGTCTTCTTCCTGAAGGAGAAGGAAGTAAATGGGCTTGAGGAATGATTCTGTTCTCCAAGTTATCAGGAACAATGAAGTGTTCCTTAAAAGTAGGGAAGAAGAGCTTGGTGAAAACCAAGAAGAAAAAGGATCTGAAGAGGGAGGGAAGACTGTCAGAATGTTAGAGAGTGGAAGAATGTCACACAAATATGACAACGGTCTGGTGCTGGACCTCGGGAGGCTGAGACTGTTCTCTCCCACTAAAGGGCATCAACTCTGGTATTATGTGAAGGCTATATTCAGTCTTGGGAGAGCATAACCTCTAAAGAAAAGGGTCAGATTCTTTTTCTTGCCTTCTCTAGCCCAGAACCATGGGGGAAAAACACTTGAAGCTTAGGATTGGCTCATATCTAGTAGAATCAGGATCCCCAAAAAGGAGCAGAAAGGCACTCAATGTACAATGTATATCAGGTGTAGGACAGCTATTTATTTTTTTTCCACTTAAAAGAAATGCTTAAAACACAAAAGATTCACAAGTACACATTCATAAAGACTCCCATTGTCTTCATCTTAAAACCTCTTGACATCATCTTCTATGCTTTTCCTTTTCTCTAGTCCCTAACAAAGAGGTAACTTTTCTTGCCATGGCCAACCTCTACCTCTCTACATGGGCACATTGCTTCCCGTCTTCTACAGCAGATTGCATCCTCAATCATCCCTGCTCTCCTTAGACTTTTTCATCTCTATCTATGAGTTCCTTTGTAATCCCCTTAAAATATGGCCAAGTACTTTTATCCTTTTTTTTAAAACAAAAAAACCAAAAATCTTCACTAGGTGCTACCATCCTTTCAAGCTATGGCCCTATATCTCTCTTCTCTTTCTCAGCTACATTCCTTGAAGCTATTTACACTCACTGCCTTTGCTTCCTCTCCTTTCTTTTCCCAACCCTTTTGCAATCAGGCTTCCAACCTCATCACTCAGTAGAAACAGCATTACCAAAGTTGACTACTATCTCTTAATTGCCATATTTCATGGTCTTTTCTCAGTTCTCATCTTTCCTGATCTCTGTTGTATTTGACACTGTTGATAAGACCTTTCCACCTGAATGCTCTGCTTTCTCCTGGTTCCTGATGCCAAATGAATTTTCCTTAAATGCAGATGTGACTATGAATTCTCCAATTCAAATAAATTTTAGTGACTCCCAGTTGCATCTAGGATAAAATAGAAACTCTTCTGTTTAACTTTTAAAGCTGTATACAACCCAGCCCCCCCTTTCTTTACAGCCTCATTGGAAATCATTACCCCCTTTTGGTCCCATTGGCCTTCTCTCTGTTCCTCACTCTATTTTCACGTCTTTGCACTGGCCATCCCACATGTCTGGAACCTTTTCCCTCTTTACCTCTTCCTAATGATAATAGCTATTAGCAAACCATTGTGCTTTAAGTTGTGCAAAGCACTTTCCATATGTTATCTCATTTGCTCTTCACACCAAGAGAGTAAACTGAGGCAATGGTTAAGTAACTTGCCCAGAGTCACACAGCTAGAGAGAATGTGAGGCACGATTTGATCTCACGTCTTCCTGACTCCCCTGCTAGTGCTCTTCCTCTAAGAAGGAGCTTGAGCGCCCTTTTCATCAACCCTTGCCTGACCCCCCCACCCCCGCCACCAAGTGCTAGTGCACTCCTTCCAAAGCTATCTTGTATTTAACTACTTTGCATATATTTGTATTTATTTGCTTTATATTTATGCCATATATTTTTAATCTATATACTTGTCTGGAAGCTAGGCAGTGGATAGAGTGCAGGGCCTGGAGTCAGGAAGATCTGAGTTCAAATGTGGCCTCACATACTGACTAGCTGTGTGACTCTGGGCAAGTCACCTAACAGGCAGAGTTTGCCCTGATTCATGGGAGAAGGAAATGGCAAACCACTCTGGTATCTTTGCCCAAAAACCTTCATGGGCAGCATTGGCGTGCTGTGGTCCACGGGGTTGTGAAAAGTCAGACAAGAATGACCAACAACAGCAACTCATTGTCTCCCCCATTTAAATGTAAGCACCTCGCGAATAGGGAGTGGAAGAGGATTCTGGGAAGATGGCAAGAGTAAGTCAGGAAATTCCAAGCTCTCCAGACTTCCTCCACAAACAAGACAAAACAGCACATCACGGGTGAACATAGAGTAGCAAAAATAAACAACAGTTGGGACAGAACAGTGGTCCTCCTGGGACAACTAGAGAAGATCAGAAGAAAGACCCCAGGATGGAGGTTCCCCTGGAGTGAAGTTGCAAACCCCTCCAGGCTATCTCCACTGAAATGACAAGCTCTGGGGACAGCTGGGTTGGGAGGTAGCCTCAGACTCAGCCACAGGAACTGTCACCTGAAAGGTGGGAGGGAAGAGTCAGACATCTGAGTAAGGAAATATTGAGGGAAACTGCTGCTGAGGGATGCCAGGCCCAGCTGTGCTGCTGAGACATGGTCCCTAGCGAGAAGCAACCAGCACATGACCAATGAGTATAGAAGCAGTGGGGCCGGGATGCTGCTGGGCACTTACAGGAGAGCTGAGTTCTTGGTTTTGGTTCCAGGTCAGACGGGAGGACTGAAGGTTATAGTCACTGGGGGCTATAGTTCTCAGCAATTAAGAGCATTTCCAGCATAGTGTTAGAGCTTGGAGGGGGAAAGGAGAGCAGAGGTTAGGCCCAGGACAAAGCTCAAAAAATAACAGTAAGAAGGACTTGAATCCAGAAATACCATCCCCATACCCCAGTACTAGAGGTGATTATAATAACAAGATGCTAAAAAAAATGAGCAAGCAATGGAGGAAGAGCCCAACCACAGACAGTTACTATGGGAACAGAGAAGACTGGAGTTTGTCTTCAAAGGAGGCTCTCCTACTTCAATGAGTAGCATCAAATGGTCACCTGCCCAAAAAGAATTCTTAGAAGAACTCAAAAAAGACTTCAAAAATCGAATAAGAGAGATTGAGGAAAATTTTTTTAAAAAAATCAAGAACTATCCAAGAAAACCAAGAAAATTATGAAAAGAAAGTCAACCAACTAAGATCCAGAATCTTAAGGAAGAAAACAACTCTTTGAAAACTAGAGTTGGGCAAAGGGAAGCCGATGACCAAGAAATAATAAAACAAAATAAAAAGGATGAAAAAATAGAAGAGAATGTGAAACATCTCATAAGAAAAACAACTGAGCTGGAGAATGGATCAAGAAGAGAAAACATAAGAATAAGTGGCCTATCCAAAAGCTACGATAAAAAAAGAATCTTGATACAATAATACAAGAAATTGTAGAAGAAAATTGCCCTGAAGTTTTAGAACAAGAAGGGGGAAGTTGAAATAGAAAAAATCTACCGATCATTACCTGAAAGAGATCCTAGGATGAAAACCTATAGGAATATTATAGCCAAATTCTGAAACCTCCAGGTTAAGGAGAAAATATTAGAAACAACAAGAAAAAAAATTATAATACCGTGGAACCACAGTTAGAATTACACAAGACCTAGCAGTGGCTACACTAAAAGACCGTGGGTCTTGGAACACTATATATTGAAGAGCAAAAGAACTGGGATTGTGGCTAAAAATATCATACCCAGAAAAGTTAAGTATAATCCTGAAAAAAAATGGATATTCAATTAATTGACAGACTTTCAGGATTTTGTCACTAAAGACCAGAACTTAATAGAAAATTTGATATACAAGATCCAGGAGAAATATAAGGTAAACATCAAAGACCAATTACAAGGGACTCGATAATGACAAATTGTTTACTTTTTATATGTGGAAATGTAAACGGTAGGCCTAAGATTGTCATTAATAAATGGGTAATTTGAAAGAAAGATTGGGGTAGAGCTAAGTATGATGTGATTCTAAAAAGCAAAATTGTGTAGGAAAAGGTAAAAGGAGTAATTATCACATACAAATGAGGTGCGAGAGGAAGAACTGATACAGAGGAATCAGATAGGGTAGGAGGGCTGTTAGTGCTGGAACCCTACTCACATCAGATAAGGGTTGAGTAGAGAACAACATATAAATTTAGAAGGGTATAACAGTCTTCTAAATTTATAAGGAAGTAAAAGGGTTAAGGAATAGGATAAGGAGGGGTATAGAAGGGTGTGTAAATTAATGAGAATGGGTTAAAGGAGGAGCAATATGTATATCTAGAAGGATATAAAAGTCTTCTAAATTCAGAAAGAAACAAGAGGGTATATCTGTAAGGCAATAAACACAACATCAATGATAATCATGAATATGCCTGTGTAGTTCTGTATCATAAAGTATGAAAGACTCCATATAGAAGGTAGAAGAAGTATAACACTTATTCAGACACCAGAGAACCATAACCCATAACCAAATGTTCAGTTCCCACAGCCAGTTAGCCCACTTTATCATAACAGCAAGGAACTTAAAACACAATATCACAACATGGAGCTTCTCCATCCCAAAACCTCTCTGACCCCTGCTGGGATCCTCCCAAAAACAAACTCACCGTACAGCTAAGTCAGTCTGTTTAGCTCTATCACAATGGCCATTAGCAGCCATAACTGCTCTCCTTCTCTCTGCATTTCCTGTGACATAACTTCCTTTTCCTGTCAGGAAGCTCCTCCCACCACATGTGACTTAGGCTTCCTGTGATATAAGCAGGTCACATGGCCTATTAATGGGTGGGAAAGATCTTCAAATCTAAATTGCTACTACAGGGGGCAAGGGGATAGGGTGGGGGGAGCATAAGGGAGGGATTCTTAGAGGAGGGGTAGGCTAAGTAACAGGAGGGCAAGGTATTGGGTAGGAGTAAAGCAGAGGAGTGAGAAGGGATAGGAATAGGGTGAGAAGGATAGTGAGTGAAGTGGAAAGGAGGAACATAGGCAACAAGTAATTATAGCTTAGAATATGAATAGTGTGAATTTACCGATAAAATGGAAACTGATAGCAGATTAAAAATTTGAATTCAACAATATTCTGCTTTCAGGAAACACAATAAAAATGAAAGATACACACAAACATAAAATAAAGGATATGAGTAGAATTTATTATGTAAAAAAAGTAGGGGTAGTAATCATGATTTCAGACAAAGTTAAATAGATTTAATCAAAAGAAAAAAACAGAGAAACTACGTTGTCAGCCATATTATTCAATATTGTTTTAGACCATTTAAAATAATAGACAGTATAAAATGCATGAGAATGTACTTGCCAGAACAGACATTGGAACTGTACGAGTATACCACAAAACACTTTTTATACAAATAAAGTTAGATCTGAATAATTGAAATATTTATTGTTCATGGGCAGGTAAAGCCAATATAATTTTTAAAAATGACAATTCTACCTAACCAATCTATTTAAATAATACCATCCCAGTTAAATTACTAAAAATTATAAATATAATAAAATAATAATAAAATAATAATTAACTTCATTTAACTCTGTTTGTCTCAGTTTTCTCATCTAGAAAATGAGCTGGAAAAGGAAGGGGCAAATGACTCCAGTTAAGTGACTTTCCCAAGGTGACATAGCTAGTAAGTGTCTGAGGCTGGATTTGAGCTCTGGTCTTTCTGACGCCAGGCCTAGCACTCTATCTACTATACCACCTAGCTGCTAGTGTTTTCATCACTGCTGCCCATCAAAAGTACCACAAAGGGAGAAAAGCAGATTTAGGAAGTGAATAGTTTGTTAAGAAGATAGTGTCAGAGAATGGGATTTGGATTTCTGGATCATGGCTTAAAATATAGGGATGACAGGGTTTTGGTCAGGTATGGGGGCTTCTACCAAGGCAGGGCAAGACTGTATTTGCCTATAGTTTTGCAAATCTAATCAAAAGGACTTTAGTCAAAGAGTCAAGTCAACAAACATTTATTAAGCACCTACTTAAGCTAGGCACTGTGCTAAGAACTGAAGATACAGAGAATGGCAAAAATAGTTCCTGCCCTAAGGAAGTTCACAGTCTGATGGGGGAGAGACAACATACAAATTGGTACAAACAAGTTATACACAGGATAAATTGGAGATCATCTCAGAAGGAAGGTACTAAGATTGAAGAGGATGGGATGGAGAATGCTTCTTGCAGAAGGCAGGACTTTAGCTGAGACTTGAAGGAAGCCAGGGAAGTCAGGAGGAAGAGGTGAGGAGGGAGAAAGCTGTATTACTGGGAGCCAGCCAGTGAAAATACATGGAGTATCTTGTGTGAGAATTGCAAGGAAGGTCACTGGATTATAGAATTTCTACACAGAAGGCAAAGAGGGGTAAGAAGTCTAGAGAAGTGGGAGAGGGCCCAGTTACAAAGGGCTTTAAAAGCCAAATGGAGGATTTTGTATTTGATTCTGAAAGTGATTCTAGGAGAAAGGAAAAAGAGAAAGCTGTCTATGCATTACACCAAGGTAGTTATGCTAGAGCATAGTTACAATATGGGAAGAATAGCATCTGGGTTACCCAGGAGCTCATAGGAGACATCCAAGAAAGTTGGGAGCAATAAAACACCTGTTTTCAGATGTCTCTAAACAAATACATAAAGTACATGCATTGAGATGAACTAGAGAGCCTATCTAATGTAAGGAGGTAAATTTTACCTCATAGGTCAAATCACTGAGATTTGGTGGGATAAATCTCATAACTAGAAAAGGATCAGATTGGGGAAAGGGGCAGTGGAGGGGGACATGTTAACATATAATTTTAAGAAAATATACTCATATGAGGAAAGAAAGGAACCAGAGAGGTGAACCATAGTGGTTTGTGCCAGAATATTTGGGTGAAGATCAATCAAGATATTGTAGTTGGTTTACTATAGACCACTTGGGTAGAAAGAGGAAATAGAAGAGAAGTTCAGCAAATGGATCCCAAGCCTGACTGGCACAGAGTCATTATCTCATAGTAATGGGGGGGTGGTGGTGGTGGTGGAATTTCAATTATGTAAACATCTCCTAGAGTTTTCTCTCTTCCAAAAATAGAGTGGCTAATAATTTCTTGATACCTTAAGATAAATTTCATCCTTCAAAAAGAATGAGAGATACGAGAGAAATGAATAAGTGCATGAAAAGCATAAGTATTTTTATACACTAAGTGCTATACAAATACAGAAGTAAGAAGTCCCTACCCTGAGGAAGTTTAACAGTATTGCTAACTTAGAGGAAATGGATGATAATTACAAGAGTGAAAATACTAAGATTAACAAAAGAGGAAATTGATTACTTAACCCATTATCAGAGAAAGAAATCAAACAACTCATAAAGGAAAAGAAAAAAGATCTAGGACCACATTGCATTAAAAGTGAATTCTTTCACATATTCAAAGAACAATTAACTCCAATATTACATGTACTATAATAATCTCTTTCTATTACACAAATAAGGTCTTGATATCTAAAAAGCAGAAAAAGAAAGCTATATATATCAATATCCCTAATAATTGAGACAGATACATATTAGATAGCTTAGATAGATATGTATTAGAGAGATTACACACTATGACTAGGTTGGATTTAAATCAGAAAAACAAGGCTAGTTCAATGTGAGGAATAGTATAGATATAATAAACCATATTGTGTAAATAACAAAGACTATATGATTATATCAACAGATGCCAAACAGACTTTTCATAACATCCAAACCCATTTCTGCTAAAAACTTCGGAAAGTACAGGAATAGATGGAATTTTCCTTAATATAATGAGTAGCATCTCTCCAAAAACAAAAGCAAACATTATATAAATAAGGGAGAAGATTAGAGGCTTTTCTAATAAGATCAGAGCTAAAGGCCCATTATCATCATTACTGTTTGATACAGTGCTAGAAATGCCAGCTATAGCAAAAATCAAAATGGAGAATTCAAAAGAATAAGCATAGGCAAGAAAATGAAATTATCCCTTTTTGCAGATGATATAATTTATTTAGATAATACTAGAGAATTAACTAAAAGGTTAATTGAAATGATAAATTCAACAAGATGCAAGATATAAAATAAGTCCACATAAATCATTATTATTCTTATATATCACCAACAAAACTCATCTGGCAGAACAAACAATTTCATTCAAAATAATTATAGAAGGTATAAAATATTTGGAATCTGTCTACCAAAACAAACCCAGAAACCATATAAATTATTAAACACTCAATGCAGAAATATAGATCTCATCAACTGCAGAAATATTAGTTGCTCATGGGTGGGTTGAGTCAACATAATAAAAATAAAAATATTCCTTAAACTAAAAAAAATACTACTGGGAAAACTAGAAAGCAATCTGGCAGAAATTAGGTAGAGACCATTTTTTCTACCAAATGCCAAGGAAAACACAAAATAGATACATGATTTACACATAAAAGGTGACATCATAAGCTAATTGGAAGAACAAGGAAGAAATCACTTTTCTGATCTATGAATAAGGGAAAAGTTCATGACCAAACAAGGGACAAAGAGGATTACAGAAGATAAAATGGACAATTTTGATCACATAAAATTAAGGGTTTTTTTTTGCATAAACAAAATCAATTCAGTTAATATTAGAAGGGAAAGAATTAATTGGGAAAATCTTTTTTGAAGGTTTCTCTGAAAATGGTCTCATATCTAATATAAACATAAGGAACTGATTCAAATTATAAGATTAAGAGCTGTTCCCCAATAGATCAAAGGATATGAATACATACTTTTCAAAAGAAGAAATCCAAGCCATCAAAAATCATGCAAAAATGCTCCAAGTCATTAGTTATTAGAGAAATGAAAATTAAAGGGTCAGATCTCAAACCCATCAGATTGGCAAAAATGACAAATAAGAAATATGACAATAGTTGGAGGAGGGAGCTGTAGAAAAACAAGCATATTGATGCATTATTGGTGGAGTAGTGAATTGGTCTGGCCATTGTGGAAAGCAATTTGGAACTCTGTCTTCAAAGTTACTGAACTGTGTATGCCTTTGTCCCAGTGATATACCAGGCTTATATTCTTAAGAAATCACAGAAAGAAGTAAAGGATCTCTCTCTCTCTCTCTCTCTCTCTCTCTCTCTCTCTCTCTCTCTCTCTCTCTCTCTGTATATATATATATATATATATATATATATATATATATATATATATATATATATATATATATATGTAAAAATACTTATAGCAGCCCTTTTTTGGGTAGTAGAATGGAAATTAAATGGAAATTAAGGGGCTGTCCTATTGGGAAATGGTTGAACAAATTATGATATACGAATGTAATGGAACATAATTTCTCAATAAACTTGACAGTTATAAACTTGACAGTTTTGGAGGAAATTTGGAAAATCTTTATGAATTGACTGAAGAAGAGTGAAGGGAGAAGAATTAGGAGAACCATTTATACAATGACAATATTGTAAAGAAAAACAGCTTTGAAAACCTTTAGAACTCTAATCAATTCTGGGTGTGGTGACTCATGCCTATAATCTCTGCTAAGGAAGAGGATGAGGCTAGGAGGTCACTCGCACTTGGGAGTTCTGAGTCGTAGTGAGCTAAAGTTGAATGGGTGTCTACACTAAATATGGCACCAATATGGTTAGCTGCCTAAAGGGCCAAGGCAGGTTGGGTACTAGGCTGCTTAAGGAGAAATTGACCCAGATCTGAAACAGGGAAGGTCAAAAACTCCCATGCAGTAGTAGGATCCCAGTAGTAGGATTGGGTTCATGTGTTGTACTTCCAGTCTGGGTGAGATAGGGAGACCTAATTAACACACACACACACACACACACACACACACACACACACACACACGAACATTCCACACACAAATTGATCAGCACAATTGCAAACCCTGATTACAGAAGACATGAAGCTACACACCTCCTTCCAGAAAAAATGATAGATTTAAAATGCAGAATGAGACATTTTTGGACATGGTAACGTAAGCATGTATTTTTGCTTTACTGTGCTTATTTGTTATGGAGGTTTTCTTTTTCTCTTTTTTTAATTGTTCATTTGAGGGTGAGGGAAGTGAGAGAGATTTGGTAAATTTGAAAAAAGAATACGATTAAATTTTAAAAAAGACTTAGAGTCAGCTAGGTGGCACAGTGGATAGAGCACCTGAGTTCAAATCCAGTCTTAGACACTTGACACTTACTAGCTGTGTGACCCTGATTACTACCAAAATAAAAAAATTTAAAAAATTTAAAAATACGCATCAAGGAATTGGGAAGTTGCAAGATTAGACCTGGGGAGGCCGCTCATTCAACACTTGGTGAATTTGCCTCAATTACTGGATCACTAAAAAGTACTAGGTATGCTGAAAATAGGACTTGGTACCTGAGAACTAATCTCCATTCCCCCTCCTCTGGAGAAGGAGTTGATCAGAGAGTAGAGGCTTTAATGAGCAAAGTAGTCCTGCTGTCAAGGAGATTGAAGTGAGTAATTAAGTTAGAAAAAGACAATTCCTCTGTGAGGAAAGCAGAAGAAGTTAGGTTCCCCAGAGTGGGGCTGGAAAATACCACCTATGGGAGAGACTGCATGTAGACTTATCATTATAGAGGGTTCTCCTAGGCCTATTTTAGTGAATTTCTCAGGAATACAGCCATGTCCCTCTGGGGAAGTACCTTGGGAAGCTTGGATCACTGCTCTGGCTGACTCATCGCAAAAGTGGCAGGGATCTCACCTAGAGAAGAGGAATATATCGATGGGAAACCTCAGGGGAGAAACATATAGACTGGTGCTGAGCCAGAAAGCCCAGGCAGCCTGACTTCACACGGCAAGAATGTGTACAAAGCTTAGAGAGTCAATTAGGTGACGGTGAGACTCCACAGGACGTAGATGTCACTTTCATCCATTCTCCTGTTCAGTGTGAAGGAGAAAAGCCAACTGAGTTCATGATTTGGGTGGATGCCAGGCTTCGGAGACTGATACACTGAGGGGCAGCAACACCTGAAGATGAGGGTATGTTCAGACTGCAGCAAGTAGGGAGAGGTATGTTGTATAGCCTGGAAATGCTTGTGCCTTAGCTCTTCTTGAGACACAACAAGCACCACCACATTTCTCTCAATTCATGAGCATAGTATGTAAGTTACACATCTATGAGAGATTGCCACCAAGAAGGCTCAATTTTGATTAACTCTGGACCTGGCAAAGTGGGCTGGAACAAGTCATTTCTTGCTTCCTCACTAGGGAACAAGCATAGAAAAAGAGAAAACAAAATTATTGCTTTTTGCGGATGATGTGATGATGGGCTTAGAGAGCTCTAAAAAGCCAAGTAAAAATTAATTGAAATAATTGACAACTAGCAAAATTGCAGGATATAAGCTAAATCTATATAAACCGACAAGATCCAGGAAAAAGATCTAGAATGAGATAGTCCATTCAAAATAACCACACAAGCTATAAAATACTTAGGAATGTATCTACCAAGATTCACCCAGAGATTATGTGAATCTAACTATAAAATATTCTTTGCAGACAGACCTATATAATCAGAGAAACATTAATTGCTCATAGGTAGGTTGAGCCAATATGATAAAAATGATGACACTACCCAAACTAATTTACTTATTCAGTGTTGTACACAAACTTTCAAAAGAATATTTTATAGAGCTGGGAAAATAATAATATGAAGGAAAGAAGGTCAAGAATCTCAAGAGTAACAATGAAAAAAATGGGAAGGAAAGAAATCTATAGGTGCTAGAAGTCAAACTGTCCTACAAAGCAGTGAAAACAATTCGGTACCGTTTTTTTAAAAGAGAAGTAGATTGGTGGAACAGATTAAGTATGCAATACACATATGCAAACAAATACAGCAGCATAGTGTTTGGAAACCCAAAGACCAGTCTGACAGAAATTAAGTTTAGAACAATACCTTATTCCATACACCAAGGTAAACTTCAAATGGATCCATGACCTAGATATAAAAGGTCACATCATAAACAAATTAGAGGAGCAAGGAAGGGACCACCTTTCTGATATATGGGAAGGGGAAGAGTTCATGACTAAACAAATGATTGAGAGAAAATTAACAATTTTAATATAAAATTTAAAAGTGTTTGCACAAACAAATCTAATGTAGTAAAACTTACAAGGGAAACAGGTAACGGAAAAAAATCTTGGCAAGACATTTCTCTGATAATGGTCTTATTTCATATATATACATATATACACCTATTTGCAGGGATGTTGCTGGTAAATGTTCAAACAACTGGCTCTCTGAAAAGGCAGCATATACTTTTAAAAAAATAACGTATTTATTTTTAGTTTTCAACATTCACTTCCTTAAGATTTTGAGTTTAAAATTTTTCCCTCTCCCTCCCCTCCCGCCTCCCCTAGATGGCATGCAATCCAATATAGGCTCTACTTACACATTCATATTAAACATATTTTCACATTAGTCATGATGTAAAGAAGAATTAGAACCAATGGGATGAACCATGAGAAAGAAGAAACAAAACAACAAAAGAAAAGGAGAGCAAATAGTACGCTTCCATCTGCATTCAAACTCCAAAGTTCTTTCTCTGGATGTGGATAGCATTTTCCATCCTGAGCCTTTTGGAGTTGTCTCAGAATAGATCCTTGCATTAATGAGGAGAGCTAAATCTATGAAAGTTAGTCATCGCACAATGTACAATGTTCTGGTTCTGCTCGTGTCACTCAGCATCAGTTTATATCAGTCTTTCCAGGTTTTTCTGAAGTCCACCTGCTCATCATTTCTTATAGCACAATAGTTTTCCATTACATTCATATACCACAACTTGTTCAGCCAATTTCCAAATGATGGACATCCCCTTAATTTCCAGTTCTTTGCTATAAATATTTTTGTACGTGTGGGTCCTTTTTTTCGTTTTTATGATCTCTTTGGGATACAGAGTTAGAAGTGGTATTGCTGGGTCAAAGGGTACGTATAGTTTTATAGCCCTTTGGCCATAGTTCCAAATTGTACTCCAGAATGGTTGGGTCAGTTCACAACTCCACCAACAATGCGTTAGTGTTCCAATTTCCTACATCTTCTCCAACATTTATCATTTTCCTATTTTGTCATGTTAGCCAATCTGACAGGTGTGAGATGGCACCTCAGAGTTGCTTTGATTTGCATTTCTTTTATCAATAGTGATTTAGAGCATTTTTTCATATGACTTATAGATAGCTTTAATTTTTGCCTCTGAAAACTACCCGTTCATATCCTTGGACCATTGCTCAATTGGGGAACGACTTGTGCTCTTATAAATTCAACTTGGTTCTTCATATATTTTAGAAATGAGGCCTTTATCAGATACTGGCTGTAAAAATTGTTTCCCAGCCTTCTGCTTCCCTTCTAATCTTGGTTACATTGTCTTTGTTTGTACAAAACCTTTTCAATTTAATGTAATCAAAATCATCCATTTCACATTTCATAATGGTCTCACAATCTCTTGTTTGGTCATAAATTCTTCCCTTCTCCATAGTAAAGGTAAACTATTCCTTGCTCTCCTAGTTGGCTTATAACGTCAGTCTTTATACCTAAATCATGTACCCATTTTGACTTTATCTTGGTATAGGGTGTAAAATGTTGGTCTATACCTAGTTTCTGCTATACTATTTTCCAGTTTTCCTAGTAGTTTTTGTCAAATAGTGAGTTCTTATCCCAGAAGTTGGAGTCTTTGGATTTATCAAATAGTAGATTACTATAGTCATTGACTATTTTGTCTTGCGTACCTAACCTACTCCACCGACCCACCACTCTATTTCTTAGCCAGTACCAAGTAGTTTTGATGAGTGCTGCTTTATTTTTTTTTTCAGCACTGAAAATTGATTTTTAACGATAAATTACAACTCGGACACAGGGCGGGTAATGGGAGGTGAGCTGGATTGTCTGTGGGGTTGCATTACATTGATGGTCTCAGGGGCTGGGGCTCCAGGCCCAATGCCAAATCTTGCCAAGAGGCTCTCAGCCTTGGGTACTGGCGATCTGGGAGGGTAGCAGGGGAAGCAGTAGGATGACTTCTTTAAACATAGTGTTGCTGTTGCTGCTGCTGCTTCTTGGTGGCGGCCTTGCTGGCCAGGTCCTTGGCCTTCTCGGTAGCTGCCAGAGCGGTTTCCTTCGCCTTCTCAGTTGCTTCCTTAGCTGTTTCTACAAGTGTGTTAGAAGGAGCTTCACCTTGCTGCTTGGCCAGGATGTACTCAAAGCCTTTGATGGTCTTGGTCAGGTTACTTTTGAATCTAGCTAGGCCGAACTCCTGCACAGCTCTGGAGACCCCGAACAAACAGGAGGAGACCCAGGCCTCCCGTCGGATTTCAGTCCAGCCACTGTTTTCAGGGTTCACACAGTAAACACATCTTTCCTCCACCACCATCAGCCGGGCATGGTTGATGTTCCAGGTGAAAGTGGTCATGGTCTGGTTCTGTGGGTCCACGATAGAGTCCTCGAGGATGTACACCGAGTGAGCTACGTTAGCAAGAAAGAAGCGCTCCGCCCAGCGGGGCATGCGGTTGGTCTTCGTTAGAAGCCGCCTGGACAGCAGCTTCCGATCGGGGGTCACCTCCCGGAGCACGATGTCCTCCGTCAGCACATGCTTGCTGTAGGGGTTGGGGTAACGCTGCCAGAAGGCAGCAAACACTTGGTCCCAAGAGCCCTGGAGCACGCTCTGCCCCAGGAAATACTTCACCATCGTCCCGGCGGGGGTCGGGGTCGGGGCAGTGTCAGGGGGCGCACAGCATGGGGAGAGGGGGAGAGATGGGTCGCCGGGCTCGCGCTCTCCGTCACCGTCCCAAAGCCGCCGCCTCCACCGCCACCACAGCCACCACCGCTGTTGCCGCCGCCGCCATGAGGGGGTGTCCGGCCGCTCGGCCTGATTGCTGCTTTATAATGCAATTTAAGATCTGGTGCAGATAGGCCACCTTCCCTTGCACTTCTTTTCATTAATTCCCTTGATATTCTTGACCTTTTGTTCTTCCAGATGAATTTTGCTATTGTTTTCTCTAGCTCTCTAAAATAATTTTTGGTAGTTTGATTGATATGGCACTGAATAAGTAAATTAATTTAGGTAGAATTGTCATTTTTATTATATTAGCTCGGCCTACCCATAGACAACTGATGTTTTTCTAATTATTTAGATCTGACTTTATTTTTGTGAAAAGCATTTTGTAATTGTGTTCATATAGTTCCTGGGTTTGTTTTGGCAGGTAGATTCCCAAATATTTTATAATGTCTACAGCAGCTTTAAATAGAATTTCTTTCTATCTTTTGTTCTTGGGCTTTATTAGTAATATATAGAAATGCCAATGATTTATGTGGGTTTATTTTATATGCTGCAACTTTGCTAAGTTTGTTTATTATTTCAAGTAATTTTTCACTTGATTCTCTAAGTGTACTGTCCTATCGTCTGCAAAGAGTGATAGGCAGCACATACTTTTAAGTTTAAACTGATATGAGCTGGCTTTAGCAACATACCTGTAAATATGTGTATGTGTGTATGTATATGTGTATGTATACATACACATACATATATATTTTGAATCAGTTGCATATCTACCTACTTATATAGAACTAATTCAAATTTATAAAACTGAGAACCAATTCCCCAATAAATAAATGGTCAAAGGATATGAACAGGCAGCTTTCAAAAAAAGAAATCCAAGCTATCAATGATTATGTGAAAAAAAGCTCTAAATCATTAATAATAAGAAAAATGCAAATTAAAACAACTTGGAGGCTCTATTTTGAACCTACCACACTGGCATAGATGACAAAAGGGGAGAATGATTTCCAAATGTTGGAAGGGTTGTGGGCAAACAGGAAACTAGAGCGCTGTTGGAGGGGCTGTTAATTGAACTAGCCACTCTTTAAAGCAATTTGGAACTCTACCCAGAAAGTTATCATATACCCTTTGACTCAGCTATTCTAATACCTTGCTTGTACCCCCAAATAAATCAAAGAATGAAGAAAAGGATCTATATGTACAAAAATATTTATAGGAGTTCTTTTTATAGTAATCTACAATGGGAAACTAAAGCAGAGGATGTCTTCTTATTGGGGAATGGCTAAACAAATTGTGATATATGAATATAATGAAATACTATTGTACCATGAAGAAATGACCAAACAGACATTTTGCGAAGAAATTAGGAAGACCTCTATGAACTGATGTAAAATGAGCAAATCTGGGAGAAATATTTGTACAATGACAGCAGCATCAATACAATGATAAAGCACAAGTCCAAAAGGGTGATGATGGAACACACTACTCACCTTCAGACGGAGAGGTGATGAACGTAAAATGCAGAGACATATGTTTTTCAGAAATGACTAATATGTGAGTTTGGTTCTCTATGTATATGTTTTTGTTGCTGTTCACTCATTTTCAGTCATGTCCAACTCTTTTTCTTTGCAAAGATACTAGAGTGGTTTTCCATTTCCTTCTCCAGCTTATTTTTACAGATGAGGAAACTGAAGCAAGCAGGATGAAATGACTTGCCCAGGGTCTTACAGCTAGTGAGTGTTTGAGGCCAGATTTGAACTCAGGAAGGTGAATCGTCCTGACTTTAGGCCCAGCACTCTATCCACTGTGCCACCTGGCTTTCCTTTGCATATGTTTACTTAGGTATTTCTTTCTCAGGTTTTTGTTTTTAAATTCGCACAGTGGAAGAGAAGAGAAGGGTAATGGGAGGGACAGCTCAATAAAAAAATACTTGTCATTTGAAAAATAAAAATAATAAATTATAGAAGTATTATGCAGCATATAGACTTCCAACCAGGATACATTTGGACCAAGGCAGTGACTTTGAAAGAACACTTCTTAAAGAGATGTTAGCAAAAAAAAAATATGAAAATCTCTTAAGTAGGTATGCCACTTCCCTACTGAATAAACTCCAGTGGTTCTCTATTACCGCCAGGATCAAATACAAAATCCCATTTGGTGTTCAAAGCCCTGCGTAACCTAGCAGTCTTCCTCCCCCTCTTACCTGCCTGGTATTCTTCCATCCAGGGACACTATTCTCCTTGCTGGTCCATAAGACAACTCCATTTCTCAGCTCCAATATTTTCTTTGGCTGTCTTCCATGCCTAGAATGTACTCTCTCCTCATACTGGTCTATTGGCTTCTTTCAAGTCCCACCTAAAAAATCTCATCTCCTATTGGAAGCCTGTACCAACCCTTTTTCTAGAAATTTCTAGTGCCTTTCCTTTGTTGTTTTCCATTTATCCTGTATATAGCTTATTAGTATATATTTGCTTGCTTGCTGTTTCCCCATTAGATTGTAATCTCCTAGAGACTGTCTTTTTGCCTCTTTTTGAGTCCTTGGAGCTTAGCACAGGGTCTGGCACATAATAGATGCTTAATATGTGTTTATGATAGCAGCATACTAGTGATATAAACTCCATGTTTCTCACATTAGATTCACTTTCAATATTTATGCAGGATTTAGTAATACAGCAACTATTCCTATATAAACACTCAAGGAGTTAGCAAATGTAAAGTTTGCAAAGTTCCATAAATGAGGCTGACTTGTGAGGAAGCAAACAGCAGAAAAAAACTGACTGTACAGTTACAACATTTTTTTTTTCAATTTCTCACACTAGGCATCCAAAGTTTAAAGTTCTGGGTAGAATCTCTCTTGGAGTCCCTGCAAATATACTTTTATCCCAGGCAAGCCTCTACATGTCACATGTTTTATGGTCCCATTCTCTTGGGGCCAGGTGTGTTACATTCCCCCTTTTCCTCTTCTCTAGTACCTGAGGAGGTTGGGGATTGTCTCTTCTTGTCATCGACTCCAGCCCTACAGATTGTTGCCCCCCACCTCCCATTCGCCTTGTGAGAAGCAGCCCAGTACTATGAACCACTTACCATAGGATTAACTTTGATAAAGATATATTTACTTCAAAGAACAGACATACGAGCATACAAACATTTCCACCCAATGCCTGGGGACAATAATCTAAGGAAGTTTCTAAGTTTAGCTCAGTTCTAACTGAGTTTTAGTACCACCAAGATCAAGTCCAAAGGCCCCTGGGCTACTGTCTCCACACCTTGCTCCTAAGGGTGTCTCTGCTAGGCTGACTGCAACATTAGGTCTGAATTTTTGGAAACTTGGATCCTTAGTGCAACAGCTCCCAGAGCAGAAACTCCACTCCCTGTATCTATAACTGAAAAAGGCCAAAACTTCAGGTCCCAATTTCTCAGGGCCACGTGGCCTGAGGAAGGGGAGGGAGGAGGAGGAGGAGGAGGAGGAGGAGGAGGAGGAGGAGGAGGAGGAGGAGGTGGTGGAGGTGGAAGTGGTGGTGGTGGAGGTGGTGGTCGTTCTCAAGGTCTTCCCACTTATTAGCTCATGGTATCACTTGCTATGACTGAAGGAGTCTTTTAACTTCAGGTATAAATTCAGGAAAAGTCCAGACTATGCTCAGCTGGTAGTTATAAGATAAAGGTCTTTCCAACTGCATGGCCAAAGGGGAAAAAAATCTGCTCCCAATCATAGGCTAATTGGCCAACGACACCAAATATCCATGCATGTGCTGGTTCTCTGGTGTCTTTCACGTGGATGACGCTGTCTTAGGTGATCTGGGTATGTGACAACTTCCTAAACATAAATATTAATTATTATTATCATCATTATTAAGCATCTACTATATGCCAGGCATTGTTCCAGGTCCCGGAATACAAAGACAAAAACAAACAATCCCCTGCCCTCAAAGGGGAGACAACACATAAATACATACAAAATAAATACAAGGTAATTTTCAGGTGTTGGGGGTGGGGAATGGGCAATGAGGAGGACTAGCAAAATCACTCATAGGAAATAGCATTTGTGCTAGGCTTTAAAGGAAAGTAGGGGTTCTAAGAGGCAGGGCTGAGGAGGGAGCCCATTCTAGGCAGGAATTGGATAATATACTCTCCTGGACAAGATGGACTTACGATGGATTTAAAATTGGTTCAATGGCAAGGCCCAAAGAATAGGCATAATGTGTAACCAACTCATAGCCTAGGGCCACCCAAAGACACTAGGCTCACTGATTCTGGGGGCCTGAACCAAAAGGGGCATTGTCTCTCTTTGACTTTCACCCCGATCCCAAAGTTCAAGGGAAGTTTGAATGAAGAGGCTAACCTCTAGGTTTCCCCAAATGTGGTATAGTAGGAGCATGTATTACATGTATTACTAATGTAGATGGGATCCATGGCAGCAAGACTAGGAAATCCCTAGTTTTTCCTTTAAAAGGCAATGGAACTGTACTTGTAAGGGAACTATTTCTGGTTGCCCTAAGGCAGGAATTTCAAACGTTTGACCTATTAAGTGCTGCCCAAAATAGGTTAAAATCTAATTGAGAAATATTTAACAAAATAAATAAAAATACAGTAACACAGAAAATTTTAATATACGGTTTTCTAAGGCAGCATGTGACCCTTATGTATTTCTATCTGCGTTTGACACCACTGGCCTAAGGCATAAACGCTCCTCCAGCCCAGCTCATGAATATGCTTGCTGAATATTCTTTCCATCAATAAACTTTTCTGTTAAGTGTTATGTGTTCTACAAATGTCTCATTTTATTCTAATCCTGAACCTGAACCACTGGGTCAGTCTGAGTCAGATTGGCCCTGAATATTTGGTATAGACACAAGACTGTTTTAGATTGTCTTGTGGATAATAACCTCACGGTTGAAGTGGAGGAAGAACTGTCAGGAGGGGAAAGCCCCAGGTGACTGGGGATGCCTAATATGGGAGTCTGACACCCTGTGGCTGCCATGCTTTTGGCCACTTATATTGAGTCCTCAATGGGATAGGGAGGGGGCTAACCCAGTGGGATTAGCCCTCTGGATATTTAAGGAAGTTGAGAGGAAGAATAAAGGTACCAAAGGGGTAGTATCTTTGGCCAATTACCTAAGAAAGTTGAATTGCTGGCAAAAGAAGATCATAGGATTATAGATTCAGAATTGAAGACACTTTAGTGATCATTAAGTCTAGCCTCTTCATTCTATAGATGAGTGTATTAGCAAGCACCCCAGCACACCCAGGATGCCCTGCTAGCACAGCTTCTTTGATCTGCTTTTATAAAGGAAAGACAGCTTCAAAGGGGTTAACAATCCTGCTCTAATTAAACAATGTAGACCTTATTCTATCCAACCTTCTCACGAGGGTTGCTGAGCACCAAGTCCTACAGCATTACCTAATCAGCAGGGGGCAACTCCCTCTACATCTCAATGGGGCCAATCGAGACAGGCACAACCTGTGCATTCTCCTAAATCCCTTCAAGCCTCAATGGGGGCCAGCTGAGGCAAACATAGATTCCCTCCAAGCCTTGATGGGGGCCAATCAAGCCACACACAGCATCCCGGCTTATGCATTTCAACCTTAAAGGTTCCCCACTCACTGACCAGTGTCTACCTGCTTTATACTTATATTCCACCCCTCCAGGGTCCTGGCCCTTACAATCTACACGGGTTGTGGTGGAGATGTTTTGAACCATAGAACTTATATCTAACACCTGGGAACAAGAGATTGTTATGGGCATGGATCCTGGAAAACCAAACTCCAAAAAATACTAACAAAAATCCACTTTGTGCTTACAATGAGAAACTGAGGTCTAGCTAAGTGACTTTCAGGGTAATACAATAAGTGTCTGAGGCAAGACTTGAACCTAGATCTTCTTGACTCCAAATCCAGTGCTCTATCTACCACATCATGCTGCTTTTCTAGGAAAATTGGTGAGAACTGAGAAACCACCCTGGTAATAAGAGAGTTTTAAACTTGGGGTGGGGTGACTTTCTTCACTGAGGGTTGGAGGGTAGGTGAGCTTTTGCCACCAAGGAACTTGGGAAGTTACAAGACACACTTCTAGCCTATGGGAGTGCTAGTAAGACTGAACCTTGATATCCTGGATTGGATCCTTCAGATGATTCTGGATGCAATATAGGTTGTGACTCAAAGGCTGAGACTCTAGTCCCAGCTCAGATGAACTGCCTCCTCTGCCAGCTCAATGACCTTTTCTCCAAGGACCTAGTTTACTGATGGCTTCACTAATGACCAGAAAGGCAATTAAACCTTGGTGACTATCAATCCAGTAATAGGAGATACCTTAACAGACGGACATCCTGATGGTAAATGGAGCTACAAGCTCCGTGGTTTGGAGCCTTGAAGGAGGCAGATAAAATATTTCTAAAATTTAACTTAATTTTCACACAAATAAAGTCAGATCTAAACAACTGGGAAAATATCAATTGCTCATGCTTAGGCCAAGCTAATATAATAAAAAATGATTCTACCTAAATTAATTTAGTTATTCAGTGCCATACCAATCAAACTACCAAAAATTATTTTAGAGAGCTAGAAAAAATAATAACAAAATTCATCTGGAAGAGCAAAAGGTCAAGAATATCAAGGGAATTAATGAAAAAAAACGCAAGGGAAGGTGGCCTAGCTGTACCAGATCTAAAACTACATTATAAAGTGGCAATCATCACAGCTATTTGATACGGGTTAAGAAATAAAGTGGTGGCTCAGTGGAATAGGTTAGGTACACAAGACACAGCAGTAAATGACTATAGTAATCTACTGTTTTGCAATAAGAACTCACCACTTGACAAACACTGCTGGGAAAACTGGAAAATAATATGGCAGAAACTAGGCACAGATCAACATCATCTCAAAACCTATACCAAGATAAGGTTGAAATGGGCGCATGATTTAGACATAAAGGGTGATACCATAAGCAAATTAGGAGAGCAAGGAATAGTTTACCTGTCAGATCTATGGAGAAGGGAAGGATTTATGGCCAAACAAGAGATGGAGAACATTATGAAATGCAAAATGGATAATTTTGATGACATTAGATTAAAATTTTTTTTTTACCAAAACAAAGCTAATGTGACCAAGAATAGAAGGGAAGCTGAGAGCTGAGAAACAATTTTTACAGCCAGTATCTGATAAAGGCCTCATTTCTAAAATATGTAGAGAACTGAATCAAATTTATAAGAATGCAAGTCATTCCCCAATTGATAAATGGTCAAAGGCTATGAACAGGCAGTTTTCAGAGGAAGAAATCAACTCACCTCACATCTATCAAATTGGCTAATATGACAGAAAAGGAAAATGTTGGATGTTGGAGGGGATATGAGAAAATTGGGACACTAATGAAGTTAGTGAAGTTATGAACCAATCCAACCATTTTGGAGAGCAATCTGGAACTATGCCCAAAGGGCAATCAAACTGTTCATATCCTTTGATCCAGCAATACCACTACTAGTTCTGTATCACAAAGAAATCATAAAAAAAGGGAAAAAGGACCTCCATGTACAAAAATATTTATAGCAGCTCTTTCTGTGGTGGAAAAGAATTGGTGGAAATACCCATCAATTGAGGAGTGGCTGAACAAGTTGTAGTATACGAATGTAATGGAATACTATTGTTCTATAAGAAATGAGGAGCAGACGGATTTCAGGAAAACCTGGAAAGACTTACATGAACTGGTGTTGAGTGAAGTGAACAGAACCAGGAGGACATTGTACACAGTAACAGCCACATTGTGTGATGATCAACTATGATAGATTTAGGGCTTCTTGGCAACACAATGATCCAAGATAATTCCAAAAGACTCATGATGGAAAATGCTATCCACATCCAGAGAAAGAACTATGGAGTCTGAATGCAGATTGAAGCATACAGTTTTCACTATTTTTCTTTCTTGTGGTTTTTCCCTTTTGTTCTGATTCTTCTTTCACAACATGACTAATGTGGAAATATGTTTAACATGATTGTACATGTATAACCTATATCAGATTGCTTGCTGTCTTGGGGAGGAGGGAGGGAAGGGAAGGAGGGAAAAAAATTTGGAACTCAAAGTCTTAGAAAAATGAATACTATTAAGTGACAAAAATAAATAAACAACAAAAATTTTTTAAATTTTTTTTTCAAGTAGCAAAAATCTATTTTTTCTCTCCCCCTCCACTTTCTCTCCCTCCCCCCACCCAACTGGAAAAGAAAAATATGTGGAAGAAGTCAAGTAAAATAAATAAAGTAAAATAAAATTAAAATAAATTGACCATGTTCAAAAAATATATGTCTCAATTTGCACCCTAAACCCATCACCTCTCTGTCAGGAAATAAACAGCATGTTTCGCCATGGGTCCACTGGAATTGCGGTTGAACATAGTTCTTAAGTCTTTCAAAGTTGTTTATCTTTACAATGTTATTATTGTATAAGTTGCTGCTTTGGTTCTGTTCACTTTGCTTGAGCAGATAAAATATTCATCTTGTATACGACCTGCCCCTGGACCCAAGTGAGTCGATACTGACACTGACCCTGGACCTCTACCTACTCAGTCTTTCCAGACTTACCAGCCAGAATCTCCTCCTCTCTGGGGTGATGCCAAACTTTTGCTAGTTTAGAGACTTTGTTGATGGACTGCCCTATTTCTTCCATCTTCTCTGGAAGGTTACTCCCGCTAGCATTCCCTCTATTCTCTAATCTTTGATCTCTCCTGTCTACTGTTTCCTTCCCTGTTGTCTACAAAACTAGACCAGCAAAACTAACATATCAACTGAGTCTGAAGTATATGTCAAGTTTTATACTCCATAGACTTTTAATTCTGTAAAGCTAGGGGGGAGATACATTTTCTCAATTCTTCTTCAGGATTAAGACTGATCATAATAATTGTTTTTGTTTTTTCTTGTTCTTCCCACTTATATTGTTGTGGTCACTGTATATATCATTTTCTTGGTTCTGCTTACTTCATCGTGCATCAGTTTATGTCTTCTTATGTTTTTCTGAATTCTTCATATTTATTATTTTTCACGATATAGCAATATTCCTCGCATTCATGCACCACCATTTTTGTTCAGTCATTTGACAATCAATATATTTCTACTTTATTTCCAGTTTTTTGCTTCTATAAAAACTGTTGCTACAATTATTTTAGTTCAGGGCTATCCAAAATGTGGCCCATGGGCCTGCAGTGTGATTTATGGCCCACCTACAAGAGTAGAAATTTACATAAATGCTTTAGTAAACAAAACCGAGCTACAGCAGATCTCTCACTAAGATGGCAAATCAAAATATATTGTCTATTGTTTCAATAAAAACCTAAGGTTGGACAGCCCTGTTTTAGTATATGTGAGGTCTTTGTATTTTTTAGTTCCTTGACATATGTGCCTAGCAGTAGAGTCTCCAGGTCAAAGGATTTTTAATCATATTATTCACGCAAGACAATCCTTTTCAGGTTTATAGGTTGGACATGATGGTCGCAGAGTTCCCTTCTATCTTTGAAATTCTGTGATTCTATGTATCTAGTCCTAATCTCTGTCAGTCTTGTCTTATCATTTACTTGCTGGATACCTATCTCTTCCTAGATGTTCTGTAGACATATAACGACCAACATGTCTCAAACTGAACTCACCTGCCCCTCTAAGCCCCTCAATCAATCAACAAGCTTTTATTAAGTGCCTACTATCTGTTAGATACTCTGCTAGATGTTAGGGATGGGAAGGCAGAAATAAAACCATTTCTGCCTTCGAGGAGCTTATGCTCTGTCAGGAGAGACAATATACACATACAAATGGAGGGGAAGTTGATCAGGGGATCCCTGATCAATTGATTCCCCCACCTCCAACCCATTTGATAGATATAAGTGACAGGTAATAGAGCTAAAGAGATGTTAAAGTTTTTCTCCTTTCAGACTTTGGGAGGTTGAACTCACAGCTTGTAAGGGATTTCAAACTGGTTGTGGCCCATGTGCACCCTGTAAAGAGTTCACCTCTTTCAGAATTTGATGGGCCAATGTAAAAGAAGTACAAATGAAGTGTTTGCATTTTGTTACTCTTTTAGGAGATGTGAAGCAACCCTTCAATCAATTTAATGGAATTATAAGGCACCTAGCCATTGGCTAGTTGGAGGATCTGTTGCAATCTTGGTGATTTTTAAAAAGCACCTTACCCTGACCTTAACTTAAAATTGGTTTTCATCTCATCTCCAATCACTTAGGTCAGTAAGATATAGGAGATAAAAAATATTTTATTTGTACAACAAAAATACAGAAAAGGTTTATACCCAACCACACAGACAATCAAGAAAACTCTCCTAATCTTCCCCATTGGAAAAATAACTCGAGGACGTTAGTAAATCCATCTTGAATGAAATGTGAAAAGAAAGCTCTGGAGGCAGAGGTCCCAAGTACAAAACCTGAACCTAGGTTCTGTCACTTACTACCTGTGGCCAAGTGACTTAACTTCTCCACTTCTCAGTTTCCTTATCTGCAGAAAAAGAAAAAAATGAAGAAGTCGGACAGGATGACCTCTAAGGTCCCTTCCAACTCTATGTATGACCCTATGACCCTATGACCCTATCATACTACAACCTATACAATCAGCGTAACTTCAGTAGAACTGAGAGACTAGGTCAGTGTTCCTCCCTTTTGTACCAATCTGTCTATTCCTGGGAAGGACAAGGTCTTCAGGCTGCTGCCTTCCATCCTGGCTCCAAGCCTTGTTGCTCCTCAATGCATATGGTTCCCTGATACATTGGCCTTTCTTTTTCTGTACCAATTCTTTGGTGCGTTACTCCCGTAGAGGCCTTGCTTCCCTCACTTTGTTCTCTCACTGAAGCTCTATCTCTCCAGAAGCCATGCGATACAGTGGCCTACAGGCCTCTCCCCATCTGGCTCAATTACCATTTCAGCATCTCCATCTGGTGCTGGCTTTTTCATTCACATAGTTCCCTGTAGGGGCTATATGGATGCACAGGCTTCTCTCCAGATCCTCAAATAACCCAGTGTCTCGGTTTCTTCTCTTCCATATGGCCAAAACTAGCCAGAGGATTATTTGGTGAGGGAGGGAGAAAGATTTACCTGCATACTTGTTATTTCTTTCAGCAGTTAAGAAATTTGTAGTTCCTGAACATTACCAAAGGTACTATCTTGCTGACCTGGATCAGCAAATATGGGCAGATGATATGTTACATCTTTGATGGTCACCCCTGGAGCATTGAATATTAGTCTGGTCACTAGCTAATCTGGGCCTCTCTGGTATGATTCACTATCACTTTTGAAGATGAGATTCCCTCATCTTTAAGGTGTCCTTGACTTCAGTGGTCGATAGTTTTAATATAGGCCTTTGGATGGCCTAGGGTTGAACTGAACCCCAAAAGATCACATTCTGGCGAGGATCTCTTGAGAGCTTTGGATCTGGAGCATTACCTTCATACCTAGCCTGTTCATGCAGGTATTTTCCTCAGATGGAGGCACTTTTGGCAGCCTTTTCAGTTTTCCAGTGGTATAAACAAATTCAGAGTTCTCTTCCTTAAGATTTTGACTTGTATCCTAGCTAGTCTAGGATGCAAGCTGTCTACCAGCATCTGGTCAATGGTTCTTTCCTATGGCTTGGTTTCTTAATCCTTCCATGCTGCTTTCTTCCTTTTTACTAGGGAATCTGACCATCTCCCCAAAGAGCCACAAGTGGCTATGGTTTTCATAGAGCCCTGACCATCCCTGGGGCTATTTTGTAAACTGACCCTTCTCCTCTTATTCATCCAAACCTGATTTCTCCCCCATTAACTCTTCAACCTGTTCTTTTCCCTCTACAGATGAACCTATCCTTCTTCTTCTCTGGGAGGTAGTCTGGCACAGGGGAGAGAATGTGGAACCTGCAGTGAATCAACCTGCCGCGTTCCCCCCAGGCCTCTTCCTGGGCCGGGGGTCGCGGGCAGTCCTCCCCGGGGGACCTCTTCTGCTCCTACACCGAGCCTTCGGTCGTCACCGGCCGGCCTGGCCTCCACCCAGACCGGAATTCACCAGACAGAACGCCAGAGGATCTCGCTCACGGTCTTTATTGGTACATCTTCCACGGCGACTGCTCGACTCTGACTCTCTTCCCCTATCCCCGTACATTATATATCCTATTGCAGCCAATCCAGTGGCGAGAGCTATAACATTGCCTTATATGGACGGGCTTCATCCTAAGCCGGCACCGCCCAGCGATATACCCGGAAAAGCGTTATACCCGGAAAGCTGTAGTCCCTGCCCCACCCTCCACCCAGCCCTAAGCGGCGTCCCACCCCCACCCAAATCCCAACATCAACCAACAAGCATTTATTAAGTGCCTACTATGTGTCAGGAATTGTGCTAGGTGGAGATACAAAGACAATTAAGGAAACTGTCTTCCCCATGTGTGTAATAGAGGACTGAAAGCCACTCACCCTGAGCTATCTATCCATCACGAAGCTTAGAGCCCATGGCAAACACAGGGAGGACTGGAAAATAAGCTCAGTTATTACAAGCATGTACAGAGAGCTTGGCTGATGCAATTCCCATGTGAACTTTGGAGCATCCATAGATAAGTAGCTATTTTGGTTTCTGCTAACCATGTGGTGAATAGTAGCCTCTTTGAATAGGGACCTCAGATAGATGGCTGCAATCTGGTGAACTTTGAGAAATCAGGAGACTGAGGCCCCTGAGGTCCAGGAGTGGAGTCTGTTCCAGGCTTTCATCCAGCCAATCCAGCTTTGAAGTTTAGAAGGAGGAGAGACCAGCATTATCCAAGACAGGGCTTGTCTAGCAGCGATACCACATTAAAACATGAAATTATCGGGACTAATACTGTGGAGAAACTGTGTGAAGTATGTGTTCACTTTCTTCAGAGACCAAAGTTGTATAAGAAGAAGTCTACCACAGAGGTGCTGGGGGAAATTTTGTAAATATCCCTTTATAAAAGCTAATTAATAAAATAACAAAATTAAATTATTAATAAAATACTAATATACTTAATAATATAATAAATAATAATAAAATAAATGGAACTAGTGTGTCAGTCTCTGATGTTAACAGTGGGGGAGACATACCAAATTGGGGGCTTGAGTTGATGGCATTAGAGAAGAGTCATCTCAATTTCTTAGAAGTCCCCCTAGTATTCTGAAGGGGAAATGTATCTGGTCTCACTGAGAAAGTGAGGTACCACAAATATGAAGAAAATAAGTACCAATAAATACAAAATAGTTAAATACAAGTCAGTTTGAGAGGGTGGGCACTAGCAATTAAGGGGATCTGGAAAGATTTCAGGTAGAAAGTGCTGCTAAAACTGTATCTTGAAGGAAGAGGAGTATTTTATGAAATAGAAGTGAGAAGGGACCACATTCCAGGCCTGGGGGAGGGCCAGTGTAAAAGCTGCAGAGTTTGGGAGGTAGATTAGTATACAATAAGGTTGGAAAAACAAACTGAGGTAGTCTTTGAAGGACACTAAGAGCTAAACAGAGGACATAATTTTTTATTTCAGAGGCAACAGGAAGCCAGAGCAGTTTACTGAGTAGGAGAATGACATGGTCAGATCTGCACTTAAGGAAAATTTTTTTTGTGTGGAGGATGGACTGAAGTGGTGAGAATCTTGAGGCAGGGAAACCAATTGGGGGTTATTACAGATCTCTGGGTAAGAGGTGATTAGGGTCTGAACTAAGGTCACAGCTGTGTTCTTAGAGAGTAGGGGGTGTTTGTAAGAAATATTGTTGACATTGAAATGGCAAGATTTGGCAAAGTTTTAGATGTCATGTCTGAGATGAATCGGAAACCTTAGACACTTCCACCTTAGACACTTGGTAGCTGTATAACCCTGGGAAGTCACATAACTTCTGTGGGCCTCAGTTTCCTCATTTACATTTCTTGTGTCATTGCTATAGCTAGCATTTCTATCATTGTTAAGTAGTAGTGGTGGTAATGGGCATCCTTGCTTTACTCCAGATGTTACTGGAAGGACCTCTAAGTTTTCTCCACTGCATAGAATGTTGTTATTGTCCAGTTGTTCAGTAATGTCTGATTCTTTGTGAGCATGTCAGGATTTTCTATCCTCTGTCCAAATTCATGTTTGTTTTTTCCATGACACTATCCACCTTATCCTCTGATGTTCCCTTTTCCTTTTCCTTTTCCTTTCAATCTTTCTCAACATCAGGGTCTTTTCCAATGCTATCTTCTCATTATGTGGTCAAAGTACTTAAGCTTAATCTTCAGTATTTGACCTTCCAATGAATAACCTGAATAAATTTCTTCAAGTATTAACTGATTTGATCTCTTCACTGTCCAAGGGAACTTCAAAAGTCTTCTCCAGCACCACAATTCAAAAGCATCAATTCTGCTATCTGCTTTCCTTATAGTCCAACTTAATCATGCATTGCTACTGGAAAAACCATAGCTTTGATTATACAGACAACTTTGTTGGCAAGGTGATGTCTCACCTTTTTAGTATATACTGTCCAGATTTGCTATAGCTTTCCTTTCAAGGAGCAAGTGTCTTTTAATTTCATGGCTGTAGTTGCTGGCTGCAGTGGTCTTTGAGCCCAAGAATATAAAATCTGACATTGCTTCCATTTCCTCCCCTTCTCCCTCTAGAAAGTGATAGGACCAGTTGCCAAGATCTTAGTTTTTTTGATGTTAAGCTTTAAGCCAGCTTTTACACTCCTCTTTCACCCTCATCAAGATGCTTCTTAATTCCTTTTCATTTTCTACCATCAGAGTGATATCATCTGCACGTCTGAGATTGTTAATATTTCTCCTAGCAACCTTCATTCCAGTTTTTGATTCATTTAGCCTGCCATTTCCCACAACGTACTCTGCATAGAAGTTAAATAAACAAGGTTACAGCCTTGTTGTACTCCCCTTCAAATCTTAAACCAATCAGTTGTTCCATGCTCGGTTCTGATTGGTGCTTCTTGGCCTGAATACAGGTTCCTCAGGAGACAAGTAAGATGATCTGGTACTCCCATCTCTTTGAAGACGCCACATTTTGTTGTGATCCATACAGTCAAAGGCTGTAGTGTAGTCAATGAAGCAGAAGTAGATGTTTTTCTGGAACTCCTTTGCTTTCTCCATAACCTAGTATATGTTGGCAATTTGGTCTCTAGTTCCTCTGCCTCTTTGAAAACCAGATTGCTCTTCTGGTAATTCTTGGTTCATATATTGCTGAAGCCTAGCTTGCAGAATCTTAAGCATACCATTACTGGCATGTGAAATGAGTGCAATTTTTCAATAATTCGAACATTCTTTGGTATGGCCCTCCTTTAGACTTGGGACCTAAATTGATCTTTTTCAATCTAGTGGTCAAATTTTCAGTGTTTTCCAATTTTGCTGGCATAGTGAGTGCAGCACTTTAACAGCATCATCTTTTAGGGTTTTAAATAGCTCAGCTGAAATTCCAACACCTTCACTAGCTTCACTGTAAGCAATGCTTCCTAAGGTCCACTTGACTTCATTCTCCAGGATGTCTGGCTCTAGATAAATAACAGCATGTCATGGTTATTGGTGATGTTAAGATCTTTCTTGAATAGTTTTTTTTCTATATTCTTGCCACCTCTTATTAATTTCTTCTGTTAAATCTGTACTATTTTTGTCTCTTATCATGCCCGTTTTTGGATGAAACTTTATCTTCATAGCTCTAATTTTCTTGAAGAGACTTGTTGTCTTTCCCATTCTATTGTTTTCTTCTATTTCTTTGCATTATTCATTTAAAGGAAACCTTCTTGTCTGTCCTTGCTATTTTCTGGAATTCTGCATTCAGTTGGGTATATCTTTCCCTTTCTCCTTTCCCTTTCCCTTTCCTTCTTTCCTGAACTATTTGTAAATCCTCATCAAATAGCTTTCTTGTTCTTCCTTTTCTTTGGAATGTTTTTTGTTGTTGCCTCCTGTGCAATATTGTGGACCTCTGACCATAATTCTTCAGACACTCTATCTACCAGATCTAATCCTTTAAATCTATTCATCACCTCCGCTTCATATTCATAAAGGAAACATCCTATTTAGCTCATGCCTGTATGGTCTGAGGGTTTTTCCTACTTTCTTCATTTTGTCTGAATTTTGCAATAAGAAGCTCATGATCTGAGCTACTGTCTTGTTTTAGCTGACTGTATAGAGCAGGGGTGGGGAAGCTGTGGTCTCGAGGTCACATGCAGCCCTTTAGGTCCTTAAGTGTGGCTTTTTGACTCAACCCAAACTTCACAGAACAAATCCCCTTAATAAAAAGATTTGTTCTGTAAAACTTGGGCTCAGTCAAAAGCCACACCCAAGGACTTAGAAGGGCACATGTGGCCTTGAGGCCACAGGTTCCCCACCCCAGTATAGAGCTTCTCTACCTTTGGCTGAAAAATATATAATCAATCTGATTTCTATATTGACCATCTGGTGATGTCCATCTGTAGAGTTGTCTTTTTGGTTGTTGAAAAAGCGTGGTTGTCATGACCAGCAAGTTAGTCTGACAAAACTGTATTCATTTCATACTCCAAGGCCAAACTTGACTGTTATTCTTTGATTTCCTACTTCAGCATTCTAATCTCTTATGATGAATGTGACATCTTCTTTTTAGTCGTTTAATGAAGATTATAAGTCTTCATAGAAGTGATCAACTTTGGCCTCTTTCATGTAAGTGGTTGGAGCATAGACTTGAACTACTTTGATGTTGAACAGTTTGCTTTGGATTTGAACAGATATCATTAGGTCATTTTGGGGATTATACTGCAGTACTGCTTTTCTTACCCTTTTATTGCCTTTGAGGGCTACTCCGTTTCTTCTAAGGAATTCTTGCCCATAGTAGTATATGTAGTGATCACCTGAATTAAACTCACCCATTTCTGTCTATTTCAGTTCATTGTCACCCAAGATATCAATATTTAATCTTTTTATCTTCTATTTGACCATATCCAGCTAACTTTGGGTCATAGATTTTACATTCTAGGTTCCTATGCAATATTTATCTTTACAGCATTGGACTTTTTTTTGTTGTTGTGGCCAAATGCACCAGCAGCTGAGCTTCCTTTCTGCTTTGGCCCAGATGCTTCATTAATATTGGACTACTTGTAGCAGTCCTCCACTCTTACACACTGGATACCTTCTGACCTGAGCCATTCATCTTCCTATGAACAACTATACTATATTAAGGAAATGCCCATTTATTCCTATGACTTGTAAAGTTTATAATAGAAATAGGTGTTAGATTTTGTTAAAAGCATCTATTTTCAGTATCTATTCATATAATCATATGGTTTTTATTATTTATATTATTACCATAATTAATCACACACATATAGTCTTCTTTATATGGAACCAATTCTTCATTACTGGTATAAACCCAATCTGATCATAATGTATAATCTTTCTAATCTGTAATTATAGCCTACTTCCTAATATTTTATTTAAAATAATGTTCAGTAGGGATAGTGGTCTGCAGTTTTGTTTTTCTCCTTCATTTTTTCTAGTTTAGATATCAAGACTGTATTTGTATCTTGGAAAGAAATTAGGAGGGTACTTTATTTTCTTATTTTTGCAAGCAGTTTATGTATTCTTGGAATTAATTGTTCTTTGAATGTTTGATAGAATTCACTTGTGAATCCATCCTGCCCTAAATTTTTTCCTTTGGGAGTTCGTTTATGGTTTGTTCAACTTTTTCCCTGATATCAGCTTAGTCTACTTTTCTTTTGTCAATCTGAATGCTTTGTAAGGATTCATCCTATATCTACAAAGTTATCGTTTTTGTTATCACACAAATGGGCAAAATAGTTTCTAATAATTTCTTTTATTTTCTCTATAATTGTTGTGAAGTTCTCCTTTTTCATTCTCAACTACAACAATTTCGTTTTTCTCTCTATCTCTTTTAATCTGGTTAGCTGTTTATTTTATTCGTTTTTTAAAAACAGATTATAGTTTTATTTATTAATTTAATGGTCTTTTTGCACCAATTGAATTAATCTCTTCTTTAGTTTTCGTACTTCTCACTTTGTTATTTATTTGGAGATTTTTGATTTGTTGTTGTTCAAATTTTTTTTCATTGTATGCTCTTCATTTTTTTTTTGTTGACAAAAATATTTAGCCATAAAGCTTCCCCTCAGAACTGCCATAGCTCTATATTCCATATAAGTTTCAGTATACTATTTCATTATTGTCATTTTCTTTTATGAAAGTTTATATTGCTTAAATAATTTGATATTTGACCTACCAGGTCTTTAGAATTATGCTTAGTCGGAATATCACCCAGCAGGGGTGGAGCCAAGATGGCGGCTGGAAAGCAGTGACTTGCCTAGGGCTCTCCCCCAGGACCCTCCAAATACCTACAAAAAAATGGCTCTGAACAAATTCTAGAACTGCAGAACCCATGAAAAAGCAGAGAGAAGCAGGGCTCCAGCCCAGAACAGCCTGGATGGTAAGGCCTATCAGCTGGGAGCGGAGCGGGGCAGAACCCAGTGTGGGCTGCGCCTGGACCAACTAGACTGGGAGTCAGGCGGAACAGGCCCTAGCACCCTGAGTCAGTGAGCTGTTGCAGTTACCAGACTTCTCAACCCACAAACACCAAAGACAACAGAGAAGGTTAGTAGGAAAAGCTGTGGGGACAGAGTGAAAGGAGTTCTCAGTTTGGCCACCGCCCCGGGGCAGCAGAGGTGGTACAGTTACAGAACTATAGCTGCAGATGCTTCTGGCCACAGGCCCACCTAGTGGGAGGAATTAAGTGGCAGATCAGAGTGGGAGTGCAGAGCCTGCTTAAGATCTGAGTCCAGTCTAGGTTGGTGGTTCTTGGGGGAGGAGGAGCACTGGTGTGGCAGAACTTGCTGTGTAGAAATAGCTCTGAAGACAACAGCGCATCCCCTGATGCTTGGAACAAAGTGCTCTATACTCTACAAGCAGTCATACCCTGACAAAAAACTCAAGGGTCAAGTAGTTGGCTGGGAACATGGCCAGGCAGTGAAAATGGTCTCAGATTCAGACCCAGACTTTGGAATCTTTCTTTGGTTATAAAGAAGACTAAAACATACAGCCAGGAGAAGTCAACAAAGTCAAAGAGCCTACATCAAAAGCCTCCAAGAAAAACATGAACTTGTCTCAGGCCATGGAAGAGCTCAAAAAGGATTTGGAAAAGTAAGTTAGAGAAGTAGAGGAAAAATTGGGAAGAGAAATGAGAATGATGTGAGAAAACCATGAAAAACAAGTCAATGACTGGCTAAAGGAGACCCAAAAAATACTGAAGAAAATAACACCTTAAAAATAGACTAACTCAAATGTCAAAAGAGCTCCAAAAAGCCAATGAGGAGAAGAATGCCTTGAAAGACAGAATTAGCCAAATGGAAAAGGAAGTTCAAAAGACCACTGAAGAAAATACTACCTTAATAACTAGATTGGAGCAAGTGGAAGCTAGTGACTTGATGAGAAATCAAGATATTATAAAACAGAACCAAAGGAATGAAAAAGTGGAAGACTGTGAAATATCTCATTGGAAAAACCACTGACCTGGAAAAGAGATCCAGGAGAGATCATTTAAAAATTATTGGACTACCTGAAAGCCATGATCTAAAAAAGAGCCTAGATATCATCTTTCAAGAAATTATCAAGGAGAACTGCCCTGATGTTCTAGAGACAGAGGGTAAAACAGAAATTGAAAGAATCCACAGATCACCCCCTCAAACAGATCCCAAAAAGAAAACTCCTAGGATTGTTGTAGCCAAATTCCAGAGCTCCCAGATCAAGGAGAAAATACTGCAAGCAGCCAGAAAGAAACAATTCAAGTATTGTGGAAACACAATCAGAATAACACAAGATCTAGCAGCTTCTACATTAAGGGATCGAAGGGCTTGGAATATGATATTCCGGAGGTCAATGGAGCTAGGAATCACCTACCCAGCAAAACTGAGTATCATGCTCCAAGGCAAAATATGGATTTTCAATAAAATAGAGGACTTTCAGTCTTTCTCAGTGAAAAGACCAGAGCTGAATAGAAAATTTGACTTTCAAACACAAGAATCAAGAGAAGCATGAAAAGGTAATCAAGAAAAAGAACAAGAAAATGAAATTGCAAGGGACTTACTAAAGTTGAACTGTTTTGTTTATATTCCTACATGGAAAGATGATGTGTATGATTCATGAGACCTCAGTATTAGGGTAGCTGAAGAGAATATGCATATATATATATATGTATATATATATATGTGTGTGTGTGTGTGTGTGTGTGTGTGTGTATGTATGTGTATGTATGTATATATGTATGTGTATATATATAGACAGAGGGCACAGGGTGAGTTGAAGATGAAGGGATGATATCTAAAAAAAATCAAATTAAGGGATGAGAGAAGAATATATTGAGAGAGGGAGAAAGGGAGAGATAGAATGGGGTAAATTATCTTGCATAAAAGTGGCAAGAAAAAGCAGTTCTGTAGGAAGGGAAGAGGGGATAGGTGAGGGGGAATGAGTGAATCTTGCTCTCATTAGATTTGACCTGAGGAGGGAATACCACACACACTTAATTGGGTATCTTACCCCACAGGAAAGAAGGAGGAAGAAGATAAAAAAGGGGGAATGATAGAAGGGAGGGCAGATAGGGAGAGGAGGTAATCAAAAACAAACACTTTGGAAAAGGGACAGTGTCAAGGGAGAAAATTCAATAAAGGGGGATAGGTTAGGAAGGAGCAAAATATAGTTAGCCTTTCACAATATGAGTATTGTGGAAGGGTTTTACATAATGATACGTATGCGGCCTATGTTGAATTGCTTGCCTTCTTAGGGAGGGTGGGTGGAAAGGGAAGAGAGGAGAGAATTTGGAACTCAAAGTTTTAAAGACAGATGTTCGAAAAAAAAAGTTTTTGCATGCAACTAGGTAATAAGATACACAGGCAATGGGGTGTAGAAATTTATCTTGCCCTACAAGAAAGGAAGGGAAAAGGAGATGGGAGGGGAGTGGGGTGACAGAAGGGAGGGCTGATTGGGGAATGGGGCGACCAGAATATATGCCATCTTGGAGTGGGTGGAAGGGTAGAAATGGGGAGAAAATTTGTAATTAAAATCTTGTGAAAATCAATGCAGAAAACTAAATATATTAAATAAATTAAATAAATAAATTAAAAAAAATTAGATTGGAGCAAGTGGAAGCTTGTGACTTTATGAGAAATCAAGATATTATAAAACAGAAACAAAGGAATGAAAAAATGGAAGACAATGTGAAATATCTCATTGGAAAAACCACTGACCTAGAAAATAGATCTGGGAGAGATCATTTAAAAACTACAGGACTACCTCAAAGCCACGATCAAAAAAAGAGCCTAGATATCATCTTTCAAGAAATTATCATGGAGAACTGCCCTGATGTTCTAGAGACAGAGGGTAAAATAGAAATTGAAAGAATCCACCGATCGCTTCCTGACAAAGATCCCAAAAAGAAAACTCCTAGGAATATTGTCGCCAAATTCCAGAGCTCCCTGATCAAGGAGAAAATACTGCAAGCAGCCAGAAAGAAACAATTTGAGTATTATGGAAACATAGTCAGGATAATACAAGATCTAGCAGCTTCTACATTAAGGGATCGAAGGGCTTGGAATATGATGTTCTGGAAGTCAATGGAGCTAGGATTAAAACCAAGAATCACCTACCCAGCAAAACTGAATTTCATGCTCCAAGGCAAAATATGGATTTTCAATAAAATGGAGGACTTTCAAGCTTTCTCAGTGAAAAGACCAGAGCTGAATAGAAAATTTGACTTTCAAATAAAAGAATCAAGAGAGGCATGAAAAGGTAAACAAGAAAAAGAAATCACAAGGGACTTACTAAAGTTGAACTGTTTTGTTTACATTCCTACATGGAAAGATGATGTGTATGATTCATGAGACCTCAGTATTAGGGTAGCTGAATGGAATATATATATATATATATATATATATATATATATATATATATATATATATATATATATATATACACAGAGGGCACAGGGTGAGTTGAAGATGAAGGGATGATGTCTAAAAAAATAAAATCAAATTAAGGGATGAGAGAGGAATATATTGAGAGAGGGAAAAAGGGAGAGATAGAATGGGGTAAATTATCTCGCATAAAAGTGGCAAGAAAAAGCAGTTCTGTTGGGAGGGAAGAGGGGGCAGGTGAGGGGGAATGAGTGAATCTTGCTCTCATCAGATATGACCTGAGGAGGGAATAACATACACACTCAATTGGGTATTTTACCCCACAGGAAAGAAGGAGGAAGGAGATAAAAAATGGGGGACGATAGAAGGGGGCAGATGAGGGAGGAGGTAATGAAAAGCAAACACTTTTGAAAAGGGACAGTCAAGGGAGAAATTTGAATAAAGGGGGATAGGATAGGAAGGAGAAAAATATGCTTAGTCTTTCACAACATGAATATTGTGGAAGGGTTTTACATAATGATACACATGTGGCCTATGTTGAATTGCTTGACTTCTTAGGGAGGGTGGGTGGGGAGGGAAGAGGGGAGAGAATTTGGAACTCTAAGTTTTAAAAGAAGATGTTCAAAAAAAAGTTTTTGCATGCAACTAGGAAATAAGATATACAGGCAATGGGGTATAAATACCTATCTTGCCCTACAAGAAAGTAATGGAAAAGGGGATGGGGGGGAGTGGGGTAACAGAAGGGAGGGCTCACTGGGGAACGGGACAAGCAGAATATATGCCATCTTGGAGTGGGCGGGAGGGTAGAAATGGGGAGAAAATTTGTAATTCAAACTCTTGTGAAAATTAATGCTGAAAACAAAAAATATTAAATAAATAAATAATGATTTATTAAAAAAAAGAATTATGTTCAGTCTCTAATTATTTAAAACATTTTCTTTAAGGTCTTTTACTTTATTTTATGTAATTTTATTGCATTATAATCAATAAATAATGTAAATAATAAATATTATAATAAATAGTAAAATGAAAAATAATCAATAAATAATAGTATTTCTGCTTTTATACATTTTAATTGAGGTCTCTATGCCTCAACACATAGTCAGTTTTTGTAAAGGTGCTATGTACAGCTCAGCAGTAAGTAAATTATTTTCTATTACAATTTTATTACCCCAAATGTCTAGCATATCTAAATTTTCTAAAGTTATATTCAGGATTTTAACTTCTTTCTTATTTATCTTCTAGCTAGATTTGCCTGAGTCTGAAAGGGATATTCCTCACTATTTCTATTTCTCCCTCTAATTAGATTAACTTTTCCTTTAATTACTTAGATGCTATATTATTAGGTACACATACATTATGCATTGATATTGATTATTATCTATAGCACCTATGAACATAATGTAATTGCCCTGCTTATCTTTTTTTTCTTTTTCTATTTTTACTGTAGCTTTTTCTGAAATGATAATCGCTATCTTTGCTTTTTTTGAGTTCAGCTGAAGCATAATAGATTTTGTTCCAGTCCCTCATTTTAACTGTATGTGAATCATTATGTTCCCAGTGTGTTTCTTGTAAACAACATCTTGTGGGTTTCTGATTTCTGATCATTCTTCTATCTTTTTCCATTTTGTGGGTGAGTTCATACCATTCACATTCATAGTTGTGACTATTAATTGTGTATTTCTCTTCATTCTTTCCTCTTGTACTTTTCCCCCTCTATATTCCTATCTTCCTCTTTACAAATAAAAATAAGGTGGTAGAAAAGCAGGGATTTGCCTGGTAACTTGTGATCTTGTAAATGAAATGTCCTGTTTCCTCTCTATTGGAGTTTGTTTCTTCTCCTTTTAAGGGTATTGGGGAACATTTCAGGTTTTTCCTCTTTCTTCCTTTTCCTTTAATTCTCCCTTCACATTCTTCCCTCCAATATATAAGATTGTTCTACTTATGACTATTCTTTTGCCTATCCTGCCCCTTGTCTTAAATCTCTCTATACAAAGATCCTTTGTTCCTGTCCCCTTCTATTTTTCTTTTGAGTTTACTTTATTTCTGCATTGAGATGGAGGGGTGTAAAGGAGGGAGAGAGGTTGTAAGCTGAAAGTGAGGTCAATTCCAAAGGACTTACAATGAAACATGCTATGCACTTCCAGATAAAGAGCTGATGGAGTCAGTGGTTGCTATGGAGATCAATCAGGGAGTGCTGGGATTTCTTCATCAGCTTCAGATGTGGCTGCATGTGCTTTGCTCTCTGCTCAGCCTGCCCCTGTGGCTTGCCTAGCACAGGATCTTTTTAATAAGGGAATAAGCATTTATTAAGCACCTACTCTGTGCTAGGCACTGTGCAAAGTGCTTTTAATAAACATCGTCTCATTTGATCTTCACAACAACCCTGCAAAGTAGGTGCTATTTTATATCTGAAGAAACAGGAGGCAAATAGAGATTAAGTGACTAGCCCAGGGCTACAAAGCTAATAAGTATCTGAGGTCACTCTATCCAATGCACTACCAAGGGCCTTTGTGAATTCCTAGACTGGATGGGGGAGTCTACAAGGATTTTTTTTCAATTATTTATTGGAGTGGTACATCTCTAAGCCCTGATAGAATGTTGCCTGGGGAATCTGGGATCCTCTGTATTCTAGCAGGCTGACATTTTCTATAATCCTCTGTCTGCTAAGTCCTTAAAGTTCTGGTCCCATGTCTTTTCCCAGGGATCTCTTAAAGGTGCCAGAGGATCCAGTCCAGATTGCTCTTTTCAGTCCTTCTGTTTCTGGTTCTTTGAATACATATATCCACAAGTTTTGACAGGCTTTGCAATGATGGCATAGTTCTTCATGAATCTCTGATAATAACCTCTAAACCCCAGAAATATCTTAATTTCCTGATAACTTTTCAGACACGGCAAGGTGACAAGTGCTTCTATCTTCTTAGGGTTAGCACCCTAGGACTCACACTCTGCTGAGATACTGCTTGACAGAGGCTTGGTGAGACTGGTCCTTGTCAACTGACAGCTTTAGGTCAGCAGCCTCTAGTAGACCCAAGGCCTTCTCCTTTCTTGCTCTTCAGACATCTCTGAAAATGCCATGAGCTCGTTCAGATAAACTAAAACCTATAAGTAGTTAATGTCACTCAATACTTTTAAAAATATATTTTATTGGTGCCTTTTGTCTTTCTGCCTCCTCTAGAAAGAGCCCTCCCTTGTGACAAAGAAAAATGATTAATGATAAATTAATGATAAAAAATGATTCTTCTGCTATAGAAACATTGCCTAACAGTGTCTATAGTATTCTATCCTAATACTCTACCCTATCTCTGCTGCAAAGAAGGAGGTTTTGTTACCTCTTCTTCAGGACTTTCCATCTACTATCTTTTACATGACTATATTAGGAAGGCAATAATCACAATATAATTGCCAATACGCCTATATAATTCTGTATTGCAAAATATGAGACTTTCCATAAAGAAGGTAGAAGTAAACCATTTATTCAGACATTAGAGAACTAGATTCCCAAACCAATAAGTTCAATCCATCATAGCAGCAAAGAAATTAATATGCGACATCACAGTAGGAAGCCAAGCCATCCCATAACCTTCTAAATTACCATTACAATGATCCAGTGGAAAATGGTAGGGACCTCAGGGTTGTAGGACTGCCACTCATACTGTAGAGTTCCAGCACTTAGCACAGTGCCTAGCTCTCAATAAATGTTTATTAGTTGACTTCCAATAGACAAATGAAGACAAATGACTTCTCCTGATCTCCCTTTGTTATGGGGATTTAATAGTACTTGTTACATAGGTCCAACACAGAGAACTGATTACCAAACAGACCATTTAAAGCTTCCTGCACTCACGGCATAGTGTACTGAGCTATGTTAGTTTTCTCGCTCCTCAGTTCACACATGTCTTAATTTTGCCCATCATCTTCTTCTTCACCATGGATAAGGAGTGATAAAGGACCTTGAAACTCTGTGATGCTACCTTTGATTAATAGCTTTTTTTTTTCAGGGATTTGCCAAATTCCTTCATGGCTGAGAAAAAAATTCTGGGAAAATGTCAAGGGTCCTTGAGAGGGACTACACACTGTCTATCACTTCCTATTACATCTTGCTTACATAGTTCTCAGCCCAACTTTTCTGCTGAATTTCTTCTTTAGATGATCCTTCCATTCCTTTGGTATTGGAGAGTCTCCGGAATTGAACTCTGCATCTGTCTTGCCCCTGGAGTGGAGGGTTCTGTGTACACCCTCAAGTTTCCATTAGCAGTATATTCTTTATCCCATAAGCTTCTTCTCAGGAGGCAAGAAAAGTCACAATGCACTGAGTTCTACATTATACTACTCTACGAGAACTAATTGGATTGGGTCCTAATCAGTGCAGAAACACTGGAAAGTTTGGTTGGGTTTGGCCATACCTGAATTGTGGTATCTACCTTTTGGCTAATATCCATGTCTTTGGTGGTTCAGGCTGGCTATTGTTGTCTCCTACAGAGCTCCTAGGAGCAGGGCTGCTGTGGGACTCAAATGAGATAATGGGTGTGAAGTATTTTGGAAACCTTACAGTGCTATGTAAATGCTAATTTATTATTATTTTTATTATTATTAGCATATAGTCACCAGGCCTCCAGTCTGGTGATGACTTCATTCCCTGAGCCTTCTCCTGCATTCCTCCTGAGCTCAAGCAATGTTTATAAAGCAGTACAGGGGTGTGCTGGGAAATGTTTAACAACCTAGCTCTCTGAGGAAAAAAACATGAACATACACTTTCAAGTTTAATATGCATTATTAACACTTTTTTAAGTGTAGACAATCAACAAAGTAATAAATCAAGTGAGATTTATAGCAGATTTCTAAAGTATAAATGCTCATATTAAAAATTTAACAATGGGAGCTCAAGAGTGATCCATGTGTGGTCTGGCCTGCCCATGCCTAGGAGCCCCTAAAACCGGGATATTATCATGCTATCTCAGGGTGGCCTCTGGGTTCAGTCCTCCCTCATCATTGAAGGGGAGCTCTCCTATGGAAGGGATATAACTGTTTGAGTTCCCTGACTTATTGGTGGGTACCCATACTCAATTTCATCCTCATCAGAATCATCGTCTGTTGGATTATTACTTTGCTCTATCAACAGGTGGTCAAGCTCTTCTCCTTAGAGTCTGAAGAGTTGGCTCATCAGGGATCCTGACCAACTCCCCATTAGGTAATACATGTTTTTGGTGTATTGCCTTTGTGGGCTACTTTGTAAACCTATAAGTTGCTCAGATTCTCCAAGATTTGATAGGATGAGCTTTGCTTTGATTTTTCTTGTGTGTTTCTTTCACACCAAGATTTCTTAGCTGAATTCTGTCACTCATATAGGGGTCTTCACCGTGGACTTTGGCATTATCCAGCTGCTCATTGCTATCAGGACTTTTCTGAGCTGAGGCCATGGCTAGCTAATGAGCCTCCCTTCACCTATTTCTTAACCGAGATACACACAATTTCTGAGTTTCTTCATCTAGCCTATATTCTTAAACTCCAAAGCACAAGTCAGTAGACAAACATAGCTTCCCTTCAAACATTAGCAAATATAGAGTAAAGTCTGAGTCATCATTAATGGCAGCAACATACGCATGCATTGAAAATGACACATTCTGGCTCCACTGAGATTTTCACTCTGACTTCTAGTTTTCATGTTGGGAAGAGTGAAGTTGAAATATTCAGATTGTGGGTTTCCCTGGGGGTGGCAAGATGTGGTTCTGGACTACTTGGTTCTTGCCATGGTCACCTTCTCCTTAAGCAGTTTGCTTGTCAAAGTCATTACCTTGGTCAGAAGTAATATATCAAGGAGTATTTTTTCTTATAACATCTTATCAAATGTAGTAGCTTTCTAGTTTGTAGTTGGTTAGGTATGCCTGTGAAATGGTTAGTTACTGCTAGAAGTAATGAGAAGTATTTTTCTTATAATACCTTAGCAACTGTAGTAGCTTTCTGGTTTCTTGTTGGGGATGCCCATATATAAGAAATGAAATGGTTAGTCACCACTAGGATATGGAGCATGTTCTTTCTGTTTCCTTCTAGAGACAAGAAGTCTCTGGAAGCACACAGGCTCCAGTGGTTTACAAGTGCTTATCTTCTCCGAACAGGCAGCACAAATGGGCAGCATTTTCCTTTGCAGGATTTACTCACTTCTCATACACATCTGCTGTCATTTGGAGTAAGTAAAAGCTATTTGTCACTAGATTAAAAAGTTCTCTTTTGACCCAGATGCCTAGAGTTAGTATTTTTATTAATTGAAGAAAATCAAATTCATTTAAAAAACAAGGTCAAGAGATTGAGTTTCATGAGTGAAGAACAGCAAGAAGGCTGGCGTCACTGGATTGAAGAATATGTGGAGGGAAGCAAAGCATAAGAAAACTGGAAAGGTAGGAGAGGGCCAGGTTGTGAAGGTTCTTAAAAGCCAAGCAAAAGATTTTATATTTGATCCTGAAGGTGACAGAGTCTGTAATGACAAGCTGGGTGGGGCTTTTTGTTGTCTTTTGTTTTGAAGTGCTTCTCAGCACTAAGGCAATCAAGTGCCTTTGGGTCTTGTCTTTGTTTCAATTAAGAGTCTTTGATTGAATTGGGAGTCTTTGATGACCTGCTTAAGTCACAGGAAGGCTTAGGTCACATGGGTTTGAGTTGAATGGTTGTGACACCCTCTGACTGACTTTTTGAGGTTGACATTTTGTTTGGGGCTCACTCACTGGAAAAGTGTTGTATGATTTGACCAGACGAGACTCTGGGTGGCCGTTAAGGAGCCCTGCTGGCTTTGAAAAACCAAGATGTTGTTACTTATCTCTTTGGTAACTATGTATGTAATATCTTGGACAGACAGTTAGAAGCCTGTCTGCTGATTTGTGTTATTTTGCTCTATTTATGTAATTTCTGCTTGTGTTTTCTCTGAAGTTCAGGGTGCTGACTTTTCCCCCTGAACTAAATGAATGATATATGTATGTTTAATTAAAGTAAGATTGTAAACCCCTTAAAGTTGCTTTCTTTAGAAAAGCAGATCAAAGATCCTGTTCTAGCAGCCCTCCTGTGTGCTGATGTTATTGATCTTACACAGCCACAGTAGCAGCAAGTAGCATTGTTGTTACAGTCACAGAAGTCTGAGTAAGGGGCTTACATGTTCCCATCTGAGCTCTAGGAAGATCACTTTTGCAACTAAATGGAGGATGGACAGGAGCAGGAAGAGATTTGAGGATTAGAAGTGACTGGAAAGAGTCAGCAAGAAGAAAGACAATAAAAGTCAGTTTGGCTTAAACCCATTGGAAAGTCATTGGAAATAGTTGGGGTGGGCAATGAAAGAGGCACTTAGAGACTTGCTCCATAACATACCCAGACCTGAGCACACCCTTTATGCTCCACACTGATGTTAGCCTGAAAGTCTTGGAAGCTGTTCTCTATCAAGAAACCTACTGTATTCACTAGTAAAGGATTTCTGACAGTCCACAATTGTCCAAAATGAAGCAGAGGCCTATAAGAAAGAGTTCTTAGTTTTGAAATAGGCTGTCAGCAAGAAATTCAAAAACTATGTGTATGGATCTTATTTCTAAGCATAGACAGATAGCAATCCACTGAGTTATATTTTAACTAGGGCCAAATTGGATGCTACTTGTTAGAGATGAGTAGTGAGATTGACTAACTAGTTTTCCCAGGTAGGTTATTTTTGGCTATATGCCTAGATCCTTTGCCTTCTGGAACATTGCATTCCAAGCCCCACTTTTTCATGATGGTGGCTGATAAGTAGGGTGTGATCCTGACTATGCCCTTTTGGTACTTGAATTCTTTCTTTTTGACTGCATGTGGTATTTTTTTTCCTTTTTTCACCTGGAAGCTCTGGATTTTGGCTATTTTGTTCCTGGTAATTTTCATTTTGGGATTTCTATAAAGAGATAATGAGTGATGGATTCTTTCTATTTTCATTTTGTTTTTTGGTTCTAAGAGATCTGAGCAGTTTAAAAAAAAAGGATTTCTTGAAACCTAGGCTCTTTTTTGGTCATGGTTTTCAGGCAGCTGAGTAATTCTTTTTTTAAAATTTTTATTCATTCATTCATTTATCTATCTATCTGTCTATTTATTTATCCATTCATTCATTCATTTATTTGTTTCAGTTGAGTAATTCTTAAATGATCTCTTCATGATCTGTTTTCCAGGTCAGTTGTTTTTCCTCTGAGATACTTAGATTTTCTTCTATTTTTCATGCCTTTTCTTTTTGTCTATCTACAATACCCTCCCTCTTTGGCGCCTTCAAATCTCAACTTTGCATGAGGATATTCCTGTTCTTGCTCAGTGCACATGCCCTCTCTTTCAGATTGCTTCCAGTTCACCCTGAATACACCTCACGTAGACCGAGTTCTTTGAATATTGACTCCTCCATTAGATTGTGATCTCCTCTAGGGCAGGGATTATTTTTACTTCTCTCTGTTTCTCCTACACTCAGCACAGTGTCTGGCATACAGTAAGCTCTTAATAAATGCTCATTGTTGACCTGCTATATCTTTGAGTGAGATGGTTACAAGGTTTAGCAAAAGCATCATCATTCTTTACAAATCTGTAATAGTAGCTGCTGAATCCTAGAAAAATCCTGAATTCTCACAGGTTCTCTGGACATGGCCAGCTGAGGAATGCTTCTATGTTCTCAGGATCAGCGCTCATTCCTTCCTGCAACACAACGTCACGTGAGAGAAGCTCTGCAACTTTAGACCATCTTCCTCTACCTGGTTTAATATGTACTTACCTCAGTCTTTCCTCTGGTTCTTCTACTATCAATGATGTCATCTAGGTACACTCATACTTCCAGGTAGTTCATGTCATCAACTACCTTTTTCCATCAGCTGTTGAAAAGTAGCAGTCATTTTTTTTAGATTAAATTTTTGTTAACATCTTCTATATTTTACATCATCATTTCTAGTATTCCTCCTCTTGCCTTCCCAGAGAGCCATCTATATAACAAATAGTACTTTTTAAAGACAAAAAAAAGTCATCATAATTGATCAACGCAGTAAAAAAGTCTTAAAATGTGTGCAATGTGAACCTTCCACCTCTAGAAAGGGGTAGGCTGGGATACCTCTTTATTCATTCATTCATTCAAAATGATCTTTATCATTTTGTTAAATCCACTTTTAATTTTTTTGTTATATTTTTCTTTCCATTTACACTGTGAATATTGTTTTCTTGGCTCTGATTACTTCACTCTGTATCAATTCATGTGATCTTGCTTCTCTGTATTCATCACACAATTTCTTATAGCTCAGTAATATTACATTTCATTCATGTACTATAATTGTTTAGACAATGCCTTTCTAATTCTTCGTTATCACCAAAAGTGCTGCTATAAATATTTTGATATATATGAGGACTTTCTTGTTAATGATGATTTCTTTGCAAATATAGGCCAAGTCTCTACTCTAAGGACTTTCTGGTTCAAAGGGTATAGACATTTTAGTGACTTTAATTGCCTAATGTCAAACGGCTTTCAAAATTGTTATGCCATTTCACAGTTCCGCCAACAACGTATTAATGTTCTTATCATTCCACTGACTCTTCAGCACTGATTATTCTAGTTTTTTGTCATTTTTGCCAATTTGTAGGGTGTAAAGTGAAACTTCAAAGTTGTTTTGATTTGTATGTAATAATTTGGAGCATTCTTCCATGTGATTCTCTTCATGTGATTGATACTTTGCAGCTCTTCTTTTGAGAACTGTTTGTTCTTATCTTTTGATAATTTATCTATTGGGGAATGGCAATTAATTGTGTGTGTGTGTGTGTGTGTGCGCACGTGCACATAATATGTGTATATATACATACATATATATGTGTATATATGTATACACACACATCTCTATATCTGAGATACCAAACTCTTATCAGAGAAATTTTATACAAAGATTTTTTTCCCATTTGACCACTTCCCTTCTTATGCTTGGTATATTAATTTTGTCTGTGCAGAAGCTTGTCAGTTTCATATAATCAGAGTTATTTATTTTATCTTTTGTAATTGGCCTCTATCCCTTGTTTGGTTAAGAATATGTTTTCTGAGGGGCAGCTAGGTGGTGCAGTGAATAGAGCACTGGCCCTGGAGTCAGGAGGACCTGAGTTCAAATGTGACCTCAGATACTTGACACCTACTAGCTGCGAGACCTTGGGCAAGTCACTTAACCCCAATTGCCTCACTTTCCCCCCTCCAGAAAAAAAGAATGTGTTTTCTGGCCATAGCTGTGAGAGGTATATGGTCTTCTTCTCTTCTAATTTTTTTATTATATGATCTTTCATATTAAGGTCATGTATCCATTTAGAGTGTATTATGGAATGCAGCATAAGGTATTGGTCTAGGCCTACTTTCTGCTAGACTATTTTCCAGTTTGCCTAGCAGTTTTTATCAAATAAGGAGTTTCTTCCTAGGTAATTTATGTTTTCCATTTCATCAAATGTTGCGTTATTGAGTTTTATTGTTTCTGATTCTCCCTTGTCTGGTCTATTCCATCGATTTATCTCTCTATTTTTAACCACTACCAGATGGTTTTGATGACTACTGCTTTATAATATAGTTTTAAGTCTGGAAACGTTACTCTCCCTTCATCCCTCCCTCTTTTCATCATTCCCCTAGAAATATCTAAAATATCATATTCTAGATCTTTTGTTTTTCCAAATGAATTTTGTTATTATTTTAACAGGTTTTATAAAATACCTCCTTGGCAAATGTGGCAGGTACTTCTGAGACACTCTGATATGTTCATGCCAGATGGCTGATAAAATCCAACTGGCCATTTTATTGTCTTGTATATACTTATTAATTGTTCATATATCCCTTATCAGAGAAATCTGATACAAAGATTTTTTTCCCATTCAATTGCTTCTTTTATATTAGGTGCAGATGCTGTCCATGCAGAAGTTTTTCAGTTTCAGAGTTGTCTTCTCGTTACGGTCTTCTGCTATCTGAATCTGGTAGTAAACACTGCACAAAAGCAAAATTGAGAACCACCTACTGTTTAGCAAGCAATCCAGGACATCCGAGCATGATGAACAAATCCATATTAGTTTGCCTCTTCAAGTCTGATGCCCCACACATACATGGATCTTCTTTTGTGTTACCACTACAGGTAATGTATATAGACCACTAGATTCAGTTATGACATTGTCCATTAGCTGTTCTTTCACATGGTTTCTGAGATATTTTGCCACAGTTGGGGGAATCTTCTGAGATCTCTTTCAAGAAGATCTGGAGTTCATGAGGTGGATTCTGTGGGTTGCTCCTTGAGGACATCCCTCATCCCATTCTTGCAGCAAGAGTATCTCTTACTCAGCTACTCCCATTCTCAAGTAGATTCTTCTTTCTCAGGTGCTCCCACCTGGTCCCTCCTTTCTTCAGGCGCTGGGGAATCCCCGAAGTTAAATTTCTTGGGATCTATCACAGAGTTGGAGAAATCAAGACTCTGCATTCTCTGTTACTAATTGCTTCTATTTTTTTTTGTATATTTCTTTTTTATTTCTTTAAATTTTTTTTGGAGGGGGGAAAGGCAGGGCAATTGGGGTTAAGTGACTTGCCCAAGGTCATACAGCTGGTAAGTGTGTCAAGTGTCTGAGGCCAGATTTGAACTCAGGTCCTCCTGACTCCAGGGCCGGTGCTCTACTCACTGCACCACCTAGCTGTCCCTATTTTTCTGTATATTTCTGAACCAGCTATATAGGTGGTCAAATCATTCAGACTGAGTCCCAGAATGCTGCTTACCTTATGTTGCCAGTATTTTGAATAATCTGGAATTGGTCCTGATAAATTCTGACAGACACGGTCAATGCTAACAACTCTAGCAAACTTCAAGCCCACTCAAACGTAGCCCAAGTCCTTTAGGTGGTGTGGTGGATAGAGCGTTGGGAAGTTAGGAAGTTAGGAAGACTCGAGTTCAAATATGGTCTCAGACTTGTACTAACTGTGTGACCCTGGGCAAGTCACTTAACTTCTGCCTGGCTCAGTTTCTTCAGCTGTAAAATGGTTTAACAATAGCACTTATTTCTCAGGGTTGTGTTGAGGATTAAGTGAGAAAGCACGTGTGAAGCACTCAGCACAGATCCTGGTACAATGTAGGCGTTAAATAAATGGCATCTAGGATAGAGTGTCACAGCGGATAGAGTGAGGGACCTTATCTTCCTGAGTTCAAATCTGACCTCGAATACTTATTAGCTCTGTGACCCTGGGCGAGTCATTTCACCCTGTTTGCCTCAGTTTCCTCATCTGTAAAATGAGCTGGAGAAGGAAATGGCAAACCACTCCAGTATCTTTGTCAAGAAAACCCCAAATGGGGTCACGAAGAGTCAGATATGATTGAAACAGCTGAAAAACAAAAACAAATAAATTCTTGTTTCCTTCCTTCCTAATGGAATTTTAAAAAAGTATCTCCCATAGAAGGACTGGAACACAATGGTCATATAGGATTCTACTGACCTGTGCGACAATGTACTTCACATTTGCGGTCTTTAATGTCCTATCTGTATAATTTCATTCTATTCCAGGGGAAAGAACCCACACAACTAGTACTGAGGTTGAGCTTGGCATCTTTGAGCCCTGGCTCCATGTCTGTTGCCTGACTCTGGTTCTTGGCACTTGAGCCTTTCCTATACCAATGCGGCATTTCCCTTGGAGGCACAAATCGCACCAGTGTCTATCCAGGTCACAAATGGAGCCTGTTCTCATTTGGTCGTTGTCTTTGCATCACATGGTCATGACCTCCATTCCTTGACCTCTCGGTTCTACCAGTGTAATGATCCTGCCTTCTATTCCATCTCTCGGTAGTGTTTTTTTTTTTTTTGAGTATTGGCACTTGAGCCTGGGTGATCAGAGGTTGTCTCTTGCCTGGTTTGTGCAGCTTACAAACTAGGAATATGTCCTCGAACTGGAGTAATCTGAGATCTTCTCAATTAGATTACTCTTTGAAACTTGGAAATCTTTCATAAATTGATTTACTTTGTCTAGCAACTGATTATACTCTGGCCACTTTCTTTTCTCCTTAGCTTGCAGAAGGGTCCACATCCTTAGAAAACTTAGGAAAGACAGTCTGCCATCATCCTCATCAAATCTCTTAGTGAACACTTTGTGCCTCCCCAAAGCTGAAAATATTTAAAAGTTTAAAATGCTCTTGATATCCTCGCTTCTCAAGCTCTGTCTAACTCTCTCAATAAGGAGTCCTCTGATTGGTTCTAGCTACATTGCTATGCACCAATGCTCTCAGAACACAAAATCCACAGCACTTGTATCATCTTCCATACTTGTAATACATGTGGTAACACAAGAGGTCTCAATACTTAAGTAATCAACTGTGCTAAAGTTATCTGAGAAAGAACTGGATTTGTAAAGGAAACATACCACAAACTAGGATTCCAATTATAGTCTAGAACAAGGAGAAAAAATAGTAATTTTTGTCTAGTGGTTCTTTTACGACTAAGGTGTCCAATGAGGACAGTCCCAGGTAGAATATCTTTCTAGCGGGTTCTAGAAAATGCAGAGAGCACCCAAATATATTTTGGATGAGCCCCCATATGTAGTAGGTGCTCTGCGCTCTTCCAGAGCTAAGCCAGCTTCATTTCCCTCTCAGAATTCTAAGAGTACCCCTGAGGGGTTGGATGCCACTGGCTCAAGTCCCCATTCTGGTGCGATCCTCCCACTGTCAACCATTAGTGAGTAACACTTCAGTTTCATTTAACCAGTGAACAGCAATTAACTTTTACAAAGGGGTATTTGCTTCAAAGACATAGCAAAAACAGAAGTACAGTGTTCTTCAAATATAGCACTCATGTCAGAGCATCCCTCTCCACACAAGAATCCAGGTATACTTTTAGAGAGACTGTCACCTGTGATCTCTGGTTCATGCCCCCAACCAAGGACCATCAATATCACATCTATTATATTCTCCCCCTAAAGAGTCCTGGGTTAGCTTACATTCACAGTCTAACAAGGCACTGAATATAAGATGTTTCATTTATACAGCTTTAAGGGGCACATGGGTGTTGGCCATTGTAGGAAGATTGACTGTGGTGACCACCATGTTCATACCTCTCCCTCTGGTGTTTCTGGTGCTTTCTTGAAGCTTCTCCCAGTCTCAAGTTGTTATCGTTTATCCTTTGTTTTTGAAGAGGACCATGACATCAGGAAAGTGATGCCATGACATGCAAGTGAATTGGATTTAAGTGAGGGAGGGCTGTGCAAAGTCACCAGCCTCACTTTCTCCTCCAGAGACATCTGGGTCCAAGCGTAAGATATAGATCAGGATGACTGGAGATGCCTCCCCCAAGTAATTTGAAAGGGAAACATGGCCCTAATTACCAAGGGGTGGGGTTATAGGAATTTAAAAGGTAAATCACATAGACAGTGAGTGTTTATCCCCGACCTCGAAAAGACTTAGGTTTGTATGTGTGTTGGGGGTGGGGGGTGGGAAACGTAGCATGAGTTGTTTGTGCTACACGTTTCTTCTTTTACCTGTTCTAGTAGAAGTCCTGTACATTGGGAAAGGGGAAGATTTATCCTTGCTATTTCCTTTGCTAGTCTAATCAAATGCTTTTGGTTTTTAAAAAATAACTCATTTGGAGGTGCTGGTTGTGTGTGGGGCACACCAAAGGATAACTAGAATTCAGTTGCTCTCACCGAGCTTGAGACAAGTGGGTGAGCAAGTGGGTAAGCTGCCTTGGAGATCATGCCCAGGTCAGTATTGTTAGCTTTCTTAATAAAAGATTTGGAAGAGTACAAACTGGCCCTGAGGCACATTGGCCTTGGAGATCTCATTCCAAAAAAGCTATGACATTGACCTGAATAAGAAGCAGTAGAGGTAATAGCAGCATGGACAAGTAGGTTGCTTTGAGGATTTTATGGAAGCAGCAGTGATGGCAAAGTCCGCAGAAGCATCAGATGCCAGGTGGAGAGGCATTAGTGGAAAGGAAGGCTGCAAACATGATGGAGTGACTGAGAAATCCCTAGACAAGCAAAGGAGATCTTGTTCTAAGCAGGTTGTATGTGGCTCAAGCTGAGAGTTTAAGGAACCAGAACTGAGGAGCAGTGAGATACAGAGCTGTGATGTAGAGAAGCAAATCTGAACCTTATTCTTCACTGGCACTATGAGTCAAGTGGACTATGCATCTCTGGGGAAGAGGGATAGAGTCTTTAGTGAACTTGAGTTCTTTCTCCATATAGATCCCTGGGTCCTGTCCTAACAAAGGGAAAAGTTTTCTTGACAGTTAGGGGGCTTTCTATATCTTTTGTGGGAGCAACTAGGTGGATAGAATGCGGGGGCTGTGCTTGAAGTCAGGAAGACCTGAGTTCAAATGTGACCTCAAATACTTAGCAGTGTGACCCTGGGCAAGTCACTTCACACTATTTGCCTCTGTTTCCTCATCTGTAAGATAAGCTGAAGAAGGAAATGGCAAACCACTCCAATGTCTTTGCCAAGAAAACCTCAAAGAGGGTCACAAAGAGTCAGACATGACTGAAACGACTGAACAACAAATATTCTCGTTGTGTAATAAACTTATTGTATATTATATGCTTTCTTATCTTGGAGTCTGAAAGGTAACTGAAGAGATCTAGATGAGATCTAGAAATGAATCAGATTTTGATGTTCCCAGGGAACCACGAGTAGGGGCACAATCTAAAGAGTATTAATTATTAAGAAGCTTCCGAGATTGAATCCGAGTTCGTGCGAATCTAGAGGTTTGGTAATAGGCCCTTGTGGAGGCTTCAAATCGCCTTCTCTCATTCTCATTGAAGTATTGTTTCCTGCGTCTGTTTTTTTCTTAAGTTGAAGTTATGTCTCTCCAGGGGCCATGTTCTAAAATAACTGGCAGGCCTCTTTTTCCTTTGCCTTCCCATGTCACCATTTAAGCATCTCTGTCTCACACCGGCTCTTTGGGGTGTGTGCTCCCCTGCTGGGCCTGCATGGATAAGATGGCACACTCACAATGACAGTGTTCAGCCTAATGTCTCCCGCATGTTCCCCTTTATATTTAGAAGCAGTCCCGAGACTCCCCTATATCGGAGAGGGGAAGAGGCCCACCTGCCTTCCAGCTATTTCTGTAAGGCAGGAATTGCTTTTTCAAACTTCACTTATTTCTTCATTGCTCTAAGCCCGTGGCTGGGCACAGAGAAGCTCAATAATTCTATTGGATTAGAGCGTAATACAGGTGGAATAATATGGGAAGATCGATGTGATGTTTCCTTCCCTCTTCCTGCCCTGATCAGATCCTGCAGAATGTGCCTGGGGACTAGGAACGCCAGAGGATGGAAGAAGGAAGTGTGGAGGTGAAGAGACAGGACGGGAGGGGGCTGTAGACTTGGGAAAGGGAAAAGTTAGGGAAGGAATAATAGGTGGGAGTAACAGACTGGAGAATAAGATTAGGAAGGAGCAGGAAGAGATTTGTTGTCGTTAGGTCTTTTCAGAAGTGTCTGACTCTTTGTGACTGCTATGGAAGTTTTGGCAAAGATCCTGGAGCAGGTCTGTCATTTCCTTCTCATGTCACAGATGAGGAAACTGAGGCAAACAGGGTTAAGTGACCTGACCAGGGTCACATGGCTAGTAAATGTCTGAGGCTAGATTTGAACTCATGAAGATGAGTCTTCCTGATTCCGAGCTCAGTGTTCTATCCCCCTAGCTGCTCCCAGGGAAGAGATAGGAAAGGAATAATAGGAGGGAAGGACAGACTTGAGAATGAGTTGAAAAGAAAAGGAAGAAGTGGAGATCCAGATTGAGTAGGTATGATGTAATAGATTTGTCAGAGGACCTTGCCTTAGAGATCATCTAGTCAAAAACTGTCCTTCCATGGATGAAGTAACTGAGGCTGAAGGAGGAGGGACTTGGCAAGGTAACGCAGGTGGCAGAGTAGAGAAGAAAACCCAGATCGTCCAGTGCTTTTGCCAGAACTTTAGGGGTACAATCTGGACTTTCTACCTTCCCATTTTTAACACCGGAGATCTCTCAGATCCAACCACACTGGCCTACTTGCCCTCCCTCACATACGACCCTCAGGACATTTGCACCGGCTGTCCCCTAGACCTGGAATGCTTATTCCTAGCTGCCTTGACATTCTTGGAGACTCAGCTTAAATCGCCTCTTTTGCAGAAGGCTTTTCCTGGGGACCACCCCCTTCCCAGACTGCTTAGTTGTGTCCAACTCTTTGTAACCCTGTAGAACATAACACACCAATACTGTCCGTGGGATTTTCTTGGCAAAGATACTGGGATGGTTTGCCACTTCTTTCTCCAGTGTATTAAGGCAAACAGAGGTTAAGTGACTTGCCTGGGGTCACACAGCTAGTAAATGTCTGAGGCCAGATTTGAGTTCAGATCTTCCTGACTCCAGGCCCAGAGTTCTATCCATTGAGCTACCTAGCTGCTCCCAAGATTACCTTCCATATTTATTTGCATACTGTCCCCTCTATTGGAATAGGAACTCCTTAAGAGCAGGACCTTATTTTTGCCTTTTTTTCATCCCAAGTGAGATGCAAAATGCACATAACAAACACTTAATAAATGGTTGTTGACTGACCAGTCAATTGACTAGAGTGAAAGTAGTAAGTTTTGTCAACTAGTCCGACTAGGCGGAAATCTATGCAGATGGAAGAGGACTGGGGCAAGGTAATAGGAGAAGAGGGTTCAAAAGATATAGCAAGTGAGGTTGAATTCATACTAGGAAAAGGGTTTTCCCAAGAAGAAATGAGTAAATCTCTGGCATCAGCATTTACTTGCTTCTACAGATGGTTCTCTCTAGGGGTAGTTGGTCTGGCTGTCCCAAACACACACACACACACACACACATACACACACATGTGTATGTATATCTACATATGTACACATATGTGTTGCATATATTTCTGTTATCATATGTCACTGGAATCTTAGGATCAGAGAATTTACAGCTGGATGGTACCTTGGAGATAATTTTGTTCTGTCCCTCAGTGACTTGCCCAAGGTCACATAGGTAGCATAGCTAGTACAGACTGAGGAGTGGATTGGGGGGTAGGAGCCAGGATAACAACTTAGGTAGGAATTTAATATGCCAGTTTAAGGCAGCTGGGGAAATGCAGTAAGTGAAAGGACGTGGGTTCCAAGGAGAGGAGCCAAAATCTCACATTTCCTCCAGATCGATAGTCCCCATGGGGGATCTAAGCACTTGTCCTTGCCCCTCCCTTTACTCCCCACTCCAGTTATTTGGCTTTTTCTCTCTCCTGCCCAAATCCCAGGCAATGACCCAGGCATCAGAGACCACCCCCCCCCAAGTTTTCCCATCAGCGGTCATGAGGCATACAGTCTTTGGGGGACAGCAGCTGGTGAGTAGGGAGGAATTTGTGTGTTCAGCAAACAGCCTGGGCACCCAGCAGCCACCTTCTTCTTTCATCAATCACTCTCCGCCAAATGTCTCTCTATTCCCACCACCAGGAGGGGACCAGGGGACTGGTCTGAAGGGGAGTGGGGTTTGTAGGGGTAAATGGGAAGGCCTGGGAAGGGGTAAGGATGGGGGCAGTGCTTAGTTTTCTAGTCTCAGGCCTTTTCCCCCTTTCCTGGGGCCCCCGAGGTTTCAGTACCACGGGATGACTCAGCCCTGGCCCCCTCTACCCTGGGACATAAGCTACAAATCACCTGTGGGGGTTACTGGTGGGGGGTAGGGGGAGGAGAGGGATGAGTCAGGGCAGCAGAAGAATCTATTTTGGTTCCCACGGACCAGTCTAAGGCATAGTCATCATGAAGGCTGCTGGCACGAGGAAGATCCCTGGCCTCCTCCCTGTGGTGTCCTCCCCCCTCCCCCACTGGACTCTCGCTCCCTGATAGATATTCTGGGAATAGGATGTAGACATCCCACTCCTCAACTTCATTTCTCCCCAACCCTTCCCTACCCTCTCCTTCACTCGGAGATCCAGGCATCTAGGCCTCTAACCTTTCTCCCTCCCCAACTTCCCCATTCTGTTTTAGGGATCCAGGCCTCTTACCCCCAAGCTTTGGCTCTTCCCCTCCCCAGCCTCTATTCCCCTCAGGAACCCAGGCGTCCTGCCCACTTGCTTCACCATAACAACGGAGCTTTTCCAGTTGCTTAGGACTTTAATATAATTTCATTAAGTCAACAAGTCTGAGGAAGGGCTAGTGGGGGGGACATGGGGGGGGGAAGGGGGCCACCTCTCTTCTTGGCGGGGAGATGACTGAGAAATCAAATATTGACAATGAGAGTACAGAGCTTATTAAATGGCAGGAGGTGTGTGTGTGGGAATCTGTGGGAATCATAGGTCCTGGAGGGGAGTGAGAGCTAGGGGAGGAGTCAAGAGCCTAAGTCTAGCGGGGCACCCCAGAGCAGGGGACCCTGAGAAGGGAGTTTCTTCTCTGCCAGTGGTCTCACCCATGCAATCTTCCAGCCTGTGGCTCCCCATCTTGGGACCCAGGGGTCCTGCTCTTCCACTTGTCACCTGTCTCACCTGTCCCATTAACTTGGGGAGATGGTCCCCCTATTCCAGCTGCAAATTTCCCTCCCCTCCTTACCTTTCTCTTCCTTTCCTTCTCATCCTTCCTATTTCCCCTTTTTCCTCTTCCTCCCTCTATTTCCCATTTCCTCCCTTCTTTCCATCCTTTTCCCTTCCCTCAACCCCCCTCCACTTTGCCCCCCAACTTCCCCTCCTCCCTTCCTCTCTCACTGTCTCCATCCCACTCCCATCTCTGCTGATGAGCTTCTGCAGCTTTTAATGGATTGCACGGTAATTAACAAAGAGAGATGTCTGATTAGCTAGTTAGCATAATGTGTGTGTGTGTGGGGGGGGGGCTGGGAAGCTTAGGCACAGCCAGGAGACAGCCAAGCAAATGGAGCTCAGGACTCACTCCGTCTTTGCTTCCCTTAGGGAACCAGATGTCCAGCCCATTCAGCTTGAGAGTCTTCATGACTCACCTTCTCCTCCCTTCTACTCTCCCCACCCCCATCAGTTCACTCTCCCCTCATGGACCTTTTCCCCTCCACACAGTCTGGATTCTCCTCTCCTGCCCACTACCATTCAGGTGACTGAAGTCCTGGAAGGTTTCACCTTTTTTTGTCTTGTAGAGGAGGCTCTGGTGCAAGGCCAAATCCCCCTTAATAGTACCCTCTCTCTCCATCACCATTTCCTATAGCCTGTATCTGAGAGTAGGACTCCAGAGATCAAAGTTATTCTTAGGGTGGAGATATTGTGGGGGAGGGAGAGAATGTCACTGTTGAAAGCAATGTCCAAGATTTTAAGTGTGAGTATGACACTTGTGCCAACAATCTAGATCTGATCCGGTGGCTCAAATGCTGCTTTCCTTAATATGCCCTCAGGAAGACAGTCAGTTCACTGTATTAATTATCCAGCAAGGGAGTGTGATATCTGAGTTGCACACTAGGTGACTCTATTTGAACCACTAGCCCAGTGAGTGCCTTGTTAGTTTTTTTGGTATATAAATGGCATTAACTGGCTAAAAGCTCGCAGTATTCCCACTAGCCACCAGAGGGTGCTTATCCTACAAATATCTAGATTGCTCCTCCTCTTCCCACCTTGGGGACCCTTCCCCTTTCAAACCCCAGACTTTCAATGGTGGTTCATTCAACCTTTCTGAATGGGTCAGGAATTAAATCTAGGGGATGAAATGGAACATTATTTAAAATATTAAATCTATAGCCTTTATACAGCGCATGCACATCCTATTCAGATGGGGTTCCTTTCCTTAGCTCATGATCCCCCACAATCATGGGTTAGCATATTATTATCACCTAATTTATTGTATATAGCATAAAGTTAGAGACCAATCAAGTGCTTGCTTGATATACATTCACCTCCAGCCACTTCCTAAACCTCATCTCACTTGCCCAGGTGAATGGCCAGGGGCATTCACCTACTTATGGAAAAGAGTAATGAAATGTTGATACTCTCTCTTGAGATCGTGGACAAATGAATTCAGAGAGACAGTGATGGAAATCCGTCTCATCCTGCCAGCTCACCAGCCCAATGGGAATCACAAGAGTTGTTAGTTTCAACAACCTAGGATGCTCTTTTTTGGGATTCCTATCTCCTTTCCTGCTCTAGGATTAGGGTCTCTCCTACAGATCTGGTCTCCAATAGTCTTATTTATTCATTGGCTGTTTGAGTCTCTGATTGAGTAGTAGTAGTGGTAGCACCTGCAGACACAGGCTGGGCCACTCTTATCTCATGGAAGCCTGGGAGTGTGAAAACCAGCTCTAGAGACCAGAGCATACAAATCTCATCCCTCTCTTCTCATCATGTGTCATTCTGTCTCAGAGTGTACTTAAGACAGGATAGTTTCTGATGTCCTAGAGAGGATTCATGAAGTCTCACTTCTAGTGGGGAGTCTCACAAATTCTCCTTCATCTCTCTCCCTCTGTAGAAACTTCCTGAGCCTTAGATCCCCACAGAGATGAAAAGTCTGTGCAGAAGCACTGACTGTATGAGGAATTCAATTCAATTAAAGCAAATATTTAATCAATGAGTGAACTTTTATTTAGCACCTACTGTATCCCAGATGCTGTGCCTGATGATCAGGATAAAGTGACAAAATGAAGCAGTCTCTACCCTCAAGGAGCTCAGATTCTCTCTGGGAGACAATATACACATATACAGTGTATATCAAAAATCCTAGTGCTTCAATAAATTTTAATAGCTTAAAGCCTCACTAAGACCTTTGGGTCACCCTGTATAAGCATATGCAAAACAAATACAAGGAAATGGGGAAGGGAAGACTAGTAACTGGGGGGATCAGAAAAGGCTTTATGTAAATAGCTGCATTAAAGATTTTGAAAGAACAAGTGGGATTTCCAAAAAGTGGAGGTGAGGAGAGAGGCATTATAGACATTGGTAAATTGAATTGGGAGACCAATTAGAAGGCTACTGCAAAACTCCAGGAGATCTGAGCTGGAATTAGGGTAGGGGCTGTTTGGATACTGATTGGATATATGAAGTAAGTGACAGTGAAGAATCAAGGCCCACACCAGGGCCCCATGGCAAATCTGGGTGACTGGAAGGATAGTGATGCCTTTGGCAGTAATAGGGTGGGTTTCAGGGAAAAGGTATGAGTTCTGTTTTGGATATGTTGAGTTTGAGAACTCTATAGGATAGCCAGTACAAAACGTGAGCTCAGAAGATGAGGACAGGATACAGAGATCTGGGAGTCGTCTACATAGTGATGAAAATTAAATCCACAGGAACTGATGATGCCAACAATTGAGAGAATGAGAGAGAGACAAAAGGACCCAGGACAGAGTCTAGTGGGGTACACCTATAGGTAGGGAGTGTGATATGGATGAAGATCCAGCAAAGGAATTTGAAAAGGAATGGTCACACAGGTACCAAGGTGAACAAAGAGGAAGCAATGCCACCTCAGGGAAGAGGGTTATGAACAGTGTAAAGAAGGATGCTGATTGAGAGAAGGCCATCAAATTTGCCAATTCAAAACTCACTGGTAACTTTAGAGAGAACAATTTCAGTTGAATGATGAGATCAGAAGCCAGATTGCAAAGGGCTGAGAAGCAAGTAATAGGAGAGGAAGTAGAAGCCATGAGTATACATATTTTTCCCCCCAGGAGTCTGGTTGTGAAAGAGGAGAAATATAGTATGATAGACTGTGGTAGCATCTACTGAAAATTTTTTTTAAGGATGACAGAGGTTGCAGGCAGTAGGGAAGAAACTAGTAGATTACAGAGAAGGGGTATTAATGAGAAGTCTGCAAGGAAAGATGGGAGGGGATAGCATCAAGTGCACCTGTAGAAGGGGAGGGCCACCTCTTCAGAGACTGGAATAAAGAAAGAGAGAATGAGGCACGATGTGAGGAGGTTTTGAGATTTATTGCCTGCCGTGTACTAGAACTGGGCACATAAAGGTAAAAACCAAGAGTCCACACCCTTAGGAAGCTTATATTATATTGGGGGATGCAATGTATATAGAAATAAAGAGAGCACTAGCAACTGGGGGCATCAGGAAAGAATCCCTATAAATGTTGGCATCTGAGTCAAATTTTAAAGAAATCAGGGGATTATAAAAGTTGTTGAGGAAGGAAGACATTCCAGGTGTGAGGTGTGAGGGATAGCACTAAGCAGGAAATGGAATGTCTAATTAGAGGAGCAGTTAGTTTGGTTGGAATGTAGAGTGCTTAAAAGGAAGTATAGGAAATAAGTCTGGAAAGGTGGGTGGAAACCAGGTTTCAGAAAGCTTTAAATGCCAGCCTACAGGTTTGCATTTTATCTTGAAGGCTCTTAGGGGCAGGCCTGATAACAGTGCATCCGTTAACAAAAGATTTACTTTGCCCTAACCCATGGATATACAGTGAGGATATGGCAATACTTAACTTCTATTGAGGAGGCCTCCCCTCCCACCATATGGAAACAGGGGAGGGTGTGGTGATGCCTTCATACAGCTAACAAGTTGGAGGGGTTCTAACTAAGTAGGTGGAGTTTTTATTCTTTTAGGTGACCAGGAATCTGTGTCAAAGGATGGAGTGGCCAGATCACCAGGACAGCTTTGTTGCCTTTTAGGGAAAATTAATCCTTGTTGTGGAGAAATGGGGAACCCTGGCCCTATCATAGAAGTCATCAAGAACCAATGAAGGTTTCTGAGCAGGAGAGTAACCCTGTTCTAAACTAGGTTTTAGCAATTTGAATTTGGGGGTTCTGTGGAAAGTGGATGGGAGAGGACAAAGACAAGTGTGTGGGAGATCGATTAAAAGGCCATTAGTCCAGAGAGGTGATAAGGGCCTGATTAAAAGGCAATGCATTTGGATTAAGAGGACCTGGGTTTGAATTTCATTCTCCTATATGTTACCTGTGTGACCTTGAACAAGTTCCTTACCCTCTCTGGTCTTCAGTGCTTCATCTAAAAAATAAAGGCATTTGACCAGATGGCCTCCAAATCTATGATTCTATGAATTAGGGTGAACTAGGGTGGTGGCTATGCAGTTCTTAAATGAAGAGATAAAATGAGAACGATGCTGTGGAAGAATCAGCCTGAGACCAGAAAGTCAAGGTTGACTCTGTAGCTTTGAAGTTGGGTAACTAGAAGCATGGTATTACAATTGACTAAGGGAGTTTGGAGGAGGAGGCTTGAGGGGAAAGATATTGAGTTCCATTTTGGACATGCTGAGTCCGAGGACACCCGTGAGGAATCTCAGCAGGTGATATGGTAATATGGGACTGGAATTCAGAGGAAAGATTAGGGCTGGACCTATCTATCCAGAAGGCAGCTAGATGGGGCTGTGGATAAAGCAGCAGACCTGGAGTTAGGAAGTCCAGAATTCAAATCTGGCCTCAAACACTCAAGATGCTGGCCTCAAAAATACGTGACCCTGGCCAAGTCACTTCACCCTGTTTGCCTCAGTTTCCTTACCTATAAAATGAGCTGGAGAAGAAAATGGCAAACCACTCCAGTATCTTTGCCAAGAAAACCCCAAATGGGGTCACGAAGAGATAGACACAACTGAAATGACTGAACGACAAAATCTACATTGAGATGATAATTAAATCCGTGGGGATGGATGAGATTACCCAGGGAGAATCCAACAAGAGAACAGGGCTTAGGACAGAAGCCTGAGAGACTCTCATGCTTAGTGAATGGGAGATGGAAGGTAAACCAGGAAAGGAGGATGCAAAGGAGTTGTCTGATAGGTTGGACTTAAATGAGAGAGCAATGTCATAGGAGCAAAAAACGGCAAGTGTCTTAACAGGAGAGTGTGGTCAATACTGATGAAAGCTACAGAGAGGTCAAGCAGGATGAGGAGAGAGAAAAAGATCATCAAACTTAGCAGGTAAGAGATCAAGTTTGTGCGATAACCTTGTGGGATAATCAAGTTTTAGTGGAGGGGTGAGGCCAAAATCTAGATTGTAAGGAATTAAGTGGTGAGTAGGCATTGAAATGGAGGTAGTGTCCTTTTTAAAAAAATCAATTTTATTTTCAGTTCCAAATTCTTTCCCTTCCCCACTTTCCCAGTTATTGAGAAAATGAAAAAAGGATTTTATTATCTTTTAACATTTATTTTTTATTTTGAGTTCAAATTCTCTTCCTCCCTCCCCTACCCATTGAGAAACCAAACAAATGTGATACCCAAGGCAAGAAAAGCAAAACCCACTATGGATATGTATAGTCATGTAAAACAAATTTCTGCATTAGCCATGTTCCTCTACCATAACCCCAAAAAGAAAAAGAAAGAGAAGAAAATATGCTTCAGTCTTCACTATGAGTACAACACTTCTCTATCTGGAGGTGGGCAGAATGTTTCATCATGAGTCCTTTGGATTTGTGATTGGCCAATGCGTTGATCAGAGTTACTAAATCTTTTACAACTGATTCTCTTTTACACTATTACTGTTAGTGTATAAATTATTCTTCTGGTTCTGCTTGCTTCGCTTTGCATCAGTTCATCCAGGTCTTCCCAGGTTTTTTCTGAAACCATTCCCTTCATCAATTCTTATAGTACAAAAGTATTCCAACAAATTAATAAACCATAACTTATCCAGCCATTCCCTAGTTAATGGGAATCCCTTCAATTTCCAGTTCTTTGCCACCACAAAAAAAGAGCTTCTATATTTTTGTACATAGGGTCCTTTTCTTCTTTGATCTGTTTGGTTCTAGATCTAGTAGCAGGATGAATGGATCAAAAGGCATGTATAGTTTAACAGTATTTAATTAGCAATTTCCAAATTGCTTTCCAGAATGGTTGAACTAGTTCACAGCTTCACAAACAGTGCATTACTGTTCCTATTTTCCCATATCTCTTCCAACATTCAATTTCCTTTTTTTGTCATTTGAATCAATCTGATGGGTGTGAAGTTATACTTCAGAGTTTTAATTTGCATTTCTCTAATTATTAATGATTTAGAGCATTTTTTCATCTGACTATTGATAACTTTGATTTCTTCTTCTGAAAGCTGCCTGTGCATATTCTTTGACCATATATCAATTGAGGAATGGATTTTATTCTTGTAAATTTAACTCAATTCCCAATATATTTTAGAAATGAGACCTTTATAAAAAAATTTGCTGCAATGATTTCCCCCAGTTTCCTGCTTCTCTTCATTTGTTTGTGCAAAAACTTTTTAGTTTTATGTAATTAAAATTATCTATTTTCCCTCCTGTGATCCTTCCTCCCGTACTCTCATTTGGCCGTGAACTCTTCTCCTATTCAGGTAACTTCTTCCATGCCCCACTAACTTGCTTATATCACCCTTTCATAAACTGATTTTGAGCTTATTTTGGGAAAATATGCTTACTGGGAGTTTGGTTGTGAAAGGGAGAACAGTTACAGATAGGATCAAGGGAATTTTTTTTTAAGGTTGAAAAGAAAACCTGAATATGTTTGAAGGCAGTGAGGAAGGATATAGTTGATAATGAGAGGCTGAAGATTCAAGAGGGGCCAAAATGAAAGGGGAAATCTCTCGAATAGGGATTCTTAACCTTTTTTTGTGTTTGGTAGTCTGGTGAAATCTATGGATCTGGTCTCAGAATAATGATTTTAAATGCGCAAAAATAAGTAGGGTTACAAAGGAAACAAATTATATTGAAATAGTTATCAAAATATATTTTTTTAAAAGTTCAGAGACTCCAAGTCCTATCTCAAGGAGATAGGAAAGATGAGATCAAAGGCACAAGTAAAGGCTGGCCTTCCTAAGGATAAGGACTATCCTTTCTTCAGAGACTGGATCCCCAAAAAAGGGAATGGGAGATGATGCATAAAGGATTGAGTTGTGGGGTAGATTTTTAGGGGGCTCATTGACAGATGACACGTTGAATGTGAAAAGCACACAGAACTTGCCCATATTTATTTTCTTCATTAAGTAGAAGAGTTCCTCTGCTAAGAGGGAACTGACATGGTCTAAGGTTCTTAAGAAGCATGATCCCCAATAGGGTGAGGCATACCACAAAAACGCAGTTTCCTCCCACTCTGGGTTTTGCCTGGGTCGGTTGCTTTACACCATGGAAGACTTTGGCATAATGAGAATCTGAGAGCCTGCCAGGTGTGAAGAGCAGCCCCCACGACGCTGGCACCGGAGAAGGGGGAAGCTGAGGTGCCAGCTCCCCGCTAACCCCCCCTCCCATCCAGCAAAGAAAATGTCATCAGCTTAGTTCCTCATGGAAATGTAATCAGTGGGCTTACAGCAGTCTTTGTCTTAATTAGGCACTATTGATGGGAAGCCAGAAAAGGGAGAAGCATAGACACCTCTTCTCCTTTCCTCCCTCCCTGAGCCCCTTACTACCCCCAACCTCCTGCTAGTGATTCCCCCTAGGGCTTTGCCTCCTCCCTTCCAAAAGCAAATAAAAACAATCGATTGCACCTCTATCCTCCTTTCCTTGTTTCTAGTGGGCATAATGCTCTTCTAAGAGTCGCCCCCGGGGGGGGTCCTTGGCGGACTTGCTCCCCCCTCGCCAAATCCAAAAGTGTTGTCCCAGCTGGGAGAAAGAGGGTTAAGGCTCAGCCCCACCTTTCCACTAGAGTCCAGTCCTCCTTCCCCCTCTCCCCCCCCCCCCCTCCCATAACACGCATTTTGGTTTTCCAGTCCCATATAGACATTCCTTCCAAACCGAGCCCCCAGGCTCTAAATCCAACCCGCATTCCATCCCGGGAATCCGATTACCTTTCTTCTCCCCACTCCCCAACCCCACCCCCCGCCCCCATGCTCCCTGAATCTTAGACTCCCGTCCGAAAAAAAAGGTAGACAGGAAGAGAAGGGAGCGGGTGGACGAGCTTCGGCTCCGAGTTTTCCTTCAGACCCAGAGGAAGGCTGGGCCGCTTGGAAATCCCGGGCAGGGGGAACGCGGCAAGATCTGAGTCTCGCAGCCTCGCAGGTCCCCAGGAGTCTAGGCGCCATCTGCAGTCCGCTTCGCCTCCGGGAGCAGCCAGCCCAGTGGGCAGGCGCCCGGGGTCCTCACACTCGTTCCTACAAACTCCAGGGGGTGGAGGGAGAGAGTTTCATTGTTTCTCGGGGACCCGGACACTTCCCTCCTCTAAATAACTGCCCGCACAAGCCCAGAGCCCAAGCTCCTAGAAGGGGGTGTGTGTGTCGGGGTGTAGGGGGAGCTATAAGGGGGGGGGAGGCGGGGAGGGGAGGCTACGACTCCGCCTCCTTCTTTCTTCTTGCTCTTGGGTCTAGGAGTGCTTGCTCTGTGGCCCCGCCCCGTTCCCGGGGCCACCTCGCTCCAGCCTCCCAGCGGGAGGGTTGCCATGGCGACGCGTGGGGTGCGCGCGCCGGCCGTGGCCACGCGGGGCTAACTCCGAATCCGAGCAACACTGTCTGCCGGTGAAAGGGTGGGAAGGGGAAAGAGTTTTCAAAGGGTGAAGGTAACCGTGGGCAGGAGTTGGGGGGCCGTTGTCCGAGCAGAGTTCATTCTGGTTGTGAGAGTTCCGAAGGGGGATGGGACAGGGAGGATGTGTTAAAGGGGATGAGGCGGCTGCGGTGGGGTAGGGGGAATCGTGTGTTTAAAGGGTTTTAAAAGGGGATGACCTTCCTTCTTGAAGTGGTCCGTTTTGAAGAAAGGACATTGTTCGCAGGTCATAAGAGCAAGAAAAATTGTCATTGACTTCGATTTGCAAAGCGTTTTGCAGCCATAATCCCTGATCTTAGGTCTGCGCTTGTTTGTCTTTGCTCTTCAAGAGGACCGCGACATCGGGAAGGTGATGCCATGACCTGCAAGTGGATTGGATTTAAGTGAGGCAGGGCTGTGTAAAGTCAGCAGCCTCACTTTCTCCTCCTCAGCCTTCTGGGCCCAGTGGCAAGATGTAGATCAGGACGACTAGGTGACAACGTGGATAGAGCCCAGGGCTAGGAAATCAGGAAGACGCATTTTCCTGACTTCAAATCTGGCCTCAGACGTTTACTAGATGTGTGACCCTGGGCAAGTCCGGTCTTCAGTAGGGATGGAGCGAAGCACTTATAAAGAGCGGGGTAAACTCTGTATGAGGGCTAGTAATTGGACCCAAAATCCTGGAGGAGGACTAATACTAGGTAGCTGGCTTGAAGTGGAAGTCGGTTTTTATCCATACATAGATTTAACAGATTGCTTCCTCTGGGAGCACTACATAAGTCCTCCATATCAGAAGTTCAAAACCTAGGCTCAGTGCCCATGGAGCCGCCTGAGGAAGGAGTAAGGAAAGCAACAGGTGGCTCTGTGATGCCTGAAGTCCTGAAGCCAAGTTACTCAGTAGGTATTCAAGAAAGGAAGGTGGTATCGGCAGATTTGGGAGGAGAAAGAGAATCCCAGTCGTTTTAAGTTTGTTGTTACCTCACTGATGCCATAGTCTCTGAGTATTTCCCTTCCACTGGAAACTCAGAGGGATTATGGAGAAATCTAAGAAGAGCCTCTCATTGAAAGAAAGAAGATGCTTTGACCATTTCAATATCTGTCTTTTATAATCGTGTATTAGAAAGACCTCAGTGACCAACCTTCATCCCTCAGTAGCCTCTGAGTCTATTTTCAGGGCAGATATCGTTCTCTTCCTTATTTATTATGATTATCTGGCCAACTGTGCTAAGGAACTATTCACAAACAGGAGTTTTAAATTAAAGAGAGTTCACTTACTCAGAGTCCTTTAGCTTTTCTTTGTTCATTTTGTTTAGAGGAACTGGAGACTTTGGAGTGAAGACAATCATCTCATCGTCTTTACCCTTAAAGGAAACAACTTGGGGCAGAAAGTGAGTCTGTAGATAGTTAAAGATGGGAAGAGAAAGTGTCTTTAAGTTTTTAACTCAGTTATTTGATACAGTGGGTTAAAAGGAGGGGGCAACTCCTGATTTTCCTTCCCCTTTCCCCTTGCCATCCCATTTTTCTCAACTATGGCAAATGAAGTGAAGTCATAAGTAACTGTATTATCCAACTGATTACTCTTCCCTGGACAGCCCCCATTCCCAGTACCTCTGGTCAAGCATATGGAATTCATAGAAAGGAGAGACTACTAGCTAACCCAGGGCTGTCCGACCTTAGGTTTTTATTGAAACAATAGACAACATATTTTGATTTGCTGTTTTAGTGAGAGCTCTGCGGTAGCTCAGCTTTATTTACTAAAGCGTTTATGTAAATTTCTATGCTTGTAGGCGGGCGGCATAAATCGCACTGTGGGCCGCATTTTGGACAGTGCTGACCACAACATAGGGTCTTCAATAGACATGTAGTCAAGGCCCACTTTAACCTCTGTGGAGGAAGTGAGTATCTTCAAGAAAAGGAGAGACGATTGGGCGTGGCACAAAGTATTTTGAACCCATTGATGTTCCCCAGCTAAAACCCTATTATATACAGAATGTCACAGTGGCTTAGTTGTTATTTGTTAACAACAGAACTATGTCGGAAAACTGAGTTTCCAGGAAGGACCCAGCAAGCCACTTCTAACTTGTAGCATCTCTCCAGGTCTTGTCTACACCATGTCATCCAAACCTAGCCTTGATAAGAAACGAAGAATAGCTTCCCGGTCATCAGTCCAGTCTGCTCCAAGTTCTCGGACAGTGTCAATCCCAGAACCGGAGCCTCCCAAAGAGGAAACTCCCATAATGATGGGTACGTTTACGTATTTGGGAGGGCCATGTTGCATCTTTAGGAAAGAATATTGGTAAGAGAACTGGGGACTAGGGAGCATAAGAGACAACTACTTGGAGGTAGAATGTCTGAGTTTAGGGACAACAGCTGGGGAACGGGAACAAAGGCTTTTGGGTTTGAGGAAAAGCAAGATTGAAATGAAGGCCTGAACATTGGGTCCTGACTTCAGCAGAGTCCTAGACATACCAAATCCTTTCTGTGTACCTGCTTCTTGAGGAGCCTCCTTCTTGGAACCTCTGTCCCTTAGTTTTCCTATTATTGTGTTAAGAACTCACTAGCTGTATCTTCCTGTGGGGGATTCCAACTCCTCTATTCCTAGGCCCATCTTCCTCACTGAAGACAGCCTGGGATTTTTTTTTTCCTTTTCTCATTTTTTTCCATTTCTATCCTTGGTGGCAAAACAAATAGTGTTTCTTTTCTCCCATTAAACCTGTTACCATGGAAACTCAGCCTGCTTTGTTCACTGTCCCCTCCCCTTTCCTCCTCTCACCCCCCCTCCCCAATCATGAGATTTTGAGCGGCTTCTTTTTGTTCCACACTCTGCTACCTTCCCCCCCACCCCCACCTTGGCAGGGACATAGGGATGGGGCAGGAGGCAGCAGAGAAAGCCACACCATTAGCTTAGAGGAGAGAAGGGAAGGGAGATGGGGGCTGTCAGAGGTTACCTCCTGACTTCTTTCCTGGACCTGGGAGGCAGCAAATAGTGGCTACATCACTGAATTTGGAGTTCCTAGAGAAGACTTGCAGGTGCTAAAATGCAGCTGGTTTTGTGAGGATGTGAGCCAGTGTGGCCATGGCAGTGGGCTAAGCCCAGATGAGTATTTCGTCTTAGGGTTAGGGACTTAAAATATATAAGAATATCACTAGCATTCTCATTCTGTTTGCTTAAATGAAAGCAGTTTAAAGTGTCCCAGGTCCCTGGGGTTCACAATTTCAGGAATAAATAAAGCTGGAGCCCTTAAATGAAGGGAGCAGTCAGAGATATAGTCCTTTCTCAGGAGTCTTTAGGAATAAATCTGCTAGGGAGATATAGGAAGGGGGAGCGGGAGTTAGACTGAAGGTATCCTCAGCTACCAGGTATGAAAGGATAGGTCCTCCAAAGCAGTCCTAGAACTGACCGAGTTTCCCTAGCCTCCCTAGATCTGGAGGGGCCCAGCCTAGTTTACAGAACAAAGGGTAAAACTCTCTTCTTTTACTTCTCTTCTCATTGACTCCCTTCCTTCCATGTGGAATTTCAGTTCCTTTTTGAGGGAGGTTCTCTCTCCCTCCCATCTTTCTCCATCCCAGTTCTACATCATTCTTTCTGTAATACAGTACTGACTCTCATGGGTTACATTACTTAATCGCAAATCTTAACATCAGCTGCCTAGTGCAGCTTGTCAAGTCATTTTCAACAGCCTGGAAAGCAATTTCCTCTCCAGTTGAAAACTTTCTGACCCTTCCTTGCCTTTGGACAGGTAGTTTATGCCTCTGCCCAGTGGGAGAGAGAGAGAGAGGAGAGAGAGGGAGAGGGAGAGAAAGAGTGAGTGAGTTTGTGTGTGTTTGGGGAGCAGGTACTTAATAAGCTTCGTTTGGTTTTCCTCTGTGAGGAACAATCAAAAGAGAAAAAAATATAACCAAGAGGGAGTAGATATGAGTGAGATGGGATTGGGTGCTAAGTACTTGGGGGTTTTGGAGCAGAAATGATTCCTAAGGCAGGACTTCAGGGGCCCATGGAACTAGGCTCGTGGATTAATGGAGGGTGAAAAGCTGGATGCCTGGAGCTCCAGTGTTAATTGGGAAATAGAAGAAGAGGATGTCCGCTCATGCTTCCTTGGTTTTCCTCAGGCACGAGTATTGATGACCAGGAAGAAATGGTAGAAGAAGACCTATTTGAGGGAATGGTAGATGTGGTAAGTTGAAGAACCCCACTGAATTCAACATTCCTCCATCCATCTGAGGAAATAGAAGGATTGCAACAAGTGTTACCTGTTAGGAACCTTTTTTATTTATTAAATGTTCACCAGTCTGTCTTTTTAAGAATCTTTTAGTCTAACCTCAGCTGTTCTCCCTTCCTTGGGTTGGCTCTCATATCTCCCCAGCTGGGTTATGCTTAGGGGTGCCCCAGGCGAAAGCCAGATGATATCCTTGACTGACTTCCAGCTCTATTTCCAACTGATAATGTCTCAACACCAGGAATTGGGTAATTTAAGTTTATCACCTCTCTGTCAGGAGGTAAGTGGGATGTTTCATCTTCAGTCTTTTGGACTCCTGGTCTATCACTGCAACAAGAGCTCAAATGATATTTTTGTGCATGGCTGAGCAGTTTGAAACCTGCCGTTTGGAATTTGGACTAGGGAATGTTATTAAATACTGCTTGAAATGTGGAATTTTATGACTCTACCCCACGTCTAGAATTTCCTCTCTCAGTTAGCAGTGCCCACATTCATAGGACATAGGCATTTAACCTATTTCTGTCATGGCCATGGTTTATTGAAAATGTTAAATGCTCTTAATTGGAGCTCTCTGACTTCAACAATCTCTAAGAAATCCTCTTGCTTATCCTTCTGGTTTTCAGCTATGGCTGGGCGGTCCCTGAACCACACTCACCCAGTTGATGTGGAGAGGGAATAAGGGGAGAGGTCTGGGACCACAACACAGAGTATAAACAAGGGAAGGGGGAGGGGATTGGTCTTCCTTGACTGGGCTTACCAGTCCACTGGGATTTACAATAATTTCCAGGTATTTCATGTAAATTTTGTGATCCTGGTCACCACCAGACCTTCAGCTATAGCTATCCAGCACTCCTAGTCTCAAAACTAGCTGCCAAAAATTCCCACATAACAAATAGGAAATATTAATTTGATCCAAGTAGCTCTCTGGCTTCAAGTAGCTGCCCCATCTTCCCACAGCGTCATCCAGAGGTCCCTACCTCAAAGTCAATGGGAGTAAAAAGAGAATTCCAGATCTGTGTATTAGAAGACAGGCCTCATCCCTTCCTGGTTTCTAACCATTTTGTTTGCTTTATGGGAACTTCTGACCCCCTCATCTCCCCACAGAGATGAAACGAGATTCAAGAATGCTGGTTGTAAGATCAAGAGTTGAAAGGCCTGTGAAAAAATATTGAGTCCATATTGAATTCTCTCTAATCTCTCCCTTCTTAGTATCCACAAGTTCAGTTTGTTGAAACAATTGTGAACAACCTGGTAGTGGGGAATTCTAAGTAAGGAACAGCTATCCTCTGTTGATATTTCTTCTCCTTTTTTTGCATCAGGTAGACTAAGATCAAAACTGATCAAACTTCTTAATGTGACCTGAATATCCTAATTTCCTAGCTTGTTTTAAAAATTAGATTTTACAGTAATTTATAATTTATGCCTCCCAATGTACCTTCCCCATTGAACAAATTAAAAAATCTAAACCCTTTTTACAAACATGCATAGGTCAGCAAAATAAATTCCCACATTAGCCATATCCCAAAAATCGAATCTCTCTGCATTTTAAGTTCATCATCTTAGGGGGATGTTTCATCTTTGGTGTTTTGGACTCCTAGTCTATCACTGATTGATTGGAGTTCTAAAGTCTTTCAAAGTTGTTTTTCTCTATGTTATCATTGTATAAACTGTTCTCTCATTTCTACTCTCTTCACTGTATCAGTTTATAAAAATCTTCCAAGTTTCCTCTGAAAATATCCTTTTCATCATTTCTTATGGTACAGTAACATTCCATCACATTCATACTCAGGTTTTTTCATTCCTTCTTTCCTTACCACTCTTCTCTCCTCCCCTTTCTAAGGCTAGACAATTTTTAAAAAAAATTTTACTTTTTCCCCCAATTACATGTTAAAACAATTTGTAACATTAAAAAAAAAAGTTTTGAGTTCCAAAGTCTATCCCTTTTCCCCTCCTTCCTTCTTTTCTCCCTTCCCTGAGACAATAAGCAATCCGATATAGGTCATACATGCGCAATCATGTAAAACATTTTCACATTATTCATTTTAGTCTAGAAGACTCTAACAAAAAAAGAAAGTGAAAAATAGTATGCTTTAGTCTGTATTCACACAACATCATTTCTTTCTCTGGAGGTGAATAGCATTTGTCATCATGAGCCTTTTGGGGTCATCTTGGATCATTGCATTGCTGAGGATAGCTAAATCATTCAGAGTTCTTCATTGTATTGCTGTTGTTGTGTACAATGTTCTCCTGGTTCTGCTCATTTCACTTTTTAACAGTTCATGTGAGTCTTCCCAAGGCTTTTCTGAAATCATCCTGCTGCTCATTTCTTATAGCACAATAATATTACATCACAATCATATACCACAGCTTGTTCGGCCATTCTCCAATCCAGGGCATCTCCCAGATTTCCAGTTTTCTAAGGTTAGACAATTTAAAAATTGTATTCTGAACAACTGAGGAGATTAACAAAGAGAACTACTGTATACCTGTTACTTCCAAATGATATCACAATTTAGACCCACCTTATCACTTCCAGGAACTGCAAAGTAGACACTCAATAGCACAAAACTGACTGATTTTCATATGATATTTTAAAATTGGTAAAGCATTTTATGTTTACATTTATATTATCATTTAAGCCTCACACTCATTCTGTGAGGTAGGTAGTTGATGTATTATTTCATTTTATAGCCTAAGAAAGGAAGGAAATAAGCATATATTAGCACTTACTATATGCCAGTCACTGTGCTAAAAGCTGGGGATACAAAGAAAGGAAACAGACTCTGCTGTCAAGGAGCTTACAGTTTAATGGGAAGGGACAGGATAACATTGAGTTCAATGTGCTCTACCTCCCATTTTGCTTCTTTTCATGGATAGCAGGGTTTTTTAGCCTTTTTTGGTATCATGGACCCCTTTGGCCATCTGGTGGAGCTTGTGGACCCTTTTATTAGAAAAAGACTCACCAAAATCTCCGTATAGATGCCTTGTAGGGTGAGTTTGTGGACACCCATTTAAGAATACCTGGTCTGTAGTGCTTTATAAACTAGACTTTTTTTTTTTTGCAACATTTAACTGTGGTCTGTATTATTCTTTGGCATCATCCTATTTGTTTCTCCCCTTGTTTTCCCTACCCTTCATACTGCCATTTTCCCAGAATCCTCTGGTGAGGGAGGGAAAAGGAAAAAGACAGTCCCTACCCTCAAAGAGCTCAGTCTAATGAGAAGAGACAGGATAATATTAAGTCAAGGTGCTAGTGTTCCCCTCAGTATGATTAATTCCTGCTACCCATTATGAGAGCTTCCCCCTCCATACTTTCAAGAAACAAATACTTTATTCTTTAAATTATATTTTAAAAATGTAAAATATGAAAAAACACATTAAAAATTTTTTACATTCATTTTAAAATTTTGAGTTCCAAAATTCTCTCCCTCTCTCCAGTCCTCCCCTACCCATTGAGAAGGCAAGCCATGTGATACCCATTTATACATGGGAAACCATGCAAAACATATTTCAACATCATCCGTGTTGCAAACAAAAGCAAGAAAAAAAGCAGAAAAAAGAAATAAATGCTAATCCGCTCAGAGTATGAAAGCCTTTTTATTTTATCATCTAGGTAGACAGTCTAGAGCACATTTCCCCTATTTTAGCTGTCTCTTTTATAAAGAGTTGCCTATTATAACTTTTGGTGGCTAGGTGACTCAGTGGAGAGAGTGATGGGCCTAGGGTCAGGAACACGAGTTCAAATTTGACCTCAGACACTTACTGGCTGTCTGACCCTAGGGAAGTCACTTAGTTTCCTCATGTGTAAAGTGGGGCTAATAATTGGCTGTGAAAGGAGAGAGATGTGGTGAGGAGCAAACCCCAAACTGCTCTATAAAATGATGACTATTATTAGGTTGAATTTTTGTATCTATAGACATAAACGGAAAATCTCTGGAGGATGTTGTGTCAAGTCTTCCTCTTGTTCCAGTTTTGTCTTTACTCTTATAGAAGGAAAGTAATTTATTGTCTATCCTAAACATCGCCTGCTTCACAATTGCTTTCAAAGACTTGAAATCTGCTTTTTCTTTATTTTTTTTTCAACCCAAATCCATGTAGTCCCCTTGGTCTCTATAGCACAAACTTTCCCAGCCCATTTGTGGGTTGGCCTTAGGTCTCTTTGTCCCTCTCCTTTGACAGAAGACGTTCTTCCGATGCCGAATGGTGTTGACAGGCCTAGCAGAGGCTACGTGGACAGAGGAGCATGATCAGATCCTGGACCAGTTTATACAGGACCCTGGAGAGCCCATCCTCACGATTTTCATCGACTCCTGTGCAGGGCTTAAGCTAGAACTGGGGATACCCATTCAGGTGCCTCCTAGAATTATAGGCTATTAGAGCCAGAGGGGACTTCAGAATCAGCTGGCCCAAGCCCCATGTTTATAGATGAAGAAACTGAGGCCCAGAGAGGGGTGCTGGCTTGCCTCAATCAGCTGCCCTCAGGATCTTCACTTACCTTTCTTCTTTATTACTCCATGACCGTAGCTCAGTGCCCCTCTCTGCCTTATTTCATTTCATCCACTCAGAGTTGCAGTCATAAGCCTTCATCGATGATTATTAATGATCATATGAAAAATGGTTGTATGGAGAATGGAAAGGGGTGAAGACCTGGGTTTGCATCCTAGTCACTGACGCTTGCTAGCTCCACCACCCTGCAAAAGTAATTTAATATTTTAAAGCCTCAGTTTCCTCATTTGTAAAATAGGGATAATAATGTTTGTACTATCCCCACCTCACAGAGTTACCAGGAAAGGTATTTCGGATATATTAAAATACTATATAGTAACACTATTAAATGTTATTATATACAAATATTTCTTCTTCTGTTATACAGCCACCACATTGTCTCTGGTTCTTTCTTTTTTTTTTTTTTCCTATTCTCTCTTTAGCTGAAGATCTTCCCGTCTAAAACTACTCTACCACCCATCTCTTCTCTATGAATTCTGGAAATTTGGCCTAATCCCTTAGTCCAGGGGTGGGGAACCTGTGGCCTTGAGGCCACTTGTGGCCCTCTAGGTCCTCAAGTGCAGCCCTTTGACTGAATCCAAGTTGGATGTGCACTTGAGGACCTGGAGAGACACATGTGGCCTTGAGGCTGAGGGTTCCCCACCCTTGCCTTAGTCCCATCCTGAAAATTCCAGTAGGACAGTAGTAGGTCCCACATGTGCAGGCTGTTAGCTGGTGACGCGGTGATGTGGGTCATGTGTGGGGGCCGGGCTCTAACCTGCTCCTTCCTCCTCCCGCAGAATCAGAACCAGATCATGTACTTCATTCGACAGTCGCCTGTTCCCATCACCGCTGCGAACTTCGAGATGACAGTGCAGTTTGGGACAGTTCGAGGTTCCTACATCCCAGCTCTGCTTCGTCTGCTCAATGGCATCTATGCCCCACAGATTTTTAGCAACTCCACCTGGCCAGAGAGTATCCGAAACCACTTCTCCTCTCACCTTCACAAGTTCTTGGCCTGCTTGACAGGTGAGGGGGCGGGGGGTGGGGAGAAGTGGAGGTGCCCAAATACTTGGATTACTCTTCTTGTCAACATTGGAAGTAGCTTCCTTGTCTGTGAAACGGGGATAGTGCCATTAGCACGGTGGACTGCCTCGGACTTCTGTAAACCCTAAAGAGTTGCCTGCATGAAGGTGACTTAATATCGTGAATGGGGTAAGGAGAACAGCTGCCTTGGGTTTAGTTTGGAGTAGAGCACAGAAGACATCCCCTGTCCTAGCTGCTTTCCGCCATTGCAAATGCCTTCTTTTGTTGGCTGTCCCCTGAGACGGAGCCAGGTGACTCAGTGGATAGAATGCTGGACCTGGCGTCAGGAGGACCTGAATTCAAATCCAGCCTCAGACACTTAATAGCTGTGTGACCCTGGGCAAGTCACTTCACCCTGTTTGCCTCAGTTTTCCTTTTCTGTAAAAGTGACCTGGAGAAGATGACAAGCCACTCCAATATCTTTGCCAAGAAAACCCCAAATGAGGTCACAAAGAGTCAGACACAACTGAAAATGACTGAAGCGCAGCAAAAACCTGTAAATTGGACACAGAGTATATGTCTGGGTCAGGGAGAATAGAAGGCACTAATGCAATTCTTTGACTTTATCCCATGAGGAAAAACATTACTAGTCATTCTTCTGAAGCTTCTCTCCCCCCAGGCCTCCTCACCTTGCTGTCCCTGTAGTAGAATTTCAAAATATGCTCACTGGAGGTCTTAACTTCTCATGCTTTTTAATGTAATAATAATTTGCATCTAGCCGCCTTCTCTTTTCCCCAACCTCCAATGTGAGATGGGAACTGAGGCCCATCCTCTGAACCTCTGTAATCACTCCTCAGATACTCGGTATAAGCTGGAGGGACACACTGTCCTTTACATCCCCATGGAAGCTTTAAACATGAATCCAGAAGTAGTAGTGAAGGACAAGGAGCTGGTGCAGCGATTAGAGAGTAAGTCACTACTTCATTCAACTGCTGTGTGTGGACACCAAGAAGCCCAAGAAATGGGAAAGGACAGAAATTTGGGGTGGTTGTTGACAAGGGAGTGTAAAGAGGAGAGTGAGGGCCGTATTTGGGGGGAGTTTGGGGATGCCGTTAGGGAGGATCTAGGTGGTGGAGTGGATAGAATGCCCAACCTAGGGAGAGTTCAAATCCAGCCTCAGACATTTAATAGCTGTGTGACCCTGGGCAAGTCACTTAACCCTGTTTGTCTCAGTTCCCTCATCTGTAAAATGGTGGAGGAAATGGCAAACTACTCCAGTATCTTTGCTGAGAAAATCCTAAATGGTGTCGTGAAGAGTCAGATGGCACTGAAATGACTGAGATTAGGGAGGAAGAGAAAGGTGGTAGAAATAGGGAAGAGGCTGAGTGGAGGCCACTGGTGCCGCTCCCCCCACTTACAGCATGCTCTCTCCTTTAGCTTCCATGGTGCACTGGACCCGACAGATAAAGGAGGTGCTCAGTGCCCAGGAGGCGGTAGACACTGGTGAAAACTTGGGCCCGCTGGAAGAAATCGAGTTCTGGCTCAACCGGTGCATGGACTTGTCTGGAATCAGTAAACAGCTGGTCAAGAAAGGAGTAAAGCACATAGAGTCCATCCTACGTCTCGCCAAGTCTACTTACTTGAGTCCTTTTCTGAAGCTGGCCCGACAGATCCAGGTTTGGGAATAGGTCAGAGTGAATGGGGGTCGGACCTTCAGAAGGCAGTGGCAGAACACGGGGAGTGGGACATCCTGCGGGAGTGGAGTTAATAGAGTCTGAAGAGAGTACGCCACAGTTCAGCAGCATGGATTCAGCTCAATGAAATGCTCATTTATTAAGTACCTACTATGTGCACAGTGCTGGACTTGGGGATACACTGGGGGATGCAAAGAAAAAAATGAGCTCACCTTCAGGAAGCATATGTTATACTGAGGAATGTAACATGTACACAAACCAACCTAGGCTATGGAGAATTAAGGACATAGCACCAACAAGGAAGGTTTGGTGAAGAAGATGGTGTCTAACCAGGGGTGGGGAACCTTCAGCCTCAAGGCTACACATGACCCTCTAGGTCCTCCAGTGCAGCCCTTTGACTGCATGCGAACTTCCAGAACAAATCGCTTTAATAAAAAGATTTGTTCTATAGAAGTTGGACTTAGTCAAAGGGCCGCACCCAAGGACTACACGTAGCCTTGAGGCCTTAAGTCCCCCACCCCACCAAGCCAAGCCATGAATGAGGACAGACACTGAGAAGCAAAGATGGATTCCAGATGCAAGGGTCAGCCCATGTGAATTTGTGGAGAGATGGAATGTTCAGTTTGGGACTAGCTAGTCTGGTCTGATAGGAACGTAGAAATACGAGAAATGGATTAATATGAAACAAGGCTGGAAAGATAGGTTGGGGTAATTCCAAGTTCAGGAGTTTTTCTCTTTTATTCTAGAGGCATTAGGGAGCTACTGAAGGGTTTTGAGCAGGGTGTCGACATGGTTAGACCTGTGCCTTAGGGAGGTGACTTCAGCAGCTGTGGGTTGGATGAATTGATTTCAGAGGGGAAAGGCTGGAAGCAGGGGACTGTTAGAAGGCTGTTCACCACAGACCAGATGAGAGAAGTTGAGAATCTGATCTAGGAGGGTGTCTGTGCAGAAGGACCCAAGGTATTGAAAGAAGTGAGAGATTTTGTGGAGGTAGAATCATAGGAAGGAGTTTGAAGGATGGGTTAGACCTGAACGTGATTTTTGTCATTGGAGAAATAACTCATAGACTGGGAGGACTTGAAAGTGATAATGAGAGAGAAAGAGGGAATGATTGACTCCCTCCTAGAAGGGAATGATATAAAGATACAAGTATTATCTAATCTATATCAAATTGCTTGCCTTCTCAATGAGGAAGGTGTGGAAGGAGGGAGGGAGAGAATTTGAAACTCAACATTTTAAAAAATGAATGTTAAAAATTTTTAATTGTAATTGGAAAAAAATTTTAAAAAATTTTAAAAGAAGACATCATTGGTAAAGGACACAAATAGAGAAGGAGAAGGACCTCATTTCCTCAGAGACAGAAATAAAAGAGGATAAGATGGGTGAAAATGTAGAGCAGTTTTGAGATGTGGAGTAGGACAGAAGAAGGAGCTCCCAGAAGAGACTCTCTATCTTCTCAGTGTGACGATTGGCTCCTTGGTGACCGCCCAAGGGCTGTTAGCCTACAAACGGGTAGGCTTCAGACTCTTCTAGGGAGCAGCTGCAACAGCACAAATATAGCTTTGATCAACCCCTCACTAGCCGGGTCTGAAATTAATCTAGGGGATGAAATTGAATATTTCTCAAAATTTTTAATCTATTCTCTGTACCTAGCTCAGAATTTCTACCCTTTCTGTGGCTTCTATTTTCCCAGCTCACTGGAAATGGGAATGGCCCTTCATAGATTCAGACTGAGTATCCTGTGGTTATATAGTTTTTTTAAAAAAAAATTTTACATTTTTATTTTGTTTTTACATCATATTCATTTCTGGCTATTGCACTCTCATCCTGACTTGTAACAAAGACAAACTAATTGAGCAGAACCATTTGACTCATCAATTTTGTTTGACAATGTGAATTTGTTTTCTGAAACAGATGGCTTGTTTCTATCTTCACTTTGCCCTGTCTGGGTAGTTTTCATTTCTTTTTTGTAAATATAGTGTCTAGACTTTTTTTTTGTTATGGTTTCCAAAGTTCAATGAGTCTTAAATTATCTCTCCTTGATTTGTTTTGTAGGCCAGTTTGTTGATATATCAGGTATCTTTCAACTTTTGGTTTTGTTCTGATATTTCTTGCTGTCTCATGGGATCATTGATTTTTGTCTGGTTTATTTTAGCTTTTGATTTACCACATTCTGTTCTAAGGTACTTGTTCTCTTTCTACTTCTTTCCTCCAATGCTTTTAATTTCATTTTTTAAAAAAAATTACTTGGTTCATTTCTTCTAGGTAATCCTTGAGAAAAACTTTTTTTTCCCTTAGAGTCACTGTTTGCAGTTATTATAAAATTATTCTCTCCTTCTTTTGGGGCAGTCTTTAGGTCTATAATAATTTTTTAAAATGCTGGTTGATTTTTTAAAATTTAGTTTTACTTGTTTCTCTAGCTTTAGTTACTAAACTGAAGCTTTGTGCCAAGACCAGGATCTGCCTCCTGTGTGTTGGCCCTGTTGGATGTCTCCCTGGATCTGCTGGGTTCCTGTGCTCACCTTCATATCCCACGATCAGGCACACCTTGTGATTTGTGCTTCAGCTTGATGGCCCTTCAGGGCCCTCTGTAGTGTCCCAGGACAGAGTACTGGCTCATACTGGTCTGATCACTGTCACACCTCCATTGTCTCTGAGGCTCCCCAGGGCTCCAGGGTCCTCGCCCTGGGGCTTTCTCAGAGGCTCCTGCAGTTAAGGTGTCTTGTGAGCTGTCACTGGTTGTACTGGGAGGTTGAGTTTTTTTGCTTGTACTGGTGTTGGCTGTGCTAGTGGCCTATTTTTGTATTGCCTGCAATCTTCTTTTTCTGGTGTGGTTATGGGGTGGAAGGAGTCACTTAGAGTTTCTCATTAGATTTTTTGGTCATCATTTATCTTGCATAAATTTCAGGATTTTGCTGAAGTAGGTATGTGGGAGCTGGGTGGTCTGCCCCCTTACAGGCAACTGTCTTGGCTAGAAGTGACTTTCTTGTCTGCTTCTTTATAGGCTGCTAGGATGGTTAGGGTGTTCAGGTACTGAATCCCTCCTTGCTGCCTTTAAGGATATTTTGCAATATCCTGTAGAATTGATTAGCCAGAAAAAATTATCTTTTGTTTTTATGTAATCTTCACTTCTGAAGGTTATATAAAATATATTAGTTCCACCTATCCAACAAACCATTCCTTGCAAGAAAGAATTTTTTTAAAAAAGAAAAAAAATAGCTTAGCAAAACTAGCCAAAATGTCCATCATGTTTGACATTATATTTGGTATGCTGGAGTTAGTTCTAATGAGAGATGTCTACTGACTGGCTCTGGACCAAAGAGTCTATCTTTCTGTTGACACCAACAACTTCGTTAGCAAACTTCGCTCACTCCAGTGTGGCACAGACATGGATAGTCTTTGGCCTTCAGGCCACCAGGTCTAGCCTTGTCCAAGGCTATGCAGGTAATTTTCCTAAATGTTTTACAGGATGAACAGGATATAGTGTAACACTCCATATTTTCAATGGTGACCTTTACTTCACCGTTCCTATGAGTCCAGGTAGACCTGTATTCGTAAACAACTGATTGTGAAATCAGTCTCAATGTTTTGGGCACCCAAAATGATCTCTGTGCCTGACCCCATTTCTGTTTCCCAAAACTTTACTTTGAGGGTGGAGTTCTTACTTTGTGTGTCCTCTGCTCCCCTGAATCTTTCTCTTTCTTAGTGGAGTAGTTTTGTTAGTTCCTGCCAAGTGGGGAAGTAGGAAATTGGAGTCAGAAGCTTGGCCACTCTGCTGTCCTTAGAGAGAGGGAGCACTGGGTTAGAATTATATATATATATAAAACAAACACACATATGATATAATATATATATGAAATGTTTTATATATGCCCACATATATATATAAAACGAACACACATATGATATAATATATATATGAAATGTTTTATATATGCCCACATATATATATATAAAACGAACACACATATGATATAATATATATATGAAATGTTTTATATATGCCCACACATACCCATATATACATAAACATTTCTATAGCACCTACTATGTGCTAGCCAGCTGTGGAATAGTGAATTCAAGATTAGCCTTGGAGTGAGGAAAATTTTAGTTTGAATCCTATCTAGTTAAATCATCTCACTTCAGTGCCTCAGTTTCTCCATCTGTAAAATGAGGTTGTTAGACTCACCTTCTTAGGTCTCTTACTTATAGAGGCACTGTGTTAAGCACTTTACAAATATTTTCTCATTTGAATTATATCTATCTGCTCCCTTGAATAGTCTAAGGAATGTAATTTTAATGTTCAAAGTAAACTTCTGGTCACTACTCATTAATAGGGAAAGTAGGACCCCAAGCTTTATATCCAGGGTTTGACTGCCTTCCCACCAAATACTAGTTCCATAATGAACAGACATAGGAAGTAGCAAAGAAACCCATTTATCCCAGTTGATAACAAAATATAAATGAAAGGAAGTATACATGCATAAAAGAATGTATACCAGACAGTACAGAGTGAAGGAGCGCTCTCACTGCGATTGAGGCAACAGCTCAACCAAGAGAGAGAGTCCCAGATCTCACCCAAGGGGAAAATTTCCTGAAGTTTCTAGTGTAGCATGCTGATAGGGACATGAAGGGGACTGCTAGCTCCCCTTATGTCTGCTTCTTCCCAGCTTGTTTTGCATATGTATATACTACTTTAAGCATGTTAGTTCCAAACACTGTCTTTGTTTCCTTCTGAATCTCCTTCTGTTCTGTGCATTTTAAAAATGCATCATTACTGATCTTTTCTCCTTTTTTGACATCACTATCGCTAACTTTCCTTTCCTCCACAATGTTCACCCTCCAAAATCCTCCCCCCATACCTTGTAACAGGTAACTCAGTGGCACAGTGAATAGACCGTTGGCCCTGAAATCAGGACGACCTGAGTTCAAATCTGGCCTCTGACACTTACTAGCTGTGTGACTCTGTTTGCCTCAGTTCCTCATCTGTAAAAGGAGCTGGAGAAGGAAATGGCAAACCACTCTAGTATCTTTGCCAAGAAAACTCCAAATAGGATTGTGAAGAGTTAGATACAATTGAAATGACTCAACACACTGTAACAAGTTTACAGTCATGCAGCACATTGGTCAGATACAAAAAAGTCTATGTTTCATTCTGCAGTTCTGGTACTTCACCTGTTTATCAAGAGGTAGGAAGCATGCTTCACTCTTGAACCTCTGAAACATGGTTGCATTAATTGAAATTCTTCAGTTTTGTTGTAGTCATCATATTAATATTTTTTTCTGGTTCTGCTTATTTCACTGGATCAATTCGTGCAAGTCTTCCCAAATGTCTTTGAGAACCTCCTTTTAAAAAAAATGTTTTTATTGATGTCTTCTCTGTCTTTTTAATGTCATCATAGTTATCCCCAGCATCCCTCCACTTCCCTCTCCCAGAGAGTCATCCTAAGTAACAAGCATTTTTATAGATGAAAAAAATCAGCACAACTGATCAATATATTGAAAAAATCTGAAAACATGTATAATGTATAATACCTGTTGGCTTCCCATTTCCATGAAGGCATAGGTTAGAATATCTCTTCATTCAAATCCTTCTTGATCTTTGTAATTTTGTTACATTCGTTTCTGATTTTTGTATGCGTGGATGTTCTTTCCATTTACCTTGTTATAGTCATTGTGTAGAGCAGCCAGGGGGTACAGGGGGTAGAGTGCTAGACCTGGAGTCAGGAACACTCATCTTCCTGAGTTCAGGTCTGGCCTCAGACACTAACTAGCTGTGTGACCCTGGGCAAGTCACTTAACCCTGTTTGCCTCAGTCACCATAAAATGAACTGGAGAAGGAAATGACAGACCATTGTAGTATCTTTGCCAAGAAAATCCCAAATGGGATCACACAGATCACAAACACAAGTCATGTGCATTGCTTTCTTGGTTTAGCTTTCTTGACTCTTCATCAGTTCATATAGATCCTTCGATGCTTTCTGTGTTCATCACACATATCATTTTTTACAGCACAGTATATATTCCCTTATATTCATGTACCACAATTTGTATAGCCATTTCCCAATTGCTGGGCTTCTACTTTGTTTCCAATTTTGTATAACAAAAAGTGCTGCTATAAATATTTTGGTGTATATGAAGACTTTCTGCTTATTGATGCCTTCCTTGGGATATAGGCTCAGTAATGGAATCTACAGTTCAAAGGATATGGAACTTTTTGCCACTTTATTTGCATAATTTCAAATTGTTTAACAAAGGAGTTGCATCATTCCACAGCTCCACCAACAATGCATTAGTGTACTTATAATTCCGTAACCCCTCCAACATTGACTATTACCACTTTTGTTATTTTTGCCAATTTGCAGGGTGTGAGGTAAAAGCTCAAAGTGTTGTTTTGATTTGTTTTTCTCTTAGTAGTCATTTGGAGCACTCTTACATTTGGTTATGAATACTTTGCAATTCTTCTTTTGAGAACTGTTTGTTCATATCCTTTGACCACTTATCTAAATGTCCTAAATGGTTAGGACATATATATTTATTAATTGTTCATATGTCTTGGATGATGGACTCTTAACAGGGAAATTTGATACACAAATTTTTTCCTATTCAACCACTTCCTAATTTTCTGTGCAGAAGCTTTTCAGTTTCATATAATCAAAGTTACCCATTTTATCTTTTGTAATTGCCACTATTCCTTGTTTGGTTAAGAACATATTTCCTACCTATAGCTGTGAGAGGCACATGATCTGTTTCTCTTCTAATTTTTTAATATTGTGATCTTTGATATTAAGATCATGTATTCATTTAGAATGTATTGTGGAATATGGTGTAAGATATTGTTTTCTGCCAGACTGCTTTCCAGTTTTCCCATCAGTTTTTATCAAATAAGGAGATTTTTTACTACGTAAATTATGTTTTCTACTTTATCAAACACTGGGTCATGGAGTTCCAGTGTTTTTGATTCTTCCTTATCTAGTCTGTTCCACTGATCTATCTCTCTTTTTTTAAACCAATGGTTAAAATGATTTTGTTTGTTTGTTTGTTTTTTTGCTTTTTGGCAGGGCAATTGGGGTTAAGTGACTTGCCCAAGGTCACACAGCTAGTACAAGTGTCAAGTGTCTGAGGCTGGATTTGAACTCAGGTCCTCCTGACTCCAGGGCTGGTGCTCTACTCACTGCGCCACCTAGCTGCCCCATTGATGGTTAAAATGATTTTGATGACTTCTCTTTTATCCTGTAGTTTGTGGTCTAAAAGTGCTAGTTCCCCTTCATCCCTACTTCTTTTCATCATTTCCCTTAATAGTCTAGATCTTTTGTTTCCTCAAATTAATTTTATTATTTTGTCAAGTCCAATTAAGTATCTCTTGGTAATTTGATTGATATAGCATTATTAGTGTAAATTAATTTTGATAGTATTGTCATTTTTATTATATGGGCATGGCCTAGCCATGAATTATGAATGTTCCTCCATCTATTTAAGATTTTTTAAAAAATTTCTTTAATGAGTGCTTTGTAATTGAATCTATACAAGTCTTTTGTGTGCTTTGATAGGTCAATCCTCAGATACTTTATTTTGTAGTTATTTGAATATCTTTGCTGATTCCCTAGGGTTTTCTGTTTTTGAGTATGCCATTCTATCATCAGCAAATAGGGATAATGTTATTGCTTCTTTACCTGTCTCTATGCCTTTAATTTATTTCTCTTGTTTTATTGCTCTTCCTAGCATTCCAAAACTATATACAGTGGGGAGAGTGGGAATCCTTGCTTCAAGCCCTTATTTATTGGAAAAGGTTCTGGTATATCTCCATTGCATATGATACTTGCTTTTCGTTTTAGATAGATGCTTTTTATGGTATTTAAAAGAGGTCCCTCTGGGTCTACACTCTGTAGAGTTTTTAACATAAAAGAATGTTGTCAAAGACTTTTTTAAAAATCTGTTGAGATGATCATGCAATTTTGGATTTGGGGTTTTTAAGATGATTAATTATGTTGATTGTTTTCTTAACATCGAATCATCCATGCATCCCTGGTATACATCTATGTGGTCTTAATAAATGATATGTGACAAAGATTTTGTTTAAAATTTTTGAGTCAATATTCATTAATAATTTTGGTTTATAGTTTTTCTCTGTGTTTTATCTTTCCTTTGTTAGGTATTAGCACTATATCTCATAAAAAGGATTCTGGTAGGGTGCTTTCTCAGTTTTTGTAAATAATTTGTGAAAAACCTCCCTTTTATAATTTCTTATGGTGTTGCAATATTCGATCATATTCATTTGCCATAATTTGTTCAGGCATTCCCCAATTGGTGAGCATCCCTTTAGTTTCCAGTTCTTTGTTACATCAAAAATTATGAATATTTTTGTACATGTGGGTTCTTTCCCTCTTCCTTTTACCTCTTTGCGATGTGATTAACAGTTTAGTGACTTTGGGGGTTATATAGTTCCAGATGGTTTCCAGAATGGCTGGAAAACCAATTCACAACTCCACCAACAATGTATTAGTGGTCATGTACTTTCATGTCTTCTCCAACAATTGTCACTTTCATTTTTAAAATCAGTTGAGTATGAAGTGAAATCTTAGAATTTTTAAAAACTTTCATTTCTCTAACTAATAATGACTTTTCATTTCTCCAATTAATGATGACTTGGAGTATTTTTGTTGATAGCTGCTTGTTGATTTTTGTTGATGGTTGTTGGTAGTTTGCTTTTCTTCTTTTGAGAATTGCCTGTTTATATCTTTTGACCACTTGTTTAATGGGAAATAGCTCTTGTTATATATTTTAGTTAGTTCCTATATATCCTGGATATCAGACTTTTAGCAGAGAAACTTGATACAAAGGGTTTTTCCCCTTTTACTATTTCCCTTCTTACCTTAGCTGCATAATTTTATCTGTTTAAAAGCTTTTCAGTTTTATGTAACCACAGTTGTTAATTCTGTCTTCTGTGATCCTCTCTATTTCTTGTTTGGTCAAGAAATGTATCCATAGTTGTGAAAGGTATTATTCTTTTCTAATATCTTAATGATGTATCTATTTGGAGCTCATTATGGTCTATGGTGCAAGATGTGAGATTTCTTCCATGCTTTTTTACAACTTTCCTAGTAGTTTTTGTTGAATAGTGATTCCTGACTCCATTAGTTGCTATCCTTGAATTTTTTTGAATACTTTGCTACTGTGATCAGTTGTTTCTGGGACTTGGGTAACTAATATATTTCATTAGTCAACTTTTCTATTTTTAAAGTAATACCAAAGAGTTACAGTGATTGCTGCTTTATAGTACAGTTTGATATTTGATTTAGCTTGTTCCCTTTCTTTCCCACTTTTTTTCATCATTTCCCTTGAGATCCTTGACCCTTTGCTCTTTCAGATGAATTTTATTGTAGTTTTTTTTCTAACTGTATAAAGTAACACTTTAGTTTGATGTTATGGCATTAAACAAGTAAATTAATTTAGACAATATTGTCTAGATTATTTTTTATTATAGTAGCAAGGCCCAGCTGTATGCGATTAAATCTGTCCAATTAAATCTATCTTTGTTTCTGTTAATAGGATTTTATATGGTTACAGTTGTATAAATCCTGTGTGTGTCTTATGTAATTCATGGTGTACATGCAAAACCAATTTACTGTTACTTATGCTAACTAGTGCAAGGGAAACACTGATTAGATGTACACTTCTCAGTGCTAGTAATCAAACTTTATTAATCAAATGTTTAGAAAAATTAGTTTGTATTATCTGTTAGATAATACAAATATCAACCCCATTAGGAACAAACCATCAACCAAATTTCCTAGGACTTCCTAGAAAGCACATTCATACTCAATAACAAGGTTTTCTCTCTGCCCAACTGAATGCCATGTGTCTTATCCAAGGTAGTTGACTGATAAGTCGACAATTCCCATTAGTTAATCAATAATACTTTCAAGCGAACATAGAGAATGCTTTAGTCTTAAGTGAAGGGAATAGAGGGACACAGGAGCCAGCCTCACTTATGACCCAAGATCAGTTTGAAGACTGGGAGTCTGCAGTAGCAATTTTGATTTGAAGATCTTTCCCACCCATTAATAGGCCATGTGACTTGCTTATGTCACAGGAAGCCTAAGTTATATGGTAGGAGGAGCTTCCTGAGAGGGAAAGGAAGTTATGACACAGAAAATGCTGAGAGAGAGAGAGAGATGTTAAGGCTACTAATGGCTGCTAATGGCCGCCCTCATGATTGTTAGAACTGAACAGGCTGACTTAGCTGTACTGTGAGTTTGTCTTGGGGAAGACCCTAGCAGGGGGTCGGAGAGGTGATGATGAATGGTGAATTTCCAGGCTATTATATGGTGTTTTAAGTTCCTTGCTGCTATGATAAAGTGAGCTGACTGGCTGTGAGAGCTGAACATTTGGCTATGGGACATGATTTTCTGGTGTCTGAATAAATGTTATACTTCTTTTACCTTCTTTATGGAGAGTCTCTAATACTTTGCGATACAGAGCTACACAGGCATATTCGCGGTTATCGTTGATGTTGTGTTTAGTGCCTTCCTGTTTCAGGATCTCTAGTAGGTTTCTTAAAGTTCTGGCTATGGGCAATAGCTGGTTATAACCAAGTTTTGGTTGGTGACTTATCACCTGAAGTTATGATGAAACAAACTATCAATCAAAGATAACATCAATGACGAGTGTTTCTCCGTTGTTTACCGTATTTGGAGGGCACAGGTCATTCGCAGTTGTTTACCAAATCTGAGACGCTGCCATCATTGATAACCGGTTACCACATCTGGGGTACATGTGTGTCTTTGCTAAACTATACCACTCAAGTCCTTATTACAGAAAAATAACGTATATAACAACTATTCATTCACAAAATGGAAGCTTAAAACAAGTTATTCTCACTACATCTTGGTAGGTGGATCCCTCCAAAATAGTGATATCTATATCTGTATTATGATTTTTGTGAGTTTCATTTTTATCTTGCTACTTTGCTTTTTATTTATTGTTTCAATTAATTTTAGTTGAATCTCTAGGGTTCTCTAAGTAGATGATATCATCTGCAAAAAGTGATAGTTTTGCTTCCTCTTTGCCTATATTTACGAGTCAAATTTATGAGACAAATGAATGAAGTGCATCTGAAGGGAGGAGAGGTTGATGAGTGACGGTGGCTTTATCCTGTAGGGGGTGTGTGTGTGTGTGTGTGTGTGTGTGTGTGTGTGTACATATATATATATACATATATGTGTGTGTGTGTATATATATATATATATATATATTTATATTTATATTCATAAGAGATGACAGACAGGCAGAGAGAGTGAGAGACAGAGAGAGAGGGTATTGGACAAAATGTATTGGGGATTGGATAGTTAGTATTGAGACTGCTGTGTGCAGAGTTTGGAACAGAGAGGAACACAGCCTCTCCTTAGGGTACTTGCTGTAATGGAGATTATGGGGTACATGCTTATGAGAAAAGATATAATGCTCTCAGAGCAACATATAAACTAGGGAAAATACAGTGCAAGCAATGGGCAGAAATTCTGAAGAGAGATAGCGTTGTGGAATAATTGATACCAGGTTAGGTAGATCGAGAAGGATAATCATGGAGATGGCAAGTTAGAATGGGGACCCAATGAGATGAAGAACCTGGTTCTAATGTGTTCTCAGATGACTAACTCAGCATTTTTTTCACCTGTAGGATGGTTCTGAGCAAGCGCAGTCAAACCTGACCTTTTTGTCCATCTTGAAGGAGCCTTATCAGGAACTGGCAGCTCTGCGGCCTAAGGACATCCCTAGCAAATTCCCTTTACTGCTCAGTCTCATCCGAATTATCTGGGTCAACTCTCCCTTCTATAATACTCGTGAGAGGCTCACCTCCCTCTTCCGTAAGGTCTGTGTGATGAGGATGGGTTTATTTTTTCCCGAGTTTTCTAAGACTTGTTCACCAAGTTCACTCAGCCAAAGATGATCTGAGGGTCAGAGGGGACCTCAAGGGTACTGAAGGGTAGTCAGAAAAGCAAGACCATCCCTACTCTTAAGAAGCTTGCATTTTAGAAGGGGTAAACAATACATATAGTAGGTTTTAGCTACAAGTCATATAGAAAGAAAGCCCCGCTGGTCCATAGGGCACAGTGGCAAAGCAGATGGCGAAGTGTCATTTCCATTGGTAAAACCATATTCATTCCTGATGATGAACTGTTTGACAGTGGCAAGACCTTTTTTTTTCCTGTGTCTTTAGTAGTGGTATATTCTGAAGAGGTGGGGGCCACAGCATCTGCAGCTCGTATCTTCACAGGATTTATTCCCCTTGGCGATGGCTGTGGAATCAGGCTGGAAGCAGGGCCTGTAATCTGGGTGAAGGGGTGTGCTGCCATTTTCAGGATTCATATTAGATGGTGTAGTGGATAGAATGCTGGGCCTGGTGTCAAGAAGACCCGAGTTCAAATCCCGCCTCAGACACTTCCTAGCTTTGTGACCCAAGACAAGTCATTTAAACTGTCTGCCTCAGTGTCCTCAACTGTATATTGGGGATGATAGTATTACCCACTTCTCAGGGTCATTGGGAGGATCACATGAGAGATTTGAAAAGCTCAAGGCCAAACAGAACATTTAAGTTTTCAAAAATTATTCTCTGCCTCAGGCCCTAAGGAGGGAGGTACTTGAGTTGAATTCTTCGTGTCTGGAGGAGTGGAATTTTAGGAAGGAGGATTTTCAGCCTGGAGGTTCTGGTAGGAAGGATTAGGATTATGGGGGACCTGCTTCTTCTTTCTCCTTATGCTGGGATTTAATTCAACAAACTTTTACCTAGCATTTTCTGAGAATAACGATTCTGTCCTATCCACGGATGCAGGAGGGATTTAAAAATGAAAAATGGGCGAGGCCTCGACAAGGCCATTTCCCCCAAAGTTGTAGAATCCCTCAAATGAGGCAGCAACAAGTTACAAAGGAGCCAGCCAGGCAGTGGGCATGGATGAGGCTAACAGGGGTGTGTGTGTGTGTGGGTGAATTTGGGGGTTTCATTTAAATAAATTCAATGCAATTAATTTTATTAAATGACTACCATCTACAGGGCATTGGGGATAACAAAATAGTTCTTGCTCTCAAGGCGTTCCCGTTCTACTGGGGAATGCGACATGTCCACAGTGAAGTATAACACGAGGCTATGGGGTAGAGGCAAGGGAGAACTCAGCCCTCTAGGCACGTTTGAAGCAGGAGAGGCCATTAACATTTGGGGTAAGGGATGGAATCAAGAAAGGTTACACACGAAAGGTGGCACCCAAGCTGAGCCTTGAAAGAAGGCAAAGACTTTGAAAGTTAGAGATGAGCAAGGATTGTGGGATAGGCCTGGGGAAATGGTTAATACAAATGCATGGAGGCACAGAGATGGTGAAATCTGGGGAATGGCTTATTAGCCATTAGTTTAGTCCCATTAGTTTAATGGGAGCATAGAATACATAAATGGGAGTCATATAAAATGAGGCTAGGAAGGGAGGTAGATTCTGAAGATCCTTGTATTCTAGGCTAAAGCCTTTACATTCTATCCTAAGGCAATAGAGAGCCATCAAAGGTTTTTGTACAGTAGATTAACATTAGCCTTAGAAAAGACCACTTTGAGAGATGCGTGAAGGATGGATTAGAAATGAAGGGGAGAAGCTAGAATGAGGGACCCCAGTTAGGAGGCTGGAGTCTTTGTAAGAGGTGATGAAGTGGTTAGAACCAAGGGACCACCTAAGCCAAAGTATGAAGGTTCATAAACCAGACATGCAGCCCTTAGCTGGGACTGGATTCCCATGAGAGGCAGTGGAGATCATGAGTCAAGTCTAGTGGCAAGGAGGAAGACTTGGGGATGTGGTCAGAGTGACTCGGAGAAAGGACTGGGATGACTGGGTGGGGATTGGGAGACTACAGTTGTACAGTTTGATGGGTTAAATCAGTTTGTCCTTGCAGATGAGTAACGAGATCATACGTTTGTGCTGTCATGACATCTCCCTGGACCGAATATTTGAAGGCTATGTCGATTCTAGCAAAGAGAGTCTGCGCAGCTGCATAGCGTGCTGTTATGCCTGGAAAAACCACTACATGCAGGCTGTACAATTACATACCCGGTAGGTTATGTTACCTTTTCCCTGACCCCTCCCTAGCCCCAAAGACAGTAGAATCTGCCTCCTGGACCAATTCTTTACTTTTGAGTTCTCATAGTCACAAATTTCATGTCCCTATTTAGTCCTTCTCTTGGGACCCAATACCTTATTCTCTACTTCTAGCTTCTCTCTGGTAACCCGTATCTGTTCCCAGAAACCTCCCTTCTCTCCCTTTCTATCCATAAATGGACCCCAGAGTTTTGATTGTTCATCATGCCTAGAACCTAGATGCGTCATTCCCTGTCTCTGTTTCTTCCCACTGTAAGCCCTTAGAGCGAACTTCTCTCCTATGAACTCCTGTGAATCCAGTACTAATCTAGCATTGTACCACTTGCCGGTGGATCTAAAATTGTGATACTTGTGTTTTCTACTTCCCAACTCAGGTTCTCCAACCGGGGTTGGGTCCTGGACCAGACTAGCATATTTGCCCAGGTTGATGCCTTTGTGCAGCGTTGCAAGGACCTCATTGAGGTGTGGAGACTTTGGTTAAGGTGGGGAATCAAAGCCAATGGCAGAGTCCTTTTTCAGGAGCCTGAAGAGATGAGGAGCAGGGACTAATCAATCAGCAAGCATTCATTAAAATTGTGACTACCCTGTGCCAGGCACTGCATAGTGGCTCCACTCCTTCCCTCTTATGCCTAGCTACAAGTTCTCCATCATCCTGATGTTCCTTCTGCACCATAAGCTCTTAAAATCATCGTTATCATTGGCCCAATATCCAGTAACCTATGTCTCTTACTGACCCTATTTACTAGGCGCACTGTGATCATATATAGCGAAATTGCCAAGCTTCTAACTGGGAACTCCTAGGCTAAGAAGGGGGAAGCAGAAGACCAAATATGGAATCTCTTCTAGGTTTGTGACTGCCAGTACCACTTTGCTCGTTGGGAGGATGGCAAGCAGGAGGATATGCCCTGTTTCTCTGGTGCTGAAGGGCCCCAAATAGCACGTAATTTGTTGGAGATTGAGGACATCTTCCATAAGAATCTGCACATGCTACGGGCTGTTCGTGGGGGCATCCTGGATGTTAAGAACACATCTTGGCATGAGGACTATAATAGGTAGGGAGCACCAGAGGTTAAAGCCAAGGAAGGGGGCAGAAGGAAGGCTAAGTAGAAATAGAAAAGTTAATAAAAGAGTAGGAGGTGACAGGACTGGGGAGGGTAAAGGGACTTCTCTGATGCATGTTTTTAAGAGTGAGCTTTGGACTAGGAAGAAAAATATGCAAAGAATTAGCAAGTAGAGAAAACCCGAGAGAGATGAGGCAGTGGTCATATGGCATCTAGATGCCTTCAATGAGTTCAAGACACCTGGAAAAACTACATCCTATTTTACCAAAAGGGATTGGCACGAGTGATTATTGAGTTGCCATCAGTGATCTTTGAGAGGTGTTGGAGAATGGGAGAGGTGCCACAGGATTGGAGAAGGACAGATGTGCCAATTTTCAAAAAAGAGGATAAAACAAACCGGTGAACTTGAGTGGGAAAATTCTAGAGCACATAATTAAAGGGACAGTTTGTAAATACTTAGAAAGGAATGCAGTGATCACTGAAAGCCTGTTCTTCAGGACCACGACATGTTACATTCACCTCATGTCCACAGGGTAACAAGACCAGTAGATTAGGAGCATGTTATAGTTATAGTGTATTTGATGTTTAAATAAACCTTTTGCCAGAGTTTCTCATGCTAGCCTTATGGGCAGGGTGGAGAAATATTGGCTAGGTGATAGGTGAGATTGGAACTGGTTTGGGCTGGATTCAACTAAGAATGATCGTTTCTAGGCTGATGTCACTTGTCATGATATCTCTGGTAGATTGTTCTGGGGAGTGTGTTCTTAGTCCTATGTTAACTCAACTTTTTAATCAATAGCTTGTCAACTTCCCAGGTAGTATTCAGCTGGGAGGATCAGGTGGATGCCAGAGTCAGAATCGTCGAGATACTAACAGCTAGATTGATGGGCTGAATTGAGTAAGATGAAATTTAATTTAGTAAGGAGAAACACAAAATTCTACACTTGGGTTCAAAAAATCAATTTCCTGACTACAAGATAAGGAAGATATGACTGTTTTGTAGTTCTGGTAAGAAGGATATGGAAGCCTTATGGACTTACCTTAAAGCAGTAGTGTGACGTGGCAGCCAAAAAACCTAATGCCATTCTAGACTGCATTAAGGGAGGCATGGGGTCCAGAGGTAGGGAAGTTATGATTTCACCACACTCTGCAATGCTCACATATAACTGAACTCTGTTGAGTTTTGGGCACCACATTTTAGGAAGGAGATAGACAAACTAAAATGTGGATACAAGAGGGGAACCAGCATAGTGTTAAGACTGGAGAAACATGTCATATGAGGATTGGTTGAAAGAAGTGGGGTATTTAGCCCAGAAGAGAAAACTTTGCAGGGGAATGTGATAGCTGTCTTCAAGAATTTACAGCCTTGTCATGTGGAAAAGGGACTTGATTTATTCTGTTTAGTCCCAAATGTGCCCAACCCTTCTCCTTCTAGGAGCAATGAGTTGAAGTTTCAGGCAGATGTAGGCTTCTTGTAGGAAACAAAACAAAAACAATTTTGTAACAGAAAGAGCTGTTCAAAAGTGGAATGGACCACTTTAGTAGGTAGTGTGTTTCTGCTTTACTGAGGGTCATCAAAAGCTAGACGACCACTAATTAGAGTTATTGTAGAAGGGATTCTTGGTCAGGAAATGGGTTGGGCCAAGTATGGTGACCTATGCCTGTGACGCCTGCTGTCAGGGAAGTTGATGGAGCCTGGCAGATCTCTTTGAGTTTGGGAGTTCCTAACTGTGGTGGACTAAGCCAGTTGGGTATCTGTACAAAGTCTGGCATTCATAGGATGAGCCCAAGGAGTGTGGGTGAAAGTTCATTGGGTAGATGCACCAAATAGCTCTGAGCTACCATGTCAATCAACGTGGGACCAGACCCATAGACAGTCCGTGCGCATCCAGCCTGGGCAAGCTAGAGAGAACCAGTGTTCAGAAAAGAAAAGGGGTAGATCGATGCAGCCTCTGAGGTCTCTTCTAACTCTGAAGATTCTATGATTTTGTAGGGAGAGTTCATGGATCTGAGGTAGGATTGGGTAGAGCTCAGGAATGAGGGCTTTCATCTCAACATGCATTGTTTTGCAACTGGTATAGGTTCCGGGCAGGAATCAAAGATCTGGAGGTGATGACACAGAACCTGATTACCACAGCCTTCGAGACAGTTCGAGATGTGGAACATGGAGTGATGCTGCTGGACACCTTTCACAGACTTGCAAGCCGTGAGGTGCCTGCTGCTTCCTGAATCTTTGAAGGCCCTTGTTATGTCTTTAAATCACCTGATCTCTCCCTCACCCAGGGACTACCCCAACCCATTTTTATCTCATGTCCACCTCACACAAAACCACCAACACCTTAGCACTGCTCTCGAGACCACCCAAGAAGCGTGTAAACATCTAACAACATCCTCCATAGAGTGACTCCCACACTCTGGAATTGCTAAAGGTGGGGAAACCCCTGGACATCAGTACCCAGGAGTCTGAGGAACTTCCTTCTCAAGCTCCTTCTATCTCTTTCTTAGGCTATAAAGCGAACATTTGACAAGAAGGCGGTGGACTTGTACGTCATGTTCAATGGGGAACTGACTCTGGTGAACCGGGAACTGAGCAAGAAATGGCCCTATATACCTCCATATATGGGCCAGTACTCTGGTCACGCCTTTTGGGTGCGCACCCTGCGTCATCGCCTTGATCGTACCATGAATGTAAGTGTTCTAGTGTCTGCTCAGTGTCTCCTGGTCTTACCCTTTCATCCCCCAGCTTCTGTGCTTGGCTCCCATTCCATACCTTCTGTCTTTCTCTTGTAGTAGGCCCCTCGTTTTTCCTGTATCTCTCTTCTTTCTTATCTCCTTTTCTTTTAATGTCATGTTTTCTCTGCTTTGTAAAATCCTCTCTGATCTCTTTCTTTTGACAATCTATTCATCAGATCATTTGCGTCAACCTTTCTTTCTTGTACATTTTTGTTTTAAAAAAATTATTAATTTTTAACAGGCTTTTAAAAAATGTTTGAGTTCTAAATTCTGTTCTTTCCTCTAGCCCCTCTCCCGCCCACTGAGAAGGTAAACAACATGATACCCATTATACGTGTGAAATCATGCAAACCAGGTTTCTGTATTAGCCATGTTGCAAAGAAAAAAGGCAAAGGAAAACTAAGTGAGAAAATTAGACTTCAGTTGCACTCAGAGTCCATCAGTTCTCTCTCTCTGAAGGCATGTAGCATTTTCTCTGGAGGTAGATGGCATTTTCAATCTTTCCAGCCCCCAGGTAAAAGGCTTGGCCTGAATTAGGTATTCTAGTACTAAGAAGCCTACTTCTAAGCTTTTCCTACCCCTCTTTTTAGTGTCTCTCATCTGCCCATTTCCTGCCCCATATTGGCACTGGGGAGGAGAGTGTCCACACGTACCAGCAGCTGACCCAGGCTATGGATGAACTGGTTCGAAAGACTTTTCAAGACTGGACACAGACTGTGGATAAGGACAGCATTCGACGGCTGGACACCCCGCTGCTAGGGATCAGCACGGAGAAGGCAGGAATGTTGGATGTCAACTTTGACAAGTATGGGCTCCATCCTCTTGGCCCCGCTTCCCTGACCCTTCTCACAGCTCTGTCTTTTGTGCCTTGGTTCCCATTCGCATCTGTTTCTCTGGTTCTATACTTTATGTTCTACGATATTTGCTTTCCCTTTATAACTTGAATTTTACACTTTAACTTTTAAAAAGAATTACATCAGCTCCCTCAAAAAAGAGCAGATGATTACAGTATGCTGCCACCTGGTGTTTCTGTTCCCTGGTCTAAACCACGTGGTATATGTTTCTCCTGAGGCTTCAGATTGGAGAGGTAGGAGGGAAGTCTCTGAGCAAACCCCTCCTTGTAGATTTATGATCATTATTTTTATTGGTTTTAAAAAATTATAAACAGTAGCAGTGAAATAAATATACAATACAAGAGACATTTTACCTAAGCCCACCAGGCTTGAACAAGGCACAACTAAAAGAACTGACAAAGTCAGCAAGCAAATATGATGCTTTTGTTCTGTGTCTCTTTCTAGGCCTGTGTCCTCTTTATTCAATCAAATAAGCATTTAGTAAGCCCTTACTATGTACCGGGCACTATGCTAAACCCGAAGGATACAAAGGAAAACAGCAAAACCAGTCCCCAAACTCAAAGAGCTCACATTCAAAAGAAAACCAACATGTGTATGGAACATACAAGGTGCATGCAGAGTGGGTAGAAGATAAGCTTAGAGGAGAAAGCATTAATGTCTAGGGGGCTTGGGAAGGGCCTTTTGTGGAAAGTGGCATTTGAGATGGTTCTTATAGGAGGTCAGGGATTCTAAGAGGTGAAAGTCTAGGGGGAGAACATTCCAGGTATGAGGCGCAACCAGTGTGAAGAGATGAGAGACGGGGCAGTGAGTGAGGAATATGAGTAAGCAATGTGGAGTAAGGAGCGGCCAGTAGGGCTAGACCATGCAATGTGTGTAGGGGAGTAAACCTAAGAACGCTGGAAGGATAGGAAGGGGCTAGTTTTGTTCCTAGAGGTAATAGTGAGCTGCTGGAGTTCATTAGAGCTATGCTTTAGGAAAGTCACTTCGGCAACTGTGGATTGGAAATGGATTGGGGAGGGGAGAGGTGGGATCAACCTGTCAGGGGTTGGGAATCTGCGGCCTCAAGGCTGCATGTGGCCCGTTAGGTCCTCAAGTGCGGCCTTTTGACTGACTCTGAAGTTTGGATTTAGTCAGAGGGCTACATCTGAAGACCTAAAGGGCCGCATGCTGCCTCGAGGCCACAAGTTCCCCACATCTGGATCAGTTAAAAGGCTATTGCGATTGTCCTGCAAGATGTGGTGAAGGCCTGAACTAGGGAGGTGCTTTTGTGAGTTGAGAGATGTTGTAGAGAAAGAAAGAAGACTTGGTAGCTGACTGGGATGAGTGAGAGTCAGTTGAGGATGACATTAAGATTGAAGTCCTGGAACCACTTGGGTGGCTTAGTGGCTAGAGCACTGGGCCTGGAGACAGGAACATCTAAGTTCAAATCCTGCCTCAGACACTAGCTGTGTGACCCTAGGCAAGTCTCTGTTTATTTAAAAAAAAGGGGGGAGGGGCACAGCTAGGTGGCTCAGTGAGTAGAGCACCGGCCCTGGAGTCAGGAGGACCTGAGTTCAAATCCAGCCTCAGACACTTGACACATTTACTAGCTTTGTGACCTTGGGCAAGTCACCTAACCCCAATTGCCCTGCCTTCCCCCTCCAAAAAAAAAAAAGATTGAAGTCCTAGGTGGATGGGAGGATGATAGTATCCTGAACAGTATTAGGGAAGTTGGAAAGAGGAATGTGTCTGAGGGCTAATGTAATGAATGCTGTTGTGTGCATGTTGAGTTAGAGATGATTGTGGGACATCCAGTTCGAAATATCCACATAGCAGTTGGTGATGCTCAGGAGACAGACAGATATAGAGTGACTGATGATAATCCATCAGCGCAGCTTCTGACTCCAAAAGAATTCTACGAACTCCTGTGTTTAGATTTATCTGACCTCATGACTGGAATGTTCAGAAATGACTGGAGTTCGCTCGCTCTAGATTGTCAACGTCTAGCTCCCTTTTTCTAACTCAGTTTAAAACCCCACAGCCCCCTAGCATCTCCAAGCCATCCAGAACTAGTCAGTAGCTGGAACTGAGCTACTTATCTTGGATTTAGCTACATCTATATGGAGTTTCACCTTTCTAAGCGAATCAATAATTTTGCTGGCTATTGTGAAAAATAAAATTTATTTTCAGCTGTTTCCATAGAAAAAGTTTCAGATCCATCTGTTCTTTGATACAAAATGCCTTCTTGTTTCTGGTTATATCTGTTTAAATGTACTTTTGGGGAGCGATCTTCATTCTCTGTCTATGCCCTTTGGCCCCTCTCGATGTCAGTTGCTCTAAGAACCTCTTAATCCCCCTTCTCCTCAGGCGTAATGCTATGCACGGAAGCCTAAGACTCTCTCACCCGTAGTGGTCCGGTCTGTCCAAGCACCAGATTCCTGAAGATTACACCCATTGTAACGTCTCCATCTTCAGTTATCGACACACTCCCCTCCTCCCCAACGCCGGGAGAGTTTTCCAGCGGGAGCCTCTCCCACCCTGTCCGTCCTCATCTCAGGCTCCCTCTTTGCCGCCGCACTTCCTTTCTTGTAGCCCCTCTTCCTTCTGAGAGATGACAGGAATTATCATTGTTTTCCATCGACTTGATTGGGATACATTATTGTATCGCCAGCGCGCCGTTCACAGCGGCAGCCGTGACTATGAATATGCTGGTGGAGTTCTGAATCACCAAATACAGCAGACTCTCCGTGTAGAAGACAGAACCGAAGCATCTATTCAGGTACCGGAAAGCCAGACACCAACACCAGTAAACCGGTCTATCCAAGCAACAGAGCAGCTGCTTTGATACACCAAAGCCTTCCCCCCCTGCTGGGGCCTTCCCATAAACAAAAACTCACAGCTAGCTGCTTCCTCTCTCTCCCTCCGCTCTAACTGCTCTGAGCATCTCCTGTTCCACCCGTTCAGCACACTCCTTCCGGCGCATGTAACTTAGGCTTCCATGTTATTGAAAAAGCTCACACGGGCCTATTAATGGATGGGAAGATCTTCAAATTAAGCAAAAATACATTAACAATACAATTATACATTCCCCTCTATCTTCTTCCTCCTCTTTCTTCTTTTGTGTAGTTTAGTCCTACAAAAAAAAAACAAACCAACACTGATTCACCTGTAGGTAGGACGCTGTGAGGGTTTATTCCATGACATTTCAAGCTTGTTCCTCCACCATCACTTATATTTAACTTCTGCTTTTACCCTTTTCTTCTTATAAACATTTAGAAAGGAATCTCTTAACAGTTTCTCTATGGTTGTTGTTCTTAACCCCATAAGTGTCTTTTTCTTTCTAGTTTTCCCCCCTTTTCTGGGGTTATCTATTTCATTATCTATGTCTTCCTTAGCACAAATATTTATTTACTGTTCTTATCCTTCTCCTGTCTGTGGTGTTTGAAAGCAAATAATCAATCCACATATTGATTGTTTTTTAAAATAGGAATGCTTCAAATGCCTCTCTTTTATTGAATATCCATCTTTTTTCTTCGTCGATGACTAGGCTCAAATTTGCAAATTTGAGGCTGCATCTTGGGTTCCCTCATAATCTTTGTTGCATTGACTTTTTTATACAAAAACATTTCAATTTAACATAATCAAAATTATCCATTTTGCATTTTGTATTGCTCTCTCTATCTCTTGTTGTGTCATGAATTCTTTTCTCTTCCATAAATCTGGCTTTCAGGTAGTCCAATAATTTTTAAATTATCTCTCCTGGATCTATTCTCCAGGTCAATGGTTTTTTCAGTGAGATATTTCACATTGTCTTCCATTTTTTCATTCCTTTGGTTCTGTTTTATAATATCTTGATTTCTCCTAAAGTCACTAGCTTCTACTTGGTCCAGTCTAATTTTTAAGGTGGTATTTTCTTCAGTGGTCTTTTGGACCTCATTTTCCATTTGGCTAATTCTGCCTTTCAAAGCATTCTTCTCCTCACTGGCTTTTTGGAGCTCTTTAGCCATTTGACTTAGTCTATTTTTTAAGGTGTTATTTTCTTTGGTATTTTTTTTTGGGTCTCCTTTAGCCAGTCATTGACTTGTTTTTCATGGTTTTCTCACATATTCTCATTTCTGTTCCCAATTTTTCCTCTACTTCTCTAACTTGCTTTTCCAAATCCTTTTTGAGCTCTTCCATGGTCTGAGACCAATTCATATTTTTCTTGGAGGCTTTTGATGTAGGCTCTTTGACTTTGTTGACTTCTTCTGTCTGTATGTTTTGGTCTTCTTTGTCACCAAAGAAAGATTCCAAAGTCTGGGTCTGAATCTGAGACCATTTTCACTGCCTAGTCATGTTCCCAGCCAACTACTTGACCCTTGAGTTTTTTTTGTTGGGCTATGACTACTTGTAGAGTAGAGAGTACTTTGTTCCAAGATTGAGGGGATGCACTGTTGTTTTCAGAGCTATTTCTACACAGCAAGCTCTGCCATGCCAGCGCTCCTTCTCCCCCAAGAACCGCCAACCTGGACTGGACTCAGATCTAAGCAGGCTCTGCACTCCCGCTCAAATCTGCTACTTAATTCCTCCCACCAGGTGGGCCTGGGGCCAGAAGCAACTGCAGCTGTAGCTCTGGAAGCAGCCTCAGAACTGCATCACCTCCGCTGCCTCCGGGGCAGTGGCCAAACCATGAACTCCTTTCACTCTGTTCCAGTAGCTTTTCCCACTAACTTTCTCTGTTGTTTTTGGTGTTTGTGGGTTGAGTAGTCTGGTAACTGCCACAGCTCACTGATTCAGGGTACTAGGGCCTGTTCTGCCTGGCTCCCAGTCTGGTTGGTCCAGGTGTGGCCCACATTGGGCTCTGCTCAACTCCACTCTCAGTTCCATGTGAGAGACCCTTCCCAGCCACCATCCAGGCTGTCCTGGGCTGGAGCCCTGCTTCCCTCTGCTATTTTGTGGGTTCTGCAGTTCTAGAATTTGTTCAGAGCCATTTTTATGGGTGTTTGGAGGGACCTGGGCGGGGAGCTCATGCAAGTCTCTGCTTTCCAGCCACCATCTTGGCTCTGCCCCACTTCAGGAAAATTTTTAAAAACTATTAAGAACTTTTAAAAAATATTTCAGCACTCCTGCTTTAGGTTTCTCAATCTAAGAGAAAACTTTTGTAGCTTTATCTCTTGCATGTAATTCTTATTTTGGAGAGGTGTGAATGAGTGAGAAAATGTTCAGTCCTCCATCTTTGTCTCAATGATACCAGTACAAACATTCCACATTTATATATGGCAATTTAAAATTCATTAAATAATTCCCTCATAAGAACCCCGATTCCTGGGCCTTTGATTTCATAGTGGTATTATCAATACTATTTTACAGATGAGCAAACTAAGACTCGGAAAAAAATAACTTGTCCATAGTCACACAGCTTGTTAGCTGGGACTCAAACCCAATTAGATTCTACTTCTTCTATATTAGGTGTCATAGGTACATCCATCGGTGACAGAGGCAATTGAGAATTGTCAGGCCAGTAAACCAAGAGACTTAGAAACCCATAGTGGTCTTTGGCATTTGGTCTTTAGCAAATGGTCTTTGGCATTTGGTAATTGAATCACCACAAATCCCTTCATAGCTTTGAGTTCTCCTGCTTTGACTTCTATCTGTAGATATTGTAAAGGGGGAGGCCAAGCTGATCCTAGAAGTGGTCAGTCTGCTGACCTTGCCCTTCTGTGGGCGGTTTTTCCACAGGTAATCTGCAGTTTGGATGCCCAGTACCTTCCCCTCTTTGCTGCCATGCTCTTTTCAGCACTACAAAGCTTCTCCTTCCACCTCCAGGCTGGAGATGGCATGGAAGTCTTGCCTCTCCTACTAGACAATTCTTCCAGCTAAGAAGCTTCTTCTAACAACTTACTCAATCTTTGTTGCTTTAGGGTTCAGTTCAGTCCATTTCACCTCCCTTACTCCTTTGGTAATCTTAAGGTTTGCCTGTAATCTATATGCTTGGGGAGCAAATTCATTTTGAGAGATCTGGTTGATCTTCCAAAGTGGAAATGTCTATTTTGTGTTTGAAGGCTTTCTCCTTAACATTTCACTGTCAACAATCCATAGTCAATAAACATTTATTAAGTACTTACTGTATGCCAGGAGCTGTCCTTGGAGCTGGGGGTACTTGGTCTTTGCCCTCAAGGAGCTTGCAGTCTAATGAGGGAAGACCACACACAAAAGAAAACTCTGAAGGGAATTGGGGAAAGTGGGGTATGGTGGAGAAGCCAAAGTAATCCGAAGTGGTTGCTATTGGGAGTGAAATGTCTGAGATGGCTGTCCTATCCTCCTTCTTTAAATGGAGAAGTTTATCAGAGCTTCAGAAGCAATGAGAGGTACAGATGTATGATAAGAAATGGATAATAAGTGTTACTTCAATGTGTCCATCTCTTAGTCCCAGCAGACCTTCTGCTTTTGCTAGACTCACCAGAGTATCCCCTCTTTCCAAAATGTAGAGTTTGTTCCTGTAGAGGTGAATCACTAATTAAGTAAACAACTAGTTCAGGAAATGCACTCAAAGATGATTGTACTTCTAGATTTCTAGACTTAAAGTTTTAAGACTCTTGTCTTTTGCTAGTGAAGTGGTCTTGACAAAATCTTGTAACTTCTTAGAAGTTCAGTTTCCTCGTCCATAAAATAGGAATAGGAATGGAGAACTCTCTTCTGAAATATTGATGATACCTGTCTACCTCACAAGGATTATGTTCATATTCAAATAAAATACTCCATGTAGGATATTCATTCAGAACCTGCAGGGTGGCCCTCTTGAGGATTCCTAGATCAAAACCTGAGATGAGGAGTTAATTTGGTTGGCCATGCTCTCCACATCTATTGGTTCTGATCTGTGTCATGACTACTAAGTACTTAACACTGTCACTATTACTGCTGATCTCTAAATTTCAGGTGGTCATATAATCAATACCAATCTTAAGCTCTTTGGGACCTATAATCTCATTTTATTAAGAAGATAATAAGTGGAGGACTGCTTTCCAAATGCCCTTTGGGGATTTTTAGTATTGTGGTTCTTAATAGGAGGATGCGCTCTTCCTTTCCAGTTCTCCTTTCTTGCCCAGGGCAAAGCCATAGAGAGAGTTGAGAGAAAGTAACCCAGAGCTAAAATTGCAGGGGGTTACTGTAAAATATTATGCTGAATGTGGTCTGTTAAATGATGGACTGTGTCATAGCTAGTGCTTCTTTGCTACTGCTTCACCTGGAGATGTGGGGAGAGAGAACCACGTGGGACCACTAAGGAACAGCTAGGCCCCACTATCATAGGGCATGCCACACATGGTATTCGTTTTGAATTGTAGTTGACTCCTGATCGCCTCTCAGGCATCCATAGGGTCAAAGCCAAGACCACTGGGCGTTTGGTGGGTATCTGTCCCTGAAGATAGCTAGAAGAGAAGGGAGGAGGATGGAAGCAGTATGTCCCCAGCAGGAGTTTTCCAGACAGACCTGGGAGGATTCTAGCATCGTCTAGCTTATTCTAGGATTATTAGTGACATTCACAAGAATTGGAGTGGAGCTAGCCCTTGAGCCATAGGTCAGACTTTTCTTCTGTCTCTGACTGTAATATTGGGGGTAGAAATCCATAACCTGTTGGATGGCTGATCATTTCTTTTAAACCAGATTAGTGAATGGTGCTTGAGAGTCTCAGAACTGTGACCTTTTATCTTTTGGTTTCTTGTGCCTAAACTATAATGTGAATGTATTTTCATTGAGTGTCTATCTTTTTTGCTATATGTGAGATAAGCATCATCATCTTCCTAAATAATATGTCTCAAATTCTCATAGACCATTGTCATTATATACTGAGATGATAATCTAATTTTTCCTATAAACCTACCTACCCAGTCAGTCAAAAACAAGTATTTATTAAATGCCTCCCCTGTACCAGGTGCTGGGCTAGATGCTGTGAATACCAAGACAAAAATGAAATTGTGCTAGATATGTATATACATATATATATGTATATGTATATATATATACACACATATATATATATATAGTAAGTATATTCACAACATGTGCAAAACAAATACCAGGTAATTTCAGAATGGGGGCTGAGCAGCTGTGGGGATCATGGAAAGCTTCATGGAGAAGATGGTAATTGAGATGAATCTTGAAGGGAAAAATGAATTCCAGGCATAGGGAATATGCAGACACAGAGATAGGAAATTAAGTGTTGTGTGTGAGAAACAGAAAGTACTGCGGTATTTAAATTAACTAGAACAAAGTAAAATAATTAAATTTATTGATGTGAAATAAGCCTTATAACTTTTTATATCTTTTAAAAAAATTTTAATTTAATATTTTATTTTTTCCCAATTACATGTAAAACCCATTTTTAACATTAGTTTTTCACAATTTTGAGTTCCAAATTCTCTCCTTCCCTGCCTTCCAGGGCCCCTCCTGGAGAAAGCAAGTAATTTGATACAGGTTATACATGTACAGTTATGTAAAGCATTTTCATATATGTTGTGAAGGAAAACAGACCAAAAAACCCCCAAACAAAAAAAATGAAGGTTTTTTTTTTTTTTAAAAAGTATGCTTCAATCTGCATTCCGACTCTGTCAGTTCTTTCTCTGGAGGTGGATAGCATTTTTCATCATAAGTCTTTGGAATTGTCTTGGATCATTGTATTGCTGAGAATTGCTAAGTCATTCAGTTCTTCATCAAACAATATTGTTGTCACTGTGTACAATGTTCGGGTTCTGTTCACTTCACTGTGCATCAGCTCATGTGAGTCTTTCCAGTTTTTTCTGGGAGCATCCTGCTTGTCATTTCTTATAATGCAGTAGTATTCCATCTCAATCATATACCACAACTTGTTCAGCCATTTCCCAATTAATGGGTATCCCCTCAACTTCCAACTGTTTGCCACTACAAAAAGAGCTGCTATACATATCTTTGTACATATAGGTCCTTTTCCTTTTTTTATTTCTTTGGGATGCAGATCTAGTAATAGTATCTCTGGGCCAAAGGCTACACAATTTTATAGTCCTTTGGACATAGTTTCAAATTATTCTTCAGAATGTTTGGATCAGTTCACAACTCCACCAACAGTGCGTTAGTGTCTCAATTTTCCCACATCCCCTCCAGCATTTGTTATTTTCCTTTTCTGTCATATTAGCCAATCTGATATGTGTGAGGTGGTACCTCTGAGTTGTTTTAATTTACATTTCCCTAATCAATAATGATTTAGACCTTTAAAAAAAAACCCAAAACTTTTAATGTGCAATATGTCCTTTTGTTCCACCACATGTTTTACATGATTTGGCACTGAGTTCATAAGATTTTGACATATTCTTTAATTGCTCCTCATGACACCCTATCACATTGGATATTAAATGTACAATTGTACAAATGTACAATTAAATTGACAAAGGCATTTTCCCCCAAGTCCTCACCTTGATTATAGCCCACAGATTTTTTTTTAATTGGGACTAAAGCAGGCAGGTTCCCAGACCATTGAAGCATGTTTATCTCCATATCTTGGATAAATTTATTTTGTGATATGTGGAATGATATAAGGTTGTGTTTCAGTATTCCATTCCCCTTGGGAATTTTTTTAAATTCTAGAACATTTTTGCTTTTCAATATATCAATATTCAACATCAAAGTAAAATTATTTTTCCCTCAATTTGGACAAGGCTTCCAGGTCCCCTGGAAATTAAAAAAAAAATCCCCCAAACATTTTTTTGGGTAGATGGTTTAACTAATGTAGTAAGTGTGATGAAGATTTCCAGATCTTTATAGACTCACCTCGACTTCTGACAATGGTTTGGTACTAGCCTTCACTGAAAGTAAGTTTCATCAGTAATAATTATCTTTTTTCAGTCTTGAGTATCCCCAGCTTTTTATTATTTTGTCCATGGCAAGTGTTTTTTCTTCATAGCAGTGGTTAACAGATTTTTTTTTTTTTAAATTAGACTTCTTGACATTCTTTCAAAACCAAGAAGGCACTATAGGGGAGTTGGTAACAACATCACTAGCGGCTAGATCCCTCCAAAGGTCTTTACTTTTCTTCTTCTGAGGATTAATTAGGTCGTTTTTCAGTGATGGTTTGTCAGTTTTTAACCTTATGTTTGGTGCATGTAATCTTGTTTCATTGTGAAATGCTTGTCTTCTTCACATCAACTGTTGCAATATCTCCAACAGTACTTGAAATCTGCTTTTTAAGACTCATGTAACTTTTGGGTTTTCTTTAATCTCAATTTTGAAAAAATCACTGAATTAAAAATGCAACAAAAGTGAGCAATGAAATACATCTGTGTGGTTTGAAATCCAGGGCACAACCGACAGAGAACTAATTCCAGATGGGGAAACCTGTTGAATCTGGTTTCATCTGGTCAAAGTCACATGTTCTGAGTTAGCCTAGTATCAGCAGAAGCACTGACACGACCAATGCTGCCACGAAATAAAACCATATCAAAACGATTTCTTGGTCCATATAATTTGCTCACTATTGTAGACCCATATGACTGGACTTGAAAGTGCATGGAGGGAGTAATGTGTATTCTTGTAAGTCTTCTCTGCGCTGCAGGGTATAGTATGACAAGACTAGAAACATAGGAAGGGTGAAACCATGGCAACAAAGTTATGGCCCAAAATAAAGAGATAGAGTGGTATAGATGAGAGGACAGTTTGCTGGTGATGGCAGATGAAGAGCATAGAAAATGGCAGTGGAAAGCAAGCAGCATGGTGACTTCCTCTACTGGCCAGCTGTGGCATGGGCGTGAGAAAAGGAGCAATAAACACTGCAGAGCAGGGGCTGTCCAAAATGCTGCCCGCAGTGCGATCTACGCGCCAGCCTACAAGCATAGAAATTTATATAAATGCTTTAGTAAATGAAGCCGAGCTACCGCAGAGCTCTCACTAAGATGGGAAATCAAAATAAATTGTCTATTGTTTCAATATAAACCCCAGGTTGAACAGCCCTGCTGTAGAGGATGGCCAGGGATGAGGTACCATATGGAGAAAATCAGGTTTCTGGGAGTTCGAGAGGGAGTGTCAGAAGATACCTAGTATGAAGGAGAGTTTGTTAACAATAGAGCTTTGTTGTTTTTCATTCTTTTCAGTCATGTCTGACTCTTCATGACCTTGTTTGGAGTTTTCTTGGCAAAGATACTAGAATGGTTTGCCATTTCCTTCTCCAGCTCATTTTTACAGAGGAGGAAACTAAAGTAAACAGAGTTGAGTGACTTGTTCAGGGTCACGCAGTAGTGTCTGAGATCAGACTTGAACTCAGGAAGATGAATCTTCCTGACTTCAGGCTTGGCACTCTGTCTGCTGCCCCAACAATAAAGCAGGAGAGGTAAAAAACAAGAAACATCGTTTCACGGAAGACTTGGACATTTTACCTTATATTTGTAGTGAGCATAAGGTGAAAAAAGACCACCAGGGAGATAATTGCAGCTTATGTGCTAATATCCTTTGTAGGAGGCAAAGAAATTCAGTGAAAAATTTGATAACTATGTATACAGTTAAATACTTTAATACTCAGTGACTTCAATGCAAAGATAGATGAAGAGGGAGTTGGCAAAACATATATTGGAAAGTATGGTCTAGGAATAAGAGAAGAAAGAAGCCAGGGGTTGTAGAGTGCATAGCTATGGAGAGCTAATGATTGGCAGAGCCTTTCACCCACATGGCCCCAGGAGCAAAGAGAACCACACAACCCAAGTGAAGACTACAATCAGGGTAGACAAGCAATCCCTAGAGAAGGAAACACATGGTCCCAGAAAAGGAGTAGTTCTGGGCAGTGACACCAGCAATGACTGGACCCAGCCTCCTAGAGAGTGGAGGGAGAAATTTGGACAGTGCTTAGCCCCTGAATCAAGCCTCTTAGCAAGAAGAGAAGTAGCTTAGGACTAGACTAGAGGATGCACCATGGACTGACCCACAGTTCAGAGAAGCAAACGTCACCCTTACTTCCTGACTTGCTCTCCACCTGTTTAACTCACCAGTGAGTTAACTGGACTGTGCAAGACTGACAGGGAAGGACTTGTATCTCAAGAAGCCCCAAGTATAAGATTCCATTTTAGGGGACCTACCAAGACCTTAGGGTAATACTGTAAGGCAGAAGAGGTCCCTAGAAGAAGTGTGGTATTCATCAGAACTTGAGGTGTTGACTCTTGCAACCCTGGGTTCATTTCTTTCCAAGAGAAACCCAAACTAGCACTGAGTCTAGAGCACCGTGTGGGTTCCTAGAGGGAAGGTGAGACCCATTGGAGAGAGAAGTTGAGTTATTTAGGCTGTGGTCACCTCTGTATCCTTTGTATGTTATATATTGCCCGTGGGACAGAATAAAGGTTGTCATCTTAGACTGAGTGCATGAGAGCTTGGTGCTATTTTACCTATATCCAGCAAGCCCTAAACATGAGCTATATTTTTATATTCCTACAGGAGAAAGCCGGGTAGGGGCATGAGCTAGAGGGTGACTTTTGAGATTGAATCCAGGCCATGAAAACACAGAATATGAGGTGCTGGGCTGGAGATTACAGGACTATTAACTTTTGTAACGTTCCCAAGACACCACTTTCCCCCCAGATATCTATTAGAGATAGTAACCCATTTTCTACACAACATATTCACTCTCCCATCTGCTTATTTCCTTTCCTGTATGATGAAAGGGACTTCTTTTTTTTTTTTTTTTTTTTTTTGCTTTTTGGCAGGGCAGTTGGGGTTAAGTGACTTGCCCAAGGTCACACAGCTAGTACATGTGTCAAGTGTCTGAGGCCGGATTTGAACTCAGGTCCTCCTGACTCCAGGGCCGGTGCTCTACTGACTGCGCCACCTAGCTGCCCCAGAAAGGGACTTCTTACTATTCCCCTTAAGTATTCTAATCCTGAATCCTTTGGGAGTTGTTGTTTAAAATTGCTTAGGGTATCCTACATCAGAAATACATGGTAATGGTATGACAAGAGCGCCTACTTTGGATCCCAGCTCTGACACTTATTAGGGACAGATGTGGTTTCTTGTGGGTGATAATACTTGTACAGCCTACACCACCGGGGTCAGTGTGAGGAAAGCCTCTTGGAATCTGTAAAGCACCATAGCGACGTGCTGTTACTTCAGAAAACACTGTCGGAAGATCTATCTTTGTCTGTCCCGTCTGCTATTTTCCTTCTGAGCACTAGAGGGAGATGTTGTTTCTATTTCTTCCTTCAGCTCCATTTGGTTCACAGAGAAGTGTGAATCCTTTGGAGATTTTCTTTACCTCGGAGGAGGAAGCCTCTGTTAAACAGAGTCAGGTCAAGGCTCTGTGTATGAGGCAAAATCTGAAATTTATTTCCTTCATGCTAAGGATCACCAGATGCTTTGATTCTTCACTGTAACACATGCCGCTTGAATTAACACAAAATAAATGCTGATATGCCATGGAGAGAATTTTCTGGCATTAAAAATACGTGTAGTTACCAAAAAGTAACTTAAAAAGCAGGGATGTGTTAGAGCCAAGATCTTGCCAGCTTTGATGATGAAAATTTTCAGTGTGAGCAATTACACCTTGGAAATTGGCAAGACCTACAAATGAGGGCTCGGTTTATTGTTTTGTAGATTATCTAGACTTCAAAAATGATGGAGAAATGTTTGTAATTCATATTAAACTTAGAAGTGGGTTATACATCTTTGTTTTTTTAGAGTCAGTTGTTAAACATTTAGCAGCACACTGCTTCATTAAAGTGTTCCTCTTTGCACGCTTCTATTGTGCATGTTAGGTGGCTGCTATCCCCTGATCTGGATTCTAGGTTCTAGGCTGGGGACCAAAATGATCCTTCATGAAACTCCCACACTGTAATACCCACTCTAGTGTACTTCCCTAACTTCCAGTGCAGTTGTCGAGAAGGCTTCTTGTTCTCCCTTCAAGGTTCTAGGAGTAACCTTGAAGGTTGTTTCTAGTAGTGTCACTCATGAGCCCTTATCCTGTGTGGCCTCCAATGTCAGTCAATCAGTAGAACTCTAATAGCTGCTAGAAAAAAAAGTATTTATTGAGAAAGTTTAACAAAAACAGTAGTTATAAAACATTTCTCCCAATCTAGGAGGCACATTGTCCCCTTACAAACCCAAGATCCCTGGGAAGAGTATGAGGCACATGTGTCGAGAGTATGTATGACCAAGGTGAACCTCCCAAAACCTGAACCTATACACATCCTTTGTTACAAGGAGTCACAAACTCTAAAGCTGCTATTGTCCTCAGAAGACTGACTCTTCGTATCCATCCATCTGTGAGAGCGTCCTCTATTGTTGGCCCCTGGACTCTGTTTCTAACTCTGGTTGCTAAGGGACCTCAGAGTTTTTCCAACCATTCAAAGTTCATGGTGTCAGTTCTATCTCTGAATACTTGTTTACCTAAGATTGAGAAAAACAAATAAATGAGAGGGCAGCTGGATGGGAGATAGGGAAGCTGCTTCTTCCTTTCCTCCCTCCTAAATTTCCCCACCCAGCAACTCAGGGCAATTCTTGCCTCATTCACCATTAGGAAGGAAAAGAGCAAAAAGAGTTGATGGAAGGAAACTCAGTTCCATGACGCCTAAGTCATCAGAAGTCTCCTTGTCACCATACATCACTAGCTCCTCCCAGGGACTCCTAGTCCTAAGTAGGATCACCAAACTTCCCTATGTAGTTAGATTGGAAGCAAACTGGGAAATATATGCACATGATCTATATAAACCATCAGGAAGGGCAAATCTGAGCATGCTGTAAAGAGTAGGCCCTCATTGGCCAGTCCCTCCGTTACATATATCTAACTTCATTTTTGTAAAAAGTGTTTTATATTTCTAAAAAGACTCACAGATATTTTATATATTCCTTGGTTATTTTGAGTGGAATTTTTTCCCATCTCTTCCTGCTAGATTTTGTTGGCAATATACAAGAAAGGTGATAATTTTTGTGGTTTTATTTTTATATCCTATTTTAACTATTTTTTATTTAACTAAAGTTACAATTTGTTTCTATTGATATTCTGTTTGAATCTCTAAGGTTTTCTAAGTAAACCATTATATCAGCAACAAAGCAATACCTTTGTTTCTTAAAGAAAAAACCTATGCTTATTCTTTCTATTTCAATTTCAAATTCTTTTTTTAAATTTATTTAATATATTGAGTTTTCAGCATTGATTTTCACAAGAGTTTGAATTATGAATTTTCTCCCCATTTCTACCTTCCTGCCCACTCCAAGATGGCATATATTCTAGCTGCCCCATTCCCCAGTCAGCCCTTCCTTCTGTCACCCCACTCCCCTCCCATCCCCTTTTCCCTTACTTTCTTGTAGGGCAAGATAAATTTCAATGCCCCATTGCCTGTGTATCTTATTTCCTAGTTGTGTGCAAAAACTTTTTTTTTTTAACATCTGTTTTTAAAACTTTGAGTTCCAAATTCTCTCCCCTCTTCCCTCCTCACCCACCCTCCCTAAGAAGGCAAGCAATTCAACATAGACCACATGCGTATCATTATTTAAAACCTTTCCACAATACTCATGTTGTGAAAAACTAACCATATTTTGCTCCTTCCTAACCTATCCCCCTTTATTGAATTTTCTCCCTTGACCCTGTCCCTTTTCCAAAGTGTTTGTTTTTGATTACCTCCTCCCCCTATCTGCCCTCCCTTCTATTGTCCCCCCTTTTTTATCTTCTTCCTTCTTCTTTCCTGTGGGGTAAGAAACTCAATTGAGTGTGTATGTTATTCCTTCCTCAGGTCAAATCCAATGAGAGCAAGATTCACTCATTCCCCCCCACCTGCCCCTTCTTCCCTTCCTACATAACTGCTTTTTCTTGCCACTTTATGGTGAGATAATTTACCTCATTCTATCTTCCTTTCTCCTTCTCTCAATATATTCCTCTCTCATCCCTTAATTTTATTTTTTTTAGATATCATCCCTTCATATTCAACTCACCCTGTGCCCTCTGTCTATATATATACATATATATTTACATACACATATATGTATGTTCCCTTCAGCTACCCTAATACTGAGGTCTCATGAATCACACACATCATCTTTCCTTGTAGCATTGTAAACAAAACAGTTCAACTTTAGTAAGTCCCTTGCGATTTCTTTTTCTTGTTTACCGTCTCATGCATCTCTTGATTCTTGTGTTTGAAAGTCAAATTTTCTATTCAGCTCTGGTCTTTTCACTGAGAAAGCTTGAAAGTCCTCTATTTTATTGAAAATCCATATTTTGCCTTAGAGCATGATACTCAGTTTTGCTGGGTAAGTGATTCTTAGTTTTAATCCTAGCTCCACTGACCTCCAGAATATCATATTCCAAGCCCTTCAATCCCTTAACGTAGAAGCTTCTAGATCTTGTATTATTCTGATTATGTTTCCACGATACTCAAATTGTTTCTTTCTGGCTGCTTGCAGTATTTTCTCCTTGATCTGGGAGCTCTGGAATTTGGCGACAATATTCCTAGGAGTTTTCTTTTGGGGATCTTTTTCAGGAGGTGATCAGTGGATTCTTTCAATTTCTATTTTACCCTCTGGCTCTAGAATATCAGGGCAGTTCTCCTTGATAATTTCTTGAAAGATGATATCTAAGCTCTTTTTTCGATCATGGCTTTCAGGTAGTCCAATAATTTTTAAATTATCTCTCCTGGATCTATTTTCCAGGTCAGTGGTTTTTCCAATGAGATATTTCACATTGTCTTCCACTTTTTCATTCCTTTGGTTCTGTTTCATAGTAGAGAGTACTTTGTTCCAAGCTTGAGGGGATGCACTGTTGTTTTCAGAGCTATTTCTATACAGCCAGCTGTGCCACACCAGCACTCCTCCTCCCCCAAGAACCGCCAACCTGGACTGGACTCAGATCTTAAGTAGGCTCTGCACTCCCGCCCAGATCCCCCACTTAATTCTTCCCACCAGGTGGGCCTGGGGCCAGAAGCAAGGGCAGCTGTAGTTCTGTAGCTGCACCTCCCCTGCTACCCCTGGGGAGGTGGCCAAACCGTGCAAACTTCTTCACTCTGTCTCAGCAGCTTTTCCCAGTAACCTTCTCTGTTGTCTTTGGTGTTTGTGGGTTGAGAAGTCTGGTAACTGCCACAGCTCACTGATTCAGGACGCTAGGGCCTGTTCCACCTGGCTCCCGGTCTGGTTGGTCCAGGCGTGGCTCATGCTGGGCTCTGCTCCACTCCTCTCCCAGCTCCATGCGCAATAGACCTTACCCAGCAACCATCCAGGCTGTCCTGGGCTAGAGCCCTGCTTCCCTCTGCTATTTTGTGGGTTCTACTGTTCTAGAATTTGTTCAGAGCCATTTTAATAGGTTTTTGGAGGGATATTTGGGGGAGTTCATGCAAGTCCCTGCTTTCCAGCCACCATCTTGGCTCCACCCCCCAGGTATCTCAATTTCAAATTCTTGCTACAATAGCTCTCAGTTCTAGAACTATATTAGCTATAGTGGTGACAATGGATGTGTTTGCTTTACCCTGGATCTCATTGGTGTTTCTTCATTACAAATGATGTTAACTTTTGGTATTAGACAGATACTATTGACTATATTACTAAGAAAATGTTTATTTATATCTATGGTTTTTAATGTTTTAATAGAAATAGTTGTATTTCACCAAAAGTTTTTCCTTCATCCATTGTGGTTTTTATGCTTTTTATTAGCAGTAAGGTCTGATATATTAATTTTCTTAATATTGAACCAAACCTGCATTGCTGGTAATTGTCATGTACAATCTTTTTAGCATGTTTCTGTAGCCTCTATGCTAATATTTTATTCAGTATTTTTCATTAGTATTCATTAGAGATAATGGTATATTATTTTCTTTCTCTACTTTATCTCTCCATATTTTAGGTATCAAGGCCATACTTATTCTATGGTTTGTTTGTAGTTTATCCTGGAGTTCGGCAGGGTGCCTTCCTTCCTTATTTTTTTTGTAAATAATTTGTTAAGAGTTAATTGGGTTTTTGAATATTTGTTAGAATACACCTGTTTTTCTTTTTCTTTTTTTTGTTTTATATTTAATTTTTTAATTTTTAGTTTACAACACTCAGTTGTACACAGGTTTTTGAGTTCCAAATTTTCTCACCCTCCCTCCCCTTCCCCCTCCCCCAAGACAGTATGGAATCTGATATATGTTCTATATATACCTTCACATTAAACATATTTACACAATAGTCAAGTTGTAAAGAACCATGATCAATGGAGTGAATCATGAGAAAGAAGAAACAAAGCCAAAAAGAAATACAGAAAAACAAGAGAAAGAGCAGATAGTTTCCTTCAATCCGCATTCATACTCCATAGTTCTTTATCTGGATGTAGATAGCTCTTTCTATCATGAGACCTTTGGGGCTGTCTTTGAACCTTGTATTGCTGAGAAGAGCCAAGTCTATCAAAATTAGTCATCACAGAATCAATATGTTTGTGGTTGTGTACAATGTTCTCCTGGTTCTGCTCCTCTCACTCAGCATAATATCATGTAGTTCTTTCCAGGTTATTATGATTTCTGTATCTTTCCCATTTCTTATAGCACAATAATATTCCATTACATTCATATAACACAATTTGTTTAGCCATCCCCCATCCTTGATTTCCAGTCCTTTGCTACCACAAAAAGAGCTCATCCGGTCTTGGAGTTATTTTCTTTGGAAGTTTCTTTTTGCCTTGTTCAATTTCTTTTTCTGAGATTGGATTTTTAAAATTCTCTGTTTTTCTGTTCTGTTAATCTGGGTATTTTGCATTTTTGTAAATGTTCATCTCTGTTATTTATCAGGTTTTTTTGCATGTAATTGGACAACATAGATTCTAACAATTTCCTTTATTTCTTCTTCGTCTCTTTTGCATCCTCATTTTTAACTTTGTTATTTGGTTTTATTTTCTTTTTTAAAATACCTTTTGTTTTTACTTCATGCTTATCATTCTCCCCACCCCTTTCCTGAGCAACTTCCCTTATAACAAAGAAATTTTTTAAGGGAAAAGGGGAAAAAATTGAGCAAAACTAATCAATGCATAGAAAAATAACTGATATTATAAGCAGTGTCCCATACTTATGGATCTTGACATCTGCAAAGGATGGGAGGAGATGGGAGGTGTCTTTTCTTGGGGGCCATCTTGCTCTTTGTAACTTCTCAGTATTCTATTTCAATTATTTGGTGTATAGTTGTTCTTTGCATTTACAATGTTGTAGTTATTGTGTATGTTGTTCTGCTGCTTTACTTTGTGTCTGTTAATGTATGTCTTCCCATGATTTTCTGTGTTTATCATGCTTTTTTTTTCTTACAGCATAATAATATTCATTACATTCATATAGTTGTTAAGTAGCTATGATGTGTGCTAAGTGTTGGTAAAAAGAAGAAATGCAAAAGATGTCCCTGCTCTTAAGGAACACATGGTCTAATGGAAGAGACAGTGTGCAAACAAACTATCTATGTACAGGATGTATTGGAAATAATCAACAAACTGAAGGCATTATCATTAAGGGAGAGCAGGAAGGGCTTCCTGTAGAAGGTGAGATTTTAGCTGGGATTTGAAGCAAGCCAGGGAAGCCAGGAAGTAGAGCTGAGGAGGCAGATCACTTCAGGCATGGGGGACAGCTGTTTAAAATTCCTGAAACCAATAGATGGAGTGTCTCGTACAAGGAACAACAAGGATGCCACTGTAACTCGATTTCAGAGCATATGGGATATATACAGTGCAAGAAGACTGGAAAGATGGGGGAAGGAGAAAGGCAAAAATTACTTTGACAGAGGAGTATAGGATGAACTGAAGGGGGGTGAGACATTTTGTGGCAGGCAGACCAATAGGCTATTGCGGTAGTTCATGCGTTAGGTGATGAGGGCCTCTATCAGAGTGGTAGCTGAGTTAGAGGAGAGAAGGGGACCTAGCTACGAGATGTTACAAAAATAAAATTGACAGACCTTGGCAACAGACAGGATATGAGGGATGAAAGAGTGAGGGGTCAAGGATGATACTATATCATGAGCCTGAGGGATTGGGAAGATGGTGGTACCTTCAGCAGTAGTAGGGAGGAAGAGAGGAATGTTTGGGGAGGAAAGAGGTTGATGTCTCTCTACAGGACATCCATTTCAAAGCATCCAATAGACAGTTGATGATGTGAGACTGGAGGTTAGCAGAGAGGTTAGGGCTGGATAAGTAGATTTGAGAATCATCAGCGTATAGGTGATAATTGAATCCATGGGAGCTAATGAGATCACCAAGCAAAACAGTAGAGGGAGAAGAGAAGAGGATACAGGAAAGAACCCTATAGGAAAACCATGGTTAGTGGACTTGACCTAGGTGAAGATCTAGCAAAGGAGACTTGAGAAGGAGTGGTCAGATAGGTAGGAGGAGAACCAAGAGAGAACAGTGTCCTGAAAACCTAGAAGAGAATATTAAGGAGAAGAGGATGATAAACAGTGTCAAAAAATGCAGCAAGGTCAAGAAGGATGAGGCTGTTAGACGTGGCAATTAGGAGAATATTAGTAACTTTAGAGAGAGAAATTCAACTGCATGATGAGGTTGGAAGCCAGACTATAAGAGTTAAGAAGAGAATGAGAGGAAAGTAAATGGAAGTATCTCTTGTATGTAGATGGCCTCAAAGAGTTTAGATGGAAAAGGGAGGAGAGATATGGGATGATAGCTTGGATGGATGAATCAAGTGAGGATTTTATGAGGACAAGAGAGGACATAGGCATGTTTTTAGACAGTGAGGAAGCGGCCAGTAGGCAGGGAAACACTGAAGCTAAGTGAGAGTTTGAATGTAAGAGGGGTCAATCTGCTGAAGGAGATGGGATGGAATAGGATCACTCGTGCAGGTAGAAGGGTTTGCCTCGGCAAGGAGAAGGGCCATCTCTTTATGTGAGATGGGTGAAGAAGGAGATTGTGGCAGAAGGCATCTGGGTGACGTGAGGTGAGGATGGGAGAAGAGGGAACTCTTGGCAAATGGCCTCAATATTTTCAGGGAAATATGAAGGTTCTCAGCTGAGAGGATGGGGGAAGGAGGAAGGTGATTAGAGGTTTGAGGAGGAGTGAAAAAGTTTGGAAAAGGCTCTGTGTTGAGTGGGAAAGTGAGGTAATTATGGAGGTTTAGCCAGTTTCCATTTGATGGTTATTCACTTTGTTTCCAGTTCTTTGCTACCACAAAAAGTGCTGCTATAAATATTTTGGTGTGTATGGAACCTTTCTGTTAATGACTTTCTTGGGGTATATTCCTAGTAGTAGAATCTTGGAGTCAAAGTCTTTGGAGCTTTCAGTTATTTTAATGGCATCATTCCAGATTACTTGCAGGAATCATTATGCTAATTATAGATCCACCAACAAAGGCATCAGTGTACCGGTTTGTATCAGCAAGGCAATAAACACAACGTCGATGATAATTGTGAATATGCCTATATAGTTCTGCATTGCAAAATATGAGAGACTTTCCATATAGAAGGTAGAAGTAAAACATTTATTCAGACACCAGAGGACCAGATTCCAAAACCAATAAGTCCAATTCATCCAAGCAGCAACCAGCTCCCCAAACCAGTAAGCCCACTTTATCATAACAGCAGGGAACTTAAAACACAATATCACAGCATGAGCCTTGCCATCCCATAACCTTCCCACAAACGCACTCACAACCCAGCTAGCACACGTCTTCACTCTCCCTCAGCTCTAACTGCTCTGAGCATTTCCTGCTCCATTCTTTCCTGTTCCTCTCATTCAGTAAGCTCCTCCCACCACATGTGCCTTAGGCTTCCTATACGCAGGTCACATGGGCCTACTCATGGGTGGGAAAGATCTTCAAGTTTACATTACCATTACATTGTTTCTCAACAACTTCTCCAACATTGACTATTCCTCTCTTTTGTCAGTTTTGCCAGTGTGTTAAGTGTGAGGTAATTTTAGAGTTATTTGTTAATTATTATTATCATTATTTATTAGATTTAGCTATTTTGATTTGAATTTCTCTTATTGCTAGTGATTCAGAGCATTCTTTCATATGGTTATTAATAGTTTGCCATTCTTCTTTGGAAAACTATTCATATCTTTTGACCATTTTGCTATTAGGGAACAGATTTTGTTCTTAAGTATTTCTATTATTTGTCTATGTATATCTTGGACATCAGACCCTCATTAGATATCTGATGCAAACATTTTTTCTCAGTCAGCTGCTTCCCTTCTTTGTATTTGTGCTTTTTAACTTCATTTAATCAAAATTATCTGTTTTATCTTTTGTAATCGCCTCTGTCTCTTGGATTATAATAAATAGGAATTCATCCTCTACCCATAGCTATGAAAGGTATATGTCATCTGGTAATTGTTTTTTTTTTATTTGGAAATTTTATAGTTATACTTGTGGTATTTGTTTCTGTGATTCTGCCTCATCTCTTTACTTTACCACATATAACATTTGCTGTAACTTCAGACTTTTAACTTTACCTATTCAGTTTTCAATAGGTTTTTCACCTCTTGTCAAGCACACAAAACTGATTTCGTCACGAGTGACCTAAAATGTAATTCAGATATTTACCTTGGATTTAGATGAGGCTCTATGATAAATACCTCGTCCCACCACATATCTTAAGTTTCTGACCATGAATTCTCTGTGCTTTAGTTATTTAACCTTGAGAAACTGCTGACAGGTCCAGAGAGGTTAAAGTATTGCACCATTCTCTTTGCCATTAACGGGTGAAATCGTTATCATGTTGGAGTTAAGAAAGGTCAGTCCTTCCCAGTCCCTCACTGGAAATCTTGAAATCATACGTGATTCAACTGGAGAGTTGAAAGAAAAGCTCCCAAACCAGAATTTGTCTGTTCTTTAAACTTAAAAAGCAACCTACCTTTACCTTTGTCACTATTGCAGAGTGAAAGAGAAACTACTCCGATTTTGTCACATCATACCAAAATGCAGAGTCCTTTCGGTTGGGCAGAAGCGTGACCAGAAGCAGAGCCCAAAGCTCCCACCTGGTCCAGAAGAATCAGGATGTCAGCTCTGAGGATGCTCCGTGGGGATGATGCCTATAGGCCAATTCAGCCTCCACCGCAATTAAAAATAATACTACTTTATTAAAGCAGGGAACTTAACAACAATAACTAGTTATTAGTGGAGATATCACAGATCAGCAACTTTTAAAGAAATAAATATTTAGGCGCAGTTTAGTTCATTTCTTATAAATCCTTGTCTTTAAGCAATTCACATTGCATTCTTAGCTTATTAATTCAAAACCTCTCATGATATATTGTCCTCATCTTGCTGTCAGAAAATCTTCTGAATTTCTCATTTATCAGTGACTGGCCATTCATTCTCTGTCACAGCACAGAGCTATTTTCTTAAAGACCCTTATAACAGAATGGAACATTTTATAAAACATTTAGACAAGGTCTTTGAACATAGATTTAAACAGATTTCATTAAACTGGTCTTGCCTCTGTGTTTCTTCCCTCTCTTTAATTCTGGCCTTTTTGCCTCATTCTTGGTCCTGACCCACCTTGGGAGTCCCATCCACTCTGAGGCTCCTCTCTCCCCATTCCTATCCCTCTCACACTTTAGGACCCTGCTGGTACTCTTTGTGGAGATTTATTTTTGGGAGCGGCTGCTGTTTGAGACTCCTCATTATGTGGTGAATGTAGCTGAGCGTGCTGAGGACTTGAGAATCCTGCGTGAAAATTTGTTGCTCGTTGCCCGAGATTACAACAGGTTGGTCTCCGGTCCTCATTCTATCTCTTTGTTCTGACCTGGATTCATTATGTTCATTCCTGATACTTTGTCCTTCCAAAACCTTAGCTCTTCCCTACGGTCCAGAACTCTCAGATTCTGTTCTTGATCTTTAGTCCCACAAGCTTTGGTTTGAAGGGCAAAATCAAACTGACTCCCTGAATGCCATGGGGCTAGGCTATACTTTTTAAGATCAATCTTGGAGGAAACTCAGTTCACATGGAGGGCAAAGTTAGACAAGACTTCTGACTGAGACTTGGCACAGGGGTCAGTCTCTCAATGAGTAAAATAGCATTAAGTGAATGGATTTTATCTCCATATTGATCCTGAATTCCTTCATAATCTTTTTCAGAATGAGGGTGTCATGGCAGAGCTGAATCCCCTCCCTGTTTTTGAAGGCTTTTCTTTGCTAGGTTGAGGGGAGCTGGGAGTGGTGACTTCATTTGAATGTTTGTTCAAACAAACACTCTTGATTCCCACCTTAAAGTACCCTGAAGCCCTTCATTTCATCTCACTGATTATGAGGGAAATCTCCAGAATTCTGTTCCTCCTGATTAATTTCTCTGTTTGTTCCCTGGCCTCTCTTATCATAAATAGAATCATCGGGATGCTGTCCCCAGATGAGAGGGCCCTATTCAAAGAACGAATTCGTTTCTTGGACAAGAAGATCCATCCTGGTCTTAAGAAGCTGCATTGGATCCTGAAAGGAGCGAGCACTTTCTTCATCAATGAGTGTCGTATACATGCCAGCAAAGTGGGTCCTGGTCCAGGGGGCAGGGAGACCCAGGGAGGGTGTTGAGACTGCGTCCTAGAAGAACTGTCAGTTGAGATGAGAGACTCAGGGAATCAGTACCCTGGTCATGGGGTAGGGCTGGGTGGTAAGACACCTAAATTCTAGAGAAACTTTATTCTCACCCTTGAGAAATAGAGTAGATTTCCTTCCTGTAGAATTTGTGTCACAAAAGTCAACTTAAGTTATAGGTAGGGTTAGGAGCAGAGAGCCTTCACCTAGAACTCAAACCCCCGTGGTTGTGTTTGATGTATCTAACCAGGTGCAGATGATCGTGAATGATTTTAAAGCATCCACACTGACAATTGGCTGGAGGGCACAGGAAATATCTGAGACTCTCTTGGTTCACATTACTGGCAAGAGGGTTTACCAGGATCTAGAGTTTGAGGAGGACCAAAAGGAGCACCGAAATGTAGCCCAGCGTAAGCTGATGGCTCTACATGAGGAGGTGGTGGATATCATGAGTGAAACCTATGAGGTCTTCAAGAATGATGGCCCTGAGGTAGGAGATCTAGTGCTCTATAGCAGGGTAAACCCTTTGAGCTGCTTAACTCTCAGCCCTGCCCTTTCCTGCTGTTACTTCCCCTTTTTTTCCAATTTTTGCAATTCCAATATCCTTTTTATAGCCCCAGGCTCATTTCTGTCTTAGCCCCATCACTCTCACCATCTCAAGAATATCTTCCCCAATTCCAGCCATTGTTAACCTCTTGGACCAGGGTGTCCAGCTGGCCAGCTCTTAGCTCTCTCCTCCTAGGACTCTGGCTACATCCTCTTGAGGTGTTCCCTTTGCCCAACCTCTTTCTACCAGATTCAACAGCAGTGGTTACTGTACATGATTCGGTTGGATCACATGATGGAAGAAGCTCTGCGCCTCAATGTCAAGTGGTCACTGCTAGAATTGTCCAAAGCTATCAATGGAGATGGCAAGTCCACCCCCAACCCACTTTTCCGAGTCCTTGTCATATTGCAGAATGATGGATCTGGAGGTGTGGCCCAGGTAGGGGTTCCACAAAGATGGGAGACATTCCACCCTCCTCTCTCCTCCTTCCTCCAACCCTCAACTATCCTCTAGCCTCACTCCAGGTGAGCCTTCCCCTCTACCTCCTTTCCCTCTCTCCCAAAGGCTTTCCTCCTACAACAGCCAGATGCTAAATACCTTCTACCCTCTGCCCAATATAGGTGGAATTCTCACCCACTTTGCAGACCCTGGCCAATGTGGTCAACAGTATTGCCAGCCACCTCATCAACACGATCTCTGTCTTCCGCCACCTCCCTGAAATTCTTGTCAATCGAAGGACCACTCGTGACCCCATCTTTGTGATAGTGGGTGAGTCAGGGATACCAGAAATGCACTGGAAGAGGAAGGGTGACCTATAAAAGAAGAGAGGGGTGTATAAAGATAGCACTATAGGTGGGAAAGAGGCCAACTCTTGAAACAGTACGAAATGTACTGCTGGTTAAAAATATGGTGTTTAAGAATGGGATTTGGATTTCTTGACCACTACTTAAAATAGAGGAAGAATGGGCTCCTGCCCAGAGATAGAATAGACTTCAAAAGGATTGATAAAAATTTCTCGGAGCCTGAAAAGGAAAGAAGAGAGAAAAGATTGCCTTATATGTATGCCCACCAAGTGACGTACTATAGAAAGTAGCTATAATACAGGAAGAACAGAAGTAGATGTACCGCAGAATTAACAGGAGATGGAATTCAAAAAAGAAGCCGACAGCAACATCCCGTTCAGTGGGAGCCCATTCACAAATGCACAAAGTCTGAATAATAACCAAGATAACATGAAGATCTGAACAAAAAGTCAAGTCAACAAGCATTTATTAAGCACAGTGCCAGACACTGCGTTCTCGGGAATCCAAAAAAAGGCAAAAATAGTTCCTTCCAAGGAACTCCCAGTCGAATGCGGGAGACAACATGTAAACAACTTTGTGCAAGCAGATATATACAGGATACGTTGGAGATAATCTCAGAGGGAGGGCACTGAGATTAAAGAAGACTGGGAAAGGCTTTTTGTAGATGGTGGGATTTTAGCTGGGACTTGAAGCCCAGTGGCAGAGATGAAGAAGGACAGCATTCCGGGCATGGGGGACAGCCAGGGAAAATTCAGAGAATGAAGAGATGGAGTGACTGGATCATATTGGAGGGGAGTAAGATGGAAGAAGACTGAGGAGGTGGGAAGGGGCCAGGTTGTGAAGCATTTTAAAATCTATCGAGGGTATCTTATATTTAATCCTGGAGGTAATAGCATGCCACTATAGTTTATTCCTACATTTAGGAAGCTCACTTTGGCAGCTAAATAGAGGTTGGACTAGAGTGGGGAGAGACTTGAGGCAGTGAGAGCAACCAACAGGGTATTGCAATTGTCCAAGTGTCCGGGAATAAGGACCTGTGGGTCCTAGGTGGTTGGCAGTCTCTGAAGAGAGAAGGGGACATATATGCAAGGAGTTTTCAAAGGCAGAATTGACAAGACTTGGCAAGGGGTGGTGAGGCTGAGAGTGTGTGAAGAGTAAAGGATGACACATAGGTTGCAAGCCTGGATCATTGGGAGGTGGTGCCCTTGTCGTTAATAGGGAAATTAGGAAGAGAGAAGGGTTGGAAAGGGAAAATAATGTATTCAGATCTGGATGTGTTGAATTTGATATAGTGGCAAATGTGATCTCATAGGTATCATAAAATAATATGGCCCTCAAAGAGAACAGCACACTTCATTCAAAAGAAGCAAAATTGGCAGAAGGAAGGGGTGAAGGGGAGGGACATAATATTGTATCTTGTGTGGAATCTACTATAGACCACTTGGACACAGAGGAAATAGATGAGGAGTTTAGGAATCAGACTACAAGTGTGGCATGATGAAATAGTAGACTACTAATAGAGCATTGAAAATATCCACCCATCTTCCAGAAGTAGATGGCTAATAATTTCTTGGCTTGCCTTGATGATATTAAGGGAGTTGCTCTTCTGGTCCCTATTCTCACAAACCAGGATGTGATTGCTAGGATGGATGTGATGGGAGCCTTGAGGCGATATAGACAGAGGAGACAAAGCTTCATATTCTGGCCCCTTCCTACCTTTCTAGGCTCCTTACACCCCTCCAGTGTGATCCAATGACAATGTCCTCCTTGCTGCTTCTCAGACAAGTCACACCATCTCCCCATTCCAGGCATTTTCTTGTCCCTCATGCCTGAAATTCTTTTCCTCCTTATCTCTCTTCCTGACTACTGGCTTCCTTGACTTCCTTGAAGTCTCATCTAACACCCCACCTTCTACAAGAAGTCCTTCTCCATCCTCCTTAAATGCTAATACCATTTTATCCTGTATGTATGTATGTATGTATGTGTGTGTATGTACATATATGCTTATGTATACATGTAAAGATACACAGATAGACAGATATAGCTAGATATAGATCTGTATATAGATACAGAATTTTCTGTATGACATACCTAAGTGGCCATCTAGCTTTTGCTTGAAGATCTCCAGGGAGAGGGAACTGGTCTCTCTTCCTCATGAAGCAGGCCATTCCACTTTTGTATAGCTTATATTATATATTATAAATTATGTAAGTGATTATATAAACAATACATAACTGTTAGGAAGGTTTCTATACATACATATATAAACAGGTCTATTTTTGTTATTGCTGCTCAGTCATTTCGGTTATGTCCAACTCTTTGTGGGGTTTTCTTGGCAAAAATACAGGAGTGGTTTGCCATTTTCTTCTCCAGCTGAGAAAACTGACTCTAACAGGATGAAGTGAGAGTGTCTGAGGCCAGATTTGAACTCAGGAAGATGAATCCTCCTGCCTCCAAGCCTGTTATTCTATCCACTTTGCCACCTGACCACACTCAACAGATCTGTATCTATAGAGCTATCTATCTATCTGTCTGGTTTGTACGTGGTTGTTTGCCTGTTGTTTTCCACATTAGATTGTGGGCTCTTTGAGGGTAAGTTTTTTGTTTTTGGTTATATTTTTTCTAAAAGTGAGGCAGACCAAGGTGAAGTGATTTGAGTTGCACAGTTGGTAAGTGTTTGAGGTCAGATTTGAACTCAGGACAACTGACACCAGGTCCAGCCACCCTTTACTGCATGGGGCTGCCATGGGGCTCAATTTGAATCAACAATGTGTTGTGACAGTGAAAAGAGTTAATGTGACCATAGGCTGAATTTAGAGTAATCATATCCAAGGCTTGGGAGGTCACAGTCCTGCTTGTAGTATGCTTGGGTCAGACCGCATGTGGAGTGATTGTGTTCAGTTTGGGGCATCACATTTACAGAACCATGGATCTAGAGCTGGAAGGGACCTCAGAGGCCATATGTCCAGCCCCTTGAGGATGAGGAAACAAGGTCGAAAGGAAATATCTGAACCCAGATCCAAGACACCAAAGGCAGTGACAACTTTTCCATGGTACCACACCACCTCAAGTCAAGTGAGGACTACCTCACTGCAATCCCTCCTTCATGAAACTTCCAAGGTTATTTGTGTAGTTGTGGCCATGTGACTCTCCTCAGTAAATTCTAGTGGCTTCCTCTAAACTATAGATAATCAAATCAGATTATAGATAATCCCTTCTGCTTGGCATAGGAAAGCTCTTCTCCATCAAGGTCCTGTCCTCCCTTCATGCCCACTCATGTCTTTGTACCCAGCACCCAGCACAGTACACAGCACATAGTAAATACTTGATAAATGCTTGTATTGGTTGATGTAATAATAGGTAGAAGTTGCGAAGAGGCAGGTTTAAGCTTGATGTAAAGGGAAACCTTCCCAACAATTAGAGCTATGTAAAAGTGGAATGTGCTGCTTCAGGAGGTAGTAGGTTCCCACTCCCTGGTGGTCTCCAAGCACAAGGTAGATGACCATTTGGGGTATGTTCTTAAGAGAATTCTTGTTTATATATGGGTTGGACTAGACAACTTCTGAGGGGCCTTCCGGTTCTGAGGTTACATGTTTCTGTGATTCAGCACTACATATCCAGCCTCTCCTGTGTTTTTTCTTTCTTCTTCAATGCTGGTTGTAGGCATTGTGGTCCCTCCCATCATCCTACTGCTGCTACTACCTGGAGACTACTGGAACCTGTCGTAGATTTTTCCTGGCCTACCTGTGGGAATGCCCTTTTTCAATTAGTCAGCTAATAAACATTTATTAAGTCCTTACTATGTGCCAGGTATAGTGTTAAGCACCGAGAACACAAAAAGAGGCCAAAGACAGCCTCTGCTCTGAAGAAGCTCACAGTTTAATGCAGGAGACAACAAGCAAATATGTACCAGCAAGCTATATACAGAAAAAATAGCTATTATTAGAATTAAGGGGGGGTTGGGAAAGGTTTTCTTTAGAAGGTGGGATTTTAGCTGGCACTTAAAGGAAGCCCAGGAAGCCAGGAGGTGAAGAGGAGGAGGGAGAGCATTCCAGGCATGGGGGATAGCCGGAGAAAAATGCCTGGATCCGAGAGAGGAAGTGAATTGTTTGAGGGACAGATGGGATGCCAGTGTCACTGGATTGAAGAGTACATGACACAGAGTAAGGTGTAAGAAGACTGGAAAGGCAGGAGGGAGCTAGGTTATAAAGGGTTTTGAACACCAAACAGTATTTTGTATTTGATTTGGAGGCAATAGGGAGATAATGGAGTTTATTGAATGGGGGTGACATGGTTGGACCTGTGTTTTAGGAAATTACTTTGGTGGTTGAATGGAGAATGGACTGGAGTCAAGAGAGACTCAAAGCAGGCAGACTCACCAGCAGGTTATTGCAATAGGCAAGGCATGAGGTGATGAGGGCCTGCCCCAGAGCAGTGACAGTGTCAGAGGAGAGATGGGGGTAGAGTGGAGAAATACTGCAAAGGTGAAATGGTCAGGCCTGACAGCTGATTAAAACGGGGGCTAAGATAGTCAGGAATCCAGGATGACTCTTAGGTTGTGAGCCTCAGAGACTGGGAGGATGGTGTTGCCCTCTATAGTAATAAGCAAAGTAAGAGGGGGAAAGATGAGTTAAATTTTGGACATGTGGAGTTTAAGACATCGACTGGAAATTTGGGTCAGGATATCTGAAAAGAGTTGAAGATGTGCGATTAGAAGTCAGCAGAGAAACTGGGGCAGGATGTGTAGATCTGAGAACCATCAGCTTAGAGATTGTAATTAAATCTGTGAGAGAGGATGCGATGACCAAGTGAAGCAGTATAGAGGGAAAAGAGAAGGCCCAGGGTAGAACACTATGGTACTTCTATGGCCGTTCTTCTGTCATGTCTAACTCTCCATTGCCTCATTTGAGGCTCTCTTGGCAAAGATACTGGACTGGTTGGCCATTTCCTTCTCCACCTCCTTGTACAGATGAAGAAACTGAGGCAAACAGGGTTAAGGGACTTGCCCAGGGTCACACAGCTAGTAAGTGTCTGAGGCCCGATTTGAACTCAAGTCTTCCTGACACCAGGCCTGGCACTCAATCCACTGCTCTACGGGCCAGTGGGGATCCAGCAAAGAAGACTGAAGATAGGCAGTCAGGAGAGAGTGGTTCCCTGAAGAGATTATCAAGGAGAAGAGGGTGATTGACAGTGTCAAAAGCTACCAAGAGGTCCAGGAGAATGAGAACTAGAAAAGACTTTTAGACTTGGCAATTAAGAGATCGTTGATAACTTTGGAACGTGAAATCATGAGGTCAGAAACCAGATGGCAAGGTGCTAAGAAGTGAATGAGAGGAGAGAAATCAGAGACACCTATTATCAATGGCCTTTTCGAGGCATTTGGCCATAAAGAGCAGAAGACATATAGGATTATTGTCCTATGGGGAATAGAAGGATCATCCCCTTAATTCACCAAGAAGGCAGAAGTTGATTTTAAAAATGATTTTGCTAGGAACTAAGAGAAAGAAAGTAATATAAGACTGACCTACATGACGCAGAACTGACTGTTAGAGACGACGGACATTATAAGCCAGATATCCCCAAACTAGTTATATGTGCCTAGTAGAATTTCCCGGCCTAATTTGCTCAGCTTCAACCTAAGCAGCCTCTAGCGGTCCCTGTCTGTCTTCAGCATTCCTCTTTTTCCTCCATAGAGCGAGATGAGGACATCAAGAAGATCCAGGCACAAATCAGTGGGGGGATGACCACCAATGCAGCCTTGCTCCAGAACTACCTCAAGACCTGGGACACGTACAGGGAAATTTGGGAGATCAACAAAGATTCCTTCATCCGACGCTACCAGCGCCTCAATCCGCCCGTCTCTTCCTTTGATGCTGACATTGCCCGGTGAGCATGGGGCATGAAAGTGCCCGAGTCTTTAAAAGAGCTAGAGCTTGGGAAGAGAGCCTAGGGCTGAGACAGGAGTTCTGAGATAGGGGAGAGCTTGAGAGGAGAACAAGGAACTGGGGGATTGGGTCCCTTAATTATCAGAAAGGAGTAAGGACTTGGGAAAATCTGGGGACAAGGAGATAGTCATATAGAATTCTATAGTGTTCTATAAGGGAATCGGGAATCTGGACAGAAGAGAATCCATTATGTTGGAGAAGGGTTGGGTCAAAGGCCTGCACGCTTAGCAGCAAAGTGACTGAAAATGAATGGGTGAAAGTCTGAAAGACAGGATAGTACTTCTGGACTGGGTGCAGAGAAGAAAAATTAGAGATAAGAAAAACTCCTAGTTCTGCTATCAGCTCATTGTATATCTTTGGGACGCACATGTCTCTGCCTGATGCTTCTGTGTTTCTGCTCTTGTCCCCACTCCCTCCTCTCTGATGCCCCTGTCTCCATTGTCTCAGAAGAGAAACACCTCCTTTGAAATCGGTTACTCTGATTTCCCTGGCAGAGGTCTGTGGTTGCCTGGAGACAGCGACTGTCCTTTAGCCCTCTTCTAAACCCTAGAGGGGGCCGTTGTCATTGCAATAGCAATTGTGGCACTGAGGCCTGGGAGACACATTTTGAATTTCATGCAGGAAGGAAAAGGATAAGGGAGGCAGTGCCTGATTCAGGGTATGGGAAGTGGGTGAGCACATGAAGCTATAGCCTATGTAAAATGATAACAGATCTTCTCAGCCACTTTGCCTCCACCTCCCTAGGCCTTAGAGAGAGGAGGCGGGGCGGGGAGAGAGAGAGAGAGAGAGAGAGACAGAGAGAGAGAGACAGAGAGAGACAGAGAGAGAGAACAAGAACAATAGGAAACGGGATGGAGGGAGGAAAATGAAGGGAATGGGGAAGTGGGAAGGATAGAAAGAGATAAGGAAAAAAGAGAAGAAACTCAGAGGGAACAGAAGAATGAAGGTAAGAAAAAAAGAAAGAGGGAAAGCAAGAAGAAACAAAAGACAGAGGAAAAATATAGAAAAGGCGTAAATGAGAATGACTAGAAAGATAACGGGATGGGGGAGAGAAACATGGCAGGGATAAAAATTAGCAGGGGTCTGGGGAACAGGGCAACCAGAATATATGCCATCTTCGAGTGGGGGGGAGGGTAGAAATGGGGAGAAAATTTGTAATTCAAACTCTTGTGAAAATCAATGCTGAAAACGAAATATATTAAATAAAAAAATGGAAGAAAAAAAAATTAGCAGGGGCAAGAAGAGGGTTGGGGTTTGGAAGAGGGACAGTGATAGAGGAGAAACCAGTGAAAGAGGGGGAGAAGTGAGAACAGAGAAAGGAAGAGGGAAAAAGGAAAGGGAGGGGGGCATTGGGAGGTAGGGCTCTAACAGTGGCTTGGGGCTCCCACAGATACACGGAGGTTGCCAATAATGTGCAAAAGGAAGATACAGTCCTTAACATCCAGTTCGTGCTTCTGGACTGTTCCCACCTCAAGTTCTCTTTGGTCCAACATTGTAATGAATGGCAGAACAAGTTCACTACCCTGCTTAAGGAGATGGCTGCTGGGCGCCTTATGGACCTGCACAATTATCTGAGTGAAAATGCTGAGAAGTAAGAGTCGAGTCCGCTGGGACGGACAGGGAGCCTCGTGGAAGAGGACTGGGGGGTTGGACGGGGCTTCTCCATTCCATTTACCCAACCTCTCCTCTCCACCTTTCTCAGAATCAGCCGCCCACCCCAGACCCTGGAGGAACTTGGGATTAGCCTTCAGCTCATGGAGACTCTGCAGCATGATCTGGCCAATATGGAAAGCCAGATACCTCCCATTCATGAGCAGTTCACCATTTTGGAAAAGTATGAGGTTCAAGTACCAGACAGTGTAAGTTTCTACCAGTGGTGTTCCCTCAAGGTTCATGAAGAGTATCCCAGGCACAGATCACCTGGTTAGCTCTTTTTTTCCCCTTAATTTTGGTTTTTAATATACACTGATCTTGACTGAACTTGGATCCTTGCTGTGGAATTCAGATATACAATGAGAATTCTAACACATTTTCATATATTCACAGGGCATTCATGGCTTTAAAAAAAGGGCATGACACTTAAATAAATTCGTCTCAGTAACAGAAGCATAAAATGGATCTATTTAATAATTTTCTAATTGCCTTTTTTTATAATTTATTTTTAAAAATTTTCAAGTAACAAGTATTTTTTAATTAATCTCTCCCTCTCACTACCCCTTCCACCCACTGAACAAATTTAAAAATAAACGTGGAAAACAAGTTCTTTAATATCATAGCTGCATTGTCCAGCAGAACAAAATCCCACATAATAATAATAATAGCTAACATTCATACAGCACCAACTACATGCCAGGCACTGTGCAAAGGGCTTTATAATTATCTCATTTAACCCGCACGACAACCACAGGAGGCATGCGCTGTTATATCCCCATTTTACAGTTGAAGAAACTGAGAAAAAAGAGATTAATTTATCTGCCTAAGGTCACAAAGCTAGTAAGTGTCTGAAGCCACTTTTGAACTCAGGCCTCCCTGACTCCAAGCCCAACATTCTATCCACAGCACCCCCTAGCGGTGCACATTAGCTATGTCTGAAAAGGTATGCCTCTATGCATCCCAAGTTCCTCACCTCTCTCAGGAGGTGAGTAGGATGTTTGATCTTCATTCTTTTGGAGCTATGATTTATTATTGTTTTGAATAGAGTTGGTTTGTAATATTGTATTCATTGTATGAACTGTTCTCTGAGGTTCTGCTCACTTTTCTCTTCATCAGTTCATAAAGATCTTCCTGGTTTCCTCTGAAATTGTTCATTTAGTCATTTCTTTATGGCACCATAACATTCCATTCCATTCATACGTCACAGTTTGTTTAGCCATGGCCCCATAGGAGGACACTTGCTTAATTTCCAATCTTTGGCTCCACAAAAAGAGCTGCTATAAATATATTTGTATGTATAGATCCTTTTCCTTTTTCTTTGATTCATTTGAGGGTATAGGCCTAGTAGTATAGCTGGGACCAAGGGTATGCACAATTTGGCCACTTTCTGGGCAGAGTTTCGAATTGCTTTCCAGAATGGCTGTGCTCTCTCTAGTGTGCCCATTTTCCCATAACTGCCTCCAACAATTGTCATTTTACTCTTTTGTCATTTATTCCAGCCTGATAGGTATGAGTGGAACCTCAAGATTGCTTTAATGAGCATTTCTCTGACTGTGGGTATTGGTGATTTAGGACATTTTTTTCCCCGTATCGTGGTTGTTCGCTTGAATTTCTTCCTTTGGAAACTTCCAATACTTATCCTTTGAGCATTTATCATTCCATTCCCCAGTAGATAAGTGTTCAAGGGATATGAACAGCCACCTTAGTATTTCCCTGATTTCCAACTTACCTCTCTGTAGACTTGAAGAAATTTCCCTGTTCACTAACCCAGGATGACATTCCACAGGAGCAAGCAGCACAAGGCTGCTCCTCCCCCACCCAGCTTGGTTAAGAGTCAGATTACATGTCCTCACTGTGCCTTTTAAGTAAATATTCTTTTAAGAAAGCTAATTGGTGTTAATTGGTTAAAAAGAACTGGGAGTCACTGGTCCCTAATAGTGGGGTGGAACCACAGCAGAATGGTGACTTGAGCCAAAAGCATTTAGAGAAAAGCTACCTAAGGGTACCCCTAGAACCCTTCAGGGGTGATGTTGCCGGCCTTCCTCTGGAGAGCGAGGCTAGAGTACTCACTATATGTTGCCCTTGGATGGGGAGGGCCCAAGCTTCCTCACTTTATACAATTGTCTTTCTTCTCTCACTGGAACACAAATAGTCAGGAAGGAGTCCTGAAGAAGAGGCGGTAGAACGTCAGCTAGTACCTTTTGAATGTACTTTCCTTAGCCACAGCCAATCAAAGGGGTTCCTTATTCATGTGATTTGCAGACTCAGTCCAGCCACTGAATACATGTTCCAAAGGCCAACTGGCAATTGCATCAGCTGTTCATAAGGACTGGGCTCATTCATTGTACCCTTCTTCTATTACCTTCATACGTGAAGCTCTCAGCTTCATGCTGGCTCTGGAAGAGAAGGGTCCAGTCTCCCATGATATCAGTGACAGTCCATGTCATATGAGGCTTGGCCTAAGGAACTGGGGATGATTAGCTTTGAGAAGATGATTTGGAAAGGGGCAAAGGGCTCTTTTGAAGCATTTTGAGGTAGTCGCATGGAAGAATAGACTGTTCTTGGCCCCAGGGCAGAACAATGAGAAGTCGCAAAGAGACAAATACAGGCTTGATATAAGGAAAAGCTTCTTAACAATCGGAACTTTCCATGAAGTAGTTGGTTCACTCTTACCGGAGTCCTTCTAGTAAAGTCTAGATAAGCATTTGTTGCATATGCAACATAAAGAATATTCTTTTTCCAGTGTAGACTGGATTAGGTCAGACTCTCCCAACTCTCAGGTTCTTTGAGTCTTTGAAAAGAGAAGAGTGGATAAGGGGCATTGAGTGAGTGGGTCGAACCAAACCAGACCAAACCAAGGCTTACTGAGGATGAGTCATCTCTGCCTTTGTGTCTTCCACAGGTGCTAGAAATGCTGGACAGCTTGAATGGGGAATGGGTTTCCTTCCAGCAAGTCCTGTTGGACAGTGAACAAATGTTGAAACGGCATAAGGAGAAGTTCAAGACAAGCCTCATTCACTCAGCAGATGACTTCAAGAAGAAAGCCCGTTCCCTTCTGGAGGATTTCGATACCAAAGGTGCCTCAGGGTCCTGAGGATCCACAATATTAGCCTGTTCCCCTTCTTCCATCCTGAGATTGTGGTTCAAACTTTGGGAGAAGCAGAATGAGATCAAACAGAAAATGGACACTTGGGTCCTAGAAGTGTTGAGGGCTAGGGGTGTTTGGGAACCCTGAAATTCAAGGGTCCTGCCTTGAACGAATTTGACTCGAGCCTTCTTTCAGTCAGAGACAAGGTTTATTAAAACACTGGTTGGGGTGGGTGAGATTTTAAGAATCTGTGCTGTTGGCCAGACTCTTAGGGAATCAGAGCATTTATGACGCTTGTATTGACAAGTGGGTCAGATTGAATCTGAGCACTTTCATGGAGGCAAGATGGACCTTTTATACAGAAGGCTGTGGGAAGATCTGGCTGTGATTTAGGAATGGCCAACTAGTTTGGGAACAGGGGAGGGAATCTAGGAGTGGTGATCTAGGGTGAGGCCAGGTGCAGACCACGAGGACCACAATGAAAGGGTAGTTGAAAGGATTAACTGGGAAGGGTGGGTGCCCAGGTGAATGACAGGGATCTGGGCCATGTGGGAAAGTTCAAGAAAAATTGTGGGGGTGGGGGCGTTCCCAGGGCCCATATGCCATCAAAAGGGGGATCAAGGGTTATGAAGCTCAAGAGCTGGGGGATTGACAGTATAAAAGCCAAGTCCAAAGTGAGGAGAACTTTTAAAGAAAGAAGAAAAACTTGCAGTCTTTTCTGCACACAGTCCCCATGTCTAAATATTGTATTCTAGCTGTTCCTGTCTTCTGTTATTTCCTTTGGTGATTCTTCCTCTTATCTAACCATCACCTTTACTGCCGCAGGTACACATTCCTTAATCACTCCTCCGCTTGGTGACAGTTTTATGAGGTTTCTCCTCTCAGGAACAGCCCCTCTGCTCTCAGGAGAGCCTATCATTTGGATGAAGAAGGTTGCAGATCCTTGAACCTACTACCTCTCTCCCTTCCTCACAGGTCCCTTTACTAGCAGTGTGGGCTTTTCAGCAGCCCTGGAACAAATTGCGGCTGTGCGGGCAATGTTGGCTTCCATGAGGGAAGAAGAAAACGCCCTTCACTCCAACCTGGGCATCTTCAAGATTGAACAACCTGCTTCCAAGGACCTACAGAACCTGGAAAAGGTAGGGTGCTAGCTTAGACCACTGTGGAAATAAGGACAGAATTCTTTGGAGAGGCTGAGTAGAAATAGGCTGGGTTAAAGAAGTATTTGGGGGAGCTTTTAAGAGAACAGAGGAAGAGAAAAGGGAAATAGAGAGGATGTTCTTATACTTGAAAGGGGCAAAGGAAGCAACTTGAAGAGCAAAAAGGGACCAGGGAGAAAGTTCCATTTCTGAAGTCTCTCTTTCTCCTTGGCCAAATAGGAGCTTGATGCCCTGCAGCAGGTCTGGGAGATCACACGGGATTGGGAAGAGAACTGGAACCAGTGGAAGACGGGCCGGTTCCTGACGCTGCAGGCAGAGGCCATGGAAAGCATGGCCCATGGGCTGTACCGCCGCCTCACCAGGCTGGGCAAAGAGTATAAGGTTTGTGGAGTGGGGAGGTGGTGGAGAGAAGGTAGGGAGGTAGCCTTTGTAAGGGATGTAAGGGACAAAAGAGGTCAATGGGAGATCTTAGGCCCCCTATCTCAAGAACACATTCTAATATGCTTGATTACCTTTCTTTCTGCTTAGGACCGAAACTGGGAAATCATTGAGACAACTCGGTCAAAAATTGAGCAGTTCAAGCGTACAATGCCCCTCATATCAGACCTGCGCAACCCAGCTCTCAGAGAAAGGTAAGGTTGCTGGTGGGGAGCTGTGCAAGTTAATTCTTCCTTCTGTGCCCTTGATCCTAGCCCTTCCAAACTCCTCTGGGACCTAGTTCCCCTCTCTCTTAATAGTTCTTCCTCTCTGCTCTCTCCTTCTCTTCTGCCTAAAAATATGCTCGAGTCTCCCTGTATGAAATAAAAACTTTCATTTAACCCTGCCATTTAGTTACGATACTTTTTTTCTTTATCACTTTTCCCCAACATGTGATATCAGTCAGTCAATATTTATTAAGTACCTACTGTGTGCCAGATACTATGCTAGGCTCTGGGGATACAAAAAGAAGCAAAAGGCAGTCCCTGACCTCAAGGAACTTTCAGTTGAATGGGGAAGACAGTTTGCAAACAGTTATATTCAAAGCAAGCTATATTACTGGATAAATAGGAAATAATTAACAGGGAAGGCATTGGAATTAAGAGGGATTAGGACTTAAAAGAAGCCATGGAAGTCAGTAGGTAGAGCAAAGGAGGTAGAGTATTCAGGCACGGCAGACAACAGAGATGATGCCCAAAGCTGATACATTGGAGCGTCTTGTTTGTGGAATATCCAGGAGGCTAGTGGGAAATTAAATATAATGGAGTATGGTATACCCTTGGAGTATTGTTTCCTATCTGTGGTAAGAATCTAGTCGAGGGATTGGAATTCGTTCTGAGTGCAGTGAGTTACCTGCTAGAGGACACTCAAGCAGATTGTTCCTCTAGGTCCACCATGCCAGTTCACTGGCTACATGTCTTCTGACAGAGTCTGACAGACAGAAAGAGTTCAGGTGACTTTCTGTGTGCTGCATATGGCATTTTTCTAGGGTCCCATGTTCCAATTTAGTTAAATATGAAAATGTGACATTAGCTATTATAATTACAGCTTATTTCTGTGTCTCCCTCACCCCCTTAGAGGTATTTCATTCAGCACCCATAGGTTTGGATACTTGGTAGTCTGTGACCATAGAACTTTAGTAACTTGTAATTAAAATGCAAAAGACAACCCGAACTCTCTCTGTCATGCCAGCTTTCTACTAGGTCTTTGGTGCAATGGGAACATTTATGGAGTATGTACGACTGTGGCTAGTAAAAAGGAACTGGGGAGGGGCCTTCATTCCCTATTTGAGGTTCATATATTACAAGGAAGTGGGGGAAAAGGAAATTTTCCACAGTTCACCAACCACAGCATTCATGGTAGTTTCCTGGGCACTGCAGCTGATTCTGACTGACATTGCTGGTGGCAAAGCATTTTTTCTTCACTTCCCGCTTGGCCCTCAAAGTTCCAGTTTCATCTCTACCCCTTGTACTGCCAGCCATCTTGCTTCTGGAAATCTGAATTAGAAAGATGAAAGAGGAAGAGAGAGGAGAAAGAAAGTGCAAAAAATAGATGTCATCCTTTTATTCCTCTTGTGAGGATCTCGTACCTGTCCCAAAAAGATCGCTGTGCCAGTGTCTCAGAATTTGCCCTGCCATTCTCCCCTTGTGAGTCGTTTCCTGTGGCCCGTGGGATCACCACAGGGATCAGAAGATGGGCCAGTTTTCTCCAGGCTTCCTTTTACAGGTCCACAGATGTTGCCTTCACTTCCTTGCCATCCTTTCCTTTTCTTTTTTTCCCCTTTTTAGCCTGGGTTTCGCCTTACCACATCACAAAAGAGCTTTCTCAAAGATCACTTGTGACCTCCTAATTGCCACCTCCAGTGTCTATTTCTCAGTCCTCATTCTTTTGACTTCGAAACATTTGATACTCTTGAGTCCCCTAGCCTTTTCTTTTCACACTTTCTTCTTTTCTTTCATACTTTCTTTTCCTTTCTTATTGAAATAATTTTATTTGGAAAAATGTCAAGGGGAATGTTAATACACGGCACAACCTTTCTGATCCTTCTTTATCAGATTCTTTCCCTGCCGTTTAATGTAGGCATTTCCCACTATGTTGTCATTGGGCCCCTTTCTCTGCTCTCTCTGTAGGTGTTTTCTCTCCTCCACTCCCTTAGCTTCAAATGTCACCTCATGCAGTTTACTGCTAATCTATTTCTCCAGCCCAGAACTCTCTATTGAGCTCTAGCGCCTTATTTCCAACCATGTATTGGATATTGCCACCCCCGGCACCACAAGTTTATGCACCAAGCATCATACCCACATATACCCATCTCCTAGGACCAATTCTTAGTGGTTTGTATGAGATAAAATTTATCTCTTTGTGTTGGGATTTCTAGTTCCTCTTGCTTATTTCCTAAACTTTGGGTATTTGTGTATAGACATTTGAAGTCATGGGCTTTATTACTAATTCCTGGATCAGAAAGTTGATGAAGCTCATATATCTTGGCTTAAAAGGAGACAGAGAGAACTCATCAAGAAAGAGAAAAACTTTCCTACCCCTTCCCAGTTTCTATAGATGTAGAAGGCTTACAGAGGGAGACACAGACCTTCCCATCACAAAGAGACATTTTTCTTGATTATTTATGGGCTCAGGTATGAGTCTTTTGGGCTGTTAGACTGCGTGCTGGGCTCTGAGGATACAAAAAGGGGCAGAAGACAGTCCCTGGTCTCAAGGAGCTTTCAGTTTAATTGGGGAAACAACATGCAAACAGATATATTCAATTCCAGCTATACGTAGGTGGTGCTAGGTGATGCGGTGGATAGAACACTGGGCCTGAAGACTCATCTTCCTGAGTTCAAATGTGACCTCAGACACTTATTGGCTGTGTGACCCTGGGAAAGTCACTTAACCCTGTTTCTCTCAGTTTTCTCATCTGTAAAATAAGTTGAAGAAGGGAATGGCAAACCACTCCAGTATCTTAAACCCCAAGTGGAGTCATGAAGAGTCAGACATGGCTGAAACAAGTGGACAACAACAAAATGAATCTTTCACATTTGTCATTGGGATAGATAAAACCTGTCCTATATTTGATGTCTTGTTACCTTGAGTGTTTGCAGAGGTGGCTGAGGGCCCTTTTTTTTCTTTCTTTCCTTTCCTTCCTCTTTCCCTTCCTTCTTTTCTTTCTTTTATTTTCTTTCTTTTCCGTCTTCCTTTCTTTTTCTTTCTTTCTTTCTTTCTTTCTTTCTCTCTCTCTCTCTTTCTCTCCCTCCCTCCCTTTCTTTCTCTCTCTCTTTCTTTCTCTCTCTCTTTCTTCCTTTCTTTCTTTCTTTCTTTCTTTTTTTCTTTCCTCCTTCCTTCCCTTCCTTCTTTCTTTCCTTCCTTCTTTCTTTTCCTTCCTTCGTTCCTTCTTTCTTTTCCTTCCTCCATTCTTTCTTTCTTTCTTGATCTAGATACAAGACAAATTCTGATGTTACCAAAAAAAATCCTATTTGGGTTGGAAGCATGGATTGGGAGCATTAGAATATAGTTACTTAAATAGTTGAGGAGACCTCATTTTGAACCTAGGCTGCAAAACCAGGTGAGGTCTGAAGGGAAAGGTTCTTTCCTTGGACCAGGAAAGGTTTCATGGAGGAAGCAATCTGGTTCACACCCACTTAGTAGCATTGTGAGTAGCATGTTTGATACCTCTGGCATGGAGGATGTTGTTATTATAATTATATTATAATTTTCAATTAAATAATAGCCTCCTAATTGATCTCTCTGCTTCTTCTTTGTTGCCCTCCCCAGTCCATTCTGTCTGCTATCACCAAATTAATCTTTCTAAGGCATCGCTTTACCCATTTGTTCTCATGGGCCCAATTATCATCTTCAAGTAGATGACTCCCAGATCTCTCTCTTAAATCATAATCTTTTTCCTGCATTCTAGTTTGCATTATCAACTGCCTGATGGACATTTTGGCCTGGATTTCCTACTGGCATCTCAGATTAAACATGTCCAAAATGATATTCATCGCCTTCCCCATGAAATCTGCTTTTCCTCTAAACTTCTCAGTTTCTTTTGAGGGGACCATCACCTTCCCAGGTTCCCACCCTTGACTCTTCCCTCTCCTTCACCTCCATCCAGTCAGTCACCAAGTGTTGTTGATAACGTGTCCATAGCATCTCTCACATCAGTCCCCTTCTCTTGATTCTCGTGGCCTCTGCCCTCATACAAGCCTCTATTACCTCTTGTCTGTAGTGTTCCAATAGCCGCCTAATCTCTCTCTGTTTTTTATTCCCCCAGTCCATCTTCCATGTAGCTGTTAGAATGATCTCCCTGAGGTGCAAGGGACCATGTCCCTTCTCTGCTCCAAAACTTTGAGGGGCTCCTCATCGCCTCTAGAATGAGATACAGTATCCTCATTGTGGTGCTTAAGCCCTCTGAAATCAGGCTCCAATCTACCTTCCCAAGATTATTTCACATTCATTAAGCCACTTTCCAGAATTTGCCATTTTCCATCTTCCAGCTTCCTGCCTTTGGACAGGCTGTCACCCCCTACCCTCGGAACATGCTCTCTTCTCACCTCGGCCTTAGTTTCCTTTAAGGCTCAAGTTAGGGACTTTTTCCTCCTCCAGGAATCCTCCCCTGGTCTTCCTAGTTATTAAACCTTTTCCCCTCCTCCAATCGCCTTTTGGTTATTTGCCTGTATTCATGTTGGTAGGGACCGTCTTTATATCCCTGGCACTTAGTACACAGTGCTTTGTATCTAATGCCTGCCCTCTATTGATGATTTCCCCGTTAAGCTCTCTCTATATAGCCTTACGCATGGCGCCTCTTCTATTAGGATGCGAGCTCCTCAAGGGCAGGTACTGTATGTTGCCTCTTTGTATCCCCAGTGTTAGCATAGTTGATCATTGACTGACTAACGAGTGGGCACTCGCTAAATGTTTAAATTTTTGAATGAGTAAGGATAATACCGTATCGCGTTTGCATGCCACTTTTATAGTTTTTAGAACACTTTCACAAACATCTCATTTTATCTTCAAAAAAGTTCTTTGAGATATTAGCGTTGCCATTTTACAGATGAGAACGCTTGAGGCTCGGGGCAGTTAAATGACTCATCTAAGATCCTGTTAAGGAGGAGAACTGGGCCTGGAACTAGGTCTTCCGAAACTAATTTTGAGGTTCTTTCTACTATACCATGAATACATAAGCCATGTCACTCCCTTGCTCAACAGTGTTCACTGGTTCCCTGTTCCCTGCTGAATGAAACCCGAACTCCTTGGCCTGGCATCCAAAGTCTTCTGTTGTCTGTCCCCAACCTGCTTCTTCTGCTTTCTCACGACTCCCCTACCTGACTCCTGTGATTCAGCCGGATGATGATCTACTCATCACTTCTCAAATGTGCTTTGCTACCCTCTTGATTCCATACATTTTTATTCCCTCTATTTGGAATGCCCTCCATCCCCACCAATGTCCACATTTAATGCTGCCTCTTCTATGACACCTCCCTAAAATCATTCCAGCCAGAAGTCATCTCTCTCTCTGTCTCTGTCTCTCTCTCTCCACCCTCTCTCTCTCACTCTCTCCCTCTCTCCCCTCAATTCCCATAGTCCTTTGTTTATACCACACAAAATACACCTTATTCTGCCTTATATTGTAGTTATGTGTTTCTCTTTCTCTCTTAACTCTTCTACTAAATTGTAAGTTCCTGGAGGGCAGAAACTGTCTTCCCCAGCCTTGTATCTTTCACATTATCTGACATAGTTCTGTATATATAGTCACCATTGAATCAATGTTTGTTAAGTGAATGTATTAATTAATAAAAAGTCTTTTATCCCTTGGGAAGGTGGAAATGTGAGCACTTCTGAAATCTTCCTGGGGAATGCTTTGTTGTCGGCGGCTCTGAGCCCTTTGCTCAAAACTCCCTACCTGTGTCTGTAGGCATTGGGACCAGGTGAAGGATGAGATACAGAGGATGTTTGATCAAGAATCAGACAGCTTCACCTTGGAACAGATTGTGGAGCTTGGGATGGATCAACATGTGGAAAAGATTGGGGAAATCTCTGCTTCAGCCACCAAAGAGCTGGCTATAGAAGTGGTATGGAACCTGGATATTTGACAACCCTCCCCTTCCCCTCACTTTTCCCCTACTTCCACCCCTCCAGCTATTCTGTCTCCTTTGCCTTCTAGAAACTCAGGCATTTGGTGTCTTATTCTTTGGTTTGTCCTTTTGGTCATTATTCTTCTTAGCAACTCGGGAACTAAGTTTTTAAGTCTTCCATTTTCTCCATGTAGGCATTACAAAATATTGCCAAGACCTGGGATGTGACTCAGCTGGACATAGTGCCCTACAAAGACAAAGGCCACCACAGGCTCAGGTAGGACAATGCCAGAAGCCAGAGACTAAAGTAGGGTCCTAGAAGAAGGTATTGAAAGCTAGCAACCAGGGACCAGGGTTGGTGTGTTGGGACCAAGGTGTGACAAATAGAAATGGGGCATATGTGTCTCTTTCCATCCCAGAGGCACAGAAGATGTATTCCAGGCATTGGAGGATAACCAGGTGGCTCTGTCCACCATGAAAGCGTCGCGTTTCGTCAAAGCATTTGAAAAAGAGGTGGATCTCTGGGAACGTTGCCTTTCCCTTATCCTAGAGGTCATTGAGATGGTGCTTACCGTCCAACGCCAGTGGATGTACCTAGAGGTCAGAAGCCAAGAATTCATTCCCATTTCTCTTCCCTTCTTGGAACCTAGGTATCAGCTCCCACTCCCGTCCCCAAGCCATTCCTAAGCACTGGCATTTCCCCTAGGCCCCCTCCCCGATTCTCCTCATCATCCTCATTCCCATTCTCCTCCCCGAACTAATCTTAAACTTAGATACATGAGTTTCCACCCCTTACAGAAACGGCCTTTAGCCCTCCCAACTTCTGTTCTTCCCTTCTTCTCAAACCTGAGCAGAGATTTAAGAAGCAACGGGGATGGGAATATGACTCGTTACATTCCTGGTTCCCCTAGAACATTTTTCTGGGAGAGGACATCCGTAAGCAGCTGCCCCAGGAGTCAGCCTCTTTCGACCAAATCAACCAGAGTTGGAAAACGATCATGGATCGGATGACCAAAGATAACAATGCCCTCCGTAGCACTCACTATCCAGGTGTGGACCCTGCAGGCCTTCTGTGTGTGTGTGTGTGTGTGCGCGCGTGTGCGAGCGCGTGTGTGTGCGTGTGTGTGTCTGTGTCTGTGTGTGTCTGTGTGCGTGTGTGTGTGCATGTGTGTCTGTGTGTGTCTGTGTGTGTGCCTGTGTGTGTCTGTGTGTGTGCCTGTGTGTGTGTGTGTGTCTGTGTGTGTATATATATACGTAGTAGTTTACAGTCCCCAGTTTGGATATGCTATGGTTAAAAGTAGAGTCGTTGCCATCTATATTGTGCAATTTTGCAGGCACCGGCTCCGGGAAAGTCACTTAACCCTATTTACCTCAGTTTCCTCATCTGTAAAATGGAGAAGGAAATGGCTGTCCACTCCATTATCTTTGCCAAGAAAACCCCAAATAGGATCACAAGGGGTTATACACGACTGAAATGTCTGAATAACAGCAGGTGCCTTAGTATTTGTAAGCACATGGCCTATAAATAACTTTTGTTGAATGTATGAGGTTCTTGAGCCATCTCTCTATAATCTTTCAGTAATTCAAATAGCTTCTCAAAGGCTGTAGCTAATTGAACATTCTGCCTCCCAACACATCTCAGAATTTAATCTCAGGATTAGTTTATTCCAGTTCACACCTACCCACCCCTTTTTCAGAGAATGAAGGAAGATAAAGGAGATGAAATAATCAGCTTGAGGGGGACATTTTAACACTAGCCCTGCTATCTCAGCAGCTCATTTGTTACAGTTTTGAGGACTTTTAAGGGATGATGGAAATTGTAGTGCTGTTTCATCATTGATGTGTGGGAATGAGGATGGAGAGGAAGGTTTCAGGGTACAGAGTCCTCCTTGAAGGCCTAGGGAAGGACAGAATCTCTTGATTCTCACCAGGCCTTGGAATGACCCAAGGTGTTTTGGCTGAACAAGAGTGATTCCAAGGACTAATGTAGTCCTGAAGAAATTGGGGCCGGCTGGGGAGGGGAAGGGGTGAGAAGTGGTATCCTGGAGAGTGGGAACTATAGCTCCCAATTACTGTGGAATGCATTATCTTCAAAGAGTTACGAGTGGTATCACCTGAACTCTCAGCCAGGAAGGCCTTTGCCAAAGTGGGAAGAGTTAGGGTTATCTATGTCCATATTATAAAGTAGAGATTACTCATCGATCCTATCTCCAGGCCTCCTAGACAAACTGGTGGAGATGAACACAGGCTTAGAAAATATCCAGAAGTCTTTGGACATGTACCTAGAGACAAAGCGCCATGTCTTCCCACGCTTCTACTTTTTGTCCAATGATGACCTGCTGGAGATACTGGGCCAGTCCCGAAACCCTGAAGCTGTGCAGCCCCACCTCAAAAAATGTTTTGACAACATTAAGTCACTACGAATGCAGAAGGTCAGCACTGGTGGCCAAATGATGATGGGAGTGGGGAGGCGCCAAGGCAGAAAAGTCAGCTCCTTTCTGGAAGAATAGGAAATATTCATGATGCTGTTAATACTGAGGGATGGGACTGAGGGATAGATGAGGATCCTGCAGGGCTTAGGGGAGGAGGCAGCAGTGAGCTAATGCCCGGATGCCCTCTCGGGTAGTCTGGCTTTAGGAGTAAGAGAGAGGTAGATGTTGGCCCCCTCTTTTCCACAGATGGGTGGAGTCAGCAGCAAGTGGGAAGCTGTAGGAATGTTCTCGGGTGATGGAGAATATATTGATTTTCTCCATGCTGTGCTTTTGGAAGGACCTGTTGAGGTAAGTGAGGAAAGGCCTTGAGACCAAGCTGATTTCTGTTCCTGCTCAACCCTTCACTTGGCTTTTTAGAGGTGGAGCAACCCTGGAAAAGGAAGTAGTATTATTCTTTCTAACAACTGGGATAAAACTTCTCTTCATGGGTCCCCCAGCACTTAGGTTCTTCTTCTGTCCTGGGTTTTTTTTTTTTTTGAGACATAAACACCCTTCTCTCCCAGCCTCCATTTCCCTCACAGACCCAGGCATACTGTTTTCTGTTACTGTTCAGGTTCCTCTTGCCATGGGGCCTTGTCTTTGAGCTCCAGCTCCAGCTCTATCCCCAACTTCTATTCCCTTCCTAATAGGCGTACTGGCCGGCAGAACTCCTCCTCACCCCCTGCTGAGCCTTACGCACCTGAACCCCATCTTTTGTTCACTCACTTGCCTAGGCTTGGCTCTGTGATGTTGAACGTGCCATGCGAAACACCCTGAGGGAACTGCTCCGGAACAGCCGAATTGCCCTCAAAAAGTTTCTGAACAAGCGAGATAAGTGGGTGAAGGAATGGCCTGGCCAGGTGAATCTTGTTTAACATCCAGGTCCACTGGGAATGGAGGGATGATGGGGAGAGAATTAAAATGAGAAAGTAGGCCCCTCATTTCATCCCAGACAGGAGAAAAGCTCAGGCCCAGGAAGGAGAAATAACTTACCTAAGATTATGACAGTGCTAGACCCAGAATTAGAATTTAGACTGAACTTCCAGTCCAATCAGTCAGCATTTATTACTGGGAATTCAGGGACCCAAATACAATCCCTCTACACCATAAGAGAGGTAGGTTCAGAGCTTGGCTGGGTGTCTAAAAATGGGAGTCTAGGGCCTCTGACCCTTTCCTCCTGTCCCAATTATTTCCAGATGGGCATCACTTCCAGTCAGATTCAGTGGACGACTGATGTTACCAAGTCCCTGCAGGTAGCTAAAGAGCGCTCGGACAAGAAAGTCCTCAAGGTCATGAGAAAGAAGCAGGTAGGGAATTAGCCAAGTACAGAGTGGACTTGGAGTTAAAATTGGGGAATGGGGAATTGATGAATTGGGACTGGCATTAGAGGAGAGTTCGGATGGGGAAGGGGTGGTTAGAATTTGGCAGTTTGATTAGTGGATAGAATGCTGATGAAAGTTCAGAATAGGCTGGGATTGTGTTTGATAGTGAAATTGAAAGTCAGATGTTAAAAATTAGGGTCGAGATTGAGGTTGGGTTCATGATCAGAGTTAGAAACAGAAGTAGGCAAACAGAGGTAGCTATTTAAGGTTCAAGATGCAGTAGGGAAGCAAACAGTGGCACTTTTTAACGTTGCTTTTTACAGATGCACATAGTTGAATGCCATAGTGTATGGTTATTTATTTTGTGATATCAGGTTGCATGTGTCTTGTATAATGAGGGCTCAAAGACTACCCTGTTAGACAGTAACACATAAAAGGGTGTCATTTTCTTTTTAAAAAATATATGTGTGCATATCTATCTATCTATCTATATCTTTTGTTTTTACATTATCCAGATTTCTGGGGGTGTGTTTTCAAACTTTGCCTGGGATACACAAATTCTTGTCCTGGGGTCTTGGGCAAGGTTGGAGTTAAGATGGTAATGGGGTTTACATGTAAGAGTATTTCAGCTTAAATTCGGTTGCCCCATCCTTCCCGTCTCTCCCTTCCTCCCATATGTTGGCTGACACGTGCAGGTATCAATACTCAACAAGTTCTCAGAGGCCATCCGGGGAAACTTGACCAAGATCCTCCGACTTAAGATTGTGGCCTTGGTAACCATAGAGGTTCATGCCCGTGATGTGATAGAGAAGCTCTACAAGAGTGGTCTTATGGACGTCAATGCCTTTGAGTGGCTCAGCCAACTCCGCTTCTACTGGGAAAAGGTGCTATGGTTCTAACTTGCTCACCCCCCCAAATTTGTTCCTGGCCTTTTATATTATAATCATATTTTAGTTCTCTAACCCAGTCATTAACACAAATTCTCCTTTTCACTTTTATCGTAAATCCGCTAAATGCGCTCCAGTCTTTAGAAGCAAGTCATAATCTCTAGTCTTTTCATCATAACCTCCTCCTCGTCTCCTCTATGGGCCTTTAGCCCTTCCTCCAGGTCTGACCCTGCTTCTAATCCCCTCTAAGCCCACTTCTGAACCTCGTCCTTCACTTCATGTTACGACTGCCCCTAAACCAATCCCTATTCCCCTAGGACCTTGATGACTGCATAATACGACAGACCAACACACAGTTCCAGTATGGCTATGAGTACTTAGGTAACTCTGGTCGGCTTGTCATCACTCCTCTGACAGACAGGTATGCCAATGGGGCTGGGACGAGGCACTAGGTAGTGAGGGAGGCCTTGATCTCATTCCCAGACTTGCCCCACAGGTGCTACATGACTCTGACAACAGCCCTGCATCTGCATCGTGGGGGCTCTCCCAAAGGCCCAGCTGGCACTGGTAAGACAGAGACAACCAAAGACCTGGGCAAAGCCCTGGGCATGTATGTCATCGTGGTCAACTGTTCAGAAGGTCTTGACTACAAGTCCATGGGTCGAATGTACTCAGGGCTGGCCCAGGTTAGTTACCTGCTACAGGAACCTTCTTGGCTGGGAAATCTACCCAGACTTTTGTTCAGCTTTAATTCTCCTTAACTCCATCCCTAGATGTCTCCTATCCAGAGCCATCCCTAAGCAAAGATTGTGATGTAGGCAAAACTGGTTTTAAACATTCCACTTGCTGGTTTTGACCACTTTCTTCTCAACTGAAGATGAATTTAACCATTTTGCCTAGTTTGGTTCTGAACATTAGCCCATGCCCACATTCTATGTTGGGCATGTTTCTTGGTTATGTCCTCTGCCCCAGAACGTATCTCTAGGGTTATTTCCAGCATTACAGCTGCCCGGTATTGGATTCTCACTCAGAAGTTTTGACTTCAAAGACCCTGGTCCCCAGGCAGCCCTATCCACTGAGGTGTTACCAAGGGAATATTTTAAACCAGTGGAGGATTTGTCCCACCCTGGTTACTTCCTTTTCTTATGTCTTTTTTCTATTTCTCCCTCTTGATTCTTTTTTAGGCTCGTTTCACCAGTGTAGGACTTCTGTTCTTTTGGGCCCTTTTCATGGTCTTAGTTCTTTTCCTCCACTAGCTTCTTTTTGTTTCTATGGACTATGAAACTCCCTAATCCACTTGATTCCTTTCCGTCCCTACAGACAGGAGCTTGGGGCTGCTTTGACGAGTTTAATCGAATAAACATCGAGGTGCTATCTGTCGTGGCCCAGCAGATCCTCTCCATCCTCTCAGCCTTGGCAGCAGGCCTCACCCGATTCCTCTTTGAAGGTTTTGAAATCAATCTTGTCTGGTCCTGTGGGATCTTCATTACTATGAATCCTGGTGAGAGGGGAAATCAATCTGGTCCTGTGGGATCTTCGTCACTATGAATTCTGGTCGAGGAAAGGGCAGAGGCGGGGCTAGGGATTGCACAGAACTTCTTTTAGAGGGTTTAGCGGTAGAGAGAAGTAGGGTCGTTCCTTCAAAAGTTCAAGGACCTGGACAAAGCACACTGTATTTCCCTCCATCTCTGAGCACACACTCCATTTTTATCCAAGTGGAATCAGTTTAAAGGAACATCAAAGGCATCCTTGGAGGAGAAAACATGCAGCCTGCTGGGGAAGGGGAATAGTCTCATTTTGCTTTGGTAGTTGCGAAGGGTTTGTTAGCTTAAAGATGTACGTGTGTATATATACATACATGTATATATGTGTGTATACATATGTACATGTATGTACACACATATATTCTCAGATGTTTTTAGTATAAACTAACAAATTATACCTTCCACCACTAAATGTTGTCTTAAGCCTAGACCACCCAGCTTCTAGGCACTGTCCCCCAATACACAAGCCCATCAAGGTTATACCATAGGCATAGTTCTTGAAGGAGGCTCTAGGAAAGAGCAGAAATAGGAAAGGATTTGGGAGCTAGAAGGGACAGATGGTTGGGACTGAAGTGAGGTTAAGATTGTAGATAGAGATGAAAAATGGGTAACCTTGGGATCAAGGTTAAAGATAGGGGTCACAGGCAGAAGTGGAGGAAGAAGCTGGGACATGGGAGGGACAGAAATCATACTGAGAACGAAAGATGGATGGGAACAGATGGAATCAGGTGTGAGCTGGAGAAGAGAATACGTTTTGGTGGTTATATGGTCTGGATTGGGCTAAGATATGAGACCGGATTGGGCTTTACTCTGTTCCAGGCTATGCGGGCCGTACAGAGCTTCCTGACAACCTGAAGTCCATGTTCCGCCCCATATCCATGGTGGTGCCTGATTCCACTCTCATTGCGGAAATCATTCTGTTTGGGGAAGGTTTTGGTAACTGCAAGGTATCTATCTGTAACAGCCATGTCACTTGCCCCTACTGTGGCCAATAACACCTGCACATGGGAGGGCTGCTAGCACAGGTTCTTTGATCTGCTTTTCTAAAGAAAAGCAACTTTAAGGGGTTTACAATCTCACTTTAATCAAACATACATATATCATTCACTTAGTTCAGGGGGAAAAGTCAGCACCCTGAACTTCAGAGAAAACACATACAGAAATTACCGGCAGAAATGATATAAACAGAGCAAATAAACACCAATCAACAGACAGACTTCAAACTGTCTGACCATAGCAATATATACACAGTTACCAGAGAGAGAAGCACCAACATTTGGGTTTTCAAAGCCAGGCCGGGGGTGGGGGGTGGGGAGGCTCCTAAGGCTATTCAGAGTCTTGTCTGACCAAATCACAGGAACAGTCTTCCAATGAGTGAGCCCCCAAAGCAAAATGCTAACCCCAGAGTGTATATATATATATATATATATGTGTGTGTGTGTGTGTATATGTATGTGTGTATATATATATATATATATATATATATATATATATATATACACACACACACACATATATACATATAATGTACTTCTTCAGGGTCAGAGGGTGTCACAATCATGTGACTCAAACTCATGTGACTTAGGCTTTCTTGTGACTTAAGCAGGTCATCAAAGACTCTCGATTGAAACAAAGGCAAGACTCAAAGGCATTTGATTGCCTTAGTGCTGAGAAGCACTCCAAAAGAAAAAACAGCAAAAAGTCCCACCCCGCTTGCCATTACACTATCCCCTAACAGCACCCTTGACCTTGTAGTCTTGTGGTCGTCATCTCTCTTTCAACTCTCATTCCCTGGCAGTACTGCTCCCTAGGACATCTGGGCTTTGTGGTCACCCCATCCCAAGATATTTTGGGGCATGTTCCTATTACATGTACTTGGAGCAAGGAGGAGAACCCTACCCCCTAGTGATACCAAGAATGTTTGACAGGCCTAGCCTGGCCCCTCCCCTCAGTATTCTGCCAATAAGTTCCTCCTCAATTAAAGGTCCCAGGAGTGGGACACCTGCGACCTTGAGGCCACACGTGGCCCTCTAGGTCCTTAAGTGCAGCCCTTTGACTGAATCCAAACTTCACAGAACAAATCCTTTTAATAAAAATCAAAGGGAAGCACTTGAGGACCTGGAAGGCCACATGTAGCCTCGAGGCTACTGGTTCCCCATCCCTGCCCCACTATACCACTATCTCTCTTTGTGTCATAGGGGATGGAACATACCTATGTGTCACATCTTCTGTCTCTCCCCTCCCTGCTTCCCCTACCTAGATCCTGGCTAAGAAAGTGCACACACTTTACTCACTGGCTGTGCAGCAGCTTTCCAAGCAGGACCACTATGACTTTGGCCTTCGAGCCCTCACCTCTCTCTTGCGATTCGCTGGCAAGAAGCGTCGACTGCAACCTGATCTGGCTGATGAAGAGGTGAACCCTGCATGCCGATGGCTCTTTAAGTCTTACCTTACATAGTATTGACCCAACCCCCTCCCTCAGGAGCGTCTGAGATTTCTACTCTGCCTCTGTCTAGCTCCACTGGCCATTGGCCTTTGGTTCCTCATGTTCTACTTCCTTGTTGCCCTAACAACCTTAACTTGGCTTCTACTCAATGTCTGCTCATGGTGTTCCCTGAGTCCATCTTCATTACTGAGATGATCCTGACCTTTAGATAGCAGGAATCAGTGGGGTCTCAGGTTTTTGCTTTCTAAGCATGACGCTCCATCTGCCCTCCTCTTCTAGGTGTTACTGCTTTCCATGAGGGATATGAACATTGCCAAGCTAACCTCCGTGGATGTGCCATTGTTCAATGCAATTGTACAGGACCTTTTCCCCAACATTGAGCTTCCGGTCATTGACTATGGCAAGGTATTCTGCCTCATCATACTTCCTGGGTATGAATAGAGCCCCTCCCCCACACACACCTGAACTAGAACTAGAGGAAAACTCTTTCCTCATGGTAAAAGCTTCACTTTGTCTCTAGATACGGTAGCCTAAGCTTCATAGCCTTGATTTCACACACATTAACAAATGATTTTTCTGCTTTTCCTCAGCTTCGTGAGACAATTGAGATTGAACTTCGGGACCTGGGGCTACAGAACACACCATTCACCATGACTAAAGTTATCCAGTTGTATGAAACTAAGAATTCACGTCATTCCTCTATGATTGTGGGCTGCACGGGCAGTGCCAAGACGGTCACCTGGCGCGTTCTGCAAGCATCCTTGTCCACTCTCTGCAGAGCTGGAGAGCCCAACTTCAACATTGTTAAGGTTTGGAACGGGGGCTGATATCTAGGTATCAGGAAGACAGTGGAACCTCGAGGGGAGTGCATATGGACCTTGAGGGGAGTAGCAAACAAAAGTCAATTAAGTTCCTACTATGTGTTAGGCACTGTGGTAAGCAATGGGGATACAGAGAACAGTGAAAGACATTCAGTGCTGTCGGGGAGCTCACAGTCTAATAGGAGAGATAACATGCAAACAATGATATACAAACAAGCTACGTATAGGATAAAGTAGAAACAATCAACAGAGGGAAGAAGGCACCAGAATTAAAAGAGATTGGGAAAGGCTTCCTTATAAATGTTAGGATTTTAGCTAGAACTTCAAGGAAGCCAAGAGACAGAGATAATAGGTCTAATAGATGAGCAGAAAATGAAAAAAAAGAATGACAAAGTATTTACTCTTTAAACCAATTCTATTTTCCCCCCAAATCCTCCTGATTTCTAGGAGTTTCCTTTGAACCCTAAGGCAGTATCTCTAGGAGAGCTGTATGGTGAATATGACCTCAACACTAACGAGTGGACAGACGGTGTCTTGTCCAGCGTTATGCGGACTGCCTGTGCAGGTAATTGACGAAGCAGGGGAATGGTTTGGGAGCTTCCTCCCTGGATCTGGAGACAGAATGGAGGGGACGTGTTTGGGGCCAGGGAAGCAGATGCTTGTGTCCTCGAGGGGAGTAGATGCTAGGTGAAAGCCTCCTGTCTTTCTCATACAAAGATGAAAAGCCAGATGAGAAATGGATCCTTTTTGATGGTCCGGTGGACACATTATGGATTGAGAGCATGAACTCTGTCATGGATGACAACAAAGTGCTGACCCTTATCAATGGAGAGCGCATCTCCATGCCTGAGCAGGTATGTGGATGGGGTAAAATGCTTGGGACACCGAGGAATAGAAATTTCGTGGAAATAAGCAGGAACTCGGAGGTAGAATCCTTAAGTCCCAAGAAACAATGGCTTGTACTTAGAGGCAGGATACTTGGATTTTAAAATAATATATTGAGCCCTGATGTTAGAGGCAGGAAGGCTGAGAGTCGGGTATCATGATGATGTGTTACATTCTTAGGTGTCCCTGCTATTTGAGGTGGAGAACTTGGCTGTGGCCTCTCCAGCCACTGTGTCTCGCTGTGGGATGGTTTATACTGATTACAGTGACCTGGGATGGAAACCTTATGTTCAATCCTGGCTAGAGAAGAGACCAAAGGTACGGAGAAAACTAAGGCAAAGAAAGGAGACTTGGGAGGTGGAAGGAGTCACACAAAAGAAGGAGGAATGGGCAAAACCAGAATCTCTTAATTATTTCCTAACTCTAGGGTGAGGTAGAACCACTCCAGCGGATGTTTGACAAATTCGTCAACAGAATGCTGACCTTTAAGAAGGAAAACTGCCAAGAATTGATTGCTGTCCCTGAATATAGTGGCATCATGTCCCTCTGCAAACTCTTCTCGGCTCTAGCCACACCAGAGAATGGGGTAAGAAGGCAGATTCCCCTATCCATGCCTTACCCTAGTAAAGGTTTGTTAGGGAAAGCTTCCTTGGGTGGGGAGGTATAGTTTGGAGCTAAGTTTGGAAGGGAAGGGAGAGGTCTTTAGTAGACAGAGAGAGGAGGGAAAGGCATTGCTGGTGGAAAAGATGGCATTTATGAAAACAGAAAGACAGGACTGAACAGTCATGTACGGAGGATAGTGAGGAGATCAGTTTGGCTGGAGTAATGAAATCATAAAGATGTTAAAAGGAGAGTCTGTAATGGGAAATGAGGAAGCCAGACTAAGGATTTTACTGTAAATATTGTTGGGCTTTCGGTATTAGTTTAATGGGGATCTGGCATTTGCCAAGACCACCTGAGATGGCGTCCATCCGGTGCATGCGCAGACATCATCAGGTTGCTAAGTTGGTGTCATCCATATGGAAGATGCCAGAGAATTCATTCCAAGAGAATTGTGTAGACTAGAGCATGCCTGAACATTTTGTTTTGGTCTACCCCCTGGTTGGGAGGAGCTTTATTTCCACTGGTGGTGTAACCAGAACTGTCTGCATCTTCGAAATGACCAGAGTTGAATTCGCATTCCCTTGGGTTTTTGCTAAGTTCAGTTTGAGACACTGAGGTGATTCCTTTACTCACAGTAATAGTGATACCACGTGGTATGGGTGGAGGCTCTTATGGCTTCCTTTCTCCTCCCCACGAGGGCCATATTGCACCCCCCCAAAAAAAAGGGTGCTGAGAGTGAAGATGCCAACTCCCTCCCTGGCCATTTTGGAGATGTTGATAATTATAGCTACGAAACCAATGAAAATAGTTCCTCTCAGCCACGTGATAGGTCAACAGAAAATGTCTTCACATTCCCTAGTCCTCATGTTTCTCCCAAAAGCAAGTCCGTAGTGTCTTCCACATGAATGGTACCATCTTGACAAATGATATCTGCACATGTGCCAGACAGATGCTATCTCAGGTGATCTGAGCATGCACCAGACACTCATTACACCAGGATACATGGTCCCCATTTGCCTTTCTCCCTATATGATCTGTGGTTGTTCGTGTTGGGGAGGGAATCTTTCTGCTGTTAACCACATGCTTCCCTCAAGGCCAATATGTTTCATTAGTCATAGCTTTGGAAGCTAGTTAGTTATTTTCTACTCCTCCCCTTTCCCAGTCTCTACAGTGAATATTCTGGGAGTTCCTGCATTTTAGTAAGATCCTTAGTGGCAACAGCTATCTACTTTCATATCATAAACATTATTATGATATAAAAATATCATAAACATTCCCAAGTGGGTGTTACAGTTCCCTTGGGCTATGGTATGCAAGGTGTTAGCAGTTTTTCTTTCTCAAAGGATTTCTCTAGAGAACTCAGTCAGTCAGTGAGTCAGTAAGCACTTGTTAAAGCACCTACTATGCCCTAGGCACTGTGCTAAGTGTAACTAAGGATACACAGAAGGGCAAAAGTCCCTGCCCTCAGAGAGGTCACAATCTAATGGAGGAGACAACACATAAATAAATATGTACAAACGAGCTATACATGGGATAAACAGAAAATAATTAATCAGACACTAGAATTAAGAGGGATTGAGAAAGACTTCTTGTTGAAGGTGGGATTTTAGTTGGGCCTTAGAGGAAGCCAGGGAAGCCAGGGGATGGAGATGAGGATGGAGAGCATTCCAGGCATGGGAGACAGCCAGACGAAATGCCTAGAGCCAAGAGATGGAGCGTCTTGTTGTGGAACAAAAAGGAAGGCAGTGTCATCTGGATTAAAGAGTGAAAAGAGATTAAAGAGTATGGTGAAAGGTGTAAGAAGACTGGAAAGGTGGGGGTTGGTAGGGTGATAGCTTTTGAAGGACTTTGAATGCCAAACAAAAGATTCTATGTTTGATTTTGAAGGTGATAGGAAGCCATTGTCCAGGTCTGAGGTGATGAAGGCCAGTATCAGGGTGGTAGCAGTATCCAAGGGAAGAAAGGGGGAGGTATTTAAGAGATGTTGCAAAGGTGAAATGGACAGGCCTTGGCAACAGATAGGAAGTGGGCATATGATTTCCCCCAGCCCTATGCCCCCAACTTCACAATATTGGTTGAGAAATTCACCCAGGTCAATTGTGCAGAAGGCAGTGCTCATTACTATGCCAGAGTGAGCCCATAGACACTCTGGGTAATGAGGAGTCATTTGGAGCTTCCTGAGCAGGAAAGTGAATGTATTTTAGGGAATGAGTAAAGTTTCAGGCAAGATGAAATCCAGGATTATAGATAAATCAAGAAATATGTTCTCCATTCTGCCTAATATTTTCTCTCATACATCCCCTAGATAGCTTACTTAATAGATGTACATACATATCCATTGTCTGGGTGGTTAGCTTAGATACACATGCATATCTGCATAGATATACATGTTCATCTGCATAGATATACTTACATGTCTACATAGATATACATGCATCCATTGTTTGGCTGGTTACTTAGTTGGCTAGGAGACTTAAGTTGAGGGTTTTAGTCTTGTCATTTTAGTTCTGTCCCTTGACCATTGGCTATACTCCCAGTCCTGCCTGGTTAGCTATCTCACAAATGTTGGTTAGAAGGGAGTCTGAATGAGAATGTGTGAGTGACAGTGAATTCATTCTCCTTTTCAGGCAAATCACACAAACACTATTCTAGTGGCTGAATGATTTAGTAGTAAGAGACTCTGGAGACCTGGGTTCAAATCCTGGCTTGTCAGCTACTTGACCATGGGCTAATCCCACTCTGATCCTCTGTTTCCTCATTCATAAAACAGAGATATTACTATTTACACTTCCTACTTTACAAGATTGTTGCGAAGAACACTTTTGTGAACCTTAAAATAACATGTAAATATGGACTGTATTATTGTGGGTTGAAAGAATCTGTCTACATACAAAGGACACCACATATTCCTTGGATAGAGGTCTCAGGACTAAGGTCCTGGTATCAGGGCATCTTCTCAGATGCAAGGAGTGTTAGATGTATCAGTCTAGAACTCACAGTGTGTGGTTTTACAAAGGGAACCTGGCAAGGAAGGAAACCTCTGTATCTACATGACACACTCTTCTTTCAGAGGTTGTTAGGTTAGGCAGGTCCCCTGAGATCCCCTGTGTCTCTAACACCATTTCCTTCCTCCTAGGTAAACCCAGCTGATGGTGAAAACTATACCACAATGGTGGAGATGACCTTTGTATTCAGTCTTATTTGGTCAGTGTGTGCATCTGTGGATGAGGAAAGCCGCAAGAAGATAGACAGTTTCCTCCGGGAACTTGAGGGATCCTTTCCCAACAAGGTCAAAAAACCCAAAGACTCAAATGTCCTGTTTCAAAACACTCGGTTCTTCCTTCTCTGCACCCCACCTAGACCCCTCATATGTGCCCTACTTATAAGACTGCTTGAGAAGCAAGTGTCTGACCTCCCAGTTCCTAGTTTTCAGCTTTCTCTTTCTTTGATCCCATAGTCTTTGAATTAGAATATGATCCCTAAAACTGAACATGGGAAAGCTGGGGAGAGGGTTTTAGACCTGTCAGACAACCCCTGTTTGGTTTCTAGGACACAGTGTTTGAGTACTTTGTGGACCCCAAGTTGAAGAATTGGATGACATTTGAGGAAAAGTTGCCCAAGAGTTGGCGGTATCCCCCAAAGTAAGGGCAGGCTGTGGGATAGAATGGGGAGGGCAAGACCTAGAGAGGAAGTGTGTTGACTAAAAGCGAAGATCAAGGACTAGAGAAGAGTGGTGATTCCAAGACAAGGAGGCACATCTTGAAACACAAGATGGGCTCTCTAGAGGGAAGACATAATCTTGGGGCTATATTTGGGGATGAGGAACTAGGGCCTGGAAATGAGTGACACAAAGTGGGGTAAAGAGGAAAGAGGAATCAGTCTCAAACTAATTTCCTCTTTTTCAGTGCCCCCTTCTATAAGATCATGGTGCCCACTGTGGACACTGTCCGATACAACTACTTGGTGAGCGCCCTTGTGGCCAGCCAAAACCCGATCCTCTTAGTTGGTCCTGTGGGCACAGGCAAGACATCCATTGCTCAAAGCGTCCTGCAGGCCCTGCCCACCAGCCAGTGGGCTGTGCTCACTGTCAACATGTCTGCTCAGGTTAGTGGAAAACCCAGGCAATACAATTTAACTCAACGGACGTTTACTAACTGCTTAGTATATTTGAGCCATTCCACTGGATGTTAGGAGTACAAAGATGAAAAACTACACAATCACTGCCCTGAAAGTTACAGTCTAATTAAGAAAAGAATTCATGTTAGAATGAGATAAATGCACAGGAAGATCCTCAGGACCTCCAAGTTCTCGTTTCCCTCAAAGACTTAGGCCTCTCAGCCCTTGGATCTCCTCTGCACCAACACCCTAGCTTTCTTCTCTGTTTGGCACCCCAGTCCTCTACCCTAAGCTTTTCCCACAGACTACATCTAACAATGTGCAAAGCATCATTGAAAGCCGTGTGGAGAAGCGCACAAAGGGTGTATATGTACCATTCGGAGGGAAGAGCATGATCACCTTCATGGATGACCTGAACATGCCAGCCAAGGACACATTTGGCTCTCAGCCACCCTTGGAGCTACTACGCCTCTGGATTGACTATGGCTTCTGGTACGACCGGGGAAAACAGACCATTAAGCATATCAAAGTGAGTATCCTAGGACCTCGATGCTACGGCCTCCAAATCTCCCCCATCTCTCCAGTCTCTTCTCCATTCCAGAACTCCACTGTTTAGCTCCTTAACCCTGTTCCTCTCCCATACCTAATGGTCCTACCCTCAGAATATCCCTCTCTTGGACCTAAGTATCTGCTCCTTAAGCTATTCACCCTCTCCCCTCAGAAACCAAGAAACCCAAATCTTCAGCTTTCGCTCTCTTCCCTGTTCTCTCACTGCAATCTGTTTCTCCAGTCACTGTTCTCCCAGAATTGTCTTCCCCATTCCTGCCCATATCCAAGGGTCCTTTAGCTCCCACTTTGACCCTTCTTTTGCCCTGGTGGCTACCTCCCATTGCCTGGGTGGTCAACTCCAAGGTATCGGGTAGAATTAACTACTTGCTAACTAAACAAAAGGAAGAATGGACCTCCTTCTCTTCAAAAACCCAGGCATCTTACTTTCTGCTCCTCCTTTTCTTCCATACTATCGAGACCCAACTTCCTTTTTCTTCCCTCATTCAGCATAGGAAAATTGGCTTCATCCTGGTTCTCTCTAGCACTCGTATAATAGCTCTCCTTTCTTCATTTTGTTCTCCCTTCATATTTCATTACTCTTTCCTGTTTCCATTCTGTCTCCTCACTTCCTGTCCCCCTCTGACTTCCTCTCCTAACACTCTTTTTTTTCCTTTTCTTACTACTCTTCAAATTCCTCCCTCCCCCATTCCCAAACCACCTCTCTCTCTCACATCCTCCCTCCACCTTCATCTCTCCTACACCAGGACATGTTCCTGATGGCTGCCATGGGACCTCCAGGGGGCGGAAGGACAGTCATCTCCTCAAGACTTCAGAGTAGATTCCATCTCATCAACATGACTTTTCCCACAGTGAGGGAGTTTTCGGAGTCTTGGGGTGAGGGAGGGGAGGGGAACAGAGCTGAGGGGGGAAGCAAAAGATGAAGTGCTAAACTGTGACAGCCTATTGGAAGCAGCTGGCAGGAGGATACCCTCGAGCCCTATTGTTAGTGGAGAATGAAAGACAGACCAAAGAGCAACTGGGAAAACTGGGAAGAGTTGCATGCTGGGACTTAGAGTGTATAAGGGTTTGGACTGTTGTCTGATGGACTCTCTAGTGCCCTGAAGCTACAAGGGCTTCATGCTGGGAACTGCTGCAGACAGATTTGTATTCCCAGGAGGAGGGAGTGGTTCCATTGAACCACCCCTCAGCACTAGTGATTTTAGATGGGCTCAAAGATAGAGAGTGGAAGGGATTGTCGAAGCCATCTAGTGTTACCCCATCATTTGAGTGATATGCACATGGTAGCCAGGTAACATGTAGCAGAGCCAGCTTTGAAAACCAGAAAGCTAAGTAAATCCACTATTCTGTGATGAGACAGGGGATCCTAAGAAGACTGGGGAAGGTAGGAACAGGAAGACTGGGGACAAGAAGAGCTTAGATAGTTGGGGAAAGGATGAGCCAAGGGACGAACACTCTGTCTTTAGGAATCCCAGATTCTCCGTATCTTTGGTACCATGATCAATCAGAAGCTTCAGGACTTTGAGGAAGAGGTAAAGCCCATCGGGAATGTGGTGACTGAAGCCACCTTAGAAGTTTATAATACTGTGGTACAACGTTTCCTTCCCACACCTGCCAAGATTCACTACCTCTTCAACCTTCGAGACATTTCTAAGGTGAAAATCAGCCTACCCCTCTTCAAATATAGCTCTGCCTCTTCAACATTAGACCAGACCCGTTAAAGTGGACCAAACTAACCCGAAGATCCCCTCTTCCACTTTGCTCTAGAGGACTGAACTCAGTTTATCCCATCCCTTTTTCCTTCCTGATCCACTCTTTATCCCTAGAAGCAGCTAGGTGAGATGATATCTGTCAAATGCTCTGCAAATCTTAAACCAACTACCCGTCTGTCTTGTGTTTCAAATCCTGGTTGGCCATTTTTGAGGCAGCTAGGTGGTACAGTGCATTGAGCGTTTGTCCTTAAGTGAAGAAGACCTGAGTTCAAAGCTGGCCTCAGGCACTTACTAGCTGTGTGACCCTGGTCAAGTCACTTAACCTTTGTTTGCCCTCAACTATAAAATGGGGATAATCATAGCATCTACCTCCCAGGGTTATTGTGAGGATCAAATTAAATAATATGTAAAAAGTGCTTAGCACAATGCCTGGCACATTAATAAATGTTTCATGCATGCATCCCCATTCCCCCAATAGGTATTCCAGGGCATGCTTAGAGCCAACAAGGCCTTCCATGATACCAAGGCCAGCATCACTCGACTCTGGATCCATGAGTGTTTCAGGTGAGATGTTCCACACCTAAGTCCAGCCGATGTCTTCCTCAGGTCTAGCCCCGGGCCCCAGTTTTAGCCATGTTCTCTCTATCACATCCTCTGTATCCTTTTCTAAATCCCTATTCCCACATATCTCTACACCCTTATTCCTTTCCCCATCCCTCCTCTATCCTCCATATCTTACTGTTTCCGGGTCTTGTTCCATTCTCCCCTGCTTTTATGCTTTTGCACAAGACATCCCCAGTGCCTGGAATGGACACCCCCGTCCTATCTCTATTGAAATTGTCCCTTTCCTTCAAGGCTCAGCTCAGGGCCACTTTCTCTAGGCAGCCTTCCTTACTCCTCCCTAGTTAGAAGTAATGCCTTTTTATATCTCTTAAGCCACATATAGCCTTTTCCACACATTTAATTTCCAACCTATTTTATAGTTATTTGTGTACAAATCCCTACTGGATTATAAACCCCTTGAGGATGTTTCTAATTTTTGTATCCGTGGCACCTAGCACAGTGTCCTGGAATTTAGTCATCCCCCATTTCTATCTTATTCTTAACACCACCCCCCCTTCCTAACAGAGTGTTCTCTGACCGACTGGTGGATACAACAGACACTGAGGCCTTTGTGAGCATCCTGAATGAAAAACTTGGAACTTTCTTTGACCTCACCTTTCATAACCTTTGTCCTAACAAGCGCCCACCCATCTTTGGTGAGTTGGGAGTCTGTGGGTGCTGGAATTTTGAGGGGACACAGGGATCAAAGTGAAAGCTGGGGACTACATTCTATGCCCTTCAGCCCTGGAGTAGTAGCTGAGGGAGGGGAGGGGAGGGGGAGGACAGGGGAGGGGAGAGGAAGGGAGGACCAGGCACTGAGGTTCTGCTTTCTCTTTGCTTAGGGGACTTCATGAGGGAGCCCAAGGTATATGAAGATCTGGTCGATCTGACAGTACTAAAGACAGCCATGGAGACTGCACTGGATGAGTACAACTTGTCCCCTGGGGTTGTGCAAATACAGCTGGTGCTGTTCCGAGAGGCCATTGAACACAGTGAGCTTTCCCCCTGTCCATCCTTATCAGGGCAGGTGAAGGGGGTTTCCTTCTTTTCATCCCCCTAACTAGGGTCCGTAAACCTCTATCTCCTTCGTGGCTCTGGGTTGCTCCGGGGGCACAAGTTATGTTTTTCATTGGAAGTAGGACCTAGTGAACATAGTAAACGTCCCAGTTGGTAAAAAAAAATTTGGAGGGGATGGGAACTCTGGATGAGGAGAGAACAGTAGGACCCCGAGTCTCTGAAAATTCCACACACAGTAATCTGGCATCTGGAGAATGGGGCCTTTCATATTTGAGCAGGTCCCCTGCTTTGTCCTGAGAGCTTGTCTTGTCCTACCTAAGTCTTTTGGTGGTCTCCACACCAGATTCAGACATCCCTCTTTCTCAGATGAGATGCTGAGAATTTAACAGTTATTGAATGTATGGAATCTGTTTGATTGAATGTGCAGAACTATATAGAATCTCTTTCAACATCTTCATAGTCACACGGATAGTGCGGGTCATCGGACAGCCTCGAGGTAACATGCTATTGGTGGGAATTGGAGGCAGTGGGCGCCAGAGCCTCGCCCGTTTGGCATCCTCTATCTGCGAGTACATTACCTTCCAGATCGAAGTTACCAAGTATTATCGAAAGCAGGAGTTCCGGGAAGGTGAGGCTGCTGGGGAGTTGTCCTGGGAATAAGAAAGACCTCAAGCTTGAGGGACTGGTTGCCTGGTTTCTTGAGGGGAAGTGAGTGAGGATTGTTGGGAACTAGAGAAACAGGTGATATTGTCAACCCAGAGTTAGGTAAGGGCAGAGTAAAGAGAACCAGATGTTTCTGGGAGGAAGGCTTAGAATTCTGGGTCCCAGAAAAGAAATAAGGGCAAATCTATCACTTTTTCTATCCTCTACTGGCCTGTGATTTGGGGCCCTCTCTATTACTAGATTCTCTGTCACTCTAGAGGTCGGTCATGGTGGAAGACTGAGAATTCTGTATTGTAATCTCTCCCTTTTGCTTCCTTCCACATGCACAGATATCAAGCGTCTCTACCGCCAGGCTGGGGTAGAACTGAAGGCCACCTCCTTCCTTTTTGTGGACACCCAGATTGCTGATGAGTCATTCCTGGAGGACATTAACAACATTCTTAGTTCGGGCGAGGTCCCCAATCTCTACAAAACTGATGAATTTGAGGAGGTGTTAACCTATTCCCTATTTCCTATCAGCCAAACCCACCTCCCCCATGTACACCTGACCCTACACTGCAGTGCCATCATTTCTTTACCTGGTGCAGTTAGGTGGCTAGGCTGTTCTTTCTTGTCCCCTTTTCCTAAAAGAAACTTTCCTGGGCTCCCCTGCTCCTTTGGTGCCTGCCCTTCTGACTCTACCATGGCTTCTCCTCCAGATCCAGAGACAGATCATAGACCAGGCAAAGCAGGAGCAGGTGTCTGAGACCTCAGATAGTCTCTTTGCCTACCTTATTGAACGTGTGAGGAACAATCTGCACATTGTGCTTTGCCTCAGCCCTGTGGGGGATCCCTTCAGGTGAGTCGCTCATCCATGTCCTTTCTTTGAGTCTCATGCCCTCTCTTTGAGGCCCCTCCCTCGATTCCCTGATTCCTCTTGAGACCCGCTTGTCTTGTCCCTGGCTCCTTTGGAAGATCCTTTTCCCTCAAATAGGCCTCATCACCTTTCAGGATCATTAGATTCTTAGGAGCACCAGAAGCTGGGAAGGAGACAGTGGAGTGAAGGTCTAAGGCCAAGGTTGGCATGGGAGGGGTGATTTAAGAGAGTGTGGTCCCTGAAATAAGCAAAGACTGGGAAAGATGAGCAAGAGGCCTCAGGACTAGATATGTACCTGGTTACCTCAGGGAAATGGCTACATGTATGTACATGTGTAAAGCCAGGGACTGGGAGAATAACCAAGGTTTGGGGAAGCCAGTGTTGGACCTTTGATTTGGGTTACACTGCCCCTTACCCCTAGGAACTGGATCAGACAATACCCAGCCCTGGTGAACTGTACAACCATCAACTGGTTCTCTGAGTGGCCCCGTGAGGCCCTGTTGGAGGTGGCCGAGAAGTACCTCATGGGTGTGGACCTTGGGACTGAGGAAAACGTGAGAACCCTTTTACTTATAACAGTATCCCTAACGACCTCTGTCCCTTCTTCCACTTCTAGCCCCTGTTGTTTGAGCTCTTCCTTCCTCCTTGGGTCTTCCCTTCCTTCCGGTCCCTGCTCACATCCTGCTCCTACTGCCCTTAGATCCACAAGAAGGTTGCCCAGATTTTCGTCACTATGCACTGGTCAGTGGCCCACTACTCCCAGAAGATGCTGTTGGAGCTTCGAAGACACAACTATGTCACCCCCACCAACTACCTGGAGCTCGTTTCTGGATACAAAAAGTATGGAGACATGGAGCAGTTAAAAATATCTGTATACGTGAAACAGGAAATTGTTAGAGATGTGGAAAGTACTGAGGAACAGAGGGGCCAGAGAGCTCGGGGGATGGTGGACCATGGTGAATTGAGGAAGGGGGTGGCGGGATTTGGTTCTTTAGCTTGTGACAGAAAGAGATCAAGGCTCATAGTCTTCTTTTAAAAAATTCATTCATTCATTCATTCATTTATTTTTAACATTCATTTAAAAAAAATTGAGTTCCAAATTCTCTCCCCTTCCTCCAGCACCTCCCCCATCCATTGAAAAGGAAAGCAATATATGATATTCATTATACATGTGAAGTCATACAAAATGTATTCCCATATTAGCCGTGTTGCAAAACAAAACAAGAAAACAAGGAAAATAGAGAAAAAAGTATGCTCCCCTCTGCACTCAGAATTCCTCAGTTTTCTCTCTGCAAGTGGATAGTGATTTTCGTCAGCCCCCTAATCTTCTAAATGGGTTCCTCAGTCTTGACCCCACTCCAACACTGACTGACTGTTTCCATTCTCTGGACCCATGTTTCATAGTCCATTTCAGACCATGATACACCTTTGAAAGTCAGGATTTACCCAGCCTCTTTCTACCTCCCTGTCCAACTGTCTGCCGGTCCATCTGTCTGCCTATCTAACTCCCATTTCCAGCTGAATATGTTGTATCTGTAGTATGCCACAGCTCTGACGCTTAATAGCTGTGGAACACTGGGAAAATCACCTGACCGCTCTGAGAGTGTTTTCTTATCTATATGGTGAAGATACTATCTGTATTACCTGCATCATGGGGAAAGTATATTTGTAGTGTCATGAAGTGCTACAGAAATGAGTCATTATCCCATTCATTTAACATTTATTTATTGATCAGTACTATCAGTGATAGGGCACTAAATACTAAGGAAAATATTAACTAAGGGCTCTGAACTTGAGGTAGTTACTAAATGTGAAAAGTATTTTTTTAATGAATAAAAGATAATCTATACTATCACAGATTCACGGAGCTAGAAAGCCCCTTAGAGGCCACCTAGTTCAATTGGTACCTTCACAGGTTAGAAGACATTAACAACGTTCTCAGTCCCCCCAGCCACCTCACTGGGATGGTAACTCAATTTCCCCCTAGCTTCTTTGATGCCTGCCTTACCCACCTTCTGACTCTACCCTGGCTTCTTCCCCACTATCCCCAACAAATGGTCCTCTAGTCCCTACTTGAAGACCTTCAATAATCAGGAACCCACCACCTCCATTCTTGGGCTCCCTAGTTGTTAGGATTTTTTTTTCTTACACAGAGCTAAGATTTGCATCATTTCAAATTCTACCCCAGTGTTTCCAGTTCAGTGATGGAGAAGGACAAATCCCAGTACTTGAAGACAATTTATGATACCTTAAGTTTTTCCTTCTTCTTTCCCTAAACATTCCTAGGCTAATAAAGAACCAGCTCCTCATTTTCCAGGTACATTTATACATACATACATACATACATGTCATCCACCTTGCCTCTTTACCTTAAAGACCCCCAGACCTTTTCACCAGCCCTACAGCTGAATCCTCCTAGATGTGTTGTCTCCCCTAATTAGACTGAACTTCTTGAGAGCAGTGATTGTCTTGCTTTTCTATTAATATCCCTAGTACTTAGCATAAGAAGAACTTAACACATTTCATTCCAGACATATCTAAATGTGGTTCTAGTTTTAGTACTCTGGGTGCTTTAGTACTTCTGTTCATAAAACAGCCTCATGCACCTCTCAGAGAAGGCATGGCTTTTGGACTTAGGCATGGACTTAATTAAGGGCCAAGTAAGTTATGCAGACAATTAAGTGTGCCCTAAGAGTTCAAAAGAGGGAGAGATCACTGTCAATTGGAGTGGTCATGGGAGGTAAGTTTCATAGAGGAAGTGGGTGGGATGGGTAGGACTTAGAAGATGGAAAAGAGAAGGAAGGGTATTACAGGCAAATGTTATAGAGTGAACAAAGGGATAATTGATTAGACCAGCCAGGGTAAAGCAGAGGCTTCATGGCTCCATCTGTAGTCACTAAACCACTCTGGGCCACAGTTTCTTCATCTGTGAAAGTTGGACTGGATGGCCCAGAACACCCTTAGACTTATAAGGTCCCTGTATCTCTACTGTTCTATGATTCTGGTAGGGAGTAGTAGAAGATTAAGTTGGAGATGAAGGTCAGTTTCCAATTGTGTAGGACTTTGGAATACCATGCTAAGGATTTCAGACTGTAGTTAATGCAGAGATTTAAAAAAAAAAACAAAACAAACTTTTGAGCAAGAATGTTATAGGATGAAAATAGTATTCTAAGAAAATTAACCCAGTATTGCTCAGGATAGACTGAAAAGCATGAATTGGGAGGCTATGGTAGTAATACAGTCATAATGTGATAATCCAGGCATGAGTCTGAATTGATGAGATGGCAATAGGAATGGAAAGAAAGTTATAAATTCAAGCAGCATCTCCAACAAAGAATTGATGGACTTGATGGCTGACCATAGCAGGAGAAGGAAGAGTCGAGACAGGAGGGTTTTGAGAATGAATGATGGATGCCATTGGAAGAAATAGATACATGCACTCCCAGGAATCTGCATGCCTTTCTTCACCATATTTAATACTACATCTACTTTTCCCACCTGACATCCCCAAAATAGTAGCAGGGACTGAGGAAACCCAGAACATTACTACCCAGTAGGGGTGTCTTTAGCGTACCCCAAAGTGGTTTGATGGCCTGGCAGGGAAATAGTGCTTTGGACCCAACCACCTCTCTGAAATTTGTGTTGGCTGAGGCTTCCTATTCCCTTTTCTCTGGGATCCCAACCTCAGCCTGTCACCAGATCTTTTCAGGGGGACAGGCTCCCTCTTCTGACCATACCCCTATTCTGCTCCTTAGATTACTGGCAGAGAAGAAGCAGGAACTATTAGACCAAGCTAATAAGCTTCGGACTGGGCTGTTTAAGATCGATGAAACTCGAGAGAAAGTGCAAGTGATGTCATTGGAGCTTGAGGAGGCCAAGCAAAAGGTGGCAGAGTTCCAGAAACAGTGTGAAGAATACCTGGTTATCATTGTACAGCAGAAGCGAGAAGCTGATGAGCAGCAAAAGGTTTGAGAGGGGCAATTGCCCCTGCCCCTGCCCCTCCAGCTCAGCTTAGTGGAATTGGTGTGCATATTTAGAGCTGTCTGTTTACCTGACTTCAGAAATAAGTAAGGTGGTCTCAGTCCCTTTAAGTAGGAAAGGTAGGATAAGCCCATAAATAATTAGTTGTATTCAAATTAATGTTATAAGTGCATAAGAGAGGTACAGAGTACAGTAAGAGTCCGGTGAAGGGAAGTATTCCTTTTGGTTGGAGAAGTCTTATTCCTAGGGAATCCTGATGAAAAGGAACACTATTTTCTGGGTTTGCATAGGCTTCACTTTTGAATCCTCTTTAGGAATTTGTAATATGGATGACTTGGCCTATAATAGGAGCCATTCCTTGGAGCATGGGCCTGCTTTCAATGGTCCTTGTGGAAGTTTGGTGGGGTTAGATGGGAGGGGAAGTCATCAATGTGTGATGGAGAGTCCCCTTACTGTGTGCCTCAGAGGCCTCCCAGGACCCTTATACCTTTTGAAACTCAAAAAGTTGCCTGGACACTTTCATCTTGGGATGGAATCCCAATCCCATCCCGTTTGGGGTACCTTAGGAAAGAGCAAACATGAAGACAGAGGTAGCTATGTGTTCATGTCCGTGGAGGAGGCCAATGGGTGGGAGACAGGGCAGTTCCTCCTTTGTTGCACATTCTCTCGAATTCATTGCCTGCCTAACTACCTTAACAACCTGGAGAAGGGGGCAGAGCCAAGAGCCTTGCTTTTTCTCTGCCCCTAGGCTGTGACAGCTAATAGTGAGAAGATTGCAGTGGAGGAAGTCAAGTGCAAAGCACTGGCAGACAATGCCCAGAAGGACCTGGAGGAGGCATTGCCTGCCCTGGAGGAGGCCATGAGGGTACCCAGGAGTGTGTTTGGGAGGGGGAAAACAAGCAAATGTGGGGTGGGGGTGGGGCAAGGGTGGCTGTTGCTAATACTCCCTGTGAAAGACCTCAGCAGCACTGCCCCACAGGCTAGTCCTTGAGTGAGTACAAGTTGGTGGAGCTCTCAGCTAAGGTCCCACCCAATAAACTGACCTTCCTGCCTGCTGAACAGAGCTTTACTTCTTAGGCTCTAGAATCCCTGAATAAGAAGGACATTGGAGAGATCAAATCATACGGACGGCCACCCACTCAAGTGGAAACAGTGATGCAGGCTGTAATGATCCTCCGTGGAAATGAGCCCACCTGGGCAGAGGCCAAAAGGCAGCTAGGTAAAGGGGAAGTCTAGTGGCTGCTGAATGCATGGTCTGGGGCTGGGGCTGCTCAAGTAAGAGCAGAGAGACAATTCCGTGGTAAGAGTCCATCAGTCAACTAGCATTTATTTATCACCTACTTACTGTGCTCCAGGAGACAACATGATAGCAACTATGTACAAATAAGCTATATACAGGGAAAATTGGAAAAAACCAACAGAGGGAAGGCCCCAGGATCAAGGCGGTTCAGGAAAGGCTTCTTAGAAAAGGTAGAACTTGAGCTGAGACTCGAAGGAACCAAGGAAGCCGGGAAGCAGAGATGATGAGGATAAGAGTATTGGGCATAGGCGACAGCCAGCGAGAATGGAGCATTTTGTGCCAGGAGAAGCAAGGAAGCCAGTGTCACTGCAGACTATGTGGAGGGAATAGAATGTAAGAAGACTGGAAAGTTAGGAGGAGGCCAAGTTATGGAGGGCTTTAAGAGCCAAACAGAGGTTTTTATATTTGATACTGGGAGTAATAGGGAGCCACTGGAAATGATTGTGTAGGGAGGTAACGTGGTCATTGAGCTTTAGGAAGATCAGTCTGATATCCGAGTAGAAGATGGACAGTAGTGGGGAAGAGACTTGAGGCAGAGAGATGAAACAGCAGGCTCTTGGGGTATTTCAGGTGTGAGGTGGTGAGGGCTTGTACCAGGGTGGTGGCAGTGTTAGAGAGTAGGGAACATATAGGAGAGACGTTACAAAGGCAGACTTGGCACCTGATTAGATATGGGGTGGGGGCGAGGGGAAGAGGGAGAAGAACGCCGAGAGTAAAGGAGGTACTGATCCCAGGGCAGAGGTCACCATGTCCAGGCTTTGGGGGTGGGGGAAGGAGACTGCATTGGACCAGGTCCTCTAACCAAGATTCCTCCATCCCAAAGGGGAACAGAACTTCATCAAGTCGCTGATCAACTTTGACAAAGACAACATCTCAGATAAAGTACTGAAGAAGATTGGGGCATTTTGCGCCCAGCCTGACTTTCAGCCTGACATCATTGGCCGAGTCTCTCTCGCTGCCAAATCCCTCTGTATGTGGGTCCGGGCCATGGAGGTAAAGTGAGAGCTGGGGAAGAGGAGGGGAAAAGAGAGAGGCTAGAGGGAGAAGGGTTGGTGGAAGAGAGAACTGGGAGAAGTGAAGACGGTGGAAGAAGAGGAATGAACAATGGGTGGGTAAGCAGGGATGTTCCCTAACCCTGATTGCTTCCCTCAGCTGTACGGGCGTCTCTATCGGGTGGTGGAACCTAAGAGGGCGCGAATGAATGCTGCCCTGGCTCAGCTACAGGAGAAGCAAGCAGCACTAGCTGAAGCCCAGGAGAAGCTTCGAGAGGTCAGGCTTTCACTGCAACTCTCCTCACTTTACCCCACAAAGTCTGTTTCTCCCCACCTAACCCCCATTTTCCCCACAGCCTGCCACCCTCTATCCCTGCCTCTGCCCCCATGCCTCTAGTTTGGATCTATCTCTGATCTAGGTTGTCCCAGCAGACTGAATATTGGCATGCTAAGGAGAATCAAGAATGGATCCCCATTGGTGGGGTTTCCAGGGATTAATTCAGGAGTTACCTGTGGGTAATCCAGTAAATAATTGTGATTGCATCCAGATGTGAACCTAAGAGCTGGGAACCTCCTCAGGAGTTATTTACACTTAATTAGGAGACTCCGAACCAATCCTGGCAGTCAGATGCATTGGCTTCCCCTCTTCCTGACCGATGTAGATCATGGAATGATTGGCACTGGCAAGGACTTGAGAACTCATGTCGTACAATTCATTTTATAGATGATGAAAGTAAAGCCCAGAGGCGAAGTGATTGCCAGAGGCCACAGGGCTGTTTGTGGGCTTGGCGCTTCTGACTCCAAAGTCATTTTTTTCGAGGACACCACACTATCTCAAAGGTCCCTCTCCATCTTTTCCTATCCTGGATGCCTGGACTACTGGGAGTGTGATGATGTCCACTGGCATTCTGTCATGGCTCTGCTGATGGGCTCATTGGGACCATTTGGGTAGAAATGAAAAGAAAGGATAAAAAAAATTGAGGCCGTTCATTGTGAGCTCCTTCACCCTTTTTCTTCGTCTCTAAATCCCTGGACATTATTCCTTTTGTATTCTCCATTCGCTAGTCTCTTACATTGAGGCGGCCCTTCTTGTCGAGACCAGTCTATCGGCAGGTGCTGTGTTCTCCGGTAAATTTCGTCTTCAATCACATACCCTCCTGCTCCTCTAATCTTAAATCTCTCTTGATCTACTGGTTCCTGACCTGCTGCATTTAAATATGGCCAGTTTCTTCTACCCTTAAAAAAATCTTCACTAGACTGCCCCCCCCAACTCAAGGCGTTGTCTCGTATCTTTCTTCCTTTGACCAAACTCTTAGAGAAAGCTCTCTGTACTTATTACTTTCGCTTCCTCTCTTCTTACTCCCTGACACTTTGTAGACTGTCTCAACACTCTCACTCAATCGAGACTGCTCACTAACAATCTCTCTCTCTCTTAAAATGTTTTCCCCTAATTAAAACAATTTTTAACAGCTGAAACAATTTTTTGACATTTTTTAAAGTTTTAAGTTTCAAATTCTATCCCTTCCTCCCCCGTCCCCCCTTCCTGAGACAACAGTCTGCCAACCATCTCTTAATGGACAAAACTTTCCTCAGTCTTCTCTCATTCTTCGTTTTTCTTGACCTCTCTGCTGCATTGGACACCATCGACCACCCTTCACCTCTCCTCATGGATTCTCTCCCCTCTAGGTTTTTGTGACCCTGTTGTCTCCTGTTTCTCTTCCTACGCACCTCACAGCTCCTTACTCTCTTTTGCTGGCTCATCATCCATATTTTTGCTCCTTAATTGTAGATGTCCACTAAGGAAGGCCCTGTTTCCTGGGCCCTCTTCACTTCTCTCTCTGTACATTCTTGGTACCTTTATCAGCTCCCACGGGTTAAATTATCGTCTCCATGAAGGTGACTTACAGATCTGTGTATCCAAACCCAGCCTCTACCCTGAGCTTTAGTTCCACATCACTGTTGGACATTTCAGACTGGATGCTCCGGAGACATCTCCGGCTCAACGTGTCTAAAACAGAACTCACTGCCTTTCCCCCTCAAAATTATTCCTCTCCCAAATTTTACTGTTACGGTCGAACCATTCCTCCAGTCTCCAAGGTTTGTGACCTCAGAGTTACTCTCAACTCCTCCCTTCCCCCCAACCCAGTTCTAAGTGATACAGCGGGTCTGGAGACAGGAAGATCTCAGTGCAAATCCAGCCTCAGAGAGTGACCTTGAGCAAATCACCTGACCTCGTGGCCTCAGTTTCCTCACCTATAAAATGGGGAAGAGTAGTGGCACCTGCCTCACAGGGTTGTGAGGATCAGTGAGATCATACCTGTAAAGGGCTTAGCGTAGCGCCTGGCACATAGTAGGTGCTTCCTAAATGCTCATTCCTTTCCTTCCCCCTTAATTACTTTGTATATTCAGTATGTAGTGAAATATTCAGAATGTGGAATAAATAGAATGTGAGTTCTTTAAGGGCTAGAAATGTTTGTATATTAACTGGTAGCTCCATAGCCTAGTATGGGGCCTGAAACCTAATGGGTACTTACACTTGTCCTTTGACTGAGTGAGTGAACGCAAGGGTATGAATCACAGTGCAACTTCCCATAGAACTTCGAAAGACTGTGGACTGTGGCTGGATTACTAGAGGCATTTTCCCTTTAAGGTTAATCCCCCTCACCCACCCTCACCACCCCCCCAACACACACACACACACACACACACACACAAAAGAAAAGAATCTTGAGGGATCTGGTATCATGCTTCACATCATCATGCCTCATGTTAAGATGTCTGCTGTGTCTCTCTTCTGCTCCTCCCCCAGGTGGCTGAAAAGCTGGAGATGCTAAAGAAACAATATGATGAGAAGCTGACTCAGAAGGAAGAGCTCCGGAAGAAGTCAGAAGAGATGGAGTTGAAACTGGAACGGGCTGGGATGCTGGTGTCTGGGCTGGCAGGCGAGAAAGCCCGATGGGAGGAAACTGTACAGGTGAGAGGGACCCGGGGACGGGCTCCCTCTTCTTCCTAGATCAGTGACCACAGGGACTCCCGTTAGTCCAGCTGCAGTTTGGAACTTGGGAGAATCCTCAAGTGAGGGCAAGAAAATGTGAGTAGGAGTAGGGAGAGTTCTCATTTCCCTTGGGTTAAGAGTTGGGGGAGTCCCGTGGACAAGAACACTCATATGTTTAAAAAAAAAGCTGTCTTGGGTTTGTGGAAGGATGTGCCATGGACAGCATACGTTAAATTAAATGCTGAAATGAGTAGAAAAAACAGACGTCTCAAATCAATTCATTTCAATTCAACAAACCTTTATTGGACACCCACTCTTTGCAAAGCACTTGACTCTGGAGATACAAAGATGAAAAATTACATAATCGTTGCCCTCAAGGAGCTTACCAGAGGGACAAAGCGCACTCAGATAGATGTGACTATAAAATAGAATGTAGGTTTCTTAAGGGTTAGAAATGTTTGCTTTTTGCCTTTCCCATTCATAGTGCCTAACTCAGTACCTGGCACACAGTACTGACACTTAATAAATGCTTGTTGAAGTAGAAAGGCAGCAAAATCCCATTCTTAAGCACCTACTGAATGCAGAACATTGTGACTTGGTGCTGAGGGGGATACAAAGTACAGACAAGACAATGTCTCTCCTCGAGGAGCCTACAGTCTAATACAGGAGGATAATACCAACAAATATTACTAATAACTGTGATGCACAATATCATAGGACAGGCGATCCAGACAAAGTACCTTAAGAAAATCTGAAAGGAAGGAGAGCCCATTGTCTTTGCCTTCAGGGATCTTTCAGATCCTTCAGGGATCTAACAGGAGAGACAGAACTTTCAGGACATAAACATGAAAATACGGAGGGGGATTTCTAAACTGGTGTCGGCGAGCATTGCATACTGTGGTTGAGTAGTTTTAGAATAACTAGATAAAGGCTATCATTTACAAGGATTTGAGAAGATGGGGAAATACTGAATAATTATGATCTTTTTTTCTCATTCTTTTTGGGGTGGGAAAATAAGATAGTTGACATTTTCTATAAATAAACACTTTAAAGGTTAAAAAAAAAATTTGAGGAGGGCCTTTTAGAAGAGTCTTTCTGACACAGACAGTTTGCAGAGGAGAATGCTCCAATGCCTTTAATGCCTCTCCTTGTTCTCCTAAGGGCCTTGAGGAGGACCTGGGCTACCTTGTAGGAGACTGCCTTTTGGCAGCTGCCTTCCTGTCCTACATGGGTCCCTTCCTGACCAATTATCGAGATGAGATTGTTTCCCACATCTGGGTCAAAAAGGTGAGCAGGGTGTTTTTAGGAATATAGGTTCTTAAAATGATTGATTGAAATCTTTGATGAGGATGGGGATATAATCTTGAGGGAGAATGGGCAGTATAAGGAGGCAGAGAAGAATATGGGGGCTCTGGATTTGGATTTGGTGATTGAGATATCAGGGTCTCCCTGGCACAGATCCGAGAGCTGCAAGTCCCCTGCTCACCTGGATTCACCTTCGACAGCTTTCTCTCTAACCCCACCAAGGTCCGAGACTGGAACATCCAAGGGTTGCCTTCTGATAACTTCTCCACTGAGAACGGCATTATCGTCACTCGCGGCAACCGGTAAGGGGGATTGGCGAGGTAAGGAAAACTTTCTGGGGCTTGCTTCAGCTCAGGCAGATCGAACCTGTCTTCCTTCTCCAGGTGGGCATTGATGATTGACCCCCAGGGTCAGGCCTTGAAGTGGATCAAGAACATGGAGGGCCGCCAGGTAGATGGGCAGGGCCTGCCCATGTCCCTTCCCCTCCTGCTTGATTTCAACTATTTAAGCCCTCTAAATCAATGGTGTCAAACTTAAATAGAAATGAAAAAAAGACATACAAATCAGTATTATCTATGTTATATTGTATTTTTATTGATTTTGTTAAACATTTCCCAATTATATCTTAATCTGGTTTGGGAATTTGACACCTCTGCTCTAAATAAAATAATTTCTTATTTGGCCAAGCTCCATTCCCTTTCCTGTTGGCCCCATCTCTTGGTCTGTCTTCTGCCTTTTGTGATGGAACACACTTCCTTCACCTCTTCCTTGTTTCAGGGCTTGAAGGTCATTGACCTACAGATGAGTGATTACCTTCGTATCCTAGAAGGGGCCATCCAGCATGGGAATCCGGTGCTCTTGCAGAATGTACAAGAATACTTGGATCCCACACTCTCTCCTGTCCTCAACAAGTCTGTCACCAGAATTGGTTAGGCCCAGGATGATGGGTAGAGTGGTGAGGCTGGGACCAAGAGGGAGAGGAAACTGGTTTCCTTACTGTCTTCTATACTTAACTTTTATCTCTTCAGTTGGTAATGGTTGGGGTTTAGGGCCTGGATATGAAGCCTCACATGGGAGGTTCTCTATCCTGTTCTTTTGGTTGGTGGGCCATCAGGGAGAGGGTCTGTCACTTCCAGTGGAAACCGGAGCCCAGGCTTAACCTTGCTATGGGTTCAGGGGGCAGGCTGCTGATGCGCCTAGGAGACAAAGAGGTGGACTACAACCCTGATTTTCGCTTCTATATCACCACCAAACTGTCCAACCCCCACTACAGTCCAGAGACCTCAGCCAAAACTACCATTGTCAATTTTGCTGTCAAGGAACAGGTAAGGGTTGCCTAGAAGAAGGCAGTGCTTTGATTGTTTTTTTCTTTTTTGGCGGGGAGAGGGTGGGAGATTTGGGGTAGTACCCAGAGAGATTGAGGAGAGATGAAAAGTGGAATGAAGAGTCTATGGAGGAAGGGGTTTAATGTTCAGGTTGGCGACATGCCCTGAATCTACATGCCCTCAGGGCCTTGAAGCCCAGCTACTGGGCATTGTGGTGCGGAAGGAGAGACCTGAGCTTGAGGAGCAAAAGGATTCGCTGGTCATCAACATAGCTGCTGGCAAGAGGAAAATCAAAGAACTGGAGGATGAGATCCTCAGGTGAGACTCCTAAAACCATCCTGACACAAGAGACACTCCCCAGATGGACAAACCGGATACCTCACAAAACGGCTGAACATTTCAGTCTCTCCCCTCCCCCTTCGCTTCCTCGCTCCAGTCCCTGACTGGAGATTCCTGCAAGAAGGTAGCTCTTATCAGCTCCAGGGTTAGGAGCTAGTTGCTCACTGCCAGGAGAGCTGATCACTCTGGAAGTCTGTGAGTGGGGCCCAAAGGGCCAGGCCGGATCATCACTGCCCAGCTGCCGTCATCGGGCCCCTTCTCCCCCTCTCCCAGGTGTTCTTTGATCTCCTCTGCAGGCTGCTGAACGAAGCCACGGGGTCTCTGTTGGATGACGTACAGCTGGTCAACACCCTGCAGACTTCCAAGGTGACAGCAGCTGAAGTGACCGAGCAGCTGGAGACCAGTGAGACTACAGAGATCAATATCGACATAGCCCGTGAGGTTTGCCAAGTGCCCAGGGTGGTGAGAGAAGAGGCAGGAGGCCAGGCTCTATTTCAGGCTTTGCAACTATTGGTCTGATCTTGGGCAAATCACCTCTCTTCTTTCAGATTCAACTCTCCCATCTATAAAATGTGAGGGTTGGATTAGAGGATCTTAAAAGATCTTGAGGAGATCTTTTCTAGCTTTAATACTGTATGATTCCAGGGCTCCCTGGCTTATCCCCTGCCTGTTAGGATCATATTTGCCTTCAGTACTCACCCCGCGCCCCCCTGCCCACTTCTGCCCCGCTGTCGTGTCGGGGCACTTCTCCTCCCTCATCTCTATTTCTTTGCTCCTTCCTTTGTGACCCTGACGCTTCCTTCTTTATAGGCATATCGTCCCTGTGCCCAGCGTGCTTCAGTCCTATTCTTTGTGCTCAATGATATGGGTCGAATTGACCCAATGTACCAGTTCTCTTTGGACTCCTACATCAGCCTCTTCATCCTCAGCATTGATAAGAGCCACCGAAGCAACAAACTTGAAGACCGCATTGACTACCTTAATGAATACCACACCTATGCTGTCTACAGGTCTGCTCCATAGCTCTCTCCCCATGCATATCCTGTAAAGATACTCCCTGGATTGGGTGTCAGGGAATCTGGGCTCGAGGTCCCAGTGCTTCCATTAGCTAGTGGAACGATCTTGGGCAGAGGTCCTCATCTGTGAAACGAAGGGGCTCTAAGATATTTCAGAGGTACTGTCCCACTTTGGAAATTGGACAGATAGTCACATTGACTTCCACTCACCACCCATTCTGATTTAGTCTCTCTTCCTCCCCCCACCTCCATCTTCAGCTTCAGATTCCCTCCCTGTTTCTCCACAGATACACCTCTCGAACCCTTTTTGAGCGCCACAAGTTGCTCTTCAGCTTTCAAATGTGTGCCAAAATCCTAGAGACTTCTGGGAAGCTCAATATGGATGAGTACAACTTTTTTCTACGAGGAGGTGTGGTGAGTATGACACGTAGGCAGTGTGGGGTCTGTATGGGCTATCTAGGATAGGAGGTATGGTGAGGAAGATGGGGCCACAGCTTTGGAGGCTTGGCTAGAGGGAAAATGTTCAGAGGGTAGTGGTCCTTTGTGTAGGAGAGCAAGAGTGAACACCTGGCACAAGATTCATTAAGCCAGCAGCTGCTGTGGCAGGACCTCTTGCACCCTCCTCTCGTCTTTGGGAGATTGGGATACTCCTCTGTTCACTTACGTCTTCTGTCTGCTTTAACCAGCCAGATAAGAAGTGGTGCTGGGACTTGAGGACTGCCACATCTCTATACTGGCCAGCACCCTGTTCATCTGCATAGCTTTTACTTGCAACTTAGTATAATGAGAAGAGTGCTAATACTGGAAATCAGGAAAGACCAGAGTTCAAATCCTGACTCCGTCACTTACAAGCTGTGTGACCCTAGACAAGCCATTTAAGCCTCCATTTCCTTATCAGTAAAAATGGAAATAACACTACTGTCTACTTAGCTCATAGGATTTTTGTCAAGTTCAGATGAGGTGATGTGAATGAGGTGTTTTATAAGCCTTAAAGCACTATATAAATGCTTGGGGTGTGTGCGCGTGTGTGCTGGGGACGGTCAGGGTTTGGACTGGACTTGTGACTTCGCTGGCAGAGGCAGCGGACAGTGAGCAGACTTTCTCTACCCAAGATCAGCACCAACTCCATGGCTCACAGTCTTAGATATTGCTGGTTAAGTGACTTGCCAAGGGTCATAAAGCCAGGACATCCACTTCTTTGAAGTAGTTCCTCCCCGAAATGTCAGTTATTAGAATTGATTCAGTTCAATTGGCCAAGCAGTTACTAAGTGTTTACTGGGGATACAAATACTAAAACGACAGTGTCTGCCCTGTTAAGCCTTGACCGAGGCGGGAAGGCTCAGGAGAAAGCTAGAACTGTCCTCAGGGTGACCACCAGAGGGTGCTTAGCCTTCTGCCGCTTAATCTGAACTGTGCTGTCCCCATGCACCACTAGAGGGTTCTAGAACCTTATATTCCCCAGCTAAGGAAGCCTTAACTCCTCAGGGAGTCTAGGGGAATATGTCTCAACAGAAGGCTGGGACCTTTTATCCCAATGAGAAATTCCCTTCTTGACTGTCTCTCCACAGTCTTTCTCCTCTTCCATCTTCCTCCCAGGTCTTGGATAGGGAAGGTCAGATGGACAATCCTTGCACCAGCTGGTTGGCCGATGCCAACTGGGACAACATCACCGAGCTGGACAAACTGGCTAACTTCCACGGGCTCATGAATTCCTTTGAGCAGTATCCTCGTGACTGGAACCTGTGGTACACCAGTTCAACACCCGAGAAGGCGATGCTGCCTGGTACAAGAACCATTGCCCTTGGTCTCCTTCCTGCTCACCTCCTTCTCTTTTCACACGACCTTATTTCTTGAGCCATGCTGCCGGTATAAACATTCCTGTTTTGGCTGCTGGCCCATTCTTACCCTCCTAACTGCTGCACTGTTGTCCCCAATCCCTCAGGTGAGTGGGAAAATGCCTGCAACGAGATGCAGCGGATGCTCATAGTCCGATCCCTTCGCCAGGACCGAGTGGCCTTCTGCGTCACGTCTTTCATCGTCTCCAACCTAGGCTCTCGATTCATTGAGCCTCCTGTGTTAAACATGAAGTCGGTTAGTGCTTCCAATCTCTCTTCCCCCTTTCCTCTTCCTGGATTAGACGGTGTTCTGCCTTCCCTCTGTAGCTTGACCCTTACCTGAAGCTCCACTTTGTGTTCTCGGTAGGTGATGGAGGATTCAACGCCACGTACGCCGCTCATCTTTATTCTGTCCCCAGGAGTGGACCCTACTAGTGCTCTGCTACAGCTGGCAGAGCAGATAGGCATGGCCCAGTACTTCCATGCCTTGTCTCTGGGTCAGGGCCAGGCTCCTATTGCTGCTCGACTCATCCGTGATGGTGTACAACAGGGTCAGCGGCCTCCCTTTGTCCTCTAGTTGCCAAGCTCTCCTCTACCCTCGTCCATCTCAGAATTCTTGAACGAGACCCAGTCCTTGCCTCTGTCATGTCCCATATCATTCATATCATTAGCATCCTTAGACCCTTCCCTCCTAGGCCAAGTCCAAGTATTTTAACTCTATACTAAGTGGGAGTGTAGAAACAGGGGGATCCACTGCAAGAGAGATCTGAACCTGGCGTCTGGTCTACAGGGCACTGGGTGTTCCTGGCCAACTGCCACCTGTCACTTTCTTGGATGCCACAACTGGATAAGCTTGTGGAGCAGCTGCAGGTGGAGGAGCCTCACCCAGCTTTTCGCTTGTGGCTCAGTTCCAGCCCCCACCCTGATTTCCCCATCTCCATCCTGCAAGTCAGCATCAAGATGACCACTGAACCACCCAAAGTATGTTTTGTGTGTGTTGGAGGAGGCTGAGGGAGTGGGGGCGGGGTTGGGTAAGGAAGGGGTAGTCCTTCAGTATTTGCATGATTACTGACAGTCTTTCCTTCCCAGAGGAATAGGCATACTTTTTCATCCCCTCTATAGCTAATATGAATGAATGAATGGAAAGCATTTATTAAATACTTGCTATATGCTAAACACTACACTAAGCCCTGGGGATACAGATAGACAAAGCTAGATAATCCCTTGCTGTCCCACCTCCCAAAGGACTGTGATTCCCAAACATATTCCCATTTATCTTAAACATTGTAAATGTTTTTTCCCTTTTGCCTTTTTAATACTTCCTCTGGGCTCATTTTTCAGTTCCCTTAGGTAGATTGGGTTTCCAGAGGACTGCTTCTCCTCCCCTAAGAGTTACATGGATAAACCTGAAGGGTTTCTTTTGTTGCCAATGAGCCCCCATCGGCAATTAACCAGCTGATAGCTGGTTACAAAGGAATATTTTCTGTATAGGTAAAGAAATGACAGAATATAACAAGCAAACAAACAGCAAACAAAACAAACAAAGAAACAAATCCCCTCTCCCCAACCTGGGGGCATGTTCTCTCTTCTGTACCACTTAGTCCCTGAGGAGAGTGGGCTCAAATTTGAAGCACAAAGGTACTGAGGCACCTACGTAAGTAACACATGTCACCAAAGAGTACCTCCTGGCCCTGAGAGTTCTTTTTTTCCCTTTGTAGAGTCCATATCAAGTTCACTTCTAGGTATAGCATAGCAGGTGGAAAAGTTCAACGGGGCTAGCTACCTTCTTACAGGATTCAGTATCGCAGCAGCTGGGTCAATCTACTGCTGAGCTGGATCAAACAGGTTGTACTCACTGGAGACTGCATTATTTGTAGATCAGAAGGTTATCACCTTCTTATTTATAAAAAAGAGGAATGGGGAAAAAATTACAGGAGAACAGAATAGAAGGAAATAGAAAATTAACAATCATTACCACAAATGTGAATGTGATGAACTCACCTGCTTTTTTAATAAAGATGGTAGCAGAATTGATTAGAGACAGAAATCAACAACACGTCGTTGCTTACAAAAAACACACTTGAAACATAAAGATTCACATAAAGTTAAGAGTCTGGAGCAAAATCTGTTATGCTTCAGCTGAACTTTAAAAAAGGGTAGAAATCATAATTTCAGATAAAGCTAAAGTAAACGTATATATAGTAAAAAGGATAATCAAGGATGCTATATTATTTAATTCAATAAATTTTTACTAGGTGCCTACTATGTTCTGGGCACTGTGCTAAGCACTGGAATTATGCATAAATTGATTATCTATGGAAAAACAAATCAGTACCAAGACTTAATATACAAATACCAAATGGCATAGCATCTAAAAACTTAAAGGAAAAGTTAATCAAATTGGAGGGGAAATAGTAAAACTATAAAATAATATATGACCTCAATATATCCCTTTCAGATACAAACAAATCTAATCAAAAGATAAACAAGAAAGAAGTTAAGTGCCTGAATAAAACTTTTGAGAAATTAGCAATAACAGATCTTTCTAGTGATTACCAAATGGGAATAGAAAGGAGCTTACATATTTCTTAGCTATACCTTTACAAAAATTGATGGCCTCACCAAAATATATAGAAATACAGAAATACTAAACACATCATTTACTGATTATGATTCAATAAAAATTATATTCAATGAAGGCCCATTAAAGAATTTAAAAGTAATTGGAAACTAACAATTCTAAAGAACTAGCCAAAGAATAAAGTATAGAAACAAAATTTCATCAAAGAAGATGACAATAATAATGCAACACACCAGAATTTATGGAATGCAACTAAAGAAGTTCTGAAGGAAAAATGTTTGTCTCTAAACAATTTCATCAACAAAAGAGAAGCTAAATCTTTGAATTTGGCATGCATCAAAAGAACTTGAATAGCAACAAATCAAAAATCTTCAACTAAGTATGAAGTAGAAGTTATGGAAATTAAAGAAGAGATTAATAAAATTAGAAGCAAAAGAATATTGAGCTAATAAATAAAACTAAGAGCTTTTTTTAAAAAAAGAAACTAATAAAACATATAAATGACTAATCTGATTTTTAAAGAGAGGAAAAGCAAATTGTTCACATACAAATAGAAAACTAGAATTCAAAATAATTGAAAAACAAATAAAGGAAATTATCAGAAACTATTTTGCCCAATTATGTGCTAAGTGGATAACTTAGAAGAACCAGATGAATACTTGCAAAAGTACAAAATGCTTAGACTAACAAAGGAAGAAATGAACCATTCAAATAACCTAATATCAGAAAAAGAAATTGAATAAGTTATAAGTGGGTTACTAAAGGGAAATTTTTTTTAAAAACCCAGGATCAGATGGATTTATAAGTGAATTCTATCCAATATTCAAAGAACAATTTCAATATTACATAAACTTCTTGCAATAACAGGATATTTCTGTGATACAGATATGATCTGGATACCTACACTAGGGGGAGAAAAAACAGATAAAGAAAACTGTAGACCAATATCTGCAAAGAACATTGAAACAGAAATTTTGAATAAAATATTAGTAAATCAGCTATAATAATATATTAGAAAGATTATCTACAGACCTAAATAATTAGAAAAAATATTAATTGCTCGTGGATAGGTCAAATCAGAGTAATAAAAATTATAATACTACCTAAATTACTTACTGAGCGTATATAGTTAGAAAAAAATAACAAAGGAGGAATAAATGATCAAGAATCTCAAGGATAATAATAAAAAAAAAAAGATTGAAAGGTGTGGGTGGTCTATCAGTACCAGATATCAAACTAAGAAATAATCACTAAATCAGTTTATTACTGGTTAAAAAGAAGGGGTTGATCAGTGGAACACAGCATACAGAAGCAAAATGATGCAGTAGCCTAATGTTTGATAAAACCAAAGACCTCAGTTACTGGAACAAGGGCTCACTATCTGACAAAAATTGCTGGGAAAACTTTGTAAAAGAAAAATGCAGAGCATCTTTAAGGGTCAGCATTTCTGTTACCGGTTCACAAACCTCTGTGTGGTACAAAAAATTTTCATGGTCATTCCTTGTCTTATAAATATTCTGCCATTTAAAGGTCTTGTTTTTATAACTTAACCATATCAATGATATCCTGTTACACTTTTTCCATCTCTGGCTCCAGCTTCTTTGTTCCAATGGCTTGGCCACAAATGATGCAGTAAATGAATTTCATGTGTGGTGCTCTCTGGACCTTACTTGAGAATCCTTTTATTCTATCATAGCTGCTCTATCAGTGTCTGTTTTATCATCAGTTTTCCCATTAAACTTTTTTTTTATTTTTAAAAAGTCAGTTACTATCGAGAATGGTACCATTATTCTTTCCTTTAATGGCTCACAAAATTTTTAAAAAACCACTAGTATTTCATTATTAGAACAGAATCTAGCAAATGCTATAGTTTGAAAAGTGTTAGAAACATCTGTACTTTCATCCAACTGCATAGGAAACCACCCCACATGGGATTATCTGTTCTAATGCTTACTTCATCAGAGTTTCAGCAATACTGTTTTTTGCTTCTTTCAATAGTCTTGGCTGATAAAGAACTGCATTTTAGTTTGTTGTCATATTATTTTCCATATGTTACTTCGGCTGTCTTGCCACAGTAGGAAAATAAGTGTTTCTCTAATAATATGTGGATTTTGGTTGGCAGGGGGGGAGGGGGTTGCTCTTAAGTAAGAAACCTAAAAAGAGGCCTCTAAACATCATTAATCAGTGAAATTTTGTAAAGTTACTGGATTGAGAATCCTAGGACATACTACTTATAAAACTACTGTAGAAATTTTTAAAGTGACTTACTAATTACAATGGCTTCATATTATCTTAACTAGCTAATATCTCACGGCATAAGATATATTTAGGATAAAATTCAGCATTAATGATGTGGACATAAATCCATATTTCAAATAATCTTTTTTGATAATTTTGAATTTTTTGGCTGACTTTGTCAGAGCTGACTTTTTTTTTTTTACTTTGTGATAGTTAACATAGAGCTGGTATTTGGAGTAAGAGAAAGGTCTGCTCTATCATTTTACTTATTCATTTTTGCTTTCATTATTAGTGTCATCTTCAGTTGGCAAGTTCTTTGCACTCCTCTTTTGAAGCCATTAGTATAGGTGTGTATAGGATGTGGGCTGTGTATCAGTATGTCTATGGCTACTTATCCATTTTGTGAGGGTTAGTTTGGTTAAAACTAGATAACATATTCTATAAATCCACTTAACTGGGCACATATAAGCTGCAATACATCAGAAGATACTGAAAGCCAAAAAACAAATGAAGATGACATTATTAAACCCTATCACCTTGTAGAACTGCCACTCTTTCTTTAGGATACCTTGCCTACATACAGTATGGGATAGGTGGGCTGTCTGCCACATAGACTGAATGAAGGTTCTATTGTCAATTCATATGTTAAATATTAGTAAAACTTAATTGTTTTTACTTATTTTTAGGTTAGAAATAGAAGTTATAATATTTTATTCCCACACACAAAGGATTCCATCATCTTGAGTACTTGGCATAATGAAAGGGCTGGCTTTAGAGTCAGGAATATCTAGGTTTGATTCCTTCCTCTGACATATAATAAGCTATGTGACCATAGGCAAATTATTTAACATCTCAGTCCCACAAATGACCAGTCTCCCCAACTCATTCCCTAAGGCTATATAAATTACAAAGGAGTTGCCAATCTTCCTTGGTTTAAAAAAAAAGTTTCCTTACCAGGAGACCTCCATACCAATGAAATCACAAGTCCATTTTAAAAAAGATTCAAGAAGATTTACAAATTAATTCTATCAAACATTTAAAGAACATATAATCTCTGTATTTCCTAAATGATTCCCAGAAACAAAGATAAGATAATCTATCAAACTCTATGAGACAAATTTTGTCCTAATTCCTACACCAGAAGGGGAAAAGCAGAAATATTTATATAGGTCAATATAGCTAATAAACATGGTTGCAAAAATATTAAATACTGGCAAAGAAGTTATAGCACAGTACAATAAACATTAAGGACCTACTATGTGCCAGATGGTATGCTAGCCACAGGGGATAATAATAAGAAAAAAGAAATTTCCCTGCCTCAAAGGAGCCTACTGATCTACAGGTAGGAAGACACCATATAAATGGAAAATGAAAAGCCAGGAGTGAGCCCAAGCAGTGCAGATGGTACAAAATGAAGAGTTGACTAGGCTTTGGGGCCCTCTTTAAATGGGGGCTTTGAAAGGAGTGTTTTGCTCTGCCCTCCAGCACTCCATTCAGAGGGGCAGAGGATACTGAGCATCCAAAAGAGGCGAGAGTACCAAAACTGCTGAAATCTCAGTGATGACGAGTGTCCTGGTAATGAACTTTTCCTTGGGGGGATGAGATGAGGGTGGGGGGTAAATGAAGCACCACATCCGAGGTGTATTTATATCAGGAAGGCCAGGATGATTCAACATGAGGAAAACAATTAACATATTAAATCATATCAATAACAAAATGACATTATTTTTATCAATAGATAAAATTCTATTTATTTTACCTTTAGTTTTCAAATTCTCTTTTTGCAGCTTCTAATCTTTAAAACTGTATATGTTCAATTCACATCCATCAAATTCTTTTTCTATTCTGTTGACATAAGTGTTCAGGTATATACACACTTTCTTTTAAGGACTGCTTTAGGATTACATTCCATATATTTTCCTTGGTTGCCTTATTATCATTGTCTTTTAACGTAATTTTTATTGTTTCTATAATTTGGTCTTTGATAAACTCATTATCTAAGATGTTGGGGTGGGGAGTGATTTTAGCCTCCATTTAAGTCAGCATATTTTCTTCCATATTTCCTTTCTTGATTATAATTTGTGATTGCATTATAGTCTGTCAAGAGACACAGTCCATGACGTTCTTAGAAGCAAAAAGACATGAGTTCAGATCTTGCCTTTGGCATTGCTGTGCTTTGTGCTATGCTCTGGCAATTTTAGGGCCTCAGCCACCTCTCAAAGACTCTAAATTAGAGAAGAGATGCCAATCTGCCTCTGTAGAGGGAGCTCTCTATCGTCTAGATTTTTTTTAACCCGTAAAAGATGTTTTAAATATTTCTGGATTTATTAATCCGGTTTTTTGTGTCCTAACAATTTTTGTACAAGTTCCATGAGAGCCTGACAACATATATGTTCTCTAAAATGTCTACCATTCAAAAGTATATGTTTTTAAAATCTATAATTTTCTTGTTTATCTTTCGTTTGATTTGTTAAATTCTGAAAGCTACTAGAATTTGTATTTTACAATTTAATTCTAGAAAAAATGTATCAAATTAGGGGATGTTTCTTTTTTAAATTTTATTTGTATCCTTAGCACTTGGGCAGCTGCGTGGCTCAGTGGATGGAATGCTGGACTTGAAGTCAGGAAGACTCATCTTCTGAGTTCAAATGTAACCTCAGACACTTACTAGCTGTGTAGGCCTAGTCAAGTCACTTAACCCTGTTTGCCTCAGTTTCCTTATCTATAAAAGGAATGACAACCAGTATCTTTGCCAAAAAAAACCCAACCCAAATGGGGTTATGAAGAGTCAGACACAACTGAAAAGACTGAACAACAATCCTCAGTACTTGTCACCGTGGCTAGCACATAGTAGACATTTAATAAATGCTTGTTGATTGTGTGAACTCAAGGGATTGACTAAAAATACAACTTCAGGGGGAATTTAAAAAGATCCCTGCCCTCTGCATCCTTTACAATCTGAGCTGTATTACTAGAGGCTCTTCCCTTTAAGATCACTGCCATCCACCGCCCCGCCCCAAAAAAAAGTCATGAGGGATTTGAAAGCACGCTCTTCATCACTCCCACTTAAGATTTTTAGCCTTCATTTAAGTTGGCGTCTTTGTTCCCTATGCCTATTATGTGTCTGTTTCCCACTGGTCTCTGTTTCTAACTTTTCATCAGTCTTTATCTCCATGTGAAGATGGTTCCTGAGAGGGGCCTCAAATATCAAGTCTGTCCTATTTCTGACCTCTCACTTATTGGAATGTTTCTCTGTCTAATCCTTCTGTGTGGATTGGATCTTCCTCTTAAAGTCATACTCAAGGAATTACATCCATGCATAGGAACTAAGCTATAAATGAGTCTATGGGAAAGCAAAAGCCTGATAGCACATACTTTGTAGATCTCTGTATTTATCATATTTATTGTTATTAATATTTGTGTATATGCCCTATTCCTGCCTGGAGATTGTAGGTACTTTGAGGTCAAAGACCACCTCTTATTTATCCTGGGGGTTTTTTACCCCTCAGAACCTAGTACAATGGCACGACAATGCATTAGCATGTACTTAGTGAATGAATATCTGGCTGAGAGGGAGCATCAAAGTATGATGCCTGGTGAGAATGGATATAAGAAGTACCGAGAGCCAGGGCATCAGCTGCTGCTCCAAACTGCCCTCCCCTTCACCCTGGGACTCCCTGTACTCTGACCCCAAGCTTAGGCCTTGCTTCCTTTCAGGGTCTGAAAGCCAACATGAAGCGGCTGTACCAGTTGATGACAGAAGCACAGTTTTCCCGCTGCAGCAAGCCAAACAAATATAAGAAGCTGCTATTTGCCCTTTGCTTCTTCCACTCGGTACTGCTTGAGCGTAAGAAGTTTCTGCAGCTTGGCTGGAACATCATTTATGGCTTCAACGACTCTGATTTTGAGGTCAGGGCCAACCCCTCCCCCCCCCCCAAGCCTAACTCCACCCTCCCCTACTTCCCCTCACCCTCATTCAAATCTCCCCACCCCTTCCCTCCTGTAACTGTAATTTTGGTTGCCAAAGGCCCTATAATAAAATCCCTTTCTGTTACTATAACTGTGGGTTGAGATGTAGTTGGTTTCAATCTTACAGGTATCTGAGAACCTTCTGAGCCTGTACCTTGATGAGTATGAGGAGACACCGTGGGATGCCCTCAAGTACCTGATCGCTGGTGTCAACTACGGAGGACACGTCACCGATGACTGGGACCGGCGCCTCCTCGTCACATACATCAATGATTATTTCTGCGAACAGAGCTTAAATACTCCCTTTTTCCGGTGAGGATCGGGTTGTGGCCGTGGGACCAGAGATGGGGAGCGCAGCGACATGGATCCCAGGCCAGTGGTGAAGACAGACCGCAGAGTTCTGAACAGGGCCAGAGGATGCGTGTCAGACCAGAATCCAAGATAGAGCATTAGGCGCAGAGCTTGGTATCCCCCTGAGAAGGGGAAAAGAATACTGATTTTAGAGTTAGATGACCCAGCCCTTCAAGTCGTGCTGCCCCTTAGACCATGGTCTCATCCTCTGTAAGATGAAGGTGACTTGATGTGCCTTCTAGTTCTTAACTTCTATAATTCTAAGTGTCAGATTGTATGGATGATAAGTGATATGTATGTAAATAGGATTTATTTATGTAAATAAATGTAAATTGGGGCAGCTAGTTGGCACAGTAGCTAGAGGGCCAGGGCTGGAGACAAAAAGACTCCTCTTCCTGAGTTCAAATCTGGCCTCAGATACTCACTAGCTGTGTGACCCTGGGGACGGCCCCTGTTTGCCTCAGTTTCCTCATCTGTAAAATGAGCTGGAGAAGGAAATGGCAAACCCCTCCAGTATCTTTGCCAAGAAAACCCCAAACGGGGTCACCAAGAACAACAAAGAAATGAGGAAGGAGGGCTGTGAGAGCAAAAAGGGTTTAAGCTTACTTAGGCTTAGGGGAATCTTATCTGTGCCTAAAAATGGAGTTGTAACCCTTGTGCTGCTCCCACCCCCTCCAGACTTTCCATACTGGATACCTATTGCATTCCTAAAGATGGGAACCTGGCTTCTTATAAAGAATACATCAGCATGCTTCCAAGCATGGACCCGCCTGAGGCTTTTGGCCAGCACCCCAATGCAGATGTAGCATCTCAGATCACTGAAGCACGTACTCTATTTGAGACCCTGCTCTCCCTGCAGCCCCAAATCACACCCACTGGGACTGGGGCCCAAAGCCGGGAGGACAAGGTAAGGACAGACTGAACAGATATGAAATACGTATGGGGGTTGAGGACATTACTTTATATCTTAGTATTGGAATCCTACCTAGTTCCTGCCTCCTTAGGTCCTTGAGCTGGCAGCTGATGTGAAACAGAAGATACCTGAGACAATTGACTATGAAGGGACCCGAAATCTTCTGGCACTGGACCCTTCCCCACTCAATGTGGTCCTGCTACAAGAGATCCAGAGATACAACAAGCTTATGGAAACCATTCTGTAAGAAGGGAAAAATTTCATATACCCTTGAGAAAAAAAGAGATACAAGATTTTTTTGTGTGTGTATTATGTATGTAAAGCCTATGGACCCATTTTCAGAAGGTTTTTAAAATGCATTAAATAAAATACATAGAATTACAAAGAAAACTAACTATATTGAGATAAAGTTAGAAACATACTAAAAAAATGTATAGATTCCAGGTTAAGAACTCCTATTCTGCATTGACTGTCTAACAACACTTCTCAGGTTCTCACTGATAGAGCTGGAAAAGGGTATTCATGGTCTTGTTGTCATGTCCACCAGTCTGGAGGAGATTTTCAACAGCATTTTTGATGCACGTGTCCCCATCCTCTGGGAGAAGGTGAGAAGGTCCACCCTACTTTGTTAAAATTACTGTTTAGGAGCTCTATACCCAGTTATAGTTGAGGAACAGAGTTGGACTGGGACTGATCGCCTGGGTTTAAACCACCTACCTCCTTCTTCCCCAGGCCTATCCATCTCGAAAGCCTCTAGCATCTTGGACTCGGGACCTTGCACTTCGAGTAGAACAGTTTGCAACATGGGCTAGCAGAGCCCGACCTCCTGTGCTTTTCTGGTTGTCTGGGTTTACGTTTCCCACAGGCTTCCTGACTGCTGTGCTGCAAGCTGCTGCCCGTCAGAATAATGTGAGGTCCATTAAAGGGGGCAGGGACACAGGCTCCCCACCACCAGAAGGGGCTGTTAGTGTGGGGTCAGGGGTGTGGGGAGGAGAGAGGGTCATATTGGGAAGAGCTGGGAATGAATATAGACTCAATTACTGGGAGGACAGGGATCATGGAGCCTCCTCTCTTTTAACCCTTCTCCAGGTCTCCATCGACAGCCTCTCTTGGGAGTTCATTGTTTCTACGGTAGATGACAGTAACTTAGTGTATCCACCCAAGGTAGGGACCAGATACGTTTGGATTTGATGGGGAGAGGGAATTGGAATTAGGAGTTAATTAGGGTGGGAAAGAAGAAATCAGTTACCAAGGGGGATGTGGGGAGCGGGGCAAGGAAGGTTAAGAGTATTGGTTTCACTACTGGCGTTCCTCTGATTTCCATCTAGGATGGTGTTTGGGTTCGTGGCCTATTCTTGGAAGGTGCAGGTTGGGATCGGAAGAATTCATGCTTAGCAGAGGCAGAGCCTATGCAACTTGTCTGTCCTATCCCTACCATACACTTCAAACCCACCGAGAGCCGAAAGAAGAGTGCTAAGGGTATGTGTGCCAACCATCCCCACAAGCATTCCCTATATATAATGGCCCTTGTCCCTACTATCAGTTCTCCCCAAACTGGCTTAACTCTGCCTCCAGCACAGGGCTCAAGGCACTTATTTATTTGGTGTTTCTTTTGTCCCCCAGGCATGTATTCCTGTCCCTGCTATTACTACCCCAACCGGGCAGGCTGTGCTGACCGTGCTTCTTTTGTAATTGGCATTGACCTTAAGGCTGGAAGCATGCCACCTGACCACTGGGTCAAGAGAGGAACTGCATTGCTGATGAGTTTAGACAGCTAAGGGGAAGCTCTGGGAGTAACTAGGAACCTTGGAACCCTGATCACCTGAGGAGAGGAGTTTGGGTGTCTGAAATCTAACTTCTGAATCTGGGGAAGGAGGGGCTAGAGACCCTCCAAGTCTAATGAGCTGAGCATGGAGTGGAGCCTCATTCCCTTGGTTTCCTTACCTTAGGAAAACTCTGGCTCATTTATGAAAAGAGAGGAGCTGAAGTTATCTCTTCAGTCAATAAACATGTTTTAAATTTGTTTCTGGGTCCTTCAATAATGCGACGTCATGGGGAAAGGAAAGTTGTATTAACACACATTTCTAGAGATGGCAGGGCTAGGGTTAAGTGAATGGGAGCTAGTCGAGACTCTGAGGAAAGGAGGAGCTAAGATTAAAAGGGGCGGGGCCCAGAACAGAAGCGAGGCTGGGGGAAGGGGCCTGAGCAGGAAGGGGCGGGACTGGAGTGGAGAAGGCGGAGACCGAGTTGGACGCGGGTAGGTACGAGGCAGGGGAGGGGCGGGGCCCGAGCCGGGAGCGCTGGGCATAGGGGCTCGGGCCCAGACCGGGATGGGGCTGGGGCGGGGCCGTGGGCGGGCAGGGGCGGGTGTTTGTGTTGGAAAATCCAACTGCGCCACGGGGCGGAGCGGCCCCCCCAGCCCGGGCCGGGGTGGGGGGGGCCTCCCGACCCCCCGGGGGTCCACGGGGAGCCGGGACACCTGGAACCCCCAGAACCAGGTAACGGGGAGTCTAGCGGGCGCCTGGAGAGCGGGAAACCGTCTCCACGCAGGGGGGCGGGGCGGACTGCACTACCGGATCCCAGGAAGGGAGCAGCGGGGCTCCGGGCACCTGTACCCCTCGGGAGGGTACAGGCACGCACCGTATATGGCCGGGCATCGGCGCCGGGTTCCCTGCGTCCAGGGAGGCCGCACCAAAGAGGGAGCTGAGAAGTCGCTCAGTTCCCGGTGTTTGAGTGCGTGTCCCGGAGAGGGGGCGGGGCGCGGCCTCAGTGCGGTGGTTGAGGAGAGGTTGTCGAAGGGAAAAAGTCGTGGACTAGTCAGGGTATGTCTACTGGAGTCTTTGAGGTCCGATCGGGAGGTGGCAATCCCCCCCTCCCCCCGTTCTAATCCAGCTCCTACATCTCGGCCTCCTCGCCCCCGCCCCATGCCGGGGGTGGAACCTCCCCAGTTCAGCCACCAGGGGGCGAGGGCGGTGCGCGTTCCTGTTTCTGGGAGGCGGGGTTGGCTGGCGGCGCGAGGCAGCCGCCGACTGCTCCCTGGGCTCTTTCGAGCCCGGTGTGTGGGCTCCCGGCCCTCCGGGGAAGGGACTTGATGTCAGTGCGAGCCCTCCTTGACAGTAAAAGGTGGGAGGGGGGAGGCGATGAAGTGGGTCAAGGGGGCACAGCGCCGTCCTCCACTGGTAACAACCAGGAGCGCGGTGCGCCGGTGAGTGGGAAAGGCAGGCTGCTTGCTAGCGAACAAGACCAGCTTCCGGTCAAGGGTGGCTTGTGGTGGCGGTGCTTTGGAGCTAGGGGAGAAAGAGTAGAGGCCAGGATCCCATAGAGAGAACAAAAGCTGGGAGAAGGGTTCGCTCCTGAGGGTCTACGCGCCAGTGTGTTTTGGATAGGAGGAGCAAACTACCCCTTCGCTGGAGGGGCGGGGCCACAGCGGGACTCCCGGCTCTGGCCCGTGCTCACGTCGTACTCCTCCACTACGGCTTGCCTTGTTGCTAGAGTAACTGGAGGCAGAGTCGGGAGCCGGATCCTCGAACTGTCCCAGCCGCCCAATCCGCTTAAGGACATGCTGGTGACGTCACCCGCAGGCAGCCAATGGTGTGGAAGGGGGTGGCGGCCTGATGATGGTGGGGGTGGGGAAGAAGAGACGGGGAAGAGAAAGAGCCGAGGGGGCTGGGGATTAGAGGGAGCTCTGAGCAGCTGCTTCAGACCTGCACGTGCACTCCCACACGCTCACATCTTTCCCTCCCCCCGCCCCCTCCCTCCTCCCCCTCCCTCCTCCCCCCCTCCCCCGCACGCGTCTCGTTACCCACCAGCGCCTGCGCGGCGAGTTGACCGATATCCCGGCCCTGCTATGTGCCTTTGGAAACCTTCTGGGGCTTGTGCCCCGCTTGATCCCCCGCAAGATCTGGGCTTCCTAGCAAATATTCCCCGGGGCTCTAGTTCGGAACGTCTGCTGGAGACTTTGGCCGCAAGTCAGTAATCCCTCCTCTGACATTGTCGGGATCGGGGAAAGAACAGGCTGGGCTACCTGGGTTTCCAGCCCAGCTGGCACCCTCCGATCCCAGGTGGTACTGGGTGGAGCTGTGGTTTCCTGCTCCATCTGTTTAGTGGGGAGTCTTGCTGCTATTCCTTCCTCTGGGCCTCAAGAAGCCTGGCTTCCTTCCCCGGGGGCGATTAGAATCTCCCTGGCAGAATTTGGAGTGGGGACGAGGTCTGAGGGAAAGGAAGCTGGAAAGTAGGACATAGAGATTGGAAGCTGAGCTAGATTTCCTGTAGCCCACTTGGAAGGCGAGAGCCTGTAAGAACACTTAGTCCGGGCTGCCCGCCCCCTCCCCCCATGGTCTCTGCCGCTTCCTCCCATCTCCCTCCTCTGTATAAAGTCTCCCGTTTGCGTTTTTCCACCATTTTTTAGACTTCGGTGTCCCCTGTTTAAATGCCCCTTCAAGCAGTCGTCTGCCTGAATCTGTGTCGCTCTGTTGGTCTGCTAGCGTCTGTCCCTTTTCTTCTCCGGCTCCTGATTATATAACTCTCCCTCTTGCCTTGTCCTGATTTCAACTCTGGAGACTCCGCCCTGGAATGGAGGAGGAGGGGGAGTGTTAGGATGCTGGGGACAGCCCGGACACTGGTGGGGAAGAGCCCCTGCGTGCACGCGGCCGGACAGACCTCCCCTCCCGGCTTCTGGTCTTCTACCTCTCGCTTCCTGCCGGGGATGGATGTCCTGAAGGATTAGGGAAAGAATTCAGCTTCTAAAGCGGGAAAACCGAGATCCTTCGGAGAAATGGGGGGAATTGAGGTTTAACTAGGAATGAAGCCTGTTTGGACGTGGCCCCCTACTTGGCTTCCCAGAATTCCTAAGGTTATTTCTCCTGACGCTCGCTCACCCCCTTCTTCCCCCCTGTAGCTAGGGGTCAGAGGTCGGTGTCAGAGGTGGCAGAGATGACGTCATTAGTGCACGTGCCTGGGGGTGGTTGCTAGGCACTGTGACCTCCTCCCCCACTCAGAGTCCAGTTGAGATCCGTTGCCACCTCTTTCCCTTCCCTACCCTAGTGTCCTGCAGGTGGGAAATCCTGGACTGGATTTTTTTTGGGGGGGGGTGTAGGGTGTGGTGAGTGGCCCCAACCTTGGTTCATCCGTATGGGATGTGAAATTCCACCCCACTTACCTAGACTCTTTCCGCCCACGAGTCTGCCATTCCTCTCCTCTTTCCCCTTTCTGCTGCCTCCTGAGGGAGCGACGTGGGAGACAGCATGAGTTGTGTGTGGTGGTGGGACATTACTCCTTTAAAAAAGAGATAATTGTGGGGGTTACATACTCCTGTACTTCCCCCCTCACTATCAGCAGCCCCCCCCCCACAGTCTCTATGGGAGTGGGTGGAGGAATAATGTATAAGACTGAAAACTCATGCCTTTGATTTGGGGGGGGGGGGGACGATCAGTGTACACATTTTCACTTTTATGGGGAGAAGGATTGAGAGGACTTTGACAGCTGGAGGCTGCTGTTGGGCAGGTATTTATTTGCATCCTGGGCTGAAAAGTGGGGGAGGGGCAGGTTTAAAATTGGCTCATGCCATTATTCTGGTGGACAGACCAGCTTCCCATTCCCCGGCAGCTTGGGAATTGGGGGGCGGGGTGGGAGGAGGGAGGTGGAGAGCTTGTGTTAATTTGGTGGTGATGGTAAGCTTCAACAACTCTGGTCTCTTGGTTTGATAGGGGGTTTGGTTACAGTCTTACTGCTCCCCCTTTTTAGGCTTTTGCCCTCTTGGGGAAGAAACAACTCGGGCTATTTCACTAAAAAGGGAAGGCAATTGTATTGTGGCTCTCAGTTTTTCCGGGGATCTCTCGCCCGTGTTGTTTTATGGAGCCTTTTAATTCTGCAAGGGGACTTCCTTCCATATTTTTTCATTAGGGGGAGGGGGGACGGGGACTGAAGGGTGTATAAAAGGTTGGGGGGTGGGTGGAGAGGGAACAGCTAAAGGGGCGTGGGGGGGGCGGGTTGCTGAAGGAAGAGACCGGAAGGGAGGAGGAGGGAGCCTGGTGGGGAGGGAGGGAGAGGGGGGAGGAGGAGGAGGAGGAGGAGGAGGGAGGGAGGGGGTTGGGGAGAGCCTGCTACAGTTCTTTGTTTGACTCCGGGACTCAGGGACTGGGAGGAGGAGGGAGGGAGGCAGAGGCCGCAAGAGCCGGGGACAGGCCCAGGAGGCAGAGGAGGGATCGTCTCCCCCGCCCCCCCCAGTCCCCGCTTCCCCCCCCTTCCGCTGCTCCCCCCTCCCTACCCGGACTCGGGGGCACCGCCGGGGGACAGACACCCAGCAGGTAACCCCCGGCCCGGCTCCCCCAACCACCACCTATGGTTCCCATCGGATTCTTGCTTTATTTCTCTCTCCCTCCCCATTGACCCTTTTTCTCTTCCCCACCTTTTTCTGTCTCTCCTTACCCCCCCACCCCAGTCTCTCCTTTTATCTCTCCGTTTTGCCCTGTCTCTTGTCTGCCTCTGGTGTCTCTGCCTCTCCGTATAGACTCCCCCTTCTCCCCCCCCCCCCCATTGATCTTCTTGTGTTTAAACCTCCCCCTCCCCCACTTCACCTCTACCCGACTCTCGCCCAGGTTCCCGGTCTCTTCTCCAGCTTCCTTCTACCAGTATCTCCCTCCCTCCCTAGGTTCTGCCTCCTCCCCCTCTGATGTTCCCCCAGGTGTCCATCTGTCCTCCCTGTGGAAGAAGCCCTTAGCCCTTTCCTCGTTTTCCCCAGTTCCCAGTCCCTCCAACCCTGAACCTCTTTCTCCTGGCAGCCACTGGGGGAGGGGAGGGAACCGGAATTTGGGAGGGGGCATTTAGAGGGGGTGGAGGGGGGCTGTCTGTGACTCTGGGGGCTGGTTCTCAGAAAGTCATGGACGGGGGGAGGGGGTTCTGTTAACCTGAGTGTGTATGGGGGTTGTTGCACTATAATGTCCCTTTAAATAACCTGGGAGGGGGAATAGCCCCAAATATGTAGGGTTAGGGTGGTGATTTAAAAGGGACAACGTCAGTGTAGTTAGCCACTTCCACCTTTCATTGATTGAAGGGAACAGTGGTAGGATACAGTAATCATGGTCCTAAGGGAGTCAGTCTGGGGTTGAAGGGGCGTTATTTTGGGGGACCTGGTGAAAGGGGATTGGCTAGCAAGGTAGAGAAGAAGAATGCTCTGGTAGAAACAGGGGCCTGAGGAAGGGGGCCCCCCTGCAGCTCTGGCAGCCAGCCCAGTTTAGTGGGGGGTGGTAGTTTGGGATTTCTTCCTGTACTCCATATCTTAATCTTGTATTCCCCTCATCTCAGGGACAGAGTGGAGGGCCCACAGTGGTGGTCACTGGAAACTTGAATGGCAGAGAGCCGGAGGTTGAGGGAAAAGAGCATAGAAAAAAGTGCAAGCCTGCTTCTCTCCTGGGTGCACTACCTGGGGAAGTTAAAGGAGCCCCTTGCCTCCCTCTTTTGTTGTTCTGAGGCTAGGCACTGGAGAGCTCCAGTCTTTCCCCTTGTCTCTCCCCCCCCCCCCCATTCCCTGCTGCCCCCCTCCCCCAACCCAGCTGTTGGGCAGATGAATTACAGCCTCCAGCTCTGGGCCAGGGCTAATGAGGGATTAAGGTTGTGGTGCTAGAGTGGGGTAGAGGTTTGAGATCGCAGGGCTTGGTATGTAGAGGCCTGGGTTTGAATCCTGCCTTCCACCACTAGCTGTGTGATCATGGGCAAATCGATTAACCTCTCAGTGCCTCAGTTTCCTCATTTGTAAAAATGGGGATAATCATATTTGCACTACCTACTTTGCAAGCTTGAGGAAAAGTCCTTTGCAGATTTTGTGAGTTATTAATATTTGCTGACCCTTCCCCATCTCCTGGACCTTCACTTCAACTCCAACCTGACCCTCTTAGCTTTGCTCTTTTCCTTGCATCCTGTTGCCCTTCTCAAGTGGTGCTACCTACCTCCTGGTGGGGACCACCTGGACCCCTGCTAACCCCACCTTTATCAGCAGAGAAGTTTGCTGTCCCATTTCCCCAGCCCACTCATCATGGAAAGGACCATTGGTGGGTCAGGAATAACAACTCCTTAGGAAGGAGTGTCATCAGCAGCCACTGTGGTTTACAACAGATTGCATCATGGAGATGGGGGGGGGGCGCAGAGGCCTGGGTCTCTGGAGGAAGGAGCAAGAATGGGCAGGACATAGAGATAGGTTTCTAATAGGAGGAGTGTGGAGAACTGATCTTCTGAGACTCTGGGGTGGTGGTAGATGAGAAGGAGCTGTAGATCTGAATTCTTGAAGGAATTGAGATAGGATAAGGCTTAAACATGATTCCTGGGAAGGGAATGAGTGTTGGAGGGGTAGGACCCCTGATGGGTCAGCCGCTTTGTAGGAGAGAGCTCTTTGTCACCTTTCCTGTTCATTTATTAGAGGAAGGAAGTGATGGGGAAACAGCAAATGACCTTGGAGGGGAATCCTTCACCCTTGTTTTCTCCTCCTAATTCTTGAGCAGGGACCCGTATAGGGCCAAAGAGGCCCCCTATATATACCAGGCAGGAAGGGGAACCCTTGGCTCCTCCCCTTCTGGGCCCGTTCAGCCTGTCCAGCCACCTCTACTTTAGCTGGGACCTGCCTGGCCTTGGGGGAAGAAGAGGGGAGGGGAGGGGGCAGAGTCCAGAGGGTGGAGTTGGCCATCTGGTTGCTAGATAAGACTGGGTGGAGGCAGTAGCTGGGGGAGGGGCAAAACCCTGGGACATCCCAGTTTAGGCTTCTTGGAGTGTGAAGTTAGGTTGATTAGAGAAGGATAGAACCCTGGGAAGAAGGACTCGGGAGTGGAATTGGACCTAGATTTCCTCCTGTACTAGGTGTTATCTGAGGACATTATAGTCAGGGCCCTGTTGTCACCCGCCCCCTCCCCTGTCAGCCACTATTCTTAAGGATGTCAGACTGGTCCTAGGAAATGGGAAGAGGCCCCACCAACCTAGGGCAGACCTGGTAGGGGGAGGGGGCGTGTGAGCAGAGGAATGGCTTTTTCTAGTTGCCATGGCAACAGATTCTTCCTGTTCCTTCACCCCAGCCAGTTCTGTGAGTGCTTGGGGAAAGTGGACAAAGGGAGGCTTTCTGGTTGGGACTCTCCATTCCTAACATCTTTTTCTCTTCTACAGGTTCCCCCCCCCAAAAAAAAAAAAACCATGACAGCTCCATAGTGCCACCCATCCCTCCCCTGCCTGCTATATCCCATCTACAGGGGCACTGGTGCCAATGAGAGAGGGGTGTGCCAAGCTCCAGCTGGTAAGTCCTACCCCCATGGGTCTCTTCGTCACATATATATACATATATATCTGTTCATATGTTTGTGTGTGTGCATTATCTCCATCCCTTAATCCAAAATTCTGCCACTCTCCCTCAGGTTGATATGGGTCCAGTCCACCTGCCCATGATGGCTTCCACTATACATAACATGAATGGTTCAGTCTTTCTGGTTTGTTGTTTCCCCCATCCCCTCCAATGAGGTTCCCTTGATGTGCGCTTCCTAGCTGAGTGAGCCCACTTTCATAGACGTTGGATAGCCCCCCACATCTTCTTTCCTTCAGTGGTATAGCTTAATCACCATTCTGCTAAAGCTAGCAAAATGGATGGTATATGGGAGATATCATGAAAGCTGGAGGTGCGTGGGAGGGGAGTATGTTATTAACCCTTTTGTTTTCTCCAGTTATTACTGGATAACTCTGACTTTGGGTGGGGAGAGGGCTGAACAGAGTTTGCAAGGAGGTCGGTACATTTAGGGTAGACAGGGAGGGGAGATTACGGGATTCTTGCTGGGAACAGCATCCTGTTACTATGACAATGTCAGGAATACCTTCGGAGATTCTCATTTATGCCTGTCTTCTCTTTTTTTAAGAACCCCCTTCTCTGCCTTACTCCTAGAACTTTCTTAACCAGGTCTTTCCTGATTAATCCCTACTATCACCATCTTCCTCACTCCGTCTTGAGGCTTTGTTTTATTGTCCCTGCCTCTCTCTCCCAGTTATTACATTACAATACTTAAAAGCCAGCTCCAAGTCTCCTGGTTTCCCTCAGGAGTAGGAAGAAGGGCAAGATGGCATGTCTAGCTCTGTCTGATAACTCTACCTGCTTCATCTCCAAGGATACCCACTACCAAAGTTTCCCAGATCACACAAATTCTGCCTCTGATCCTGCTCTGAAGGAGAGCTAAGAGCTGGCATGAGGAGCAATGAAATTCAACCAGCATTTTTCAAGCACATACTCTGTGCCCTATAGGTACCATAGTAGCCCCAGAGATAAAGACAAGAGTGAAAAGAGGATCTGCTCTTACAGAACTTACGTTCTACTGAAGCATTATGGTGGAGTGAAACAGACACATCCAATGAATTAGAATATGCAGGAAGTTTAGAGGTTATCTAGTCTAACCCCCTCATTTTATATCCAGGAACCTCAGGCCCAGCCAAGTTAGTTGACTTGCCCAGGTTCACCAAGGTAGTAAGGTTTTTGGACTCCAAAGCCTCTCTTTCCAGTGTACCACAGCAGCTTGAGGGAGATAGAGCTAAAGTAGAAGGAATGGACCTAGGGCATGGAGGATGGTGGTTGGGGACTAACTGCACTGAAGTCAGGGATGGGAAAGGGGAGTAGCGACTTGGGTTGAGTTTTAGAGTGTAGAGATATATGGTAGGGCTAAACAGACATCCTGAATTAAAATATACCAAGGCAGCAAGCCGCCTGCTATTCAGATAGGGTGGCATCATTTATATACAGGCTAGAAATGAGGAGAATAGGCGGAACATTTCGGATATATATTTTGCCTTGCATACAGAGATAAGTATACTCCTACTCCAAACTGACATGGAAAGAGATGTGCAATGAGAGGTCAGGCTTGTGCAAGATCGAAGGGGAAAGTGAGAGCATACACAGAACGAGACAGGCAGAGACAATCCCACAAACGAGGGGGAAGGAGGGAGTGATGAATGGAAAACAAATGTGTTTAAGGAGTCTTGACTCCTAGCATAGCACCTGACATATGCAGGTGCACATAGAAACAGAGACAGTGTTAACAGAAACATGGGCCAGCACAGATACCAGTCAGATAGAGTCAGAGACATACTGTGCCACCCACAGCTTGCCTGGGCCAGCACTTGGTCACAGTCTTACACTCAGATTCAGTCACTCAGGTTCCCCCTCCCCCTCCATCATGCAGGGGTGGGGCAGACTGGAAAGGGAATCCTGGTGACCAGCCCTTTAAATAAATCCTAGTCTGGTTGGGTTGAGTCACAGAAGAGCCCCAAGGGGCCATTCCTATAACACCTCCCCCCCACTTCATCCAGTCTTCTTCCTCTCCCACCCCACCCGCAGGCATAATTCTTAACCCCTGCCACCCTTGCCATGCTTTAACATGGCAGTGTGGGACAATGAGGGGCTGAGAAATTGTGAAAGCAAATGAGGGTGGATGGGGCAGATGGCCTGGGGTTGGGTACTTGGGTGAGTTTTTATACTTGCTTACATGCGTGTGTATATACCGTCTATAAAACCTTGTCTTCATAGGATTCTGTCTACTTGTCTGGGTGCCGAATGAGGTTGTGTGTGCCCAGGGTAATGAGTGTGTATGTGTGTATGTACCCCCCAACTCATGGGGCTAAGTTAGTCTTGTATTAGTGGGGACTCGTTCTCAATCTGCATAAATAGACTGCTTGAGGTTATCTCGGTATGTCTGATATTGTCTCCTTTCGGGGAGAGGGGAGTTAAAGTATTAAAGTCCAATGCCCGGATGGAGGGGTGGAGCCAGGCTAGGCTGGGAAAACCCGGATGAAGAGGGCAGGGCCTAACCTAGGAAAGAATTAACCCTTTGAGAGGTGCCCCTTTGTGATTTTCTCCTGACTTGGTCTGGAGTCTCCTGACTGCTAGGGTACCCAACAAAGAGATAAGTGCCTTTATCCCTGAAAGATATACCTTCTACCTTCTTATGCTGTGTAGGTGACCATAGGTTGTAGATGACTGTTAGTTCTATTAGCTCTTAGCAAACTGAAGTACATACCTGTTGGACCTTAGAGCCTATGGCCCAACCTGGCAAAGTTTAGATAGTCATAACCCAGCTGGCTGCAAAATAAGTGATATTTTCAGCCGTAGAGACATTCCAGAAGACCTTGTACTGACTTGTAGAGAGGGACTCTAGCCTTCATCAAGGTCAGTTTCTTAAGGTATTGAGGTAATAGAAGGGCTCTTCTCCCAAAATTCAATTCAGCAAGCATTTACTAAAGGACCTACTGTGTGTGCTAGGCAACAACATTACAAACAACAAAAAAGACGCTTATATCCCCCTGGGAAAAAATATACTACATACAAAGTAGTGGAGATTAAATGGCAACTAAGGGCCCAGAGCATATATCAGGAAATGTCTTGTCTTAGAAAGAGATGGAACATGGGCCTGTTTTTGAAGGAAACTGGGGATTCTCCTGCTTGGAGATCTGAAGGGAGGACATTTCAGACCCAAGGAATGGCTTTTGCTAACAGGCTAACCTGAGCATGTATGGAAGGAAGTAATGAAATAAAACTGGAAAATAATGGGCAGTAGCCCTACTGGAGAGGTCTTTAAAAGTCAATGTGAGAATTTTGTGTTTTATCTTAGCAGGAAGATATTTGAGTGGTAGAGGAGCATGGTCAGACTTGTATTTTTAGGAAGATTATTTGGCCACTGTATCTAGATTACAGATGAGACTGAAAGTAGGAAGGCCAGTTAGAAGATTTTTGAAATAGTCTAGACAAAAGGTGTTGAGGACCTGAACTGGACTGGTGACTGAATGTAGAACTGAGGGGATGGCTGTGAGATACTTTGTGGAGGTAGAATTAAGGAGATGGGGCAACAAACGGATTGATTATGGGAAGAGAGGCATGACTCCAAGGTGTACCACACTTGTACACTAAGAAGCAGGGAAGACATTTCCTTGTCCCAAGGGAGAAAGTAGGGGCGAAACTATATTGTTGAGGCCCAGCTATGTGCTTTTGTGAAGCTTGGGTGTATATATCAGCTAGCCTAGCAGGTGAGTGGGAGGGATTTTCTGTGAGGAGTAAGAGAAGGGGATTTTCCATGGTGCTAGGTTGTGAGAGAGTGTGTAGGCAGAGAGGTTGTGTCTGTCTCTGACTTTGTGTATGTGTGTCTGCGGGGAGGTGTGGGGGCTGAGTCAGTGGGAATGTGGAGGAGGCTTTCTTAGTGACTCAGACTCCCCCCACCCTAAGTTTGAATCAGACATAGCAGGGAGGGTATCTGAGGAGAGGAAGGGATGGAGAACAGGGCCCCTGAGTCCCCGTAAAAGAATAGGAGTCGAGGTTGGAGTAAAGAGGGAGGAGCTGGAAATCTGTGACCTGAGTCTATAGGGCAGAATCTATGAGAGGAATAGCAGTGTGGGAGTATGAGAGATGACTGGTGAAACATGTTGCCTATTAGGGGAGAGCTGAGTCAGGCCTCAGTGGGAAAGGGGAAGTGGCTGAGGAGAAGTGTCATCATCAGAAAAAGGGAAGTTACATTTCCCGGTAGCTAACATAGCATTTCTAGGTCCCACTTCCCAGGCAGGGGCTCTGGTTCCCCTTCCCTGGTTCTCTTACTCTTGGGACTCCCCCGGTGGCTAGCTCAAGTGTATGTAGCAGATGGGAGAGAAAGTAGGAGAGAAAGTTACCAGTTTCTGTTTATTCAAGGAAGGAGGAGCCTCCGAAAGAGGCCATATAATACTTTGCATATGTTTAGTTAGCTCTTTAACGTAAATCCTTTGCATATATCGCTTCAGTGAGCTAATTCATTTTGCCGGTAGTAGTTGTATCTTCCGCACATGTATATAGTAGAAAGGAGAGCTGGAAGGGAGCCTTAGGAGGCAGTCTAGTGTAATCCTTTCAGGGCTTTTAAGGTTGCCAGACATCATCACATCTGAGCCTTAGAAACGAAGGTGTGGTATTCTCATTCTGCACAAGAGGACGCTGGGGCTCTGGGAGGTTAAGGGATCTGACCCTAAGTCTTTCTCTCCCTATCCACTGGGCCGGGGTCTGGGCTGATGCAGGACTGCCCTTCCCTCAGGCCGCCTTTCTCGTAGTCTCTGGCCTTCTCTGTGTGTGGGGAGGAGGAGGCTGAATTCACCAGAAGTCCCTGCTGCTCTCTGGACTGGGTTGGAAATTTCCCTGCTGTGCCGGCATATGCATAAAGATGAACTTTCCAGCCGCCCCCAGACCTTTGCCCTGAACTCTCCCACAGCTTCCTGCCCCGCGGTGACTGGCTCACTCTGCCCCTTCCCTTCCCTTCGGTGACTCCTGCCTTTGCAGGGTGATGAGACAGGACCGGAAAGGTCTGGAGGCGGGGAGCCTGGACGGGTGGAAGCCCATTCCCCAGCCTCCCCCTCCCCCCCCCCCCCCCCACCGAGTGGTTGTTGCTTGGGAGACCCAAGTGAGACCGCTTCGATTTAAAGAAGGAAGTAAAATAAGCCCTCGGCTTCTTTAAGGAAGTGGGCGGGTATGAGTGAGAGGAGGAGGATGATGTCACCGAGTACCGGCCCACCCTCTGAACCCCCCCTTTTTTCTCCCCCCCACCCCTTCCGCTGCGCAAGTAGCCACGTCACGGGCAACCCCCGAAATCCCCCTTCCCCTCGTGTTGGGGGGTGGGGGCCACGTGGGCCGTGGGGAGCGCGTGGACCACACTGGGGAAGGGCACAGAGGATACTGGAGCCGTGAAAGAGGGGCCACGCGGGACCTGGGTGCGTGACTATACTAGGATGGGGATTAGAAAGCAGATTTGGAGGATGGGGGTGAGATGAGCGCTCATCGCTCATCGAGGGGGAATACTGGACAGAAAAGATTTAGGAAGGCAGGTCAGTGATGGGATTATGGTAAAGGAGTCTGGAGGTAAGAGACCGGGAGAGGAGTGAGGAAGAGGCTGTGAGAATTGGACTGGGACAGTTTGTGGGAACGTTAGAGAATGACTGGTCAGTGTCTCTAGTGTTGTCAGGTCCTACAGTGGGAAGGAAGAGGCTCGGGGCTGGTTGTCAGAGGGCAGAGGATCCGGGTTTTCTTAGGAGGAGTGGGTTTCGGGGGCTTGGAAAGCTCCGTCTTAGGGCTGCTTTCGAGAAGGGTCCGAAGGCTTAGTTATTGAGGTGAGAACGTCTGGGAAGCAGTCTGATTTGTGAAAGTCCGAGGCTCTGGGACGGTGCTGGGGGCAGGTCGTTGTCAGAGGCTGAGCGACACACAGAGTGTTTCTTGGTTTCTGTCTGGTAGCTGGCGGCGGCTCTCGGTTTGGGGGGAGGGAGCGGCTCGTGCCGCCGGTGCCGTCGGTCCCGAGGTCCGCCCCGCCGTGTGGATGTGTTTGGGTTCCTCTTTTGAGGATCCCATCGGCTCGCCCCGATCCCTTTGCCGGTTCTGTTCCGCTGTATCCGCGCGTCCGAATAGAGAACCGGGGGGAGCTCAGGACCGGGATAGAGACGCTTGTGGGTGTTGAATGGTAGGGACCCTTCGGTGGGAGAAACAGGGTCACGTAGGGGTCACCGTACACCCCCTCCTCCCCGGCTGAGCCTGTCGGACTAGCTTCCCTGCTCTTCTCCTCCCTCGCCCCCCCCTTCTTCTTTGACCCGGGCCCCATTGGCTGCGATGCGTGCCCCCTACCAAGCCAATCGCTTCCCATTGGTCCCTGGCAGGCTGTTACTGAGGCAGACAGACAACCAAGGCGATGATTGGCTCTCAGGGGAGGCAGTGCGCCCCGTGATTGGATAGATTCCTGGAGTCGGGGAACTCTGTAAGTAGCGGGGCGGAGGGAGGGAGGGAGGAGGGGAGGGGCTTGGGGCAGCAGTCCGGCCTTACTGCCCCTGCCCCTGCCCCCGATATGAGCGCTTCCTCTTCTCTGTCTTCCCCCTGCCCCCCCCCCCCTTCCCCTTTCTTTCTCTGCAGAGTTACCTGGGACAAACCCTGCGCACGGACGGAGCGCTCTGGTTGCAGAGGCAGGGGCTAGAACACTGCCTCCGAGGAGCTTCGGCCAGCTGGCAAGGGTGGGGGGCCGGCCTGATCTTAGGGGCTCCCGGGGCCACCACTGACCTGGTGAGTGAGGGGGCGTGGGGCGGCCCTGGACCTGGGAACGCATGTGTGCTTTGAGAGAGAAATCTATTCTCCTCCTCCCCAGGCTGGATGCATCGGGCAGTGGACCCTCCGGGGGCCCGAGCTGCGCGGGAACCCTTCACCCTTGGGAGCCTGAGCTGCGCTGGGACCTGGAGTTCTTGTCCTCCCCACCCCCCTCCCCGGGCATGGCTGCCAGGGGGCAGGTGAGAGAAGCTGGACAGCCCGTCCTTCCCACCGCCCTGGACTCATCCATCTTCTCGCTTCCATTCTCTCCTTCTCAGAGCTCTTCGCCTCATTTCTTCCGGTCCAAGCCTGTGTTTTAGTCACCAACCTTCTGTTTCTGTCTTATTTGGCTGGAGTCCTCTGACTCGTTAATCTTTTTTTCTGTCTTCCATAAGCCTCAGTTGTTACTCGACCTCTTTTTTTCTCTCCTAAAAAAGGGATACCCCAGCCACCCCACCCCCCAACCTTTGACTTATGTGACCCCACCAGGTGTTCTGCCAGCATCGGGCAGCCCCAACTCCCAGGTCACCTGCCCCCGGCCCATGGCAGTAGTATTGGGTACCCCAGCAAGTCCTATTACCCCCCTGGGTAAGTGTAGAAAGGAGTAAGTAAGTTTTGGAGAATGGAGCCTGTTCTTTGGAAGGAGGTGGAGGGTTGGAATTTGCAATAATGTGTCAATTCCCAGAAGGGGGTGAGGTGGGAAGTGTTAGAGAAAGAAAATTAATGCTCGTTCATTTAAAAATAATTTGGGGACTGCTAGGTGGCTCAGTGAGTAAGCACTGGCCCTGGATTCAGGAGGACCTGGGTTCAAATTTGCCCTCAGACACTTAACACACTTACTAGCTGTGTGACCTTGGGCAAGTCACTTAAGCCCAATTGCCCTGCCTTTCTCCCTTAAAAAAAATAAAAAATAATTTGGAAAAAAAGAGGGGAAACTGGAAAGGGAGAGATGAGATCAATCAGTGTTTGGATTCTGGAAGGGAGAGGAATTTGCTGGAGAAGAAAAAGGCATGCTTGGATTTAGAGAGAAAATTGAAGTTTGAAGGGGAGAAAAGTGACTGTCCAACATAATTGGACTTAGCCTGGGTCCACAGTGACACATTCTCTTCATCACTCAAGGACTGCCAATCCTCGGCCCTTGCATGGGAAGCTGGAATCCCTACATGGTTGGGTTCAGGCCTTGCTCCGAGACCCAGCCCAGCCCGGGCTGTGGGAACAATTGGGGCAGCTTTATGAATCAGAACAAGATGGCGAGGAGGCCATGCGGTGTTATCACAGTGCAGCCCGATATGGGGGTGGCTATGCGGAGCTAGGGCTCCGTATTGGCCGTCTTCAGCAGGTGAGGGTTTTGTGGAGCCCAGGAGAAATGGGCTGAGGGCAGAAATAGGGATACGGAGGAGATGTGAGGTTCAAGGAGAGAGAGCTGAATTTGGGACTCTGTCCATCTTGGAGGCAGGGAGCGGGATTATGTTGGGAAAGTTTTTCTTCATTGCTGGAGAGATCTGGGTTGACTACTTTTGGGGTAAAGAAGAGGAGGGAAGAGGAGCTAGCACAGAAGCCACAAAGAAAGGTTGAGGGATGTTGTGAAGGGAACAGCTTGAGTTTATAGTTCTGCCTTCTTAGTCTCCTCCCCTTCTCTGGTTTCTACTTGTGATTAGGCCCAGATCTGGAACTTTCACACAGGCTCTTCTCAGCATCGGGCCAAGGTTCTGCCACCCCTTGAACAAGTATGGAACCTTCTACACCTTGAGGTAGGAGAAAGAGAACAGTTAGTTTAGGGAACAGATAGGATCTGGCAGAATGTGGAATGGAGGTAAGCAAAACAGCCAATGTTGTGGGTGAAAGATCTTCTCTTCCCCTTTTCCTAGCACAAGCGAAGCTATGGGACAAAACGTGGGGGTCCCCCAGTGAAACGAGCAGCAGAAACTCCTGTGGTACAGCCTGTGCCCCCAGTGGCTCCCCCTGGCCCTGCTGATGAGAGCCTTAGCCCTGGAGGCAAACGTAGGAGAGGCTGTGGCCCTGATCAGGTATTGGCACCTTAATATTAAGACTACAGAAACGCAGTCCAGAGCATTACAGGGCCTTAGGATTAAGAGGGAAGGCTGGACCCTTAAATTCCCTGATTTCCTTCCCATTCTCTCCAGACTGGTCCTCCTCCAGGGTTACCACCACTGCCTCCTCCGCTGCCAGGCCTAGCTACAAGTTCCCCCTTCCAGCTATCCAAGCCAGGGCTCTGGAGCCCATTGCATGGAGAGGCCTGGGGCACTGAGTGCAAGGGCTCTGCCCCTCCAGAACGTCAGGTAATTGATCTGCTCACCATCCTGATCCATTGTTTGGTCGCAGACCCTGGTCTTGGGGGCTGCCCTTTGTATGGTTTCTCACTTTCAGTTGGTTCAGTTCAGTCTGAATTTTATGAACTTTAGCATCTCACCATTTCTGGATCTCCTGCGAGTTCCTGTATTTATAAGACCTCCTTTACCTAACTAAGGGTCTCTGACAACATATGATGCTCTTCTCTGTTCCTTTTCATGCCCAGTGGCTGCAATCATGGCCCTATTTCTGCCTAAGTTGTGTTCCCTCACAAATTGTGCTTTTTCACTCTCAACAGGAGCAGCGGCACTCGGTTCCCCTCCCATTTCCATACCCAACCCCTTCCTATGCTTCGCATCCCCCTGGCCACCGGTCAGTCCCTACGGCCCCTCTGGGCCCCCATCCCCCAGGAGCAGAGAGCCATGGCTGCCCACCTGTCCCCCACTCCCCTGGAAGTGACCTTAGAGAGAGCAGAGTTCAGAGGTCGCGGATGGACTCCAGCGTTTCACCAGCAGCAACCACCGCCTGCGTGCCTTATGCCCCTTCCCGGCCCCCTGGCGTCCCCGGCACCACCACCACCAGCAGCAGCAGTACCGGCCTCCGGGGCACAGAACAGAGCCCAGGCCTTGTGAGTGACACAAGAGAAGGGAAATAGAACCTGGGGGGAGAGTAAAACTCTGAATGAATGTGAAGAAAATAGAAAAGGAAGGTAAAGAATTTTCAATTTTAGGAAGCTGGTGATGAAGGAGCTGAAAAGACCAGAAGTGAGAGAAATGCTCAGAGCAGGGAGATCAGGCAGGAAAGGGAGCAGAGACCTCTGGGAGTCTGAGAGCCAGGAACTGGTTCTCTATCTCCCTCCCGTTCTCTTTGTGCAGGGCTCTGACTGTTATCAAACTCCAGGGCTAGAGGCCACTTCCCACCAGAGCCGCCTGGGACCATCGGCACATAGCAGTCGGAAATCTTTCCCCCCTGCCCCCACCGCCGCTGCCCCACCCTTGCCTCTCCCACCGGGGCCCCCCCTCCTGCCCGGCCCCCCCCACCACCCCACCACCCTGCCCCCGTCTTCTCCACCCAGCACCCCCATCCTCGTGGCTGGAGGGCCCTGCCTGCCAAGCAGGCAGAGGGGCTGGAGCTATGGGTCGGGAAGAAGGGGATCCTTTGGAGGAGCTCCTCTTTGGAGCGAAGGGCCCTTGCCCCACTCCACCTCCCCTACCTCCTCCTCCACTACCACTCCCCCTCCCCCACCACGAGGGCTTCTTGGGGACTCTGTCACCCCATTTCCCCGTGGGCACTCAGGATTCGCACACCAACCCTACCACCCCCACCACCATCACCACCAGCAACAGCAACAGCAGCCAAGTGGGGCCTGTGCCCTTCCCCCCTCCCCCATTCCTTTCCCGGGGCCTAGATACCCATCCCCCAAGTCCTTCCCTGAGCCCTCCAGCCCCTCCTGTCACTCCTTTACCACTCCCAATTCCCCAAGCTACCACCCCACCCTGCCACCAAAATACCTCAGGAAGCTTCAGGCGCCCGGAGAGCCCCCGACCCAGGGTCTCCTTCCCAAAGACCACAGAGGTGGGGCGGGGGCCACCTCCTGGGCCCCTGAGCAATGCCCAGCAGCCCCAACCCCCTGGAGGTGGTGGGGAGCTTCCCAGCCAGGGCCCTCGACTGTTCGACTTTCCTTCAACACCCCTGGAGGACCAATTTGAGGAGCCAGCGGAGTTTAAGATCTTGCCTGACGGGCTGGCCAACATCATGAAGATGCTAGATGAGTCTATCCAAAAGGAGGAAGAGCAGCAGCAGCAGCGAGAGGCCAGTGGGGGAGCGCCACCACCCCTGAAGGAGCCCTTTGCCTCACTGCAGCCCTCTTTCCCCCACAAGGAAGAGAAGACGCCACCACCAGCGTTGCCCCCACCTCCACCGCTAGCAAAGTTCCCCCCGCCCCTTCAACCGCTGCCGCCGCCGCCACCACCACCACCATCAACACAAGCCAGTCCAGCCACTTTGCTAAAATCTCTGGCCAATGTGCTGGACGGGCAGAAATACTCTTACCAGGGGGCTGGGGCAGGGGTTGCCCAAGCTGTGCCCTCTCCCTCTCAGTATTCTCCCCCACCCCCATCAGGTGCTATCCCCACCCCACCTGCAGCGGCAGCCACGAACCTCCTGTGCCCCCTGCAGCTGCAGGCCTCTTCATCATCTCAATTTTCTACCTCAAGCGGGCCCTGGGCCCAGGAGCAAGGAGGGGGTGAGGAGCCATCCGGGCCTCCCCCAGCCCAGTCACTTCCACCACCACCACGGCTAGGGGTTGTGCTCCCCCCACCCCGCTCTGAGTCAGAGGTACTAGAAGAGATCAGTCGGGCCTGTGAGACACTGGTGGAAAGGGTGGGCAGGGGCACAGGGGAGCCAGTGGAAAGTGGAGGGGAGCGACCTTCTCTACCACGGCCCAAGGAAGAAAGTGGTGCTGGGCCTGGGAGTGGCAAGAGGAAGGAGAAGGAACATCGGCGGCACCGGCGAGCGTGCAAGGATGGCGGGCGTCGGCATCGGGAGGGTAAGGCGCACAAGGAGAAGAACCGACAGGTGCTAGGAAATCTGGACCTGCAAAGCAAGGAGATCCAAGGGCGGGAGAAAGCCAAATCTGAGACTGGTGGGGCTGCCAAAGTCAAGCTGCCTACTCCTGTGCCGCCTGCTACAACTGCTCCTCCTCCCCTCACACCCTCGCCTGCCCCCACACCAGCACCAGTTGCTGCAGGTGAGACACGGCACAAAGCCCGGGAAGAGACTCCAGGCCCACCCAGCGTGAGTCCGGCTGACATGCTGAAGCTCCGGTCCCTGAGTGAGGGACCCCCCAAGGAGCTAAAGATTCGGCTCATCAAGGTGGAGAGTGGGGACAAGGAGACGTTCATGGCCTCTGAGGTGGAAGAACGGCGGCTGAGTATGGCTGACCTTACCATTGGGCACTGTGCTGCCGATGTGGTACGGGCCAGCAAGTAAGTCACTCCCTGGCCCTCTTTCCGAGAAGGAGCAGAGTAGCCTCTTGTGTTGCTGATTTGCCCTGGGGGAGTGAGGGGACAGGTTTTCTTTGCTTGGAGGTATCAAGATTAGGTTTCAGGAAGAGGATTCCCTGCCTTTCTGGGAAAGGATAAGCCATTGTAATGTTGAAGAAACCAAAGGGGTCACTAGTGGCCCGTTTAGGTTAGATCGGGTACTTCCATCTCGGGATCCTCAGTCATTTGGAACAGGCAAGCTCTAGCCAGCTCGCTCAGATTTGTCACCAACTCTGATGCTTTAGGGACCACCTCACATCCCTAGAATGGCACACGGAGAGATCAGGAGGTCTTGAAATGATGCATGGAAGTAGTCCCGTGTAAGATGTACAGGTGTGCAAACCAACGTGAAACTGCCATGACTTGCTTGTGTCACAACAGACCTCTGAGGGAGATTGCTTATGTATTATTACCCCATTATACAGTTGAGTAAACAAAGGCTCGGGTGACTTACCCATTATCACAGTGACAGAGTTTTAAAGCTGGACTCCATTAAAGGTTCCCTAGCAACTACGTTCTTCCCACTTTTGGCACTGATTGGTTTTGGTTTGCAATAGATCCACTTACGATATCATTCTCAGCATGTAAGGGGTTCTGCCAGACAGATGCTTCTGTAACTGCGGATTCACCCCTTCCCGTATCACTTTTTTGCTCTACTTTCTACAGGAATGCAAAGGTGAAGGGGAAGTTTCGAGAGTCCTATCTATCACCTGCCCAATCTGTAAAGCCTCAGATCAACTCTGAAGAGAAGCTGCCAAGGGAAAAACTCAACCCCCCCACACCTAGCATCTATGTATGTTCTTGTCTTTCTCTGTGCCTATGAAAGTGTCTGTGGAATGAAAAGAGTAGAGGGGGTCTACACTTAGAATTGCTGTTGGATCTAAAGGGATGGTTCTTAATTTGGGGGATCGCTGGGATCTCTTTTGTTGAAGATAACAGAAGTGGGAAAATTTCTCTTGTTCCTGTGGGTTACCTTTCAGAGGGTGATGGAGAGAAGGTGGCAGCCTTAGCTAGGCTTAGGTATTGTGAACGGGAAGTTGGCCTTGGTAGGGTAGGGGTGTATAGAGTTTAAACTTACGGGATCCCTGTTTAGTGCTTCCTGTGAACAGTGACATCATAGTGATTCTCTCCTCATATTTCCCCCCTCCTGTTTTCAGCTGGAGAGCAAACGGGACGCCTTCTCCCCAGTGCTGCTTCAGTTCTGCACAGATCCTAGGAACCCCATCACAGTGATCCGGGGCCTGGCTGGCTCCCTTCGGCTCAGTGAGTCCTCCTGGCAGGAGCTAGGCTAGGTTAAGGGGAGGGAAAGAGAAAAGGAAGAGTCTTGGGGATTTTTGAAGGAGTTGGAGAAAGGTCATTGAGGGTGTAATGATCTGGGCTGAGCTTGCTGGTGCCTTAATTGGGGGGTAGTTGGTGTGGATGAGCTTGTTGGGGGAGATGGCCAGGACTTTTTTTGCATGGGTGTGGTTCCAAGTAGCTTAAGAGTGGAAAAGGCAATCTGTCTGTCTCTGCAGGCAGCTGCTAATGCTGAGTTTTCCTTAATTATCAGAGATGACTTGAGTACAGATTGTGGAAGTCCCCCAAAGGGTACAAAAACATTTTGGATGTATCCCCACCAAATTTTTCACCAGGGCTCCTCACAAGACCCGTAGTCTAAGCTTAGTTTTATCTTCTACTTCTCTGCTCATTGAGAAGCACTGTGGTATAGTAGAGAGCTAAGCCAGCTTTGGAATCTGGAAGACTTGGGTTTAAATGTTACCTCTGATGGTATATTGCCTGTGTGCCCCTGGGCAATCACCTTATTTCTTAGTGTTCCATATAATTTTCTCAGGTGGTAAGTTGGAGCATCCTCCGTGAAATAAGAAGAAAAACAAAACCTTGCTATTTATATGGACTGTCACATCTTAGGCATGGAGTGGGAGTGGGGGTGGGGTGGGATTTCAAGTCACTGAAAGTCATTTCTGCTTCCTGCCTTTCTTAGAGGCTCTTGGGGTCTGCCTGTTCTCATTTGGGAGAGGCCATAGGGATCTGCTACTCATTGTGCTGCTCCTACCACCTCATCATCTTGGTTTCCTCCCCACTGCAGATTTGGGCCTCTTTTCCACAAAGACCCTAGTGGAGGCAAGTGGTGAACATGCTGTGGAGGTAAGAACCCAGGTGCAGCAGCCATCAGATGAGAACTGGGACCTCTCAGGCACTCGACAGATCTGGCCCTGTGAGAGTAGTCGTTCTCACACGACAATTGCCAAGTATGCACAGTACCAAGCCTCCTCCTTCCAAGAATCTTTACAGGTAAGAGATGAGACTGGAGGAAGGGGGAGAGATATGGAGGAGGGGCTGAGGAGAATAAAGAGATGGGTCCTAAAGAGGATGGAAGAAGGGGAGGGAGCCTGAAATAAGACAAAAGAAGAATTCAATTTTGGGCTTGGTAGCTGGGAGTGATTGTTGAATTGAGGGGTCAGGAACAAGTTGGAGGCTGGGATTTAGGGAGTGCCTGATCTGAGCTTGATTGCCATCCTTGGGGGGGTGGGGAGCAGGAGGAAAAAGAGAGTGAAGACGAGACAGAGGAGCCGGACAGTACCACTGAGACGCCCCCCAGGTACTGACAAACTTCTTTATTGATCTTGGATCCAAAAATCCCATTATATTAAAGCACTTTTCCATGTACTATCTCAGTGGATACTTAAAATTGCTGTGGAAGATAGGGCTCACATTTTTTTTTCCTCCCCCATCCTTCACACTAATTCATATTTATTCTCGCCTTCTTTGCACTAGCAACAACCCAGATCAAAAAACTCATCACATCATCAAATTTGGCACCAACATCGATCTGTCTGATGCTAAGAGGTGAGCGGGAGTGTGCTTGGAGGGTGGTGTGGAAAAGTTTCCAAGACAGATTAGGGAAATAATCCTTGCCTTTGCCGTAGTACCTCTAATGGACCAAAGTGTTTGCATTTGGAGGAAGGTAATTTTTAAAAATCTCAATACTGTTAGAGGCAATGACTGTCACAGTCCTTGAGATGTTACTCTTTGTGGATCCTCACTTTCTCAGACCTTGGGCAATGCAGTGGGTTGGGGTCAATGCCACATGGCTTCTTTACAGACATTTACCCTTCCCATCTGAGAATATAATTTAGTGGGCCAGGATCCTCTGAATCTCCCTCCTTCCCTTCCTCCTTTTCCAGTAAATCTTTACACTGCACTGCACTTGGGACGTGCAAAGTTTAGACGAGTCTTGTTTCTCATGAAAGTCACAATGCAGTAGGATTATAAGACACAAGTAGATAATTATAATATACAGTGTTATATGCTAAATGAGTATTCGAGAGTTACAAAGCAAAAGTAACCTAAGTCTGGAAAGGTAGGTTAAAGCTAGATGTGGTAGTCTGACACTGTTAACCCAGCATTACAGACAGTTCTTTCTGGGACTTATCTAGGGTCTCTCCCTCTTGTGTGACCCTAGGTGGAAGCCCCAGTTGCAAGAGCTGCTGAAGCTGCCTGCCTTCATGCGGGTCACATCAACAGGAAATATGCTGAGCCATGTGGGCCATACAATCCTGGGCATGAACACAGTCCAGTTGTACATGAAAGTTCCGGGCAGTCGAACACCAGGTAACCTGGTCTGGGGAGGTCAGGAGAAGGACCAGAGCCACTGCCCCTGTTACTTGTGGGCTTGGCTAAGATCTTCAAAGCATTTGAAGCAGGAAAGTGAAGGGCCCTCGGAGCCTATCTAGTCCCATTTGTGAACAAAAATTCCACATCTGACATACTGTTTAGCTTTTATTGCAACAAGACCTCAAGTTGGGGGAAAACATCTTTCTTCCCATGGCCGCCAGTTTCCTTTTTGGATAGCTGAGTGTTAGAAACTCTTTCTGATAGTAATCCTATAGCTGCCTTTGAAGTGTCCTCCTATTGCTTGTCATGCTTTCTTGGCCAAGTAAGTTTAGTTTAATGCCTTTTCCCCATGGTAGCACCTTAGAGACCTGAAGATAGCTATCATGACCATGGCACAAGCCTCGAGGCTTGTCAGTATTCTTCTCCGAATGTGATGCCCATAAATGAAGGCAGTCTCCCTCCAGACACGGCTGGCCTGGGGCAGAGTGCAGGGGACTAGAGCCAGCCCTGGGCCCTTTGTCTGGCACTCTTCTGCTGCCATTCCACGTTGCCGAGTGACATTGCACTTGTGGTCAACTGGAGGCAGGGGTCAGCCTGTCATGGAGAGAGCCTCAGGTACTTGGGACAAGTACCTGGGACAAAGCACTGAGCTTTTTGTGACTTTGAGGGGGCTGAACTCTGTGAATTTGGGAGGTCATTTCCAGCTCTGAATTTTGATTTGATGAACTAAATCCCCAGATGTTTTTCAGTTAATTTGTTGTCTAGCCATGGATTCCCCATCTTGTGCTTATGCAGTCGATTTTTTTTATCTCACATGTCAGACTTTACATGTTTTCCATATTGAATTAAATCTCCTTAGAGTCACCTTATTTGTTCTAGGCTGTTAATATTTTTGGATCCTTACTCTTCTCATTCAGAAAATTCAGTTCTCTTAGTTTTGTGGCATATGACTTTGATAAATATACCATCTGTACTTTTATCCCAGTTGTTTTATTCAGTTGGGAGGACCCTGGGAAAGGCAGTGATGAGAAAGGCCCTCCCAGGGTGAGGAATGGGATCACTGGGGCCATCATACCACTGTTGAAGTTATGGCCTGCACTAGTAGCAGTGTTGGGGGCGGGGGGAGGGGTCATCACTGAAGAGATGAAGCTCCAGGAATGGACCAGGTATGTGCAAAAGTTAAGGGTGGTAACCTTTGTGACCTGGGGGAAATCATTGAGCCTCCCAGGGCTGCTTTCTCTGTAAAATGAGGAGTTTGGATGAAGTGCTTTCCCAGGCCCTTTCCAGCTATAAATATGAGAATTCTGTGGCCTCTTGAGTTAGTATGCTTAATGATAAAATAGAAATAATGGGCCTTGCTCCTGTGAGGGGTGAAGGAGTCTGTACCATTGCCCTGGCTCACAGCTGGCAGGGTGACTGTTGTCCTATGCTGCCCCCTAAAGGCCACCAGGAAAACAACAATTTCTGCTCTGTCAACATCAACATTGGTCCTGGAGACTGTGAATGGTTTGCGGTTCATGAGCACTACTGGGAGACCATCAGTGCCTTCTGTGACAGGTGTAGTATGAGGCCAGAGAGCCCACCCCTTTACTGTCGTCTTCCTCCTTTGGCCTTCCATCCCTCTTTCACTCAGCTTTCCCTACCCTACCATTCCCAGCAATAGGATGGACCTCTCTTTTTCTCCAACGACCTGTGTGCTCCTGCAGGCACGGGGTGGACTACCTAACAGGCTCATGGTGGCCAATCCTGGATGACCTCTATGCCTCCAACATACCTGTGTACCGCTTCGTGCAGCGTCCTGGTGACCTGGTGTGGATTAACGCAGGCACTGTGCACTGGGTGCAGGCCACAGGCTGGTGCAACAACATTGCCTGGAATGTGGGGCCTCTCACAGGTGAGAGCTGGGGGGCCAGGGAGCTGGCAAACTGGCGTTCAGTGAGCCTGGCTCCCTGGGTCACCCCTTTCCCCTTCCCCTAGCCTATCAGTACCAGCTGGCCTTGGAGCGATATGAATGGAATGAGGTGAAGAATGTCAAATCCATTGTGCCCATGATCCACGTGTCCTGGAACGTTGCCCGCACCGTCAAAGTCAGTGATCCGGACCTGTTCAAGATGATCAAGTGAGGAGGGGACAGATTGGCTGTGATGGGGGTCTGATGCTTGGCTGTACCTTATTTATGGGGCCCTCAAGCAGATTGAGTTCTCACCGTGTGCCAGAACACTCAGGGACAAATGTGGGTGAATCAGATGTTGCTGCTGTGCTCAGGCAGTTAGTCGACCTGCTGTGTGGTATGAGGCCCAGGCTGCTGTGACATGGAGAATTCTAAAGAGAGCAACTGGAATGTATCAGAGGAGGGAGTTTGGGCTTTGAAGGAGGAGGACTTGTTTCTACGCCTCCTGTAAGCCTCCCTCTGCCTCCTACTCCTAGATTCTGTCTGCTGCAGTCCATGAAGCATTGCCAGGTGCAGCGGGAGAGCCTGGTGAGGGCTGGAAAGAAGATTGCTTACCAGGGCCGAGTCAAGGATGAGCCTGCCTATTACTGCAATGAGTGTGATGTGAGTAGACCTTTCTCCCCTCCTCCATTCCCTCCCTCCTCCTCCCTTAACTCTCTGTGGCTACCGTCACGTCACACCTCCCTACACACACAGGTGGAGGTGTTCAACATCCTGTTTGTGACGAGCGAGAATGGAAGCCGAAACACCTACCTGGTGCACTGCGAGAGCTGTGCTCGGAGACGCAGCGGAGGCCTACAGGGCGTCGTAGTGCTAGAGCAGTACAGGACAGAGGAGCTGGCCCAGGCCTATGACGCCTTCACCCTGGTGGGTACCTGGGGCTGGAGCCTCCCAAGCAATCTCCTGCCCTTTTCCTCACTAACATGCTGCTTCATCTTTGTTTCGCTACAGGCTGGATCCAGCAACTCCCGATGAGGCAGGACACCCCTTCCTAGGGCTGAGAAAATGTCACAGCCCAGTTTCTGCCATCACAGCACAGCCCACACCCCACACCCTGGGGGTTGGGGTAGGGGCCTTCCCAGGGAGAGGGAGGAGCCAGAGCCTGGAGAGGGAGGGGGCAGGGCTGAACCCCTCTCCCACAGGCAGCTCCCCCTCCCTTACTTAATTTATTGAGAAAAGGTTTGGGGGGGGTCTTTTTTGTTTTTGTTTAGTTTTTGTTAAAAAAAATATGAGGGAAAAAAGAATTCTAAAAAAAAAAGATAGGGGTGGGGGCCAGAGGATGCTCCTCACCAGCCCCACCCCTCCACCCAGCCTTGGCCAGACCCCTGCTTTCCCCCACCAACATTGGCCTTTGTAGTAACAGATAAAAGGAGGACTGGGGCTCTGGGAAGGATGATGGTGGAGGGGACAGATACGGGTTCCAATTCCCTCACTCCTGTCATGGTCCTCTGGGGTGGGGGTGGGGGATGTGCAGGGCAGAGTGGGTGAGGTTTTTAACAAGACTTTGGATGGGCTTTATCGCCATCCCACATCTTCTAGGATTTCCCTTTTGTACTTTGGTTGCTCCCTGTGACCCACCCTAGCCATGCGTGTCTGTCTCTTCTATTTGTTCACTTGGTTATGATTTATATTTTCTATTTTCATTTTTAATTTATAACAGTCCTGCTCTCTATTTATTCAGTTTTGGGGAAATAGGATCTTCCCCTTATCCCCTTTCTTACCACCTCCAGTGCCATCCTCCCTCTTCTCTCTGCCCCGCTCTTCCTCTTTGTTCCTGTCTCCCCATGTCCATTTCTGTCCCCCTCACGCCCAGCTGTTCCACTGTGTCTCTTTTCCCAATGCTCCATCTTTCCCTAGGCTCTGGCCTTATTATCATGGTGCTCAAACCCCATCCTCCTCCCCCACCGATCCCAGAGTCCTGCACTTTCTTGGGCCAGACCCTTCCCCTCCATTCCCCTTCCCTCCCTGGACCTTCAAGAGGGCAAGCGAGTGGCTCCTGTATTGTAGGAGTGGATGTGGAAACAGAAATTTGTTATTGTACACGTGATGAACAAGAATGGAGGAAAAGGAAGAGCTCTGGGCCATGCCCCCTCTGGCACCAGCTTTTGAAACCTGGACTTTAAAATGAAACAGCCTGGGGGATCGAGGGTGATGGTCTCTGTGCGATTGTCTATCTGGAATTTTGTTTTCCTTTTGTTGGCTGTTTCTTTTCTTCTCCTCTGGCTGAGGGGGGCCCTCCCACCCCTCCTTGCCCCCCCCTCACTGCACTGCTGCTCTGCCCCAGGGCAGAGGCCTCTATCCCCCACCCCCTACTTTCGGTGAATTTGTGTGAAAATATTAATATTAAAAATAAATGCAGAAAAGACTGTTTTGATAATGGGATTGTGTTAGTGTACAATCTAAGTGGGACAGGGTGGGGGGTGGGGTCTAGTCTAGCAGGGATGCAGTGGATGGGAGAGGCATGGCAGGAACAGATTGGGTGGGGGGGAGGGGGAGGAAATCTGGATGGAGTCGGGGTGGGGGGGGGTGGAACCAGAGTTGAGTAGATAGCCCCTACACATACATCTCCCAGAAACATTTGTGGAATGTCCAGGGCTCCAGACTCCAACCTAAAAATGAGGGGGTGGAGGGACCTAAACCCAGAGCCACATTCCAGGATAAGTAAGGTGGGAGTGTGAGTGAGGAGAGGGTTGGGCCAGGGGGAGGGCAGGAAACGGAGGATGACTGCTATATAATGGTTGGACACAGAAGTCACACAGCCAGGGTCCGGGTGCAATGGCAGAAGGCCCTAGGGCTCATCAGCCGCCACCTTACAGTGGGGGTGGGGGCTTTGAACCTCGAGACCCACTGGACTGCTGGGCCTGTGCCGTGCTGGTCACAGCCCAGAATCTGCTTGTGGCTGTCTTCAACCTCTTGCTGCTGGGTGTGGTGTTAGGAACAGTGCTACTGCCTGCTGTCCTCATGCTGGGCTTTGGCTTCCTCTGCCACTCAAAGGTAATTACGAGCTCTGCCCTGGTAGCCTCTTTCCCATCTTCCCCTGGATTTTGCCTTACCCTTCTTTGGCTTAGTGGGGTGGGGGTGAGGTACAGAATTGGGCCTTCTACTCTAGGGAAAGAAACATCGGGCTAGTTAGATCTTCGAGGGGTTGAGAGCAGAGATCTTACTTAGGAGGATGAGAGTTCTCTTGGGTACACGTTCCCACCTACTGACTTCGATCCCCAACCTAAAGAATTTTAGGGATCCTACCCCAACCTTAGAAATCTGATCTCTTCATGCAGCCTCCCACCCCCTTTCCCTGGATAGAGATCTAATACTTCATTCTTCATTTTAGAGATCCTAGTGTCTGGGTCCCCCACTTATTCCACTTCTCTTCTATCCTAGTTCCTGCGCTCTCAGGCACCCCCCTGCACTGCCCACTTACAGGACCCAGGTTTCACAGTGTTGCTGGTAGTGGGTTTCCTGCTCCTGGTGCCTTTGCTGATTCTTGCCTTAGCTGGTTACCGCCGCCTCTACTGCCGCCTCCGCCTTGCTGACTGCCTGGTACCTTACAGCCGGGCCATCTACCAGGATGGGGGACTCCCCCACCCCCCAACTCTAGGAGCCCCACAAGCATCCCAATCCCTCCCTACTGCCACCGGCAAGGTTTGGGTCTGAAAGGGAGCTCCTTTCCCCAATTTAGGTAGGATCCACCCTAACTGCCAACGTAAACCTCTAGGAGCCTGTGTTGTCTAGGGAGTAGTAGAAATCCAGTCCTTACATCTGGATAAATTCCTTGTCCGAATCAGACTTAAAGGGAAACGGAACGTTTGGATTGGTCCCAATGAAAAACATCCTTAATCTGGACTAAACATGAAAAAGCCCCATCTTTGGACAGCCTCTTTCCCTTCCCTCGTGTACAGCTGAACTCTCCTCCATGCACATTTGAACATGGGGACTAAATGAGCTATTGGGGGGTTCATGAATAAAAGATTAATGAATCAGTCTCAGACTCGAGTCTTTAGGTATGAACATTAATTTTCTAGGGATCTAGAAAACCAGGCAACTTTAGATGTGAGCAGAAGTGAATTGCCATCTCTGAAAGAATTTTGTGGACAAGTAACCACTCCCTTTGCTGTTTGCAGAAGCTGGGAAAATCAAGGACCACTAGACCTTCCACTCTTATCAGTAAGGGTTTCCTGGCCAGATCCTCCAAGCCAGTTCCTGGGGTTCAACCTTCCACACTCACTGCTGGCTTAGTAGATGGGAACTCCACCTCTGGCTCCCAGCCCTTGCTCGCTCCCCTTGGGACCAGGTGTCCCGGCCAAGAGAGTTGTCTATTCTCTAACCCCGGTCAGGAAGAACTCTGTCTTGCCAGGCCGGGGCTGGAAACAATGAGACACCGAAGACAGGATGGAGGGTCCCCACACCCTCCCACTTGGGTCACCTTAAGGCCTTGGGGTACGTGTGCACATATGGGAGAATGGAACTGAGCAGCTACAGAAGGCAGGTGTGTTCCTGGGTTTTATTCTAGACAAACTTCCACAACCAGGCTTTTTGGCAACCACACTGCCTGAAATTTCCCAAGGATCCTGTCCTACATCCTTCCCCACCAACCCACCCTTTTCCTGCTGAGACAATCTGGAGTCAGCAAGCAAAGAGACCAACTTCACTTAGGGGTCCTGTGATGAAAAGTAGAGATTCATTCTCCTTAAGAAGCTTGGTATAGCCACATCTTCTAGGTGCTCAAGCCCAAAAGAAAGTCAAAGTTGTTCATGCCATCATTCACAGCCAAAGAAACTAAGGCCCAGAAAAGAGCTGTAGCTTATCCATGTTTCCACAGCAAATTAGTGGCAGGGTCAGGACTATGTAGCAGTACTTTATCTATTCTTCCCAGCCAACTCCTGGGGATGGATGGGGGGGGAGGAAAGGAGTTGGGAAGAGCTTATCTCGCTGCTCTGGTTTCAGTGGACAGTATATTCTTTGTAATGAGCATCACTCTGGGTCCTTCAAAACTAGAAGCCGCTTTTTGCTTTCTTCTCCGTGGCCCAGAATCAGGGTCAGGGAGTTGCTGGCCTCCCAGCCACCCTCCCCACCCAAGCAGCACAAGGTCAGGAGATCACAGGCTTTAATCAGAAGATGAAAGAGGGAACATGAAGGCAAGACAGATAATCACAGCTTCCCAGTCTGAACTCCCTAGTGGGGGCCGAGGGCCAAGAGTCACAGATAGGGAGGGCAGGTCAGGCTCTCCCTTTGTACTTCAACAGAAACGATGTGGTGCCCAGGAACCATGGCCAGGCCCAGGACACGGGGCTCCCCGGCTGAGAAAGAATCTGAAAGAGAAATCGGGGGGATGTGAGGGGAGTGTCAGGGAACGTGCCAAGCCACCCCTTCTGAATCGATCACAGACTTGGCCGTGGACAGAGCCCTAGGCCGGCCACGCCCTGCCTCTCCTTACAAGCTTGGTGTGACCTCAGGCATCACCCATCTCATTTGTGGAAGGTAGCTAAGGCCTAGCCCACGTGACAGCCTCTAGTTCACCAGGCACTTTCCTTACGACCCTGCAAGGCGGGTGGAGCGGAATTCCCTCCAATTCTGGAGGTCAACTGGGGCTTAGAAAAGCGGCCAAGCCAAGCCCAGAACCCAGATCTCAGGCCTCCCAAATCGGGGCGCTGCCTCGGCTACTCTGCTAGCAAGGAAGAGCCCGGGTTCGGGCGGGCAGTCGAAAGGTATACCGGGGCCACCCCCAGGCGCAGGGGCCCGAGCACCGGCACGCGCACGCGATCTGACCCGTGGGCTTGAGGAACTCCTGCGCGGAGCCCAGGATGACATTGCAGTCCCGATCCGTGCACAGGAAGCAGCCCACCAGGGTGCGCCCGTCTGTCATGCGAATGCGCATGTTCTTGTTGAGCAGGCCCTCCAAGCGCCTGCGCGCGCGAGCGGCCGCCGCCGAGTCCTCGCGCTCCCCGTCGGAGTCCTGCAGCCCGGGGGGAGGGAGGACACAGCTTTCAGCCGGCCGGAAGATCCGGCAGAACTACATCTCCCGAGAGTCCCGGCAGCCCAAGCGCACTGGGACGAGGGAGAGCTGCACCGAGGACTGCCGGGAGATTGTAGTTCCTGCCCTGGCCTCCTCCCTACGCCTGTCCTCCCGTCGCTTTGCCCCCTCTCCCGATTCCGGTCGCCCCGCTGCTGACCCCAGCGCTGGAGCTGCTCTGGCGTCGGCTGCAGCAGCCGTTCTCCTCTCGCAGCAGTACGGTCGCCCCAGCTCCTGCCATCAGACACCGGCGGCGGCTCTTCCTCCGGGGCCCCTCCTCGCTTTCTCCAGAAGCGCTTAATGCGCGCAGTCTGAAATCTCGCGGGAACTAGAGCAAACGGAGGGGAGGGGGAAGGGCGTGTCTCGAAGAGGATTTAGGTTCCACGCCCTCTTCTCTCTCGCGATACCACCCAAACCAATAGCTCGAGTGCTCCCGTCTCCTTGGCAACTTCGTGCTTCTCTAGAGCTCCGCCTGCTTTCTAGTAGCCGTATCTCGCCGAAAAAGTCAGGTATCAGAACCCCGATCCATCCTCCTCGGACTCCCAAAGTATCGCGAGAAAACCACTAAGCTTGACCTCAACGCCAACCCGTCTCAGGACACTCGAGACTTTTGTCTCACCTCGTGTCGCTCTACTTCGTGAAATCTGTACTTAGTCCCAAGCTGTGCCGTCTACCGTGGACGTGGACGCAAACAGGGTCTATTTGTATGTCCCGCTCACTTCGTGTTCTCTGCTTCCCGTCCCCATTAATCAGGAACTCCATTTTGGGGCGTTAGGGAGCCGGACTACCGTTCCCATGAAGCTGTGCGGCACTGCAACATTTCCCGTCCCTCCACCTTTCCCGGAGAGGGAAAGATCTTTCTTTTACTCCGGCCTGCCAATCCCGTGGACGGTGGCTCGCAAAGGACAATGGTTCCCATGTCAGCAGGAAACCGCGTTCCCCCTCCCCCACGGGAGGAGCGGAGGCGGGAGGTGGGGGTGCGGTGAGGTGGGTAGTGGAAGCACCGAGGGTGCCCCTGAGAGGAGGTTGCTACAAGTAGAGGGCAGAGTTTTCCGAGTCCAAGAAGGGCGTAGTCGCGGGAGTGTGGAGCGATGCTGGATATAGAAAACAGCGAAATCCTGGAAAAGCCGACCCGGGGGCTCGTGGCCGGCCCGAACATGCGCCGTTTTCGGCGGCGCTACTTTAATATGTCCGAAGTGGCCAGGCACAACACGGCCGACGACCTGTGGGTAACCTACCTGGGTTCTGTGTACAATCTCACTTCGCTGGCCCAGGAGCACAGAGGTGAGGCGCGGAGAGGCGGCGGGGAGGGGGTGTCCCCGGGGTCGGGGGAGAGGATCTGACCTCGGGCTGCTACTGCACCCCTCCCCGCAGGGAGCGTGCTGATGAAGCCCATCGTGGAGGCGGCGGGACAGGACATCAGCCACTGGTTTGACCCCATTACCGGAGATGTGAGTGCCGGGGTCCCCTGGCTGGGGGGGTGGGGTCGCGGGGAGAGATGGAGAGCCTCGCGGACACCGCGTGGGGGCGCTGATCCGTGCCTTTCCTTCCGGGAAGATCCGAACGCACATAGATCCGCTGACCGGCTGCCTCAAGTATTACACCCCCAGGGGGCGCTTCGTGCACATCCCTCCGCAGCTGCCCCGCTCAGATTGGGCCAATGACTTTGGCACGCCGTGGTGGAGACAGGCCCAGTACGAGGTGGGGCTGCTCTCCCAGAAGACCCGGCTCATTCGCATCATCAACACGCTCACTTCTCAGGAGCACACGCTGGAGGTGAGAAGCTGGGGGGGTGGGGGGGGATGAGTGGGAGAAAGCTCCTGCCCCCAATAGGGAAGAGAAATCGAATCCTCCCATCGGACCCTCCGTCTGGCCGACTGCGGGTCCAGGAGCGCCTTTTCCCCTTGAAGATGCTCCAAAGTTAGGGAGTCTGGGGCGGGGTATGTTATCCGAAATATCCCCCAAATTCTTCCGGTTTGCTGAAGATAACTAGGCCTGGGCTCTTCGGGGGCCAGTTTGAGGCAGTAGAATGTTGAGAGCTGTGGTTCCACGCAGGAAGTAGAGGATAGCCTTTCAGCAGCAGGATTCTGGGAGTGGGGAAGGGTGCCTTCTGAGGTTTTGCTAGAGAAGTCGTGATTGTGAAGACGAGGCCTTTAGGATTCTATGTTCTGGAAGGTGTTGCATCCTAGGACCTCCAGGCCTCTGAGTATGTTGCAGGTTAAGAATTCTAGCCTGTTTCCTCGGGCTTTTCTTTGCCTTCGCTGTGGGGTTGCCTTTATGGGATCCTTCCAGAACTCTGGCCCTTCATCTAGGTGGGGGAACTGGAGTCCATGTGGGAAATCCTGCACCGATATCTCCCCTACAATGCTCATGCTGCCAGCTATACTTGGAAGTTTAATGGTGTCAACCTGGACATGGACAAGACCCTGGAGCAAAATGGGATTGCCGATGAGGATCGAGAGTTCGAAAGCCTTAACATGGACTCAGAGATGTTCACACCTGCCTTGTTACTGTACTTCAATGATGACCTCACTGAACTATAAGGAGATACACATGTAATATGTAGACTAGAGAGAGAACAGGGTGTATGGCTCAGTCTCTGTGCCCTGGGGAAAAGGGGAAAGCCTAAATCTAGTTCTCCATCCCACTCTTGAACTCTTAACTCTCAGCCCCTGCTTTCCACCAAGGCCCCCAATCCTTTGGGAACTCAGGAGTACTTAACCTCATTTCACATAGCACACTGAGGATATTAGATTTTTTTTTAGTCAGGACCAGACAAAGTAAGATTAACTTCACCCAAGCAACTTCCTTAATAAGGTGAGAGTACAGGAAAATCTGGAGTCTTCTTTATTTCTCTCCTGTGAAGAGGTACTGAAGCAGGCATTAGGGAAATGGGTAAAGAATCTTGCCTCAAAGTGAAGCAGAGAGGCAGAGAGGAAGCAAGCAAGGGCCTTAGGAGGGCTAGGATACCATAAGAATTTAATCATCTGTGCCTATAACCGGCCCACCTCTTCTCTAGGATAATAGTGGGAAAACAAATCACCAAGGGTTTGGGGAAAGTTCTTGACGCACCTTGAAACTGGGAAATCAACAGACATTGCAAGTTCCTGTGACAAAAATGAAACCTCTTGGTCTTGTACTGAGTGTAACAAAAACCACACGTCTGATATCATCCATCGAGACTGGGCTTGTGCTCGGTTTAGCTAAATGTCATGCAGAAGCACTTATCTGTTCCACTTATTCTACCACTACATCAAAAACTGTATTTTCTCTGCCTCATACACCAAGACTAGGCTTTTGAGCAACGTCTTGGATGAATTCTGGGGGTATGCCTGTTTTACCCTGGGAACTGTTAGGTCTGGAGTGTAGTCAACCACCTGTCTTACTTGGAGTCACAGTTAGGAAAAAGATTAGAGATGCCATTCAGAAGCCAGTGGGAGCTGGAGAAGGGAAAGGTTTCAGCCAAGCGGTGGGTGGAGAAAGGAAACAAACTGGAAAAAATCTGCATGCAACTTTCTGCTCTCTTCATTTAGACTTTCCTCCAGGGACATGGTGAAGTGGGTATTTTTCCTATTTTAGAGAAGGGTTGGAGATTTCATCATCAGTAGAGGAATTTGAGAGCGGGGCCTAGAGACTGGGGAACATGCTACCGGGAGGGAGAAGTACTGGAGAATGTGTTTAAGAATGGGAATGTGCCAGTGGTTGGGGCGAATGGGAAGGAAGAGTTGATTTAAAAGGATGTGGGAAAGCTAATGGAGAACCAAGCTCTTTAGAGGCAGTCTTTCCCATGGGAAACTACAGGGTAGTTCTAACATGTACAGAAGAGTCTTCTTTGTAGGCTCCCAAAGAGGGAGTCAAAGTAATTGAGATAAGGTATCTCACCCCATGGCCAACTGTCCTCTAAAAATTAAGAGTGGAAGGTATTAGTTGACCCAAAGGAGCTTCAGGTTAAAATGGGATAGAGTGGCAGATTAGTATCTTCTCTCTGTATAGGACACAGGCAGGAGTTGGTTGGTACAGAAGCATGAAGAGAGCCAGTTCAGCTCCTGTCAGAGCTGGATGGGAGTTTTAAACATTTGGGGTTGGGGGATGGGGTGTTTTGGGGGAAGCAGAGAGTAAATAAAGATGTCTTATGTTGTCCGCAGCAATCTCTTTCATACTCAGCAGCATTGTAGAATCTATTCTCAGCTCAGCAGAAGCACTTAATCTATTCTACCCATTCCATCACTTCATCAAATACTGTATTCCTTACATATTTTAAGTATATCTGCTCGTAACTAAACTGTAGGATCCTCAAGGGTAGAGACTAGATTGCTTATCATTTTGCATCCCACCTGCCTTTGTATCACCTAACAGTTCTGAACACGCAGTAACTATTGTGGGCTGGGTAGGTAGCTTAGGTCTAAAATTTGAACAAATGAAACACTCACGAAATCCAGCTAAAGGTTAACAAAAGAAGATTTATTTAGCCATGGTAGGGAAAGGACACTTAAAGCAGTGAAGGGATGTTCAGGATACAGCATTGATTCAGCTGAGCATAGCCTTTCGGTGTCAGTGTTTATTCTGCTAGCCTGTGATCTGACAACTGACAGGGGAGCTCTGGCCTCTAGAATGTGGGCTGTTTTGTACCCAACTGACTCAAGTCTTAGTGCCGTTCAGTCATTGCCAACTCTCTGTGACCCTATTTGGGGTTTTCTTGGCAAAGATACTGGTGTGCTTTGCCATTTCCTTCTCCAGCTCATTTGACAGATGAGGAAACTGAGGCAAATAGGGTGAAGCAACTGACCCAGGGTCACATAGCTAGTAAAATGTCTGAAGCCAGATCTGAAGTTGAGTCTCCTGACTCCAAGCACAGAGCTCTATCTACTTTACCACCTAGCTGCCTTAAGTTTTAGAAGCCTGAGCCAATCAAATCTAGAGGACAGTTTCAGTGCCTTTAAATGAAAACTAGCTTAACTTGCCTGGGAAACGGGGGCCTTAGAATATCGTTCTTACCGTGGTGCTCAATAAATGCTTTCTAATGAATGGATCTTTGTATGAATTGGGAATTGGAGAAATGGTGATAAGATTGGGGATGGACACATGGATCCCCTTCTCCAGTACCCCTTCGGATTTCTGCTTCTATGTTTCTTCAACACAGTCACCACCACCCTCCTCCCAAAACAAAACAAACCATGCTTGAAATCCTACAGTGAACTGGAGACAACCTGCCTGTCATTGCCTCCCTATGGCCGCCAGGTGGAGACTGTCTCCTCCAGGGCTGGAGGAGGGAGAAACAAGGGAATCCTCCCAAGAGCTCAACTGAGTAACTTTTATAGGGGGGACACAAAGAGAGAGGAAAACAAAATCAGAGAAAGAATGTGTATGTTGGGGGCTCAGAGAAGGCTTGTACATAAGATGAGAGACGGGGGAAGACTAAGTTTGGAAAGATACTAAGGCTTATGGGAAATAGAATCTAAAATGGATGAATTTAAAAAAAAATATTGAATGCCCAGTATGTTAGGCACTGTACTAAGAGTTATAGAAGATGAAGTCAAAGATTAAAAACCAACAGTCTCATTGTGGAAAACAAGATGTATGTACTAGGGGAAAGGGCACTGGATTTAATTTCTGCTTTTGGGCTACCTTAAGTTACAACCTCTCAGAATCAGTTTCCTCATTTAAAATGAGGGAGTTGGGTTCCTAATCTGTCATGACCTGGGAAAACAATGAATAATGCAGATTAAATAAATCTGTCACATGTGGGAAAATAAAATAAATAAGAGGCAACAAGTTGCTAAATGATAAATGAGCAGTACAACCAAGCTTTCCAACTTAAATTAGTTGTCATACCTCCAGCAAAGATCATTCTCTGGGGGGAGGTGGTACCAGGACCAGGAAACCTGCCACTAGGAGGGTAGATGAGTAAAGAGACAAATTGAGGTCTTTGGAAGTCCACACCAGTATCACCAAGTTAGTTGGAAAGTACTCATTACGAAAGAAGGTAAACTTGTGTATAAGGATTCATTCATCCCTAGTGCCTAAGTCCACAGTAGTAACCTGATAAATACTTGCCAACTGATTGATAGGTTTTTACATTTTAGGAGGAAGTCCTCTGTACCCCAATGGAGCTGTAAGAATGACTTCTTCAACCTTGGGAAATAACCTAGGGGATAACAGCCTTTGAATTGAGGGAAAAGCAAGAATGGGAAGAAAGTTTAAGGTACAGATACAGGGGTAACCCCACCCTAAATTAGAGATCTTTAGCATTTGTGGAATGTATTTTTTTTCTTTCTAAATAACACAGGTTATCCATTAGCATATTATAGAATCATAGTACTTTTGAAGTCATCTAATCCAATCCCTTCTTATAAGAATTGAGAAAACCGAGATCCAGAGAGACTGAATAATTTGCCCAAGGTATCACAGGTAGTAAGTAACAAAGATCTGGGAGAAGAGGAACTAAGGCTAGTATAGAAAAACTGATGGAAGACTTTTAGTTAGAGGACAAATTTCTGGGGAGAGCCTCCCTCTCTGGTGATCATGCCTGTGGGTAAAGGGCATTAGGAGACAAGAGTTTTTCTGGGAATTTTTGTTAAAGGAATTTGATTTTCCCATTGATCCCCATTATAAAATGAGATGTCTTCTTCAATGGAAAATGTAACCTTTAGAATGTTAAAATGGGAATGTAGAGCCTGTATCAGATTGCACACCGTTTTGGGAAGGGGGGAGGAAGAGAAGATTTGAAATTCAAGATCTTACAGAGGTGAATGTTGAAAACTAAAAATAAATTAATTTAAAAAGAATATTGAAATGGGGCAAGTTTTTAAAAAAATAATGTTTTAAAGGAAAACTAACAAAACCTAATAACATTAAAAATAATGATAATGCTATCTCGGTACTTCTATGGTACTTCCATGAAGGTGTAATTTCACCTGCGTGGGTGCTTTCGGCCACACAGATCAAAACCCAACCATGCCTACATATCTTGTGTGACTCTAGTCCATTCCTCGAAATACAAAAGAGGACATACCTAGTATGAAAAATCACAAAATTAAAATATTTAGGTGAAAACAGAATCATTAACTCTAGCAGTATTCCTACTTTACCCTGCCTTAAATGGCTTATCTTCTTATTTACTCATACATTTCCTATACGATATTCCTCTTACTATTTCTGGTATATAAGTCATTGAAAATAAGTTCCAGCCTACTTGTATTTTTCATCGTCCTTCGAGTCATTGCAGTTTTGATTCTTCAGAAATAGTGGTGGTCCAAGATTCACAACCATTCACGAGCATCGCTGGGAGAATATCTGTGCTAAAAAGACGGTTCTTTTATATTAGCTGATTCAAGTGAAGTAAGCAGAAGCAAGAATACAATACATATGACAATGTAAGTGGAAAAGACCTTACCTCCCCCACAATGAAACTGAATGCTGTGTGATTATATTGCTTGACCCTAGAAAAAGCAAGAAAATGCACCCTTTTCTTGTAGGGGTGCGAGACTAGGATACGGAACATCGTCAGATTTAATTGAAATGTTAGTTTCGATGAGTAATTCACTGGGCGGGGGAAAAGGAAATGACATATTTGAAAATGAAGTGACATAAAAGTGAAAGAGATTGATAAAAATTTTGAAATATGGGTCTCTGTTCCCTAGGGAGCAGCTTGAGATCATTAAAAGCATTGCACAATTTGCCAAATGCAATCTAGCCCACTCACTTTTTCCTGGTTCAGTTAACTGCCCATCAGCAGTGCCTGTACTGATGTGTACCGATGAACTAACTCAGTAGATTGGCCATCCAACCTCATACACAGAATCACAAATTTAGCATTGTTGAGGTATCTTAGACAGCCGCCCTCCTCATATTATAGACGAGTAAAATAAAGCCATGAGAAATTACATGATTTCCCAAAGTCATAGAGGTACAGCCACTGTTTAAACCTAGGACTTCTGACTCTAAATCAAACATGGCTACATCATGCTGTCTCCGGATAATAAGCATTTTTCATCCACTTAGTTTTTCTTCTGTGGATTGTTAGGCTGATCTTTTTTGAGTAATCAGATCTCATTAAGAAGGCTCTGTAACATGTATAACCTATATCAAATTGCTTGCCTTTTCAATGTGGTGGGGGACGGGGGAGGAAGAGAATTTGGAACCCAAAAATTAAGAAAAAAAAGAATGCTGAAAATTGTTTTTACATGCAATTGGGGAAAAGTAAAATACTTAAAAAAAAAAAGGCTCTGCAACATGCTTTATGCAACCAGTACAATCATTTCAAAAAGACCTTTACTATCTATAGGGAATCCCATTTCTATTTGGACCTTGTCTATGACATTTGTGAACAGTTTTCATGGGCATATATCTTGTTTTATGCCTTGTTTGACAATAATCAGGAAGATTACTTCTATGATTACGTTTACCCAAGAATCTTGCAGTAGGACTGCAATACTGGACTCCTAGGCTGCTACTCAGAGATGCCAGATTCCAAAAGGACGGATGAATGAGACACTATCCCGGAGCTTATCAGTTTAATGACTGGTTTTGAACTTTCTGGGACTAGTGGGACAGAGAAGCAGCTATTTCATCTTGTGCGTAGGATATATGGGAGGAAGTGTGGTAAGTAGGATCAAAAGGTACATTATCTCTTGGTGCCCTGAATTTTATGGCTTGCTGTTGTTGGGCAATGATAATTAGAATTCCTATAAACATATACCCCATGTATCAGGGTAGGAAGATGGCCCCTCCAAAGTAAAAAGGTTAGAAGATAGCCTCCACATGGAACAAGGTTGACCTAACCATATTGAGCTTTAGGATAATCCAGGGAATATGTTTTTATATTTCCTTATTATGTAATGAAGTTTCAATATATTAATCAACTGAGCTCAGAGCCCCCACCAATTGATTACATACTATTTTAAAACTTGAGATATGTCTTTTTCCAATAGGGCTTGCTGTTTGACCCATCCTAATTCCAGTCCCTTTAGGGGAAGAAAAGGAGAGACTGAGATTTCCCCCCCACATCCAGGCAAAGTAGGCAGTTCTCATTTCTGCCGTTTAATACCCCCATCATATCATGTGTGTCCTTTGTTTGATTAGAAACAAAATCTGGAAGCTGCCTATGCCCTTGTATAGTTAATATCTGAGATAATAGAGTTGGAAAGAGGTTTTTACCCTGAGAGATGCATGACATCCCTGTTTCAGTTAGCTGCAATACCTTGTGTAGACTGAAGTTGAGCCACAAAAGGCAAGATATGTAACAATAGCTAGCAGGGTTGGAAAGATCAAGCAGGGGGTTTATTGAGGATGGGGGGGAATGTATATATTAACAGGATGGAAGAAGTAAAGGGGAGAGATTTAAGATAAGTGAGAGAATGGGGATGATGGAGGGGGCACATTTCTGGAGGAGATGGAATGGGATAGGATGATGTGCAGGTTTGCCTTGGCTGGGAGAGGGGTTACATCTTCATGTAAGACAGGGGTGAAAGAGGAGATAATAGCAAAAGGCATCAGTGATACATGAGGAAGATAAAAGAAGGACCTCTTGGTGAATAGCCTCAATCTTTTCAAATGAAATATGAGGCCGAATTCTCATCTGAGAGGGTGGAGTTGAGCTATGGGGAGTTTGAGAAGAGATTAAGAGGTTTGCAAGACACTGTGATAAGTAGGATAATGAGTTAATCTGGGATGTGTATAGAAGGATTGCCTAGCAGCAGTGAAGGCCCAGTTGAGGTTATGTAACAAATCTGTAGTGAACCTAGTCAGAATTATTTTGTGACTTTCTCCACTTCCAGGGGAGTGATCCAAAGCTAGGGCTTGTCAAGGAACAACTGGCAATATAATATAGGAATAAGAGACTGGAAAGGAATTGATTTACATGTAAAAAATAGGGAAAGGAGTGTGGCTGATGCCTGGGAGACAACTGAGGGGCTAATGGATTGTGTGAATGAAAAGCAGGGTTTGGTATGAGAAGGCAGAGGGAGATGTGGAAAGATTGCACTTAGAATCAACATACATTTGGCCTAGAACATTTGGTGATGACGGGCTAATGGCTCACTAAACAGAAAGATAGCAGTGGCAAGAAAGGGAAAAATGGGGGTGCTCCAATTATCAAGGTGGTCTAAAATTAGTCTCTATCATCTGTGCATTGGGTGGAATGAACAGTATCAGTAGGATATCTGGAGCCTCCACACTGTCCAAGGAATCAGCCTACAGGAGGGGAAAAACCCCATCCCCGTCATTCCCTACCACTACCACTGAAAGGCTCAAGTGAAATTAAATGAAATCTTACTTTGTGCTAGACTTAGTGCCAGTCCATGCCAACCATGTTGGCTATCCTGATCAACAAGGAAGCCTAAAATGCTTAATCAGTCTTTTCAGATGGGGAGGACCATTGGCATAACTTTGGGGATATAGCCAATCATTTTTACATGTCGCTGGGCTATGTTAGTGATCACCAATATTCATAAGTCCTTCAGCTGAATGGAATAATTCTGTACAGAGCCTCTCCTGGGTCATTGCTGTTCCTCACTAAGTACAGCTTTGCTTCAGTTACAGGGGCAGGCAGACAATGCTTCTAAGGGTAAGGGATCATCTCACTTTATCCCATAAGAAAATATGGACTGCTGCATTTGACTTCATGGTGTCGGTTTTCTCAGATACTGCTCCTCCACCAGAATAATGTTATGCCCTGTAGAACTGTGCAGCCCAAGACTGGTAAATGGATTATACTGGCCCATTACCAAATATGAGGTTCTCATTTTGTCCTCATTGCTATTGACCCTGTTTTGTGGTATGGCACTGGCACGCCTGCTTGGCATACCATAGCTGCCACTGCCCTGACTGTGCTGTCCATTGCCTCTGCTCTGCCTCCATTTCCTCAGATAAGAAACCCGCTTCACCTGCTTTGGTAGGAGTGGGTCAAATCTTTTATCCTCTGGTGCTTTCATTTAGCCTATTACCCTGTAATGGCAGGCCTCACTGAATACCTGAATGGGTTTCTGAAATATCTCCTGCCTTTGAGAAATGAACTGGCTTCCTTTCTGAGGTGGACTGTCCTTATCATTGCCAGGTTACTAAAGGAGACAGCTCTGCAGTGAAGGGAAGGAGATGGGAGTTTTATTGCTCGCTGAAATCCCCAAATTACCCAAGTAAAATGGTGGGGTTTTTTTTGCTCTAGGCCTGGCTTCATTGGGAACTTAGGCCCAATATTGAAAGCATTAGATGTAGATGTCTTACCTCTGGGAAAAAATGCAAGATGTTTCCTTTAACCTCACATTTGCCTTTCCCCTAATGGTCTGGGCAAATCTTCATAATGAAAACTGAGGATGGCTTGGCAGTGGAGGGATAGTGGACCTTGACTACACAGGAAAAGTTCAAGTAATGGTGAAAAAGGGGGAGATAATGGCGATATTGCCCAACTGTTGTCAACCCATGGGTAAAAATTAAGGGGCAGGAAGATCTTTACAGGACCTGGAGATTATTATATTCTGGGCCAAAAAGTATAGTCCCGCTCTGTGGGGAGTGGTAGCAAATGTCCCAGAAAACATGGAATACATGGTAGAGGTAAAAGGGTAAAGACTATCTCGGGCTGAGAGACAAATTGCAAGCTTTTGTTTCTAGGTATCAATTTTCAGATATCATAGAGTGGAGACACCTTTCTGATTTTGGTAGTCGAGGCTTCTGTTTCTGGTTATTTTGTGTTATCTTTAATTGACCTCTGGATCCACTGTGATCTACTGATCTGTTAATCATCCAGGTAACATAATGACTGTTCTGGCTTGAAGGGGGAGGGGGGAAATTGCTGTTATTTGTCATTTTTTAAACTTTCCTTTTAATTTTTTTCATTGATAACTCATTATTTATCACCACCAAGATTTACCATTGTATTCCTCCCCTTATTCCTCCAAGAGAGCCATCTCTTATAAGAATAAAGAAGAAGAAAAAGTTCAACAAAACTAATCAAACATTCTAAAAAAAGTCTAACACATTCAGTGTTCCACACCCATGGTCCTCCATCTCTACAAAGCAGCAGTGGGGAGAGGTCTTCTCCTATCTCTTCTTTGTGCTAAGTTTGGCCATTATCATGTTGTAGCATTAAGTTTCTGCTTTTTTTCTTTCCTTTCGCAGTGTTGTCATTGTGTATGTTGTTTTCCTGGTTTTGCATCAGTTCATATATCTACCCGTGTTTCACTATAGTCTTCATATTCCTTTTCTTATAGCGCAGTAATATTCCATTACATTCATTTTCCACAATTTGTTCTGGCATCTGCTTTGTTTCCATTTCTTTGCTACTGCAAAGTGCCATTGTAAAGATTTTGGTGTATATGGGGCCATCCCTTTCCTCACTGATTTCCTAAGGGTATTTAGCTGGCAGGGAAATTTCTGGGTCAAAGGTCATGGACTCTTTTTGCATTATTACAAACTGCTTTCTAGAATAGTTGGACTAAGCCACAGTTTCCCCAACAATGCATCAGTGCACCCATCTTTCTACAACCCCTCCAACATTTTCATCTTGAGTTTGAGGTGAAACATCAAGATTGTTTTGCTTTTCTAATACTATTGATTTAATAACAGGTTCTTAACTTTTTTGTGTCATGGACACCTTGTGGCGGTCTGATGAAGCCTATGAACTCTTCCTCAGAATGTTTTCAAATGATAAAATATAGCAGAATTATAAAGAAAACCTATTATACTGAAATAGCAAAACATTTTTTTTAAACTGAAGTTTTCAGAACCTGAAGTTAAGAACCCCTGATTTAAAACATGTATAAAGCCAGATCTCTTCAAAGCAAAATTCTAAAAATGTACCAAAAAGAACAATAAGAAAATTAAGGAAAAACATCTACATAAGCTCCTCCATATAGTTTGAGACTCCACAAGCAGACCGCCAGAAGCCTGTGGACACTTTTAAGTGGAGACAGGCCAAGAATGGTGGAAGCTACAGCCCCCAGGCAGCCTGTGCTGGTGGGGGGGTGGGGGTCAGGTGGGGGGGGGTGGAGGTGGGGGGTGAAGCCACAGCAGGAGATAAAGTCGAACTAGCACCTAGGCAGTGCAGGGTCCGAGCAGCTCAAGCCAGAGCCACAGCACAGGATATTGTAGGAAACCTGCAACCAGAACAATTAATAATACCCAAACTGCTGGCCTATTGAGACCACAGAAAAGGATGGAGCCATAACAGTTTGAGATTGTACAAGGAAAGGAGATAGTGAAGGGGTTGAGGCTAAAATCCAAGTTGACCCATGAGCTAGGAATTCTTACAGAGGATGGAGTTTAAATTTAGCTAACACCACTATATCTAGAATAGTAAAGGCAGTAGCATCCAGACTACAGAGGGGACAGGACAAAGCAGGGACTGACACCCCATTTCAAGTGAATAGGATGGAATACAGTCTGAACCAAGCACAAACTCCCAATTCAAAAAAGCGAAGCTAAAGGTAAACAGAAAGAAAACACCAAGCAAAATTAAAAAAAAAAACGCTGTGGCCACAAGAGCACCTGGAAGAAATACATGAAGAAATAAAAAATGAAATGAATTATGTAAGAAAAAAAAAGGACAGGACAGAACCCAATATTGGTGAGAAGCCACATGGAAGTAGGGTTCAGTAGCTCCTTGAGACAACTAAAAAATTAGAACAAAATCAAACCACTAAAAAGGAGAAAAAAATCTTGGAATAAAATATTCCCAAAGGCAAAAGATAAAGGCTTACAACCAAGAATAATTTACCCTGCAAAACTGAGTATAATCTTAAAAAATGAACTTCTAAAAAAAATAGATTTTCAAGCATTTTGAATTAAAAGGCCAGAGCTGTATAAAATCTATCAAACACTGAAGACAAGAAAAACCTAAAAAGGCAAATTATATTTGAGTAATGGGATGGACTAAATAATGATAGAGTGCTTATATTCTAATGGGAGAAGGAAATCCCTTTATTAAGTGCCTACCATGTGCCAGGCATAGGGTAAAGTGCTTTGCAAACAGTACTACTAACAAGGGAAGAAGAGACAAATGTTCCCTAAGAATCCTACTGGCTTCTAGGGTCACAGTGGAAATAAAGAAAAACAGAAATATGGTCTAGGGATGGCCTAGTTTCATACTGTTTTTAAGAGAAGAAAAGATACAGTAGGAATAAAATGAGAATTAAAGGGAAGGAAGTTGCTATTTTTTCTAATTAGGGTTCTTGAGAAGTACAGTATAAAAACATGGAGCAGGGGGTTAGGGAAAGAGAGCATCTCATGAACCTCACTCTCATCTGACCTAGAGAAAGGCTGAAAATAAGTGCAAATATTTTAGAAAAAAAATTAAATTCAGTCTGCAAATCAGTCAACAAATATTTGTTAAGCACCTACCATGTGCCAGACATTGTGCAAAGTACCAGGGATACTTTCTAGGAGCTCAGAGACAATATAAAACCAACTATGCACAAATAAGATATATACAGGTTAAATTGAAATTATTCAACACAGGGAAGGCACTAGCATTAAGAGAGATCAGGAAAAGTTTCTTGTAAGAGGTTGGATTTTAGCTGGGACTTGAAGTCAAGGAAAGCAGCTAGGTGATACAGTGCATAGAGTGTTGGGCCTAGAGTCAGGAAGACATCTTGAGTTCAAATCTGTCTTACAAGCTGTTTGACTCTGGGCAAGTCACTTAACCCTATTTGCCTCAGTTTCTCATCTGCAAAATGAGCTGGAGAAGGAAATAGCAATCTTTGCCAAGAAAACCCCAAATGGGGTCATGAAGAGTAAGATACGACTGAAATGGAATATGGAAGCCAGAAGACAGAGCTGAGGACAGTGAGCATTCCAGGCATGGGACACAACCAGTAAAAATGCGTAGAGTTGGAAAGAGAAGGGAAAGAGAATTTTATTAATTCAATAATTTTAATTTCAATTTTATTAATCTCTCCTTTGATTTTCAGAATTTCTAATTTGGTATTTGAGGATTTTTAATTTGTTCTCTTTCTAGCCATTTTAGCTGCACATTCAATTCAATGATCTCTCTCTCTATTTTATTCATGTAAACATTTAGAGATATAAAATTTTCCTGAGAACTGCTTTGGCTGCATCCAATAAGTTTCGGTATGTTGTCTCATTACTGTCATTCTCTTTGATGAAGATATTGTTTCTATGATCTAGTTTGACCTACTCATTTCTTTAGAATTCAATTATTTAGTTTTCACATAATTTTTAGTCTATTTTTCCATGGCCTTTTATTACAAGTAATTTTTATTGCATTTGAATGCATCTCAAAATCTGAATGCATCTGAAAAGCATGCACTTAATATTTCTGCCTTTCTGCATTGGATTGTAAGGTTTTTATGTCCTAGTGCATGGTCACTTTCTGTGTAGGTGCCATGTACCGCTGAGAAAAAGGTATATTCTTTTCTATCCCCATTCCATTTTCTCCAGGTCTGTCATATCTAACTTTTCTAAAATTCTATTCACCTCCTTAAACTTCTTTCTTGTTTATTTTATGGTTAGATCTATCTGGTTTCGAGAGGTGGAGGCTGAGGTCCCCTACTAGTATAGTTTTGCTGTCTACTTCTTTCTGCAACTTACTTAGCTTCTCCTCTAAGAATTTGGATGCTATACCACTTGGTGCATTATATTTAGTGTTACTTCCTTGTCTATGGTACCTTTTAGCAAGATGTAGTTTCCTTCCTTATCTCTTTTAATTAGATCTATTTTTACTTTTGCTTTATCTGAGATCAGGATTGCTACCCCTGCTTTTTTTTATATCAGCTGAAGCACAATATATTCTGCTCCAGCCTTTCACCTTTACTCTGTGTGAATCTGTCTGCTTTGGATATGTTTCCTGTAAACAACATATTGTAGAATCATGGTTTTTAATCCACTTTTCTATTTCTGTTTTATGGGAGAGTTCACCCCATTCATATTCAGTTAATATTACTGTGTCTTTCTCTCCATCCTATTTTGCTCCATTTATACTTTTCTCTTTTCTTTCACCCTTTCCCTCCCCAGCAGTGTTTTGCTTCTGACTATCACCACCTCCCTCAATCTGCCCTCCCTTCTATCAGCTCACATCCCTTTTCTTTCCCCTGTCCCCTACTTCTTCCCTCCCTTCTGTCCATCCCCCCTTTTCTTTCCCCTTTCTCTTCCTACTTCCCTACAGGGTAAGATAGATTTCTATAACCAACTGAATGTGTATGTTAGTCCCTCTTTGAGACAAATCTAATAAAAGTAAGGTACAAACAATGCTTGCCTCTCTGCGCCTCTTCATGTGATGTAATTTACACTATTCTGCTTCCCCCCTTTCCTCTTCTCCCAGTACAATCCTTTTTCTCACCTCTTAATTTATTTTATCATCACATCAAAGTCAACTTATCCCCACACCCTCTATGTATATCCCTTCTAACTGCCCCAATAAAGATACAGTTCTCAAGAATTACAAGTATCATCTTCCTGTGTAGGAATGTAAACAGTTTAACCTTACTGAATAACGTGGTTGGCTTTTTTTTTCCCCTTAAGGAAAAGAATTTTAAGCAGCAGGGCAGAATTGGGGAGGAAATAGTCAAAAGTAAATTGACTTTACCTTCAGAATATGTCAGTGATCAGGAAATGGACTCAGAGAAGAAAGGAAGGACAAAGAAATAGGATCTGACTACTTCAACTTATAGAAAATTTGATCACATTACTTTTTTTTCACCACTTTCTTCACTATAAAAAGGTGTAGGGGACAAAGACAAAGAATGTGTAAGAAGAAATGATGGAGAGAAAGACACAATTATCCATTATAGCTGTGAATGTGAATAAATTGAACTTACCTACAAAATGGAGGAATGTAGCAGAATGGGTTAGAAAGTAGAAGTCAACAATATGCTATTTACTAAAAACATATCTGAAACAGGGATTCACAGAGAATTAAAGTGAAGAGTTAGAGAAGAATTGATTTGCCTCAAGCAAATTTTTAAAAGGGTGGCAAGCATAATTATCAGACATGGCAGCAGTAAAAAAAATAGACATGATTAAAAGAGCTATGCAGGGGAACTGTATATATATGTACTAAATGGCACACCACTTAAATAGTTTTAGAAAAATCTAATCTAATTACAGGGAGAAAGAAGTTGGAGAACCCAATGTGCCTCTTTCAGACCTAAACAAACCTAATGAAAAGATAAAAAAAGAAAGGACTTCAACAGAATTTTAGTAAAGTTAAATAAGATAGATTTTTGATGACTACTAAATGGGAAATTAAGGAAGTTTACATATATTAAGATGTGCATAGCACCTTTACAAGCAATGACTATGTGCTAGGGCAGGGCAGTCCAAAATGCTGCCCGTGCGATTGATGCCACCCACCTACAAGTATAGAAATTTACATAAATGCTTTAGTAAATGAAGCTGAGCTACCGCAGAGCTCTCACTAAAATGGCAAATCAAAATATATTGTCTATTGTTTCAATAAAAACCTAAGATTAGAAAGCCCTGTACTAGGGCATAAAAACCTCATAAACAAATATAAGAAAAATTAAGCACATCTTTTAATGACCATAACACAATAAAAAATTATTACCAGTCAAGGGCTTCTGTACAAAGAATTCAAATGTAAATGGGCAATAAATAATGTAATGCTAGAGAACTGGTGGGTCAAAGAAAAAACACAGAAACAATAGATAATTTCATTTAAAAAAATAATGGCACTATATACCAAAACTTTTGTGATGATGCCAAAGCAGTTCTTGGGGGAAAATTTGTATTTCTAAACACTTTCATAAATAAAACAGAGAGAACTGATCAATGAATTGAGCATGTTAACTAAAAAAAAAAGAATTAGAAAAGCAAGAAATCAAAAAACTCTAAACAGAAAAACAAAAATCTTCAAAACCAGGTATAAAATAAAAAACAAACACCCCATAATTAATGGATAAATATAACTGGAACTGATTGTTGTTGTTGTTGTTGTTGTTGTTGTTGTTGTTGCTTTGAAAAGCTAAAAAAAGTGGACAAATCATTAGATAATTTTATTTAAAAAGGACTGCTAATCAAAACCAAAATCAAAGAGAAAAAGGAGAATTTATAGATGAGGAAATGTAATGGCAAGCAAAGTAGGGCTTTTCCCTGTTTTTTCTTTTGGAGTGCTTCTCAGCACTAAGGCAACTAAGTGCCTTGAAGCCTTGCCTTTGATTGAATCAAGAGTCTTTGATGACCTGCTTAAGTCACAAGAAAGCCTAAGTCACATGAGTTTGAGTCACATTGTTGTAACGTCCTCTGACCCTGAAGAAGTGTATATATACTCTGAGGTTAGCATTTTGCTTTGGGGGCTCATTGGAAGGCTGTTCATGTGATTTGGCCAGACAAGACTGGGTAGTTATTAAGGAGCACTCCCAGCTTTGAAAACCCAGATGTTGGTGCATCTCTCTCTGGTGACTGTGTATGTATTGCTGTGGTCAGACAGAAGCCTGTCTGTTGATTTGTGTTATTTTTTCTGTTGGTAATTTCTATTTGTATTTGTTCTGAAGTTCAGGGTACTGACTTTTTCCCCTGAACTAAGCGAATGATATATGTATGTTTGATTAAAGTAAGATGGTTAACCCCTTAAGGTTGCTTTCCTTAGAAAAGCAGACCAAAGAACCTGTGCTAGTGTAACAACAATGTGGCTATAAGCTACTGTGGCTGTGTAAGACCAACAAAAAGAGCACACAGAAGGGCCACTAGCACGGGTTCTTTGATCTGCTTTTCTAAGGAAAGCAACTTTAAGGGGTTAACCATCTCACTTTAATCAAACATACACATATCATTCGCTTAGTTCAGAGGGAAAAGCCAGCACCATGAACGTCAGAGCAAATACAAATAGAAGTTACAAACAGAAAATATCAACAGATCAAATAACACAATTCAGTCTATCTATAGCAATACATAGTTAACAGAGAGGAGAAGCAACAACATCTGGGTTTTCTTCAAAGCTGAGGGGCTCCAGTGGCTACCCAGAGTCTTTACATCAACACTATTCCAGTGAGTGAGAGCCCCAAACAAAATGCTAACCTCTGAGTTTATATACCCTTCTTAGGGCTGGAAGACTTCATACCTAATCAGCAAAAGGGTGTGGACCTGGGGCTTTGCAGTAGTAAGACTTAATCAAAGGCACTTGATTACTTTAGCATTCTAAAAGAGAAAACAGTAAAAAAAAAAAAAAGTCCCACCTTAATTAATATTACAGCTAACAGCCTTCCTGTGTGCTGGTGTTATTGGCTTTACACCTCCACAGCAGCTGCAAGCAGCATTGTTGTTACAGGAAATCAAGGAAATTAGAAATTTCTGTCCAATTGCATGCTAACAAAACTGAAAACATAGATAAAAGAAATATTTACAAAACTATAAAATACCCAGATTAATAGAATAAGAAATTGAAAATTTAAATAATCTATCTTCAGAAATTGAACAAACCATAAATTATCTCCAAAAGGAAAATCTCCAGAATCAGATGAGTTAACAAGCAAATTCTCCTAAATATTTAAAGCACAATTAACTTCAATTTAACAAAAATTGTTGACTAAGTAATAATAAGGAAAATTGGTATCCCCTCAAACTCTTATAAGGCAAATATGGCTATGACATCCAAACCAGGGAGAGATTAGAGAATGAAAACTACATACCAATATCACTAATAAATATCCATGAATAAATTTTGAAATATTAGTTCAGAAGCTACAAGAACATATTAAAAAGATTATACACTATAATGAGGTTGCATTTATATCAGGAATGCAGGAAAACTATAAGCAGAGTATGCCAATAACAAAACCAATAAAAATTATGTTTATCATATCAAAAGATGCAGAAAAAGCTTTTGACAATTATACCATCCTTTTATGTTAAAAAAAATCCACTAAAAACATAGGAATAAAAGGACCTTCCATTGATAGAGTCAGCAGTATTTATCTAAAATCAAGAGCTAGCATTATCTGTAATCGAAAAATGATAGAAGCCTTTCAAATGAGGTAAAGCAGAGATATTCACTATCATCATTATTTGATATATAGTTATAGGAATGCTAGCTATAGCAGTAAGAAAAAAATTCAGGGAATAATCATAGCCAAAGAAGAAAAATATCTTTTTTTGCAGATAATGTGATAGGAATTCTAGAGACTCAACTTTAAAAATTAATATAAACAATAAATTCAGTAAGGTAGGAGAATATAAAATAAACCCCACAAAGTCATTTGAATTTCTGTGTATTACCAACAAATCCCAGCAGAAGAGAACAAAAAAAATCCATTTAAATGATTACAAAGCATATAAAATATCTGGGAGTGCACCAACTAAGACAAACAACTTCAATACAACTACAAGATACTCTTTTTTTTGGCAGGGGGAAGGCAGGGCAATTGGGGTTAAGTGACTTGCCCAAGGTCACAAAGCTAGTGTGTCTAGTGTCTGAGACTGGATTTGAACTCAGGTCCTCCTGACTCCAGGGCCAGTGTTCTACTCACTGTGCCCACCTAGCTGCTCCCTCAAGATACTCTTTATAGAAATAAAGGAAGACAAATAATTGGAGAGAAATTTGTTGCTAATGTAATAAAAATGGTAATACTGCCTGAATTAACTTACAGATTCAGTGCCATGTCAAATTATCAAAAGATTACTTTAGGGGCAGCTAAGTGGAGCAGTGGATAGAATATGGGCCATGGAGTCAGGAGGACCTAAATTCAAATATGGCCTCAGACACTGACTAGCTGTGTGACTTAGAGCAAGTCACTAAACTCCCACTACTTACAAAAAAAATCACTTTAAAGAACTAGTCAGAGGAATGTCTGTGTCACACAACCAACAGATAGGAGAACTAGACATTTTCTCTGATCCTTATGACCTCTCAAACCTCTTCAAAATAAGAATTACAGCTGTGTCCACAGGCTAGGACACCAGGAACCCCAACGAGGTAACAACTTGAATTAACAGCAGAAAAGACTAATGCTTAGTAACTAACAAATTCCACAGCACCCTCATTCCCACCAATCCCCAACTATCTGCATGTCTACACAAAAGAAACTTCTACTCTGGGTTTTACTCAGCAATTCCCTCACTGCTGCTACTGCAATCTCCCCTAATTCCTGCCCTCATCCCGCCATCATGTCAGCAACAAGTAACAGAATCAGTGCTTGCCCTCTCTCCCCTCCTCAGAGGTGGAAGTATAGGAAAGTTGAAGCAAGCTCTGCTAAGGGTAGCAGCATGCATATTCCAGCCGTGTTTGGCCAGAGAACAGAAGAATCCAGGGCAGGGTGAGGCTCCACCAGGCCTAAAGGAGAGGAGACTGGCATAAAGCTGGGGCCAGTTGTACCTCCTCAGAAGTTACTTAAGGCAGATACTTAGGTTGGTGAAAAGTTAACTACCTGGGAGTTGGCTCAGAAAGTCCTTGGGGTACATGCCATCAAAGGGGAAAAGAGACAGAAAGTGAGTTACAGGAATATTATGAAAACAAACAAACAAAAAAACCCCAAAGTACCAAAAATCTCAGGAAGATGAAAACCCTGTTAAAAATCTTGAATCCAAGGAGATAAATCAACAGGGTAGGGAAAATAACTCCTGTAATCTCTCAGGAAGAAAAAGAGTTACGGGGAAATGGGCACAATCTATAAGGATTTGGTGCTTAAAGAGAAGACTTCCTCTGAAAAAGGGTTGTACCTCTACAGAAAGCAACCTAAGGAGAAAGGGAATTGGAACTTCTGAGGGTGACTAGCGTCCAGAAGAGTGGAAGGGCATGGACCCAGAAAGGAGATTTCATGGCAAATGGGAAAAAGATGATCCTCAATGTATGGGTTGCTTTTGTTTGCTGTCTCTTCCTCCTTTAATTTTTATTTTATTTTATTTTATTTTTATATAGGAGGGCTCTGAGAGGAGAGTGAGGAACACTGAAAAAAATTCTAGTGAAAACAAAAGTCCAGGAGGTAGTAATGAACGACATAATCAAGGACACAGAGTGGCATAGAGTAGTATTTCTCTCTAAATCCTGAAGAATTAATACTTCTAAGAGTGAAACACAACAGAAAAAAAAACGGGCAGGGATTAAGACATACAAGGCTATAACATAGAAGTTGTTTAGAAGAAGGAACTCAAAATAGATACCTTAGAAACTTTAATTTCATTTGGAATATAGACTAAGGAAGGAATAGTATAAAGATCATGAATCCAAGAATAAAAGTTTAGAAGAAACAGAGAAGAAAATTAATGAAGAGAACAAGGGAAAATACTTTTTTAGGAAAAGGTACAGAAAAAATTTAAAAAGTAACAAAATAAGTTGAAGAATTAGGAAATGGGATTTTATTTAAACTGAAAAAAAGAGAAAGAATTAGAAAACTAGATAAAAAGAAGAAAAAGTAATTAATAAATTAAATAAAACTCCTAAACTAGGGAAATGGGTTTCAAATGGGAAAGGGGGGCCCTGAGTGTGAGGGGAAGAGAGCCAGGAGGAACAGGGTTGTTTTATTAAATAAAACTCTCAAACTAGGGAAATAGGTTTCAAATGGGAATAAGCAAAAATAACTAAAGAGAACAAAATGAAGAGAAACAACAAAAAATCCTAATGGGGGGCTGGGGAGGAACTGTGAGAGACAAATGGAGAAAAATATAAACCTAACATTCATAACTTTAAAATGTAAATTGTTTCAAACAATCCAATAAATGAAAAGTGACAGATTAGGTAAGAAAACAAAACTCCACAATCCACACACCAAAAAAAGTAAAAATATACACAAAATGTGAGGGGTGGGAAAAAAAATTTCTATGTATCTGGTGAATAAAGAAATAAAGCAAAAGTTACAATCATCATGTTATCAGAAAAAGCAAAAATAAAAATTCACATCATTAAGAAGAGATAAGCTAAGAATGAAGTAAGCAGAGCCAAGGCAACATTGGCTACACTATAAATGGAAAGAACCACAAAACGATGAAAAGTAGATTTGTAAAATTACAAACAATAAGAAGATGAAAAAACATGTCCTAACCCATTCCTTTGCAGAGATGGGAGGTCTATGGGTGTGGTGCATTACACATATTTTCAGACATTTTCAATGTATGGATTGCCTTTGCCTCTTCCTCCTTTAATTTTTATTTTTTAAAATATTTTTATATGGGAGGGCTCTGATAGGAGAGTGAGGAATGAACACTGGAAAAAATTCTAGTGAGAACAAAAGTATAGAGTTTTATTTAAAAAACTGAAAAAAGAACTAGACAAAATAATAGCATTCATCTGGAGAAACAGAAGGTCAAGAATCTCACTGGAAATAATGAGGAATGGGAAAGGAAAGGTGTGTAGCAGTACCAAATATCAAACAATAGTGAAAAAAGTGATAGTTTTAAAAAAAAGTTAAAGTAGTTTTAAAACTGTAAGTTGATCAGTGGAACAGATTAAGTACACAAGCTCCCTCCCAAAGCAGCAATTGAACATGACACTACACACCCAACGACAACCAATACATCCCAGGACTGCAACTAGAAGGGTTAGACTCATTTGACAAAAACTGATGGGAAAAGCATTCTGGAAGAAATTAGGTTTAGACTAACATTCTCTAACATATACCACAATAAATTTCAGATGGATACACAATGGAAATATAAAGGGTCATATAATAAGCAATACAGAGAATTGCCAGCCAACAAACATTTATTAAGCATCTATCATGTGCTAGGCATCATGCTAAGTGCTTGAGATACAAAGAAAGCCAAAAAATAAAGTCCCTTCTCTCAAGGAGCTCACAGTTTTGATACAAATATATAACAACGATCCTTCCCCAAGAGTAAAAGAATATGAATGGGCAGTTCTCAAGCATAAGGCAAGCTTTCAACCCCCATGTAAAAAAAAAAAACAACTCCAAATCATTAACAATGGAAAAAAATATCAATTCAGAGGGAATGGAAGCATTGTTGGTCAAAGTTCAAAGTGATCCAACCAAAACAAATGAACTGTGTCCCAGAAGTCCCCAACCCATGCCTACCCTTTGACTCTGTGATATCATTATTATGCTTATACCCTAAAGAGATCCAAAAAAAGATGAAAGGGGCCCATATGTACAAAACATTTATAGAAACTTATTGTTATAGCAAAGAGCTGGAAATGAAGGGAGTGCACAGCGGCTGGGAAATAGCTGAACCAAGTTTGGCGTATGAATCTAATGGAACTCCATGTCGTGAGAAATGACAAAAAGGAATAGTTTTAGAGAAATCTGGTAAAATCTGCATGAACTGATATAGAAATAAGCAGAACTATTTATACAATAATGTTGTAAAGAAAAACAACTTAAGAACTCTGAGTAGTTAAATTAACTATAATCCAGAGGATTGATGAAGGATGATACTTGCTTCCTGAAGAAAGGTGATGGCCTCAAGGTGCAGAAAGAGACCTACTTTTAGACACAGCTGATTGTGTCAAAACACAATTTGTTTTGTTTGTCATGCATATTTGTTCTAAGGATTTTACCCTCAATTGGGAGACAGGTATAAGGGAGAGGGAGCTGTTGATAGGATTACAGAAAAATTATTCAAAGTCTTTTTAAAATGCACGGAAGAAAAGCCAGAAAGAAATGTAGAAAAAAGAGTTCTGAATGCTTCTCAAAAGGAAAATCGCCTTTAAAATAAACTGCAGAGGCAGCTAGGTGGCACAGTGAGTAGAGCATTGGCCCTAGAGTTCGGAGGACCTGAGTTCAACTCAGACCTCAGACACTTACTAGCTGTGTAACCTTGGCATGTCACTTAACCCCCCTTCCCCCCCTCCAAAAAAAAAAACCACATAAAACAAACTGCAGTCAAAATAGACATAGGTACAGTAGTAAATAATAATTAAGACTTGCAGTTTCATGTACAATCCTTTTTCTGTTCTCCTTTGCACTTAGAAATGCTCATTTATCACGTATTAAGTTAAGAATAAAAATATGTAATCGTTATGTGTTATATAAAGATATGGATTCACATACATATATGTATATGTAGGTATTTCTTTTTTTTAATTCCTTGGAGGGTATGTGCCCATTAGTAGATTACTAGGTGCAACTGTATGGACAGTTTAGTAACTTTTCTAATTACAAATTATTTTCCAGATGGTTGGATAAATTCACAGCCCCCTCAGAAGTATATTGGTGCGCCTGATGTCCTTAAGCCTCTCCAGCATTGACTACTTCCATCTCGTAGCATCTTCACTAATTTGATAGGAAGTAAAGCCTCAATTTTGTCAACATTTTTGTTATTGCTCATCTTTAGGACCAGTTTTTGTATCATCACCATCAAGTAGTTTCACCGATTCTCTAGACAATTTCCCTGTCTTTGATTTAAATTGGCTTTTACTATTAGCATTGTAATCCCACAGAAGATGATTGTCCATCTTCTAGTTTCTACTCATTTCGTCGCTTCCCTTTTCTCTTCAGCTGAGCTATCTTCCCATTTTTGATAGAAGTTAAGTTTCCCCTGTTGTAGCCTTTAATTAGTCATGTACATTTTGGGAGGAGCACTGCAAACATATATAGTCAAGGGCTACTGACAGAAATCGGTAGTCAGGTATAGAGAGATGAGGCACAGACAGACAAGAAGTGGGCCCATGGATAGAGCAGAAAGACAGATGACAGAAATACCATCTCTAGGCACCTATGTGGAAAGAGAGCAGGAGAAAGCTGTAGAAAGATTGATCTGGCAAACAGAAGTACAGACTACAAGAAACGATAGAAAACAGAATGACTGTCAGAGGCAAGCAGACAGACACTGAGAAAGTGAGACAGACAGATGGACTGACATAAAAAATGGGCAAAGCGACAGCAGCCACCCAGAAAGACTAAGGGAAAAGCAGAAGGGAAATGAGAGGTGCAGGAGAACTAACAAGACGGGCAGTACGATGGGCAGGCAGAGAGATTAAAGGACTGAAGGAGACAGGCAGGCAGAAGGAGAGGCAAACCCAAAGTCAGGTGAACAGACTAAACAGAAGAAAGAGAGGCAGGTGAGCAGACAGGTGGGCAGAGAAAGTGACAGACAGAGCCAAGGACATCAAAAATTATATACCAGAAGAAATGCAGACAGACAGATGGAGAAGGCAGATGCAGGGAGAGGGCAAGCAGATGGGGGTGGTTGGAGGGATAGGCAGAGAACTGAAACAGAAATGGGGGACATGGACTGGATGAGGGAGACAAGCAGGGGATGAAGAAACTGGTAGGAAAGGTAGGAGGGAAAGGGAAGAGAAGATGGCCAGTCAAACAGACAAGGGAGAAAGACTGAAGAGAAACAGATAAATTGGGGGGGGGGGGAAAGCAGATAAAATGGAGAGGAAGAAGCAGGCAGATGCTAAGATTACAGACAGACCAAAAGGCAAGGCTGAAAGGCATAGAGCAAGAGAAACAGAAAAGTAAAGGAGAGGAAAATAGTCAAGCAGAGAGAGATGTTTGCTGACTAAAAATCCTAATGGGGAAGGCTGGTAATAAAAAGAGACTGAGAATTACAAGAAATAGGTAGTCAGACAGATTAAGAGATGCAGGCAAGCAGACAGTAGCTAAATGAGGGCAGGGAACAGACAGTGGGATGCTGCAGGCAGGTGGGGAGACAGAATGAGAGAGAGGCTGACAGACAATAGACACAGACAGACACAGACTGACAATAAGAGTTTATCCGGCAGAAAGAGACACACAGAAGTAGATAGGCAAGCAGAAGAGAACCACCAGAGGCAAGGCTTCAGAAGAGAGACCAAGAGATGCAGGCCAGGAAAGGAAGGCAGGCTATAAAGCCAGAGGAAGAGAGGGAGGCAGGCAGACATGATAACAGAAGCAAACAGGAAAGTAGGCAGGCAAATAGAATAGAAACAGGCAGAAATCAAAAAGACCAGGAAGCAGGCCTATTGGTGGAAGGGAAGAAACAAGTAAAAGAACAGAGAAAGAAGCCTACTCACAGACCTGCAAGCACAGACAGAAGTGCTCCCACAGAAACACCCTGAGATATATACTCTTAAGCACCCATACCCAGAGATCTTGACATTTAAACCCAGACACACAGGAATGAGTAAACATACATGAACATACTTAAAACCAGATGCACACGTGCAAAGGCAAAGAAGACAGAATATAGTATACACACATGCTCTTGTGCACACTGTGACCCATATGCACATAAAGAGTGATACACACAGCCAGAGCAAAATGATAAGCAGATAGCAAGTCCAAGAATCACTGAAAGATGACAGTTGAAGAGTTACTGAGACGAGAGACAGCGCGAGAGACAACCCATGAATGAAACAGAAACAAAGGGACAGAAGCCCACACAGAGAGACAAAAAATGAGGGACAGAAACTCCGTACACAGAGAAAAAGTGAGAAACACATATATTTTACACAGATATACAAAAATAAACAGAAACAGAGCTTGAGACAAAAATAAAACCAAGAGGCCAGGACGGAGAGTTGGACTGAGGTTAGCAGAGAGGGAGACAAAAGACAGTGAAAGCCAGATTAAGAAAAAAGGGAAACTGAGGCCCATAAAATAAAGGATAGAGCCCTAAATGACAAATTCCTGGCCCTCAAGAAAAATTATGCAGAAGTCCATCCTAGTTACCCCTGGGAACATTTTTTATGTGCATCTGAAGGGAGGCTGCTACCTTAGGTCTACAGAGGTTGCCTGAGAAGGAAAGTTATGTCTATAGCATGAAGTGACTGACTGATGATTCTAGACATGTTTCAGGAAAAGATGCAGAAAAGAGAACTGATGAGGTGTAAGGGAAAGAAGAGAACCAAGACTGGAAAGGGGTGACTTGAGGAGCTGAAGTAATTACTAGTCCCATCCCTTCCTCTATACCTCCATAATGGCAGTTCCTCTTGCAGCAAACATTTCAGGGGAAGTACTTCTCTTCTTTATTGATATCCCAGGGATAGAGATACTTAGTGCTTCCTCCTACCTGAGTCCATGGCTCCCTTCCTACCCCAACTGAGAAGCTCCCTTGAAATTTAACTTAGCTTCCTTGTTTGATTCACTTAGGTATAGCCCCTAAAAGAGAGGTCTCTCCTGACTCCTTTCCAATTTCCCCCATCAGGATCTCATTCCCATTTTAAGGGGCCATTTAGGTTGAAGAACTGGATGAGAAAATCAGATACAAAGGTCTGAATGCATCCTCTTCGCTTTCATTTTTTCTTCACCTTAGCTAATTTCCTCTCACCTACTGTACTTCAATTTCTTCCTCTTTGATGGAACTGAAAAGGGGGGTGAATGAAAGAAAAAGGAGTCTGTATTGGAAAGGAGCAAATAATTTTTTTTCTTTTTCAGATCTTGGTGCTCCCCATCCACAGCAAAATCCATTTTCTGTATCAAGATTTCATAATCGAGTTTATCTGGGAGAAAAGGAAAATGAAATGAAATTATTATTTAAAACAATTGTAAATTGCTGAAATGATTCCGATAAAGAATAATCCAACATAAAATTCAGATTGAATGAAAAAACTGATTGCTTTCCATTCTCCACCCCCAAAGGGTTTCTATCATTAAAAAAGGAAAAAAAATCTTATAAAATACGTAAAGTTAAATGCAGTTCAACTTTAACAAGGTGTATGTGTATGTATATATATGTATTTGGCCAGATTTATATATAAATATATGTATTTCATCTTTTTCCTTGACAATGCCTGAAGGGAGAAAAAAAAACCCTTCACATCAAACCACTCCCTTTCTGAAGTACTTAGGGAAAAAAAAGCTTTTCTTTTGAGGAGGGAGGTGGAGAGAGAAGAGACTAGTATAGAAAAGAAAATTTTAAAATCTAGTTGGACTAGTATCTAACTAGTTAACCTTTAACAATTTATGCTGATGTCAGACTGAGCATGAGTACTGATTAATGCCCCCCCCAAATATTTTTATAGGTGTGTGTTGGGGGGGAGGTTAGTCAGCAGCCATTTTTGTTTTATGCAGAAATCCTTCATGTTTCTTCCCCCCCTTCAATACACAAGGAAAATATCTATTAATCTGTTTACTAATCAGCTATGAAAAAAGGGAGACTTTTGTGGGTTTCTGGGTAGAGAAAGGTTTTAGAGATGAGAAGGGGGGAACTGGAAGCATTTCTGATGGTGGGGGTGTTAGGGGATGGGGGGTGAAAATGAAATATTAAGCCAGCCATTTTGTTTTAAAAGCAGATTTTTTTTTCCTCTCTCTTTCTTCTTGGAGGGGGTGGCGGTGCTGGAGGGGGGGTTGTTTTAAAAATAATTTCAGGGCGGCCATCTTAGTGCTTCTGCTCTAGGAAATATTTCTCAGCGCCCCCCTCAGAATTTAAATATATTTAAAACAACGGAGAAGGGAGTAAAGGGGGGGGGGAAGAGTAGAAAAACTTTTATTTATATAATATATATATATTTATCCCCCTTTCTCTCTCTTTTGGTCTCCCTGGGAAGGGGAGGAGAAAGTCCCCCCCCCTTTAATTTTTCTCAATAGTAAATTGTTTTTGGGAGGTGGTTTCGCCCCCTCCTTAGACAGAGGGGTGGGGGTAGGGGGTGGCCCGGGGGTTTGGGGGGCTGGGGGAGGAGGTGAGTTGGAGGAGGAGGACGACGACGACGGGGAGGAGGAGGAGGAGGAGGAGGAGGAGGAGGAGGTGGTGGTGGTGGTGGTGGTGGTGGTGGTGGTAGTGGTGGGGGAGGCAGGCGGGCGGTGGGTGGGGGGGTGGTGGGGGGGCCAGAGCTACAGGATGGCTTCCCCTCTGAGGGACGAGGAGGAGGAGGAGGAGGAGATGGTAGTGTCTGAGGAGGAAGAAGAGGAGGAGGAAGAAGAGGGCGAAGAGGAGGTGGAGGCGGCGGATGAGGACGACGAAGAGGAAGACGACGAGGGAGTAGTCGGACGCGGGCCGCCGGGGCACGACCGGGGCCGCGGCCGCCACAGTCCCCCCAGCTGCCACCTCTTCCCGCCACCGCCCCCGCCCCCGCCGCCCCCGCCGCCCCCGCCCCCACCGCCAGGTAAAGACGCGAACGGAGGACACCCGCCGAACTCCCCCCCCCCTCCTGATCGCCGCGAGCCCAAAGTTCCGAAACCGTTGGGCGCCAGAGGGGCTCGGGTGGTGGGGGGGGGGTGTCGGGCAGGCGCGCGCGGAGGAGCTGGGGGTGGGGGTGGAGAGAGGAGGGCAGGGGAGGGAGCGCGAAAGGCACCCACCGCGCGGACGGAGAGGAGTCGAGTCCGGGGGCGCGCGGACGACGGAACAGCCGGCCCGTCTGCTCGTCTGCCCCCCCCACTCCCTCCCTCCCCGCCCGCCCCGGGCCTGAGGCCGGCAAGCTTTCCGGGCCGGTGGGCCGACCTGCTGGCCGAGCGGGCCTCGCCTCCCCTCCCCCAGGCCAGCCCCCTCCCCCCGCTCTGGGGGGAGCCTCGGCCGCGGCTGAACGCCGGGCGCCAGCTGAGCGGGCGCGCGGACTGAGGAGCCAACTCTTGGTCGCAGCCGTAGGGGGAGGGGAGGGTTGGTGGTGTGTGTGGTTCCCCCCGCCTCTCCCTTTTTCTTCTTCGGGGGATTAGGAGCGATCGAACCCGAGACGACCCCCCCCCCACTCCCGCCGCGCTTTTGGGCCCCGCTTGAGCTCCAGACGTCCCCCCCCCGCCCCGGCTGGCGGGGGGAGGGGGAGGCGGCGGCGGAGAGTGGCGACGGTGGCCGTGGTTCTGAGAGTTCAAGCCCTTTCGGGGGTCTGACTAAACGTGAAATTAGACGGTGTCTCGTACTTATTTGGGGGTCGGCGTGAGGCCAGTCCTCCTCGGGGCTCGGAGCGGGGCAGGGGTCCCTCCTGACCACCTGGAGAAGGACACGCTTCTCGCACGGGCGCTTCCGTCCGCGAGGGAGCGGGGCTCGATCTTCGGGTGGCTAGGGGACCGCTGCCTGGCCAGGAAATCCCCCTCCCGAGAGCTGGGCAGGGCGCCCCAAGGGGGGCCAGATACACCTACCGACACTCCCCTCCCCCCGGGATGCTAGGCCCCCCTGCAGCAGAAGGGTGTGTGTTCGCCCCGGGACTCCCCGCTTCGCCCCCGCGAGCCCCTGACCCTCCTTTGTCCTTGGGTGACCCCGCTGCTGTGGTCCTGGGGCCCCGTGGTTGTGACTTCCCGTGTGAGGGGGTGACTGAGGGCTCCTGGGGTGTTCGTTACTAGAGCCCGTCACCCCCCTCCCCCTTCTCTCACCCGGGCAACTTTCATGTCTGTAGGCACGGCTGCGAGGTGGCAGATGCTGGTCAGGGACCCCGTAGCCCCCCACCTCGGGCCGCCTTGTGTAAACTTTACCTGGAGCGGTGTCTTGTGTGTAGAAAGTGACAGGTGGGAACTTCTGGAGCCTCGGAGGTCTAAGGGAGCTTAGAGGTCACCGAGGCCAACCCTTCGCTTTAAAGGCGAGGAAACTGAGTCAAGGAGCGCTTAAATGACTTGGCCAAAGTTGCACGGGTCGCGCAGGGGCCTGTCTGGGACCCCAACTCCAAATGGAACCCTGCTCACTGCACCATACTGCCTTGTTGGTGAGGTGTGCCCAGTGTTCTTGATACTGAAATATAGATTAGGGCCGTGGATGGCAGATGTGCCTGTAAATACTTCAGTGGAACAACAAAAGAAGTGTGTGTGGGGGGGAGAGGGATAGGAAGGAAGAGGGTCCAAAAGGGAGGGAGGAAGGGAGTGTCTTAAGGAAAATGAAGTAATTCATTATTTTCCCCTAGGGTCTTCGAAATAGGAAATAAGTAGAAAAAATTATCTTGAGGGGAACACTTTTTTTAAGTGCAAATAGTAGAATTTGGGAGACAGGTGTCAATTGAATTAAACATTTATTAAGTACCTACAATATGTCTGCAAAGTGAGCAAGAAGAGAAGAAAAGAGGAGGAAAGATGATGGGATTAGGGGATGGATTCTTTGCTCGTCTGCTGAGCTCTCAGGTTAGGTAATCCTCTTTGGTCATTTTCAAAACTAGGCTAATAAAGGAGGGGAGCAGGGAAGAAAACAAGAAAGAAATCATCAGAGGTTGAGGTGTGTCTTTGTTTGGCTCCCTTTGCTCCCCGCTTCTGAAGCTTATTTCCCTAATAAATAAGCAGACATTTGAAGATAACAAATCTTTTCATCTTGGATTTGAAATTAAAAACAATCCTTATTCCCCTTCTACTTAGGTCAGTTTTGCCTCTGCCTAAACCCTCCAAGTTTGAGTAAAACATCCTTGTTGGGTAATTTTCTGCTGTTAAAAAAACTTTGGGGAAACCTATCTTAGCTCCCCTTCTTTGTCTCCCCAGGTATGGGGAAGCAAACAGCAATCCCGAGAAGTTTGCCCCGTGTATTTAACTCCCTTCTGGCCCAAACTCCCAAGTGGAATATGATCTGTATATTCTGCAGCTCTCTATTGTTTTTCACCCGGACTGATTTTCCCTCATCCCCATTTTGTTTCACATTCTTAACTGGGTCCAACTTCACCTCTTTCTCCTCCCACCAACCTCTGTACATTGTTCAGTATTTCAAATCCAGAGACTCCTGCGGGGGGAGGGGAAAGAAGGGAGCCAAAACTGAATTTCTTTCCCCTCCCCCTTCTGGCAAGTATAAAGAAATAATATAATATTTAGATGTGATTGCTTGGGGGGGGGGTAGAATATGGGTGGTGTGGAAAATTCTAGTAGTTTCTTCGCAAAAGGCTTGAAAATAAAAACCCACCCTCTCCTTGCAATACGCATGTGCAGGGGCCCTATTATGGTGGTTCGTTGTGGGGGGAGGGAAGGGAATTTGAGAAAAAATAAATATATGTGTGTGAGAGATTGATGGTGAGATAGAAAGGAAAGGGGAGGGCAGGCCTTCTCTGAGGCTCCTCCTCCTTTTTCTAGCTTGCCAGCCCCCTCAGGGATCAGAGCCAGGGAAGTGGGAGAGCCTGGGCTTCAGGCCAGCGGGTGAGACAAGAGTTGAGACTTAGGCTCTCATTTCTTTACCTCTCCCCTTCCATCCTTGATTTTCTTCCCCAGTCCGGCTTTTCCTGGGATCAGGTGGAGGTTAGCTGGGTCTCCACCTGTAGCTGGAAAGGGTCAGATTGAAGAGTTCCTCAGGCCTGTGTCCTGTCCCTCTTGCCCTCCCCAACTAATTCATGCTTTTCCCCTCATCCTAAACCAACTGGCCTGTCCACATCATTAACCCCTTTATGTTTTCATATTAATGAAGCCTCTGGCTTTAGAGAGAACTAGTCAAAGGGCTTCCAGCGACAGTTCTCCCTGTGTTCTCCGTATTCAGGTAGGCATTCTGTTGCTATGTCCCTACACGTTCCCGTTCCCTGCCCCAAACACAAACTAAGATTTCATGTAGAAGGACAGGGCCTTGGTACCTTGATCGCTGAAGGAAGCAGGGATTATGGGGAAGAAGGAAGCGGTAGTGGGTTTCTGGGACAGAACAGTTTTAGTATTCTGGTGCTAATTGTTGCTAATTTGCTTTTGGTTATGGAAGGTAGAAAAGTGTGACCTAAAATATGGGGGCTGGGCTGGGCTTCACTAAGTTGTCCCCTCCTGCCGTTGCCTCTGCCCAAACATGACAGGTCTGGCTGGTTGGACTGGTACTAGGGGGCCGAAGAAAGCAAATTAGAGAATGATGCCCTTGTGGCATCAGTGCTTCCCAAAATTGATGGTGAATAACTGGTCACTGAAAAAAGGAGGAATGGAGACTAGGTAAGGGAACACCAGGAAGAACTAGTTCCATTCTTCTGAAATAGACTCCTGGGCAAAAGCCAGGGTTTTTACCTTGATGCAGGCAGGTGCTACATTTATAGTCATGAGAGTGTGGGTGGGGCTGTCGGTGAGTATGCTTGTTCCTATGTATGTATGTATGTATGTATGTATGTTTCAGTAGATGTAAGCAGCCTGGGTTTATTGTTTGTGATAGATATGTCAGCCTTTGTCCCAGAATTTCTTTATTTTGCACATATCACTGAGCATGTGCTGGTGTGTATGTGGAGTCAGAAAACCTGGATCCCCAAGATGAAAAGACTAAAGGACTCAAAGTCAGACCTGAATTTGTCAGATCTGGTGCCTACTCTTTGCTAGTGTGAGGATGGGCAAGTCACTTAACCTATCCAAAGAGTATTTGTGATAAGTACTTAGTACAGGGCCTAGCACATGGCACTACACGAATGCTTATTCCCTGCCAGTCTCTCTAGCTTCAGTTTTCTGAGCTATAAAATGAGGATGACAATATACTACCTACCTGCTAGGGTTTATTATCAAGAACTTTGCAGACTAGGAGAAATATTGACTCGGGCAGAATGTCTGCAGGCCCTAAGGGAAGTAGGAGCTAGCATTTAAGACTGTGATGCTAAGATATTCAGTCCAGTTTGGAGAGGTAACCTCTAGAGCAGAAAGTGGTGGCAGAACCTGTGAGTTGTGGATAGGCTGCTAAGCCAGGAGTCAGGAAGATCTGAGTTCAAATTCTGGTTTAGATATTTCCTAACTGTGACTTTGGACAAGTCATTTAACCTCCCTTAGTCTGAGCGTCTTCATCTATAAGGATGGTGATAGCACCTACCTCCCAAGGTGGTTATGAGGATAAAATAATATTTGTAAAGTGCTCCTTAAGGTACTGTATAAATTCTAGCTATTATTATTAATTATTATTATGACTAAAATCAAACTGAATCTCGACTGGGGTAGAAACAGGGTTTTTTAGACAGGACTAAACACAGGGTCCTGTGGGTAAGAATGTAGTTTCATTTCCCAGCAGGGACTGTAGTTTGGAGTAACAATAGGATTGGTGAATTGGAGGAGAAATATAAATAGATGCCTGGTGTTTTCTAATCCTCCATCTCCCAGGAAGATAACCAGAACTTCCTTGATTAATCATAAAATTCTAGTTAACTAGCTATTGACTCTCCCTTCCCAGCATCTGACTAGGGCACCTACCTGCTTTTATTTCCCCCTAAGCCTTGGGATTATGACAAGTAGGCCACTGGGCATAGCTTCCCCAGCTTCCAGGCAGAGGGCCAACTAGCTGGTTTGGGGGCTGTGGTTGGGGCTGGGTCACAGGTGAGGGCAGGAGGAAGAAGCCCTGTTATGGTCCTGAGAATCAAGGCCTATAACCTAATACTTCATTGGGGGCATGTTAATACAGTGGTTTGTCTACACTTTCCTTCTGACCTTTATCCTCATTTTTAGAACAACTCTACTCATTGTCTCTTAAGTATTTGAAAAAACTAAGTTTGCCTTCAGTGATAGGTGACAGGGCTGGGATAGGTTAAATGCCTCAGTCCCTGGAGAAAGTGGGAACTGTGTCTCTAGGAATAAACTCTAGAGGACGAGATGTTTATGTTCTTTAGTGTGACTTTGTTCTTTGCCCCAAAGATGAAGATGAGATTGGGCTCCCACCCTCAGCTCTTGGAGTGAAGAAAAGAAAACGAGGACCCAGAAAACAGAAGGAGAACAAGCCAGGGAAACCACGAAAACGGAAGAAGCTTGTGAGTATAGAGGAACCCACAGCAGAGGCCAGAAGTGCCATGCTTTCCTTAATTCCTCTATCCCTAAAATCCTTAGACTGGATGTCAGTAGAGGCTTTGTTCCTTCTCTGGACCCCAAGAGGAGGGCCATTTACTTCCCTGCTGAAACCTGGGCCCTCAGGGAGCCCCAGAATCCTATATCCCTGTCTCCCATCTCATTGATGACTTGTAATTCCCCCTTTTCCCAACAAGTTCTAGCTTTCCTTGCTCCTGCCTCCTGCTGCTTATTAGGGAAGGAGGCACCCAGATTTTTAGATATTACTTCCTTTCTCCATTTAGGACAGTGAAGAAGAATTTGGCTCTGAACGTGATGAATATCGGGAAAAGTCAGAGAGTGGAGGCAGCGAGTATGGGACTGGACCAGGTCGGAAACGACGTAGGAAGCACCGTGAAAAGAAGGAGAAGAAGACAAAACGGCGGAAAAAGGGGGAGGGAGATGGAGGGCAGAAGGTAAGTAAAATCATATAGAGGACTAGGAGCGAGACAGTGTGATGGAGACGCTAGGAGGAGTAAGCAGGTTTTGGAATGCACAGAAAGCAAGAGAGAGACAAGGCAAGCTGGTTGGGAGGGTGGAAAGGGAGAGTATTTCTAGGAAACGACAAGAAGGGTAAGTCCCCTTCTTCAGCTCTCATACTTCCATCCCTAACCAGGTTGAACAGAAGTCGTCAGCCACACTGCTCCTCACGTGGGGTCTGGAGGATGTAGAACATGTATTCTCTGAGGAGGATTACCATACACTAACCAACTACAAGGCCTTCAGCCAGTTCATGAGGTGGGAAGGGATGGTGGGATATTTCACAGGTGATCACCAGGGGTCTCATTCAAACTGTTCCCAAACTCTGGTTTGGAAAGTCTCCCTAGCAACGGAGCAGTCCTCTCACAGTCCTACCCTCTCTTCAAAATGGGTGTTTTCTATTAATTGTGACTGAAAGATACTTCACTTTAGTGCTCCCCTCCCCCTCACCCCCCTTCCTGGTTTCCCTGATCCTTTGACTGGCCCTGGGTGAAAAAAAAAAGAGTAACATTATTCCTGTGGCAAACGCTGCCACCTTCTGGTTAGAAAGACCCTGATAAATGCTGGCAGTGATACCTCCTAAGTCACACATTGTTCCTTGTCACCTCAGCTACCCCAGTGCTAACTTTGAGCTAGGTCCCTTCTGTTCTGCCATTCCAGACAAGAACTTAAGTACCTTCTATCCCTAAAGCCCTGGTTGGTACCCTTCCTGCATGCCCCTAGCTCACATCATTAACCCAAGGAAGCCTTGCTCTGACCTAGCATTGGATTTTCGTGGTCTCTATCACTTTGTGGCTAGGAAATTTACCAGATGGAGCATGTGAGTCTCTGATATCCTTCTCTACAGGCCCCTGATTGCTAAGAAGAACCCCAAGATTCCAATGTCTAAGATGATGACAATACTAGGGGCCAAGTGGCGAGAATTCAGTGCCAACAACCCTTTTAAGGGTTCAGCAGCAGCTGTGGCAGCCGCAGCCGCAGCCGCAGCCGCAGCAGTAGCCGAGCAGGTGTCATCTGCTGTTTCATCCGTCACTAGTACAGTTCCCCCTGGGCCTCCACCACCTCCTGCTGATGTCCAGCCCCCACCTATCCGAAGAGCCAAAACCAAAGAAGGCAAAGGTAAAAGAACTACTTCAGACTTCCTTCTCTAAGCCTTTGGGCCTTGAGGGGGAAAGAGAGCTATAGGGTAGTTTGTTGTGAAAAGATAGACTGGGAGGTTATCATAAAAATTGGTCAGCATTATATGGCACAGAAATTCCTTTCTGTTCCTGAATGGTAGTATGAAACACTGTCTAGTAATGGATTTTGGTAAGGTCCTGGCCGCCAGAAAAAATTCCATTTTTTTTCTTTCTGTCCATTTAGGGCCTGGCCACAAGAGGCGAAGTAAGAGCCCCAGGGTGCCTGATGGCCGAAAGAAACTTCGGGGAAAGAAGATGGCACCGCTCAAAATCAAACTGGGGTTGCTGGGTGGCAAGAGGAAGAAGGGAGGCTCGGTGAGTATCCCTGTCTTGTCCCTTGGTGGGGAGTAGGAGACCACTTGGAAGAAAAACTGACGTCCTGATGATAGGGTTTTTGAGAGGAGCACAAACTGGGAAATAGTTGTGTAGGGTGGGAGTTTGGACAGGTACTGGTCTGGCTGACGGGCCATGGGGCTATGGGCAGTATGTTTTCCAGAGTGATGAAGGCCCTGAGCCTGAGGCTGAGGAGTCTGACCTAGAGAGTGGCAGTATTCACAGTGCCTCAGGCCGGCCTGATGGCACCACCCGAACCAAGAAACTGAAGCGGGGCCGGCCAGGGAGGAAGAAGAAGAAGGGTGAGAAAATAGAAAGGGAGTGTTAAGGGCATGCATGCCTTTGTGTTTGTCTTTTTCTCAATATCTTGCTGTCTTTCTTACTATCTCTTGTGGTCTCCCTGTTTTTTGTCCCTCTCTCTGCTTCTGTCTCTGTTTCTTTGTTTTCACTGGGGTGTTTGACAGTTCTGGGCTGTCCTGCAGTGGCTGGGGAGGAGGAAGTTGATGGCTATGAGACGGATCACCAGGATTACTGTGAGGTGTGCCAGCAGGGCGGGGAGATCATTCTGTGTGACACCTGCCCTCGTGCTTACCACCTTGTCTGCCTTGATCCTGAGCTCGACAGGGCTCCTGAGGGCAAGTGGAGCTGCCCCCATTGTGTGAGTAAATTAGTACCCAGGCATTCCTTTACCCCCCGGGACCTAGACTTTTCCTTCCTTTTAGGATCCAATTTCCCTGGTTCCTATCCTCAACGTCTTTCCTGTACCCATAAGTCTGGTCTCCTTAGTCTCAAAAAAATGAGTACCTAGGATCCTATCACCCCTGCCCTCTACACCCTTGTATTATTCCCTACTTGTAACATCACCTTCTCTCATGGATCTAGGTGTCCTGTTTCTCTAATATTCCCTCCTTTGCCTCCACTCTCAATAACCCAGGTGACCCTCTTCGATGAATCGTTTCTCTCCCTTTCTATTTCTCCTGGTGTATTTCTATGTCTGTCTGTTCCTTGACCCTCAGGAAAAGGAGGGAGTACAGTGGGAAGCCAAGGAAGAAGAAGAGGAATATGAAGAGGAAGGAGAGGAGGAAGGGGAAAAGGAGGAAGAAGATGATCATATGGAGTATTGCAGAGTATGCAAGGATGGAGGGGAACTACTCTGCTGTGATGCCTGTATCTCCTCTTATCATATCCATTGCCTGAATCCTCCACTGCCAGACATTCCCAATGGTGAATGGCTATGTCCTCGATGCACGGTAAGCCTTGTCGTGTCCCTAGAAACTAGTCCCATGTCTCAACTTCCCCTTTTTATTCCATACTTCCCAGAAGAATCCAAGCATCCAGCCCACCCCTCCAGCTATCTTCCTGATCCCTGGTCTCCCACTTCCCCATTTCTCACCCTTTCCTCCTCCACCACTTCACTTGCAAGCCCTAGATTTTTTTTCTCCCTTGAGCCTACTCCCTTTATAAAATGTCACCTGTACTGTTCTAGTGATGTATATTCTGTCTCTCTATCTTTGTCTGCTGTGAAGTGCCCCGTGCTGAAGGGCCGAGTGCAGAAGATCTTGTACTGGAGATGGGGAGAGCCCCCCGTGGCAGCTGCAGCCCCTCCACTGGCTGAGGGGTCACCTGACATCCAAGTTCCCCGCCCTCTGCAGGGCCGCTCTGAACGAGAATTCTTTGTCAAGTGGGTCGGACTGTCCTACTGGCACTGCTCTTGGGCCAAGGAGCTTCAGGTAATGGCTCTCCTCCTCATATAATACTTCACCTTCTTATCAGCTCACCCTCAAGCTCAACTTCTGTAATCCTCAACTATTGTTTCTAATTCAGCTTCTTCGTTTAGTCCCCTCTCCATCACCTTTGTTTCCACAGTCTGCTTCGTATCATGTGCCTCTCACCCCGTGTTCCCAAACATTTGGGAAACAGCTTGGTGTGGCGAAAAGAATGATGGACTTGGAGCAGAATGGTGTAGGGTTAAATCTTGGCACTGTGCTGCCTGTGTGATTTTGAGCAAATCGCTTCTTTAAGAATCCATTCTTCTCCTCTGTGAAATGAAGGTTTTGGACTTAAATGACCTCTACGTTTTCTTCAAGTGCTGTGTCCTACCTTCAGCACCCCTTCTTTCCAACTCTCTGTTCATTTCCCTATTCTTGACTCCTACCTCCCATGCCCCTGGAGCCATCCCTTTTTCCCTTTTCTATCTTCTCCTCTGCCTCCTTCCCTCTCTGTTCTTATGGAGACATTCCTAAGTTTCTTTATTCTCCTACCCTTACCAGCTGGAGATTTTTCACCTGGTGATGTATCGCAACTACCAACGAAAGAATGATATGGATGAGCCTCCACCGTTGGACTACGGCTCTGGGGAAGACGATGGGAAGAGTGACAAGCGAAAGAGCAAGGACCCACACTATGCTGAGATGGAGGAGAAGTTCTACCGGTTTGGCATCAAACCCGAGTGGATGACTGTGCACAGAATCATCAACCACAGGTGAGTGTAGGGATCACAGGGTGACTCTTCAGGACTGATCTCTGTATTGTTGGAGTAACAACCCCTTCTCTTTAGAAGGGAAATACTGGGTTCAATGTTGGGTAATTGATTGATGGTCAAGACTTGATCAGACGCTTCAGAGTCTTGGGGAGGAATAAGATCAGAGAGTATCCTGGGCCAGCTCACCCTACATGCACCCTTATTCCTGTTGATTCGCAAAAACATAAAGATACACTGTGGTTCAGTTAGTTGACCCATGAGATATTTCATGTCTTCGAAGGTGTCAGCATTAAGAATTTTAAGGTCTGCTTTTGTTTGTTTTCTGCCTACATCGCCTCCTGGGCCATTAAGTTATATGTGGTTACTGCTTACTATGTAAAGTTAGACTCTTCTTTATTTCTATCCAGTTCCTTTCCTTCTCATCCTTACCCCTTTCTCTACCACCCTTACCCATCCACCAAAGCATGGACAAGAAGGGAAACTACCACTATCTGGTGAAATGGAGAGACCTGCCGTATGACCAGTCAACTTGGGAGGAAGATGAGATGAACATTCCGGAATATGATGCCCACAAAAACAGCTACTGGAGGCACCGGTCAGGGGGAAGAGAGGGCACAAGGATGGGGAATAGTAAAGTGGTCAGCTATAGCTGGAGGGTAGGGAGGAGGAAGAGAGACAGACTCACCTAAACTAGAGTTATGGGAGATAAGGTGTAATTATTTGGAAAAGGCATAACAAAGAAGTAGGTAAGACAAGGAGTACGGCCTAGGTTGGATGCTCAGAAATGGGCTATAGAGATGGGATGTTGGTTGGGGATAGTGAGGGGGCCTCAGTTGTGGAAAATAGAGACAGTGTCCAAAGCCGTGGGAGATAAGAAAAGGGCCTGTGGTGGAAAGAGGAGACCGGGCTATGGAATATGCCTTCAGGGACCAAGCCTAAGGCTCATACCTTCCTCTGTCTCCTAGAGAGCTAATCATGGGGGAAGATCCTGCTCAGCCCCGAAAGTATAAGAAAAAGAAAAAGGAGCTACAGGGAGATGGCCCTCCTACATCTCCCACCAATGATGTGAGTCCTTCTCTTATCACAGTCTGTGTCCTCAGAAAGTAAGAACAGAAGGCAAATGTAGACTCTGACTTCACGAGCAGTCAGTTCTCCTCCAGCAGTTATCCCTGAACTTGAGGCTGTTAGGAATTAACCTCTAGGAGAAGTTGTTGGGTTGTTTCAGTCATGGCCAACACTTCCTGACTCCATTTGGGATTTTCTTTGCTTAACAGAGATACTGGAGTGGTTTGCCATTTCCTTCTTCAGCTCATTCTACAGATGAGGAACTGAGGCAAACAGGGTTAAATAAATGACTTGTCCAGGGTAACATAGCTAATAAGTGTCTGAGGCTAGATTTAAACTCATGAAGATGAGTCTTCCTGATTCTAAGCTCAGCGCTCTATGGACTTCAGCAACTAGTTGCGCTGTTCTAGGAGAAGAGGGGAGAGTTAAAGAATAGCTAGTGACCACAATTCCCATAAGCCTGAAGGTAGTACATTTTGATCTCTTCAGCTGTGCTCCATGATATTTTTGAGAGCTGTCTAAATAAAAAAAGACAAAAGAACTAAATTGTAATTTTCAGGAGTTCACTTTGAAATTTAAAAAAACCTGTCTATGTACTACTGGGAGATATAGTCAACTTGAAATTATAACTGGAGAGGGAGGAGGCAGTGGCCAAAGGACTAATTCTGACCATTTTTCTGACTTCTGACATCTTTATCTCACAGCCTACAGTGAAGTATGAGAACCAGCCACGGTTCATCACAGCCACAGGGGGCACGCTGCACTTATACCAGCTGGAGGGGCTAAATTGGCTACGATTCTCATGGGCACAGGGCACTGACACCATTCTTGCTGATGAGATGGGCCTGGGCAAGACCATTCAAACCATCGTCTTCCTTTACTCCCTTTATAAGGAGGTGCCAGATATCAGGGTCCCTGAGGGGAGCAGACATTGGCCCTTGAGCCCATATTCCATCCCAGGACTTCCTCCCAGTTCTTCACTTTCCCTATCCCTAAGGGCCACCACTGATTTATAAATCGTTTTCTCTTACTCCTACCCTCCCAAACTAGGGCTCATTCTATATAGTATTCCCCCTGATTCCCCGCTGCCTTTTCCTCTAAATCTTTGAGTTAAACCAGTGCTGTTTGTAGTAGTGGAGGGAGGAATAACTGGATGCCTGAGGGAGTATAAACTAAAAGACTGGATTAGTGAGTTGTGACCCAGTCTTCCTCTTATCCTCCAGGGCCACACAAAAGGTCCATTCCTGGTGAGTGCTCCACTCTCAACCATCATTAATTGGGAACGAGAATTCCAGATGTGGGCCCCCAAGTTCTATGTGGTGACATACACTGGGGACAAGGATAGCCGCGCCATTATTCGAGAGAATGAATTCTCCTTCGAAGACAATGCTATCAAGGGTGGCAAAAAAGCCTTTAAGATGAGGGTAGGTCCTTCAACATCAGGCCTCATTCCCTCCCATGCTGCTAAACCTGCACTGTTCCTCCACCCCATTTATATGATGCCCCTTCCCCTGCCTAATTCCTTCGTGTCTCACCTCCCTTTTTTTCCTTCCTTCCTCCATCCAAGAACATTTTATGCTGTAGCCTTAGAACACAGCAGGCACTCCCAGGGGCTTCTTTGTTTTAAGTCTTTGTGTATGTGGGGCTTCACATTTGAGGCTCTGATAAGGAATACAAGCCTTAAGAACTGTATTTATGGGTCCTTATGAGCTTTGAAGTTAAGACTATAGGATAAGATGCCTAATTCATTTTGGAGATTTGAAGGGAGGCAGAATACCTAGGTCTTGGGCAGGGAGTTGGGGCTGGAGTTCATACACTGTTTGGGCAGCATCGGGATGGATCAATTATTATGTTGGCAGAGGGAGGCACAGGTGAAGTTCCATGTTCTGCTGACATCATATGAATTGATCACCATTGACCAAGCAGCACTTGGCTCCATTCGTTGGGCGTGCCTTGTGGTAGATGAGGCCCACCGGCTCAAGAACAATCAGTCCAAGGTGAGGGTGACGACAAGACACCAAGGGACTTAAGCCTTCCCATTTCTTTCCTACTAAAAATCTGACAACCTTTTCGGGGGGCTAGAGCCAAGATACCTGGGTTCCTGAGGGGAAAATGTACTAAAGGTAGGAAAGAGATAGGGGGTATGGGGGCAAAATAACTGTGTCTCTGAGGAAAGGAGCTAGGGAGTGAGGAAAGGTAGGTGTTGAAGGGCCAGGTACACTGATATGCTTTCCTTGTCCTCCACCCTGGCCCCACTTCCAGTTCTTTAGGGTGCTGAATGGCTACAAGATTGATCATAAGTTGCTGCTGACGGGGACCCCCCTTCAGAACAATCTGGAGGAGCTCTTTCACCTGCTTAACTTCCTTACCCCAGAAAGATTTAAGTAAGTATCCCTCTTCTTCCCCACCCTACCTTATACACAACTCTCTAGCCCAGCTCTAAACTCTTAAACATCTTTGTCTATCCTTTACAATTCTAATTTCACCTTTCACTTTCCCGTCTTGTTTTAATCTTAGTTGAGGGAGAGAATTAGAAGGAACAATTTGGTTGGTATAATGAGGAAAATTAGGGGTACAGAAAAGACTGAAAGTGATCTGGGAAACAGTAATAGATCTATGGAGAACAGATTGGAGTAAGGGGTGGGTATAGGAATGGAATTAGTCTTGGTACCCTGAGGACTATGGGTTTGAAATTATGAGTTTTTCCCTTTCTCTTTTTGCTTCTAGCAACTTGGAAGGTTTTCTGGAGGAGTTTGCTGACATCTCCAAAGAGGACCAAATCAAGAAACTACATGACCTCCTGGGGCCACACATGCTTCGGAGGCTCAAGGCTGATGTTTTCAAGAATATGCCGGCCAAGACAGAGCTCATTGTTAGGGTGGAGCTCAGCCCCATGCAGAAGTGAGGCTGGGGGGCTAAACACCTGGGTCCTTGAGATGGGGGTAGGTGGGGATTTATTGGGGTGGGCTGGTTTGTGACCAAATGCCTCATTCTACTCTTTTCCCCTCCTACCAGGAAATACTATAAATATATCTTAACTCGGAATTTTGAGGCATTGAATTCCCGAGGTGGTGGAAACCAAGTGTCACTGCTCAATATTATGATGGATCTGAAGAAGTGCTGCAACCACCCCTACCTCTTTCCTGTGGCTGCTATGGTGTGGGACCTATGGGGCTAGTAGGGAGGGAAGAGTTGGGAACTCAACTGGGGCCAGTAATCTAGGATATGGAAAGGAAATCTGGGATGGGGAGGAAGGGAAGGCGAAGGGTTGTAGGTGATGCCTAATTCCGTATCTAATCCTACTTCTGACCTTAACTCTACTTTCATTTTTAACCCATTTCTAACCTTAACCCTAACTCATTTCCCTTTCTGGCCCTAATTCCATTTCTCACCCTAACCCTAAACAATGGTGTGGGGGATTAGGTTAAATTTAGGCTTTCAATCTTTTGGATTTAGTAGAGACTGGAGGATTTTAACATTATTCCTGACTCCTATCTCCTTTTTCCCTTTGTACATTTTAGGAGTCCCCAAAACTCCCCAGTGGGGCATATGAGGGTGGGGCTCTTATCAAGTCATCAGGGAAGCTGATGCTGTTACAAAAGATGCTTCGGAAACTGAAGGAACAGGGCCACCGGGTGCTCATTTTCTCCCAGGTAACTCATCCCTTTTGATTTTTTCCTATCACCACTCGCTGTTTGCTTGCTATACTTGTGACTTGTCAAAGACTCTGAAATCCTTGGCACTGGGAACTCTTTCGATTGACATTTTATGAATTTCTGTGTTATCCAGTTCATGTCTGGCCCATCAAGATCCTTACTCTAAGGGGTGTTGGAAATACTCTTTCTAAAATTGAATGTGGGAGTTAGAAGAGGCAGAGATGGGACAAAATAAGGCATTTCTGAGTTCTGTGTTCCAGCAAGACCTGGAAATTTAATCTTTCATTGTGCCCACAAGAAGGCTCGAGTGTTTTATTGTATTACACACAATTTGTCACAAAATACTTATTAACATACAGTGGAGAACAGAATTTTATGATATCAAAACATGTAAAAAGAGTCCTCTTCCTGCCATTTGAAAGAGTCCTCTTCCCTACAGATTGTGTCCTAGGTGACTGCCTACCTTGCTTGGGATCTGTAAAGGGGTGGCCTCTGCCTAATACCTAGCAGGAGGCATTTGGTGCCTCCTTGGAAGGTATAACCTAAGGGTGAGAAAAGGGAAACACCATAAAGGAAGAATAAGTGTGTTTTAGAAGTTAAGTGGGGGATTAGAGAGTGGAGATTATTTTGGAGGCCAAAATACGACAACGTTGGGTTGAAAACTAATGACAAGATACTTGTCAGTGGAAGTTAAAATAAAATTTAGATTTTTTATAAAAGAAAGAAAACAGGAGGAGGACTAGGACTTCTACAGAGGAGTAGGGTAGAATAAGAATAGGTAGGTTCCTGTTACCCTTCTGTTTCCTTACTATCCCAGACAACCCCTCCATCCTTCCCTTTTCCAGATGACCAAGATGTTGGATTTGTTAGAGGACTTCTTAGATTATGAGGGTTACAAGTATGAACGGATTGATGGAGGCATCACTGGAGCACTAAGGCAGGAGGCTATTGACCGATTCAATGGTGAGGGCACCAGAGGCTTAATGGACGAACTTAATTAAGAGCATCTAAGGGAATCCTTTATCCTGGGGATGGGCACATGGGTCCTTGTGTGTATTATCAATGACTTGGGGGCATGGACAACTAGGATCACAGGATCTCAGAATTATAAGAGACTTTAGAGGCCTTCTAACTATGCCTGAACAACAATCTCTGCTGCAATAGTCCCAATAAGTAGGCATCTTCCAAGCTTTGTGTAAAGTGGAAATAGGCAGCTCATTCTATTTGTGAATTGTTCTAATTGTTAGGATCAGTAACTGAGGGACAAACAGTTTAGTTGATTGCCTGAGTTTCTGAGGGGGCGTAGGTCTTGGGAGAGGCAGGGGCTTGGGAAATGAATTGCTTCTAGGCAGGTCTGACTTTCCAATTCCCTCTTCACCTAGCCCCTGGGGCCCAGCAGTTCTGCTTTCTTCTGTCCACCCGAGCTGGGGGCTTAGGCATCAATTTGGCCACAGCTGATACTGTCATTATCTTCGACTCTGACTGGAATCCCCACAATGATATCCAGGTGAGAATTTGAATAGCTTGGGTACCCTGCTTATAGAGCAGGGGAGACATGGGGAAGATGACCCGGAGTCAGAGAAAGATCTTTTTTCACTGTGGTGGTAAACCTTCTCTTCCACAGTGTCCCTCCTCTGAGGATATATGTTCTCTCTGCTGTTCCCCTGATTGGTCTTGCTTCCTTTTGCCATTGTAGGCCTTCAGCCGAGCTCACCGCATTGGTCAAGCCAACAAAGTGATGATTTACCGGTTTGTGACACGAGCTTCAGTAGAGGAGCGGATTACCCAGGTGGCCAAAAGGAAGATGATGCTGACACACCTGGTTGTGAGACCTGGGTTAGGCTCGAAGGCAGGTTCGATGTCCAAGCAGGAGCTTGATGATATCCTCAAATTTGGCACAGAGGAGCTGTTTAAGGATGAAAATGAAGGTGAGAATCTTTTCTCCTGCCCCTTTTGCAGCAAGAGCCTTCTTTTCTGAAGAGTTTTCCTTTTCTCTCTATTCACTTAGCTGTCACCTTGGTTCAAGTTCTCATCACACATCTGGTAGTAGTAATAATGCTAGTATTTATATAGTACTTTAAGATTTGCAAAGCACTTTACAAATATTATCTCATTTCATCCTCACAGCAGCCTTGGAAGGTAGATGCTTAATCCCTATTTTATAGATGGAGATACCGAGGTGGACAGAGGTTAGTCAACTTGCCTAGCATCACACTAGTCAGTGTTTGAGATGGGAATTGCACTCAGGTCTTCTGACTCCAGGTCAGCACTGTCCACTGCACCACTTAGTTGCCATAGTCTGGACTATTTCAATAGACTCTTAATTGGTCTCCTTGCCTTCTGTATCTCTCATTTCCAACCTCTACCACTGCTCAACTGATACTCAGAAAGCTCAAACTTTACTATGTTTTTCTCCTGTTCAATAAACGCTAGTGGTTCCCTATTACATATAGGATTGAATACAGATTCTTCTGTGTGGCCTTTAAAACCCTTCATAACCTGGCTCCAATCTCCTTTTTCAGTCTTATGTGTCACTCCTCTTCCAGACTCTTGAATAGACTCCATCTCCTGTCTCCATTATCTTGTACTGGCTGACCCCATCCGTACCTGGATGTCGTCTCTCTTTGTTTTTGACTCTTATTGTCTTTAGTGTCCTTCAAGGCTTAGTTCAAATGCTGCCTCCTACATGAAACCTTTCCTCATCTCCCCAAATATTAGTGCCTCCCCCTAAAATTTCTTTTATCTATAGTTATTTCATACCTTGGTGTGTAGATGCTGTCTCTTTCAATAGGATATAAGCTCCTGGAGGTCAGGAGCTGTTTCATTTTCATTTTTGTATCCCCAGTAGTGTCTAGTACATAGTAGACACTTAATAAATGCTTATTGTTTAATTGAAGAGCTTTATAGTCTTTGGGAGCCAAAACAGTTTGGGCCCAGGAGGAAAACTATCTCCTGCACACCTCCCCAGAGGAGAAAGAAAGTCTTTTCCTCATTTCTCCTGTTTCCTGATCATTATAAGATCCTGCCTCTTGTTCACGGTTGGTGTCTCAAACCTCATAATTCCATGTGTCCCCTTTACCTTAGGAGAAAATAAAGAAGAAGATAGCAGTGTGATCCACTATGACAATGAGGCCATTGCTCGACTGCTTGACCGGAACCAGGATGCAACTGAAGATACCGATGTGCAGAACATGAATGAATATCTCAGCTCCTTCAAAGTGGCCCAGTATGTGGTTCGTGAAGAGGACAAGGTAAGGGACTGGGACCCAAACACTGGGGTCTCCTAGTTCTGCTTCTCTGGGTGGTGAGGTAAGATGGAAACGGAGGGCTCGAGAAAGAGCAGTCTAATGGGGGAGGGAAGAAAAGGGAACGCCCATTTATTAAGTGTTTACTCTCTGCCATACTCAGCATTTTACAGGTATTATCTCATCTAATCTTCGCAACAACCCTGGGGGGTGGGTGCTAATATTGTCCCTTTTACAGCTAGTGAGTATCTAAGGCTGGATTTGAACTCAAGTCTTTCTGCTTTATCTATCCACTTTACCACCAAGCTGCCTTCTCCTCCAAAAACTCCCACTCTAATGGATCAGTCAGGCCTTGCAAAGAGACTTGGATATTGAGTGCTTAATCAGTGCAGGCAGGGCGTGTGAATTCATAGAGGTGTTGGAAAAGTAGAGAATGAAGATGAGCTGGGAAAGAATGGAGGTGAAGTGAGGAACTGAAGCAAGCAACATGGTGAAGTTTTGGATCCAGGAGAGGGAAAAGATTTGTCTACATCAGTGATAGGTGGGATGATGGGAAAGGTCACATGGAAGCTAGGAGCTATGAGACAAGAATCATAGCTTTAGGTAGGGAAACTAGGAGGCTACTAATGTTCACTCTGCCTTCCCCTCAGATCGAGGAGATAGAGCGAGAGATCATCAAGCAGGAGGAAAATGTGGACCCTGATTACTGGGAAAAGTTGCTTCGACATCACTATGAACAGCAGCAGGAGGACCTAGCCCGAAACCTTGGCAAGGGGAAACGTGTTCGGAAACAAGTCAACTATAATGATGCTGCACAAGAAGACCAAGGTGAGAGTTCTTTGCCCCATCCTGCCTAGGGAGGATTGAGGATTACGCTGCCCTTGTCCTGCTGAAGATTAGGGGATAGAAGGGAAGGGACATGGTAGAACATAGGGAGCCTGAGAGATCTAGATACTGGTAGAATGGGAGAAGAAATAACCCTTCCTTATGAGAGCCCAAGGGTTTGGGAATATCTTACAGGGAATAGAGGCTATATGGAAGTTGTGCAGAGGTCATGGTGAGGTACTTAGGGATCACTATTTTAAGCAGATCACTCAAGACTCAGGAGTCACAGGATAGGAGACCCCCAGAAGTGAGAGAGAGAGAGAGAGAGAGAGAGTGTGTGTGTGTGTGTGTGTGTGTATGTGTGTATGTGTATTTGTATTTGTTGAGTGGGGAAAGCTTCAGCATACTTAATATTTAAAAATCAAATCAGGAGGGAGGGAGAGAGAGGAAGAAAAATCATCTGTAGCTTGGGAGGAGACATTACTTGATAAAGTTTTCAGTACTTAGGAGAACAAAGGCCAGGTCGGAAGTGGAAAGTTCTCTGGAGTCAGAGATTCATGTGAGAAGAGCCTAGCACAGGCTTGGACAGGGAACTAGCTGACTTCACATACTTGTTATTTCACAGACAACCAGTCTGAATATTCAGTGGGGTCAGAGGAAGAGGATGAGGACTTTGATGAACGACCTGAAGGTGGGAGCTACCTTTCTAATCCTCTACCCAAGTTTGTTATAGCTTGTTTCCCAATTCCCTTCAAACCTACCACCTATTTTCTATGATTTAATTAGGATAGTAGAACTTGGATCCACAGACCACTGAGGGTTCCATGCATAGATTTCATTGGGCCCATGAACTTGGAGAGGTTAAAAAATTACATGTTTATTTTCACTAACCTCTATCTGAAATTTAGCATTTCTTCAATGTAGGCATCAAACATCACCAGACTGCCAAAGTGGTCCATGACAGAAAAAAGGTTAAGAACCCCTGATTTAGACTTATTTCATTTAGATCCACATAGCTTTGAAGAGTCAGAAGTACTACAGATAGTTCATAATCCCACTCTCTTTTGTGCCTTAGAATGTGAGTACCGAGGGGTGGGAAAGGTGGGCCTGCTAACCAAGTTCTCTTCTACTAGGACGTCGTCAGTCAAAGAGGCAACTACGTAATGAGAAAGATAAACCCCTCCCTCCACTGTTAGCTCGAGTTGGGGGCAACATTGAGGTAAGAACTTAGGAGCCCAGATTCCCCATGACACTTTTTGGACCAGAGTTTGAGGAGAAAGCCTAGTAGTGGGATCTCAGAAATCAAAATCACTGAGAGGAACAGGAATCAGGGCACACATAGTTCTTTGGTCACATTCCATCCCACTCTCCGTTAGGTGCTGGGGTTCAATACCCGTCAGCGCAAGGCCTTCCTGAATGCAGTAATGCGCTGGGGGATGCCACCACAGGATGCCTTCACATCTCAATGGCTGGTACGGGACTTGCGGGGCAAAACGGAAAAGGAATTCAAGTGAGTATGGGTTATAGAGGAATGGAGACTACTAGGATGGATTTGGGATAGGGCCATCAAGTTTGGGGTAGTTAGTATTTATTCTCCTTGGCCTCCATGTGATGTGACCTTACTCAACTGACCACCACTGCCTTTCCTCTTTTCCTCAGGACCCTATTTCCTGGGGGGTGAGCTCAGCCTACCTCCACCCCCCCTCAGTGGGTCCCAGAATAGAGAGCCAGGATGGGTCTCATTGTCACCCCATGAGCAGAGAGGAGTGTGAGACAGACACCTGCTCTGGCTAGTACTGGCAACACATCCCATACTTCTGTTGTAGTAGGGGTGGGCAGAGGAAGATGAAGAGTCTGACTGATGGGGCCTGGGGAAGAGGGAGAGAGACTGAGGAGGCAGGTTTGGATTGGGGCACCTGGGGGTGTTGTGATTGAGTTACGTAGAGTGCTCAGAGGACTGAGGGGAAGGACTGTATGAGGGGGTTGTGGCTCAGGGGTTCAGTAATCCCTGTGCCTCCCTCACCACCCTGTATCCCCTAAAGATTTTCTAACCCTACCCCCACCTTTATTCTTTAGGGCCTATGTTTCTTTGTTCATGCGACATCTCTGTGAGCCTGGGGCAGATGGCTCTGAGACCTTTGCTGATGGTGTTCCTCGGGAGGGGCTGAGCCGACAGCAGGTGTTAACCCGAATTGGAGTCATGTCCCTTGTTAAGAAGAAGGTATAGACAACTCCCCATCCTTCTGCCCTTTTTCTCAGGAATAAATACAACCCCAATTTCCTTTTCTTTTGCTTCTTATTCTTCAGTTCCATACCTGGGGTGGTGAGTGAGTTGGGGGGATGAACATGGCTAGTTGCCAAGCACCTGGAGCCACACCCTACCACTCTAATTCCTAATGAAAATACACACACACACACACACACACACACACACACACCCCTTTATTCCGCTGCTTAGGTGCAGGAGTTTGAACATATCAATGGGCGATGGTCAATGCCAGAGTTGATGCCTGACCCGAGTGCCGAATCTAAGCGTTCATCCCGAGCATCCTCCCCTACCAAGACATCTCCTACCACCCCTGAGGCTTCTGCAGCCAACAGTCCCTGCACATCCAAACCTGGTAATCAAACAAGATTCAATTTTTGGAAAGAGAAGTGGGAGGAAAATGTGTAGGAGAGTTAAGACGGAAACTGAGAGTGTCAGCTAAACAGAGAGGAGCAGAAATTCAATGGCAGTCTCAGTAATGATCTACTCATTTCCTGCCTTCCTGTACAGCTACCCCAACCCCAAGTGAGAAAGGGGATGAGTCAAGGATGCCTCCTGAAAAGGATGAAGCTGACAACCCAGAAGAGAAGCCAGATAAAGACAAAAAAGGAGGGGAGAAAATGGAGACAGAGGTGTGTGTGTGTGTGTGTACACTCGTGTGCATGCGCTTGGGTCCCATGGAGGGAGAAGAGCAACAAAAGGTTTGAAGGCCTAATTACCTAAGTGCTTTCTTTTACCTCCTAACCTTCAATATCTCCTCCAGCCTGATGCTCCCAGCCCAGCCCCTTCACCAGGAGACTCAAGGAGGATAATTCTAGGGGATGAGGAGTCTGGAGTCCCTGGAGAGTTGGAAGCTGAACCAGGGAGCCGAGGAGACAAGGAAAAACCAGGTAGGTATTGGGCTTTGGAGTACTGGGGGAGAAATGACTCCTGGCTTCTCCTTCTTAAGTCAGAAAGCCAGGGTAATATGCTTTCTTCCTCGCAGCTAGAGAGCCACAGTATGAGAAAGGGGAAGGAGGAGAAGCTGTTGGATGGACAGGAATATGGGGAGAGGCCAGAGGGGTAATTAGGGGATTTAGGCAAGAGAGGTAATGGGTGGAAGGACCCTATGCTTGGGTCTGTGAGGGAAGCAGGAATGGAACTGATGGGATTGGTGATGTCTCTGCAGCCAGTTGCCTGGGTCCTGGGAGCGTAGTTCTTGGAGCAAGGAGTATAGAGTAGTCCTTGGATGATTAGAAGGGTCTCTGGCTTGAGGGTGATCAGTATTCTCCCGACCTCTTCCCCTCACAGAAGAGCATAAGGGGGAGAGGGAACCAAGATTGGGACCATCCCGAGATGAGCCCCGGTCCAATGGACGTCGAGAAGAGAAAACAGAGAAACCACGGTTCATGTTTAACATTGCAGATGGTGGCTTTACAGGTATGAAATCTCGCTGCCAACAAAGTTGTCGTGTAGATTATCTCTCACCTGCATCTCCTTTGCCTAGAACTGCCATAGTGAACTTTTGTCCTCAGGGGGTTCCCTAGGATATTCTCTCTTAGACTATATAAAGATGCCACATCCACTCTCTCCTCTGTAACTGTTAACTCCTAAGTAATTATTTTTAATGGCCTGCTCTGATTCTGATCTCACCCTAAGCTTACTTTAACTCAGACTTTTTCTATCTTGCATTTTATTTCTTGCCTTAACTCTTAATTCTAAACAAACACCAACTAACCTAATCTCTATCCTCAATTCTAATTTCATCACTAACCTTTCATTCCACCTTCAGATCTACATAAAGTATTCTAAGTGGACACTGTGTTAACATATATATGCCATTTCATTTTCTGACATCTCTAATTTTTAGAAAGGTTTACCTTGTGTCAACCCCATCTAGCCTCTCTGTGAACTTGTCTTGTACTGGGCCTGCTTCTTTCCTTTGGAACCTAGTAGAACAATTCTTATCCTTCCACTTAATAGCCTGTCAGATGTCATGATTGACGTTTTCGTCTTCTGTCTCCATGCCTTTGGATAGTCTGTTCCCCATGCCTGGAATGCATTGCCTCCTTACTTCTTCAAATCATTAGCTTCCTTCAAAGCTTAATTCAAGTGCCACTTCCTACATGAGACCTTTCACAATCTTTCCCAGTGCCTCTCTACCAAAACTGCCTTGTATTTTGCTTGGTACGTACTTATATGCACACATGTCATTTTCCCTAATAGAATGTGAGTTCCTTGAGAGTAGAATGTGTTTAATTCTTGTCTTGTCTTGTCCCCCATCTAGCACAGTGGCTCATTGATTGATTACCCTAACTCACCTTGTAACTAACCTAAGTTTTACTAAGCCTAACTCCTTTTACTCCGTCAGTGGTTTTTCCGATCTCCTAGAGGAGGGAGGTAGGGGAAGACATAGGGCTGCTGGAGTATGCTAAGGTGATCACTACAGGAAGCCTGATGCTTCCTTCCTCTGTTTCTCCTGCCTGCCTCCCTCTCCAGAGCTGCATACACTGTGGCAGAATGAGGAAAGGGCAGCTATCTCCTCCGGTAAACTCAATGAGATTTGGCACCGGAGGCACGACTACTGGCTGCTGGCTGGGATTGTCCTGTATCCTTCAGTACATGAGAAGAACTGTCACACCCCGGGGAGAAAAGCTCTAGGGAAAAGGGGCTAAAATGAAGGAGGTTCTCATATCATGGGGAGAAGCAGCGCACATTCTGAGGACAACTGGGGGTGGGGAATGCTCTTTTACACCTGGGAAGGGAGGTCAAGAGATGTGGGAGCAACAGGGAGTACAGAGGAGTTCCACAGGTCATCCTCATTGAGTTCCTTGACAGAAATCCCCCTTTGCCCTCTACTGGTAGCCATGGCTATGCTCGGTGGCAGGACATCCAAAATGATGCCCAGTTTGCCATCATTAATGAGCCATTTAAAACTGAGGCCAACAAGGGAAACTTCCTGGAAATGAAAAACAAGTTCCTAGCCCGGAGGTTCAAGGTGAGTAATAGAAGTCAAGGTCTGAATAGGGTGGGTGTGACCGTTGAGATCAGTTTCAGCCATCAGGATTATTAGGGTTTTAGAAAGGGTTAGTAATCAGAGCTGAGCTAAGTTCCCTGTGTTTAGTTTGGGGTAGGGATTAATACTGTAAGACTGGGACCAAGATTTCAAAGTAAATTCTTAGAGATGGAATTATTAATTAGGTTGTCAGAATTAGGATCAAAGTTAGGGTGAGTTCTTAGAAATTACACTGAGGTATAGATTCAGGTCATCTAAATTCAAGTAATTTGTATACTTTGGCACTCACATTCATTCATTAACACATTTATTGAGGACTTACTTTGGCATCTCCTTATACCTCTCACTTCTGCACATTCATCCCGCCATGCCTTCAGCTCCTGGAGCAGGCGCTGGTGATCGAGGAGCAGCTTCGGCGGGCGGCCTACCTGAACCTGTCGCAGGAGCCGGCGCACCCCGCCATGGCCCTCCACGCCCGCTTCGCCGAGGCCGAGTGCCTGGCCGAGAGCCACCAGCACCTCTCCAAGGAGTCGCTGGCAGGGAACAAGCCGGCCAACGCTGTCCTGCACAAGGGTAAGGGCCGCGGCGGCCCCGCGCGGGGGAGGGCCCACAACGCTGCGTAAGTCTGCACCCTGCATCCTGCGGAACACCCTCCCCCACCCTTCTGACCCCTCTACCCTCCTTTTTAAAATTAAATTTAGTTTTTTTCAATTAACAAAAAACTATTTTCTCTCTTTCCTACCTTCCCTAATTGAAAAAAGAAAAATAAAACCCTTGTAACAAATCTACAGTCAAGCAAAACAACCCTTTATCCTCTTAAACCCCTGCCCCTTCAGCCTCTAACATTCTAACCCTGCTGCCCAGTCTACATGGAACCTTAATCGTAAATACAAACCATATACTCTACCATGTACTACATCCCTGATACTAAATTTACTAGAACTTCCTTTAGCTCTTTTAACTTCCAAACTCCTGATATTGTATTCTGGTGGAGCTCCCTCCTCCACTCCTGTACACTGTGCACACCTTTCCTTGATTGTTACATCCCATGTAATCTTTACACTATTCCTTGTCCCCACCACCTACTATGAACCTAATATCACTTTGACCTCTTCTCAAAACTGTCATCCAAAAATTCTTTCACCTTTTTGCACTTCAAATTTGAGAACCCTTGATTTTTGGACTGATTTCCTGAACCTGTAATCCCTTGTGCCTCTGACCCCAATCTCTAAATTTCTAATTTTGACCCCCTAACACTCTTTCCCTTTTCCTCTCATCCACTGGATCTTAGGCTCCCCAACCTTACTTAATTCTTCTGGTTCCTCCTATTTCCTTCTCATTACCCCCATCCTAAAATACACCTTCCCCTCATCTGGGATCCTCTGGCCCCCATGTTCTCCTATGACTTTCCCTACCTCCCTTTCTTTACTCCCCTCTTTCCTCCTTCCCCTCATTCCTTCCCCTCTGTCCTCTCTGGTAGTCTGACCTCCTTTTTCTTATTCTCTCTCTGAGTCCTTTGAACTTTTTTTCCCCTGTATCTTTTGCACTATCTTGGTCTCTTCATTCTCTGTCTCCATCATTCTCAGACACTGCCTTTCTCTCTCCGTCTCTCCTGGCCTCCATCTCTCCTGGTGACGGCCCGGTCTCTTTGTCCTTGTCTCTCTCTCTTGCTCTTTCTTTCTCTGCGGCCCGGGCCCCAGTTCTGAACCAGCTGGAGGAGCTGCTGAGCGATATGAAGGCAGATGTGACCCGCCTTCCAGCCACCCTGTCCCGCATTCCACCCATCGCAGCCCGCCTGCAGATGTCCGAGCGAAGTATCCTCAGCCGTCTGGCCAGCAAGGGCACAGAGCCCTACCCCACACCGGTAATCCTCTGCCCTGTTTGCCGCAGAACCAGGTTCATCCCCTTTGCCCCATTTCCCACCAGAGACCCATGAAATGTGACATAATTATAGCTCTCTGGCTCATTGTGGCCAGAGGTATAGAAGAGTACAGAGGTATAGCATTGGTAGGCTCTCTTCCTGTTCCTCTAGGGACCCAAGAGTCTAGCCATGGCTTTTCTTCCTTCACCTCCTCCCTAATTCATGGACATTTTGCCTCCTTTTTATTCCAGGCCTTCCCTCCGGGTCCCTACGCCACACCACTGGGGTACGGAGCAGCCTTCAGCTCAGCTGCACCCGCCGGGGTCCTGGCCGCCGGCGGCGCCAATTACAGCCAGATGCCCGCAGGGTCCTTCATCACAGGTCAGCCTGGGGATAGGCATAGGGACCGGATCTGCGATTTCATTGATATAGGGAAACACCCTTTACCAGTGCAGACTAACCTCTGCACCTTACAGTCTCACCAAATTGCCTAGAGCAATAGTTCAGTGACTCCCCAGGTCACAGAATTCTATGTGTCAGTGAGAACTTGAGTCAGTCTTCCTGGTTCTTACTACTCCCAAACTGTCTGAGGTTGCCCTCATTAACCTCTTTCCTTCCTATTTCTTCCTGATTTCCCCTTTTACCTATGCTATCTCCTTCCCATCTCCCTCTACTCAACTTTCCTCTTTTCTGGTTCATCTCATAGGAGGAGCATCCTATCCTCCTGTACCCATCCATACCCCAACACTCCTTGTCTCAGTCTGTCTGGGCCTTACCTGTCTGCTCACCCTTTCATAACTAAGCTTAGGCTCTATTATTCCCTCATTCAGTGAAACCTCAGTATCCTATTTCTTCACCCTCATAACTAACCTCCTGTGACTAACTCCTTGGCTTGTTTTGGGGAAAGGAGATAGGAAGTCAGTGTTCCATCTCGGGAACTAGATGCAGACATAGTTGTGTAGCACAAGGGAGTCTTAGAAAATGGGGATCTCCACCCCTGACCCTCAGTGCTAGAAGTGACGTCAGACAGTCTGGACATGGGTGTGTGCCAAGTTCAAACTATGAAGCTTGAACGTCACTTGGGGTATTAACAGCGTCTCAACAATCCTTCCCAAAACAGCCGCGGCCAACGGCCCTCCCGTGTTGGTGAAGAAGGAGAAGGAGGGGGCGGTGGTGTCCGACGGTCAGGATCGGAAGGAGCCCAGGGCTGGGGAGGTGATCTGTATAGACGACTGAAAGGGCCCCAGCCCTGCCACTCGCCCCGTCCCAGGGGCCGTCCTCCAGCCCACATCCCACCCCTGGGGCTTGCTGCCAATCCTCCACCTTCCCCACCCCTTGGGCCACCATCAGGATAGGAGCCCCTTTCTCCTCCACCCCTGTTTTCCAAACCAGGGCTTTCTCCCCCTGTATTCCCCCATCCCTTTGCCCCAGGTGCCTTCTCCATTGATGCTTTGAATGAAGGTGCTGTGGTCGGGGAGGGGTGTGGGGAGTTGCTCTTCCAAAGTAGCCCCAACCTTAATACATACAGCTCTCCAGCAAATGGTTTGGGGTAAGAGGAGAGGGAAAGGGGTAGGGCTTCCCCAATTTCCCCCTTCCCCCTGCAGTATTAAGCTCTATCCTCAGTAACCAAGGAGGGGAATTTGCCCTGCCTGGCCCTTATGGACCCACATGGGGAATGGAAGAACTCTTGAGAAAGGGAGGGAAAATCTGAGGTGGGATGGGAAATGACCCCTAGGGGGGAAGAGAGGGGAGGCATGGCTGCGTGTTGCTCTCCTCTACCTCCCCCAAAATTGAGGGTGGGAAGTTGGAGGGAGGGAGGGCAATCCATGTTCAGCCTCAGAATAAAGGCGCCATTCACTGGCTGAGTCACCTTCCCGTGTACTGGCTCCTTGTGTTAGGGGGATTCCCCCCCCCTCCCCTCAAGGGACCAAGTATCACCTCCCCCTAAGAAAAATGTCAGGGATGGAGGACACTCTCTCAGGCCAAAGAGGAGCCTCCCTCTCCCCCACCCCCAACCTCAGCAACCCAGGTATTGTAGAGAAGATGGGAAGGAATACAAAGGGCCAGAACCGGGGAACAGGCCCTTTTGTGCCCCAGCTCTGGAAACTCAGGTGTCCTAAGAGTGCTCTATCGACCCCCCTCCTTCCTTTGTCCTCACCCCTTTCCCCCCAGCTCCAAGCTTGAACCAAGGGGCTGGATTTGACTGGATAAGGTGGGGTGTACTAGCTAGGGGAACCTTGCCTCCATGCCTCTGAGACCATAACAGAGAACGTGGGGGTGAAGGAGGATAGGGAAGTATTCCCCCCATGGGGACCAAGGGAAAGTGACATTTTGCATGGTGAACCCCCAGCTACCACAGCCCTCTTTGCTATCCCCTCTACCTTTTCCGTACTCCAACCCTTCTGCTTTCACACCTGTTCCTCACCTATCCCACTCCCTTCTGTATCGGGTTTCTTGGTTGTACATATAAATTATACTTTCCTTTCTGTGTGCTCTGTTATTTTGGGGGTAGGGTTCTTTGGTTATGGAGGGTGGGCATTGATGAAGGGAGGTGGGTATCAGGCTCCTGGTGCTTTTCCATAAATCAAGCTCTGTATTTTATGATTTTTCTTTCTCTCTTTTTTTTTTCATCTCAGTAAGCATTTCTTAAGCAACTCATGTGCCCGGCACCATACTAAGCACTGAGGATCTAAAAGACAGCCCTTGCTCTTAGGAGCTCACAGTCTAACACGGGAGACGACATGCTAACAACTATGTACAAACAAGATGTAGATAGGAAAATATTATCAGACCTTCCTACTCCATTCCGAGAGGCTCTGTGTTGGCTCAGTGAAAATGTGGTTAGGCAGAACTCAGCAGGGTGGGAGGATAGCTAAGGTGCCTCAGGGGGGTGAAGCTGAGGGTAGAGCCAAGTCTAAAGGGACTGAAGAAAGCCACCTATTTCAGCTGCCTGCCTTGTGTTTTGCAGAGGAGGAAACAGGCCCAGGAAGGGCATCTTGCCCAAAGATAATATGGGTTGCAAAGGTAGTTCTGAAACCCAGTACTCTGACCACAGAGACTTTCTACTCTACTGTGAAGTACTGGGAAACCTAAGGTGGCAGAGGGACCTGGATTTATGGGAAGATGAGTAGGAGTGTTCAAGTAGATGCCAAGCTTTTCTATTATTCATCTGTCTCTTTCTGTAGCCCACAATCACCAAGTTCAGTTAAGCAATCACTTTGTGGTAGATGAGTCTACTAAACCCCAGGTGAAGTTTTGGGATAATTTAAGAGGTGAATGGAACTACGGGGCAGTTAAGAAAGGGTCAGAAAAATGATTTGTAGCTAGTAGAGGAGGCCTCTGCCACTTCACAGAATCTATCATTAAAGTAAGGGTACCAAGAGAATTGGGGCAAAGAATCAGAACTGGGTTCTTCATCTGCTCTTTTCGTGGTTCACCATGTTTTATCACATAATACCCCCACTAGACTTCCTGCCACAGGAGAGGACAAAGACATGTCACCTATCCCCCAAATTGGGGAAGAATGAGCAGCTGTCAGTAACAGGAGTAGATAAGGGCACAGTTGAAGGATGAAAAATGAAAAATAACAGGGGAATTCTATTAAATGTAATATGTTTATTAGGAACTGGGGATGTGGATAAAATGGTTTTCTATCCTTGACAGGCTTATAGTTTGGGAGGGAGAAGTAAGAAATATACACAAATGAGTAAGTGCAAAGAGAAAGGTCCATACAAAGTACAATTAGAGGTTGAAGAGGAAGAAGTGATGACACCAAGAGCAGGTACTTGACTTCCTTGGCTCTCTTCATGCAAGGGATATGGAATTCATTCACTTGGAATTAAAGGTAGGCTTTTCCCGTTGTGCCATTAATTCTTTTCCATCTCAAACCATTTCACAGAAACGCTAAACATGGCAGTTGCTTCAGCAGAGAGGCCAAAGGAACCATCACAGATCTGTCCTATCACAAATGCAGACTCTAGGCTGTTAGGGTCAGCTCCCAGTCCAGTGTGTCCTGGAATAATGGAGGAGGATTGAGGCCAGAGCCCATCCCCAATCCTTGGATCTGGCAGGAAGGAACACTGGCCCTAGTCCACTCTTACTGGTGGACAGCTGCTATTTCCACCTTCGTGGTTACAACCCAGGTAATCTTCAGTTACAGCATGTAGCAGGCTGCAAGGGTCTTGCTCTCTGGACAGCAGTAGAGCACTGAGGGGAGTAAGCAGAAAGGTCAGAGGGAGGAGGATGCAGCCTTCACACAGCCAACATCACAATCCACAGCTAGCACCCTGGGGTGGCACCCTAGCCCAGGTTCCTTATCCTATAAACGTTCCTTCAGAAGAATCTGACTTCAAGTGCATGCCATAGCTCACATGTATACTGCATGAGGAAGCTGATGCAGCAGTGGGTAGCCCCTGGGCCTGGAATCAGGAAAATCCGAGTTCAAGTCCCCTCACTTCTATTTGCCTCTGTTTCCTCAACGCTTAATGGATAATAATGGTAGTTACCTCCAAGGGTCGTGGGGACCAAATGAGATATTACTTAAACCTGACAAATACTAAGCACCATATAAGCATTTATGGGCAGCTGGGTGGCATGGCGGATGGAGTGCCGGGCCTGGCGTCAGGAAGACCATCTTCCCGAGTCCAGACGTGGCCTGGGACACTTAGCCGTGTGACCCTAGGCCTGTTACTTAGTCCTGTTTTGCCTCAGTTTCCTCATCTGTAAAATGAGCTGGAGGAGGAAATGGCAAACCATCCCAGTGTCTTTGCCAAGAGAACCCCCAGGAGGGTCGCATAGAGTCGGGCAACGAATAAACCAGCGGAACATGGAAGCATTTGGATAAACGCTCATTCCCTTCCCCCTCCCACAGAGAAGGCCTCACAAGCCCTCCATTAAGTGAGGTAAATTAGCGGGTTCTGCAGATGATTCAGGTCGGATGCACTCGAAGCCTCGGGTCTTCTTACTGGGCTCTTTCCAAAGCCTCCCCCTTAGCTGTAACCCCGTCAATATCACTCACCGTTGCTAGGTAACGGGCGCCGACGCCGGCCCACAGCTTTGTCCCAGAGCCCGAGCAGCGTTTGCCACGCCGAGCCCCAGGGCCCCGCCCCCGGCTCGTCTCCGTCTTGGCTCGCGGTTTCGGAAGCGTCGCCGCGCTGTTCCCCCGAGTTCCCGGCGTCTTCGTGCTCCTTCTCCTTCAGGAGAGACCACAAGTCCGCGTCCAGGGGCACCTGCGTGACGCCGCCGCGCGGCAGCAGTGAGGGTGCGCGGCAGAAGGGGCAAGCGACCCCCCGGCGCAGGCCCACGAGCCGGGCGGCGGCGGCCCAGCTGCCATCGCCCCGGGCCGCCAGCTCCCGCAGGCAGGCGGTGCAGAGCGTGTGGCCGCAGCGCTGTCGCGCCGTCCCGGGCAGGCGGCGTGGCGCCCGGCCTTGCAAGTTGTAGGGCCGGCAGCAGATGCTGCAGTCCAGCTCGCCCCGCTCTGGAACTGAAGGGATCCTCAACAGCAGCTGCATCTTCCCACTCTCGGCCAGTTGCGAGGGACCGCGTCCGACTCTCGCAGTGCAGGTGTTAGACCCGCAGCCTTCTAGCGCCCGGGTTCCGGGCCCTCCCCTTACCAGTGTCCATCCTGGGGCCCGGCACCGCGGCTTCCTGCCCCTTTTATAGGGGAGAGGCCGGGCCGTGACGTCACGGGCGCGCGGGTGAGTCTTGGCCCCAGGGGCTGGCACGTGTAGGGGTGGTTGAAGCTTGAGGCCAGGGAATGCTAGGGACCTTGGCGGAGGAGGGGAGTCAGCTGGGTTACTGAGCCATCCCGCCCAAGGCAGATTCACCCAGCCTCCCCCTCCCTATCTCCCTTAGCTTTCCCTTCCTAGGTTAGCCCCCAAATCCTAGCAATTCAGCCCCTTTCCCCTCGAGTTCCTTCCTTTCTAACCGTGAATCTCCAGAATTCCAGCAATTAAGTCCAACTTCAGCACACAGCATAACCAAACGGTCATCCATTCTTTATTCAAAGACCTCCAGTAAGGGAGCGCCTGCTATTTCCCGAGACACCCCATTCCGCTTTTGGAGATCTCTAATTCAGTCAACAAAATTTTTGTTAAATGCTTACTATGTCCAGACACTGTGCTAAGGTCTGGGGATACAAAAAGAGGTAAAAGTCATTTCCTGGCCCTGGGAAGCTTTGGATCTAAAGGGGCAGACAGGATGCAAACAAATAGCCAGGAAATCAAAGAGAAAGCAGGGGCCAGAATTAAAAGGGACTGGTGAAGGCTTCAGCTGGTAAAAGGTGGGATTTTTGTGGAGGAAGCCAGAGAAATCAGTGATAAGGAGGAGGAAGAGCCCTCCCAACCAAAGAGAATGGCGGGAGCATTTTTGCTTACATAGACCCTAAATCTCTCTGTAATTCTACTTATTGCTCTTAGTTCTGCTCCCCAAAAGCAGCGCATCCCCTCTTCCACATTATAGCTGTTCAGATACCCTATTTAGAAAGTTATCCTCTCCTAAGTTTTCTCTAAGCTAAATCTCTCCACTTCTGTCAATATCCTGGTTGTCCTCTGAACACTCTAGTTTGTCAATGTCCATCTTAAAATACGGTGTCCATAATAATATGGAAGTCTAACCAGAGCATGGGACAGTGGGTCTTCACTTCCCTAGTCCAGGATACCATCCCTTTCTTAATGTAGCCTACTCCAATAGCTTTGGACGTACCTGACCCTTGAATGGAGGCCCCCTTCCTCCTGAGGAATCCCTAAGTTCTGAAATCCTACCTATCCCACCCCACCCTGACCCTGACCCTGACCCCTCCCCCTCCCTGGACAGTCTCAGCCCTTTTAGTAACTCACTGTCTTTTCAAACCTACACACTACTTTACTATCCCCTTACTTGTGTTCTCATCACCACTCAAAGCAAGAAGATATTGTTCATTCTCTCTCTTTTTTTCTTTCTGCCTCCCTTGGGATTAGTTTTCATCAGGACACTGGTTAAACTCCTACATCTTTCTAGCATCATCTTAGACCCAACCTTCAGCTTGACTCTTCGATACCACCCCCCTTTTTGTCAGTGCCACAAAAGCTCTCTTTTTCAAAATGCCCAGGTTCTGGCTCACATCCCAGCCTGTGGTGGGTGGAGTGGAAGTCCGAATCCAGATTCCAGGACTATGGCCTCAAGAATGCCAGAAATGAGTTCCTTCCGGAGTAGCAAGACCTGTACACCCACACACCATCCTTCATGCTAACACAGCCCAGAATAATTTATGACTCAGGGTTCTAGCTTCCTCTGTGGGTAAACAGGACACGGCTCCCTTGACCTACATTCCCCACTGGGGCCCTACCACCAAATTTAGAATAGAGTGGAGTTGCGCCTAAGGCTTTAGCTTTAGCTGCCTGCTACCTCCATCTCCTAGGTTCCACTACTCTCGAGAACCTTTTTCCTCATCTCCTTGTTTTTCCCATTCTAGTTCGAGTCTAGTGCCCAATACCCCCTTCGTCCTCTGGATGTTCTAGAATTTGTCAGTGTCTTTCCCAAAATATGGTGCCAATGCTGTAAGTAGTGATCTCTCCAGGAAGAGTATAACCTTGTTTCTTCTGAGTATTTATTCTTAGTTTAGACTTGTGATTCTGTAAGTGTAGGGCTTCGCTCCTAGTGAAAAAGCTTCCTTTACCACCATTGCTGTAAACTAGTCTTAGAGAATTGCCTTGAAGAACTGAAGAGGTAGGTGACCTGCCTAGAATAGGTATCAGAGGTGGGTCTTGAACAACCCAGGTTTTCCTGACTCCAACGCCCGTTCCCTAACCACTGTGCTGTGTTCTCTTGTGGACATTGTATGGTAAGTATATCTTAGGGTTTTTACTGATTCATATTGAGCCTGAAACTGAGGCCCAGAGAATCAGATTTGGGGCCCAGGCCTTCTGACTCAAAACCAGTGTTATTTCTACTATGCCATGTTACTTCCACTTAAAAACTAAAAACTGGAAAGACTTTTTGTGGCACAAACTCAGACCCTTCAGTTTACAACTGATAGTGCCTATTTCATGAAGAGGAAACTCTGTGTGTGTGTGTGTGTGTGTGTTCTGTGCTCAGCCCATGCACTCTTATCTTCCAATTATTAATTACTTCTGGGCCCCAAATTAATGATAAGTAAGAGAATGGGGGAAGGGGAGAAGATAGGTAAGTTAAGAAACATTCCTTCACTGGGAGTCTTTTTGAAATGAGCAGGAAGTCAGATGGTGGCAAAGAGGAAGGCATAAGCCCTGTATATTGGTGTGCAGGTTTGGGATCATCTTCCCATTTGGACTTCCTAGTTACCATGGAGAACTGAGGCAATCAGGGGCTGCTGTTAGAGCTGGAATTGCTGATTGTCCCATGTGGGCCAATGTAAGCAAGCATCAAGGGCCACTGTGATGACAGCTGTTAAGTGTTAGGGTCCAAGACTTCATTGGCCAACAGCTGTGGCTGTCAGACACTGGTATGAAGAGGTGACTCAGTCCCTGGAGAAGTGGAGACTGGAGCAGAAGAAGACCACCAATCCTATAGTTGGCAGCATCCATTGAAAATCTTGTCGGTTGGTAAACAAGGTGGAGAGAACTTTTCTTTCACTACTCACCTGGGTTTCTGTATAGAGAAGATGGGAATTGGACCATGTAACAGAATGAATATGAATGCAGCACAGTCCTATTATTAGGAGTGTAAAAACTTAGAATGTGTTAAGCGTGGCAAAGTAAGCCAAAAGTCTCAAAAGCCTTAGTGCAATTTTAAACTCTAATAGCTTAAAAGTCCCAGAGTATCGCAAAAGTATTAGTGCAGTTTAAAGCTACTGGAGCTTAAATTTGCACCAAGATTTTTGGGACACCCTATATTGGGATTTTAAAAAGTTCCAAGCAAGGACTCAGACCTCTGCTTGGGGTGGATAGGAAGGTGATTACTGACAACAAAAAGAAGGCAGAACTGCTCATTTTTTTTAGTTTACTTCTGTTTTCTTTGCAGAGGAAGATGGCCTTTACATAGGAAATGACAAGGGGAAATGATTGATAAAGAGTTGATATCTAAGTTAAGTGATTAGATAGCATCTAGCTGCACATGATGAAATCAAGTCCCCTGGCCCAAATGACCTTATATCTTTGGGTTCTTGCTTGATGTCACTTGTATTTGGAAGATCATAGAAAACAGGAGAAGTGGACCATGAGAATGGAAATGGACAAATCTTAATAATTTTTCCCCCAAAGAAGGGAGAAAGACAGTCTGCAAACTATAGATCAATAAGTTTTACTTGGATTCCCATGAAAATTCTAGAAAGATCCTTTAAAGAGATGATTGGCAAACATCTAGAAGAAGAAACTCTGATTACAAAGAACTGGTATGACTTCTTCAGGAACAGGTTGTGCCAGACTAACCTCATTTCATTTTTGGACAGGATTACTAAACTAATAGAGGAAGGGTGAACTGCAGAAATTCTTTACCTAGAGTTTGACCAAACTTTTCATAAAGCATCTCAAACTCTTCTTGTGGAGAAGATGGAGAGACGTGGACTAGATGATGATAGTCAGATGGGTTTGGCATGGGTTGAATGGCCATTCTCAAAAAGTAGTCGTTAAGGGTTTAATTTTAATATGGCAGTACATCTCCAGCAAAGTAACCCGGTATAACCCAGTGCCTTTAAGTTAGAGGCAGTTGGTAGATTTCACTCAAGATACGGCACACACTAGGGCTGTGGTCAGGAAGACCTGAGTTTAAATATGGCCTCAGAAGTTATTGCTGTATGACCCTGAGCTAGTCACTTAACCTCTGTTTGCCTCATTTTTCTCAACTGTGAAGTGGGGATACTAAAAACACCTATTTCACAGGGTTGCTGTGAAGCTCAAATAAGATATTTATAAAAAGGACCTAGCACGGTGTCTGGCACATAGTAGGTGCTATAGAAATGTGTGTTCCCTTTTCTCTCTCCCCGCCATTTAAGACTTTTGTCAGTGACTTGGTTAAAGTCACAGATGATATACTTAGCAAATTTGCAAATGACACCAAGCTAAGAGGGAGAACTAAAACACTGACTGACAAGGTAAGGATCCAAAAGGATCTTGACAGGCAAGAACACTGCGCTGAATCTATTAAGAGGAAATTCAACAGGGGTAAATGTAAATGTTGCACTTCACACACCAAAAGAAACCAAACCTAGCTACACAAATATAAGATGGGGAGACGCGTGAGGTTTTCATTGACTGCAAACTTAATCAGAATTAGTAATATGATAGGGCAGCCAAAAAAATCTAATGTGATCTTGAGTTGTATCAGGAGGAGTTCCAGGATTATGGAGTCCCAGGATACTTTGCCCTTGTCAGCCCCTATCTGGACTGTTGCATTCTGGGCACCATAGTTTAGGAAGGACATTGATAAGTTGGAGAGGGTTTAGGGATGGGCAGCTGGGATAGTGAAGGACGTTGAATCTACAACATGTGAAGATTGGTTGAATTAACTGGGTATATTTATCTTGGAGAGAAAGACTCAGGGTGACGTGATAGCTGTATTTGAAGGGCTGACATGTGGGAGAGGAATCAGAATGCTTTTGTTTGTCTCCAGACGGTAGAACCAGGAGTATTGGGCATAAATTTAGTCTTGATGTTGGGGAAAATTTCCTAACAATCACAGCATCCCAAAGTGGAACAGGCAGCCTGGAGAGGGTGTGATTTCCCCCTCCTTGGTGATCTTTCAGCAGAGGCTGGATGACCACTTGTCAGGTGTATCATAGTGGAGATTCCTTTGGTAGATGAGTTCAGCTAGATGGCTGCTGGAATCCCTTTCACCTCTTAACTCCTATTAGAGAATCAATCTCTGTTTTGGACTCAGCCTCCACCTTATTCCCTCTATAATCTGTGGGTGCCTATGATTGGTATACCTGAAGAACTGGGAGTACATTCTGGAGGAAGGCTTTGGAAAATGGCTGAAAGTGAATGATTGCAGGAGCGCTTTGTCTTTTTATTTCTATTTCTACTATTTTCAGTAAGTTCTGAGGCCACAGTATGTTGAATACGTCAGTCTTGTGAATGATAGTGACCCTGGGTTGTGACCACAGAACAGTCTAGGTGGAGGTAGGGGCTGTAGAGCAGCAGATTATCCTGTTTTGATATTTTGAGCAACAAAATATTGTTGACTAACATGCCCAAGCTAAGTCTAAGCACTTTTTGGTAGTGGCCAGGCAGAACACTTCTACCTTTGGGGCACCTGTCCCACAAGCTTCATTCAAGAATTGAGGTAGCTATTGGGCAAGTGTATCAAAGAGAGACACCTCCTGGTGGGGAATTCAGATACTGCAGTCACTTGATGGATAGTGATACAGTGGCCTGCTGTCATCCTCTGGCTTCTATGCCACCATTATTGCAGTGCCCCAAGTGTCACATGAGAGTCACAAGGCATCATATATGTAAATCTTGTTCCCAACTAACATGCTAACTCTTAGAGAGCAAGGATTATTTCTTATATGAAGTGTGACTATAAGATAATGAGACATTTTTAGACAGACAAACCAGAAATTATGTGCAATATGTATATCAAAGTTGTCATCTTGGAAGGCCATATTTATCCTAGTTGTTCAAAGCATTTCCAGAATTTATCTCTCTGAGAATCGGTTTCCTTGTCATTAAAATAGACCAAGGAATCTCTAATGACCTTTTCAGATCCAGTGATTGCCTTCAGAACCTTCAATAATCTTGTTACCATCCTTAGTGGTGACAGATATTTTCCCTTGAATTAAAATTTTGGAAATGTCCAACAGTCAGTTAAAGCCAGGAAAAGTGTGTGATCAAGCCATTACATGCTGTTTGCCTGGGATGGGGGTGAGAGTGGGAAATGTATGTCAAAAAATATTGAATTTGATTATTCATAGGGGTCCTAAATTGGCTTAGGTGATTACCAAAAAATATCCCAGGAATGCCCTGAGCAGTGGCAGCATCACTGAAATAAATATATACAGCTTCTCAGTAGAACAGTTTTGAATGTAGTAACACTCATTTAGATAGGCAAGCTCTAGGATATTAAACTTAGAAAGCTCTGGTTGTGCTTTGTGTCCTTATAGTGAGGTGAGTAGGTGATGGATGGTAGGAATAACCAGGGGCTGGAATGTCAGCAAATTTTCCTTGATTCATTTAGCCTGCTGGGTGTCTGGCCAAACAATTACCCTTTTCTGCTTGATATGAAGGTTAGGGGCACCTATCTTTCAGATTTAGGGCGGGAAAATGGTGGTGATGGGAGATAGTTGGGTGGGCAGTAGGGCTAGAGGGACGGTGGAAATGACATTCTGATTGTAGTCTCACTCCATATCCCTAGCGATGTAACACTTCTGAGGGACCTTAGCAAACCTTTATTCATTTCTAGTACCATGGAACCTGTCTTCTTTGGAAAGGATGCCCACTAGCCCCATTTGTTGGTTTTTCACCTTTCTCAATCACTTTACAGGCAGCTAGGTGGCCCAGTGGATAGAGTGCTGGGCCAGGAGTCAGGAAGACTTACCTTCCTGAGCTTAAACCTGGCCTCACCACTTACTAGCTGGGTGACCCTAGGCAAGTCACGTAGCCCTGTTTGCCTCAGTTTCTTCATCTGTAAAATGAGCTAGAGAAGAAAATGGCAAACCTCTCCAGGATCTTTGCCAGGAAAACCCAGGATGGGGCCACGAAGTGTCAGACATGACTAAAAACCACTGGACGACAACAGTATCTTTATGGCTCTCTGCATCCACCTGTAATCCAGTTTTTCTACCTATTTTATTTTCTTTTATCTTCGTGGGACTGTCTCTCTGAATATTTCTATTCTGCTTCTGCCTGTCTCCGTACCCACATCCTGGGCCCTCCTTGTCCAGATCCACAGAGATGAGGATCTGTCTAGTCCATCCTAATGTGGTAAAGCTATTTGTAAACCACCCAGCCATTTGGAATAAGCCACAATGGGTGTAAAGTAGGGGAAGGGATAAAGATTTTGTAGGATAGTGGAAATAACTTTAAATTTGGTATCAAAAGACAGGTTAAAATCCTGACTCTGTTACTTGTTATCTGTATAAGCTTGGACAAGTTACTTTTCATCTTTTTGAGCCACAGAAATTTAGTGTTTGAAGGGCTTTCAGAGATTATAATATCACAACCTGTAACCAAAACAAGAATTTTCTCTATAATATAGCTAATCTGGCTTTTGCTCAAAGACCTCCAGTGTTAAGGACTCCACTTCTTCCCAAGACAATCACCTTTAGCCGTTCTAATTGTTAGGAAGTTTTTCCCCCATCAAGCCTAAGTCTATGTCTTTGCAGCTTCCACCCCTGGATCCTAGTTCTATCCTGTGGGCTCAAGTGGAACAAGTCTAATAGCCCTCATCCAAGTAACAGTCCTTTAAATAACTTGAAGATGGTTATTATGCCACCTTTCGCCCCTATCTTCTCTCTAGGTTAAATCTACCTGGTTCCTTCAACCAGCCCTCCTCATATATAGTGAATTTAGGGTCTTTCACTCTCCTTGTTACTGGATGTTTTTCAGCTTACCGGCATCTCCCCACATTCCCAAGCTGCCTCAGGCTCAACAGTATTTAGAGGGCTGCAGTATTCAAAGCTGGAAGGATGCTTGGAGATTTTAAAGTCCAACTTTATCATTTAAGAAATGGGGAAACTGGGGCAGCGAGGTGGCCCAGTGAGTAGAGCACCGGCCCTGGAGTCAGGAGGACCTGAGTTCAAATCCGGCCTCAGCCACTTGACACAGGTATTAGCTGTGTGACCTTGGGCAAGTCACTTAACCCCAATTGCCCTGCCAAAAAAAACAAAACAAAGAAATGGGGAAACTGAGCCCCACAGAGGAGAAGGAATATAAAACGTCTTCTCTCACTATATTTATAGCTCAAAGGTGGCCAGAGATGATTGGAACTGAGCTGCATCATTTGACGAGGAAGGTAAAGTGGTCTGCCCAGAATCACATAGCAGGTCAGTGGCACAGGATTGGATCAATCGGATTTCGAACTTGAAGACCATATCCAATTTCCTCATTTTGTAGGTAAGTGAACTGAGGCTGTGAGACAGAAATTACTCAAGGTCATGAAGCAATTGCATATTGTGGCCACTACTCAAATACAGGCGAGGGCTCAGGATCACCTCTTCAGAAGGGAGAGAGGAAATGAAGACTGGTGGTCAGAATCTTGGAATGCAAGAATCTTAGGGCCTCAGTTCCTCATCTGCAAAATAAAGGGGGGGGGCATAATGGTTTAGATGATATCTAAGGTCCCTTTCAAGATTTAATTTCTATAATCATCTCATAGCTTCTGAGGAAGAGAATGTAGAGTCTGAAGAAGAGTGTCCCTAGGACTGAGCCCTGGAGAACATCCATAATTAAAGGAGTCAGTGAGAAGCAGTGGGATATAACGAAGAGAGCATTAGATTAGACCAGAATTTGGATCCTGCTTCTGATACTTATTACTCTGTGATCTTGAGTAAGCTACTCAACCTCCCTCTGCTTGTCTCCTTGTTCTCACAATGTTGGTAGGAGGATAAAATAAAACAATGCATGTAAAGCACTTTGCAAACCTTGAAGCATTCCGTAAATATCGGTTATTATCAGGAAAGGAGGCAGAAGAACAATAAAAGAGGTAGAACAGGAAAAAAAACCATGGGAACCAGAAGTTGTGGTACAGAAGAGGCAGTGTGGTACCATGGAAAACACTGAATCTGGAGAGGACCCAAGGCAACCATCACTTCAGACTTACTAGCTGTGCTACCTTGGCCCAGCCATCTAGCCTCCCTGGGATTGATTACGAGGGATCTCTGAGATGGTCTCTGAGGTCCTGGCCACTGTTAGACTTATGATCTCATGGTCAGTGGCATTGGGAAGGGGGCAAGAGATGAGAAGTCCCTTGGATATTCTTAGGTACACTAAACGTAGCTATGTCCAAAAAGTAACTAAAGGGGTGAAAAGATGGAACGACGACGATGATCCCTTCTGTCCCTGAATTCTGCGATCCTACGGAGCCAGATGTCCGGCTCCCTGGGGAGTGCAGGGACAGGGCATTGGGGAAGGATCCAGAGCTGCTGTGCCAGCCTGTGCCTTGGATGCAAACTGGCTGTAGGGGTCCCTGAGGCAAGTTTCAACGGTGGGGAAGACAGGAGATGTTATGGCGTATCAGGACCCCCAGGAGGATTGGGAAAGAGAATCTAGGGACATCGGCTTAGGTGCCTGAGACTTTGGCCCTTCCCCTCCCAGACTCTGTGAGGAAGAAGCGAAGTCTTTATTTTCCCTGGGATAGCGCATTATTATTGCTTGAGGATTACTGCCACGGGGCAGAGGGTGGGCTTCCCTCCGCTGCCACCCCAGCAGCACTTTCCGTTCCTGAAAGTCCATCCCTCGGGGGCTGGTCTGTGAGGGTGTTAAAGGATGCCAACTTCCACCTGTTTCCCCCGTAACATCAGCGTCCACTTCCTGTCAGGTGTCATCCTATTCAACTCCACCTGTAAAGTCTGTGGGCCTGACTACGGCAGCCCCACCCCCGCCCCGACCAAGGCCTTAGTTATGCGGCGCATAATTTCACAAAAGAACATAATGGACGCTGGGGGGGAGGGGGGGCTCGCTTTCTCGGTGCCCTCTGACGTCATCCTGTGAACAGCTCTAACGGCGTTTCAAAATGATGTCACCACTCGCTTCCAGCTTGGGGTCTCCGGACAAACCCAGCGACCGTCGGCGCTCGCTTCCGGCCGGCGCATCAAGGACTCCGGTCCATCCCCCACCAGTGCCCCTTCCCTGGAATCGGTTCTGTTGCGTTGCCTTTCGCACCAGCGGTGAGCTCTTCCGGTGTCGGTTGACATCACGCCGTGTTCATTACCTGGCGGATGGATTCTCTCCAGGCTCCCGCGCGGTTGGGGGGTGGGGGACGACGACAGGAAAACAAAGGAGGAAAAGTGCGGGGTGGGGGCCCAGTTCCAGCTCATGCCCGGGAGAAGCTACACGCCGGGAAGAGACAGCCAAGGACCGGGCGGGAGGGGGAGCTGGAGAACTACTTTCCTTCCCCGGCCATGCTGCGGCAGGATATGGCTTATCAGAGCATGCGTGTAGCCGGGACTCCTTGGTGGGCGGGGTCATCGGGCCCCGCGGCCGAGCTGCGGGAGCGTTAGTTCGCGTTCGGGCCGCCTGACTGCCGCGAGAGCCGGAAGAGGCTGCGGGCGAGGGCTGGGGAAGAGCGCGGTGCTGGCTGCGGAGGCGGCGGCGCCTGCGCCTGCGCCTGGCGGCGGGGATGGGGGCGGGGCGGGGGAACGGGGGCGGGGCCACGGCCACGCTACTTCTTGGAGTGCGGTCTGTTGCTCAGAAGCCCGTCGATCTCCAGCACCTTCTGGGGCGTCAGCTGGCCCAGCACCTGGGGAGCGAGGGAAGGCGCTGCCATCAGGCCCGGGAGAAGCCGAGCCCGCATCTCGCGCCCCCGCCCCCGCCCCTCACCTGCAGGGCCCCCAGGTTCTCCATCAGCTGCTCCGTGTTGGACACCTCCAGCAGGACGGAGCTGACGGCCTCGCTGCGGAGACACCAGGCTGCGGGGGAGACAAGAGGGGCGGGGGTCAGACGGCCTGAGAGAGGGAGGAAAGGCGGCCGAGAGGTCCCCCGCGATGGAGCTTTCCCTTGGCCACGGGAACGTTTTCTGACTCGCGTGGGTTACATTTCCGAGCCCCGACCGGTGTGTATAGGTAGAAGGGGAGGGGTCCTATCTGCAAATCCCCGACGCCACAGATCACAAGTCTGGTCGCCCCTGCCCCCCAAACTACGTAAACTAATACGGCCGAGGAGTCTGCTAATGGAATGCTAGCTAGCCTTGGAGTTAGCAAGACTTGGGTTAAAATCCTGCCTCCGGCGTCTCCTGCACTCACTACAGTTACAGACCAGGTGCCCGTCTGCATAGGTGGAGAGAGTCTCCACACCAGAAGTTCCCTAAAAGGATGAAATCCAGCTTGACCAAGATGGAAAGTGGAGCGTTTCTCGTGTAAAGACCCAATAGGATCGCTTGGATGAAGCTATTTTATAATCTTGAATTGCTATTTAAATTTTGCCATCATAATTGCCCATATTTCCATATGTTTCCTTCCCCCCCCATCCCAAACTAAATACATTCCTTTGATAAATTATGACAAACTCTTTGAAGGCAGGGAAGACACTGGGTTTTTTTCCCCCTGCTCTCCTGTCAGCTCTGATTTTGAGAACCGCGTGAGGAAAATGTCTACCGCAGACAAGCCAATTTTAGGGTGAGGGTTAAGGGTTTGTAGGAGAGCCTCCTCACCAATGGAAAGCTGAGCTACTGTGCAGCCAAGCTGGTGAGCGATGGGGAGCAGGTCCGCCACCTTGGCCTGTGGCTTCTTGCCGTCTTCACTCTGTACCTTGTCCTTGAGCCACTGGTAGCCCTGAAAGAGACAGGGAGGGGGAGCTTCTCTATCTTTTTCCTTCCCAAGGAGCTCAGACGGCTGACTCTCCGCAGTCCTTGTTCTCTTCAGGTGCCCAGGAATCTAAGTCCTAACAGCCTCTTACCTTGATGGTACCCCTGTAGGTTTCTGGGAGTCTTCCTTCATGCTTGGTAGTAATGACACCACAGGCCAAAGGGGACCATGTCACTGAACCAACACCTGGGAGCAGGAGGAGAGAAGACCATGGGAAAGAGGGATGGAGAAAGGATGAGAGCCAATTTTAATAGTGGTGGGCAGAAGGAAGGACTCTAGAGAAGAGTATATGAAGAGGTGGTGTATGTGGGGAAGGACTGGGGAGGCTGAGGCTGGAGAAGAGGTCAGGGAGAGTAGGGAGAGTAGTCTCTAACCTATCTTGTGGTAGAGCTCAGGCATCTGTGTCTCCACCTTATCCCTCTGAAACAGGTGGTACTCGGCTTGTTCACATGCAGGGGGGATCAGGTTGAATTGTCGGGCCACTGAGTAGGCCTCCTGGATTAAGTGTTTGGAAGAAGCAAGTATCAGAATACCCCATCCACATTACCTTTTAGCTCTTCTCCATATCTCCCCCAACCCAATTACTTGGTAAACATGTATTCTGAGGATTAGAGTTTGTAGTGTTTTTAAGAAAACGTATAGCATGGTATCACTTACCATGATTTCTGCGGCTCCCCATCGTGATGTCCCCCAGTACAGTGCCAGTCCCTGGTTAATGACAAAGGTCATGGCCCGGACAATCTCTGGATGTGTGAGAGTGATGAAATCCTGACAGTTAGACCCCTGGAATTCAGGCATCCAGTCTCCCAGATGGATGAACCCTCTTCCTGGTAGCCATATCCCTCCAAGGATATCTCGAAGTGAGATTGAAGGGTTAACACTTGAATTCTGCCCAGTCCCCCCACTTCCCACCCCCCTTCCCTTAACCTTTTCTGGAATCCCTGATAGGAGAGGTGGGAAACCTGGGAGCACCCTGAGGCCCCTGGGGTTGGAAAACCCTGTGGTCCGTGTTGGGGGGGGGGAGTGATCTTCAGGTTTATAGGCATCTCTAGGTTTGGGCATTCTTGGGGTTATTTTCACCCTCCATGGGACTGTTGGGGTCCGAACGATTGGCGAAGACTATGTCTACATATCCCAGCTGAAGCCGTTCCAAGGAGCCCCACAAGCCTGGGGGAGGGGAAAGAGAAGATAAGTGACCTCAGTCTCTTCAGATATGGCCCCCGAGAACCAGCTCTCTAATTTTCTGCCTCTTGAAGTTCAGCTATTCATATCTCATCCCCTCTGATAGAACACTCCCTCCCCCTTCCCCCCAGCCCAGCTTCTTAATTTATTTGCTGCCCTAATCTCTGGACCCTGAATCCTTCAAGTCCTCTGGTTTGCTTTCCTACATTCCCTTGATTCCTTCCCCAGCCCCCCACAATATCCTTCCATCCCCCTCACCCCGTTCCTAGTCACTCACCCTCAATGATGTGCTTTCGGCTCAAGCCTCTTTCAGTCTCTGCCCTGTGGGAAAAGCTGAGTTTACACTGATGATGCTGAAGATAGATGGTAAGAATTATAACCTAATGGATCCCCACATCTCGATGAAGGGTCAATTGGAGTGATAGTTATGAGGATCTTCCCTTGGAAAGGACTTCAGAGACCCAGAATCCTTTTTACAATGATTAACCAATCAACAAACATTTATTAAGCCCATACTATGTGGCAAGCACTACGTGCTAGGGATGTGGAGACAAACAGTTCCTTCCCTGAGTAGATTACATCTTAAATGCCTCTGCTCGCAAATCTCAAGTGAAGGAAAACCCTACTGTCTCCTGAGGTGGTTCACTTCATTTTGGAGCAGTTCTCATTATTAGGAAGGCTTAAATCTGCCTCTCTGCAACTTTTACTCATTGCTCCTCCCCCCCCCCCCCCCCCCCGCCAAGAATAAACAGAACAAGTTTTCTACATGACAGCCTTTCAAATATTTGGACAGCTATCATGTCCCCACTCCAAAGCGTCATCCCTCATGGAGGCTATTGGGAAAGGAGATACTCACTGTCCTCCCCAAAAGATTTTGGTAGTGATGATATAGCTGGATCTCCTTTAAAAAAAAAAAGGAAGTGGGGGTGGGGTCAGCAGGAAAGAAGTCACTGTGGACCCCCCACCCACCCAGATATCCCCTGCCTTGTACCCCAGATCACAGCCTCACCTCCAACCCTTGCTCTTAAGGATATTGCCCAGTGTTCGTTCTGCCCTAGAAAAGGGGAGATAATAAGGAAGTGGGGGCCTCTCCCCTCTAGTGATAACCACCCCCATGACTTCCTTCTGCTTTCTGTTCTAGCAGAGTATGAATAGTACCCATCAGTCCCTGGGCCCTATATTACATTGAAAATAACAGAGAAGTTGGTCCGGGGAACTGTAGCTCTGTAGTCTGGTAGGAACAGAAATACAGCTTTTTTTTTTCATTTCCCCTAGCCCATTCTTCAAGTTCCACTTTCTTTGCAGTCTTCTTTGACCATGTCAGTCTGAAATGCCCTTGAACTTTGCAATGATATACACCTTACATTTGCGTGGCACTTAAAGGTGTATAAGCCTCCCCCCCCCCACAACAGCCCTACAAGGTACTTTGTGCAAGCATTACCCCATTTTTCGAATGAGGAAACAGACTTGGTGGTCAGATGCTTTGACTAGGGTCACCCATCTAAGCAAGTGTCTTAATTAAGAGGCTTGAACCCAGGTCCTCTCACAAAGATCAGGTTTCTCTTTATTATGCCATACATAAATTATTGTCTTCCTAGTCATTTAGAAATATATTGCCTTGTAACATTCCTTCTGTTGCTGGTGTAAAAAGTTTATACACCTTGTTAACTAAATTTTCAGTCTTGTCTCTCTGATGGGATAGTAAGCTTCTTGAGGGCAGGGATATTTCTTTGTAGCCCTCATGATGCCTCCTTGTTGCCTTCATAGAGTTTGTGCTCAATAAATATGTATTATTTTTGTTCCATTTGTATTTGTATTGTTCCATATCCTGTTCATTCTCCGCCCCACCCCCCCGGGCCAAGAGTTAAAGAGGAAATACTGTTGGGGTTTCAACATCCATGTTTCTCTAAAGTCCAAAGACCCAATGTAAGGGGAAAGGCAAATGTTCACTGGAACCAGGGATTATCTAAAGCAAAGATGAGAGACCCTCTCTTCCTCTCCACTCCCAACCTTTCCCCCACTAATTTAACTCATACCCTTCCCCTTTTCCCTGGTTCATACTTTCCTGCTGCATACACTTCGGCTGTGTCAAACAGATTCACTCCATGCTCATAAGCCACAGTCATCAGATTCTCTGCTGTCTAGGAATGAATATGTTGGGGTAGACAGAGTTAAGACTATTTACCTTTCCAGTGGTTTTCTTACCACCCTCAGCCCTCCAAATCCCCAGAGACTTGTAAGTGCTGTGGGTCTTCAAATATAATACCACCATCCCATTCCTGCCCCCTATATCTTTTCCACCTTTCCCTTTTCCTAACTTCAGTTCCACTAATCCCCACCCTTGTTTCCCATATCCATTACACTCCCTTCTCTAGCCCACCCTTCCACAATCCCCCTATTTCTCCATCTCTCTATTGCCTCCACCCTCTATTCTCTTCATCCCTCCCATTATTCCCATCTATCTTTTGGGGTCAGAGACATTTATACCTCATCTGAGATCTGAGACCCAAATGTGACCCAGGTACCTGCAGAAAGAAAATCCAGGGACATGGGGACTGTGAGAGACAAGGTCTCTGAAAACCTTGACCCTTGCAGCCTCCTCTTCCTTTCATTTCCCATTAGACTCACCAAGGCCAAGACAGGATACTCGAAGACCAGACTTTCCCAAATTCCTGTGGGATAAAGAAAAGTTAGAAGGATTTTCCCCTTCGGTTCTCCTTGGAGGTCTAAATAACAAGAGGTTCTCTAGCTCTTTGCCTCCTGGAATGGGATCCCCCCATATGAAACCCCAGGCAAACTCAACTCTGAGGGAAGCACAGTGCTATCAGTGTAGGCTGTAGACCCTCAAATATTTGTTGAATGAATTAATAAACCTTCCTTTAGGGCCTGCTGTGCAATTTCTATTTTCCCAGCTATCGTTAAAATCTGCTGCCTGATTTCTCTTGACTCGTGTCTCTTCTCACAGTCATATTCGTGGATTTCCCTGTATAGGACATGGTTAGTGTCAGGTTGTCACAGTTTCTTGGGTTGGAGGGGGAAGGGGTAAAAAGATGGCCCAAGGAAAGTGAGTTATCTCCAGAAGATTAAACAGCAAATTGGGGTTTTGGTTGGCGGAAAACAAAGAGACGATTGGGATCTTCCCCATCCCTCTCAACCCCCAAATAGGGGGATATAAAGTTGGTAAATGATTTATTCCCTTCAGTCCCTTAGGCAGACCGTTGTCTATAAGAAGGAATCTTTATTAAAATCACCTAGACTGGCACAACAAGGAGAACGAGGAAGCCCAGCCCCTCTCCTCATGGTTCTCCACCCCCCTGTTCCTATTGGCTCCTGAAATTCCTTCCCAGACCCATCTGAACCTTCTCCCCCCTACCCCAAAAGTTTCAGAATAATTTAGCTCTCAGGGAATGAGAAGGGGTGGGAGTGGGGGGCAGGATGGGGTGAGATGCCTGATTCCTTAGGTGACAAAACCCTGTCAGATGAATAACCTCACCACCCCACCCCAGGATAAGGCACAATCTCTTTTGCAATGTCAGAACACTGCTGTTTACCAAGAAATCCCATCAATTTCTTCTGCAGTGGAGGGGGGAGGGAAGGGGAAGAGCTCCATGCTATGGGGTGGGGTTGCCTGTACCTTAGGTATGGTATCAATTCCTCCCCACTACTTCCAAAGCCCCCTTTGCTCTTCCCACAGTTCTGCAAATCTCTTTGGTACTTTGGGGACCCAAAGTTTTTTCCCCCCCTTAGCTAGAGGCATATCACCTGCCTGAAAAAAGTAGAGGCCCCTGACCCTGGGGTCAGGAGGGTGGGTAGTGTTGGTGAAAGTGGGTCAAATACATTATTGCTTTAATGACGGTCAGGAGCTTAGTGATCCCCACTGCCAGTTCTAGAGGGAAGCAAGGGGGGGGGTGGGGAAGAGACAGGGAACAGACCCAGAAGACCCTCCCTAAGTAACATGGGGGGACCTTAAACACCCCCTGAGCCCAACCGCAGAATACTTTTATTTGAGGTACTAGTGCCTTGGGGGTAGGAGGGAAGCTCCAAGAAGTGAACCCTAACAACTTACTCTGAAATCTCAAAAGAGAGTCAGGAGGTGGGGATGGAGAAGAGACAGCCAAGGTGAGGGAATGTGAAAGAGATGGAGTGATTGGGATGCTGTTGGTGAAATCTGAGGAGTCTAGGATGATGAATGTAGGACGCTCGGGAGGCATGAGGAGGGGGTCGCCGAAGCGGGGGGCGGGGTATGGACTCGGTTACACCGGGCTGTTCTGGCCCGCTCCTCCGGTACCTGTACTTCATGCTGGTGCCGCGGCCGGTGCTCTCTCGTAGGGGCCCAGAGTGGGTCACAGCTGCGGGACCCAGGGGTCGTGCGACTGGCGCAGCCCGGGCCTTGGGGCCGGGTCCCCCTCCCCCTGAAGGATTCCCGTGACTGCCGGTCACTCCACTGCCGTTCCCGCCCCCAGGGACAGGTCGGGGTCCACACAGACGGTCCTCGCTGCTCCTGCTGCGGAGGTTTTGCTCAGTGCAAGCGATGGACACCTGCATCCCGGCTCAGGAAGGAAGGAAAAGGGGGATCCTTGAAGAATCGAGGTGATCCCGAGGAGAAGAGGGCAGGAAGGACTAGGGACGAGGTGGGAGAAGGGGGGATGAAGGTATGACGGGACGCGGCTGAGAGTTAGGGCAGGCCGGGGTGGGGGCAAACCCAAGGAGGCGAAGGTCCTCTAGATTCAGTGTTCTGCGAAGACTGGGGGACGAGGTCCTCGGACCGGAGATGGAGTGGTGGCTGGAGTAGAGCCAGGGAGGGGAACATGGAGGGCAGAGTGAGCACAGGAGGGGCCCAGGACTTGGGCTGGTGGAAGCAGGTTCCGGGGATGGGGAGACTAGTGGGGATGCTCTAGAAGTGGGGGAATTCTTTTGGGGTGCCGGAAAACTGGCACAGGAGCTAGAGGAAGGGTCAGGGGTTGGGGTTCCAAGTCTCCAAGGAGGTCCTCGGAGGACAAGGAACCCCGGGGCGGGGGGGGGAAGGAGGGGAGAGGTGTAGCCGCAGCGGCCCAAACCGCAACCCGAGCGGTTCTGCTTCCAGCCTGCAGCTGCTCTTAGGTCATCTGCATATCCCCCACCCCTCATCTGCATAGCTTTATCTCCACCTCTTCAGCCGGAACGTAAGCTCCGCCCCCCCCTCAGTCTGCACATAAGCGCCACCTTCCCAGGCTGCAGACAGGGGGCGGTAGAAGCTTTATCTGCATGACCCAGCCTCGGTGGAAAGGGAAAAACGAGGCACCGTCCTTCCTCCTGTTGGGGACCGAGGAGTCTCTCCCACCCAAGACTGTACTTGGCCCTGGCTCCAGAACTCCCCCCTCTCCCTTCTGGCCTCACAAAACACCCTCCCGTTAGCGAAGACGCTCCCAGGGACATCAGACGGGTCAAAGTTTTATTCTCCGTTCTCAACACAGCGGCAAGACAGGGGGCTGGAGGGAGGGAGGCGGTGACTAGGTGGGACCGGGGTATCAGGAGCAAAGGACGACCGGGGCTGGACGAGTCTGGAGGGGAATTCGGTCCCGGGGTTCCTCAAGCAGCCACTTGGGAGCAGCGCTTGGAGCGGCGCTGGGGAGTCCTGGAAGGCTCCTCGGGGGATGAAAGCGAACGGGGAGACCCGTAGCTCCGGAGGAGCGCCGTCCTCAGCCCGCGCGGGCGGAGAAGAAGGGCAGCGATCGGACGTAGGCGTCAAGCCGGCTGCGAAAGAGTTCACTTTGTACGGTCTGCCCCAGGGGGCACAGCGGGTTCTTCACCACCAGCTCCACGTACAGCTACGGAAGAAGAAAGGAGGGATGCAGAGACAGTCGGGGGGACAGGGAGGAAGGAAAAGGCTGAGGCTCTCGCACTCTCTCTAGATGCTCTCTCCTCCCCCTCAAACTTCGCCTCTCCCCCAATCGTGGGGCATGCCCCAGGTGTGACGATGAGGATGACACGGGCTGGCATTGTAAAGAACCTGAACGTTTGCAAAGCACTTTTCAAATACTGCCTCATGTGATCCTGCAACCTCCCTGGGAATGTAGCCGCCACTACGATCCCCATTTTACAGGGGAGGAAACTGAGGCTGGCAAGAGATCCCTTGACTCGCCCAGGGTCAGAAATAGTGTTTGAAGATCTGAACTCAGGTTCAAATACAGTAGAGTTAGAGACCCTGAGAACTTGGAGAAAGTGTGTGCTGGAGGCCTACAGCGGTCAATGGGCTTTGAGGGATTGTGGGGAGACTCGGGGCAACCACTGACTCCCAAACAGATACCATCATCAGTACCATGTGAACGACAGGCAGATAGCGCCACCGTCCTTGTAATCGCCCAGCTTCACAGCTTTGAAGACATCCTCCACTCTTCACTGTCCCGAGTCCTCACGTCCAATCAGTCCCCGTCTTGCCCTTTCCAACTTCTGTAACACGTCTCCGATGCATTCTCTCCTCTCTACTTACATAGCTGTGGTCAGGCCCTCCTCACCTCTGGAGTCCCGACTATTCTGTTAGGCTCTTCATTGGCCTCCTTATCCGAGCTAGGTGTCCCAGTAGAGACAGTGCCAGGATTGTAGTCGGGAAGATCCGAGTTCGAATCCAGCCTCAACCGAACCACCATCTTGTACCTCTCCTCCGCACGGGTCTGACCAAACTTTGGAATTCACATTCGGGTTCTGATCTCTCTCACCAGATTGATTCCACATTACCTCCCTTCATGAGCTCGGCTGTCTGGCCACTCTAGTCTCAGGACATTCCACCTCTCATCTCCCTTTGCACAGGCTGTTCCCCAAGCACGGTGTGTACAGGGCCTCTTCACCTCTGCTCATTAGACCTTTCCTAATGCCCCCACCTCACCCCACCCCAGATGCTAGGGCTCCTTCACTCACATTACCTTGCTTTTCTCTGCATATATTCTGTGTACGGATGTGTGGTCTCCTTGAGGGCAGACTATTGTGTAAGGACTGTTTTCACTTTTATATTTGTATTCCCCGCACCTTGCACAGGGCCAGGTCCATGCTGTTGTTGTTCAGCCATGTCCAATTCTTCATGACCCCATATGGGGTTTTCTTGGCCTGGAGTGGTTTGCCATTTCCTTCTCCAGATCATTTTACGGAGAGAAAATTGAGGCAAACAGGGCTAAGTGACTTGCCCGGGGTCACCCAGCTAGTAAGTATCTGAGGCCAGATTTGAACTCAGGAAGATAAGTCTTCCTCACACCAGTCCTCTGCACTCTATCCACCTAGTTGCCCCCTGTTACATAGTAGGCACCTAATAAATGCTTGTTGACTGAAGGTTAAATAGACTATCTCAGGAATTGATGTTAGGGGTCGAGCACTGGCTCAAATCATTGAGACCCGAATGCAACATCGTAGGGTTTTGCATATATGCCTATATGCAAAAACACCGTAAGAGATGTCATAAGCAATGTATTATCCTAACCCCATTATCCTGCTTGCAACCTCCAAACTCTTGGGCATGGTGGGGTTCAGATGTCTGTGGGAATAAAGACTAACTTCTAGGTTGCAAGGTTCCAGGTGACTGGAAGAATGGTGATATTCTCAACAGAAACATGGAAGTTAGGAGGAGGTTTAGGGGGAAAGATAATGAGTTGTTTAGTTCATATTGAGTTTAAATGCTTATGGAACATCCAGGTGGAAATTTCCAGTAGGCAACCGGTAATGTGAGCCTGGAACTCAGGAGAAAGATGAAGGCTGAATATGTAGATTTTTGGAGTAAAGAGATGATTTTTGACAAGTGATCAACAAAAGTGTGTTGAGAAGAGAGCTCATACCCATGCATTGGAAACAGGATATGGGTGACAATTCTGCAGAGGAAACCAGGAAGCACTGGTCCAACAGGCAGGGAAGGAACCACAATAGGGCAGTGTCATGAATACGGGGGAAAGTATCCAGAATGAATGAGTGCTTAGCAGAGTCAAATACTGCAGAGGTTAAGACAAATGAGGTCTGATAAAAAAAAAAAAGCCAATGGATTTAGCAATAAAGAACTCTGGAATAGCAACTGCCCATCAGGCATCTTCAGCTAGATGTCACACAGGCATTTCAAATTCAAAATGTCTAAAACAGAACTCATTATCTTTCCACCTAAACGCACCCCTTCTCTTTACATCCCAGTTTCTATGGAAGGCACCACCTCTGTTCCAATCACCCAGGTTTACTACCCAACAGTCACCTTTAATTCTTCAGTCTCATTCACCCTATCCATGTCCAATTAGTTGCTAAGCCTTGTTATTTCCACTCAACATCTTTCTAATTTCTAATTCATTCTCTACACAGCTGCCAAAATGATACTCCTAAAGCCTAATCATATCAGACAGCCTCTGCTCCAGAAGCTTGGGTAGCTCCACACTGCCTTCAAGCTAAATACGGACTCCTCTGTTTAGCCCTTTACAATCTGGCTCCAGCCTCTTTCCTGGCTGATTACATACAGATTACTCTCACTCACATAGTCTATGTTCTGGTCAGACAAGCCTGCTTCCTATTCCCTGTATACAATATTCTATCCTTCACCTCCATGACTTTGGACAGGCTGTTCCCCTAGTCGTGGAGTGCCTTTCCTCATTCCGACGTCTTGGAACTTCCATTCCTGCCCCTACCATTTATTGTATATTTACTTTATGAAAGTAAAATGTCGCTTATATCCTTATCTGTGAATGGGTTGTATCCACCTAGTATAATGTAAAAGTGCAGAGACTCTCACTATTTCACATTTATATACCCAATACCTAGTACTGTGTCTGGCACTTAATAAATACTTTGTATTAATCAATGGATTGGAATGGGAGATGGATTGGTCATATAGTCAGGGACAGGAATAATATATGGACAGCACAAAAGCTATCTGGTACCATAACATGGAAAAACGATCAATCAACAAAGCATTTATTTAAGTACCTACAATAGGCCAGGAACTGTATATAGTGCAAAGACAAAAATGAAACAGTCCCTTGTCTTCAATCAATCAGCAGCTTTCAACCAACCTTGACCAACATTTTGCAATTATGTCATTAATATCTTATGATCAACCTCCTCTAAAGTCCTACTTTGAGGCCTTATTTCTGGAAGCTATGCCAGCAGAACACACTCTGCTAGGTCCTACTAAATTGGAAAGATTTTGAGTAGCGGTCTGGAATATAAGCCTGAGATCTGAGGATAAGCCTCCCTAATTTTGGAGTGGTTTGGCTACCAAATGGTAACTTTCTTTGGTTATAGCAGTTCATGAGAAAACATCTACTAATGTGTGGACGTATGACAATTTGTAGAGGGAATACCCATCCCAATGAAATCTCATAATTTTGAAGTACATTATTACAAAACCCTGTCATATATTGGTAATTTCAGTGTATTCTAGCACTTGGGGGGTCTCACTGATGTGGGGATTCCTTCCACTGGTTCAGCTTCCCATAGAAATCCTATGCTTTGTAATTCTGTGCTATGCTTACCCAGTGTCTCCTTTACAGATTCTTTATAGATGATCTGCCTAACTTGCTGGAGACCTTTTTCTAGATAGATTGTAAGCTCTTTGAAGGCAACGACCATTTCATTTTTGTCTTTGCACTATGTGTGCACAGTTCCTGCACATGGTGGATGCTTAATAAATGTTCTGTTGAATGATCATTTTTTCAGATGTTTATGCCACAGAGAACCAACAGAATGGTGACTCTTGAGCTGAGTCCACAAGAGTATAAGAGAACTTGGAGATGTTGATAGGGAAAGGAGGGAGAGAACACTGACCCCACTGTAGATATGGTGAAGGACATCCCGAATGGGTCCTACACCCAGATCTGTGTTCATTACAACCTTGACCCCAGTGGGTGTCTCATAGTAATGGAGCTTGTAGCGGCTTGTCTGGAAGGACAGGAATCCATCTTTCCTGCAGAATGGATGTTAAGGAACACATTTGATCCAGACCTATGATTTTATTGCTACAGGTACATCTCATGTAGAAACTTCCTCCATTAATGAAAATCTGTAATTAGCCTGTAATTTATTACCTTAGAAAGTTGCCTGGGCACCAGGAGATTAAGCGACTTCCTAATGGTCACAAAGCTATAATAAGTTTGAAGCAGGACTGGAACGCAAATCTTCTTCCAAAACATACCCACTTTTCTAAGAATTTTGGAGAATAGGGTAGAAATATCTTACTTTCTCTCCCATCCTTGACTCATGCTATACTCATCCAAAAAAAAAATACCTCTGTCATAATGAAGGGCTTTAGAATCCTATACCCTTTCCCTCTCAGTTCTAACACTTTTTTTCTAGTTGGTCCCATCCACTAAGTCTTATCACCATTCCCAGATAACACTATCTCAAAATCTTATGGTGAGCCAACTTCTTCTCCAGGGTCCTTTTCTCTGTAGGTCCAAGAAGCCCAAAACCCATTCCCAACCCAACCTTAGGATACATGTCCACGGGTGACATCTTGCTGACAAAAGATCGGATGGAGAAGAGCATTCCATACATCAGCTTGTACTCCTGACAGCAGCGAGGAATAACAGACATTTCACATTTAGGCAATGCTTTCCTCACCATATCGCTGCAGAAGGTGAGGGGGCAGGGGCAGGGCACAGGACTGTATTATGCCCACATTACAGGGAAAGGAGCTGAGGTCCAGAACAATTATTTCATTTCATAAAAGGAAACTGAGGCAGGGAATGGGAGAAATGACTCGGCCGAGGTCAGAACAGTGAGTTAAACCTAGGGTTCTTTTTTTTTTGGAGGGGGGAAGTGACTTGCCCAAGGTAACGCAGCTAGTAAACGTGTCAAGTGTTAGGGTTCCTTTCACCAGGCCGCCCTGTCCTGAGTGGGAGGGGATGGGGAAGTGCTGGGGGGCCGGGGCAAGGGTCCAGGAGAGCACGCTGTGGCGCAGCATTCCCTCCCTCCCGGGATCCTGCGTGTCACCTCCTCTTTGGGGATCCCCGCCTGCTTCTTGCGGTGCCACTCGCTGTAGTGGAGGCAAACCCCATCTCGGTCAAACAAGTACAGGTTGTGGACAGTCATCTGCGGGGAGGGCGGGGCGGGGGCTCCGGGTGAGGCCGGGGAGCGCCCACTTCCCGCTCCCGCCTGAAGACTCTTTTTTCCGATCTCCCCACTTTCCCAGCACCCATTCTACCCCCTCCCCAGCTTTATTCCAGGACATCGCTCCCAGGACTCACCAGAAAGACACCCGGGCTGTGCGCGTGCGTACCTGAGAACCACAGCGGGGGGAGGGGGTCCTCCGTCATCCACCACTTCCGGTTCCTGCTGGGCCCCTGCCCTCTTTGCACGGAGTCGCGCGGTGACGCGAGAGACCCTCCCCACCCCCTCCAAATGGCTCCGCCTCTCCCGGCCCCGCCTCTCCTAGCGCCCTCGGCTCGCTTCCCCGCAGCCAATCCTCTGCGGCGCTGGAAGGGCGTACGCTGCCCCCTCCCGGCTCCTCCAACCCCATTCAAGTCCCCGCCCCTCGGCCCGCCCCTCTCCCGGGCTCTTTGAGCAGCCCTAGTTCAAACGGACGGTTCGGGCCTCGCGTGCTGCCGGACTCGTACCGGGGCGGACGATGCTGTGGTGCGCGGGCGGGAGGCCGGGAGAACGGGCGGGTGGCATCCAACTGTTCTTGGAGGGGGAAGGGAAAAGGAGTCACCCCCCCCCCAGGAGGTGGGGGGAGGTCTGCGGAGGGAGCGACCCTCCCCCCCACACGTCTGTCCTATGTTAGCCTGGTTAGAAGTGCCAGGGTCCGAGTGGAGGGGGAAGCGAAGCGGGGGGTGGCCTGGGCTCCAGGACTAGGGGAGGATGGCGGCCAAGGGCAGTAGGGAAGGGCCTCTCCGCTGGCCTTGGCTGAGGAGATGGACGGCCCTGAGAAGCCAGGTGATGAAATTCTTCCCAGGAAGGACTGGAGGGTATGTTCGGGAGCCTTGGTTCTCTCTGGGGAGGTCACGGGGCCCCTCCAGGACATTGATCAGGTAGGAGTCTGAAGGAAGCCGAGCCGGACTGGAGACCCTACTGGGGGTCCCCCCTTGGTTTGCCTCTAGGGATGCTTAGAGCTAAAGTGGGGTATCTGCTGCAGAGTAGGTGGATCTCCCTGCTACCACCCACTGCCCGATGGGCAGGAGGAACTGCTCGGTACCTTCAGCTATCATTCTTCCTTCTCCCCCTTTTCCTTTTCCTCCTCTCTCTCTCCCCCAACCCTGAAACAGGTAAGCTTCTCTTACTTTGCCTACTACCAAGACCTGTAGAAGAGAAGTTTCTTTCCTCATTCTGTGGCCTCTAGAATCAGGAGAACCCGGCAGGCTTGGTCTGGGAGCCATGGTGACTTGGAACAATGAAGTGTTCTTGGCTTAGAGCCCCGATCCAGGGGTACACATCTGAGTGCATGCACTCAGGGCCAATGGAAGCAGCAGTGATTTAAGCCTCTGGAGATGTCTCAGCAAGCTGACCTCTTGGGTATGAGCCCAACCTATCTTGGGGAGATTTTGCCCTGCTACTCCTTCCTGGATCCCATCTCAGCAAGCCCTTTTCCTATGCTGTTTTCTTTTTCTCCTGGGCCCCTTTTGAATGGAGCCAAGAGACCTCTTGTTCCCCACTGCCTTTAGCTGTCTTCCCCTCTAGTCTCCATGGCAACTCAAGCTCCAAGCCCCAACTCACCCCTCCGGCCAGAGGACCTCTTGAGTGATACAGCAGGTCCTCCTGGGCGGAGCCAAGCAACGTTCTCAGAGGTGACCTCTCAGCTTTATGCTTCCTTGAGGCAAAGCCGAAAGGCAGAGGAAACTGCCAGGACCAGTCTCTACCTGGCCTCCAACTCTCCAACCCCTCCTGAGGAACTCGAGGGCCTGGCCAGAGAGCTGAGCCGAAGCCTGTCCACTGGGGTGGAGACCAGTTCACAGAGAAAGGTGGGGCTGAGCACGTGGGCTGATGGATATTCAGGTCATTGGATGAATATAGAAACAAGATAGGTTTTGTGAAGCGTTGAATTTGGATTGTATGCTTTAATTCAACAAACGTTTAAGAACCTACTCTGAGGATGGCATGGTGCTGGACAAAAACGAAACACTCCCTTGTCTTACATTTTAAGAGCATATGCATAGGTTAGCAAATTTAGGATGGAGGCCATTAATGAAGAAAGATTCCCATAGGAAGTGGGGAAAATAAGAATTCTAACTAGTGGTAAGGAGAGGGAGTGAATTCAAGGTATGAATGATAGCCTGTGTGAAGGTGTGAAGATACAGTAAAATGCTAGGTTTGACGAACATCTATTGGTCCAGTTTGACTTGAACAGGGAACTTATAACAGAAATTAATATGAAATAAGTCAGAGTGGAAACAGATTCTGTAAGGTTTTAAATGATAGCTCAAAGAGTTTACATTTTATCCTAGAGGCATCAGGGAGATGTTGAATAATTTTGAGTGGGGGAATGTTTAGATATGGGCTTTAGGAAGATTATTTTGGCAGTTTTGTGTTTGGAAAGGGCAGAAAGTTGGAATCGGAAGCAGAATTAGAAAGTGATGAACACTGACATCTTAGGCCTGATGGTATGGAGTAGGGTATGGTCCTGTGTAGAAGCGGGGAAGATGTGGAGATAGAATCAGTGTTCTGTCAGCTGAGTGCTATGGGAGGCGAGGGAGAAGGAATCACTGCTGGCCCGAAGCCTCCAAACCTGCGTGACTGGAAGGATGGTGTTGTCCTGAAAAGAAATAGGGAGGTCTAGAGGAGCTGCAATTCTAGGGGTGAAGAATTGCATTTTGGACGTACTGAGTTTGAGGTTTAGTGGGAAATTCAGGTGGAAATGTCCGGCAGGCACTGGGCAATTTGGGACTTGGAGTTCAGGACAGAGATCACGGCTAGATGTATAGATTTGAGAGTCATTCTCCCAGAGATGATAATTTAACCATTGGGAACTGATAAGATTGTGGGAGAGAGGAGAGCCCAGGATAAAAGGCAGGAACCACATGATTATTCACAGATGCCAAAGCTGCAGAAGAGGAAGGTAGTCAACACTGACAAAACTGTAGAGAGAGATTAGGTAGTTTGAGGACTGAGAAAATATAGATTTGAGCAGTTAAGAGTTGAGGTAGCCTTAGAATTTAATACCTCGGAAGCTAATTAACCAGCATAAATGTATAGTGCTTTGGGGACCTAAGTGGCACAGAGCGCCAGGCCTGGAGTCAGGAAGACCTGAGTTCAAATCTGGCCTTGGACACTTACTAGCTCTATGGCCCCAGGCAAGTCATTTAACCCTGTTTACCTCAGTTTCCTTATCTGTAAAAGGAACTAGAGAACTACTCCAATGACTTTGCCAAGAAAACCTCAGATGGGGTCATGAAGAGTCAGACAACTGAAATATAGTGCTTAAGGTTTGCAATAAATTATTTATTTTTTCATTCAAATTATTCATAAATTATCTCATTTAATCTTCACAATAACCATGGGAGGGTAGGTGCTATTATTATGAACCCCATTTTATAGATGTGGAAACAGGCTGAGATGAATGACTTACCCAGGGTTACAAGCTAGTAAAAGTCTGAGGCAGAATTCAGATTCACTTCTTGATCCCAAGTAAAGCCCCTCCCTTCATTGCACCACATTATAGTGTGGAACCATTCATACTTGTTACCAGTAACTGGTATTTGTGAGAAGGAGAAAGGATCAGGACACTAGAGTTTGGCGCTGTGAAAGATTCTCCCCAACATGTCACAAATAGTACTTTTGGGAAGGGATGGGGGTGTGCTGGAGACTTAGATCCTAGGAAGATCTAGAGCCATATCTATACTGGGAAGTAGAGACATGGAGGTAAAATACCTGGGTCACAAGATGGGACCAGGAGTTTAGGGATAGTAGCAAAGTAACAAGATTTAACATTAGCATTTCGAACTTTGAATCTAGTGAGTTAATCACAAACACAGTATCTTAATTGAACATATCATCAGGAGGGTTTTTTCTTATAGAGAAAAAGCGAGTGAGATAAGTTGCCCTCAGTAGGATCACTTCACTTATACCTATTTGCTGAGACACTAAAGTACCTGGTTCCTAGAGTTGGGGGTGGGATGGGGAAAAACGAAAGTAATATCTCCCTTGACAGGAAGCAGAGTGTAGGACTAACCAGGCTCTGGGTCTCTGTCCTTCAGGGAGGCTCCCAGCATATCTTGGAGATGGAAAGCGTACGGGGTCACCTCCAAAGCATGCTGCAAGCTTCTCGGGACACTGCTCCTCGTAAGTGAGCCTGCTCCCTGGGGCCTTGAAAGGGGTGTATATGCAGTCAAGAGGGCTGGAAGAGCATGGAAGGGAAGCAGCAGGGAAGAAGGTGAGGTGGAAAGGACTATTTGTTACCTTTCATCTTCAAATGGGTCCTGCCCATGTCCATACCTTACCCCTAGCCCTTCGATTCCTCTGGCTGCTTGTTCCAGGTACTGTCCCGGAGAGGCGAGAAGAGGACTCTTTTGACAGTGACAGCACAGCCACCCTGCTGAAGTGAGTGACCCTTAGGTACCTTAACACCTGAGTCATATAGGTGTCTGCTATGGGGTTTAAGTTCTTCAGTCCTTTCCTCTGTAACCTCTGCTTTGTTTTGGAGCGCAGGCATTCAGGTTCCTGACTTCTCTCATTTCTTTGCCAAGCATTTTCCTCCCCTTACTGTTGCTAGCTTATCTGCTTATAATGGTACGGCTGTCTAATGGTAGAGCAAAGTATAGTGAAAGGGCACTGCACTATGAATCACGAGAATGGCTCTTGGCTCCGTCTGCCGTTAAGGGGCTCTGGCTGTGTTTCTTCACCTCATCAGTGAAATGCGATCTAATCTAAGGTCCTTTCTACCTGTAAGTTTCTGTGATTTGCTCAGTACTCGGCCCCTCCAAGAGCTATCTCCTCCCAGCTCAGCTCCAGCCCTGGAGGAGTTGTTCCCTCGATATACTAGTATCCGGCCTGGAACTCCTCACTACTTTCCTGATCTGCAAGGACTGAAAGATGCCTTGGACACAGAACATACCCGCCGTAGGGTAAGTTGAGGAAGTGGAGGAGGAAAGTGTAGTCGAATCATTCCCAAGGGAGTGAAAAGAGTCAGTTAATGTGGGACCAGTTACGTAGGTCTTGGACCTGAAGAAGTAAACTGTGAACTGCTTGATGGCCCCATCTTACACTACACAAGTAGTGTTAGGGAGGGAGAAGAGGCGTGAAAACAAAATAAACATTGCCCTTAATTTATTCCCTTCTAGGGGACCTAATGTCCACAAGCCCTGATCTCCTAGATGGGAGGGAAAGTGTGGGGAATCTTCCTTAACACCTGCCACGTGGAGCTGATGTCTACAGTAGACTTCTTAGGTGGCAATTGCTTCCCATCTTTGTTATTCCTTGGGTCTCCAAGGATCTCCAAGCTCCTTTCCCAGGGGGCTGGGGAATCAGGAGAAGGGTTATACTGAAGTCTAGTTCCTAAAGGCTCATGTTAGGGAGATATTTGAAGCTCTGTCCTCAGCCTGCCATCCCTTTTGTGATTCAGGTTCCTGCTCCGTGGTTACCAGTTGTCTCTCTTTTAGCCCAAACTATACCACCTTGGACACAAACTGTTCTGAAGCCTTCATTTTTCTCTTCCAGAAGGCTCTGGTGGTGCTGTGGCTTGGATCAGAATAGGTAAAAGAAAATGAATGGTGTTCCTTACTCTTTTTTCCTTAGCACTGTGAGCGTCACATCCAGAGTCTACAGACCCGAGTGTTAGAACTGCAGCAGCAGTTAGCGGTTGCTGTGGCTGCAGACCGAAAGAAAGATCTTATGATTGAGCAACTGGACAAGGTGCCAGGGGAACAAGGGAAGCTGGGCCTGGAGTACGGTATCACCTGCCCAAACAAACAGGGAAACAAGGGATTGGATTTAGCCATAGTGGAATTGTGGAACAATGAATGAGAGAATTCTATTTATTTAGTATTTTATTTTTTCCTCAATTACATGTAAAAACAATTTTGAACACTCATTTCTAAAAATTTTGAGTTCCAAATTCTCTCTCTTCCTTCTCATTGAGAAGGCAAGCAATTTGATATAAATATTTCCCTATTAGTCATGTTATGGAGAGTGAGGGAATTATAGACACAGGCTTTTTGACTGTTTGTTCTCATGCATATGCTAGGAGATGGAGGTGGCCACCAATCTAGTTAGAAGACAGAAATGCAACTAAAAGATTGTATAAGATCTTACCAAACCTTCCCTTCCTCCTCGCCTATCCTGTCTAGACCTTGGCCCGAGTGGTAGAGGGCTGGAACCGACATGAGGCTGAGCGGACAGAAGTACTTCGGGGGCTGCAAGAGGAACAAAAGGCTGTTGAGCTCACTCGAAGCCAACAGCAAGAGGTACATATCTAGGGATCAGAAGACAAGGCGACTTCCATAAGGTGGAAAGGAATAAGGAAGTTGGAACTTTAGTCATAAGGACATGACATGAGATTTGGGTTCTGAATCTGTAGTCTTTGAACTGCTTTTTAGAAATATTTTGATAAACTCTTTGAATATAATTGATTTCCTTTGCCATCCTATGTATTTTAAAACATCATTCTGAAAAGGGGTCCCGAATAGGGCCCCTTCAATCTAGGCGTCACCAGATTGCTAAAGGGAGCCATGACACAGAGAAGAGAGGAGGTTGTGAGGTCAAGCAGCATAATCAATGCCCTTTGTGTTTTACACCACAGTCAGCTCTCTCTTGATCATTACACCCTCCTCACCCCAAACAGAAATAAACAGCTAAGTAAAACCACCCCGCACAGGGACCTCGTTTACCGGCACGCAGCACCATTGTCTTCCACCAGTCCAATCTCCACAAAGTTCTGTCGTCCCTCTGTGTTCGGCGCTGGTTGTTCAATGTCATCCGAGTTGAGCCGCTTTTTGGAGTGTTTATATTAGTGTCATTGCGCCTGTCATTCCCTTTATTCTGCTTTCTCCACTGCATCAGCCCATACAGGTCTTCCCATGTTTCTCTGAATTCTTCATGATCATCATCATCTTTTACTACATTCATAGGCCACAATTTTTTCAGCCCTTCTTGAGCCAATGGGCACTCACTTTGTTTCCAGTTTTATGCTACCATAAAAAACTCCTGCTCTGCCTGTGTTATATGACAGTGAGATTATCTGTCTTAAGGAACATGCCCAGTAGTGGGATTACTGGGTCAAAGGTTATAAAAGATTAAATCACTTCTTCTTGCGTAACCCTGAAGTTATCCAGATAAGTTAGACCAATTTACAGCTCCACAAACCGTCCATTAACGTGCTTGTCATCCTACAGCCCTTCCACTGGGGACTTTCTCTCTTTTTATCTCTTTGCCAGTTTGATGGGCAATTTGAGGTCAAATCTCAGAGTTGTCCTAATTTCTATTTCTTTTATTAAGGATTTGGAGCATTTGTTCAAATGGTTTTTGTTGGTTTGTAATTCTTTTGAAAACTTCCCATTCTTTGACCATTGAGCCTCACCTGGTAGGTTTGCCATCCACACCCAAAATTAGTGCCATGGATTTCATTGTCAATATTACCCCTTTGGTCTCTCCCTTTGCCCCATTTGCATTCAAAAAAATAAGAACTAGTGCTGTATTTGGGAAAAGTTGGGTGTCCCTGCCCAATTAGTTCCTAGATCACTAAGAGCTAACTTAAGTTTGGAGTGTGTATACTTTGTGTATTCTGATAGGAATAATGTATGCTGGTTCTTGGGTCCTCATTTTTCCTGAATTCTGTCCTCTCTTCCTTCCTCCCTGCCTATAGACTATAGCTCGCCTAGAACAGAGTCTAAAGCAGACCAAGGAGGCCCTGAGTAGGGAGCGGGAAGGGGCCAACCAACAGCAACAGGAGCAAGAGACATTGGTGAGAGAGCTAGACTGATTTCACTTATTTTGGGACTCTGACTCTCAAGGAACTACGGGCTATCGGGGGAGTCTGGCACGAAAGGAGCTAGTATCCTGCTTCTGGGCTCTGACTGAAGAGTTGAGATGTTACTCAAGTGTTTTGGGTGGGTAGATAATGAGGTGGTTACTAATATATGCTGGGAGCTAAGTGTGGGATTTGGTACATATTGTACTAACGGCCTTGTCTTGATGACAGTATCCCAGTTTTAGTGGTAAGGAATGTTCAACCAGAATTCCAGCCTTAGGTCTTTCTCTCATTGCCTGCTGAGATTTATTTGACTTAGAACTTGTGATTCATAATAATAACAACATATTTTTATAATATGTGAACGTTTGGAAATCACTTTCCTTAATGCAATCCTATGATGTAGATGGTGTTAAGTATTATCACCTTCACTTTACAAATAACTTCTGTGAGCCACAGTTTCCCTAAGCGAACTGTCTAAGGTCATATGGTTAGTAAATGACAGAGCTGGTACTTAAATCCAAGGCGTCTGGCTCAGATCCAGTGTTCTTTCCACTATACCATGTATGAGTGGTGACCTTTGACTTGCTGGAAAGGTGTAGGTTTAAAGAGGTATTTTCCAAGTATGGGAGATGAGATTTGTCATCGGGCCTTGGTGGGTATCATGGTTGTCTGTTGCATTTATAGAAGGAAGCACGACAAGCTTTAGCTCGTAGCTTAGAGCGGGAACAGCAGCGGTGTCGGACTCTGCAGGAGGAGCGGGATGAGGCACGGACAGAGCAGTTGAATCAGCATAGAGAGCTGGAGGCGCTCCAGGCTGCCTTGGAGGAAAAGCACCAGGCCTGGACCCAGCGTGAACGCCAGCTGGAAGAGCGCTGTAAGAGCTTACAAGAGGAGGGCCGGATCCAGCTGGAAAGGGAGCAGGTGAGGGAAGGAGAGAAGTGTTGGAATGAAGCCTGGGGTGGAGAGGGGAGAATGAGCAGCAAGTTGGGCATAAATGGGGAAAGACTTAAGGCAAAGGGACTGAGGTACAGAAATAGAGTTTACTAGGGATGGTGGTAGCAAATGGGGGAAGGAATGTGGAAGACAAGGCCAGGAGGGCATGGTTCCAGCAGAAGGGACGGGTTGCTAGTAGTTTGGCTTAGGCTGGAGAGTGAGGATAGGGAGAGGGCTGAGACATGAGTTAAGGGATTTAGAAGTGGAGCACAGAGTATAGAGGTTAGACTGGGCTAGAGATAGCCTTTGAAGAGGGTGTAAAGTACTTGGATTTTCCTTTCTCCTCAGGCAAACTCCCAGCGGGAGGTACAAGCAGCCCGAGAGGCTCAGCAGCTTCTGGCCTCTGTTCAGTCTGATGTGCGGAGATTAGAAGAGGAATTGGACACAGCACGGCGAGAAAGGGATGCTCTACAGCTGGAAACCAGCCTGGTGCAGGTCAGGGGGGAGGGAGAGTATTGGGATTCATTAAGTTCTTCCTTGGTTGAGAAAGGTTTGTCCAAGATCCTTAGAGTCAGAGCTGATTTTAGGTTGCTAAGTGTTTATTTCAGTGTGGTAGAGCTCGTTAGTATATGTCACTCCTTATTTTCCCTCCAAACTCATTTCCTTTGAGGGCACCATTGTGCCAGTTATCCAGACCTTCTCCCTCATCCCTCACATCCAGTCATTTCCCAGATCATATAACTTCTACCTCCAAAACATCTTTTGTCTGTTGCTTCTCCACACATATCAGCAAGTATTTATTAAGTGTCTGCTATGTGCCAGACACTGTGATAAGCTCTGGGGATACAAAGATGGCAGCATCAAGAAACTCACAATCAAATGAGGGAGACAGTATGCAAACAACTTTGTTACAAATAAGACATATGCAGGATAATTGGATTTAGGAGAGGAGGTGCTTGCATTAAGGGGGATTGTGGAAGGCTTAAGACCTGAAGGAAGCCAGAAGAGCAGGAAGCAGAATTGACAGGGGAGAGTCCTAGGCATGAGGGACAGCCAGCGAAAAGGGACAGTCAAGAGGTGGAATATCTGAGCATGATAGCTCCAATGGAGCAGCACAGCCAGGAGGCCAGGCCACTTGGTCTTAGAATATGTGGAAAGGAGACTGAAAAGGTGGGAAGGTGCCAGGTGTATAAAGAGCTTTAAAAGACAACAGAATTTTATATTTGATCTTGGAAGTTGATTGCTCTAGACAGTAATGAGGAGGTTAGGAAGAGAAGGCGCAGGGTTAGCATCCTAGTTTAGCCTCTTTCACCTCTTTTGAAAAGTATTTTTCTGACTTCTTACCTGGACTAATAGCCTTTGCATTAATTAATCTCTGCGTTTTCAGTCCCAAACTGTTCTCCACGTTGCTGCCAAAATAATCTCTGTAAGGCACGAGCCTGTTCAGTAACCTTTAAAGGTTCTCAAAAAACATGAACCCCCAGCTTCGTCTTTAATAAGGCCTTCCACAGTCTACTTCCTAGCCACCTTTCCAATCTTATTTCATTCAACTTCCCTTTTAATTAAGTACCTCTTAAGTGCCAGGCCCTGGGCTAAATGCTGGGGATACAAAAAGAGGCAAAAGACAGTCCCTGCCTTCAGCGAATGTACAGTCTAATAAGGGAAGCAAACAACAAGCAAACATGTGTACGGAACATAGAATCTTGACACTGCTTCCACTTCTTCTGCCATGATCTTCCTTTTTTAATGTTAAGCTTCAAGGCAGTTTCTACACTCTCCTCTTTCACCCTCATCAGGAGGCTTCTTAGTTCTTTGTCGTCAGAGTTTGCGTATCAGATTGTTGCTCTTTCTCCCAGCAGCTTTTAATTCCAACTTTTGATTCATCCAGCCTGGCCTTTTGCATGATGTACTCTGCATATAAGTTAAATAAATAAAGTGATAATATGCAGCTTTATCGTACTCCTTTCCAAATCTTGAACTAATCAGTTGTTCCACGTTTGCTTCTAACTGCTGTTTCTTGACTTGAATACACGTAAGATGATCTGGTCCTCCCATCCCATAGGAGTCCCATGAAGACTTGCCACAATAGTAGATATTTAATGTTTGTTCAATTTAATAGAATTGAAGGTAAGCACCCAAGAAAGTATGTACCTTTATACAAGCCTAAATTGTGGTCTTCGTATATTCTCTGCACACTTCATTCCTTGTAGAATTATTTTATTTTATTTTTTAATTAAAATTTCAACTATTAAGTATTTATTTTTTCTCCCTCCCCTGGAAGAGGAATGAAAAACAAAGACCTTGTTGCAAAATAAACATAATTAAGCAAAACGTATTCCCATATTTGTCTGTGTCCAAAAAGTGCCTCACTTCATCCGTCACACTCTGTCAGGAGGTGAGCTGTGCGCTTCATCATTGCTTGTCTGGAATCCTAATTGCATCCACACACGGCTTCCCAAGTTTCTCTGAAATTATCCCTTTTTAAATTTCTTATAGCACAATAATATTCCATTACATTTATATACCTTAATTTGTTCAGCCATTCTGCAATTGATGGGCACCCCTCCTCCTCAGTCTCTAGTTCTTTGCACCATAAAGAGAGCTGCTATAAATATTTTTGCACACATAGATCCTTTTCCTCTTTCTTTGATCTCCTCGGAGTATAGGCCTAATAGTGGTATTGTTGGGTCAAAGGATGTGCCCAGTTCCGTAACTTTTTTGGGCATAGTTCCAGTTTACTTTCTGGAATGGCCACACTCATTTGCAGCTCCACCAGCAGTGCATCAATGTGCCTGCTTTCTCAAGTTAGCTCATTTTAGAAGGGGACAGTCTTTTTCCTTTGAAAGAAGAATCATTTGATTTCATCTTTTGAAAGATGATTAATTCACAGACTGGTAGGAGGAAGGGGACATTTTTTTGTTTCTTGATTGAAACTCTTTGTTTTTCTCCCTTCTGCTTGTGAATGGTGTGTGTGTGTGTGTGTGTGTGTGTGTGAGAGAGAGAGAGAGAGAGAGAGAGAGAGAGAGAGAGGAGAGAGATATTAGGCAGATTTGTTCTACATTTTGCCTTCAGACTCTTTAAACCTTAGTAGGGAGCAGAGACCAGACCCTGGCTTCTTAGGCCAGCCTGACTCTCCTCCGCATCTCCTCACAAACAGGCCCGGTTTGAAGCCCAGCGAGTACAGATGGAGTCAGAGCTCGCTATTTTGCTGGAGCAGAGAGTAACTGAGCGACTAGCCCAGGTGCAAGAGAGCAGCCTTCGCCAAGTGAGCAGTCTTCGGGAACAACACAGGTGCCTGAGATGATGCACAGTTTTTCCCTTTCCCAGCTGTCTCCTCACTCTTGTGCTGTGTATACTTGTCATGGCCAGGCCTAGCTTTTCTTTTTCTCTTTTCTTTTTCTGATTCTGTTTCCCCTTTTCTTGTTTTTCCTTTTCACCCCCAAACTCAGACCTCTCATCTCTGGCCTCTATTTACTTAGAAACCTTTGTGAAATTTAAAATGCTCCATAAAAGTTGTTTTTATTACTAATGAATTGGAATTTAATTGTTATCAGGAAGCAGTTACAGGACTTGACTGAGCAGCACCAGCAGGAACTGTCCAGTCAGTTGGATCAGTTCCAGGTGGAGTTATCAGAGAGAGAAGATCGGCATCAGCAGGTGGCTCAAGACTATGAGCTCAGGTGCTGGCCTCTAGAATCTCCTCAAACTTCTCTTCTGGGTTTGGGTGGCCAGGATTCTGACTATCTCAAGATTTCAAGTATCAGACTCCCTAAGCCCTAGCTCATCTCACCACCGTGTGAAGAGTGTGTCGAGCCCCCAAATCCAAATCCCCTTTCCCCTCATTTTCCCAGATTGGCTCATGAGCAGGCCCGTGTACGGGAATTACGGATGGCACACCGGCAGCTAGAAGAGCAGCGGGTAGAGCTGGTAGAGAGATTCCAGTCGATGCTTCGGGCTCACTGGGATGAGGCACACCAGCTGCTCAGCACCACAGCCCCTTCTCAGGTAGACCTTGTCCCTTGGACATGCACAGTGAGCTGAGATCAGTTGAAATCAAGTGAAGAATGCTAAGGCTTACAGGAAGATAGAAGTTTTTTAAAGCTGTTTTTGGGGAAGTTAAATAGAACTTGACACTCAGAGCAGAGCTGCTCATCTTTTACTTTTGCTTCTGTTTTTTCTTCCAAGGACAGTGATCTTAGTATTGAAAAGTACAGAACAAAAATGGCTAATAGGGAGTTGATATCCAATATAGAGAGATAGTTAAAGAACACTCATGTGCCCTTAATAAATTCTAGTCACTTGGCCCCAGTGACCTACATCTTTAAGGTACTAAAAAAACAAACTGGTGGATATGATTACTGAGTCATTGTCATTGATCTTTGGCAATAGACAAAGTGCCACGGGATTGGAAAAGGGCCAATGTAGTCCAGATTTTCGAAAAGGGAAGAGAATGCAATGTAATTCAACTATATGTCAATGAGCTTTGCTTAGATTTTTGGCAAAATTCTAGTACTCATTATTAAAAATAGGTTTAGTAGCTCTTCCCTTGAGCCGTCCTAGGTAATCATTTAAAATGGTGAGGTACTCTCTTGATCCAGAGAACCCCACAAAGTCATGTAAGTCAAGGGGTTCAAATCTCCGGGTCCACTTCAAGAACACCCGGGAAACAGCTTAAGCTATCAAGGGCATACATATGCGAAAAGCTACCAAGTATTTGAAAGATGTCACATTGAAGAAACAATGTGTTCCCTGCTGTCGGTATAATGGTGGAGTTGGCAGGTGTGCCCAGGCTAAGCAGTGGGGTTGGATGCAGGGTCGTTGCCCAAAAAGAGTGCTGAATTCTTGCTGCGTATGCTTAAAAATGCAGAGAGTAATGCAGAGCTGAAGTGTCTGGATGTGGATTCTCTTGTCATTGCGCATATCCAGGTTCACAAGGCTCCCAAAATGCGACGGCGTGCTTACAGGGCTCATGGTCGAATCAGCCCATACGTGAGTTCTGCTTGCCATATTGAGATGGTACCCGCTGAAAAGGAACAAATTGTTCCTAAACCAGAAGGAAGTTGCTCAAAAGAAAAAGATATCCCAGAAGAAACTGAAGAAACAAAAGCTTACGGCACGAGAGTAATATGACATTAGAGTGCAAATAAAAAGCGAAATGAAACAAACTGTTTAGTAGATATCTAGAAAAAAAAGGAATGATCACAAAGTCAGTCAGGCCTTATCAAGAACAGATCATGCCAGGTGGTGGTGTTCAGTCATTTGTTTATGTCCAGCTCTTCCTGACCCCATGGACCCTCCGCTGTCTCCCAAAGTCCATCCCAGTTCATGTTCACCGTTCCATGACACTATCCATTTCATGTTTTGCTGTCCCCTTTTCCTTTGCCTTCAGTGTTTCCCAGCATCTCAGTCTTTTCCAATGAGGCCCGTCTTCTCATTATGTGGCCAAAGTATTTAAGGTTCAGTATCTGACCTTCCAGTGAATAGCCTGAATTAATTTCTTTAAATATTGACTGATTTGATCTCCTTGCTGTCCAAGGGACTCTCAAAACAGTTCTCTAGCATCATGATTTGAACCATATTTCCTTTTTTGATAGAGTTTTGAAACTGATGGATATGGGGAATTCTGTAGATAGTTAATACAGATTTTAGCAAGACATTTCATAGTTATCAGTCATGCTATACTTGTTCAAGAAATGTGTGTTTGATTAGTGAGGTTAAAAATTACCTAAGGGTCCATTGATTAACTAATGTTTAACTAATTGATTAACTAATGATTAACTAACTAACTGCTGTCAATCACTGAAGGGATAGTTAACTGCAGTTTTATTACGCTCAGGGTTTTAGTTTTCACTGAACACAAAGTTAGCGAGCCCCGAGCATCAGTTTCAGTAACTGTATGTAGAATGTGAATACGTAAGCTGAATGAGTACAGTGGAATTCTATAGAAAGCAAGAGGGGAAATTAAGAATCCATACATCAAGAAACAAGTAACAGAGGAGGAAGAGAAGGGTTTTTGTATCAGGAAGGTCAGGGGACAAGTTGATTATAATTGAAGCTGAAGTTTATGTCCCAGCCTTGATTTTTTTTCGTGTTGATTTTAAATATAAAAAGAGGTCTGAGGTCCAGAACTTCAGAGTGTAATGATTTAATAGGCAAGGTCAACTATTGCCAATTAAATCAGATAATTTGACTCCTCAGTAGTCAGAGGCAAAGGAGTGATTTACAGACTTTATTTATATAAGAAAAGAGGAGTTAAAAATTGCAGTAATCTTAGGAAACTTGTTTTGAATATAATTCAGTTGGACAAGGCAGGCGATCTGACTTGTGATCAGTCAAGGTGTATCCTGAAGCACTTTGAATGCAACCTGATGTTATAGCCATCCTTTTGAGTGTGTGTGGGCCTGTCAGGGGGGTACACATCCAAAAAAAGTTTGTTTCATTCTGTACTCTTGGGTCCTTCACCTCTGTGTCAGGAGAGGGGAAGCATGTTTCATAATTAGTCGTCTGAAATTGTATTTGGTCATGACACTGATAAGAGTTCCTGATTCCTTCAAAGTTGATTTTTGGACCCTGTTGTTGGCATTCTATAAATTATACTTCTGATTCTGCTCTCTTTCCTTTCAGTTCATACGAGGCATCCTAGGTTTCTCTGAAACCATCATCTTTTACACACAAATTCCATCACATTTACATACCATAACTTGTTCGTTCATACCCCAGTTGATAGATATCACATCAGATTCTTATTCTTTGCTTCCTCAAAGAGCTATAAATATTTTTTACTTATTTTTTAAAAATTTATTTTATTTTTAATTTATGGAATAAAACAGAGCTATAAATATTTTTGTACATTCTTAGGGTTTGTTTTTCTTAGGACTGTACCCTCCCTTAGTCTACCCTCTCTCTGATTCCCCTATCTCCTCTCTAATTTCCTGTCCCCTTTCTCCTCTTTCCCTTTTCAGGGAAATGTATTTCTTACTCCTTCCTTTAAGTAGGTCGAAGTGTCAGGTGTTTCCCCCATGAAGCCGACCAGCAGCTTCAGGTGCTCCATGGAGAAATGACACAAGTTGGGCGGAGTCTGAATCAGAACTCAACTTTATTCAAGCAAGCAACAGACTTTTATACTGTTTCTTAACCATTCTTTTACTAAGAGTAGAAACACCCACCCTGCCATTTTTCTTGTTTGCTTGTGTTTGCATTATTAGCATTATCTTCAGTCTGTAGTTTCTCTGTAAGAATCTTTTTAAGCCATTGGTCAGGTTTGTGGTGGTTAAAGATAGATAATGTAATCCATAAATCCACTTAACATCACAATACACTAAAACTAGTGAGGGATTCACTGTCAGTTCTCCCTCTTCCTTGGGATAGTTTGACAACAATTGGGACATTTGAGAACAATAGGCCACTAGAGGATGCCAGCCAAGATAGTAAATATTGTTTGAGACTAATTTCTTTTTTTATATATAAATAAGAGTTCTGATCTTTTCCTCCTGCACCACAGTAAATTGTCTTGCACACCCCACTTTGTAGATCTGTGTCTTAGGGTAATATCCCTGCTGGATGCATATTGCTTAGAAAATCACAAATTAGCATTATGTTTTATTGTATTTTTATTTATTTTGTAAAACATTTCCCTATTACGTTATAATACAGTTCAGTGATACCTCTGCCACAAAGAGTTGCCTGGGACACAGCGAGATTAAATAACTTGGGTTGGAGGGAGAAGAGGCAGGGTTTGAACCCAGAAGCCTACCCCCACCTCCCTAGCCACTGTACCGTAGGCTTCCTCTTGTCATTTCCTACTGTATAATAATATTCCATTCTATTCGTATGCCTCAGCTTTTTTCAGCCATTCCCTGATTAATCGATGCACGCCTTGTTATTAGTTCTTTGCTGTACCACAAAGAGTGCTACTATGTTGGACTGGGCCTTGTTTCTGCCTTAGATGCTAATAATGAGATTTTTTTGGTCAAAGAGTATAAATAGTTCAGTTAATTTTCTTGTATAATTCCAAATTAACATCCAGAACAGTTGGGTTATAGCCCCAACCACAGTACATCGGTGTACCCCTCTTCCCACAGCCCCTCCAGCATTGACCGTTCCTTTTCTGGTCATCTCTGCCCATTTACAAGGCATGAGGTGAAACCTTAGTTGTTTTTAATTTGCATTTCATTTTAGTATTAATAATTGGGAGCATGTCTTCAAATCATCATTTATAGTTTACAGTTCATCTTTTGAAAACTATCCTTTTGACTTATGATGAAAACTGCTATCTCCAGAGAAAGAACTGATGGAGTCTGAATGCAGATTAGAACATGCTTTTTCTTTACTTCTTTTATTTTTCTTGGGTTTTTTTTTTGGTCTGTGTTTTCTTTCACAACATGACTAATATGGAAATATGTTTTACATGATTGCACATGTATAACCTATATCAAATTGCTTGCCTTCTCAATGAGGGGGGAAGGGAGGGAGGGAATTTGGAACTCAAATTTTTTTTTGAAAAGAATGTTTAAAAAAAAAAAAGAAAACTGTCCTTTGACCACTTATCTCATGGGAAATTATTCCACTTGGTTTGTTATTCCTTTTTTTTTCCTCTTTCCCTTCAAGTTTGAGACAATTGTTGGTCACACAAAAGTCTCAGAAAATGCTACCTTCTGTTTTAGAATAGTACAGATTTCTACCCTGTAGGAAGTATGACCCTGGGCCACTTTCACAAAGGCTAGCGCCTCCATTGATTCTTCTCCAGCCTTCTCTTCACTTGGCTCTGATCTCTACTTCTCTTCTTCTCTCTCCCCTTCTCCCCATTTCTTCACAGGTCCCTCCCCCTGGTACTCCCAGCTCCTTGGCCTCCTGTCTGAGAGAGCCAGAGAAAGAGGAGAGGAGGGCTTGGAGTATGCCCCCTGCAGCAGTGGCTCTGAAGCCAGTATTGCAACAGAACCGGGAGCCAAGGGAGGAGCTGCCTGGAGGCCTCACCCACCCTTGTACCCCCTCACCTGATCTCAGCCTTCTGCTAGGCCCTAATTTCCAGAGCCAGCATAGCTTTCAGCCTTTGGAGCCTAAACCTGATATTACTCCACCCCCAGGTAACTAGGAATGACCATCACTGGGGTTCCTTCTACATTAATTTTCTAGCCTCTTTTCTTTGACTCCAGTTCTTTCCTCTTAGAATTTGAATATTTGCTTTTCTAGCCCTGGGCTAGTCTCCCTTGTAACCACCCTCCTCTAAACTTCTCTTCCCGTCCTCTCTCCTTACCCTCACTTCTGTCTCTAGACTTTTTGATCTAGTCTCCTGATCTTATCTTGTATCTGGTCTCTAATAGCCCCCCTGTGCCCTGCATTATAATTCTCAGCCTTCTCTTTCAAACTCTCTTCCAAACCTCCCAAGATTTAGCCATTCTGCCTTTAGCTTTGATTTTACTGCTATGTGTGCTGTGCCCCTTCTGCTGGGTGGATGGTGTTTGTGACCCCTGCCACCAACTCAGTTTTTTCCTCTCAGCAGCTGGAGGCTTTCCTCCTGAGCACTTAGCAGAGCGGCCATATCCTGAGGCTCTTGGCGCTAGAGGAGAAGGGCCGCTGGAGCAAGGCTTGCCCCCTCCACAGTTGGAAGAGCTGAAGCACTATCTGCACCAGGTATGGTACTTCCAGAATTATCTCAGGGCTCTTCCCCAAGGATCCAGGCATCGTTACTCCCTTTCCAGGTCCCCCATTTCTCCTTGTTTCTAGCTGTCTTTACTGGTAGCTTTTTGCAGACACTCCCAGGCTTTAGATTACTTAGCGCCATCTGATATTTCCATACCCTTCCCCAGACCACACCCCTCGTTGGCACCAAGAAGCCCAAGTCCCTATCTCTTCTTGGGTCCTCTGCCACTTTCTCTTCACAGTTCTTGGAACCAGTGCCCCAGAGCTGTGTGAGTCCCACCACTGATCCGCTGCCCCCTAAACCTGGTAAGTCCAGCACTAAGAAGGGGTCCGTGGAACCCAGGAAGGGTAGAACCTGGTTATCTAAGGTAAACAGTGAGGGAGGTACTGAGCAGAATCATAGAGTTTCCTACTGGAGAATGAAACCTCTGGGGACTTTTCCTAGTCAGGAAAATTTTAACCCTTATCCAGGTCCCCTGACAGTTCCCCCTTGGGAGGAAGCCCCTCCACTACCACGGCCCCCACCTCCTGTCCACAAAACAAAAGTACCACTGGCCAAGGCATCCTGTCTTTTCCGGGTACCTGAGCCCCCTCCAACTCCTCCACCAAGCTACAGCCATGAAGGTTGCTCCCCGGAGAGAGGTGAGTAGTGCAGGGGGAGAAGAGGTGGGGTTGAGAGTGAAGTGTGGGGAGGCTGAAGTTGGGAGAGCTAGAGACCTTCTTCAGAGAGAGATATGATGGGGGCAATGAGAAAGCTTGGGGATTAAGGGGAAAAAAGACAAGGTACAGCAATTACTGGAATAACCATCATGTTTTCCTAAGGTGGAGAGGGGAGACCAATATCCCCCCGGCAACTGGCAGAGCTATCCCGGCTGCTACGACAGTACCAGGCCCGAGGCAACGGGGGCCCATCCTCTGAGGATCTTTTACTGTACTTAAGGGGGTCAGAGCATAGTGGGTAAAAGGACTGGATGGGGGAAGGAGGGATAAGACTATGGGGGACCAGGGAAGTATGAGAAACAGTGGGGCTTTGCCATCTCCCTTGTTGGGTGGTTTGGTCTGTTCAAGGTGGAAAAGCAAGAAGGCAGGCACTGCCCTTCTATATTTCTTCTTGCTCTCTACGCTTCCTCCCTCTTCTCTCTTTCTTCAAAATCTTCCCACTCCAGAGCCCCTCCCGCTCAAGGCTGTGTCATCCTGACCTCTCAGTTCCTAGCATTTCTTTTCTCCATTGTCTTCTCCCTCCGTATGCCTTCCTGCTCTCACCTTACCTCTTGGGATAACATGACATTACCGCCTCTGTTCTGAGCTGCTGGTGGGCATCCCTCCCAGGGCTGGGGCAGTGTTGAATGTCCTACCGCATTGCTTCTCAATTTGTGTGACAGAGTTGAAGGTCGAGGGGATGGCATCCCCAGAAGGAATGTAGACACACGCTTGGGAGAGGTTCTCCGGAAAGAGGTGAGGGAAAAGTAGGGCCTAAGGACCTTGAGGGGGCTCCTGCTAGCCCCAGTCCTCCCAACCCCACTTTAGTGCTTGGCTGCCATGGCACGTGGACACTCTGGCCTTTTCTGTTTGACCACGGCTCCTCCTTCCCCCACATCGCCCTTGACTTTTAGTGGGGATTGGGAGATCAAAGGCGTGTATAATGCCTCAAACTGACTTTTGTCTTTCCTTCATGGCTTCCTTCTCAGGCCTCATGCCGTCGATCTACCAGTACTCATAAGGCTGAGAAGCCAGTGGGCAAGAAGAAAAGTGGCCATCCCGCACCAGGCAGTGCTAGGAGTCGAAGTGGAGTCTGGAGATAGCCCCTGTGTTCTGCCCCCAGCCCCTTAACGTTTTTTAAAAGAAATGTTTTATTTAATAAAAACTAGTTGGTTGCATCTGAGTCTTTGGGGAATTGGGAAAGTGGGTAGATTACATAGAACTCTGAAAAGGACCACAGTCCTTATCGAAGACAGCTGTCTTTGTCAGTGTTAGGCCAGGACCCTGTCTCAAGTTGGATGTTGCAAGAACATGAGACACAGTCAGTAGTTAACAAAAGAAGGTTTACTTAGGCATACCCTCAAAGGGATCTTCCAGGAGACTCCAGCACTTACCTTGGTTAGAAAGAGCTGGCCTTGCCCTGCCTCATCTGCAGCTGCTAAGGAGTCTGGTCAGCCAGGCTGGATGTGCTGATTTCTCCACCTTGAGCGAAGGGCCCTCGTCTCCTTGTGGGTGGGCCTCAGGTGACCAGAAAGCTACGTTAATATGACAGGAGGCTACTAGGAAGCTGTATTGTAGGAGATGTAGGTTAAGCCTTAGCCCACTGGGCCAACTGGGTCCCAGGCACAGCATCTTCACAGCCTATCAGGTCTTGGTAAGACGGGTGGGGTTAGGACATTGTTCCCATAGGAAAACAGGCTTTAAGAGTTTTAGTGGAGCTTCAGGCTTAGCATTCAAAGCATCTTGTATGCAGTTCAAACTTAATGGAAAGGAAGGTTTTCTCTTTCAGGAGGGAAAAGTTATTTCTGATTTTTTTTAAAAAGATCTTAAGTATTCAGTGTAGTCTCTATAACTAGTGTGGGGGCAACCGGGGCTTGGCACCAGGGTGACAACGTTGAGGCAGTGTTAACAGCGCTTGGAATTGAGTTTAGCACTCAGCCGGCTGGCAGCCTAAAGTGTCTAGAGTTGGGGACTTGGAATAAGGAGCACCCGCTTTTAAATCCCATTCTGACCCTCACTCTGTGACCACGGGCAAATCAGTTACTTACTCTCTTATGCACAGGGTCCTCAGTAAAATGGGGAGTAATACCTGCAGTGCCTGCCTGAGTAGTTGTGAGGCCCAAATAAGCTGAAGCACTTTGCAAATCATAAAGTGCCATCTGATTGAGTAGTTAAAGCTAGGGCTCTCCCAAATAGAACCTTTCCTTCCCTGCTTCTTGAGAGCAAGGACTCTATTCTCTGTCCAAGCACTTAGCACAGGGCCTGGAACACAGAAGGTGTTTTATAAATGCCAAGTAACTGCCTGCTAAATCACTCCTCGGCCTGCTCGATCCCCTCATCCCCTATAAGCAACCCTGGGTCCCCTTTGTTTCTCCAGTTTCCTTGAGTGCTAACTGCCGGCTATAGCTGTTAATTGATATTCATATGACACTTAAAAGTTCTAAAATGTGTTATGCATATTATACTCAGAGCTATGATCTTCTTGGTTGATAATCTTCAATTTCACAACTTTAGGCCACAAAGATGGTTGTTTGTTCGTCCTTTGTTCTTGAAGAGGACCAAAGATATCAGTGATGTCTTGACTTGCGTGTGAATTGGATTTAAGTGAGGCAGAGCTGTACAAAGTTATGTGCCTCACTCTTCCGTCCAGGCATCTGAGTCCACTGGCACGATATAGGTCATGACTACCGCAGATGGCCCAGGATGCAGTGGGAGACCTTGGCCTTTTTAGTGAAGATTTTTCCCAGATCTCAGTTTGGGGCAACACCCATTCAGTAATTTTAAAAAGCCCCAAGGAAAACAGAAAAGGTGAAGGGAAGGGGTCCCTAAACCTTGACTAAGCACATACTAAGTGCTAGGCGTTGTGCCAGACACAAAGACACAAAAACCAAAGTGCCCTTAAGGAGCTTTGTATCTGGAGACATAAGGATACCAAACAAATCCAAGTTAATAGGGCTAAAGGGTGGGGGAAGGTGAGCTTCAGGGTTGGTAGGTTAAGGGTTAAGGGGAAGCCACTGGAAATAGTTGAAAGAAATTCAAAGAAGCAAAACCCTGAAATTCTCATCAGACCAACTTAATAAGAAATCCAACGAAAAAACTACAGTGATGTCTTCCACCAATAGAACTGTATAAGGAGGGAGAAAAGGATCTGTGAAAGGATAGGATCTTCCTTGGGGTAAGCTGGGAAGATAACCAATAACACAGAGAGCGGAGCAACATGATTCTAATTTTAGAAATGACAGAACAAGAAAAAACACTTCAAGATGGTAAGGAGATAGTAAGAAAACGGCTCGCTGCCCTTGACTGGCAGCAAGCACCCCACGGTGGTGAGTGCTGCTTTCTCTCTAGTCCCTGTGCCCCTTGGGCGAAGTGGTTACCGCTAAAATGTTGCTTATGTTTGTCCTTTCTCATTCAAGATACAAGAAATCTATAGACAAACTCCATGGACTTGCTGGTATGACTTTTCTGTCACAGCTTTTATTTTAGCTTAGGGAAGAGTCCTTGGAAATGGAAGCTTATGGAGTGTGGATTGAGCTAAATTATTTCTAAGTCCCATGAAGAGGGGAGTAGCTCACCAGAACACTTTGTTAAGGGGTCAGGGATACTATGTGCAGATGCGCAATCAGGCCCAAAGAAGGGAAGAGCAGTTTGCCCTGGGATTAATCCAATCAATCAATCTGTAAATATTTCCTAAGCATATACTGTGTGCCAAATGCTGAGATGGGCACTGGGAAAAATGAAATAATCTGCCCTCAAGGCGTTTACATCTAGTAGGAGGAGAGATGTATACACATAAGTATATGTACATGTGATTAAAAAAAGAGGTATTACCTTCAGTGCTCACTATGCAGTGACCTATCCTAAGGACATGGGACCTTCCATATGGGTTGTCTCCCCCACTAGAGTAGGGGCTTGTCTTTTTGTATCCCCAGGGCTTTGCACATAGTAAGCGCTTAATAAATGCTGTGTTCATTCAAGTATATTAAAATTATATAGAAACGAATATAGCACATTGAGCGGATGGGGGGCACTGACAATCAGGGGTTTTAAAGGTTTGGGTTGAGCTTTGAGGGACACTTGAGATTCTAAGAGGAACATGAGATGATGTGTCATACCTGAGGAACAGCCAAGTCAGGTTCACTGGCCCGGAGAGTGTGTGATACAATAAGGCTGGAAGGGAGGTCAGAACCTGGAAGGGACATTCTAAAGGACAAGCAGAGGAGTTGGTATCCGATCCCAGGGGGAGTAGGGAGTCACAGGACGTTTTGGAGCGGCTATTGATACGGTCAGACCGACGCTCTAGGAATCACACTTTAGCGATCATGTGGAAGATTGATTGGAGCGGGGAGAGACTTAAGGCAGGGAGACTAATTAGGAGGCTAATTAGTGTAATAGTCCAGGGGAGAGGGGATGAGCTACTGAGCTGATAACTTCGACTATTGGCTATTTCCCACCCATGTGCCTTTGCAGAGGTCATGCATGCATCCTCCAAACATTCCCTCTTCACCTCCACGTTTTAGAATCTTTAGCTTCTTTCAGCCCATCAACTCAGCTGACACTTCCTTCAGGAAGCCTTTCTTGATACATTAGTGCTCTCTCCTCAAGTCATCCCGTATTTTTTTTCTACTTGTTTACAGTTAAGTGACTTGCCAAGGGTCACACAACTAGTAAGGCAGGATTTGAACTCAGGTTTTCTTGATTCCAGGCCCAGTGCCTTATCTACTGTGCCACCTAGCTGCCCAGAGGGTGAGTAGAGTTGGGAAAAAAAAAAGGTTTTGAAAGCCACCCAATAATCCCTTTTGTAGACACAACAGGCTACAGGCCCAACATTGAAAATGTATCAATCGGTCCCAGGTTTTTTTGGCTGGACAGAAATAATAAAAGAATAACGTTTCTGTTGAAGAAGAACCCGTTCTTGCCCTCCCGCCTCCTTGCCCCAGCTTTTCACCTCGTCTCCAGTAGATGGCGGTGGCAGCTTGGCTCCAGAAGCCGCCAGCATCAGTTTCATAGACTGAGGAGCATCTGCGGAGGGAGGGGGTGGGGGAGGGGGAGTAGCATTGAGGCCAGTGGCTAAAACATAAAGACCTGTAGAGAAATATTTTCAATCGGGTTATTGTCCTAGGAATAGACGTCCTCTAGGGAGCGTTGACTTTCATATCGTTTCTGTGTTGAGTCAGTTCAGTGAAAGATTGTACCCCTTTGTATAAGGGTGACATTCTCCCCTTTTTACTTGCTTTTAGATTCATTAGATTTGATTTCTGGTTGCTCCAGTCTTGGGAGAGAATTGCAGTGCTCGGGGCTTGAGCCCTAGTTGTATAACAGGGGACTGGCCAATAAGCCTAGTCCTTGGGAGCCTGTGCAGAGTGCTTGGCTAGTAGGATTCTCATGTGGACTTTGGAGTACAGGGTCTGCTGGACACATGGTAAAGGTCAAATACAGCTGCAGCTAGATGGTGTGGTGGATAGATCACTGGGCTTGGAACCAGGAAGACTCATCCTACCTTGAGTTCAAATCCAGCCTCAGACCCTTACTAACTGCGACTCTGGGCAAGTCTCTTGATGTTTGCCTCAGTTTCCTCATTTGTAAAACAAGTTGGAAAAGGAAATAGCAAACCACTCCAGTACCTTTGCCAAGATAACCCCAAAGGAGGCCATGAAGAGTCGAACACAGCTGAAAATGACCAAACCACAAAAATAACTGCATAGCCAGAACCAGGTGCTTTCAAAAGGCACTTGTCAAACAGAACCTGATTTTTCCTTTGGTTTTAGTCTTTCCTGCCTGGTAGTGTTCCAATGAGAGAAGAGACATAATGCTATAAGGTCATTTAACAGTTAACAAAAGGAGATTTATTTAGCTATAGCAGCATAATGAAATTCAACAGGCTTAGGCATTGAGGACGTAGGAAGCTGTCTGGGCTGCTCATCCTTTCCCACGAGCCAGAGCATCAGAGAATGGGCCTAGAGTACCTTGGGTCTGTTTTGTCCACAGGCAACCAGGAAGTGATATCCACAGTCTGAACTTCTAATCTCCTGAGCCAACCAAGTCTTGAGAATGGTCATGATATCTATTAAGGAAAAACTGGCCTAACTCACGTGGGGGTGAGGGTTAGGATATTGCTCCTATTACATGTGATGAAACTTCATAATTTTTCTTGCATCATTCAAAATGGTAAGACCAATTCACAGCTCCACCACCAGGCCAACAGTGTGTCTCCCCCTTTTCCCTCCTCCCCAAGCCCCCCCCCCACCAACATTGAATTTTTAAAATTTTTTATCATCTTTTCAATTGTATGGGTGTGAAGTGATATCTCAGTATTGTTTTCATGTGCATTTTCCCTATTATTAGCAATTTCAAGCCCTTTTAAGGTGGTTTTTTGATAGATTTAATTTCTTCTTTTGAGAACCATTACCCCCACAAAAAATCCTTTGATTACTTATCTATTGGGAATGACTCTTTAATTTCACAGATTTATGTAAATTTTCTGTAGATTTTTTTATGTTAGACTTTTTTTTCAGAGATGTTTTATTCAAAGACCAAATGTGCATCTCAAACCTTTCTTCTCTGTTCCAGACCTTCACACCTACCAAACATCTCCATCTGGATATCTTATCTAGGTATCCCATCTGCACCTAGAACTTGATATACCAAAACCTAAACTCAATTTCTTTGGTCAGACCTGTGATTTCAGTATTGTCTAGAGCTTCCATTCTACAAACTCTGTCCATGGGTGCAGATCTCTTCCGAAACTTCTAGTATTACTGAGTTGCCTGTAGCACTTGAAAGGCTGAGTAAGGTGTTGAAAATTCCACACATCATGTGTCAAAAGCAAAACTTGATCCCAGGCCTTCTTGAGTTCAAGGCCAACTTCTTTGCTACTTTGCCATTCTACCTCTCAAAACTATCATCTTACTCCCCAAATCCCTTCCCCTAAACCTCCATGTTTCTGTTATTGTCTATCCATTAGCTACTGAATCAAATAGTCGATTGTCACTACTTGACAAAGCTTCTGGAAAAAACTAGATAGCAATAAAATATAGACTGCCAGAAAAAAAAGAAAAGGAAAAACTAGAGAGCAGTCTGACATAAATCTCTGAAGGACTCCAAGCATCCCTTTGTGGACTCCAGGGTTGGGTGGGTGAGTCCAGTGGTGCGCCTTTCTATCTTTGAGCAGTGATTCATCTCTACTAAGCTAGGAGAGATCTGGTCAGTCGTGGCCTATTACCATCTTCCCACAATTCACACAAGTTGTCTCTTATGCTTAAAGTGCCATCTACTTCTCCATCTCCACTTGTGATATCCTTCTCATCCTTAAGGCCTGGTTCTAATCCACATCCTTCATAAAGCCTTTCTCCATCTTTGCAATCAATCAGATACTTATTAAGCACCTCCAATATATGTGCCAGGCATTGTGCTAGGCACTGGGAATATAAGAGGAATGAAATTGTCCCTGACCTCAGGAGAGACAATAGAGAGATAAATATGCATATATGTAGGTGTGTGTATTTGTGCAATATATCTATATCTATCTATAATCTCCATATTATCAATCAAGTTTACATATTGTTCCCCTCTATTAGAGTGGGAGCTCCTCGTGAGCAGAAAATGTCTCAGATTTTCTATTTGTATACCCAATATAGTGTTTGGCACATAGTAAGCACTTAAGAGATTTTCCAATCAGAATATTTTCTGTTACATTCATTTAACAGAATTTGTTTAGTCAGTTCCCAATGGATAATCTGGTTTATTTATAGTTCTTTAGTACTGTAATGGGGATCCAGTCCTCAGAGCATGCACAGAAATCTCTGCCTATTGCTAACCTACATGAGGAGTTTGGAAACAAAGTATGTGATTATATGTGATGGAGGATTGCTGCTTTATTCAGAGATTGTACAAGTATTCTGTGACCGTTTCTAGTTTACTTACTCCATGGTAAAGAAATGCTCTTTAACTGGCTGATGAGCTAGAACTGAATATATACAGAAGGTTCTGATGGAGAAACTTCAATCTTTCTCTTTCCTGGTGTAATATTAAGATGGGACTTTTTTTTTTTTACTTTCAGAGTGCTAAAGTAATCATGTGCCTTTGCATAAGTCTTACTAGGTGAAAAGCCCCAGGCCCACACCCTTTTGCTGATTAGGTGTGAAGCCTTTGGGCCCTAAGAAGGGTATATAAACTCAGAGGTTAGCATTCATTTGGGGCTCTCACTCACTGGAAGAGTGTTGGTGTGGAGACTCTGGGTAGCCACTAGAGCCCCCAGCTTTGAAGAAAACCCAGATATTGGTGCTTCTCTTTTTGGTAACTATGTATGTGATGTCTTGATCAGACAAAGTCTGTCTGTTGAATTGTGTTATTTGATCTGTTGATATTTTCTGTTTGTAATTTCTATTTGTATTTGCTCTGAAGTTCAGGGTGCTGGCTTTTCCTCCTGAACTAAGTGAATGATATATGTATGTTTGATTAAAGTGAGATTGTTAACCCCTTAAAGTTGCTTTCCTTAGAAAAGCAGATCAAAGAACCTGTGCTAGCAGCTCTTGTTGCTGGTCTTGTTGAGTCTTACACCTCAGCAGCAGCTGCAAGCAACATTGTTGTTACACTTTAAGCTTCTAGGTTGGGAGAGAGGCCTTGGGCCCTCATGTATCCTGTGAACCCTTGGCTCGCTGATTCTTCTGCTCTTGTGTTTATTCTTTCCTGATCTAAGATGGAATATGGAGACCCAATGTTCCTTCAATCTTGTGAGTTTTGAAGCGCTGCAAGGAACCAACCCTGAGGAGTGACCTGTTTGACCCAACCCAACCTGAGTCAGCCCAGCAACCAAGACATTGTGGCCTGCAAACAAGGGATTAACTCCATTGGCTATGCTGCACCTGGAAGTAAATTTGGTGGTGGGAGGGATATTTTCGGTAGCTTTCTTTAAGTTTGAATCCACTCTCCCCAGGGTGAAAGTAGGGGAAGATGTGCCCCCAATTCACACTTTGCTTTTATCTTCTGTTCTAAGCTGAGCCTGACTCCACCCTGGTATTTTAGGTTCAATATTGGAACAAAATAAGACAATGGCACATAGTAGGCACTTTGTAAATGTTTATTGCCTGACATGGTAGGTCACTCAACAGTTAGCAGAAGGAGAAATACTTAGCCATAGCAAGAGAAGGATATTCAATGAAGAAGGCATCTAGAACCTCTTGCGTTGACTGAGCTGAGGGAAGCTCCCCTGCTTGCACCACCTATTGTGATCTGATAACCAAACCTCTGAGCATCCCTGGAGTGCCTCGTGCTACTTCACAATCCCGCAACTAGGAAATGATGTCAACAATCTGAACCCTTAGTCCCTGGAACCGACCAAGCCCAACATTCCTCCAGGAATGTCTCAGTACCGTTTAAGGCAAAATTAGCCTGGCCTGCAATGGGGGTTCACGTATTGCTCCTACTCTATCTTCTCAGTAAATAATCCTTTTAATTGATATTAGTTGGTTATCAATTATATTGCAAAGATATCAACATATTAAATGATATTGAGGTGCTAATCACTAGTGAGGAACCCGCTGGATGGAGGCTTGAGCCAACAGCATTAGAAGATCCTGTTGTACTCTGAGGGAGAAATGCAACCAGATGCTAGGCACACTTGGTTTGGGAGTGGAGGTTCAGAATCTTACTACATTACTATAAGGAATATTTTAAAGCTGAGCTCTTACCACATATCCAGAGCTCTTTCTACTGTGCCGTGACGCCTTTATCACTCAGAGCTTAAAGATCACATAAGGTCTTTCTCCCAGTTGATCTGAAGTATAAAGGAATCCCAGATCTGATGCAATTTTCTTAGGGCTTATGTGCTCAGCTGGAAAGAGCTGTGACATCTAGGGTACCCAGAGACAGTATAGCATGTCCCTAAATGACTATCAGAAGATGCTTGGGAGGGAATATATCTGAGAGATAGTCAGCTGGTGATTGGCCTCTTCTGCAAGTCAATTCCCTTAGTTTTCCTCATTGGTTAAATGAAGAGGTTGGATTAAATAATTTCTAAGATCCCTTTCAGTTTTAAATCCTATGAATAATCAGTCTGAGGACTGAGGTTTGATTTTTCTTTCTCTATTAAGAAAAAAAAAACCCTTCCTTTTGAAATATAAGAGCCTGCATACTGAGTGAAATTGATGCCAGGACATAGAGTTGCTTAGTTCTGAGAATTCCCACAAGTTTTTTGGGTGAGAACTTGAGCCAAAAGAAGTAGATACCCTTCAACATAAACTCTTTCTCTCCAAGACATCCCTTGACACAGGACATTTCATTTGTATTTTCTACAGTGATAGTTGTATACACAGTGTCCTACAGTCAATGAATCAACCACTGTGTCAGTGTCAGCCACTGTGATAGGCATTTGGAATATAAATACAGAAATCAAATAATTTTATACTTGAGAAGGGAATGGTTGAAAGAGTTAATGGGATACTTAAAACCTCCTTTGCTAAGTTCTCTGAGGAGCGAGGTATCCCCTGGCCCAAATCCCTTCCTTCAGCCCTGCTAAGCCTTAGTTCTAAACCATTTGGTTCCCATAAGCTCAGTCCCTATGAGATAGTAACAGGACGCCCAATGCTACTGTACCCGTGGGTAGGAAGCGTAATAGCCAAAGGCTCCCTCCTACAATTACTGTATTGGATTGGCTCATAAAATATCAGAGACTGCTAAGGTCTGTGCCTGGGAAAGGTTGTGGGGACAACCTAAGACATAACGTCTTGTCATACCAAGCAGAGTGGGGCTTTTTTTGTTTTACCGTTTTCTCTTTTGGAATGCTAAGGCCTTCAAGTGCATTTAATGAGTCTTACCTTTGTTTAAATTGGGCAGGTAAAGTGGGACCTTTTATCTTTTGTTTTGGGGTGCTTCTGAGGGTGTCTTTGAGTCTTGTCTTTGTTTGAATCAAGAGTCATTGATGGAAACAATGTATATGTTGTGGTGCTAGTGATTAAAGATCTTTCCCTATTCACTGAGCCCTCAGGGCCCTGAACAGAGTATATGCCCTGAGGTTAGCATTTTGCTTTTGGGGGGTACACTAATTGGAAGAGTATTGGTGATTTGGCCAGACAAGACTCTGGGTAGCTGTAGGAACCTTCCCCCTCCAGCTTTGAAACCCGGATGTTGGTGCCTCTCTCTCTCTGGTAACTATGTATATAATGTACTAGTCAGATAGCTAGAGGCCTGTCTGTTGATTTCTGTGTGTTATTTGCTCTGTTTACATAATTTCTGCTTGTAATTTCTGTTTGTGTTTTCCCTAAAGTTCAGGGTGCTGGCTTTTCCCCCTGAACTAAGTGAATGATATATGTTTGTTCAATTAAAGTGAGATTGTTAACCCCTTAAAATTGCTTTCCTTAGAAAAGCAGATCAAAGAACTTGGGCTAGTAGCCCTCCTGTATGCTCTTGTTGTTGGTCTTTCACCTCCATGGCAGCTACTAGCAACATTTTTGTTACACACAGCCTAGGTAGGATCCTCCTTTTTGTTCCTTTTGGAAAAGGAACATTCCCACCTGGTTAATCTTAAGCCTTGCTTTAAGACTCTGTTATGATTGCTATATATGATTAGCTATCAGATATGACTCATGTCTGGAATCAAACAGAGCTAAGGGAGTTTTCCCCTGTTATATGATAACTATGTCCCTCTTTTTCCTTTTATAGCAATTTTCCACAATCAAGACATTTTTCAAAATCACGTTTCAAAATGAATGTTCTTTATCAACCTTCAAGGGCCATGCCATCCTTTATGGCTGAAAGGAGGGTATGAGAAGGGAATTATGATTTTTATATTAATCTATATGATATGTATAATGAATATACTAGTAATTTAGAATTCTCAAGAATTGCCTTTTCTAGCACATGGGTCAGAATTAACAACGCAGCTTGAAATGATCAATCAAACCTTTAACAATCACTGGCATCCTTGTGCCTGTGTACCTTAAGTGAAGCCAATCAAAGATTGTAGAACCTGTTCTCGTCACAGAACTCCAGTTCTGTGCCCTGGGGGAGGGGGGGTTACAACCCCCAAATACTTGGCTCCAGAACTATTATCTGTATTGCAGATTTGTGGGCTGGTTGTGGGACACCACTCTGACCCTAGAAATGATTGTTTGCCACTTTCGAAAAGGGACAGGGTCAAGGGAGAAAACTGAATAAAGGGGGATAGGATTGGAGGGAGCAAAATATAGTTAGTCTTTTGCAACATGAGTATTGTGGAAGAGTTTTACATAATGATACATGTGTGGCCTATGTTGAATTGCCTGCCTTCTTAGGGAGGGTAGGTGGGGAGGGAAGAGGGGAGACAATTTGGAAATCAAAGTTTTAAAAGCAGATGCTCAAAAAAAAAAGTTGTTTTTGCATGCAACTAGGAAATAAGATATACAGGGAATGGGGCATAGAAATCTATCCTGCCTTACAAGAAAGTAAGGGAAGAGTGGATGGTGGGGAATGGGGTGACAGAAGGGAGGGCTGACTGGGGAATGGGGCAATCAGAATATATGCCATCTTGGAGTAGGGGGGAGGGTAGAAATGGGGAGAAATTTTGTAATTCAAAATCTTATGGAAATCAATGCTGAAAACTAAAAATATTAAATAAATAATTAAAAAAATAAAGTAGAGAATGTAGAGTAATATAGAAACAGGAAGCATACCTGTTGTTTTGTTCATATAGGGACTTCCTGTTGGGAAAAGAACTTCTATCAATACAGACAGCACTTGCTCTACAACTTACGGTGTTAGACTATAATTCTTAACATTAGTTACCTAAACTTAAAATAAACAAATACATGAATACAAACATATGTAAGTAAATAAACATGATTATTTTTCAATATTATAAAAAAGAAATGGTTGTTTGCAATCTACCTTCCCCTCTCCCTTCCCATTTGTGATTTATTTATATAATCTCTATCTTCACTACAGCAAGGTGGACTTCTGATCAGGAGAATTCCTGATTTGCAAATCTGTTCTTCATAATGAAACCAATTAATTAAATGGCTATCTGATTACTGGCACTTTGTCTCTGGACTGCTGTTTTGTCATTCTCAGGTTAGAGACTGGATCATTAAAAAGTCTGTTAACACACTCAAGGAGATCACATTCGGTTGGGGAAAACAATATGTACACACATAGATGTAAGATATAAAGTATAGACAAATTAACTTTGGTGAGTTGGCACTACCAGATTGTAGGGAGGGAGTCAAAAACATCCTACATGTAGAAGGGGAGCAAATGATTTCATCTTTCAAAGAAGCTAGTGAATCTAAGCATCCAATTCGAAGACAAAGTGCTTTCCGAGAATGGAGAGTGCATTCCAAGCCTGTACAAATACATAGAGATGGGAAATAGAATGTTTCATCTGAGACTCAGCAAGAAAACCTGTCTGACTGTTCTGAAGACATCTAATATGTTGGAAAGATAGGTTGGAGCCAAGTATTATAGGGCTTTAAATGCCAGGCAGAGGAGTTTGTATTGGATCCTAGAATCAAGAAAATCACTAAAGCTTTTCTGGGGCAAGGATGTGACATACCTGTGCTTTAGAAATATCACATTGGCAACTATGTGGAGGATAGTTGGAGGGGAGAGACTTGAGGCAGGAAGACCAATTGGAGGGCTATTTGTAATAATACAGGTAAGAGGCAATGACAGTCTAAACCAGGGTGGTATCCAGGTGAGTGGACAGAAAGGGGCATATGAGAGATGATGTAGAGGTAGTATGGACAAGCCTTGGCAACTGAGTCAATATGCAAGGTGAGGGTGAGTGAGGAGCTGAAGGTGACTCAGGTAAACCTGAGAGGGTGATGGAGTCCTTAACAGAAATAGAGACTTTTGGAAGAGAGGTGGATTTGCACGGAAAGATAATAAGTTCCCTTTTGGACATGTTGATTTTGAGATAACTACGGAGCATCTTCAGGAGCTAGGTGGCACAGTGAATAAAATACTGGGCCTGGAGTCAGGAAGACTCATCATCCTGAGTTCAGATCTGGCCTTGGTCACTTACTAGATGGGTGACCCTGGGCAAGTCACATACCCTGTTTGCCTCAGTTTCTTCATCTGTAAGCAGGAGAAGGAAATGGCAAACCACTCCAGTATCTTTGCCAAGAAAACTGCAGATGGGTTCACAAAGAGTCGGACAGGTAGGGAGACAGATTGCAAGGTGTTAAGAAGTGAGAGCAAATGGAGTGAAAGCAATAAGCATGTACTTTTTTTTTAGGAATTTGGCTGTAAAAGAAAGGACAAAAGAATGACAGCTGGAGGGGATGAGGCCATCAAGTGAAGGTTTCTTAAGTGGGGGCACCTGTGACATTAAAGAAGGAACCATCAGACAGAGAGAACTTGGCAGTTACAGAGATAGCGGGAATGATCCTGGGTGCTTCCTTCCACAGGAGACAGGAAGGGATTGGAATGACTGAAATAAGGGTATCATGTATAGAATGCTGGAGAAGAGTGAGCTCATGGCTCCTCTGTTCTCAATATGAGGGAAGTCCCTCTGCCAAAAGGGAGGGGAGAGGAGATGACTAGGAAGCCTTGAGGAGAGAACAAACGGGCAAATAATTCAAGAACAGAGGACAGTGTGAGTTGAACCCAAGAATTAGGATCAGAGCAAGAAGAGGGTTCAAGGGAGTGGAAACAAGAGATTCAATATGAGTGATGAAAGTGAACAAAGACTAGAGGGTCCTTACTGTTTTTATCTATGATAGCCTAATTTGTTAATGGTGTATAACCCTATTATCTTCCCAGCCAACAGTCAAGTCCTTACGGTGTTCCCTGGGAAGTCACACAGTCTGCGATGAGTTGCTTTGGGGATGACTCACCACACGGAGGAAGGTGCCCCAGGAGCAGCTGCCTTCCTGAGCTGCCCGGAGACCTTGCTTGGGTGGTGGCTGCCGAATCAAGGACCTCACAGTCACCTGGCTGTTTCAGTGTTTCAGCTTCCAGCTAATCTCTTGTCCCTTCTCCCCTCTGGGGGCCCCACGTCTGCTAATCAGTTTATGAGTGTGTATGTGGGAGATTATGGAGATAGCACCCAGGGGCTCTGCACTATCTGTGTCCTTTCTTCCCCAACTGGGGGGCCGGTTGGTAGAGGAGAGAGTTGAGGACCTGAAGGGGAACTCAGGGCTGTAATCTCTGCCCCCTGAGCCTCCAGGAAGGGGCTAAGTCCTTGGGAGCCACTGGTGAGTGGGAAAGGTCCCATAGAAAGAACTAGGAAGAAGTTAGAGGCGTGCCAAGGTCAGATTCTAGCCTAGGATAAACCGTTATTTATTTTAGACTGGAGAAAAGATAGCTGCTGTTGGGTAGGAATTAGCTTTCCAAGAGACATGTCTGGGGGAAGGGGACACAAAGAGAGAAGAAGAAAGGTTATACAGGGTGTGGTAGCAGTGGGGGTGGATGCACTGAGGGGTGCGGGGGAAATGTTATCTATTCTCACCTTGCTCCTCAATCTTGTCTTCAGATTCCTTGTTGGGTGTGTGTGTGTGTGTGTGTGTGTGTGTGTGTGTGTGTGGCAGCAGGGGGTGGGGGCAAGGTTATGGTGGTGAACTTCTGCAGGGGGTGGCAAAAGACTAGACTGGCCTTGAAACACCAAGGGATTAAGGGAAGTAAGAGGATGGGAGAGAGAGGGAGGAGGTATCATAGCAGTGGGGAGTGGTTTGGGTGGAAAAGGGTCCAAATTAGATCTTTTGTGATGGTTTTGTTGCTTCCTTTTTCTTTCCAACTGCATAACCCTTTTCCTTTGACCTTTATCTTTTCTGTCTGTCTCCCAAGTTGTCCCACCATGGCTCCCTCCCCGTCTTCTCCCTTGTCTCTTTGACCCTACCACCCTTTTGTCCCATCATGCTTCTCCCCCCCACAAATAGTCTCTATCACCCGCCATGGTGCTTTCCTCCTCTCCCTCTTCCGCTTTTCTTTTTATTTCTCCTCTTCCTCCCTGCACCAATCTTCCCTGCCACCTTCACAGTGGGTGTCCTGGGCCCCTGGACCTGTGACCCTATCTTTTCCCGGGCCCGCCCAGATCTGGCTGCCCGCCTGGCTGCTACCCGCCTGAACCATGACAAAGCCCTGGAAGGTGGTCCCTGGTTTGAGATCATCCTGCTCCCGGAGCCATGCCACACCTCGGGTTCCCTGGGGTCCCTATCTCCTTCATTAGCCCGTGTCTCTGGCCTTGTGGGCCCTGTGAACCCAGCTGCATGCCACCCTGCTGAACTGCTGGCCCAAGAAGCTGGAGTCCCCCTGGTGCCCTGGGGCTGTCCCCAGGGGGAAGCTCGGACCACAGCCCCTGCCCTTCCCCTAGCCCCTGATGCCCTCTATGCCCTGCTGCGGGCATTCGGCTGGGCCAAGGTAGCCCTAGTCACTGCCCCACAGGACCTGTGGGTGGAGGCTGGCCAGGCCCTTGCTGGGGTGCTCCGGAGCAGGGGCCTGCCTGTAGCTATGGTGACCTCCTTGGAGACTACGGACCTGGAAAGTGCCAAGAATGCCCTAAAAAGAGTCAGAGATGGTCCCGGGGTCAAAGGTATGGATAGAGCTGCAACTAAGAAGTTTTGTAAGTAGGTACAATTCTTGAACTTGGGGAGGCTTGGATAACTTTGCACAGGCATCATCTCACTGGCAAAGGGAGATGGCCTGTCCCCCAAGGAGTCTATGTAGAACCGCTACATCATGGCAAACACTCCTTGAAACCCTGACCCCTGAGAAGAGGTAGGGGTGGGGGTAGGTGGTAGTGAGAGAAGACAGGCTAGCCCTAGCAGAGGAGCAGCACAGCCATAGGGTGTGGAGGTGATAGCCTGGGGTTGGTGAGGGAGCCTTGTAGTTTGTTCCTTGTGATGAGGGATGACAGAGGACCTTAAGGCATGGGAATGGTGGCCCTCCCTTAGTTATGGCTTTGGGTATGGTTTTCTAGGAGGGGAAGGTAGTTGAGGAGATGAAGTTGAGCCAGGGGTCTAGGAGGGGGAACTCTGGAGTCAAATAGGAAGAAGTCAGGTTCTGATGCCTGAGCCCCTCTCCACCACTGGCCTGGCCTGCCTCCACAGTGGTGATCATGGTGATGCATTCAGTCCTACTGGGTGGGGAAGAGCAGCGACTGCTGTTGGAGGCTGCGGAGGAACTGGGCCTAGTAGAAGGCACAATGGTGTTCCTTCCCTTCGACACCCTACACTATGCTCTGCCCCCTGGCCCTGAGGCCCTAAGGCCCCTCACCAACAGTTCCAGACTCCGAAAAGCTCATGATGCTGTGCTCACTCTAACCCGCTACTGCCCTAAGGGGAGCGTGTCAGCTAGCTTACGCCAGGCCCAGGAGTACCAGGAGCTACCTCGGGACCTTAAACCCCAGCAGGTGAGGAGAGCCCTAAGGACTCAGAGGGTGTGGACAAGGTAGAGGGCCAGGTGGGATCCCTAGGCAGGAAGAGAGGATCCTGGAACAATGGGTGGAGGAGATTGGGTAGATGTAGGAGGCAAGATCTAAAAGCAGAGGGGTGAAGGGGTGAGAGCACAGCAGTATAAGAAGGAGGTAAAGGAAGGAGCAGTAAGAAGGTGGGAATGGGTATCTAGCATTCAACAGGAAGACAGGATTAAGCCCATGTAAGATGTCTCCCCTTAGCCAGGGCAGAGGTAGGACTTGAAGAGCGTCCAGTCAGTGAAGCTATAAAGAGGATGGATTCCGGGTTAGTTGGGATAGGCGTGGCTCTGGTCCAGTCTCTCTCTTCCCTCCCACCCTTCCATCGATGACTTTCAAAGATGTGTTTATCAAATTTCTGGATGACACGGACTTAGAAACGTCTGTCAATGTTCTTAAAATGTGGTAGCCAGACCTGAAACAATGCTCCAGATGAGCGCAGAATGCATTAGGATCATCACCTCCCTCATCACCTCCCCCCCCACCAGCCTTAGGTCTGGTTTAAAGGCTAGATAATACTTTGGATAACAGCACTGGAATCTAAAAGGACCTTGATGGACTGGGACAATGGGCTGTAGCTAACAAAATGGAATGTAATATGGAGGAAAATGTAATGTCTTGCACTTTGCAAAAACCAAAACAGTTACATAAAGACAAGGGGGTTGGGTGGGGTATGACTGGCAAGCATCTCATGTGAAAAGAACCTGGGGGTTTTAGTGGACCCAGAGCTTAAAATGAGTTTACCCAATAACACGGCTGGAAAAACAAACAAAAAACTCCTATAGGCTAAGTATGGAAAAGTATTGCCTCTACAAGGAAGGAGCTCATTGTCCTGCTGTGTTCTGCTTTGGTCAGACTCCTATCTGGAGTGTTTTAAGAAGGACACTGGTGAAGTGGTGGGCATGCAAAGGAAGGTCATTGGAATAGTGAGGGACGTAATTGTCTGAATTGGAATTTGAAGGATTATATGTAGATGAGGAATTAGGCTTGTTCCTTTGGGTCTCAGAGAACAGAACTAGGAATATTAACTGGAAGTCATAGATACAAATAAAAACATTCTAATGATCAGAGCTGTCTCTCACAAAGGACATGAGCGACCTTGGGTTTCCCATTACTGGAGGTCTTCAAACAGAGATTGGGTGGCTCCTTGTTAGGGATAGTGCAAAGACTTGGACTAGATGACCTCTGATTCTGTCTTCTTCAGGTATCCCCACTCTTTGGCACAATCTATGACGCTATCTACCTGCTAGCAGGGGCCGTGGCAGAAGCACAAGTAGCTGCGGGTGGTGGATGGGTCTCTGGGGCAGCAGTGGCCCGCCACATCCCAAAAACTGAGGTCCCTGGCTTCTGTGGACACCTGGGAGGGGCAAAGGAGCCTCCTTTTGTGCTACTAGATACAGATGGGATGGGGGACCAGCTACGCCCCACTTACACACTGGATCCAGCCCAGGGTGTCCTCAGCTATGCTGGTAATCCCATCCACTTTCCTCATGGTGGCCGGGGACCTGGTGTTGACCCACCTTGCTGGTTTGACCCCAACGTGATCTGCAGTGGAGGTGAGGTTCTTTCCCATTCTCCATCCCTAAGACTACGTATGTCCTATGTTAATTCTTCTCAGGATTCTCCAGTTTCTCCTCAGGTGGCTGTCCCACCTCTCACTTTAGGGTCTCTCTCTAGACTCCCCTTCAAACCTCCTAGAAACCCCAACTATCTCTCTCCTAGAAACCTACTTGGACCCCCTGATTTCCTGTGAGGACTTCCCTCATGACCATCTTAAAAGTTCCTCCCAGGCCTACCAGACCAGAGCTCCTACCTTGACTCTGCCCCTTCAGTTTTTTTCTGCCATTTGATTATCATATTTCCAATTTCTCTTTCCTTCTCTGCCGCCGCCCCCATCCTGAACTCTCCATTTTCCTCTTGCCCTCAGGGGTAGAGCCCAGCTTCATCCTTCTTGTCATCCTCATGATTGCTGCTGTGGGGCTGGTGGTCGCCACCCTGGCCTATTACATTCGGTAAGCTGAGGGTTGGGAAGGAGGAGAAACTGGATGGAAAAGAGGAGCAGGACTTACAGGAAGGAGTCGGGGATAGTTCTAGAAACTGATATAGGGGGTTGATAGATGAACCAACTCTCCTCTCTGCTCCTGGCTCTGGGAACCATGTGTTTGGATAGCCTGGTTCTACCTTCCATAACTCAGGCCATAGAACAAAGAAATTGTTCATCAGACCAAGGAGAGAGGATGGGTCTTGGGGCTGTTGTCAGTCCCTGGTCAAGTTGTGTGGCCTTGGTAGAAGACAGGCTAGAAGGAATTGGGAGCTCGCCCACCGTCACCCTCTATTACCACAGGGATAAAGCTCCCTCATTTCCTAACCTGGACCTGGGGTGGTCCTCTCCTTCTCCCCATCACTCTCTCCCCAAGTTCCCCTTTCCAAAATGACTCCTCTGTTTCTGGGCTCCCAGACGCCAGCTCCTTCATGCCCAAATGATCTCTGGTCCCAACAAGATGATCCTGACTCTAGAGGACATCACTTTTCTCCCTCGGCAGGGAAGCAGCTCCCGGAAGGTATGGCAGTCTAGGTGTGTGCAGGGAGGGGAGAGATTTGGGGAGAAATCTAGTCCCAAGAGACTGGGAAAAGAGGTAGGAGACTCTGGAAGATTTTTTGGGTATTGTTTCAGCCCCTGATTCCACCCCCCCAGTCTACTATTCCCCCCATCATTTTCTGAGAAATAGCATGGGGTGATGGCCAGAGCCCTGAACTGGGAGTCAGGAGACCTGGGATCCCATGTGGTCACTGCTACTAAACTATTTTAGTTCCCTCCTCTGTAAAACAGGGATAACAGTATTATTACCCGAGGACTAATTATCTCAAAGCAGTAAGGATATAATGAGGGAAAGGGTGTGAAAATAACTACACAAATGGAAGACGTGGTTATTTTCTCCCCTGATACCTGGCCCCTACCCTCCTCCTTCCCTAACCCTTAACTCTCAACGCCAACCTGATTTCAATCACAGCCCAAAGTTGCTGCCTCCTCCCCCTAATGACTTCCCCATCATCTTATAATTCTTCTGACTCTCTCCCTGCCCAGGTAACAGAGGGGAGCCGGTCAAGCCTGGCTGCCCACAGCGTGTCTGACATGCGCAGCATCCCTAGCCAGCCCCCAGACAGTTCCAACATTGGCATGTATGAAGTGAGTACCCTGCCAGGATCCTTCCTCATAGAGCCAATCTTTCCTCTAGCTATAGACGCCTGTTCAAAAATAGTCTCAGCTGAACAATGGAGTGAGGGAGGAGTGGGTGAAAATTCTGTTTTATCCGTTAGTTATATTAAACTCTGTTTTGGATGATCTAGCAGGAGCGTGTCAAACTCCAGTAGGAATGGAGACCACTAAACCGTACTTAGAGGCAGCTAGGTGGTTCAGCGGATAGAGCGCCAGGCCTGGAATCAGGAGTTCAAATGTGGCCTCAGACACTTACTAGCTGTGTGACCTTGGGCAAGTTACTTAACCCTGCTTACCTCAGTTCCTCACCTGTAAGATGAACTGGAAAAGGAAATGGCAGTATCCTTGCAAAGAAAACCCCAAATGGGGTCAGGGAGAGTTGTAAACAACTAAACAACAGCAGCAAACCATACATGAGGAGCCCTCTGGGCTACATATCGACTTAGTTGTAAATGTAATGTTATCTAAGTTTTGTTGTATATTTATTTTGATAACTATTTAATCTGGTTCTGGCACACCACGGAGTATTGCAGGCAGTAGGTAGCATGCTTGACACCTCTGATCTAGAGTGTGGCTCTAAGGGAAGGATGTCTTTTCTTATTATCATGAAAAGAAATCTCTCCAGCAAATCAATGATGATTAACTAGAGGATCTTGAAGGTGGACTTGGCAGATTGCCTGGCCAACAACCTCAGGCAGACAGCGTTCTCCATCCCCGCATCTATAGTGATTGTAAGCCCGGGTGAAAAAGGAAGAACAGATTCATTTTCTGAAAAAGGCTGAATACCTTGATGCAAAATGTGGGTTATCTGGAATCCTGTGCAAGTATTTACAGTGAGAATATACCTCCCAGGGGACTGATGTGGCTTGTGCAGGACGTGAGGTTTCTGTGTCAAGTGGTCCCGCGGGCATGCCAGCAAAATGGCAATTGTGGATCCTGGCTTAGGGTTTGTGTATGTTGGGCAGGTGTTTTCTGTGATGTGCCTTTATGAAAGATAGCAGGGCATGGTAGAAAGAGAATGTAGAGTCATGAAGCCTGGGTTTCTAAAGGGGGCTCCAACACTCAATACTTGTGTTTAAGTAAATTACTTCATCTTTCTGAGCCTTCATCTCTGTGACCACTAAGGCCCTTCATGTGACTACTAGGACCACTGTGGAATCAATCAAATTTTAATCCCCGTTGGCCGTGCTCAATATCAACTGTGCTCTGGGGCACCACTCAGACTCTCAGAAAACTGGCTACCTCCTTTCTCTTTTCTTCACCTTCTTTTCCAAGTCAACAAGCATTTATTTTATTTTTTTAAAAATATTTACTTGTTTTAATCAGCCAACCTTCTTCCTCTCCCAACGCCTAATTGAGAACGTGAGAAAAAGAAGACCCATTACAAACATGTATAGTCAATCAAAATAAATTTCCACTGGTCATGTCCAAAAAAAAATCTGTCTCATCCTGCATTGTGAGTCCTCTCTCTGTCAGGAGGTAGATAGCATGTTTCATCATTAGTGTCTGGAATCCTGACTGGCCATTACATTGATTAGACTTGAGCACCATATCCTTTTCTTTCTGGAACATTGTATTCTAAGGTCTCCACTGCTTTATAGTGATGGCTGCTACATCGTGTGTGTTCCTGACTGTGGCTCCTAGGTATTTAAATTCTTTCTTTCTGGCTGCTTGCAATATTTTTTCTTTGACTTGAAAGTATTCTATGACATTTATGTGCCATATAGTTATTGTTCATTCATTCCAAAATATATAGGCTCCTCTTCAATTCCTATTCTTTGCCACCTCAAAATGAGTTATAAATATTTTTGTACATCCTTAGAGATTGTTTTGCTTAAGACTAATCCCTTCCTTAATCTACCCTCTCACTAATTTCCCCTCCCCACTTCTCCCCTTTCTCTCCTATTTTCCTGTGGAGTAAAATGGGTTGAGTAAAAAGTTCCGAATTTGGTGTTAATCAGTTCAGATGAGAGTGAGGCTCAAATGTCAGCTGCTCCCTTCCCCCCACCGCCCCACTTCCTCCTTATTTGAATAGATATCTACTTGTGCACCTTGATTATATGAGATAATTTCCTCTAACTTTCCTTTTCCTTTTCCCTTTTCCCTCAACTGGTGTATTCCTCTTCCTCTCTCTTTCTATTCTTTTCTTAAGATCATGCAGACAGTACTCCAAAGAGATCAAAGAAAAAGGAAAAAGACCTATGTGTACAAAAATATTTATAGCAACTCTTTTTGAGGGTTGACAAAGAACTGGAAATGAGGGGATGCCCATCAATTGGGGAATAGCTAAACAAGCTATTGTGATTAAATATGATTGTGCTATAAGAAATGATGAGCAGGATGGTTCCAGAAAAACCTGGAAAGATTTACATGAACTGATGCAGAGTGAAATGAGCAGAACCAGGAGAACATTTTATGCAGTAAATAGCAATATTCTATGATGATTAACTGTGAATGAGTTAGCTATATTAATCAATACAATGATCCAAGACAGTTCGGAAGGACTTATGATGAAAATTGCTATCCACCTCCAGAGAGTGAAGTGATGAAATCTAAGTACAGTTTGAGGCATATTTTTTTTCACTTTTTTTTCAGCATGGCTAATATAGAAATATATTTGGCATGATTTCACTTGTATAATTGAAATCACATTTCTTACCTTCTCAATGGGGTGGGGCTGGAGGGAAAGAGAGAATTCAGAACTCAAAAAAATTTTTTAAATGAATGCTAAAAACAAATAATAATTTTATTTAAAAAAAAGATAAGATGTAACAGAACCACTCCCAGGCCTTGTCTAAATTAGAGTCCCTCTCTAAACCCTGGTGATGATAGGGTTCAGAGAGATCACATGTATTGTCTCTTTCTCTATCCTTGTTTAGTCCTTTATCATTATTCATTTATGTTTGCCCTTCTATGCTTCTCTTCACTCCTGTGTTTGAACTTCAAAATTTCTCTGTAGCTCTGGTCTTTTTATCAGGAATGTTTGGAAGACCTCTATTTCATTAAAGATCCCATTTTCACTTGTAGTATCATACTCCATTTTGCTGTGTTAGTTATTCTTGGCTGTAAGCTCATATCCTTTTCTTTCTGGAACATTGTATTCCAAGATCTCCACTCCTTTATAGTGATGGCTGCTAAATCATGTGCTTTTCATTTTGGAGTTTCTTTCAGGAGGTGACCAGTGGATTCTTTCTATTTCCATTTTACCCTCTGATTCTAAGAGATTTGGGCAGTTTTCTTTTAAGATTTCTTGAAATAGCATGTCTAAGCTCTTTTTTTTGGTCATGTGCTCAGCTAGTTCAATAATTCTTAATTTTTTAAAATTTGTTTTCCAGACAAGTTGTTTTTGCTATGAGATACTTTATATTTTCTTCCATTTTGACTTTCTTTTTATATTTATCACCTCATGAAGTCATTGGCTTCTATTTGATCCATTCAGATTTTCAGGGAGTTTGTACCAAGTTAGTTCCCTTAACAATTCTTTTTTTCCCACATAGCTCTCATTTGTTTCTGTTTTTTCCCTCAAGGCCTCTTGTTCCATTTATAAAAACATTTTAACTCCTTTTAAAAAAACACTCTTGCTTCAACTCTTCCAGAAATTTTAATTGCATTTGTGCCCAAGTTGTTTTTTTTTTTCTGAGACATTGCTGTTGATAAGCATTAATTAAGCTCTTACTATGTGCCAGGCACTGTACATTGAGAATACAAGAAAGGCAAAAAACAATCCCTGCTTTCAAGGAGTTTACAGTCTGATGGGGGAAAGAGCATGTAAACAACTTTGTACATACAAGTTAAATACAGAATAAGTTAGGGATAATCAACAGAAGGAAGGCACTAATATTTAGGGGAATCAGGGAAAACTTTCTATAGAAGGTAGGGTTTTAGATGAACATGAGGGAAACCAGGGAAGCCAGGAAGCTGAAATGAAGAGGAAGAATATTTTAAGCCTGGGGGACAGCCAGTGAAAGTGCCTAGAATTGAGATGTGTTTTATTTGAGTAATAGCAAGGAGGCCATTATCATTGGACTACAGAGTATGTGGGAGGAAGGCAGGAGAAGAAAGCATAATATTACTGAAATAAATCATGGCAAGGGGCCAGATTATAAAGGCCTTTGAATGCTAAACAAAGCATTTTACATTTGATCCTGGAAATGAAAGGGAGCCACTGGAGTTTATTGAATGGGGGGTGGGGTGGGGTGACATGGTCAGATGCACCCTTGAGAAGATCAGTCTGATGAGGCTACTGAAGTGGAGAGACACTTGAGGCAAGGAAACCAACCAGAAGTCTATTGTAGTAGTTAGTCCAGGCTTGAGGTGATAAGGGCCTTTATCAGAGTGGCAGCAGTATCAGAGGAGAGAAGGAAGACATTTACAGGAGATATTGTAGAGGTAGAAATGACAGCACTTGACCACTGATTGGATATGGGGCAATGAGAGAGAGTGAAGAGGTGAGGCTGACATTTATACTGTGAGGCTGAGTGGGAGGTTGGTGGTATCCTCAACAGTAATAGGAAAACTGAGAAGGTGGGGGGAGGGTTGGTGGGAATGTTACTAAGTTCAGTTTAAGACATGTTGGGTTTCCCATGTTTTATGGGACATCCAGTTCAAAATTCCCAAAAAGGTAACTGGAGATACGAAAATGGAGGTCAGGAGAGAGGTTAAGTCTAGATAACTAGACCTGAGAATCATGGGAGTTGGTGAGATCACCAAGCAAATAATATAGTAAGAGAAAGGAAGAGGAACCAGGATAGAACGTTGGGAAACACCCACAGGTTGAGAAGAGATCACTAATTAGGTAATCAAGTCATCACTGATAACTTTACAGAAAAAAGTTTCACTTGAACGATGAGGTGGTAAGCCAGACTTCAGAAAGTTAAGAAGACAGTAAGAGGAATGGAAGTGAAAGCTTCTGTTCACAGATTTCAGCCACAAAAAGGAGAGAAGATATAAAATGACAGCTAGCAGGAATGGATGGATCAAGTGAGAATATTTTGAGGATGGAATCTTGAGCATGTTTGTAGGCAGTAGGGAAACAACCAGTAGACAGCAGGTGATTGAAGATCAGTGAGAAAGGAGGGAGATCATGGGAGGGGGCCAGATTATAAAGGCCTTTGAATGCTAAACAAAGCATTTCATATTTGATCCAGGAAATGAAAGGGAACCACTGGAGTTTATTGAATGGGGATGGTGTGTGTGTGTGTGTGTGTGTGTGTGTGTATGTGTATGTGAGAGACATGGTCAGATCCACACTTGGGAAGATCAATACGATGAGACTATTGGAATGAGGAGACACTTGAGGCAAGGAAACCAACCTTTCCTGCTAGAGAAGGCAGGAGAGGGATGGAATCCACCTGTGTATGTAGATGGGTTAGTGTCAATGAAGAGAGGGGCTACTTCTTCATGGGAGACTGGGATGAAAGAGGAGAGTGGCCGAAGGTATCCGAGTGATAGGAGATGAGAAAGGAATAAATAAGTGGTTTCTGGGAGTGGCCTCCATTTTTTCAATGAAAAATGACGCAAAATTTTCAGTTGACAGGGTGGGGGAAGGGGAAGCCATGGGAAGTTTGAGGAAGGATGAAAAGATTGGGAAAAGTTGTTATGGTGAATGGGATCTTGAATTGATTAGGGAGGTGTAGGTGGATTGCCTAGCAGCTGTGAGGGCCCAGTTGAACTTATGTAACACAATTACATAATGATTTTCTACTGCTTCATTCGGTATCATGTGAGTAGGATGAAGGGCAGTGGATGGTAGGTGATCCAAGGTTAATGTTTGACAGGGTAAGATTGGTGAGAGGATAACAGGCAATGAACTTGAGAGAAGAGGAGAGTATAGAGATGAACTGATTCTCTAGATGGGGAAGGGAGGAGAATGTAGCCAGTGCATAGATAGCTTGTGAAAGAACTGAGGGGCTGAGGGATTGGAGGTTGTGGTGAGGAAGAGTAGCAAGGCAGAGGGAGACGTGAAATGACAAAAGATTATGACTAGATAAGGGAATTTCAGAGTCAATGAATATGAAAATAGAACAGTTGCGAGCCATGGTAAGATCAAAGGATGACCATCTGTGTGTAGCTGCAGTGGGAGTTAGGGAGTAGTCTAAGAGTTTGTGTGGATTTATTCAATCGGATTTCTTATGGCTCCAGATGCCATACCACTAGAAAAAAAATTCTCTTTTCATTCCCTAGTTTACCCGTAACTTATATTGTAATAAGCATTTAATCTGCAAAAGGCAAAGGAACATTAAAACAGAGGCATTAATCAGTATGTAACAAAGACAAGGATTATACATCCATTTGATCTCTGGATCACAACCCCTCCCATTGCCTAGCGGTAAGGGCTAATCTGGGGGTAAGAGATAACCTTCTCTCCCATTGCCTAGGGGTAAGGGCTAACCTGGGGTAAGGGATAACCTTCTCTCCCATTGCCTAGGGTTAAGGGCTAACCTGGGATAAGGGATGACCTGGGAGCTGAGTTCTGAATTGCTCCCAGTTAGCAGCTGAGTGACAAGAGTTTTCCACTTGTACATTTGGTATCAGGAGTGAGACTTATTATTGGTGAAAGGCAGGAACTTAGAGCCTCCTGAGAGTCTCTTGGCCCAGCTCAAGCAAGCAAGGCGGTACCACAATTACCTGAGCAGTCACTAAGCCTTCATTCTGGTGACTCTATCCTCGTTCCTAATTTCATAAGATCACCTGACATCTTCCAGTCTTCTCGAAGTGACTGGAGAAAAAAAATGGCATCCTCCTCTTAGCTAGTTATCATTTCCCCCAAGCCTCTCACTATGTTCCATTCCTCTTTTTAAAATCAGCTGCCCTTCAGCTTTTTCCATCATCTTCCATATGTAAAGCTTTTGTGTGTGGAAGGGGAAGTAATACACAACAATGCTGGAAAGAGATTTTGGCCAGGTTTTGTGGGAGGCCGTTGTAATAATTTAGGTGCAAAGGGATAGGACGTGATTGAATGTGGTAGCTGTGTGAGTGGAGAGAAGGTGTCAGCTGCAAAGGATGTTATTAAGGTAAAAATGCCAAGAATTAGCAACTAGGGGCAGCTAGGTGGTACAGTGGATAGAGCACTGGCCCTGGAGTCAGCAGGACCTGAGCTCAAAGGTGACCTCAGACACTTTCTAGCAGTGTGATCCTGGACAAGTCACTTAACTCCTATTGCTTCCCTCTGCACGCCCCGCCCCCTCCCCCCCTCCCCCCCCCCCAAAAAAAAGAATTGGCAACTGACTATATATAGGGTAAGGGAAAATGAGGATTCCATGAGAATACCAGTTTTACCAATCTGAGACACGAAAAGGATGGTAGTATTTTCAACAAAAAATAGGGAAGTTTGGAAGGGGGTGTGTGACTTAAGAGTAAAGACAATGAGTTTAGTTTTATACACATTGAGTTTAAGATGTCTTTAGGTTTTCCAGTTTCAAATCCCTTTTGAGCAATTTGTGATTCAGAACTGAAGCTCAAGGGGAGAAATTGGGGCTAGATATATGGATCTGGGGATATTTAACCCTGACCCTAACCCTAGAAGTACTTCAAAAGACTCTCTCACTACAATGAGGACCCAGTTGAGGTTGGATAACAAGAATTTATAATGGGTATATTATAATCCAGGGACGGAGAACCTATTGTAATCAGTACAGCTGCGGGTTTTCCTCCAGCTTCATTCAGTTGCTCATGATTAAGAGCAGGAGGAGGAGGGTGAGAGTGACAGGGCTGGGTAAGATGATGCTGTCACCCTCTAATCTGTGAAGCTATTAATGACTTTAAAGCATTCTATAAATGCTAGCTATTATCGTTAGCTCAAGAATGCATTCTTTGGGCCACCATGCTACACTGGCATTCCATTCCATTATACTGGCATTATAGTCCACTAAAATCCCCAAATCACCCAACCAATTCTGAGTCAATCTAATTGTATTCTCCTCTAACCATATTTCTGTATCTTTCCCACAAGAATAGTATGCAATATTTTATGAAAAACTTGGCTAAAATATAGGTAAATCCACTCTACAGCTCTCTGCTTATCTTCCAGCTTAGTAATTCTGTCCAGAAAAAGAAATGAGGTTAGTTTGAGATGACCTATTCTTGATGAAGCAAATGCCGGCTCTTTGTAATCAAAATGGTTCAACAACCCAACTTGGTTCATCTCTTTAATGACCAGTTACAGAATTTTCATCATGACTCACCACTGCGCCACCATTGGTGATTCACTGATCAAGCTGGTTCATCTCTTTAATGACCCATTACAGGATTTTCCTGGTAACTAAAATCAGACTTGTTGGCCTATAGTTTGTAGACACTTTTCTTTTCCTTTTTTTTTTTTTAAATGAGGGCAATGTTGGCCAGTTTCCCATCTTGTGGCTCTCCCATTTTCCATGATCTTTCAAGTGTCATTGACAGTGACTCAGCGATCACACCTGCAAATTCTCTCAGTACCTGAGAATATAATTTATCTGGGTGAGGTAACTTTCCTCTGATGAGAACGTGTGATCAGGACTCAGGTATCAGCTCTCTATTTTGCTTTTTTTTTTAATTCGTGTGATTCATTTTGTTGTGATATTCACTTTACTGCAGTAGTCTGCAAATGTGCAATATCTTTTTTTTTTAATTCTTTTTTTTCCCTTTTTTTGCAGGGGGGAAGGCAGGGCAATTGGGGTTAAAGTGACTTGCCCAAGGTCACACAGCTAGAAAGTGTGTCAAGTGTCTGAGGTCAAACTTGAACTCAGGTCCTCCTGACTCCAGGGCTGGTGCTCTACTCACTGAGCCACCCAGCTGCCCCTCTATTTTGCTTTTCAAACCTCAAAGTGCCACATAAATGTTCACAATTATTATTAGTCATTTCTATTCTTCTATCCCCAGTACAAATGACACTTTCTTTGTTGGGAGAAAAACAGAAACAAAATAATAATCAAATAGTCCTGCCTTCTCTGTGTTGTCAATATCATCCCATCTACCCCAAGCATCCTATTCTTTGATTCTCTCTTTTCTCCCAAGATAGATTAAAAAAAAAAGACCTTTTTTGGTTGTCTTTAGATTCCCTCTACCCTCCTGAGTTTTAATAGATCTACATTATAGGAATGTATTACATTCTTATATTCAAGGTCACAAATGGTGGCCCCTTTCTTTACCCTCTTCCTCCACCCCAACCTGAGAAGTTGATGGAAAAGATTGCTTTCTACTATTGCTATAAAGGGTCCTCTCCTCTGTCCCATTTCAGGGACTCCATGCACAAAGGAGAGAGAAGCTGAAAATTATAGAAGGATAGTCCAACCCCCATTCTCCTTCTTTTACCCTCCCTGTCTCCCCCCACCCCAAATCCTTCCCCTCTAAAACATTAGGAAAATCAGTAGCTCTTCATGAGAATAAGGTTGAAATTTCTACCTAAGCTTCTGTCTGTCCCTTGACCCTGCACTTGCAATTCCACCATCATGGATGTTTTCTGTCTTTGGCTATTCTCTCCCCGCCATTTTGTCTCTTTCTTCCCGGCTCATCTCATTCTGTTGATAACACATATTCTCTAGCTCTTTCCAGCTTCTTTCTGTAGCTATCATTTGCCCTCCTAGTTCAGTTAAGCTCCCTCCCACCGCTTCCACCTACTTATATAATTTTCTTTTACAATAACAGTGGTGCCTCTTTTCACAACACAATGCAGAGCCGGAAAGGATCTTGACAGGGATGCGTTGGAACTAGCTCAAACAGGCTTGGGAGCTGACTGATAAATTTTCAGTGTAAGACTTTATACCTCAGAGATCAGCAAGTGATACAAATCAAGGCTTGATTTATTACTTCATTCATTGTCTAAACTGTCAATAATGCAGATTAAACTTAAAAGCATATGTATTCCCCCTTCCCCCTTAAATGTTTCCCAGCTCATTCTTGTATTGCTCTACAAACATTTCTTAAACTCAGTAGAAGGCTCAGGGAATGAAGTCATCGCCAGACTGGAGGCCTGATGATGACGATGGTGATGATGATGAGTCTGCAAATTACTTTATATCCATTTGAGTCTTACATCACTCCTGGATCACTTTACAGAAGAGGAAACTGAGGCCCAAACTTAGAAACTTTAGGGGTAGAAGTTATATAGGAGGTGTGGAGATCTGATAAATCCTAAAGGAGGTCATAAAAGTAGGGTTACATTACAAAAATGCCTTTGAATACTATCAAATACCAAACCATGTGTAAAATGAGGGGGGACCCTCCATGGATTGTTGACTCTTTGTGGTTGCAAGGAGATGCCTAATGCCTGACAAGCAGCAAATGCCAGTTAGATACAACTGCACTAACTCCCTACACCTTTCCACAGGCTTGTTTCCTTGTTAAGTCTCTCCCCAGGTTCAAAAAGGCAGTCTATGATATATACTGTAACATTGTTAAAATTGTAGAAACTCTCTCTCTCTCTCTCTCTCTCTCTCTCTCTCTCTCTCTCTCTCTCTGTCTCTGTTTCTCTCTGTCTCTGTCTCTGTCTCTGTCTCTGTCTCTCTCTCTCTTTCTCATCACATTATCCCCACCCTAGGCTGAACTAGGGAAAATCTCTACCTTTTGGTTAGCTTCCTCTCTCTTCATCATGGTTAAATGGCCATACTTTAATAGAACCATCATATATCATAAAAACACAAATATGCATTAAATGAGGCTACAATATGATAGGCAGCTAATCCATTCACCCCTCCACTCAGGTTGGAGGGAGAACTGGCAAAAAAAGAGTGGTCCGACTCAGCGATCCAGGGATACAAGGCAGGAGGGGGCCGAGAAACGAGCTGAATTTCACTCTCCACAGCCACTATAACTTCTGCTCCTGGTCTTTTTCTGGTCTGGTCAGGCCTTGCTTCTGTTATATTTGCTTTCGGTGTCAGTAGTGTTGGTGGGTTGTCTGTAGCTCCCTAATAGGTTTGGTAAGATGAGGTAACCCCTGGCAGGATCATCTTTCCTCCTCTAAGATGCTATTTGGTTTTTCTCCAAAAGGAAACTCCATCAAGGTAAAAACAAAACCAAACCCACAATGAAGGGAACTCTGGTTAATGTCTGGCCACCAGTGTGCCTGCATTCCCAGAAACCAAGTTTTCCTGGCAATGTCTGTGTAGGAGGGTCAATCTCCCACAGGGAACTTGAACTACATACAGAATCTAAGACTTCTAAAGGACCTCAGAGGTCAACTCAGATATCTGGATTTTGCATGAATTCTAGTTCTACCATTTATTAACTATCTGACACTTGAGTAATCCCTTTTCTACTTTGGGATTTAGTTTCCATATTTGTGAAATGAGGAGGAGAGAGAGACTAGATGGTGTCTACAGTTTCTTCCAGCTATTAACTTCTGAGCCAGAAGTATTAAACAGGCATTTGGAAGCCAATCCTCCCTAAGGGGAGGGGTTCTAACCTTTACTCAGTTAGAAAAAGGACAAACCAGGAGGAAGCAGGTATGATGGGCAGTCCTATGCTTAGGCCAAATTGGTTCCAGATCCTAGAAGAAGGGAAATGATTTCCTCTGCCCCTAAAATTCCCAAGAATAGGCTTCTCTAATTTAACCAGGCTGGTCTCAATGATTATCCCTGAAGGCATACAGGACGAGTCTGCCAGAAATGATTTTTATTGATTTAACATTTTTCTAAATCTGAGACATTTCTGGTTTAGAGAGAAATGTCCAAACTGACACAGATCCCTCTCCCTCCCATTCTACTAACATCATTTCACATGCTTCTTTACCACAAACATGATTTCAAATAACATTCAAAGTAATCTTTAACAAGGAAAATGTCAAAATGTATTAAAATACACTTTGGGATTAATATTCTACTCCAACAAATAGAATAATATTCACTTAATAACTATTCAAGTCATTCTTTGACCACTGCCCTCAAGGATGGAAAGGCTCTCCTTCCCTGTGACCTTATCCAGAATCCTTTCCAAATAAGAAATAATATACTGCCCTCTGAATGGAGAAGAGGGCACTTCTTTTAAGTAAGCAGCAAGATAGTCATTCCAGGGGTTGGGGAAGGCAATGAATTTAATGAGATAAGAGGTACTCTTTGTTCAATGTTTGGTTTCTAACCTTAATCCATTTCTCTAAAAAAAAAAGTCGTCTGTTCTTACACTATGTACTTTCAAACAGGGAAAAAGCTGAAAAGGGTTTTTAGACTAGAGAAATATTAATTTCTTGTATTTCTAGAGAAATTCAAAAGGAGGTTTTTCATGTACTTTGCCAGGACCTCTGAATCTACCTTAGGGCTCTCTAGTCTAGTCCAACCCCCTCATTTGACAGATGAGGCCTAGGGTCTAGGGCCCAGGGCCCAAGGTCACCCTAGTATTAAATAGCAGAATGCGGATTTGAATTTGAACCCCAAATCCAGTTCCCCTGTATCATGGTAATGTGGAGGTCACATATTTTAAAATCAAATTTTCCATTGAGCTCTGGCTTTTTCTTCAGAAAGGTCTGGAATTCCCTTATTTCATTGAATGTCCGTCTCCTTGACTGAAAGATTATGCTCAATTTTGCTTAATGGTTAATCATTGGTTGTAGTCCAGGTTCCTTTGCCTTTCAGAATATCATATTCCAATTCTTTGTATCTTTTAATATAGAAGCTGCAAGTTTCTTTGTGATCTTGACTGTAGTTCCACAATATTTGAATTGTTTCTTTCTGGCTACTTGCAGTATATTCTCCTTGACCAGATAATTGTGGAATTTGTCTACAATATTCCTTGGAATTTTCAATTTGGGATCTCTTTCAGTGGGTGATCGATGAATTCTTTTGATGACCATTTTACCCTGTTGTTCTAGGACCTTGGGCAGTTTTCCTTAATGATTTCTTGGAAATTACTGTCCAGGCTCTTTTTTCCATTATGGCTTTCCAGAAGATCAATAATTCTTAGATTATCTCTCCTCAATCTATTTTCTAGATTAGTTGTTTTTCCAAAGATATTTTACATTTTCTAATTTTTTCATTTTTTAGATTTGTTTGACTGATTCTGGATGCCTCATAGAGTCATTAGTTTCTACTTGCCCAATTCTAATTTTTAACAAATTATTTTCTTCAGACAGCTTCTGTATCTCTCTTTCCATTTGGCCAATTTTACTTTTCAAGGATTCATTTTCTTCTGTTAGATTCTGTAATTTTTTCTATTACTCTTCTAATTTGGCTTTTAAAATCCTCTTTGAGCTCTTCCAGGAAGGCTTTTTGGGCTTGAGACCAGATCTTATTCCCTTTTGAGGTTTCAGATGTGGGTATATTGTCAATTCTGTCCTCTTCTGAATTCATATTTTGATCTTCTCTGTCCCCATAATATGAACCAATGGCCCTTTATACCTTATTATCTCAAAGGGTCTAAAGCAGGTATGTTTTCAGGAAAACTTTAAGGATGGATATAGCATGATTTCAGGAGTCTTCTGCTGGATGATAATGGAAGTTCTTTAAAGAGAGATATTCCTACAATTAGGAATATCTGTGAAGAAAGTAATATGTTGTTGGAAACTCCATCACATTTAAGTGTAGTCAGTTAGTAGTAAAGTATAAATGACAGGGAAAGAGACTAGGTCTGTGATTTCGGTGGCACAGGGAACCCTCTAACCATGTGTGTGTACTTACAATTAGAGAGTTGCCTAGGACAGAGGTGTCAAACACACAGTTAGCTGCCTGTGTGCAACCTACAACAACCAGGAGAGAGCAAAACCAGATTAAAATGTAACTGAGAAATAGTTAATAAAATAAATAAAAATACAACAGAACGTAGATAACATTAACATGTGATATTCTAAGTCAGCACAATCCTCGCATGTGGTTCGTTGTTGTTCAGTTGTTCCAGACTCTTTGTGACCCCATTTGGTGTTTTCTTGGCAAAGATAATGGAGTGGTTTGCCATTTCCTTCTCCAGTTCATTTTGCAGATGAGGAACCAGAGCAAACAGGGGTAGGTGACTTGCCCAGGGTCACACAGCTAGTAAATGTCAGGTCAGACTTGAATTCAAAGAATAGTCTTCCTGACTCCAAGCCTGGCACTCTACCTGACCAAGAGCAAACCTTTCATTTATTAATTTTTTTTTAACTTTGAATTATATAAAAGTAAGAAGATACAGGATTATTCTGGCATGTTGCCATGATGACATTGAGCCATGTGACACATGGTAGTGCTGCCTTTCATGATTCACGATCGCAGATTTGAAAATGGAAGGAACCTTACTTCCATTAACTTCCTTCCAAACTAGAAGTCATCTAGTCATTCTCTAACAGAGATTTAGATTAAGTAATTTGCTCAGGGTCACACAAGTGGTAGGTAGCAGAACTGGGATTTGAACTTGGAACCTACAGATCCACATTGGTTTCTTTCCATTGTACCATGGTTAAGTTTATGGGCCAACTTTTCTATAAAGGAGCTGCTCTATAGTAGCACCCCAGGGTCCTACTGCACGACAGACTGGCGTGTTCATGTTAGCCCTCATTGACTTTAGAATATCTTATATTTTAACACAGACCCCTCTGGCCCAACAATATATAACCACTTTTATGAGGTTGAATGGCCACTTGCCAGAAACCAGCTAAGGGGCCATTCCACGAATCCAGATGTGATATGAAATGGCTAAGGGACAAGTGCCATACATGTTCAGGTCATCTATATATAGTGACTGATTGTATAATAAATTTTTTTCTGTCTAGATCTGTGACCAGTATAGGGAACTCCTGATGAAGAAACTCCTTCTGACTCTGGCACCTGCTCTGGCACCTTACAGCCTTAGAGGTGGCCCACTGGACAGAGTGCTAGACTTGTAGAAAAGGAGACCTGAATTCAAATTCAGTCTCAGGCAATTACTATTGGAGTGACCCTGGGCAAATCACTTACCCTCTGTTACCTCACTTCCCCCACCCGTAAAGTGGGATTAACGCTAGCTATTATTAGAGAGTTGGTTGTTCAGGGTATTGAGAGGCCTCTCTCAAGGCCTCTCAACTGGTCTAAAGGCCTCTATATTTCAGAGGCAGGACTTGAATCCCAATTTTCTTGATTCTGAAGCTACCACTGATTATCGTTGGTAATAATAATTGTGCTAATGAAAACAACAACAGCAAATTGGTTATTAGAATTATACGTTCCAGAAGCTCAGTGTCTTTTGCAGACTACAAGACAACAAATCCCTTTTACTACAAATATTCTTGGCCAAAATATTGGTCAATCAATATACTATACTGAAACTGGAGTGTTGTCACAGGATGAACTGTTGCCCATCATTACCCAGACTTAACATCAGTCCATCAAATCTTAAGAGCAAACAGTCCCTGTTCTCAAGGAGCAAACATTTTCAAAGATGTTGTCATACCGAAGACTCATATTTCCAAAATGTGTGCAATGAAAAGCCTTCAAAATACAGGGACTTTGCTGAAGAAATAAAGATCCTATAGGAACAGGTTAAAGAACATATCATCTCTGTGATTCTGACTATTACTGGGGTTGTCCCAAGGATTCTTTTGTCGATTCTACAGAGATGAACTTACATGTTAATTCTTTAGTTGCAATTAAAAAAGCAGTGCAATAGTCCACAGAACATTAGATATAAAAGAACACCAGTAGAATACTGACTTTAATGTAATTAAACTTTATTTCCATTTTCAAGCATCCATTTTTTTCCCTGCCACCTCCCCCAACCTACTAAGGGAAAAAGGAAGAGAAATAAAAAGAAAAACAAAACCTTTGTAACAATAAGCATAATCAAGCAAAACAAATTCCCATGTTGGAGCTTAATGATTTTTCCCAGGATTTTTTCTATCTGAATTCCATTGAACACAATGAGAATAATTTTTCTATAACGATGATAATAATAAATTATATTTATATGGATGGATGCTGGACCTGCGATTTCGTTAGTGTAGGGAACTCCCAGATGAAGAATTTTCCCCTACTAATGCAGGCCAGCACCTCCTCTTCAACTTAGAGCCTTAGAAATCTGCCTAGACCCCTAAGAGATTAAATGACCTGATGAGGGACACACAGTCAATGTCTGTCAGGTTAGGAAACAACATTTATACAGGGCAATGTGTTTTACATGAATGACTTAATTTGAATCTTACAACAGCCTTGTGAGGTTGCTACTACAAGTATTATTTTACAGATGAGGAAACAGAAATTCAGAGATATTAAGAGATTTCCCCATGGTGACCCAATCAATAACACAGGCAGGATTTAAATCCAAATCTTTCTGTCTCTAAGTCCATGAAAGAGAAGAGAAGACTCAATGATAATTTGTTGATATTTTAGAATTGCACAGAAATGGAAAGAGAGGAAAGTTCTGTTTTACAAGGGGGGAAGGGGAAGTTGAAGACGCTGATGAGCTCAGTTTTAAGTTAGAAGTGCCTGCAGGACATCCATGTGGCGCTCACAGGATCATATAACAAAGGCTGAAAGGAACCTTAGTTTTCCTCCCTTTCCCCCTACTTGGGTTTTTCTGCATAGAGTTTTAACCCATAGATACAGAATCAACAAGAGGAATAAATCAGTATGTAACAGAATAACTTTCATGAGGCTTTGTCCTCAGACTCTGATCGCCAATAATAGCCTAGAAGTTTTAGGAAAGACACAATTTTGATGTTTAGTCCCACTGACTGCTCCTCCTTTCCCTCCTTCCATCAGGAGGGAGCAAAGGGGTCCAACCCCCTAACTTTTTTGATGAATAAACTAAGACCCAGAGAGGTCAAAGGTATGACTAAAGGTATGAAGTGGCAAAGCCAGGATTCAACCTTAGATTCTCTGATTCCAAATCTGGCATTCTTCCCCCTTTTGTTGTTCAGTGGTTTCAGTCACTTCTGACTCCTTTTGACCCCACTTGGGGTTTCCTTGGCAAAGACACTAGAGTGGTTTGCCCTTTCCTTCTCCAGCTCATTTTACAGATGAGGAAACAGAGGCAAACAAGGCTTGCCAGGGGCACACAGCCAGTAAATGTGTGAGGCCAGATTTGAACTCAGGAAGATGGGTCTTTCTGCCTCCAGGCCTGTTACTTGATCCACCACACCACCTAGGTGCCATTCTTCCCTCTATACCGTAGTATATCTCAGTAGCTAGACATATAGATCTGGGAGTTATCGACGCAGAAGGAATGATTTAATGAAGTTGCAGGAAAGGGTGGGATTGCAAAGGGAGAGAGCATAGAGAGAAGGCAGAGGGCTGAGGATAGAAGGAGGTAGGGGAAGCTCAGAATAGCACCACAGAATGAGGAGTCATCTAGTTTCAATCTCTCATTTTTCAGAGGGTGTGGCTGATGAGAGGGGCCGTGGCTTAGACATGGTCACAGAGCTCATCAGTGGCATAGTCAGGATCAGAATCTGGGTCTAGAACTCCTTCAGAGTTCTTTCTGGTATAGTAATGAGCACCGGATAATGACGATGATACATTCAGGTGATGATTATGGTGAACTATAAACGTTAAGTGACGGGCAGTGTCAGAGACTCCGAGCACAGAGCTGTCTTCTTCCAGGCTGCCTCTAGACTGGCAGTGATTGATAACCCACTAATAATTAAGTGGCCCACAGATGATAATGATGTGAGAATCATGATGGTGATTGCCACAATGACGTATTGAATCCAATTCCCAGTAACTTGTGGAATGAATATGTTCTAGCCAAGTCAGTTGGTTGTAAAACAGAATGCTAGATATGGAGTCCCAGAAGATAATAGGAGGATCTTCATATTATTAATTCCTATTATTAAATAAACAGCTAGGTGGCGCAGTGGATAGAGTGACAGGTCTGGAGACAGGAGGACTCATCTTCCTGAGTTCAAATCCTGGGCAAGTCACTTAACCCTGTTTGCCTCAGTTCCTCATCTGCAAAAGAGCTGGAGAAGGAAATGACAAATCACTCCAGTATCTTTGCCAAGAAGCGTCAGACACTACTGGACGAGAATAACAGTGACATCATGGAATACTGTTGTCCATAAGAAATGATGAAAGGGACAGTTTCAGAAAAGTCTGGGAAGATTTGTGCAAAATAGTGCAGCCGAAATGAGCAGAACCAGGAGAATAATTTCTACAATAACAATATTGTAAAGACAAACCTCTTTGAAAGACATAAAGAACTCCAGTCATTGCAATGAGTAACCTTGTTTTCAGAGGACAAATCTTCCTCGTACTGCTACCCCTCTCCTGACACAAAGGTGATAGACTTAAAACACAGAACAAGACGTGCATTTTTGGACTTGGCCAATGAGGGATTTTTTTTTTTTTTGCTTAACTCTGCATATTTGTTACAAGGAGAGAAGGGGGAGAGAAAACATATTTTCATTCATTGAAAAAAAAAAAGGAAAAAATTAAAGAGATTCCAAGGAAAAATGTGGAAGTTTTGCATCTCTGTCCTTTGGGGGCAGGGTGGTCCTGCTTAAATACTGATTTCCTCTTCTCCACTCCCTCTGCTCCAGGGAGACTGGGTTTGGCTGAAGAAATTTCCAGGTGATCAACATACTGAAATTCGTCCTGCAACCAAGATGGCCTTCTCCAAGGTGAGGAAAGGTTAGGGAAGTAGGAGAGAGATTCAATGTTTCCAAGGCATCAATGAATAAACTAATGAATAAATGAATGCCCTGTACCCTGAAGGACTTCACAATCTAGTAAAATAGTTTAGCTGTCTAATAACACAACATCTTTTGTTGAATTAGCAAAACCCAAGATTAGAAGGTAGGAAAGTGTTCTGCCCTTCACCCTCTGTCCCAAGCCTCCCTTTTCTTGCCCTTCCCCCCACAAACCCAAGAGCATCCTGAGGGTCCTTCTTCCTCCTTCCCCTCTCTTCAGGACTTTCTTTCACAGAAAGCTTTCTCTCTTTGGAAAAGAAATCGGTAGTGAGAGGCTTCCCACACATCTCTCACCGTTTTTCCCTTTCTCTAAGGCAGGAGGTCCTTCGGTAGCCTCATCCTCCCTTCCCCACACCCACCCCAATCAGGAAATCCCCCCTGAAGTCTAATTGTCTTTTTTCTCTCCAACTCCAAAATCTCATAGCTACGGGAGCTCCGCCATGAGAATGTAGCTCTCTATGTGGGGCTTTTCCTGGCTGGGAATATGGAAGGGGCTGGATCAGGAGGGCCAGGAGGGGGCATCCTAGCTGTGGTCTCTGAGTACTGTGCTCGAGGATCCCTCCAAGATCTGCTCACTCAGAGGGATATGAAACTTGACTGGATGTTCAAATCCTCCCTCCTGCTTGATCTCATTAAGGTATGGGAGTGAGAAGGAGAGGTGTCCTGGGAGGAGGCAGAGCAAGGGACCTAAGGAAAACCAGAACAGTGGGGCAGTGGTGATCCCGGAGTTGGGAACTAGGGGCTATGGTATATCCACCCCACTCTCAGTGAACCTCTAACGTTTGCTGCTTCTAAGGGCATACGCTATTTGCACCATCGTGGGGTTGCCCACGGGAGACTCAAGTCCCGGAACTGTGTGGTGGATGGGAGATTCGTGCTCAAGATTACAGATCATGGTCATGGGCGGTTGCTGGAGGCTCAGAGAGTGTCCTTGGAGCCACCCCAAGCTGAGGGTACAGGCCTTTCCCAAACGTCCCCATATTCCTTGTTCCATAACAATTCCCCTTCTCCTTTCCCCCAGGAACCTTTTATTTGCCTCCAACTCTGTTTTTCGTCACTCTTTCTCATGACCTTATCTCTTCCAAGGTATAGTTCATAGTTATCCCACAGAAATGATTTATTGGAAGGAGCCCTGGAATTAGACTCTAAAGGTCTGGGTTTGAATCTCAGTTCTGCTATTTACTGCACTGGACAAGTCAATTTCCCTTTCTGGATCTCAGTTTCCTCATGTGTAAATTAAAGAAATCAAATTGAATAATCTTTAAGTTCCCTACCAGTTCTGAAACTATAATGTGTCCTTGTCACTGAACATCCTTTTGGATACCCCAAGACCACAACCAGAGAGGCCCACTCAATGTGCCCTTACTTTAAAGGACCTTCCCTCAGTCCCCTAGGTCCAGGGTAGGAATTCATCTCCCCCATCTCCAAATCTCCACAGAGCCTAACTGGAAAGTGAGAAGTCCCCAGAGTTTCTAATGATTAGTCCTGGGAGCAACAGTAAAGGTGAGCTTAGTCCCAGAGTAGTTTAGGAAAAGGGGGTACTGTGCTTCCCCTTATCAATCTGCAGAAAGCAAAGGTGAAAACCCTGGCTAGTTGGAAGTCAGGAGATCTGGGTCCTATTCCTAGCTCTGCCACTGACCAATCTCAGGCAAATTAGTTTCCATCTCTGTGCCAATGAGAGCAGTAGTAACTCTGACATTAAAGTCATAGTTGGGAAGGGGAACTAACTAATCTGGCTGAGCAGAGATAGAGTTCAATTCAATTCAGCAAATTGAGTGTCTATCATAGAGTGCAGACATCAGTCAATGCTAGACGTGGGGAGAAACAACGTATATCTTTTGGTCCAGATCTGTGATTTGATTGATATGTGGGGTTGAAAGTCTCAGTGTAGAATCTCCCTCCACTGATGCTGACCTGCAAACTCTTTTGTAATGTAACCTTTCAGAGAATTGCTTGTTAAAGGACTTGATGGTAGGCACATAGTTTGTATTGTAGGACTTGAAGAACCCAGGTCTACTTGGCACTAAGGGCAGCTTCTGGCCATCACACAACACTTTCTCTAGGGAGGAGATAGAATTTAGAGACAATACTTGCCATGATGGAATCTACAGTCGGGAAGTATATGGGATCCATAGACAACTACAATACAATACTAATACAAGCTAAGCATATCCCTCAGGTGCAAAAAAAAAGTCATGTCTGAAGCCTGAGGGTAAAAGGGTCGTTGCCCACTTTGGGGCCATGGAAGGCTTCCTTGAGAAGGAGATAAGACGATAAGTTCGGTTTTTGACATGTTGAGAATAAGGGGCTGGTGTGCCATCTAGGCAAAAATGACCTTAGGGACCACCCAATCTACCCATTTCCCCCTCTACTCCTTTCTTTTTTTTGGATGAGGAAATCTTTGGGAAGGTAAAATGAGACACTTGGAACGGATAATCTTTAAGTTCCCTTTTTCTGACATCTTATTGTCTATGTCTGAGGGAGTGAGAACTCCCCTCCAGGGGAAGAGGCTGTTGCAGAGTTTTGGTGTAAAGAACACTGAAACAACCTTTAGTTTCAACTCAGCAATGAAACATCTATGACTTGGCTTCAGTTTCTAACTCTGGAGAATCAGGACGTTGGACCTGATAATCTCTGAGGTCTCTTCCAGCTCCAACCCTCTGATTCTATGGGAAACAAGTCTCCTAATAGTAATAGAAACCAATCATGGGACCTGGGATGGTTAGTGAGTTGGGGAGAAGTGAGGAGTAATATCATGGGATCCTGGCTTTGGCCCTCAATACTACATATTAAGAGTTTTCCTTTACCTCCCTATCCTGTGACCCCCTTCTCCCTTCCACTAAGACCGCTTGTGGACAGCTCCCGAACTCCTGAGGAACGAGGCTTTGGAACGACAGGGGACTCTGCAGGGAGATGTGTTCAGCCTGGGCATCATCATGCAAGAAGTAGTATGCCGCTGTGAGCCTTATGCCATGTTGGAGCTGACCCCTGAGGGTATCTCCCCCGACCTCCATTTGGGGCTTGTTCTTTGGGGAGGAAGTCAGCAGGAAGACCTTTTCACTTACACAGGGACTCTCCCAGTCCTGGGGTCCAATTGGGCACTCACTTTGACCTTTCTTTACTCCCAGCGATACTAACCTGGGAACTCATCCCCAAAGGCATGGACACTACCCCTAACCCAATAAGCCTTTTCAAATCTTCAGGCCCCACTTTCTCACCCTTTCTGAGACCCTCTTCCTCACATTGGAGCCTACCACACTATTTGGGAACTTTTAGGGGGAGCTGTGCCTCCTTGGATTGCTGGGGTGGGGTAGAGGATCTCCATGGGGCAAAGTTAAAATGTCATCCTCACTTCTGGTTGGGGGCAGGCTATCTTAGAGATACTGGGGGTGTTGGGAATTACCAGCCTCAGCTGGCACACCTAAGCATCTGGGCCTATCCTTGGCTAAACCTCCAAAGCCAAAATGGCACAGTGTCCTTAGGGTCCTCACACACAACATGCACATCTACAAAGAAGTCCCCCCCAGAACCTCTAGCTCCTAGCCTTATAACATCCATTGGTCCTTTGCTACCAGCCTTCCAGCCTCCCTCACTAGGCCCCCAACCTCCTATCTCAATCTCTTTTCAGTGGATCCCAAAAGCTCATTTCCCTTAACACCATACTCCCTTCTCTACCACTCTCCCCAGCCTTTTCTCATGCATACTTTCATTCTTAGATGAGCTGGGATCAGGGTTGATTTTGGACTGGTGCTTAGATTCTGGACACTATGCTCTCTTTCCCCACAGAGATTGTCCAAAAAGTGCAGAGTCCTCCACCAATGTGCCGGCCCTCAGTGTCCATAGACCAGGCCCCTATGGAGTGTATCCAGCTCATGAAGCAGTGCTGGGCAGAGCAGCCAGACCTAAGGCCCACCGTGGACACAACCTTTGATCTGGTCAGGGACTGGGGGGGCCCCAGGAATATATAGGAGCAGAGTAGCCTCTTACCCCATAGCCAAGGATTAGCGTAATCTTACACTCAGCCAATGATTGGGGGGTGAGGGAGACATTAGGGTAGGTGGTGGCGGGGTACCTTTAGCTGGTATGCAGCACACACCTAGTCCCTCAGGGGGAGGCCCAGAGAGTGAGAGCAGAACCAAGACTAGGGGTGGATAGGTTAGGCAAGGTAGGCAGCTGCCTAAGGCACAACACATGGGTGAAACAACAGGGGACACTTTTTAATATCCCTTTTTGTAAGTGCACATATTTTTAATGGCAGAAAATTGTATTCTCTGTGCCCATAGGTACTTATTTTATATTACATGCGTTGTAGTCACAGCTGAAAGCCATCAGCAAACAGTAACACAAATAATGAAGGTGGAGGAGAGCACCATTCTCAAACAAATGCCTTACCCTGGCTAGTCTCAAAGCTGGTAGACATGAGGGATTCTGTCTGTGAGAACGGGAACTGATAGGAGAGAGAAGGAAGGTCCAACTTGACTGGTTAAACTGCTAGGGAAAGGAAGAAGGGAGAAGCATCCTTGTTGGAGTAGAGGCTGCTGCGGTGAGACAAGGAGCTTGAGACTGGGAGAGGATTAGGGCTGCAGCCCTTGCATTGTTGTGAGACAGAGTTCTTAAGAGCCCCTCTTCCCTCCCTTCCACCCTTAAGTTCAAGAACATCAACAAGGGCCGGAAGACAAACATCATCGATTCCATGCTTCGGATGCTGGAACAATATTCCAGCAACCTGGAGGACCTGATTCGAGAACGGACAGAGGAGTTAGAGCTTGAGAAACAGAAGACAGACAAACTGCTCACTCAGATGCTGCCCCCGTGAGTGGCTCTGTGGGGATGCTCTAGTGGGGAGGGAGGATGGACAAGCCTGAGAAGACATGCCAAAGAACATGGCAAGGACAAGGTATGAGAGACGGGTGAGCATGAACTGCAGGCCTGTGGCCTGTTACCAAAGCACCAGGATCAAGTAGACCAGATTCGACCTTGGAACCTCTCTAGAATCCATATAGATAATTCCTCCAACTAGGGGTCTCTCTGAGAACCATCAGCTATACTGTTGGATCCCGATTAATGCAAATAATGAATCCCATGAAGTGGTAGCATGTATTTAAATTTGGGTTATTCAAAGTTATAATTATATAAAATATGGTCATTGGTTCCTGCCCAGTGGAAATGTGCAGTACGAATTCAAATAATGGGAACATGCCACAAGATTCATTAGTGGCACTAATTGGGACCTAGCTGTATAAGCATGGTGAGAGGCAGGGAGCTTTGAATAAATGGAGGATGGCTAATCACAAGCATCCGAGGAAGTGATGGGAACATGGGTAAGTGGGATGAGTTACGGCTCGCTTATCTGAGCATCAGTAATGCTATAGAAAGTGCTCTAGATATGGAAATTAAAAGACCTGAGTTCAAATCCTAGCTCCACCTGCACTTGCTACCTGTGGCATGTTGGGCAAGCCACATCACTTTCTTGGGTCTCACTTTCTTCATCTATAAAATGACGGCGTAAGATCAGATGACCTAAAATCCCTTCTAACTGTGGAAATTACAATGGGATTCTCACCGACCCATCACGTGCCCTCTGCCTTGCCCTGTGTGCTCTTTGCCAGGACAGGGGCCCAGATTTTGAGGACAGGGACCCTATCTACATTCCTCACCTCAAGTCAGTGGTCAAGTCCTTGAGAATGGATCACCCCTTGGGCATGTAGCTCTCTTTGAACCATAGAATATCTTGCACTAGAAGGCAGCTTGGAGATAATTTAGTCCAACTTCTTCCTTTTTCTTATTGTCCTCTCCCGTGGAGATGACTGAGGTCCTAGATGCAGGTACACCCTGCCCTAACCATCCCACACAGAGATAAGTTGTATATAGTTCCCTCTTCCACAGCCAAACTAGACTAGCTGCTGGTCCTTAAACATATCCCACCTCTCTCCTCCTGCTGTTTCCTGTGACTGACCGGTGCTCCCTGAGACCCAGCTCAAATGCCACCTCCTCCCTGAAGCATTCCTTGATCCTCCCAGCTAGGGATGATCTCTGACTCTTCTGAACTCCCACAGCACTCTGTATAACCCCATGTCTCACCCTGCTCTCGTGGTGAGCCCTTTGAGAGCAGGAGCCATTTTCCCCAGCACTCACCATCTGCAGACTCTGTGTAGAAGATGTTGCCTGGTGTTTGCCGAATGGACCCCTCCAGCTCTGTACTCACTGTGCTCTCTCCCCCAGGTCTGTGGCTGAGGCTCTGAAGCTAGGGATCCCGGTGGAGCCTGAGTATTTTGAGGAGGTCACTCTGTACTTCAGTGACATCGTCGGCTTCACTACCATCTCAGCCATGAGCGAGCCCATTGAGGTCGTTGATCTGCTCAATGATCTTTACACGCTTTTTGATGCCATCATTGGCTCCCACGATGTCTACAAGGTCAGTGACACGGAGGGGGAGAGATGGAGTTAGAGAAGAGGATCAGAGGGGTGCCACCTACTCGGGAGAGCCAGTATTCTTTGTGATGCCATAGCAGTTGCAGGGCAGGGGGAAGAGGGGTGAGAGTGAGAACTTTGGCTTAAGCAGGGGAGTGGGACCAATATTGACTATTTGGGCCTGGAAGGATCTATGGAAAGGGAAGAAGCCAGAATAGGATGGAAGATTCTATGGCAATCAGCCACTAGGCAGGGAGTTGGGGATAGCTCATTGTTGGATGTCTTGGTCCCCAAAGGTGGAGACAATTGGTGATGCCTACATGGTAGCTTCAGGGTTACCCAAACGGAATGGGCAGAGGCATGCAGCAGAGATTGCCAACATGTCACTGGATATCCTCAGCTCTGTGGGCTCCTTCCGCATGCGCCATATGCCCGAGGTTCCTGTACGCATTCGCATAGGCCTGCATTCTGGTAATCACTCCACTTACCAAGAACTCCCACCCATTGCCGATGAGCTCTTTTCCTCTCCAGGGCTTCTCAAACTGCCCTGTTGGACTCCACACCAGGGATAAGCTTTCTACCCTAGGCTCTCCCCAAACCCCTTCAAATGCACTGGCTCTGTTTTCCAACAACACATCCTCTGTTCTCTCTCTGCTCCATGTCTCTGTGGGTCTCTACGACCCTGTGCCACCCTGTGTCTATAATCAGGCCCATGTGTGGCTGGAGTGGTGGGCCTCACCATGCCTCGTTACTGCCTCTTTGGAGATACTGTCAATACGGCCTCTCGGATGGAGTCCACAGGGCTACGTGAGCTGGGGCCAGGGTGGAGGTTTGGATGTGTTGGGGGTGGGAAGAAAAATAAGGAGGGTTTGCTGTAGGCGGGGCAGGGGTAGAATTAGAAGTGTCAAAAAACTAGCTTTGGGGGAGGCAGGCAATGATGGGGTGCCTGGGAGGAGTTTGGGGTTAGAGATTTTGGAGTGTATTCTGAATCATCGATCCGCTTTCCCCTCAGCCTACCGAATCCATGTGAACCTGAGCACGGTGAAGATTCTGCAGGGTTTGAATGAGGGCTTCCAGGTAGAAGTCAGAGGCAGAACAGAACTCAAGGTAATGCCTTCTAGAAAGCAAGTAGTGGCATAGTGGAGAGCGTTGGACTTGGTCAGGAAGCTCCGAGTTCAAATCTTGCCTCATCATCATCGCTAACGTTTACATAGCATTTACTATGTACCAGGCATTGTGCACTAGTCGTGTGACCTTGGACAAACTACTTATCCTCTATCCGCTTGCTTCCTCTAGTATAAAATGGGGGTGACAGCACCCACTTTCCAGGCTGCAAGGATTAAATTAGATAATATTTGTAAAGTGCTTAGCACATTGCCTGGTATGTAACAGGTGCTTAATAAACGCTTTTTCCCTTCTCCTACTATAGAATCACCCCCGTAATAGGCCTGTCTCCTTGGAAAACCTTTGGCCTCACTGCTACATATTCCCTAGTGTTCGTGTTCTCCTCTCTCTCTCCCCAGAAAAGCAAACAATATTCTTTTATTTTTTAAAACTCTGGTGAAAGAATAAGCCTCCAAATGAAAACCATTTTTTAAAAAAAAATGTAAGTTAACCTGCCTCCAGATTAGTCATACTATGCAGACTGTGTCCTAACTTTTAAAGATGCCTAAATATTTCATGGAGTATTTGCAAATATATCAGACAGTATAGTTTCCATTGCAATCTTTCTAACTTTTTCCCTAGTACACTCAGTAAATATCCATCTTTCTTCCTATCCCTTGGCTGGAACAGGTTCATTCCCCAGGATGCCAGGCCACTCTTGCTCTCCCTCCCCTCTCCCCCAACACCTCTCGCACCAAAGACCAGGGGTGGGGAACCTGAGGCCTTAAGGCCACATGTGGACCTCTAGGTCCTCAAGTGTGGCCCTTTGACCGAATCCAAATCCCTTAGGGATCTGTGAAGTTTGGAGTTGGTTAAAGGGCCGCATTTGAGGACCTAGAGGGCCACATGTGGCCTCGAGACTGCAGGTTCCCCACCCCAGCCCTAGACTAATAATGTAAAGTCATCTCCAGTCTTTGTTCCAAGAAGATACCCCCATTGGTCCCTGGGTTAGCCTTGCCCCCTGGTCTCAGACTCCTCCTTAGCTATGACTCTCCAGTGCTTTTCCTACTGACTTTGAACTTCCTCCACACATTCAGCCTCTTTTCACTGTTGTCCTAATCCCAGACCTGGGATTGCCTTCCCACATTTCTCCCCACAGGGAAAAGGCGTAGAGAATACCTACTGGCTCGTGGGGAGAAAAGGGTTTAACAAACCTATTCCTACCCCTCCTGACCTGCAGCCAGGGTGAGTGGGCTTGGACCCCGGGAAGGGTGGTGGGGTTGGGACCCACAGAGATGTCAGGATCGGAAGTGCAAAAGCTAGAGGGAGGATTTGATAGTCTCCTATCACTGTTACCATCCTCTCCAATTTCTCTACATCTCTCGTAGAGGTCCCTGAGCATAAGTGTTGGAAAATAAAGGAACTAGACCATCTTTCAGGGCCCCTTTCTGCTTTAAATCCTGTGATCCTATGGACCGAGGCTGCTGCCTTTGTTCTCCCTGTTCCCTCTGCTCCACCCCATTTCTGCCTCCCTATAGCTTTTGACACCTGTGTTTCTCCTCTACCCCAACCACTGGGCTGGGAGTCAGGAGATCTGGGTTTGAATCTAAGTTGTGACCTTGGACCAACCGTTTTTCTCTCTCTCAATTTCACCATCTGTAAAATGGAGATGATAATTTGTCATGAGAAGCAAAAGAGATAGTAGATGTGAAGATGTTTAGAAAGCATAAAGTAAAAAATAAAAAATCAGTTTTAAAGTATAATTTCATAGTATTTTCATGTATTTATAGTAATTTAATTATTATATATAATTAATTCAATTTAATGTAATAAGAATTTTAAAAGTATAAAGTCCTCTATGGATGTAAGGTATTATTACTGTCATGGTTGTTGTTTTAATTCCCTAGGGCCAGCAGCCATGGCATTAGTTTGCAAGAGATCCCTGAAGAGAGAAGGAGGAAGCTGGAGAAGGCGCGCCCAGGGCAATTACTGGGAAAATGAGGCTGTGACCCCAAGAACAGGTGACCCCCGCTTCCTAAACCCCACGATTCTCCCTCCATGATATCCCCTGCTCTGAGTCCTCTCCACAAATGCCTCCTTTGTGGACCCCTGGAATCCATTTCATGACTGCTCCTCTATGACACCACTTGATGGCCTTTCCCATTACTTTATTTTTTTAATTTTATTTTTAATTTATGGAATAAAACAAGCATTTCCATAACATAGTACGATAAAAAAGATGATTGCACATGAAGCTGCAACTCTATGCGCAATTTGTATTCCTTTCAAATATACAACAAAAAATTATGTAAATTTCTTTTTTTCTCTGCCCCCATCTTACTAGACACAAATAGGTATATATATACATATGTATATATATATATATGCACACACATATACATATATATGTAAAATTATTCTTATACATACTTCTACTTATCAGTTCTTTCTCTAGATGCAGATAGCATCTTTCTTCATATGTCCTTTATAGTTAATTTGGGTATTTATAATAGTCAAAATGACTAATTCGCTCAGTTGTTGGTTTTTTTTAGTTTATTTATTTTTAGTTTTCAACATTCACTTCCATAAGTTTTAAATTTTCTCTCCCTCCCTCTCCCGCCCCTCCCCAAGAGAGCCTACAATCTGATATAGGCTCCATATATACATTTCTATTAAATATATTTTCACATTAGTCATGTTGTATAGAGGAACTATAGTGAATGGGAGAAACCATGAGAAAGAAAAGCAACAAACAAGCAAACAAAAAGAAAATCGTCTGCTTTGCTCTGCATTCAGACTCCATAGTTCTTTCTCTGGATGTGGTTGGCATTTTCCATCATGAGTCCTTTGGAATTGTCTTCCATCATTGCATCGCTGAGAAGGCTAAGTCTATCCAGATCAGTCCTTGCACGCTGTGGCTGTTGCTGTGTACGATGTTCTCCTGGTTCTGCTCACTTCACTCAGCATCAGTTCATATAAGTCTCAAAGTTGTTCTTAAAACAACATTGCTGTTCCTGTGCACAATGTTCTCTTGGTTCTGCTCATTTCACTCTTCATTATTCTGTGCAAGCTTTTAAAAATAATATTCAGATAACATTCAAAGTTATAATTGCTATGTTTGAAATTCCCTCCATCTTATTTTTACTATTTTCCTTCTCAGGCTCTCTTTTCACCCTAACCCCCTTCTCTTCACTTCTTATCCACTTATTCCTTATTTTACCCTCCCCTCTAAAAGTCCCTTCCTTTTCTTTTCGCCTCATCCACCTAATTTTAATCAATGCGCCCTTCTAAAAGTCCCTCCCCCACCCCATCCCCCAGTTTTCTCACCTCTGTACATGTTCAGAAGACTTCTAACACCTCTTCTTTGTTTCCTCTTCAAACCAGATGAGAGCAAGTTTCCAATGTTAGCAGCCCTCCCCCCACCCCCACCTGTTTCCTCAGTTCTTCCTTTCACACCTAGTTTACTTTCTAATGTCTTTCTCTCTCCGCCCCCTCTCTCTCCCTCAGGAGGAATATGGTTTGTACTGCTCCTGGATGACACATTCTCGTGGTTCCCTGGAGTCATTGAAGAGGCATGCCTTATGCCAGAACCAAAAGATTCTCAGACTGTAGAATACCTGACTACAAGTTTGTTTTGTGACTTTTGACAAGTAATTTTCCTTCTCTATAAAATAAGAAAGTCAGACTGGACAATTTTTAAGGTCCCCTTTGTACTCTGACCCTCTGACTCTCTGTGGTTCTGTGATCTTGATCCTGAGACATTAGAACATTGGTCCATGTTGGATTTCTGGAACTCTAGAACCTTCTACTCTGAAGGTTCCTCCAACTGCAGACATTTCTAGGGCTTCAGATCAACTAGCCACCAAGGGCCTCAGAGCCTATTCAAACTGAGGATATTTTGAGCTTCCAGCTTCAAACAGTTCTGGGACATGGGAGGTCCCAGGGATTCAAGAGGCTTTTGGGACACCAGAACCCACAGCCCCAAATGATTTGAGGACTTTGGAACTTTAAGCATCAGAAGATCCCAGAGATTTGGAAGGGTAGCATGGATGGACCTCCAAGAGAGTGCCAGTCCATGGAATGGACTTCAGATATTCCCTGCCTGGTTGCAATCCAATTGACCACGTTAAGACCATATCCCTGTTTGAGGAAAGCTATTTTCTGGCCATTCAGGACCAAGGCCTGGTGCCACGGATTGGGGAAAATAAACTGTCTTCTGCTAGACTATGCAGCCAGAAAAACTGATGACTCAGCGGCTACTGAACTGGAACTGAGTGGGGCGGCCTCCCTCATTCATGCAATCATGCCTTGCAGCCACGTCAATGATTGTGGTGATTGTGATGATGAGTGATCTAAGAACACAAGTCATAATATACAACTTGATCTTGAAAAATGACTCCAATTGTAGACATTCTTCATGTTATTTTGTCATCTTTAATGATCACTAGAAGTGTCCACGGACCATTCCAAGCTTGATTTAACATTTGGAGAAAATTGTTATTCAACAGATTTCATGCATATTCTCACACCTTATTTATTAGGTGCTCAGGCCAGTGGGGAGCTCTTCACCATGTTTATGTGAAACTGTTATCTACTCAGCTCCTCAAAATGAGAACCACTGCTATTCTCATGCTGGCTCTCCTTGGATTGCATTTTTGAGGAAATCCCAAATACCATTTACACATTTCTCATCCCGAGTCATCAGAAAGGCCCAGATCTACATCTTAGTGTTCCCTCCACTTAGATTCCACTCCTTTCCTTTTTTTCCAGACAAGTAGTATGTCAGCTCAGGTGCCAAAGGAGACAAAGATGTCAGGTGTCACTCCGCAATCTCTCCAAACTTTGCAATACTCACAAGGTCAATGCCTGGGCATATCTATCTCAAATTTGCTGCTCTATCACTTGATCAGGGAAGAAAATATGAACGAGACAGTGGTGGTGTCCATGTGCTCACAGCCACCATTGGCAGGGTAAGGGACAGGGAAGCCCTTCCCCCACCCAGCTCCTGAGAGATAATTCAAAGGTATCTCCTTATAGCCACAAAAGAAAAAGAAGGGTATGTAGTCCCATCTCTGCAACCCTGAGTCATCCGTTTTTCTGACTTCTCCATTATAAGACTTTAATCATTTCATAGCACCAGCCTCTTAGTCCTAGATGGTTGGAAGTCAACTCCCCCTCAATATCCACATGGTCACTTGAACTAAACCAGGCAGACCCTATCTGAGCATACTTCTAGGACTGGCCATCACAGGCCAATCAGCCCGTGCTACACTAGCCTTGGGATCTCTGAGAATCCTGGGATTCAATGCCTTCTACTTCCCTCCAACTATCACCCCCACTATAATCCACCCGCCCGGGGATCCTGGGACTTGAGCCCAAGCCAAATTACAGAAGGTAATGGGATTAGGTGCTATGACCTCAGAGGATTCTGGGACTAAAGTCCTCTACTTCTCACCTTGCTGGGTGTCAAGAGGTGCTGAGGTCATTGCCTTCCAAAGATAAAGGATAAGCTACTGAATCGGATTCCCTTCAACACCCTGGGTGGGGGCTGGGCAGTGGGGGGGGTGGGGGGAAGGGTAAGTGTTTGGGGTGTGTGTGGTGGGGTGTTGTGTGTGTGTGTGTGTGTGTGTGTGTGTGTGTGTGTGTGTGTACATGTGGTGGGAGTGGTGAGGGGTTTGGGTTTGTCACTCAGGGCTTAAAAGATACCTAAGTGCACACTTTAGGGAATATCTTAAGCCGCTATTTAGAAACCCGTCCTTTTGCACATGGGAGAGAGGCAGTGTGGCAGTGAGCAAAGAGCACAGGACTGGGCATCCTGAAATGTGAGTTCATGTTCCGTCTCTGCCACTTACTTAGCTGTGTGACCCTGGGCAAGTCTCTTTACCTCTCCGAGCCTCAGTTTCCTCAACTGTGAAATGGGGATAATGATACTTGCACTACCTCCCTCGCAGAGCACCATAAATTTCAGTTTATGGGCAAAGCTGACCTGCCTAAGGACATAAAACCTCAGAGCCAGAAGGGACAATCCAACCTGTACCTGAGTAGGATTTGCCTCTTCAACGTTACCAACAGCCTCTGAATAAAGTCCTTTAGTGAGAGGGATCTGCTCCCTCACGAGGCAGTCCATCCTGTAACTGGACTTCACTTGTTAAAAAGTTTTTCCTTTAGTAGAAAGCCATTGTACTAAATATCTGCTTCTCTGAAATTTCTACCCATTTTGCTCCCTCTGTTACAAGAAGAAAAAACCTAATCTCTTTTCTACCTACATATATTTGAAGACCACTTTCATGTCCCCCATTGCCAATCCCCAGTCTTTTCTTCTCCTGTCTAAACATTTGTAATTGTTTCAGCTGGTTCCAGTGTGGATGGTCTCTCTCTCATCCTCTTGGTCATCCTCTTCTATAATTGTCCTTCCGAAACAATGGTGTCCCACAGTACTTGAGACTTGGTTTGACTGGAGAAGAGTAAGGCAAGATGCTCACCTGCTCCATTCTGAACACTCTTCCTCTCTGTGACCCCTAAGGTCACATTTGCTTTCTGGCTTTCATGTTGCCCTGATGACACATTCAGCTTGGATTTAATGAAGCCACCCAAAGATGCTGATTCAGGGCTTTAGAAAAAAAAAAAGAGTCCGTAATGAGAAATTACTGTGAATCTATAATGACCCAGGATGCTGGGGGAACAGAATGTTCTATGTGAATTTCTTCTTAACCAGAGGGTGTAAAATTCAGGACCGCCTACTTGCTTATCTGCTTTAGAGCCTCCTCATTCTCTATGGGGGTGGTCATTCTAAACAGCAGCTCCCAGGATATGATATTATTTAATTCAGTTAAACTCTTATTAAAACATACAAGGAGCTCTAATGGGCAATTAGGACACAAATATAAAAAATGAAGCAGTCCTTGGCCTCAAGGAGATTTCAGTCTAATTATGCAAAATGTGTATATAGTCCCTTAAACACAGTAGAAATTCAATGTTTGTTGAATTTGAATGAGCATATTACAAGGTAAGGAGTGATACGGGCACAAGAAAAATAGAAAGTACTTTGTAAAGATTTGAGGAAGGAGAGATCACTTTTAGTTGGAAGGACCAGGGAAGACTCCACGGAGGAGGTAACAATTGAGTCAGGCCTTGAAGAAAGAAAAATCTTTAACAATCAGAGATAGGGGAGGACTATATTCCGTGATGGAGGGGCTAAGTTAAATTTGGAAAGAGTGAGTCCTTCATTTTGAAAAGTAAAGTACATGAAAGTAAATAGTATGAAATAAGACTGGAAAGATCGTCCAGTTGTGGAAGGCCTTAAAACACCAGACTAAGGAGCGTTGTATTTTATCCTGTCGTCAGTGAGAAGCCACTAGCAACTTCTGAGCAAGGCAGTGACAAGTGCATTCTAGCTCTAAGTCTTAGAGTGAACAAGGATGCATGCTGGTGATCCTCAAAGGATCCCCCAAAGCTCCCATAGCCAGTGAGCAGCAAAGTTATGATCCAAGCCCGAATTCTCTGACTTCAAACACACAATTCTTTCCGCTATAATGGATTGGAGAGGGGGAAGACTGGAGGCAAGGTTGTCAGTTCAATATAATAGGGCATGGTGAAGTGATTTCCACAGGGTCACACAGCTAGTAAATGTCTGAAGAGGCATTTGAACTCTTGAAGATAAGTCCCCAGGCCCAGCACTCTATCCACCTTGCCACCTAGTTGCCTACAGGCCCTGGGTTAGATGATCTTTAAAGTTCCATCTGGCTCTAGAATTCTATGACCTGTGATCTTGGGAGGGTATTTGAGGGTTAAAGAATACAACGTATGCCTGCTCTGGGTCTCCTCTTGCCTTTCAGACATTCTTCACAGCTGTAGAGTTGAAGCTAGCTGATAGAACAGGGAAAACACAGGTTAAAGGCGTTGAAGGCAAACCCTTTCCTAACACTCAGGGAATTCCTTTTGTTGGTGGTGTGTAGTGTTGTTAGCTAAATTCCTCTAGCAGCTTATTTTCTTGTGTCTTTCTGCATTCAATTCAACAAACATGAATCATGTACCTGCTGTGTGCAGTGCACCGTGTTGGGGCTTAGGTGAGATGCAAAACCCAGGAAATCGTGCACTTACAGGGCTTATAGTCAGCCAGGGAATATGATGCGCTGGGCTACAGAAACATACACAGGTAACAAAGATGCATAACAAGTAATACTTGGCAAGCACATACAAGAGAGGCATCAAAGTGCTCATTCTTCTAAGAGGGGTGGGCAGGGGGGCGATTTAAAAAAGCTCCAGCCTCCAATAGAAAAAACCACAGCAAATCGAGTTTTGTTGTATTGAGCTGCTACTGTCCCTGAACTTGTGACCCCTCCTCTATGATAGTCTATAACGAAAACAATGACATCTTTTAAAAACTCGAGATAAGAGGTATTGAGCTAATTAAAATAAAATAAACTTCATTTTAATTCAATATAAAGTAATTTTAGCTGAGTTGGTATTTACCTCCCTGGTTTGTAAGTTCAATAAAAATGTGGGATAAAAATACAACTTTTGGTTTTTTTTATTGCTTTTGCAAAATCTCCTTTTATATTTGCTCCGAGCTTGATGTCACCAACAATTTGCAGATGGGCTGGGCTGGGCTCTGACACACGCACTGTGCCATGTTTCACTACAGGTCTGTTACAGGTTGTACTCACCCTGTCACAGCTGTGGTCAGGGAATCATAGAACTCAACCCATACTCCAACAATGTCCCCAGTGAGTGACCTTCTGTTCCCTGTGAGAAGGTCTCCTGAGACAGGGAAACCTCCACCTCCAAAGGAACTAGACATACTTGTCTCCATTGCTCATTGAAAACGACAACTCTAACCAAGTTTTATTCTTTTTCTTATCTATCTCAAGGCAGTCTGTCTTTTATTTCTTCCTTGGCTATCCCTTCCTTTAAATTTCTATTGCTATCAGTCTAGTCTGGGCCTTTACCACTAAGCCTCTGCCATCACAGAGTATCCAAATTGGAAGATACCTCAGCTCCCACCTTGTCCAACCTGTCCACCTGTCCAAGAATGTCTCCTATTACTTCCCTTAAAAATAAGTATACCCTTTGCTTGAGAAACCTTGGATAGCCCCTTTCACTCATGGTTAGCTCTAATTTTGAGTAATGTTTTTCTGGAGGTGCAGCCTAAAGATGCATCTGCAAGTTTCCTCCGTTGTGCCTAGTTCTGCCCTCTGACGGGAACTCTAATCTTTCCTTTATCTGCCAGCCCCTCAAATGCTTGAGCATAGCTATCCTGTCCCTACTAAATCAACTTTTCTCCATGCTAAAGTATCCTTGGTTCCTTTGGTCAAATTTCCAGACATTTCACATGATTGTTCTCTCTTTTTTTTTTTCAGGGGGGGAAGGCAGGGCAATTGGGGTTAAGTGACTTGCCCAAGGTCACACAGCTAGTGTGTCAAGTGTCTGAGGCTGGATTTGAACCCAGGTCCTCCTGACTCCAGGGCCAGTGCTCTACTCACTGCTCCACCTAGCTGCCTCATAGGATTGTTAACAAGCCTATTTTGTAGCTCCCCAGACTGGATATCCTCCCTCTTTTTTCCATGCCTTTACACAGTCTGTCTTTCATGTCTGGAATATTTTCCCTTTTCACCTTTGCCTCTAAGACTCTCTAGCTCCCTTCAAGGCTGAGCTTAGGCGCCACTTCCTATGAGAAGCGGTCCCCTCAGTTGTCAGGGCTCTCTCTCTCAAACTATCTTACATTTGTGTATGTGTGCATGTTGAATTCCCTCAGTTAATAGATACTTAATAAATGTTTGTCGAATGCACTGAATGTGGTAAGATCTTGAAGGCTTTCACTGTCTTGATCACCGTCCTTTGGGAAAATTTCTAGTTTGTCAATATCCTTCCTAAAATACATCACTCAGAATTTGGCACAATATTCCAGATGCCGCCTGACCAAGTCAAAGTACGTATGGCTGCACCATCATCTCCACTATCCTGGGCACTGTTCTAGGGCAGCCCAAGCTCTTATTGGCACTTTTGTCTACCAAGTAACACTATTGACACATAGGCTTGCGGTCCATTAAGACCCCCATCTCTTTTTCAGACAAATTACAGTCTAGGGCTGTATTTTTCCTTTTGAAGTCAATTTTTTTGCACCTGTGTAGCACTTTATAATTTTTCCCGTTAAATTTCATCTTATTACATTCGGCTCAATTTTTTAGACCGCTGAGGTTTTTTTTTATTCAACCTCTGTAAAAGTGAAGCATTAACTATCCTGTGGCCTGTGACATTGTGTTGTTGTTGTCTTTGATGGGGGGAACCATCTGTCCTTTCCTAGTCACAATATATTAACAAAAGTCATTTGTGTCAGCAGGGAGTTGTTGGGAACAATGACTAGCTAAAAGGATTAGAAGGGGACGGCTAAAGTTCTGAACCTCTGGGTGACAACGCTCCTAAGAAATGGAAAAGGTGAGGACAAACAGAGAACTGTGCTCTTGGGTCTCAGTTTACATAATTATGCAACCCTAGCTAGTGTCCTGAATCAAATTTGGAGGGAGGGAGTATAGATAGTAACTTAATAATGTGAGGAGCTAGGACAGGCTCAGATAGGGAGAAGAGTAGTAGTCAAGGCAGAAACCCACCCACGTAGGGTGAAGAACATTTAAGCACCCTCTGCTTACTTTCCAATGACTTCAGGCCCTAGACTGGTCAGTATGTGTCAGAAGAAGGGCTTTGATCCAAGGTCTTCCTGTCTTCATTTATCTACAATTACATTGCCTTTCTAATTCTGATCAATGACAAGGTTAAATTTCATGTATTTCTGTAACCTTCATGACCTTGTTTTAGCACTATATATATATATATATATATATATATATATATATATATATGTATGTGTGTGTGTGTGTGTGTAAACAAGTTCATGTTACCTTCTTAGAAATTTTTCCCCGTTTTTCCCCTTTATAGTGATCCTACACTTATCTTAAACTTCTAGCAGGCTTAGCCTGGGTCCAGAAATAGCCATTAAAGACATCCTCTTCTCCCTTTTACTCATGAGGTCTTATTGAACCCTAAGTTTCTTAAGAATTCTTAAGAATTATTTGGTTTTCTATCCTATGGTTGGAAACAGAGAAATAGTAAACTGAAATTCGAAGAACCAAATGAGAATGGAAAAAAAAGCTACAGGTAAGCTCAAATATTGAAAGAGATAGAAACTAAAATAGACAAAAAATTATGTATTATAAAAATGGATGTTTAGATCATGACCCTGAGTTATCAAGGGAAGGTTAGCTAATATTCCATTTCATAAAACAAGTAAATATGTAAATATCTCTAATGACGGTTAATGAAAAGTTTTGGCACTTCGGAAACTTCATTGAAAATTACTTACCCTTTACAAAGGGTTTGTAACTTTTTAGTCTTCTTAAGCCTTACTCCCCACTGGGACAAGTGACACTGGCCTCCTTATTGTTCATCAAACAAGACATTTGTGAGAGGAATTGTGATTTTTATGTTGATCGATATGATATGTGTAATGAATATACTAATAATTTAGATTTTTCAGAATTGCCTCTTCTGGCTTGTGAATCAGAAGCTTACGATGCAGCTTGAAATGATCAATCAAATCCGTGACAATGCTATCATGATCACTGCATTCTTGTGCTTGTGTACCTTAAATCAATAAAAGAATTCTAGAACCTGTTCCAATCACAGAACTCTGGTTCTGTGCCCTGGGGGTTGGTCATGACACCCAAAATTTGAAATAATCAAAGAGTTGTTGTATTGTACTCCACCTGTAAGTTTGTTATGGGAAACCACTCAGGCCCTGGAAAGGATTGTTTGTTTGGTTTTTTTAATAATAAATTTATTTTTTATTTTTAGTTTACAACACTCAGTTCCACAAGTTTTGGGGTTCCAAATTTTCTGTCCCTCCCTTTCCTCTTCCCTACCCCCCAAGATAACATGTAATTCAATGTACATATACCTTCTATATATACCTTCACATTATATATATACATATACCTTCTACATTACCTTCACATTAAAATTATTTACATAATAGTCCAGTTGTAAAGAAGAATTATAACCAATGGAATGAATCATGAGAAAGGAGAAATGAAACCAAAAAAGAAGGAAAAAAAAGAGCAAAAAGTTTGCTTCAATCTGCATTCAGATTCCGTAATTCTTTTTCTGGATGTGCATAGCTTTCTCCATCTTGAGTCTTTTGGAGTTGTCTTTGAATCTTGAGTTGATGAGAGGATTCAAGTCTATCAGAGTTAGTCCTTACAGATACCATGTGTCTGTAATCGTGTGTAATGATCTCCTGGTTCTGCTTCCCTCACTCATCATCAGTTCATATAGGTCATTCCAGGTTATAATGAAGTCTGTCTGCTCTTCATTTCTTATAGAACAATAGTATTTTATTATATTCATATACCACAACTTGTTCAGCCATTCCCCAATTGATGGGCAACCCCCTGATTTCCAATTCTTTGCCACCACAAAGGGTTGCTATAAATATTTTTGTACATACGGGTCCCAAAAGGGTTGCTTGTAATCCACCTTCCCCTCTCCTTCCCCACCTGTGATTCGTGTATATAAGCTGTCCATCCTAGAGAGCATTCCTCACTCTAGAACTGATCAATTAAACTGCTACTCCACTACTGGCACTCCTGTCTCTAGGCCTGCTTTGTGCAGCTCCAAGAATTCCCAGGTTAGAGACTGGCTTGGTAAAATCCTGTTAATACATTCTATCTTTTGATTTGGGGCAGTTTTACTGGCTGTCCCCCATGCCTGGAATGCTTTCTCTCCTCACTTCCATTTCCTGCTCTGCCTGGTTTCCTTTAAGTCCCTGCTAAAATCCCATTTCTACAAGAAGCCTTTTTCCATTCCATTTAATGCCAGTGCCTTCGCTCTGTTGATTATCTCCTGTTTTTCCTATATATATCTTGTTTGTACAAAGCTATTTGCATGTCATCTCCCCCATTAGGTGATGAGCTTCTTGAGAGCAGGGACTGTGGTTTTTCCAGTTTGTTTGTTTGCATCTCCAGCAGTTAGCACAGCACCTGGCGAATAGTAGGTGCTTAACAAATGTTTGTTGACTGCTATAGAGTGAGTTCTAGTTCAAATATGAAGCAGATGGCCTTTGAGATCCCTTTACAACTAAGTTTTTATGATTCTGAGAGTTATGTCCCCTTTGACATCTGTGGCTGTGAAAATACAGCATAGCTTTAGCAATAATATCCTAAAATAACTCTCCTCCAAGAAAGTCTGTCTCTGTGTCCTCATTCTGTGTGCCTTTGTGCATCTGGATTTCTCTATGATTTCTTCTTTGTTTCTGTCTCTGTTCCTCTCTGCCCCATTTTAATTTCACACATTCATCCAAGAGATATTGTGCTTGTGCTGCGCACTATGGGGGAATCTCATCAAAACTATAGGTCTCAGTCTTTATGGTTTTACTGGAGAGACACCCACAGAAGCATACACACACACACACACACACACCAGTTAAACAGTAAGACAAAACATAATATGATAAAGTTTTCTCTTCTTTCTTTTCCCCCACCCCCACCTCCCTCCAACCTAAGTCTAAATTTGGATTTGGATTCAGCAGACCTTGGCCAAGTTAATTCTCTTTTCCCCGCCTTCATTTTCTCCCTTGTAAAATAAGGGAGTTGAATGTGGTGATTTCTAAGGTCCTTTCAACTATGACATTCTGCGGTATAATTCTGCTATAATGACACAGAGCTAAACTTCTCTCCTTTTCTTACTTGTGGTCATGGACTAGATTTCTTTCCCTTACTCTTTTTTTTTAATCTTAAAATTTTCATATGCTATTTTTCCTTTTACATCATTTTCATTTCCAAAAATATTCTTCTTCCTCCCCCTCCTCAGAGAGCCAACTCCTAAAACAAAGATTTTTTTTAAAAAAATTTTAAAGCAGTTCAGCAAAACCAAGAGAAGCAGGAACATTGTATCTGGAGAAGTTGAATCTCTTCCCCTACGTGGATCAGGAGGAATAAGTAGCAACATTCCTGGACAATCATCCCTTATTCTTAATTAACTGACATAATAATGGGGCGTTTTCTCTCTCTGTCTCTCTCTCTTTGGACTTCAATATCATTCCTCAGCCGACTCCACACTCATATCAGCCCCTTTGGTTTTCTCATCCTGCCGGCCCTCTTCTCCCATTGGGGATTTCCTGTGGGGAGGTCTTCTGCGATTTGGAGTGGGGCCCAGGCCCAGCAACCTCCATTTAACTCCTAGCTTCACGCCTTCATCCTCTACTTTCTCCCATCTCCACCTCTATACTCTCGGACTTCTCATCATACCTTTTGTGTGTGGTCTTCCCCTATCAGGGTATAAGCACCTTGGGGGCAGGTACTTTCTTCTTCTGTTTACATATGTATCACTAGAGCTTAGCACAGTGGGCCCTAAGTAAGACTTAATAAATGCTTGTTGCCTCGCCTTCTCCTTTTAAAGCCCACCAAATTCATTTTTTTATTCATGTACCCCTCAATTATATTGTTTCCACGGACTTTCTGCTACATTGTTTCTGAGAAACCTTCAGATGACGTAAAAACCCTAGGGTTGTAACTACTGCCAGGAACAGGGCCATCTATCTGGATCATTTTTCAGCGACGGCCTTCTAAAACCTGTCTTAAGAAAATATACCACCACCACTGGGGAGGTGCGAGTTTATGGTTGTTACTTGTCCTTTGTTCTCTAAGAGGACCAGAGAGTATATGGTACTTTATCCCGGAGACAGGTCTAAACACTGCCCTCACTTTGATCTTCTGATAACCACATACCGCGGCTTGCCACTCCGTAGTGCATTTATTACAAGGGGCTCATTGAAGCAGTGGGGAACTATGCCCAAAAAGTTGCTAAATTGTGCATATCCTTTGACCCAGTTGTTGCTACTCTTAGGCCCTATTCCCCAAAGAGAACAAAGAAAAGTGAAAAGGATCCATTTGTACCAAAAATTATAGCAACTCTTTTTGTAGTGGAAAAGAATTGGAACCCAAGAGGGAGTCTATCAATTGGAGAATGGCTGGGCAAATTACGGTACATGGGTGAGACGAAATATTATTAACGCCATAAGAAATGACAAAAGGGACATTTTTGTAAAAACCTCGTACGATGCAGAGTGAACTGAGTAGGACCAGGAGAACAACGGATATAACAACAGTGTAAAGACAAACAACTTTGAAAGACTTAAGGACTCTGATCGATGTAATGGGTAACCATGATTCCAGAGGACTGACAAGGAAGCATAGTATTTGTGTCCTGACAGGTGAAGAAATCAAGGTGCAATACAAGATTTATCTGGGCATGGCCAATAAGGGAATTTGTTTTATTTGACTATGCTTATTTGTTATAAGGGGTATATTTTTCTTTTCTTTTTTTTCCTGGGGAGTGTGGTGGGGTGGAGATGAGAGGGAGAGAAAAATAAATAGTAATCGAAAATAAGGTAAAATAAAAGTTAAAACAACTCAAAAAGGCTTCAGACTTTCAGTGTAGTTTCTCAACAAAACCAATTATTCTTCACGAGTTTTCTGTGGTTAAATTGAAAAAGCATATTTTAAACGAGCTTTTGCAAAATGACTGCCAATTTTTGGTTCTGGCAAGGAATGCCAGCTGGGCCAGGGGCAGCCGCATGATTTAGAGGTGACTTTTGATACCCCAGGGGCTCCATCTTTCTTCAATTCCCAAACCCTTCATGGGACCATTGAACCAAAGACTGTCAGAGTTGGAAGGAACTTTTGAAACCATCTAATCCAATGAGTCCTTTTTATAGGTGAAGAAACTGCAGGTCAAGGACAGAAAGTTATTGAAGACACAACAGAAAGCTTTTTACATCATTTTCTCTAAAACCACTAGTTAAATTATAACTTTATCTGCCTCCAATTGAATATTAGGTGACAAAATTGAGTGTAGAGTGACAGAGATATGAGCATTTTGTGGCACAGTGGAAAAAGAGGCTCAAGATTTAGAGTTAGAAGATCAGGGTTTGAATTTTGACTTAGCTAAATGTGTAACCTTGGCTAAGTCATTCCTCCTCTCCATGCCTCAGTTTCCTCAAATGCAAAATGAAGAGGTTGGACTGAATGACCTCTAAAATATCTTTTGGCTCTAAAGCATGTGACCCTGTAACCCAATTAGAGAATTAAATGCCTTAGCTACTTAATAAGCATGTGTTGAATTGAATCCAATACAATATTCTCCTCTTGGTTTACCCGGTGATGTGCCTTTAGAGAGGGAGTCAGGAAAACCACAAGTATTCTTCAGTTGGTCTCAGGGAAAACTTGTCACATGTCTAGAAGACCTGAAGACAAGAAGGATCCAAATTGATTCTAGAATTATAGAAGTTTGGAAGGAACTTAGAGCCGATCTAGTCCAATCCCCTCATTTTACAAGTGAGGGAAATGAGGCCCATTAAGGATACACAGTATTAACACAACCAAAAGTCAGATAACATTTAAGTGCCAAAGCCAGAATTCAAACTCATGTCTTCTAACTAAAAATTCACTACTTCTCCCCTGTCACCACACTGCCTCTCCTGCCTCAATCTTCCCAGCAGGAGCCCAAAGCTTAAAGGGGGTGATAAAGAATGGCAAAGCTCTAGAATGCACGAAAGATCAGATACCAGTTGGCAAGGGAATGATGGGGGTGCTGTGCAGTCTTCTGGATATGAAAGTCATTCTAGAACTTCTAAACTACACAGGACTGGCTGAAAGCAACAGCTGGGGTATAGTTTGACCCTGTGGTCCTAAACTTGGGCCTTGTCTGTGCTGACTCCGCAAACTCACACAGGAGCAATAGGCTGTTGACCTGGGGGCCATGAATATTTGCAACTTCTGGAACACCCAGGAAAGGTAAAGGCTGGTGTTTAGAGGGTGCCTGAGCTCTCATCTGGACTTTATTTTTCATCCTTCAAGGAAAAATGAATTGATGTACTTTGTTTTTACACAGCAGAGACTCTCCAACAAATACCCGTTTGGGTATTAATAAGACTTCTGAAGTTTTTCCCTGAAAAGTTAGTTTATTAATTGTTAACAGAAAGGAAGGCTATCTTAGTATAGCACCAATATTGGGAGGGCTATTTGACCAGATTTTTGTTGCTTCTTGTTGATTTTATATTCACTGTTGTTGTCATTATGAATATTATTTGTTGGTCTCATCTTTCTGAATTCTGCCCGCCATCATTTGTCTTCACATTTTTCTACTGAATTCTTCATATTCATCATTTCTTCCAACAGTCATAATATCCCATTGTTTATCTATGCCACAGGTTGTTCAGTCATGCCCCAATCTTGGGACATTTTGTTTCTACTTTTAAAAAAATCACAAATAATGCTGTTATGAAGATTTTTGTATCTGTTATGTTGAAATGGGCCTTTGTGACTGTCAATAGCCTCCTTGTCACTCAGACTTTTGCAGAGGCCTACAGAGGCATCTTCTTGACCTCAGTCTTTCTCTAATCAGATCCTCTTTTTAAAAGACATTTCTCATTTAAAAAAATGTCTTATGGAGGATCTTTTTGACAGTGCTTCCACTTCCCAATGACACGTCCCATCCCCAAAAGAACCAAAAACAAAAGCCGTTAGCCACATTTGACAATATATGTCTCATTCTGCACAGATAGTCCACCACCTTTCTGCTGAGAAGAGGCAAGCAGAATTTTACCAACAGCCTCTGAAGTCATGATAGTCCATAAGACTGGAATTCTAAGTTTTTTGATAAGGTTTTCTTTTAGAGTACAGAGGTCATCTCACGTATCCTTCATTAGGCATCTAGGTGAAATGGTAGATTGAGTCCTGGCCTCGTCGTCAGGAAGCCCTGAGTTCAAATCCCAGCTCAGACTCTTAATGGGAGGGTGACCCTTGGCAGGTCACTTGATCTCTTCCAGCCCTAGTTTTCCCATTTGTCGAATGAAGGTGATACTAGCACCTAGGTGCTTGTGAAGATCAAGTGGGGTCAAATATATGCAAAGTGCTATATAAATGCTAGCTGTCATCGCTGTCCCCATTGGGCTCACTTCAGTCGGCATCAGCCTGGAAAGTGTTGCTAAGTTTTTCCAAATTCTTCATCTTCATCATTTCTTACAGCACAGTGACAGTCCGCTACATGCATGTGCCACAGTTTGTTCTACCATTGCCCGATCAATAGGCATCTGCTCGTCTTCCATTTCTTGGTTACTACAAAGAGTACTGCTATATTTTTTGTTTAAATGGCACTTTTCCCTCCGTCTTTAACTTCTTTGGGACATATCCCTAGAAACAGTATTGCCAAGTCAAAGCTTAATGACTTTTTCTAGCATGTTTCCAAATTGTTTGTCAGAACTGTTCTCGTCGCTACTAAAAGAACCCTGTAATGCACAGGTCTGATCATATCATTCTTCTCTCCTCCAAAGTCTCAAAGATGGGGCAGCTAGGTGGCGCAGTGAGTAGAGCACCGGCCCTGAAGTCAGGAGGACCTGAGTTCAAATTCAGCCTCCGACACTGGATATACTTACTAGCTGTGTGATCTTGGGCAAGTCACTTAACCCCAATTGCCCTGCTAAAAAATAAAAACATGAAAAAAATAGCATAGTCTCAATGACTTCTCATTGCCCTTCAATTAAATTCCAAAATCCTTAGGGTAAGCATTCAAGGCCATTCCCAATCTGGGCTCAAGCCTGCCTCAATAGCTTTGTTTTCTCACCCACTCTATCTGCACTCTACTCCCCCTCTCCTACTCCCCTCCCACTTCACATTCTATCAAAGTCTGTCATGCTCCAGTCAAACAGGATTACGGAAACATCTCTTTAGAACATGCTCTACATATCTGTCCCTGTGTCCTTCTGAATGCTTGGAATGTTTTCTCCTCCTCATATTCCTGTAGGAATATGCGCTCTTCTAAATATCAATTCCAAAAGAATTCTTGCTAAAGAAATTTATATCAGGAGAAATTTTGTAAACTTTGTAGGAGAATTGTGGTCTTTGTTAAGGATTAGTGATTAAGACCCTAAATTCTTCAGTCTGATGATGTGAAACTGCTTGGTATAGAAGCTTGGCCCACTCCCCACCTCCCAATCACAGCCACCTTCATCAATAGTCTCCAACAGTGTTGAATGTGTGCCAAAACCAAGTTGCCCAAAAGACCGATCCTGAATTCGGAAAAGACCGTCTCTGAGTTCAGTCTCACATACATAACCTGACTGATCAACATTCCCGAGCCTTCAAGGCTGACCAGAATAATTGAGACTTTATTCATCAGCTATGCCTGAGATGAACTATTTCTTTCTATGTAAGCAGAAATAGTCCAGCTTCAAATTGCTTTGCAGGGGAAGGTTTTCCTCACAATCTCCATAGGGATGTTGGGGCTTATATTGCTGTGTTGACAACTGATGTCAGACTAGGAACTTGACAGGCCAAGAGGGAGAAGGGAAGACAGCAAGGCTGGGTGAAGGAGATGAGTATCCATAAGCAGTAAAGGAGAAGAAGAGAGGCAGGAGTAGGTGGGACTGTGATGAAATGGTGATGGAATTGGGCAGGGCTTGGGGAGGGGGGGAAACTTCAGTACTAGGTTTAAGAAGACCTAGTCTTTGCTGAGGCTCCATCAGGGTGTAGGCTGGCAGGGCAGTGATGACTAGAATGCAATATCATTCCTTTCTGACATTTCCAGAGCTGGGGTGTAGGGAAAATTTAGAGTAGCTTTGTTATCCTCGGGAGTTCTCTATCATGCCCTGCTCCAATGAGATCTTAGCAGAAGCTAAGGTGAGGGTGTGAACCGGGGTGAGCAGCTAGGGGCGTTTTTTGGGATAGGACCCATGAAAGTGTTCTTATGAGTCTTCCATTTCCACAGGACCTTTATGGGTGGGAGACCCGACCAACTGGTACTTCCCTGTCCTATGGCTTGCAACCTCTCTGTTTCTTCAATCAAGCAAAGCAAGTATTTGAAATTATGGTTTTCTGCTTTAGGTCTTTCTATTGGAAACTTGCCTAGATGTTGCCTTCCTTGCTTGTGGGACTTCCATTCGGTGTTAGTGCCCATTCTCTTTATCTACCTCGGTCCACACTAAATCAGAGATACACCTCTCATCTCTAAAGGAATCAAAGCTTCTTCCTGAATGTCTACTGGCATTGGCATTAATCATACCAGAAAGATATTTGGTGTCTGATTTTCTTTATTCATAACTGAATACAGGATATACATGACAAAACAAGTTGGGCTGGGGGATGGGGGCATCATAGCACCCAACCTGATACTAAACTGAATAAATGAGCCCTAGGATGCTTTGGGCACAGATGGGAGAGGGGAGAAAGGGGAAGCAGTGTCCAGACTTTCGTCTTTCCTATTTCTACATTAGCTAAGCTGGAAGCAGAGTGGAATTAGCCATGAATGTCATGTCCAGCTGGAGTCTTGGAGCAGAGCAGGGGAGCTGGCACTTTGAAATCAGACCTGGCTCCACCTTCCCAGTAGCACTTCCTTCTACATGGTACAAGAGGGAGAAAGAATTCTCTTTGGGCTTCCTCCTCCTAAAAGCTACCAAAGCCAAGTTTGAAGATGTCACCAAACTGGTGAAGTCTGTAATAAGGTCTGCTGTTTACAGCCCCAGTACGGCTCCTTGATTGTTTTTCGTTTTGTCACTGTATTTCCAGCCACTAGCACAATGTCTTAGATATAGAAAGTGCTAAAGAAATATAGATTAGCTTAGATTGGAGTGGAAATGAAGCAGAGGTGGCCCAGACTGAAGGCAGAGAGGCTGATTAATTTTTTGAGAGGAGGGGGGACAGGATGGGTGAAAGGCAGGAAGAGGGAATTCTGGGCAAAAGAAAGAACAGTCACAAAGATACGAAGTGGGGCTGGCTGGGTTTGGGGGAAATAAGGGATCTTGGACGTTTGCTGGGGAAACAAAATGAAGGTGGTCAGAGATGGGACTTCTTGATTGAGAATGGAGAGGGAAATGGGGATGTTTATCTACTTTTCAAAAGAAAGTCCTGACAGGACTGGTCTGGCCTGGTGTTAAGGTTGGACATGAGACAGGCTGACCTTAAGGGGAACTTAACCCAAGTTTCAAATCTGGAACATATTTGCTTAAGACTCTCTTCACTGGTGGAGAGAATTATGACTCAAAGTTTCTAAGGTGGCCAACTGTAAACCAAGGACATGTTGAGGAGCAGGATTTCCTCTCCATGTCTGTTTTCCAAAGTCAGTTTTCTTTCTCACAAGGTCTCTCCCAGAAGAGGACCTGGAACCACATATGATTTTTCTCTAGAAGCAGAAAGAAAGAATCTCTCTTCTCCCAAGCTCTGGTCCCGACTATCTTCTCCACCCCAGTGCAGTCATGTGGTATTGAATAATCCTCCTCTTCATCAACAATTAAAGTCTTAAGCAAATGATCCATGCCTGAACCCTAGGTTACACCCCAATTATTCCTTGACACCTCGACTTTCTTAGTTTGTGATCCTTCCTGGGAGGGTTAGCTAAGATCAGGGAGACATTGGGAGTGGGACTGTCTAGGTTCCAGCCCATTTACTTCCTTTATAGATGAAGTAGGAGGCATGAAACTGAGACAGAGGCAGAGGAGACCATGGTAAGGTCTAAGAGGATGCCTCAAACTTCCAAACGTACCCATTATCTGACCCCAGCTCTGGACTGGTCTTCACACTCATTCTCCAGTCTTAACCTTGTCCCCATTCCTGATCTCAAATATAATTGTTTCAACATGTTTCAACCTTGTCCCCATTCTCATTTGATCTCAGTCCTAGTCATTTCAACACCATCTCCAATAGCCCCCTTGCCCTGATTCCTTGGCCTCTGCTTTTCTTTGCCTTCCTCCCTCTCCTTATTCCCATTATCAGATGGGGGTGTATGTTGTTAGAGTGGCCACAGGCTCCTTTCTGGGAATAACGTCCTGGGACAACATCTCAATCAGTTTGGTGAGGACAGCAGGAGAAAGCCTTCCCATGCCCCCAGGGCAACTTTGGGAAAGATTTCCACCAAGAGGTGGAAAGTTAAAAACAAGCCTGATTCTGATCTTCCTCCACCTACCTCCTGGTCTTAAGATTCCTCTCTTGCTCTTAGCCTCCTCTCCCTCCCTCTCCCCTAACAAACCCTTGTGTCCTCTGCCACCAGGAAGAGGATTTTGAAGTGAGGATGCTCCAGGATGTGGGTTCTGAGTTGTTGCTGTGACTTCACCAGGCACCCCCAGAACAGCCCAGGTCCTTGCCCTCTTTGAACCCTGATGTCCGGTTCTGCCAATGGCTCCAACTCATTTCCCCTAAAGGCCTTTCCCTCCATTTGCCCTGTTACCAGTGGCTGGAGGGCGCAGAGAGCCTGGTTTTCAGGGATGGAGCAGGTGAGAATACACCTCCCCACAATGACACTGGGAACTCAGACCTCTGTGCACCTAGTGTTTAGGAGGGAGACAGAGAGACAGACATGTAGCATAGAAACATGCCAGATAGACGGAAGGCAAAAATGTTGAGAGACAGAAACTGGGATGCTCAGGGAAGGAAAGACACACATATTCAGTGCCAAGAATAATTGTTTGAGGATCCCTGGTGTCAGAGATAGGGCAGGGTCAGACAGTGGCATTGAGACTTATTTCGGGGTAGTCATATTTTAGAAGGAATTTAAGTGTCCTTTCAGTTTTGACATTCTTTGATTTCTGGTTCAGGTTGAGGTTTTGAGTCAGAATCAGCTTTCAGTCAAGGTCACTGCCAGACTGAGATTAGGGGTATTAAGGTAAAGTTTGAGGTCAAGGTTGGGTATGATATTTGGGTCAAGTTTAGGGGTGGAGGGGAGGTTTCCTTTCTCCTCTCACTCCACATTTTCCTCCATTTACCCTTAGCCAAAGTGATCTGGCTGACTCTTCCTCAATCCTCCTTGAGCAGCACTGTTTGGAACTCATAGACAACAGAAATACAGGTAAGAAAAGGGAGTCTGGAGCTACTGTGGCTAAATACTACCGTCGATTGCTCACCTTGAGGACAGACCAACCCCTGTGGATTTAAGGCCCTCCCAAATCTATTAACTGGCTAACGTCACAAATTTCTGTGTTCAGACTTCTCTGATTCGCTGCTGGACACACCCACAGCTCTGGAATTTGGGGGCAAGAGCCTTGTATGTCATCAACCCGAGTGGAGAAGGAGATTCAATATTATCTGAGAGGAACACACACTGTCTGTATGACTCTGGGCCAGTTGCTTAACCTCTTGGTGCCGCAGGTAACTCTGTAAGACTACAAATCACAAACAACTAGTGTTTGCTTTGGCATAGGTAGTTTCCTCCTCAGGGATTCCTTTTACCAGTGAAATCACAGGCCTAGTTCAAAAGCAAACAAACAGAACAAGAACTCTACCACTGGAGAGGTGTCTGAGGCCCCTATATGTGCTTGTGTGTGCAGGCCCATGGGTACTTTGGGGGCCTCAATAGGGGGCTGTGGACCCTCTATAGTCATGCAGAATGTCAGTGAGTACTGAAAGGGGATAAAGCTGTAGAGGGGATACATTTAACCTTTCAGCACCCCTCCTCCCCTACCTTTCTTTTGTCCTTATTCCTTTTCCATATTCACTTTCCCAGGTCCTTTAGCGTTTACTTTCTCTCTCCCCCACCTCCCCCTATTTATTTCCTGAGTTTCCCTTCTCTCTGTCCTTCAGTCTTACCTCTCTGCCCCAGTAGGCAGTTAGTAGTACAGGACCAGAACCAGATGGGATTCAGGAGAGAGATTAGGGATGGATGTATAGATCTGTAGGTCATCTGTACAGGGATGGTAATGGAAGATGATGTGAATACAGAGGGAGAGAAAGTAGAGAGGGAAGAGAAGAGGGCCTTTGGGGCTTTGGAGGACACCCATGATGAAGGGTCAGACACCGATCACGATCCAGCAAAGGAGACTGAGAAAGAGTAGACAAACAGTCGAAAGACACTGAAGCAAGCGTACTGTCACAAAAGCCAAGGAAGAGAAATTATAGAGCTTCAGAAAGGTAGAGATGAATAAGGCCTAAGAAAAACTCATAGGAACTAAAAGACCACTGGTAACTTTGGAGAGAGTGGTTTCAGTAAAATAGAATCAAGGAGTCTTGAGAAATAAGTGGGAATTAAGGAAACGGAGGTGATTAAAGAGATCTAGGATGATAGCTTGAGGGAATAACAAGGTCAAACAAATGTGTTCTTTTTAAGCATAGGGGAGATTTGGGCATGTTTTTAGGTAGTAGGGAAGGAGCCTTTGGGAATGGAGAAGGCAGGTGGTGGGAATAACCCAGGGTTGGCATTTAGCAAGACAAGACTGATGGTAGGACAAGGGGGCAAGGGATGCCAAAGTAGCTGATGATCTATGGTTCAACCATAGGGTACACTGATGTACCACAGAGTCATGACTACAAAGGGAGAGAAGGAAAGCCAGAACAGGGGTAATGGACTGAGAGAACAGGGAGGAATAGAGGGGCCTGATTTTGCGGCAAAAGCAAAGAATATATCTAGGAGAGGAAGAGATGGAAGGATAAGACATTATGCTCAAATAAAAGAATTTCAGAATTCTAAATAATGGAGGTAAAAAAAAATTTGGGGTGATGGGATCAATCCTGTGTGTGCCTGAGGGGGAGTAAAGATAGAAGTCACAGGAGCTGAGGATGATAAACCAGGAGACCAGGATATTTAAGGAATATTACAACGTTTGTTAAGCTTGAAGAGAAGAAGACTGTAAACCAGGTACTGGATTCCTTGAGAAAGGAAAGAGAAGGTTCTAGAGACTGACACATGCCTGTTACAAGGAGTTAGACTGGGTGCTATAAAATGTATGGCATAAACATCAAAGAGGATATGGAGTGATAATGGTGAAGAGACAGTCTGGAAGTGAAATGAGAAATCAAAAGTATGTTTACCTCCTCCTCCTCCTGCTGTCAAAGTGCTTGAGGATGAAAGGGGCACCGTATGCAGGAGAGAGTGGTCAGGAATTCAGTACCTTTTGGACAGACCCATGTTTTTGGTCACCCAAGATGACAGAAAGATCATGAAGTGAAGAAATCTAGGTTAAAGGAAAGGTAATAATAGAGCAAGGGTTCCAAAGGGCCCAATGGAATAGGGACGGGGCTGAGGTGGATTGAGATGAGAATATAGGGAGAAAGAGTATGATCACATGTATTGTTGTTGTTCAGTCATGTCTGACTCTTCATGATCCTGTGGACCATAACACAGCAGTACTGTCTCTGGGGTTTTCTTGGCAAAGATAACCTTGCCATTTTCTTCCTCTGTGGATTAAGGCAAACAGGGGTTAAGTGACTTGCTCAGGGTCACTCGGCTAGTAAATATCTGAGACCTCATTTGAACTCAGGTCTTCCTGACTCCAGGCCCAGTGCTCTATCCACTGAACCACCTAGCTCATACATTGATCATACATATTGCACTCACCCAAATTTCAAAAAGAGTATGTTTTTAGCAAAGCTTTGCAAAGGAATGTCAGACCCTGATCCTGACTTTTATTTTGAGAAATATTGTCATAATATTTCCACCTATCATCCTCTTCCTGTCCCAAATGCTGATTTATTTTGTCCCTAATACATACCCTCTTACTTATGTCCTTGCCATACTGCCTTTCATCTCCATGTTTGTTCACAAATATGGGACCTGGAATGAACCAGTTGTCTTCTCTCCCATCTCTATCTCCTCTGTCCCCAGGTGGAGTGATTATTTCCAAGGGTTGCCTAGCTGTCTGGATGCTGATAATCTGAAGGAGCTGGACTCAAATCTTTAATCCTTCACTACCAAGAACATGGTCCTCAAGCTTTGCAACATGCCCCCATGAGACTGCTTTCCCATCCCCATGCCCAGGCCCAGGCCCCATGCAGCTCTCTCCCCTTGCTCCAGCTTTCTCTCTCTCTCTCTCTCTCTCTCTCTCTCTCTTCCTTCCTTTCTTCCTTCAGACAAATGGGATTGAAAATGAAGGAGATGATGGACCACAAAGGCCCCTGGAAGAATCTGGATGAAATCCATGAAATCTTCATGTTCTTGAAGTCAAAAGTTTCAGGTCTGTCACCCTGAGTATGGAGGAGAGGAGGAGGACACATCGATGGAGCAAAGCCTCAGCCCCGTAGAGCAGAGCAGCAGCAGCTATGGCCTCCAACAACCATGGCCAGCCTACAAATCTTCTGCTTTCCACCCTAAAGGAAATCACTTTCTGTATTCAGTGGTTTACTTCCTGTACAACATAAACTCACTTCCTACTGCCCAGGTTTCCCTCCCTCCCCTTTGGGCTAGTTTCCTGTCCTGTATACATCACTCTTCCTATTTTGTACAAGCTTATTTCCTGATGTGACCAAGAGCACTTCCTGTCTGCCTTTACTTCTTGTCCAATATAAACTCACTTCCTGTGCAAGGTTTCTCCCCCCCACCCCCACCCCCACCCCAGGGCTATGTATGTGACAATCCTGTCCTGTATATGATCAATTCCTATCTCATACAAGCTTATTTCCTGATGTGACCATGATCATTTCCAGTTGGCTTTGACTTACTTCCTGTCCAACATAAACTCTAAAGGTCCCCCTCTAGTCTAGTTTCCATTATCAGTTGTCTTCTGAGGGGTACAGAAAGACAATCTTGTTCCTTCTTCCTCACCCCCCGTCCCAGCCCCCATCTCCCATAGGCCTGTTAATTGAAATGTTCCTGGCAAATATTCTGTAATATAAATCAGTGTAATACAAATGCACTAAAAAGGCACAAAGTGTTGAAACTGACCTGAGCAGGGAAAGATCACTTTGGTCTGTGGGCATAGGGAAGGATCCATAGCATGGGATCTAGGTCTTGAAAGATGGATAAGCGTCCAACAGACTTAGAGATTAGGGACGGGAGTGGGGAGATAGTGGCAGGAGTTTATTCCAGATGTAGAAGATTTGGGTGAGCACAGGGGCAGGAAAACATGGGGCTAATAGAGAGAATGGTTGAGTATATGCTATGTGCAAAGGATAGTAGTGTGAAGTAAAAATGGAACAGTAGATTGGAACTACATTGGGTGGGGCCTTACATGCTAAGTTTTCAGGAGTCTGGACTTTATTCAATAGGTAATGAAAGCCCTTTGAAGGTTTCGGAGCCTGGGAGGGAGGGGGGAATGGTGTGATCAGACATACATTAGGTAGATTATCTCTGTAGGGGATCTACTGGAGGGGGAAGAGACAGGAGTCAAAGGCAATTAAGAGGCCTACAGACTATTACTATCATAATACCTCCTAGAGAGGAGCTAATGAAAGCCTGAGAAGTTGGTAGCCGTGTGACTGGAGAAAACAGATGGATGAAATGTTGTACAGGTAAAACTGATAGAGTTGGCAACTTATCACATAGGGTGAGGGAATGGGAAGACAACTTGGAGGTTTCAAGCCTAGGTGACTCAAGGAATAGTGGTGCCATTCGCAGAGCCAGAGTAGTTAGGATGAAGAGCAGGTTTGGGGACACGATAATGAGTTCAGTTTTATAAACTGGATGATAGAATGTCAGAACTGGAAGGGATCAGTTTTACTGGAGAAAACTAGGACCTAGAGAAGTTATGTGATATGCTCAAGGACAGAATCATGTTGAGTTTGAAGTTACTAAGTCATCCCAGAAGAGCTGTCTAGCCTGAAGACTGAAGTTCAAGGAAAATATACGGGTTTATGAGTTGTTTACCTAAGAGTGATATCAAATCTTGGTACTTTATGAGATAACCAAGGGATAATATGTAGGTAATGTAAAAGCCTTTATTTCACTACTACCAAAAATGGTTTGGTTGTTGTCCTTTATTCTCAAAGAGGACCAGAATGACATCACTATGCTAGAGTCAAGTTTCAGTGTGTCTGACTGTGGCTGATCAGACCAATACAAGCTTGGAATGCTCTACCACAGGCCGGGCACAAATAGCCCATGTGAATATTTGGGGTGGATTCTCTAAATTTGTGCATCTCGAGTTTCTTTTGAGCTATTTCAATTCTGCTTTGCTCATGGAGCACAGCACCATCTCTGATGAGGGCTCACCATGCTGAGTGGTCCTGTGCCAGAGTCTCCTGTGTCACAGACCACCAAAAATGCATAAGATGCAAAGGATTCAATAGAGCCATTGAGTGGCAGAACCAGGAGGGGAGCCTGAGTCTCCAGACTCCAGTCCCCTTCTCGCCTCCTTCCTCTCCCCACTTTTGGCAGTAACTCTCTCCTTTTTAGTTCTCTGATAAGGCCACTTCCTTTCCTATTATGACTGAATTGGAAATCTCTTCAAATTCTCCTCCATCCCCCTCTTCCTCATCCTAGTTTACCCTGCTACTCCATAGGACTGTGTTTGCATCAGTTTACACCATGGATGGATCAATCAGCAACCATTTATTAATAACCTACCATGTGCTGAGTCAAGCACTGGAGATTCAAAGACAAAAATGAAACCATCCATGCCTCAAACAGCTTATGATCTCTTAGGATAGTTGGAAATGCCTGGATCCCAGAAAAACAGATGGGGACTGGGTTCCTTCAAACAGAGTCAGAAAGACTCAAATCCTTTGTTTTTTAAAGCGACAGCACCCTATTAAACTAACAAATGAGTTGTGGGGGAAGAAACCTTATCCTCTTGTCCCACGCTGAGAAGCCAAGAACTTGGGCCCCTAAAAAAGTAGGGTAGTGACCCTGCTATCTTCTACCTCTTAGAGTATATAGCTGACCATTGGCAAGAAGACACCTTTGTTGCCTCTCAGTTCCTGAGTGGCCTCAATCCTGTCTTGATCCGATGCTGCCACAGCCTCCAGAACAACTTCCCTGGCACCATTGACATGGTGGCCCCCATGTTAGGACAGGTACCAGCCTGCAGGAGGAGCTGGAAGTGAGGGACTCAGTCATCCAGATCCTCAGACCCCTTATTGTTGGTTCTCCCTCCTTCCTCTAGCCACAACTGCCTAAGAATATGGGCATCCAGTCCTCCGCTAAATCTGCCAATTCTCTTCTCACAGAGAATATCTCACTGTTATCTGATGGGTATTTTTAATCTGTGATGCCAAAAGCGGAGGGAACAGGGCCATGTTGGCCAGGAATTAATATGTAATCCCCCTTTAGACAATTTGTGAAGTGCCTATTTTTATCCTGAGAATGACCTTTTAAAAAAAATTGTATGATGATAAACCAGTTCACAAACTCATTCAAGGGGCCTTAGCGATTTGTCACCAGTTTCAAGCTGGAGAAAGCTTTCTGGATGTCCAGAGCTAGCCTAACAAATGGCAATAGGGTGGAAAGCTGATTTGGAGATCCTATGAGAGACGGCATGCATGGCAGAATGAAGAGAGAGTTAGCCTTGGAATTAAGAAGTCTAGGCTTCAAATCCTGTTCCTCATGTATATTGGCTGTGTGGCCATAGTCTAGTCACTTACACCTTAGTGCCTCCAGGCAACTCCAGGTTGCAAATTATGGGATCTGCATCCACGGAAGGATCCCCACACTCATGAAGTCACAGCTCTGGCTCTCCATGTACATCTATTGACATAGCCTGGGGCTAGCCCTCTAAAAGTTTGCGTAGGCTGGTTAGTTTGTGGGAAATGTAAGAGAACTGGTCTCTAATTAAATATATGACTTCCTGACTCTAAATATACGACTTCAGGCAAGTCCTATCCCTTTCCTCCTCCACAAAATGAGAATCATCCCAAAGGTCCCTTCTAGCTCTGCCGTCTTGTGATATAAATCTATGACTAAGATGACTTTAATAATAGTAACAATAACTTTTGTTGGTGTCCAGTCATGTCTGACTCTTTGTGACCCCATGGACCAATAGGATTTTCTTGCTGGCTTGCCATTTTCTTTTCCTGTGGACTAAGGAAAACAAAAGTTAACTGGCTTGCCCAGCTAATAAGTGTCTAAAGCCGGATTTGAACTCAGGTCTTCCTGACTTCTTGCCCAGTGTTCTATCCAATAAGCCATCTAGATACCTCAGGATAATAACAGTAAACATGTATATAGTATTTACTGCGCGCCAGGTGCTGCTCTAAGTACTTTACAATTATTATCTCACATCTCATAACTGTGGGAGGTAGGTGCCATTATTATCCCCATGTTACAGATGAGGAAACTGAGGCAAAAGGGTTCAGTGACTCGTCCAAGGTCACACAGCTATTGAGTGCCTGAGGTCACACTTGAACTCAGTTCTTCCTGACTCCAGGTCCACTGTACCTCTTTGTTCCAAGTTACACTTACCCCTTCCTTCTGAGTCTTTTGGAATTGGACTTGATACAGTTAGAAGGCCTATCTTTAGCCCTTCTCTTCCTTTCAGAAGGGTTCTCTGTATCTGGTGGATCATAGCCTTCTCTCAGGCCTCTCTCTTGGTCTCATTGATGGAAGTCCCCATTCATGGCTGCCCCAATGACTCTGCTACACCGGAGTCCAGACGGTGGGCGAGTCCAGACGGTGGGCCACTCCTGCCCCTTGCCATCCAGGTAAGAGGGGTCATGGAGGAGAGGAGATGGGATGGAGTGGGAGAAGATGATGGACATAAATGTATTATATTAATGACTTATGATGATATCTACCACTGAAATCCTTTAGAGGTGTGGATTTGACCTTGGAATCTCAAAGACATGAAGCACATGTGGTATGTCTATTCTAGGCTAGCTAAGCTTGAATAGGCTTAGTACCAGGGACCATCAGGTAACAATTTGGGGTGGGGGGAGTGCATGACAATTCTTAAAAAACTGCTTAATGAGGAACTGAGAGGTTGCAGCCTGCATCATAATGGAAATGCCCACATAGATGAAATCAAGATCAAAGTCCGTTTACTATTTTTTGGAATTCTTGCTACAAAGAGCGACTTTCCTGGGAAAATATTGGGAAGGATACATTTGGAAGTGAACGTTTTATTGAAAAATTATTTTGAAATGATTTTTTAAAAATCATTATTTATTCATTTAATTTTTTAGTATTCCCCATTGATTTTCACAAGAGTTTGCATTACAAATTTTCTCCCCATTTCTACCCTCCTCCCCACTCCAAGATGGCATATATTCTGATCGCCCCATTCCTGATTGGCCCTCCTTTCTGTCACCCCACTCCTCCCCATCCACTTTTCCCTTAATTTCTTGTAGGGCAAGATAGATTTGTATGCCCCATTGCCTGTATATCTTATTTCCTAGTTGCATACAAAAACTTTTTTTCGAACATCTGCTTTTAAATCATTGAGTTCCAAATCCTCTCCCCTCTTCCCTCCCCACCCACCCTCCCTAAGAAGGCAAGCAATTCAACATAGGCCAAATGTATATCATTAAGCAAAACCCTTCCACAATACTCATGCTGTGAAAGACTAACCATATTTTGCTCCTTCCTATCCTATCCCCCTTTATTGAATTTTCTCCCTTGACCCTGTCCCTTTTCAAAAGTGTTTGCTTTTGATTACCTCCTCCCCCTATCTGTCCTCCCTTCTACTGTCCGCTCTTTTTTATCTCCTTCATCCCTCTTTCTTGTGAGGTAAGATATCCAATTGAGTGTGTATGTTATTCCCTCCTCAGGTCAAATCCAATGAGAGCAAGATTCACTCATTCCTCCTCACCTTCCCCCTCTTCCCTCCCAACAGAACTGCTTTTTCTTGCCACTTTTATGTGAGATAATTTACCCCATTCTATTTCTCCCTTTCTCCCTCTCTCAATATATTCCTCTCTCACCCTTCAATTTGATTTTATTTTTTTAGATATCATCCCTTCATATTCAAATCACCCTGTGCCCTCTCTCTCTCTGTCTCTGTCTATATATATATACATATATATATATATATATATATATATATATATTCCCTTCAGCTACCCTAATACTGAGGTCTCATGAATTATACACATTCCATGTAGGAATGTAAACAAAACAGTTCAACTTTAGTAAGTCCCTTATGATTTCTCTTTCTTGTTTACCTTTTCATGCTTCTCTTGATTCTTGTGTTTGAAAGTCAAATTTTCTATTCAGCTCTGGTCTTTTCACTGAGAAAGCTTGAAAGTCCTCTATTATATTGAAAATCCATATTTTGCCTTGGAGCATGATACTTAGTTTTGCTGGGTAGGTGATTCTCCATTTTGATCCTGGCTCCCTTGACCTATCATATTCCAAGCCCTTCAATCCCTTGATGTAGAAGCTGCTAGATCTTGTGTTATCCTGATTATGTTTCCACAATACTCAAATTGTTTCTTTCTGGCTGCTTGCAGTATTTTCTCGATCTGGGAGCTCTGGAATTTGGCAACAATATTCCTAGGAGTTTTCTTTTTGGGATCTTTTTGAGGAGGCAATCTGTGGATTCTTTCAATTTCTATTTTACCCTCTGGCTCTAGAATATCAGGGCAGTTCTCCTTGATAATTTCTTGAAAGATGATATCTAGGTTCTCTTTTGATCATGGCTTTCAGGTAGCCCAATAATTTTAAAATTATCTCTCCTGGATATATTTTCCAGGTCACATTGTCTTCCATTTTTTTCATTCCTTTGGTTCTATTGTATAATATCTTGATTTCTCCTAAAGTCACTAGCTTCCACTTGCTCCAATCTAATTTTTAAGGTAATATTTTCTTCAGTGGTCTTTTGGACCTCCTTTTCCATTTGGCTAATTCTGCCTTTCAAGGCATTCTTCTCCTCATTGGCTTTTTGGAGCTCTTTTGTCATTAGAGTTAGTCTATTTTTTAAGATGTTATTTTCTTCAGTATTTTTTGGGTCTCCTTTAGCAAGTCATTGACTTGTTTTTCATGGTTTTCTTGCATCGCTCTCATTTCTCTTCCCATTTTTTCCTCTACTTCTCTAACTTGCTTTCCCAAATCCTTTTTGAGCTCTTCCATGGCCTGAGACCAGTTCATGTTTTTCTTGGAGGCTTTTGATGTAGGCTCTTTGACTTTGTTGACTTCTTCTGGCTGTATGTTTTGGTCTTCTTTGTCACCAAAGAAAGATTCCAAAGTCTGAGTCTGAATCTGAGTCCGTTTTTGCTGCCTGGACATGTTCCCAGCCAACTACTTGACCCTTGAGTTTTTCATTGGGGTATGACTGCTTATAGAGAGTACTTTGTCCCAAGCTTGAGGGGCTGCACTGTTGTTTTCAGAGCTATTTCTACACACCAAGCTCTGCCACACCAGTGCTCCTCCTCCCCCGAGAACCGCCAACCTGGACCACGACTCAGACCTTCACCAGGCTCTGCACTCCTGCTCTGATCTGCCACTTAATTCTTCCCACCAAGTGGGCCTGGGGCCAGAAGCAACTGCACCTGTAGTTCTGTCCTCAGAGCTGCACCACCTCTGCTGCTCCCCGAGCAGGGAACTCCTTTCACTCTGCCCTGTAGCTTTTCCCACTAACCTTCTCTGTTGTCTTTGGTGTTTGTGGGTCGAGAAGTCTGGTAACTGCTACAGCTCACTGATTCAGGGTGCTAGGGCCTGTTCCACCCAGCTCCCGGTCTGGCTGGTCTGGGCGTGGATCTCACTGGGCTCTGCTCCGCTCTGCTCCCAGCTCCATGTGATAGACCTTACCCAGTGACCATTCAGGCTGTCCTGGGCTGGAGCCCTGCTTTCCTCTGCTATTTCGTGGGTTCTGCAGTTCTAGAATTTGTTCAGAGCCATTTTTATAGGTGTTCGGAGGGTCCTGGGGGACAGCTTTAGGCAAGTCCCTGCTTTCCAGCAACCATCTTGGCTCTGCCTGGCATGTTTTTAAAAGGGAGAAGATGGTGATGACATTTTTTGGCATCTTATGGAGCACTGAACTGGAAGCCAGAAGGCCTGAATGCTATTCCTGACTTTGCCACTGATCACTTCCCCTCTCCTAGTCCCTATCCTCTGTTCTGTGAGGGGGGCTGGATTAGAGGGTCTTTGAGATTCCTCCCAGTTCTGAATATCATGTAGATTTATGACTCGGGAAATGTCTTTGTTGACCTTGTGATGATCAAAGGCTCAGAAAACATTTCTTCCATCTGTCTTTGTCTCTCGGGTGTCCCCTTTGCTCATTAGCTCAGCCAGACTCCAGGCCCTGACAACCCCATCTTCTTGCCAAGTGCTTCAGAGGAGGACTAGCTTCTGGCCAAGATCTGGGTCCAAAATTCAGAGTTCCTCATCCATGAGATGGTCACTCACCGGCTCTGCACCCACTTTGTTTCTGCTGTAGCCACTATACATCGGTTGCCCATGTGCCATCCAGTCTTCAAGGTCAGGATTCTTCCACATTGCCTCCTAGCTCCAGCCATCTGACCCTCTCTCCAAAATGTCAGAGACCTTCATGAGGGTTCAAAGGATTATAGATTTAGAAGTAGAAGGGACCACTGAAATCATCTAGTACAAACCCCTCATTTTCCAGATGAGGAAACTGAGTCCCAGAGAGGTTAAGTGATTTGTCCAGCATTGCCCAGATAGAAAGTGGCTAAGCCAAGATGTGAATCCTAGTCCTCTGACTCCAAATCCAAAATACTTTCTACTGTATCACATGACTGGGACTTGAGGTGGAACGGCATCCCCATCTCTCACTTTTCCTTCCCCCAGCTGCTTATCCCTCACTTTTGCTCTACATTTCACATCAATACTATAGGATGCATGGACCTCTTTAAACTTGGGGGCCTCATGGATAAGGTCAGAGAAAGGGGAATTGTAGAGACTGGGGCAGGGGAGGGGAGTGGGAGATCTTTGGAATGTGGGCCTGGACTGTGGGAACAATGAAGAGGCTGGGGACATCAGAAGGGGGGACAAATCCAGTGACTAAGATTCTCTAAAGGTGACTAAAGACCCCAGGGTGTAGAATGGAGTGGGGTGAGGGAAGAGTTCAAGGATAGGAGAGGAATCTGGGATTTCGGGGAAAAGGGGAATGGAGGTATGGCTGAGAATTGGAGGTCTTCCTGGAGAGAAAGTTAGAAGTGGGGCTATCTGAAGCTGCAGATAAAGAAAACTGAGCATTGTCAATTGCAGTACAGAATGCAGTAGATCCAGAGACTGAAATAATACTTTCTGCCTCTTTCTTCAGAGAACTTTGTAGAAATCTCTCTCATAGCACCAATCAGCAGTTCTATAACTAGGATGTTAGTACCCGGGGCAAGAGACAGGAAAGGCACACCCAGATGTTCAGGCCTGAGGTGGGGTAGAGTCAGGACAAAAGAGAGAGAAATCATTCCTAGGACACAGGGGTTTGGAAGGAGCCCACTCTTGTCAATCATCTGGTAGTTTACAACTTAATTCTGTACAACATGCATTTATTAAGTGCCTTCCTAGGCACTGGGGATTATCAATAGCATCGTTTTGTCTGGACCTATGATTTGCCAGAATCCCATGTGTCACACTCAGATATTGAGATCAGGTTTTCCTGGCTCCACAGCCAGCACTCACCTCTCTCTTCCATGCCACTTTTCAGGCTTTGCAGATAGATACAAAGACAATCAAAACAGTCTCTGCCCTTAAGGAGCTTCTGTTCTATTCGGTGATTACATTTATGTAGATAAGCATATGCATAATCATTTGAGGGAGTAGAGAAGACCAACAATAGGATTATGAAAGAATTTTCTAAGGGAATGGCACATGAACTGAATTTTTATATTAAACTGGTCTGTGCTGATAAATTTTAACAACTGGCTCTCCCCCCCCCCAAAAAAAGGCCACACAACACATTTTAAAGTTTAATTCACATTATTAACATTTTGTCTATCACTTTTTAAGTCTAAACAATCAACAAAACAATAAATCAAGCCTTGATTTGTAGCATTTGCCCATTTCCAAGGTGTAAAGCTCACTGAAAATTCAACAATCAGCTCTGGAATCTGGAAGTTTAATGAAGATGATGTTGTGATGAGGACCTGAAATAAGGTGGTGGTTGCATGAGTGTAGAGGAGAAAGACTCTGAGAGATACTGAGGAGATTATATAAGGTTTGAGAACTGATTGTATATGGGAAGGGGGAGGGCAAGGAAGAGTGGATGGAACTTGGGTGATTGGAAGGATGGAACTTGTCCTCAACAGAGAGGGAGTTTTGGAGAAGGTTTGGGTTTGGGCAGATGGGGGAGGGAAGATATATCCAGGAAAAGAGAATGAAAAGCAGCGATTAGGCAAGTGTCAAAGGCTGCCAAGAGGAAGGGAGACTGAGAAAAAGCCATGGGGATTTTGCAATCCCAAGACCCATCTTAGAGAAATCAGTTTCAGTTGAATGGTGATGTCAGAAGCTAGGTTACAAAGGTTCAAATAGCGAGGGAGAGGAAGGGAAACAAGAAAAGACGTAGGCAACTCTTTCTAGGAATCTGTCAACAAATGCCAGGAAAGAAGGCTGGAGTTTGGGCGGTCCAAACTTGGCATTGCATCCCAATTCCAGCAGCCCTCTCTATTCTCTGCCCCACCCACAGCAAAACCCAGTAAATCACTATCCATCACACACTCTTCAGGCCCGCTGCAATCACAGCCCCCTCCTGAAACAAGAGCAGAGCACAATCTCCCACCAGTGGGAGAAGGAGACATATGACCAGGACCTCTCTGCTTCCAGTGGAGTTTGGGGTGGGGGGGACGGGAGTCCTCCACTGGTCTATTCTTTCTGCTATGCTGCCATCTGCTGGTGTCTGGGCTGAACTATTCTCCAGCTGCCAATGGAATAACTCATTGGTTCTTTTAGCTCACCAACCTAAAGGCTTTTAAGGTCTTTTAAGATTTAGACCCCCATCCATGTAATGGAGACAAGGGATTGGAGATCTTAGAAGATAGAATGGACAATCTTGATTACATAAAATTGAAGAGGTTTTGCACATACAAGACCAATGCAGTTAAAATTACAAGGGAAACGGTTAACAGAAAAAACATCTTTGCAACAAGTTTCTCTGACAAAGATCGGATATACAAGGAAATGTTCCCATCCCATTCTTAGCCACCCTTTGGTAACTTAACAAAACTTAAAGGGAAGGGTGGGGCTAGTATTTTTTGTACTTCCAATACCAAATTCCTTTCTCTCTTACACAATTATGGGTCCCTATCTTATCTCACCTACTAGACCATCATTTCTTTGAGGGCATCTTGTAGTCTTCTCAGTCCTTAGCTTGGTGCTCCGAATGAAGGTTTGTAGAATGAATGGGGAGGGGAAGCAAAGGTAGGGAGTGAAGGTGCTTGGAGCCTTGAGGGAGTAGGAGGAAGAAGCAAGGGATATAGGTGCCCTCTGCTCCAGATGGAGATGGTGTCTCTGCTTCATCGCAGTCTACAAGTCTAGGACGCCTGGGCTGTCTTGAGCCGGTAGCCAAAGGGATGAATGTCCTCACCTACGATTCCTTCTGCTTGCCCCACAACTTGGCTGATCGAGGGGTGCAGGGTCTTGCCAATTATTACTATTGAGACGATGGATTGCAGATCTAGGATGCTGTGGACAGGTGAGGATAAGGACCCATGGGTCCAAGATCCCCAGATGTCTCTCTGCACCAGCCCTCAGCCAATCCCTTATACTCTACAACCTTCAATTCCCCATAGAGATCTAGACTTTGGCACCATTTTCTACCTTTTAAACTCATCATGTGTTCTACTCTCTTCTTTGATTTGCTTTTAATGTCTCTATTTCTGTTGATGGAACCATCCTTCCACTCACTCAGGTTTGGAATGTCAGTCATCTTTTGATTTTTCCTTCTCCCTCACTCTCCTACATCCCATAATCACCTAATGCTGTTGATTCTGCCTTCAGAATGTCTCTCGTGATGGTCTCCTCCTTTCTACTTTTTGCTGCTAGTACCCTAGTTCAGACTCTCATCTGCTCTCACCTAGCCTACTGTAATGGCCTCGTAACTGATTTCCCTTCTGTCAGTCTCTCTCTTTCTCCAGTCCCCCTTGTACGCAGCAATCAGATTAATCTCCTGAAGCGCTATTTTCATGTCAACGCTTAAGAAGCTACAATGGCCCCCAGCTTTCTACTACATCCAGTCCAAGACATTGTTTCTTTGATTTTTCGAGTCCCTCATTCTACCACCTACAGGAAGTTTTCCCCATCCCTCTTAATTCTAGTGTCTTTCTTCTGTTAATCACTTCCTATTTGTTCTGTATATTGCTTGCTCGGTATAGATTTGTTTGCAATGTTATATCAGACTGTAAGCCCCTTGAGTGCAAGGATTGTCTTTTGCCTCTTTTTGTGTCCCCGTTGTATATGTGGTAGTACATAGTACACAGCAGGCTCTTAATAAATGTTGATTAATTGGTCCCAACTATCTTTCCAACCAGCTGTCCCATTACTACACAATATACATCCTGTACTCCAATCAAGCAGGACCATTCTGCTCATTCACCACCCATCAGTACTGCTACGTCTAAGCCTTTCCTATAATGCTTCTCCCTCATAACAACTGGACAAGTGTCTTTGAACAAGATGTTTTGCCTCTCCTTCTTCACCTATAGAATAATTTCTCAGCACCAGCTTGCACATTTAATTGATCAACCCTCGCCTCTCCCATAATGGGTACACAGTCGGTGCTTAGTAAATATCTGTTAACTGTTTCAGATTTGTCTCAGATATCATTGGTATCTACTACCCCAAGCACAGATCTGTCCTCTAGGACTCAGAACTCCAGGCCTGGCTGCAGGAGATCTTCATGGAGGGCTTTTTGGGCCAAGGAAGCTCAGGTATAGGTTTCTGCCCCTAGTAACTCAGTTCTGCCATCTTCCCCCAGAATTGGTTCCTCTCTGGAATAGATATCCAGCCCCTTAGTTCCAAGCTCCCTCCTTGCTCTACCTTTCCAGGTATGCCCACTTGCCTGGAGACCCTGCAGGACTTGGTTCAGTATCTTACTGATTATTTTCAACTGTCTGCCCAGCATGCTGCAGTCGACAGTGGACAGGTGAGCTGATCCATAAACTTCTTCCTCTCTTTGTGTCCCTGAGCTGAGGACTATGAGTTCCTGGGGGCTCAGATCTTGGAAGAGTAGGAGTGTTGACCTAGGACCGGGTCAGGCCCTGGTCTTCTAAGAACTGAAGGCTGGGGGGAGGGGAGTGGGAGTAGGAGAAGATTGGTGGCTTGGAACTGGTGAAGGAGGCTCCCTAGGTCCCCTGAGGGGAGCTGGAAGTCTTCGGTCCTGACTTAACTATCTGTGGGTGGGGAGGGGACGGGTGTTAGTTTGGCTTCAGTGCCTGGGTACTCAATGTTCCCACTTCCATGAGGCTGCCCCCACCTGTAACCAAGGGCACTACAGACCTTCTGGGATCGCTCCGGGTTGTCCCCACAGATTGCCACACCCTAATACTCTTCTGGGATATCATTGACCAGGACAGAGATATGGTGAGCCATGCAGCGGGGCCAGGGGTGGGACCTGATCAGAGGGATCTCAGATTCAGGGGCAGGACTGAGAGGCTTGGTCCTGACCTGATTTCCAGATGGGTGAGGCCAAAGTGTGGGAGAATTGAGAGTTCAAGGCTGGGGGAGGAAGGCAGAACCTAGATGCCTGGTCCCACCTACTTCTGCCCTGTCCTTAGAGGCCCCTGGGTATCTACCCAGATGTGCACTTCATGGAGGAGGCCCACAGGCAAAGCATGGCTGCCTTCCAGAGTCACCTAGTCCCGATCTCCAAGGACATCCAGGAGCGGAACAAGGGTCTAGACCTGCCTTACACCTACCTTGATCTTCTCCATATAGAGAGCAGCGTTGCCAGAGCCTTCTCTCTACTCCCGCCCAGAAGAAAGCATTCGCTTGTCCAGCATCATAATAGTATGATGAGCCAGAAGTTCTAGACCCTACTTCCAATCTAACCTTGGACCCTTAGTGTTACAGCCTTAGATCTGGGAATTCCAAGCCCTTATCACTTTCTTCTCTCAGTCCTGAGTCTCCCAAGACTCTACCTCCTCCACCCCCTCAAAGCAGGCACAGGCCTTCCTTTGTTCTATAGCCTCAAGAAAAGCTGGTGATACCAGTAGATGATGTCAAGGCCTAGCCCTGTCCCAGTATGCTTTGTCCAACTCAAACCTCCCTCACCCCTAAATAATACAGGTTGATACAGCTAGAGCTGTTTGTGTCTGTATGTGTGTGGGGGTGGGTTTTGTTTTGTTTTGTTTTGTTTTTGGTTGTTGTTTTTGTTGTTTTAGGAACAGAGTTTAAGGTGAGCTGGGTGGTAGGAAGCAGGAATCCACAGAGCAGTAAACAGTTTCTCCCTCCAAGGACTAGGTCATTGAGGATAGGAAGGTGGGTTTCCCAGTTCCTCAGGAGGAATCAGGGCTAGGATCACAGTTGTTTGGGGCCCTGAGTGGGATATGCATTCATGTACATACATACTTATGTATGCATTACAGTAAGGGACCAGGAGAAGACATCTAGATGGAAACGCTGTTCTCAATTAAGGCAGGATCTAGATAGTAGTAGCCAATGGGGAGGTTCTTGTTCCGTTCTCTGATGTTGCAGGAAATTTGGGCCAAACGCTCTTTGAAATTCTGAATGCATTTCCATGGTGTTTCCTCTACAAAGTGAATGTCGGGAAAGTGACCCAGGGGCCTCTGTGGGTTGAGAAAAGTAGAAGAAAGTTATAGGGGTCCAAAGGTTCAGTCTCTTAACTCTGGGTTAGGCTCTGCCTGGTCCATGCTTTTCAAAGTCCCTTAACTCTACACCCTTGTGCAGAGACAGGAGGGAAGAAAGACAAGGTAGGTGGTCACCTGGAGAGTGACACCTAAAGATATGACTTTTTACAAATGCATTTTTAAAAATACTGGACAATCTTCTCCAAGGCCTTATTTCCTACAGTCAGTTGGTCAATTATGCTAAAGTAAAAACCAGGCAGATAGTAACACAAAGGGCACAATTTTAAAATCTGCCTGGATTCTAGTTCTGCTCTACTCACAGGTTATGATAAGTCCCTTTGGTGTCCCCCACTCAGCTCCCTCCTCTTACTTCCTCCATTCCTGCCCTCCAAAAGTATTCCCCATAAGAGGCTCCCTCCATCCTTTCTCTCCAACCCCCTCCCAAATCTCGACCTTCCTTCAACCTCCCAGTCCTGGCCACCCTCTTCTAGGTCCATTTTAACTCCTGAAAGCCCCATGAATCTACACTTTACTTTCCCACCCAACAGTCTCCCACTTAGCCTCCGTTCTCCTGCCTCTGGTACCTTGTCATCAGGTTCCTTACTAAGGGTCCAGAGCACAAGGAGCACGATGCATGATGTTTTAACATCAGGCAGTGACTCCAAAAAACTCTCTTCAGTGGTCAGCCCCTTCTCCTGCATAGGTGGGCACCTCATGGATGATGGGAAATTGGGCATCCAGGATGTGTACTCTAGCTGGAAGTAAAAGTTAATTGGAATGAAAGTCAATTGCCTATCCCAGTGCCAGAGTGACCGCTCGTTAGTAACCCCAGTTAGGGACATGGGACTGGGAGCAGAAATAAGGCTGTGAAGGAGTAGACAAATTTTGGGGTCCCCTCCCTGATACCTGTCCTGTGTTGACAGCAGCATGCTTGGCTGAGCAAGTGTAGATGACGATGGTGACGTAACGGATGAGCTCAGGCACTGTCCTGATGCAAGTGGGGAATCCTGCAGGGTGGAAAGGATACGGGGCCGTTTCCATAAATCTCCACAATCTGATGCCGCCTTACGCTCAGAACCTTATTGCATACTTCTCCCCTCTGTGCCTTTTATGCAGCACTCCATCTGGGTCTAGGTTTCCCTATGCCTGGATCACTATCCTTTAAAACCCAATTTAAATGTCCCCCTTTTCAGGAAGACTTCGCTGATCTCCCCATCAGTGACAATCTTTCCCCTCCAAACTCCTAGAGTACTTTGTTCTGAACGTCTCTAATCCTTCACCGTTGGTGTCATTCCGCTACCAGACTGTAGAAATAATAGTAACAATAAATAATATTAGTTAATGTAGAGCTTTGAGGTTTGCAAAGCACCTCACCTACATTATCTTATCTGAACTTTACAACAACCTTGGAAGCTAGGTGTCATGATCCCCACTTTACAGGTGAGGAAATTGAGGCTTTATGGGTCACACAGTGTGTATCCAAGGCATGATTCAGAGCCTGAATCTGAGACCAGCACATTCTGCTCCCTCTAGTAGGAGTTTATCTTATCTGTATCTCCTCTGTGGCCTAGAACAACTAACTCTGATACAGCAGACACAGCGTGCACACACAAAATAAACATCTATTGAATTAAAATGCAATTAACCCCTTTGAATATCCATCCAAGGATGTTTACACTCCTGGGACCAGATAAGGGTGGAGGGCTTGAGCTGGGGAGGAGAAAGTTCTAGTACCTGAACTCTCCCGACCCAGGAAGCACTCAGTAAATATCTCCCGCACCCAGGCTTGTAGTTCTGTGTCACCTTCCACAGCAGCATCATTCCGGTAGTAGTAGGTGATGATCTCAGACACATACCTGTAGGGCAGGCAGCAACTCAATCCCAGAAGGAAAGTCCCTTCCCTATCTCCGTCTTAGGTTCCATCCCATCCCCCCCCACCCCTGTCAGCAGCACCCTCATTTCTCCAGGGGCCGCCTCTCTAACTATTCCTAGGACCAAGAGTCGAAGTTGTTTCAAAATCCCAGACGAGGTTTGAAAAGTGGATGTTACTGCCCGCTAGGGGGAGGCGTTAAGCTCTTCCCAGTCCACACCTGGGGGACTTGGCTACAAGAAATAAATCTCCAAGGAGAGGGGCATTTCCTAGGATGAAAAAAAAAATGTGTCCTTATTTTTTAAAAATATATTAAAAAGTACCCCTTTTGCATCAGTCCCTGACTGTGGGCTGCCCTAGGTAGCCACTTAATTTGCTCTGCAATGGTGGCTCTGACTAGGCCACCACAACAGGGGAAAGACCCTTGCATTTGGGTTCAAAGGGCCTGGGTTCAGTTCCCTGCTCTGATGTTTACTGTCTCTGTGACCCTGAACAAAACATTTAATTCTCTGGGCCTCAGTTTTCTGCTCTATAAAATGAGAAGTTGGGACTCTCAGCAGGCTGAAAGAACTATGGACCCTTTCAGAGGTTCAAAATCTCCTGAGGCTTCCTGACTCCGAAAGACCAAGGCTCTCGAGATGAATGTGCACATAGCAGAGATGGACCAAGGCTTCGTTGGAACAGGTTGGGAGGGCTGTCCAAGAGTACTGCTGAGCAAAAAGTGCTCCCAATGCAAACAGGAGCAAACAGATTGACACCTAGAACTTTGGAACTGGGAGAAGCCCCTTAAAGATCATTTAATCCAACTCCATCGTTTTACAGATGTGGGATCAGAGGCCCTGAGAGGAGAAGGACCTTGTCCAAAGTCACACAAGAAGTTAGTAACAGACAAGTGCCTAATACTCCTGGCTTCTAGTTCAATGCTCTTCTTCCTTCTGAGACTGAGTCTCTCTGTCTCACCCAGGCTGGAAGTACAAGAGCCATTGGCAAGCCCAGTCCCCAGTACTGATGAGAATCAGAGCTTTGACCTACTCTATTTCTGACCTTAGACAGCTTGGTAACTATCCCACCCCTGTCCACTGCCTGGAGGCTTTCCATAATTGTGTTGAACTTAGTGCCTAGCCTCAGCCTCCCCAGTAGCAGGAATTATAGGTGTATAATATCATCCCCAGAGTCTGGTGCACTCTATGTTCTGCCACAGCTCCTCTAGAATAAGGTCCAATGTGTATAAATCTATGCGATGATGTAGAATATCATTCAATTGACTTTTCATTTCCATTACATTCTGGCAAAAAAGATCAATTTTCATTTAGAATAAAACCCACATTCAAGTTCTTTTCATGCAGCTGCCCCTCATGCTCCTGCTGTCTCCAGCACCCACACTACGTCCACTCCCCACCTTCTTCTGCTTCTTCATCCTTTCAACTCCCTTCCAACTCTATTCCTGTCCCCTCGGTTCCCCATCCACTCACGTCTCAAGAGCCCCCCACACGGCCAGACAGTCATCTCGGTAATAGTATCGAGGCAAGTCCTGTACCCCACGACGGATGAAGTCATTGGGAAGGTAGAGATCCTCATATTTTGTCTCAGCTAGAGCTCGGACCATCACCTCAGCAAAACCTGCCAGCCCTAGAGACATCGCCTGGGGACAAGGAGCCAGATATGGGAATCTGACACACACACAGCAATCCCTCCCATTATACCCACACACTCCTCTCCAGAAAAACAAAGGGAAATGGGGAGGGGACCTCCCCAATATACCCCTTCCCCTATGGAGAAATGGACAAGTGACCTCAACTCGGGACTCACCCTCAGTCAAGAACTTGCCACCACTGCACCCCCCCACCATGAAACTCATCATCCCTGGTCTCCAGATACTGCTCACAATCTTACCCATTCTTCTGTTTTCTCTTCACTTCTAGATTCAGAACCTTCTCCCCGCTGATCAGCCCTAGTCATCCCTTCCGCAAAACAGGTGGAAAGTCTTTTCATCAATCTAACTTTAGGGTCTTCAACTGCTGTAGGCATTCGGTTTGGGGACTTAGAAGCAAAGGAAAGCTATCTGACCCAAAATGGTTTGAGGGACTGAGTAGAAGAAAAGTAGGGGGGAAATTTAGGAAGACCTGGGCAGGAAATACCCTCTTACCCTGTCAGACAGGCCACCCTCATTCAGGAGGAGAGCACGACCAATGCTGTTGATCTGGATGGTGTATCGAGTATGGGGGATGATGAGCTGAAGGGAGACAGGGTGGAGATGATGGGACCGGAGGAAGAAGTGCGAGGCAAGCCATTCAGAATTATTTATCTCACCCAGGTAGGAATGACTCCATTGTTGGTGTGCCCATTGCAAAGCATTAGAAAACCATACCAGAAGTGCCTCTCTCTCTCTCTCTCTCTCTGTGTGTGTGTGTGTCTGTCTGTCTGTCTGTCTCTGTCTCTCTTTCTGTCTCCCTCTCTGTCTCTCCCTCTCTCTCTCTGTGTCTCTCTCTCTGTCTCTGTGTCTCTCTGACTCTCTGTCTCTCTCTGTCTCTCTCTCTCTGTGTCTCTCTCTCTGTCTCTGTGTCTCTCTGACTCTCTGTCTCTCTCTGTCTCTCTCTCTCTCTCTCTCTCTCTCTCTCTCTCCCCTCAATGGCCAGTCTTTCAGCGATGAGACTGTCTAGGCTGGTCTTTGTACAGCAAGCTGTTGTCTAGCTAATGCTGAAACTGGGCCAATGCTCACTCGCCCTCTGTATGAATCTAGGGACACTTCTATGTCACGATGAGTTATCAGAGAAAGACATTAATGGAGTGTGAGTTCCAGAGCTCTATACTGTATCCCAGTGGCTCTCCTAATTCTAGTCAGCATCTCAACTACCTATTGAATGTTTCAAATTGGAAATCCCATAAACGTGTCAACACACTCCACTCATTATATTTCTCCTCCAAACCCAACCCTCCTCAGAACTTCCAAGTTTCTGTCCAGGGCAACACCATCCTTCCAGTCTCACAGATTCACAACATTGGTATGACCCTCGCTCCCAACAGAAACTATTTCAATTCATCTCTTCTCTCTTCAATTCTTCTATGCCTCCCAAGCCCCCCACCTTCTCTGAAGGTGTCAACTATTACTTTACTGAAAAAATTGGGGTCATTAGCTGTGAGCTTCTTCTCTTTATCTTAAAACTCCTTCACATCATCACCCATTCTCTCCTTTCCTGTCATCTCTAATAAAGAGATGGCTCTTCTCCTGCCAAAATCAACCCTTCCTCTTCTTAGGTCCTTGATTCCATCCCCTCCAATCTCCAGTAATCATTCCCCCCACATTTTCTCTCTAAACCACAATCTCTATCTTCTGGTTCCATCTTTACTGTCTTTAAACATGCCCAAATTTCCTCCATCCTTAAAAAAAAATCTTCACTAGGCTCTACCATCCTGTCACACTATTGTCCTGTAGGTCTCATTCCTTTCTCAGTTAAACTATTCAAAAGAGCTGCCTGCATTCATTGCCTCCACTTTCTCCCCTCTCGCTTATTCCTCAACCCTTTACAATATGGCTTTGATCTTTATCACTCAACTAAAGCTGCTCGCTCCAAAGACCTCTTTGTCGCTGAATCCAATAGTCATCTCTTGGTCCTCATTGTTCTTGACCTTTCTGCACCATTTGATGCTATTGGTCACTTTCTCCACGTGCCCTGAGGGTGTGGGGGTGCAGCAGCCTTGTCCCTGGGCCAGCACAGTCCTCCCCTTCTCCAGGCTCTTGTGACCCTGCTCTTTCCTGGTTCCTAACTTTACCCGATCTCACCTTTTCAGACTCCTTTGCTGGTTCATCATCCCCCTAACTATGAGCTTTCCCCAGTACTCTGTCCTGGGCCCTCTTCTCTCTCTTAGACTTTCTCTTAGTGACCTTAGTGATCCACTCTAGTACAGGTCCTCACCATCCTGCACTTAGACTATTGCAACTGCCTTTTGATTGGTCCTTCTGCCACAAGTCTCTCCCCATTCCAGTTCGGCTTCCACTGAGCTGCCAAAGAGCTTTTCTGAAGTTCAGATCTGACCTCGTCACCACCACCCCAACACACTCAATACCGTACTCTGGTGTTTCCCTATCACCTTCAGGATCAAATATAAAATCCTCTATCTGGCATTTAAAATCCTTCAAACCTGTCCCTTTCCTACTTTTCCAGTCTCCCCTCCACATATTTTACCATCTAGAATCACCTGACTTTTTTATCTTAGCACAGGACAAATATGTTGTCTCTCTTCAGAATGTGAACTCCATGAGGGCAAAGACTATGCCTGTCTTCACAACGTAGCAGAGTGCCAGGCACATGTTAAACACTTAATAAATGCTTGATGATTTACTGACAGATCTGCCCAAATGTCCTCTCCCTCTCTGCACCATGTTTGTTTGTAATCATTCCATACGTATTTAATGTGTATTTGTTCTCTCCCTAGATAGAACGTAAGCTCCTTGTGGATAGGGATTATTTGAATTTTGCATTTATATCCACAGTGACTGGCACTTAGTAGGCACCTAATAAATATTTGTTGACTGAGTGACTCACTCTACCTCACCCCACATAGCCAGTGAGTTGTCTTCCAAATCTGGTAATTTCTACCTTCAGCCACATCCCTCTAATCCAACTTGTTCTCATCACTCACGCAGCCACTCTCCTAGGTCAGTTCTCTCAGACCCTCACCTGGGCTATTGTAATAGTATCCTAATTGGTCTCCCTGGCTCAAGTTTCCCCCCTTCCATCCTTCACAAAATGCCAAAGTGTCCTTTAGTTCGGGTCTGACCATGTGATTCCCCTAGTCAATAATTTACATATGACCCCAATTGCCTCTAGTTTAAAATATAAACTCTGGTTGGCCCCAAGCTATATTTCCAATGTCAGCATACATTACTCCACAGACCAACCAAACCGACTTTCTTGATGTTCTTCACACACAATATTCCATCTACTATCTTTGTGTTTTTGCACTGGCCAACTCCCATGACTGGAATGGACTCCCTCCTTATAGCATTCTTTGCTTCTTTCAAATTTCAGCTCAGCTCAGTGCCTCCTACATGGAACATTTCTCAGTATTCCCAGTCACTAGTTCCTTCCCTCTTAAACCACCTTGTACCTCTTTTGTATATAATCTGTACATACATACGTATGTGCATTTTGTCTCCCCTGATATACTGTAAGGTCCCTGAGGGCAAGGTCTGCTTCATTTTTGTCTTTGTACCCACAGCATTTGCCTCTGTGTCTGTCATACAATAGGTGTTTAATAAATGTTGATTGATTTATAAATATTTGCTTGAATGAATGAATACATGAGCTAGTAAGGTAGCCATGAAGGCTGATTGTTTCCTAATGAGGAGGAAGAACATTAAGATTTCCTTATTCCTGACCTTGTAAAGTGGGTGGCACATGGGTAGTTGCCGAATGGTGGCCAGGCTGAAGGCTTCTGCGATGAGATGAGTCTCCAATAGGTGAGCAATGGCTTCATGGCAGTAGAACTCAGCATAACGCACCCAAGTCTTGGCGAGGAGCCAATCCCATTCAGGGTCAGTGGGAAGGAAAATGGGGCTGTCAGGGCCAGGGGTCTGGCTGAGCTGGGGAGTAGGAATGAGAAGGGGGTGTTAGTGATACCCAGAAAGGCTGAGGCAGAGAAACAGAGATGGAGAGACAGAGATAAAGAGAGGAGAGACAGAGAGAGCTGAGATATCTACCACATATCCTTCCTATTCCCCACACCTACCCTTCCCTCCCAGAGTTGTGTTTTCTCCCCATCCCATCAAGCACCTGAATAGCAATCGGCATCAGGTCCCCCTGTGGCCCACAATGCAACAGGCAGAGGGGGGCACAGTGGTATTGCTGCTTTCCATTAAGCTGTACGGTGGCGATGCCCTCCAGGATTCTGTAATCTGCCAGGTAGATGTTTCCCTTCTGATGGGTGAGGGAGGGAAGAAGATTACATTAGAGGTATGAGGGAGAGAGGATGTCCAAAGAGAATCCAGGGTTCGGGATGGAGCCCAAGGGTCTTGAGGCAAGATAGACAGGGTTCTAGAGATAGAAATCTAAATGGATAAGTAGGAAAGCTTCTCTACCTTCCACGCTGATGATTCTGGAATTCGGGAGCAGGAGAGATGGGGGAGAGGGATTCTAGGAGGAGGGGAGTGACCAAAGCGGCATGAGCAGAAGGAAGGGGAGTGAGACAAGAGGGGAGGTAACTTCCTAGCGGGGTATGAAGGGAGAGGGTGAAAGAGGAGTGATCACCTGCAACTCAGCCTGCAGGCAGGTGCCTTCACCCAGGGATGGGGCCACCATGTCATCAGTCACAGGGAATTTCTCTGGGAGGCAGAGGCAGCGTTTCAGCACGCCAGGATTAATGCCATTGAGGTACTGGAAACCGAAGAACTGATCCTCCTTCCAGTGATCATACACATACTCTGAGGGAACAAGAGTGTGCTCAGAAGAAGGGATCCAGAGACGCAAGGGCAGGGAGAGGCATAGAGAGACCCAGAGATGTAATATAGAGGCTCAGAGAATGAGACAGAAAAGGAGATACAAGGACAGAGGAATTGCAGGGTAACAATACCATGTGACCAAGAGCACTGGGCCCTCTTCTATTGTAGCTGAGTGAGAGATATCTGCATCTAATTAATGCCCCCAGGACCTGGCTCCATCTGATTTCTTCCTCTGTCTAACCCTAAGATTGTTGAGATTTATGAGGGCACAACTCCCTCCCTGCTTATGGCCCTTCCAACATGTTACTCGTTCTCTGTCTATCTGTGTCTCTCTATCTCTGCATGTGTGTGTGTGTGTGTGTGTGTGTGTGTGTGTGTGTGTGTGTGTGTCTAGCTCTGCTTTTCTTTTCTTCTTATCTCCCTGTTTCACCCTTTTTTTCTTTCCATACCAGAGATGGCAGTCCTTGTGGCAGGGAAGATCTTGCGGATTTCCTTTAGCTTTTTCCACGACCTCTTCTCATCCAACAATCCCCGAAGTTTCATGCCCAGGGACCTGGGAGAAGGAATGGAGAAATGGAAGGAGAATTGGTCCTTCTCTTCAACCAGAAGGTTTTTACCACCCCAGGATCCAACTCAGCAAATACAATTCCTTCCTCCCTCCCCTGCCCCTCCCCTCTCTCCTCCCTCCCTTCCCCCTTTTCCATGACCCAGTATCTATAGCTGTCTCTACTTTTCTCTCTCTCCCTGTCTTTGAGTCTCCTTAGAAGGTCAAGAAGAGAACCAAGATGGCAAAACAGGAGAGTGGACTTGAGGTGACTCCCTCTAGAGGTTCCCATCCTTTCCCCAACCCAGGCTTTTCCTCTCTTTGCTCCTCTTTCCCCACTCACGCAGGCCCCAAGCGGAGGAAAAATGAGGCTGTCTTGACAGCAGAAAATCTTAGATTTGAGTTCAGGAACCTGGTGGCTTTAATATTGATGAGAATTGGGAATCCTGGGATGTAGCCATTCCATCTGTGGAGAGAAACGAGAGCCAAGGACTGAAGGGCAAGATGCCTGGGTTTCTGGGATAGGGGTAGGAACCAAGCATAGGGTAGGAGCCAGAGTAAGCTGGGATGGGGCATGGAATTTGGGGGCATATGCCTAGGTCACAGGTAGGGAAAGGACTAGGGGCTAAGTGGGGCAGACATCAGGGCTCCCAAGAATGGTAGAGCTGGGATAGGCCCATGGGCTAGATATAGATACAGATACAGATACAGATACAGATACAGATACAGATACAGATACAGATACAGATACAGATATAGATACAGATACAGATACAGATATAGATACAGGTATAGGTATAGATACAGATACAGATACAGATATAAATATAAATATATGCCGTCCTTACTCTGGCCGATTGGGGTTGCGATGCCGAACAGGGGGATGATAACTGGGGATATGCACATACTTTGGAAGTCCAGGAACAAAAACTCTCCAGCTAAAAAGAGAAGAGAAACCTGGGGCTAGAATGCCTGAATTTTACCGCTATGAGTCAGCTTGACCACAAGGGAAGGAATCATGGGGCTTACCTACCCCTCCTCCCCCATGGGTCCCTCTTAAAGTCTCCGTGATGTTCTCACCGATAGAAGTCTTGTTTGGCTCTAAGCTCTTCCTGACGATGGGTCAACAGGATAGGGAGGTTTTCATTTAATACTGTTCTCCCTGTAAGGAGATGGAAATGGGTTTGGCTCAGATCCAGGCACCTGACCATTCCACTGCCAATACAGGGATCTATCTCCCTTAAACTTCTGCCCCCAACATGGGACCCCAGCGCCAATTCGTTGGAAGAAACTTCCTGATTCTAGGGGACAGGAAACTCTGAAGGAGGACAACAGAATGGGCTGGGAAGGAGTCTTGCCAACCTGCCGGCCAAACGCCTTGTCCCAGAAGGGTGATTTTTGTTCTTGTTCAATCACATCTGACTCTTTGTGACCCCACTTGGAGTTTTCTTGATAAAGATATGGGAGTAGTTTACCTTTTCCTTCTCCAATTCATTTAACAGATGAGGAAACTGAGGCAAATGGTTAAGGGACTTACCCAGGGTCACCCAAGTGTTTGAGGAGAGATTTGAATTAAGGAAAATGAGTCTTCTTGACTCTAGGCCTGGCACTCTATCCACTGCGCCACCTAGCTGCCAGGTTGATAGCATGTCCCCCATCAATGCTAAGGAAAGCCTTCAGGAGAGACAATCCAGTTTATTCTCCAGGAATCCCCAGGCTTGGGCTGGGGAAATTATAAACTGGGTGGAAAGAGAGGACTCAAATGGGAACAGGGGTCCCTGTGAAAGAAATCTCAGTTATTCAAGGCCTGGAAGGAGAGATCTGAGGCTGGAGGTGGAGGCCTCAAGGGAGGCCTGTCTGACCTTTTCCAAATCAGATTAAGCTCACATTCTACCACTCCCTTACTCAAGGCTAACTCCCTCTTCTGGTTTCTTCTAGATTTCTTCTGAAATCCACCATGGCTACTTTAGCCTTTTTCCCTCTAAGGGGATATGGGAGTGAATGTTGGGTTCCCCTTTCTTTCTTAGGCTATCTAGAAGTCACCCCACCCCCAGCACAGGGTACATCTCTAGTCCCCTTGCAAATCCCCTCCCATTCCTCTCTGTTCCCTCCCTAGGGCAGGAACCAGGCTAGTCAGAGTACTCAACTGATGACTCAAATCCCTCTGCCCTGGTATGGCAGGAGCCAGCCCTGCCAAGCCTCATTCTTTCTCTGCCATCTAGCTCCTAGACTCATCCCTCCTAGGACCCTGCTTCCATGATTGACTACCTTATCTCTAACCCTAATAGGAATCTCTGGAAAAGATGCACACCCAAAGACATACTTCTCTTTCTTTTCTCTCTTATTCACTAGTGTCAGGAAGGTGCCCCTTTCCTTCTGTCTTCATGAGGCCCCACTCCCACTGTACTATCTAATTCCCAGAGGAGAAGGATAAAAGTTCTGGTGGGACCAAAGATGGAATCTAGAAAAAAGCTTCTTGACTTTTAGGGATAGGAGATGTGAAGCAAGAAGGCCAGGGGCTGCTAGTCTGCTTCCCCAATGGAGCATCTCACAGGAATGAGCAAGACTCCTCAGGCTCCTCAGAAATTAGAACCCAGCCTACCCTCTGACAGCTCCACGGTGGCCTGTGGGAGGGCCAAGATGTATCTTGTTCCATCATAGACCCACCGAGCATCAATTGCAAGGGGGTACTTTGAGATCGTCTGCTCCAATCCACTCATTTTATAGAAAACTGAGCTTCGACACGCAAATGACTCAACCAAGGTCACCCCAAGAATAAGCACAAGAGCCCTATCCTCTTGCCACCAAAGAAACCCTTCCACAGACCACTCCCCAACAATCATAGCCTCCTCCCCTCAATGGGCTTCAGATGAGACAAGAGCAACAGATAAGCTGGCAACAATGATCGCATTGAGCTGAGTTGCTTGTTCCGGATTAGGCCTTGCTTTCCCAAAATTCTGAATGGGGTAGCACAGCTTGGGCTGAAAGAGTCTGATAGAGGACGCTCTCCCCCACTACCATGATCTGGGATCAGCTGTCCCTGTTAGAGCTTTTCTGAGAAAAGGGCAAGGAACTTTGGGAGCTAGGTTCTGAAGAGAGAGAGAGAGAGAGAGAGAGAGAGAGAGAGAGAGAGAGAGAGAGAGAGAGGAGGGATTATAGAGAGGAGCTAGCCATGAAGAGCTCCCAGTAAGGTCACTGGGTTGTCCTGCTGATCAGTATCTTGGAGGGATATATGAGAATAGCACTAGATGGATGAATATCACCCCAAACACCCCAGAGTCTGGCATTTTAGCATGCCCCAACTGGCTGGTCTCCTGAATTGGCAGAGAACTCAAATGGAATCTTATTTTGGGGACCCAGGATTGTTCCCCCAACTAGAGTTCTCTAGATCCCGAACAGTAGCTAGGCAGTCTTAAGAAAGAGGGGCTTGTCAGGGCAGGGCCATCTGAGTAATAAGACATCCTTTAGAAATACTAAAGATTATGGAATAGTAACAGGGTGGCCTATAGAAGCATAGGGCATTTCCTAGGACTAAATGGACAGTATATTCTCAAAAAGCAATAGAAGCAAAAGAGATGTTAAAAATCTTCTGATATAAGCCCTCATTTGTTACAGAGGCATCTAGGTGGCATAGTGGATAGAGCATTGGACTTCTGTAACGAAGACTGTGTGAGCCCAGGCAAATGCTTGTGAAGTGCTTAGCACAATGCCTAGCACATAGTAGGTGCTTAAGGATCTCCATTGCTCCCCTCTTCTCCCCTTACAGGAGGATATTGCGGCCCAAAGCAGGGAAGACTTGCCCAAGGTCACATTGCAAGTTGGGTAATAAGATTCCCTATAGCCGTGAAAGCATACCCTGTAAGAGAAACAGAGCACTCTATTGCTCATCTCTGTACAGGAGAGTCACAGAGTGTCACAAAGGAGGAACAGTGGGTTGTCGCGTTGGGTGTGGTGTCCCCCACCTGTGCCCTCTCGAAGCTCCAATGTCTCATAGCCATCCATCCATTGGTATACGGGGAAGTGGTAGGTGATGCATGCAGGTGTGTAGATCTGAACATAGTTGCAGTACCAGGAGTTCTTGGGGAAGAATGTAGAGCGCTCCTTATGCAGACGGATGAGAATGAGCTCCCCCAGGTCCTGATCACACTGGATAGAGTACCTGTCAATCTGGAGGGGAGGAGGCAAGGGCATGAGGCCTTCCCTGCTCTGTCACCCACCTGTCACAGAACAGCTTCTTTGCCTCTTTCCCCTCCTGCTAGGGCTGAGACTTCAGATACCCTTCAGAGTGCCCAAGAACAAAGCAGGAGTTGTGTTTGACTCCATCTCATGTTCCAAAAACCAAATCTATATTTAAGCCATTGCTGGTGTACCTTCTTAAGGGAGAAGGAAAAGAGAGGGAGATGGCATGAGAGAAAGAGAGAGGCATTGAGGAGAAACTTAAAGGAAGGAGGAAGGCTGAGGAAAGGGAAAGAATTTGGGGCATGCAGAGGTTTGGGAAAAGAGACAGGGAGAAGAAGAGGGAGGAAAAAGTAGAAGAAAGGGAAAAAATCAGGGAGAGGAAAAGGTCTGGATAGATGGTTGGGGACAGAGAAAGGAATAGAGACAGGGCTACTATTAGTGCCAAATGAGTTACCATACACCCTAATAACCCCACAGCCCTCCCCAATCGGCATCTAGATCCTCCTTTCTCTATTTCTGTTCCCTCCTTCCCTTTCCAACCTAAGTCCCTCTTCATCCTTCACAGAGTCACTTTTATTTTCTTATACTTTCAGTATATACAATAGACCAAATGACCAAAAATCTATTTTAAAGGGAACATAATCTTATTATTAAAGTACTGTCCTCACAATGCTGATTCCCCTTCCTTCCTTCCTTCCTTCCTTCCTTCCTTCCTTCCTTCCTTCCTTCCTTCCTTCCTTCCCTCCTCCACAACAGCCTCCCCACTCACTGATCCAGCGGCAAAGTCTCTCCCAAAATGATCCAGCCGTTGCTTGTGGCTCTCTCCCAGAGTTCCCACCATGGTCAGTGAGATGCAATCAAACGTCCCAGACATCAGGTCTCTGCCTGTGGCCACCCTGACTTTGTAGGTGACCATAGTGGGGATGGAATCAGTAGCAAGGGACAACAGAGGCAGGGGGTTGGCCTCAGTCACTTGGAAATGAAGGATCCAGACTGGGACCAAGAGATAACAGGATTCCTTGGAGTAGTATCGTCCTCTGATCTGTCAAGAAACCTTCTGTCTCTACAGAGAGGACTTGGTGATTTTTCTTAAAGAGACTGTAATCCAATAAGGAGTATGATCTTCTTGGCAGGACTCAGAATCTAGGGATGGTGTTGGTTGATACCTCAGATCTGAACAGATCTATCTCCTCAATGGAGGATTCCTGGGATCTGGTGATAGTAGAGCTCTGGGTTTTGGAACATCTCTTCAGCTCTTCAGTCTTCTTGGGAGCTGTGGTTTGGAGGAAGCTGTGAGTCTTTCTGTCTGGTAGAGTCAGAGGGCGGGCAGGGATGGGTACCAGGAGCTCCTCCCTATACCACCATGTCTTCCAGGGTGGGTGGGGAAGCCAGTTGGGCCTGAGTCTTGGGCCTTCAGGGAAATGTGTGTGTGTTGGGGGGGGGAGCAGGGACTGGGTGAGGCACCCCGATTTCTATCAGACTAACAACCTCCTTTCTTAGCCTGCCCTAGGCAATCAAAGGAGAAGGAAGAAGTAGGGGGAGGTCACTTGCATTGGCTCTGAAGTTTACCTAGGTTGCCTGAAGTATTCCTGGGTTTGAGGACACCCAGGTTAGAGAAAGGTGACAACAACTTGCTATCTGGCTGTCTATATACTAGGATGGTGGAAATGAATGCTAGAAAAGGAGATGGGAAAAACTGAGCTAAAGGTGAGAAGCGAGATGGAGAAAGCGTCCATAGTGGCCTCCTGACTGTACTGGCTGTGTCCAGACACCCAGAAAACTCTCAGAAGATGGAAGAGGAGAAAAGGCAAGGTTAAGAGGAAGAGATGGTGTGCCAGATAGGAATGGAGGTGTGATGAGATTGGGGGGAAGTTTGAATAAAGGCAATCAGTTAGGATGGAAACTTGGAATAAAAGGATCAAAGGATTTAGAACAGCAAGGGACATTCGGAAGTAGTCCAATCTGCTCCTCATAGAGGAGGAAGAGATGAAAACATTTGCCCAAAATCACACAGCTGTAACAGAGTCAGGATCTGAGCTCTGTTCTGTTGACTCCAAATCTAGCACTCCAGATCTACCACAGCTGCTTAAATTCCCTGGGGTTTGGTTTTGTTTGTTTTGGGGTTTTTTTCCTACATTGAAGTTAACATTTGGGTCAAAGGAGGATTGAGAAACACACTGCTGTACCCCCATTGAGTCCTCCTCTTGGAGGTTACCCCCTTCTTCTATTTATGACTATTAGCAAATGTCTTGGAACTGGGAAATGTCAGAGCCAAATTGCTTTGTGAGGGACACCACTGGGGGGGGGGCATTGCCAGTGCCCAGAGTACCCTGCGAAGTCTGGGTGGTCTCCTCAGCACCATCTTGTGCTTCTCACACTTCCCATCCTGCACTTGTGCGAGACTCGGGGAAGGGGTTGGAGTAGGAGTTGGGCTGAGATTAGGATTTAAGAGTAAAATGAAGGTTAGTGATGAGATTAGGATTAGGACTCAGGAAAGGAATGGGCTTCCTATGAGGTGACTTCAGATTAGGGTTCTGTGAAATTGAAAGACTGGAATGCCATTAGGAGTGAGGGTCAGGACTGGAGTTTAAAGTGTAGGGTTAAACCACAGTTACAAAGGACTCACAATGAAACATGCTCTCCACCTCCATTTCTCTTCCTTTTCTTTCATTCTTTTTTTTTTTCAGATGGCTAACTATACATATGTGCAATGGGTTTTGTTTTTCTTGCCTTCTCAGTGGGTTGGGAGGGCACTCAGTACCGAAATTTTTTTTTTGAAAATGACAAAAATAAAAGTGCATGATTAGAGTGAAGGTCAGTGATAGATATGATGGATACTAGGCAAAACTAGTTTTGAGATTAAGATACTTTTAAGAATAGGGTAAGGATTTGAGATGGGGACAGGAGGTAGGAAGAGGTTAATATTAGGGCTCTGCTTCAAGATCAGGATTAGGACAAATCAAGGATTTGGGTCAAGATTAGGAACAGGGCTTAGAGTGATAGTAAAGGATAAAGAAATATGCATGCTCATTTGGCTATGTGATTGGGGCTGCCCCTGGAGTGTGAGGGAGAAGGTGGAAGAGGGACAGAGAGGGAGTGAGCTCGGTCACGTCAGTCACGTCAGTCTATGGGGTTCTACCCACCCCGTAACTGATGATGACAGCCTGGGGATCCCCAGAAAGCCCTGAAGCACTGCCATCGTAGCTACTTTTCAAGATGCAAATCCTACATAAAGTGCTTGTGGCCAGGCCTTTCCCTTGCTTTTGAAGCTTCCTCCCCACACCATATCTGCCACAGCCCTGGCACCAACACAGCATCAAGGAGGGTGTGTCTTCTATGTTTTGAATGGGTTAGAAATGGGCAAATCACTTCCCTCACTTCCCTGTCCCCAAAATTTCTGTACATGTGAAATCCAGTTACAGTAAGCTGAGGAAGGCAGTGTTGCAGAGTGGTAAGAAAAATATTTTGTAATTCTAGGACGTGAGTTCAAATCCCAGCTCTTCCACTTCCTATGTGACACAACCTTTCTGGGCTATTTTCTCATCTGCAAAGTAAAGCTCTAAGGTCTATTTTAACTCCAAACCTATTATTGCAGTGCTAGGCACAAAGCAGCTTCTTCATAAATCCAGGTTCACTGATTGCTTGAAGGCATCCTGGAAAGGAAAAAAGGATGCCACAAAATGACATCTTAAAGGACATTCTGGGGAAATGCTACCCTTTGTCTTTGATGGAGGAGGGGACATTTAGAGACATCTCCAACTCTCTCGACCCTACTGAAGCCTCGTCAAAATAAAGGCCCAGCATAGAGCCCAACAACGGACAGACAGAGCCCTGGTTGGCCGTGTCAATTCAATATAAGCTAGGAATGTTTCTATATATGGTTAGTGCTTAGATCAGGAATAAAATTAGTGGGAGGGAGAAGGAAAGGGTTCAGGATGGGAATAGGGCTAGAGTCAATCAATAAGCATTTATTAAGTGCTTACTGTGTTTGAGGCACTGTACTAAGTGGTTCAGATGTAAGAAAGGTGAAAGACACAAGGTTCCTGCCCTCAAGAAGCTTCCATCCTAATGGGGGGGGGGGGTAAACATGCAAACAACTGTATAGAGACAGCTAGGTAGTCCAATGGCTAGAGCGCCGGGCCTAGAGTCAGGAAGACGGACTTCAAACCTGACCTTAGACACTTTCTCGCTATGTGACTCACGGCGAGTTGCTTAACCCCGTTTCCATCGGTTTCCTCCCCTGTAAAATGAACCGCAGAAGGAAATGGCAAACCACTCCAGGATCTTTGCCAAGGAAACCCCAGATTGGGGCATGAAGAGTTGGACATGACTGAAACAACTGGACAGCAACAGCATGTACAGACAAGATATACAGCGACCAGAGGAAGATAATATCCGAGGGAAGATACCAGCCCCGGGGTGGAGAGTAGGGGGGAGCAGCAGAGGAGGGAGAAAAGTCTGTGGTTACTAAAGGGAGGATTTGAGCTGAATCTTGAAGGGAAGTCAGAATAGACAGATGTAAGGAGGGAAGGCATTCTGAGCATGGAGTACAGCCAATGCAAAGGCACAGAAGCAGGAAATGGGGTGTCCTGCGCTAAGAACAAGAAAGCAGGTGATTCTGGATGGTAAAGAATGTAGAAGAGAGTAAAGCGTAAGAAGACTGGAAAAGTAGGAAGGAGTCAGGTTGTAGAGGACTTTATATTTGCTCCAGGAAGTAATAAGGAGAGACTGGAGTTTATTGCTGATATTTATATGCTGACATTGTCAGTGCAGATCATATAGCTCACTTCCGTATCTCTCAGATTTTCTGTATATGTGAAATCTGGAGTTTATTGAGTGAGTGTGTGTGTGTGTGTGTGTGTGTGTGTGTGGTGTGTGTGGTATGTGTGTGAATGTGTGTGTATGTGTGGTGTGTGTGTGTGGTATGTGTGTGAATGTGTGTGTATGTGTGGTGTGTGTGTGGTATGTGGTGTGTGTGTATGTGGTGTGTGTGTGTGCCTGTGTAGTGTGTGTGTATGTGTGTGTGGTGTGGTGTGTGTGTGTATGTATGTGCCTGTGTGGTGTATGTGTGTGTATGTGTGTGGGTGTGTGTGTGTGTGTGTGTGTGTGTGTGGCGAGGGGGTGACATGATCAGACCTCCGTGTTAGAAAAAGTACTTGGAATGAAGAATGAACAGGGTGGATAGAGATTTGAGGCAGAGAGACCAATCCGAAGGCCATTGAAATGGTCCTGGTGAGAGACGATGAAGGCTTATGCTAAAGTAGTGTCTGAGTGGGAAGAAGGTCAGGTAGGAAGAGAAAGGCTTGGCAATAGATAAATATATGGGGTGAGTTTGAGTGAAGAGTCAAGGATGACACCAAATTTGTGAGGCTAGGTTAATGGGAGGATGGTTGGTACCCTCAAAAGTAGGAGGGAATTTCAGAAGAGGAGAGTGTGGGGGTAACAATAAAGTTCTGTTTAGGGCATGCTGAGTTTAAGATATCTGGGGAACACCCAGTTAGAGATGTACAAAAGACTGGTGTGATATGAGACTGGAGCTCAGGGGAGAAGTTAAGGCCAGATATAGATCTGAGAATCATCTGCAAAGAGATAATAATTGAACCCCTGGGAACTGATGAGACCCCCAAACAAGATAGTATAGAGGGAAAAAAGAAGAGGGCTCAGGACAGATTATTGGGATATATCTATGGTTAGTGGGTGTAACCTAGACCAGAAACTAGCAAAGGAAGCTGAGAAGGACCAGTCTGACAGGTAGGAGAGCCAGGAGAGAACACAAAGACCTGGAGAGCAGAGAGTAGTCAGGAGAAGAGGGTGATCAACAGAGTCAAAGAGGTTAAGGAGCATCTCTTTCTGCCTCAAGGAGACTGAGGCCTGAGAAAAGGTCATAGAGAAGGGTTTAAGGTTATGGTAGGGTTAGGAATGGGATTATAGTTCATTTTGGAATTAAATTTAGGGATAGGGATAAAAGATTGGGTTAGTGTTAAACTGTTAGGCTTAGCAAGTTAGGGTTGGGGTAAAATTAGGAATAGTTTAAGCAATAAGGATAGAACTTAAAAATGGGTCTTGGCAGAAAGCAAGGTTCCATATACAACAAAATATTTCTAGCAGTACTTTTTCAGATAGCAAAGAACTAGAAATAAAATTAATTCTCCTTAAGTTGGTAAGAAAAATAAGTGAATATTGTAGAATATCACTGTGCCATTGAAAAAAACAGATATAAAGAATTAGATGAGCGTAGCAAAACTTCGAAGAATGGATGCAGAGTGAAGTAAGCAGAACCAAGAAAGCAACATACTAGCTGTGTTGGTCAAGTCACTTAACTGCTCTCTGCCTCAGTTCTCTAATCTGTCAATAACACCTCCTTCTCTCCCTGTATTGTTATGAGAATAACATGAGATAATATTTATAAAGTGCTACGCAAACATCACAACACTATATAATGCTAGTTAATGTTATATCTGTAGACCTCCTTGGGTCACTCCTTGGCACAGATCATACTAAACGGTAGGGCCTGGTCGATCATGTCAATTCAACACACCCTAAGGATATTTCTGTAAAGGGTCTGTGCTCAGGTGGAGCATTGGAGTGATGGAATATTGGGATGCAATTAAGACAGACAGGTATGAGGTACCCAAATCAATATGGAAAGATCAATATGAAATAATGCAGGGTGGAAAAAAACTCAGCCGAAAGTACGGAGTGACCTTGGGCAAGTCACTTAACCCCAATTGCCCTGACAATAAAACAAAGTATGGAGTCTGCATTGACTATGACCAATATAAGAAGAAAAGTGAATAAAGAATGAAGACATAAAGAATCCTTTTGAGGACCTAGAGGGAGTGACTGGAAAATTGTGAAAATTAGTGCGTTGAAATTAATTCATTTAAGTACAGATAGTTACTAAAGTTTAGTCGGTTGTATTTAAGTTCAATGTTAAGGTTTTTTTGATAAAACACTTTCAAGAAGAAAATATAGACTTCTTTTTTTGTAAAATTTCCTTTTTTGACTGTGCAATTCCACAATCAACAATCCCAAACAACTTAAAACATCCAGAAAAACAGGGGAGAGGAAGGAACAAGAAAGTTCTGTTAGGTACGGAATATAAGTTCCAAGGGTGGTGCCGTGGATAAAGCACTGGGTATAAAGTCATGAAGACCTGAGTTTAAATCTGCCCTCGGACGCTTACTAGCTGCGTGACCCTAGGCAAGTCACTTAATTTCTGTTTGTCTGTTTTCTCAGTTGTAAAATAGGGATAATAATAGCATCTATCTCCCCATGATTGTAGTGGGGATCAAATGAGATAATTTATAAAATGCTTAGTTACAGTGCCTGACACATAATGAAAGCTTGTTTTCTTAATTCTTTTTAAAAGAAATATACGTATGCATTAGATATAATATATAATTATTTAACAAAATAGTAACGAATTGATCTGTGCCCCTTTAAAATGCTTCACTGACACTTTTCTTTTCATATCTATCATTACTAACCAACACTTCCCTCTTCCCCTTCTCCCTAGTAGAAACCCCCCCCCCAATAACAAGCAAAGCATCCATCCCGAGAATGCGTGCGGCTTCTGACCTCTTCGTCCATCACCACTCTGCCAAGAGGTGCTTCATCCTCAGTCTTTTGAGCCTATGATTAGTCAGAGTTCTGAAGCTTTTCAGTTACTTGCCTTCACATTTATTGCTATGACCATCACATACATTGTTTTCATGGTTCTGCATCCCGAAAAGAGACTCTCCATGTGTCTGTTATATCCTCTAAGGTGAGAGAAATCTCCCACAATAACCTGCAGGATGTATAGATGTTTATGTGTGACCTCAACGCATAGCTGGGGCCTTGGTCCATGTGCCAGGGTGGGTGAAGTAAAGGTACCCCCCACGAATTAGGTCAGAAATTGGAAAGTGAGAAGATAAAAGTCTACCACTTTGAACCGGAGCAATGTGGGAGGAGGAAAATGTCTGATGAGAGACTTGGCAAAGAGATTGTAACATAGAAGTTAACGGGGACCTTAAAAACCATCTCATCAACCCCCTCATTTTACAGGTGAAGAAGCTGAGACCCAAAGTAGCAAAGTAAACTACCTAAAGTTATGTGGGTGCAAACCCAGAATCTGAACCCAGGTCTTCGGACTCCGAAGCCAGCTGTGGAAAGATATCTCCAGCTTTGCTCTTGGCCATCCCAGACTTGGAGTGGCCGGGACTATTTCTTAGTGGGTAATTGAGGTAGTTTAGGGACAGCCAGGCATATTGGTTCAGCACTCTGCTTTTTTGTACCATGTCACATATATCATTGACTTTATTCTTTCTCTAATAATTAGAAAGGGTTGAAGACTGGACCTAGGACTAAATTGATCTAGGGAATTCTCAAGTTGGAGAGGCCCTACCAATGCAGCTCTCCATCTGCTCTGCAAATTGATACTGTAGTCTTAGAATTACCTGGAGCATTGAGAGGTTAAGTGATTTATGGAGGGTCACACAGTCAATATATGCCAGAGGTAGGATTTGAACCCAATTTTCCTGCTTTCAAGATCAGTTTTCTATCCATTCAACCAGTGATTCTGTAGAATCCCTGCTAAGCCTTTGACAATGGCTCGGGCCTGGCAGGGAAAAGAGAAGCTTTTCTAATAAAAGAGATATCCAGTAACAGAGTTCCTTAAGGAGTCAAGTTACCAGGGTTAATCAGATTAGGAAACTCAAGGAATTGGAGACAGGTCATGGCCCCCAGGACGGATCATGGACTTGAAGGCCCTGGGGACATTTGGGGCCTTGTGTTCCCTTATATAGTATAAGTTTTTTTGTGGACCTCTTTGGCAGTATGGTCCTTTTCCCAGGATAATGTTTTTAAATGCATAAAATAAAATCAATTATATTGAAATAAAGTTACATATCTATATAGATATTGCTAACTTTATTTCATTGTAATTGGTATATATGAGGTAAAGACAAATTGTGGTGCATCAGTGAGTGTGTTATGTATGTGTGTATGTATATATGTGTGTATCTGTGTGTGTGTATGTATACATATATACATATACATATATATATATAACAAGTTCATGGACCCCCCAGGTTAAGGACCTCTGTCTTATAAGATGGTGTTAGGATTAGGTATTAGGTAGGATGACTTTAGGGATAGTAACCCTAAAGTTAGGGTAAGAGATACATGTTGGGCCTGTGTTAGGGACTCAGGTTAGGAATATAATTATGATTAATGTCGGAGTATTGGTAGACAGATAGGAAGGTAGCTGGATATAGAGTTGGAACTCACACATGGGCGAGTTTAAATTCTGCCATTGTCTCAATATGTGACCCTGGGCAAGTCACTTCCCTTTTATGGATCTATTTCCTCATTAGTAAAATAAAGAGGTTGGACTAGATAACCTATAGATTCTCTTCCAGCTCTGGTAGTCTCTTTTTCTCTAATTAGAGTTAAAAATATAGTCAGGACGGTTGTTTGGGTCTTTCTATTTCTCCCTGTTAACGGCTCATTTCCTTATTAAGTTTCTATCCAGGTTCAAAGGAGCATGAGGTATGGATATGTCAGAAATTCTCTTTCTAACAAACTTTCCCAATCCCATACCTTCCTCCAACTGGGAGGGGAAACCAGAAGTGAAGGGGTAAATTTGGGGATTAAGGATTTTCCCCTGGCAGTACTCCAGAGAAAACAGGTGCTGTGACTAGATTCTGGTCGTGTCATCAACACCTATTTGCTGCTGTATCTATTGGTAGACATTCATATCTCCTCTCATCTCTCTCCCTACATCTCATGTGCTCTCTGCACACCATGCTTTCCTAATTTTCTTATACAAAGGCAGTTCCCAGAATTTAGTTCCCCAATTTCCTAATGGCTTATTAGGAGAAGTATGGGGATCTAGAGCTGCTCACAGTCCTCCTCTTTCTCTGTGTCTATTGGATGACTTCATAACAAAAAGTAGTCCTTTTTTGATTTTGGAGTCAAAAGCTCCCTAGAGACTTGGAGAACCCTGGATAAAATGCATGGGGAATTTTGCAAAGATATTCCTTTCCACCAATATCCATTTGCATACGGGCTATATAGATTTGGGGTCATAAGGTCAGACTTGGAGCAAGAGGAGGGTTGAGACTATGGAACTGGGCTTCTTTGACCTTCATTATCATCTGGTAGGCTTTATCCTGGAATTTCCACATTCTCTGTCAGCCTAGTTCCCCCTTTTTTTCCATTCCTGTACTTCTTTTCCTTTCCTTCCACCTGAATGCCCCCATCTCCAACTTTATCTTAGGTGTCAGGTCTTCCTCCCGTGTCACAACTAAAATGTTGGTACCATAATTCCTGAAAGAGGCCTAGCTGGACTCTGGAACAGGTTCTCAAGTGCCATGGAGGTGGAGTTCAGAGAAAAGGGGAGGAGAAAAGTTTAAGCGGATCTAATTCAGCATGAAAAGATCTGGGGAACTACCCTGAGGTCAATAGATTCCATTTGTGCTCCCATGAGGGAAGACCCATATCTCCAAATATTGGTTCTAAGGACCCTTCCAACTGGGACAATCTAAGATCTCTCATGAGAAAGCAATACGGTTCTCTGCTTCTCAGATCACCGGGTCCCAAGAACCATAATTACAACTACCGCTTTATAAAATTCAGTCGACATGCTCATCAATGACAGTGGTTGTGAGTGATAACAACTTGTACCTCAACTATCACGGGCTTTTTGTATGCCAGTACATTCACCTGCCAACTTCCTTCCAAACAACAGCTTTGTGGACAATGAGGATGCCAAGCTCCTTCCCAATGAGCTGCAAGAACTTGGTGGTGAATACACAAAACTGCTCAAAGCCATTTCTTTGGGATCTCTTGGTAGTCAGCTTTTGTAGTAGGGACATACTGACTTCATGCCTTTTCCTCAGCTGTCCCTCATACTTGGAATGTTCTCCTTCTTTACTTCTACCTTATGACTTCCTTCAAGTGCTAATCCCACCTTCTGCAAGGGTCCTTTCCTGGTTCACCATCCCCACATGCTGCCCCCCTCCTTCCACCCAGTGCCTTCCTTCTGAGGTTACCTCCCATTTGTACTGTGTACATTTTGCATTAAGACAAGTTGAGTAGGGGGGAAGAAAGGGAGGAGCATAACTGCAAATAAATATAAAAGCAAAAGACATAAATAAATGGATTTTTAAAAAAAATAAGGAAGTTAAGACTTGAATTTAGCAGTTGAAACTTGAACCCAAATAAAAGGTACCTCAATTCCCTTAAAGTCTAGGTGGTTAAAGAAATTAATCTTTGGAGTGTAAAACACATTCTGAAAAAAATTTTGAAGCCAGATTCCTGCGTTCAGTTGTGCTGTGCTGGATTCCGAGAGTGAATAGCATTCTTATATTCTTATATATTGTTTGCATGTTGTCTCTTCCATTAGACTGTAAGCTCCTTGAGGGCCATGACCCTGTTTTTGCCTTTATTTGTATTCCCATCATTTAACACAGTGCCTGTCACATAATAAATACTTCATCAGTGCTTGTGGAATTACTGACTAGTTTGTGCTTTTAGAAAGTTCTGTTCCTCTTCTACTTCCTCCACTTTATCCCTACAAATATTTCTGAATTTCAGATGCTATCTCCAAAAGGTCATAGAAGCTCAGTGCTGGAAGGCAAAGGTGTCAAAGATGCAACCGATGGGCTCCATGTAGCTCACAACCCTCCTCAGTGTGACTGAACTCAATGAAAATGTAATTAGGAAATATTTAAGAAAATAAATAGAAATACTATAAACTATAAATAATATTACCTTTTTAAAACTAAGTCAGTATCAGTTCCAAAGGGCTCACGATGAAAAATGCTATCCATATCCAGAGAGAGAAACGATGAGCATTGAGTACAGATTGAAGCATACTTTTTTCACTTACTTTATTTTTCTTGCCTTTTTTTTGCACCAAAGTTAACATGGAAACATATTTTCCATGACTTCACACGTGTCATTGATATCATATTGCTTATCTTCTTAATGGGTGTGGAGGAGCTGGAGGGAGAATTCACAACTGAATTTTTTAAAACTAATGTTAAAATAAATTATATTTTGAAAAAACTAAGTCAATATATAGCCTGTAAGGATCTTTATGTACTGTTTAATGGCCCCTATTTCTGTGTGAGTTTGATACAACTGTTTTAAGGAATCATACGGCCCAACGGTTCTCAAAGTGCGGTCTGGGGACTCACCTCCAAGACCCTTTCAGAGGCTCCAAACAATTTTTTATAACAACACTAAGACATTTCCATTTATAATATGGTAAGTGTAGATATATTATCCACATAAACCCAAGTTATTGGCAGGGGGAGGTCTTCACTAATTTTTAAGAGTGTAGAGAGTTTGAGAACTGTTGTTCTGGTCTAACTTCCTCATTTGCAAAGAGGGAGAATGAGGCTTCAGGAGATTAAATGATTTTCCCAGAGTTACCCTGTAAGTTAATGACAGAACTGGAAGCAGAACCAAGGGCTCCTCACTCTCTGACCCATGCTCTAGGAAGCCTCTCAAACAGGGTGAGGGAGAGATGGTGGGATGGACACAAAAACAAAGCTCAACGCAGAGGAGAGAGAGGGTTATGCATATACACACATGTATATGCGTACATGCACACACATGTAAATACACTAATACATATGTGCACGTATATGTACACATGTGTATATGCACATGTGCGTGCATTATGTATGGGTGCACATGTGTATGTGTGCATATAGACATATGTGTGCACATGTATATGTATATATGTATGTGTGTGCATATATACACACATTTTTTGTAAGCCCTCCTTAAGCATGTATAGTCTTAAAAAATCCCTCATTTGCCTGGGAAAAGAATAATCCTAATGTAATTACAGTTGTTTCATAATTACAAATAAAAATTTGGGGATGAAAGATCACCCCAATAAACAGAAACAGAGCAAAAAGACCACAGAGAGGACTCCAAGGCAAGAAATGTAGACCTAAAACAAAGGGATGAGAGGGAATCAGACATCAAGGAACAGAGCTGAATGGAATTTGATCCAGGCAAGAAGGGTAGGGAGTGAAAAATGGATGACTGAAGCCAAGAAGGACCTAGCATGGAGTCCTATGGAGAGCCAATGAGGTGTCAGACGGCTATTAAAATAAAATGCAACTAAACACTGTATAATTATAATAACCAAGTTTGGCCACAGAACATTAATTAGAAAATCTCCCTCCTTTCATCGAAAAGATAGGGGCCTATAGATGTGGAACATTGCAAGTGCTGTTAGACAAGGCTGATGTATTGGCCAGTTATGCTGAACTTAAAAAAAAATCTCTGTTATAAGAGAAGACAAGCTGAGTAGGGGAGAAGGAAGGGAGGAGCATAACTGGAAATAAATATAAAAGCAAAAAACATAAATAAATGGATTTTTAATCACATTTTTAAAAGATAAGCAAGTTAAGACTTGAATTTAGCAGCTGAAACTTGAACCCAAATAAAAAGTACCTCAATTCCCTTAAAGTCTAGGTGGTTAAAGGAATTAATCTTTGGAGTGTAAAACACATTCTGAAAAAATGTTGAAGCCAGATTCCTGGGTTCAGGTGTGCCGTGATGGATTCTGAGAGTGAATGGCATTCCTATATTTTTCCTACCAAGGACATTGCTTGTACCCTGAGATTTCCACATTGTATGAAAGTAGACTTAGCACTCTAAAGAGAAGACTAAGAAAGTCTGATGCACCCTTTCTGTCAAAGCGATATGCCAAAACTCAAAGACCAAATGGGAGCTGATCACATTAGATTTATTTAATCAGTTTGGCTCAGAGATTAATGGATAGGAAATCCAAGAATATATGGACAGTAAAGAGAGACTCTGGCTGATGAGTCCTCCAGAGTCCAAACAACTGTGACCTTCCAAAGAACCTTGGGAACTGGTCATGACAAGGGACTGTGGTGATATGGACAATCTAGTCCCTGATCTTCTTCAAAGATCCAAGGGTCAAAATGAACCACCTGAGAAATAAAATTCCATAAAAAGACAATCTCTTTTCTATCTTTTGGTGTTAGCGATGCTAGGCATTGTCAGGTACTGATCTGAGCCTCACCTAAGAAGGCCAGAGCTTTGAGTGGAGGGCTGTATAGAAAGAATATTGCAGGGAAAGGAGATATGGTGAGGGAAGAGACACAGAGAACTAAGTTGTGAGAAGGAACATTTCAGGGCTGGGAGAGGGGAAGACTCCAGGTTAGGAAATCCATTGTTCCTATTTATCTCATAGGAGTGACGATGAGGCTGTCTGACCAGGATAGAGTACCCATCTGTGTGTGTGTGTTTGTGTGTGATGGGAAGAGGCCTAGTATTGAGTGGGAGAGAGGCAAGGGGTTAGATCAAATGACCTTTAGAGATCTGCTAGACCTGGGGTTGGGAGATGGCTCTTGCTACACCCAAATTAGTGTCTTTCTCTCTCAAAGGCTAGAGAAGGATGGAGAACCATCATTCAGAGATCCTGTTTGCTACTAGAGGGATAGAAAGACAGGGTGCATTATATGGAAACACTATTCTCAATGAGGGGTGGGTCTAGGTAAGTATAAGGTAGAACCAGGTTCTTGTTCCGATTTTGGATATCCTGGGAGATCTGGGCCAGGCGATTTTGGAAGGCAGCAATGCTTTGCCTGGGGGCCTCTTCTGTGAAATGTTCATCCGGATATGTGCCCAGAGGCCTCTAGGAGAAAAAAAAAACAAAGAATCAGGAAAATGGACCAGGAGGAGCAGGGAGACATGGGAGCAGGGGAAGAAAACTGGAAAATGTTAAGGCACGAATCAGGAAGGAGG